>NC_133121.1:171870376-174270376 GCF_033568475.1 Henckelia pumila
CATGCAACCTTCCGGTCTATTGTGATTTCGCACATAACCTTTTAAAATATTCATGTATCTTTCAAAGGGATACATGTACCTATACCAAACTGGGCCACATAATTTCACCTCTCGCACAAGATGAACTATTAAATGAATCATTATGTCAAAAAACGAAGGTGAAAAATACTTTTCAAGTAAACACAATATGATCGCAATCTCTCTCTGCAGCTCATCCAACTTTGAGGGATCCATCACTTTATTACATAGCTCATTGAAGAAGAAGCACAAACGAGTGATAGAGTCTCTGACATGTTTGGGCAAGACACCACGTATGGCCACTAGAAGTAATTGCTGCATTAAAGTGTGGTAGTCGTGTGACTTAAGGCCAACAAGTTTCAAGTCCTTCATCGAAACAAATTTTTTTAACGTTGGATGAGTAATATGTAGGTAATTGCATTCCAGACAAAGAATTCAAAATCTTTCTTTTCTCATCCTTTGTAAGTGTATAACATGCTGCTGGCAGAAAAATATTTCTTCTCCCCCATCACTGGAGCCAAATCTGTCCAAAATTCATTTCAGCACGGTCTAATCTGGCTGCAATTCCATCATTTGTTTTTCCGGAATGTCAAGCAACGTACCGAGAAGACTTTCACAAACTTTCTTTTCTATATGCATTACATCAAGAACATGTCTAACATATAGATGTTTCCAATACTCAAGTTCAAAGAAAATTGATTTCTTTTGAAGGATGATTTTACATCATCCTTCGTGGACTGAATCTTCTCATTTTTCCCCAATGACAATGAATTCTATCGACTTTTTTTAACACTTCATCGCCACTCAATGATTTTGGTGCAGGGTTGAACTCTTGGTCCCATTAAATGCCTTTCTTTGCCTTCGATAAGGATGATTTGCAGGTAGAAACCTTCTATGGCCTGTGTACGATATTTTCCTTCTATGTTTCAACATTGTTGAATATGTTTCTTCACCACAAATCGGAAATGCGTGATATCCTTTCACAATACATCCTGACATGTTTCCATATGCAGGAAAGTCAATGATCGTCCACAACAAGACAGCTCTAAGCGAGATCTTGTCTATATGCATCATATGCTTCAACACCTGTATCCCATAGGAATTTCAAGTCATCGATTAGAGGTGCTAAGTAAACATCGATATCATTTTCCCGTTGTTTGAGACCATAAATCAACATTGTGAGCATCATAAATATTCTCTTCATACACAACCACGGGAAAATATTGTAAGTGATCATTAAAACTGGCCAACAACTATATGTAGAACTCATCAAACCATGGGGATTGATCCCGTCAGCTGAAATGGCCAATCTAAGATTTCTTGCATCAGCAGCAAAATTTGGCCACTTGTGATCAACTAATTTCCAAGAAGGTGCATCAGCTGGATGGCGTAAGTATCCGTCATGAAGTCTTTTATCAGTATGCCAAGTCAGCTCCTTGGATAACTCCTTATTCTGAAACATTCGTACAAATCTCGGAATTGGAGGGAAGTACCATAGAACCTTTGCAGGAACTCCTTCCTTTATCGTATCTTTTTGGCCCATCTTCTACCTTGACATCCCACAAGTAGGACAACTATTAAAATCCTCATACTCCTTCCGGTATAAGATGCATTAGGGCAAGCATGGATTTTCTCATTGATTAGGTCAGTGCAACATTTTTTTTTTTCACTTACCAACTATATTTGGAAGCGTTCAAGTATGAATAAATTTTACAACTGCAGATAAGCTTGTAAATTTTTACTTTACGACTTTAACTGCATCCAAGGAGATAAAGGTGTGCTCATTCTCATTTCTGTCTTCTTCTTTTTCTTCTCAGCCTTCTCCCCAGCATCGTCAAGTAGATTGTTGGAATATGGTAGGATTCTCTCCAGCATAACTAATCAAATGCAGCGATGTACCATATCTATCGGTTCCTCTCCTTCAGGCGTCAAACAACTTTGGTTTCATACTTTTTTCCCCTTTCTTGATTCACAGATCATAATTGATCTTTGAGTTTCTTTCCAACGTAGACGGCTTTCATCACCATGCCATATCCAAGTATGATATGTCAAATCTCTATACCATTAGAATACATGTGTGGCCTAATAGTTTCTATCTCTGAATCTATACTTCTTCTAGTCTATCTTCTACCTTTTTCTTTCTTCTCATGGATTACCACATTTTGTACATGGACAAGAATATTTTGCTTATTTCCCGATCCTCGGCATTTTTTAATGCAAAATTCCAATAAAGACTCTACTCCATGCTCATATATTCACGTTGATAACCGAGACTTTGACATCCCTTCTTTGTCCATTCCCTTGTTACTTGTTCTATCGGCATCTTTGAGGATATCATGATTGCAATAAATCCAAATTAGAAAATACAAGTAAAGTCAATTAATAATACGAAAAAAAATAACCAATTTTTTTTTTTTAAAATTTTCAGAAGTTGTTTTCTAAGCTTAAAGAAAGCAGACAATGAAATTGGAATCTAAAAATCTGGTCTCATTTTTTCAGAAGTTGTTGTTTTCAAACTGGACGTTGATTCCCCTTTATTGGTTTTGTAAGGGTTACTCTCACACTTGACCTATTTCCCTTTTTTTTTTAGAATTTACATTTTACAAAGAAAACAAAGAAAGAATAGAGGAAATTAAGGACAATAAAATTTACATTAAATAATCAACCCATTCAAACATTAATACAAGTGCATGTATATTTTTCAAAACCGTTGAAAAACATCCCAATCCTTTCATAACTATTTCCTCAGATAAAGGAATTCGAAGGCAGTTAAATAATTGAACATTAAAATGGTTGCTTTAACTATAATTCGGTATTCAATTATTATTATTTTTTATAAAAAAATACCTTATAACTTAATTTTTACAAACCCCAATGACTTGAAAATGCAAAAGATTATTATTACCACCACGCTATCATTTTTTGGTAATAAACGATGTCTAGTTTAATAATTTACACCTATACATTTATCTAACATGTTCTAATTATTTCACTAGTTTAACTTTTTTTCCATGAATCAAACTTACCATTCAAATTATAGAAAACCATAGCTAATTTAACCAATATTGGATTTGAAAATAATTGAACAGAAAAAATGGCTGCTTTAAACAATTTGGTATCAATTATTATTTGTTTAAAAAAAAAACCCATTATTGTACCTAATTTTACAAATTAAATATACTTAATTAAAATTGATGAACCTGATCTCTCTCTATCACATCTTTTCTTTTCTTTTATAACCACATATTACGTGTTTACTTTGTTTCCTTTGTGTTTTTTTTTAAAAAAGAATATGTCTAGCCTAATTTAACACCATATACACTTTTTATCTACATATTCTATTATTTCATTAATGTTTACAATATAAACTTTATTTTTTTTTTTTCGCATCACACAATCTAACTTTCGTTCAAATTAAAAGAAAAAACCTTAGCTAAAACCAATAGGAACTACAACCTTTAATTATAACACTCACAGTTGAAGAATAATTATTTTTGGCCTATATAAGATGCATGCAAACAATTCATTAGTTCCATATCACATTATATGCTTAGTTTAAAATAATTGAAGTTTGAGCCGTGAAGCTTGTTGTGAGCAACTTGAGTGGCAGCTGAAGCTAGCAGTGAAGCTCTAGTATCGTACTTAAGAGTAATTAAGACCCTCAATTGAAAGGCTAAGTACATATTAATATTTGTGATGTTCTTAGTTCATGTGTGTCCCGTCCGAGCATCTGAAATTTTTGTTTGAGTTATTAGGTTTCTAGTGTATATTCGTCCAAAAAATTAACTGAAGTACTATAATACTATATTTTATTAACAGGAAGGCAGTTATAATGAAATCAATCAAGAATCTACTTTGCATGATGGTTACCAGCTGCCTCGTCTTTGGGATCATCAACTGTGCATTAGCGCAATCGATGACTTTGATCGTGTTGAAAGACGGAAGCGGAAATTTCACGACAATTGCTCAAGCCGTTACCGCAGCTTCGTACCAACAAGTCAACAGAGGACTGTCATCAAAATAAAAGCAGGTGCATATTATGAAAACATCATTATTACCAAAGGAAAGGATAATTTGTATTTTTATAGGTGACAGAATGGATGTCACCAATATATCAGGTAACAAAAAACGCAAAAATGGGCTTGTCAACTCCGGAAACAGCAACAGTTCGTAAGTGGTTTCAAATTAAGCTTCGGTTTTTTTTCTTTTCTGTTTCCAACTGCTATATACACTTAATTAATTCGAGTTCGTTACATATGTGTTTCAGTTATCAGAGCTGTTGGATTCTGGCCACAAAAGAATTATCCGAATTAATATTTTTTGTTGAGCTATGTTTGGTTTGGAATATTGTAATACTGTTAAATATATATTATATATACAACATTATTTAACATTTAGCAACAAATATATTTTAAAATTTGTCAGAAAAGAAAAGAAGAGGGCATCAAGTCATGCTTTGCAATAGATTTTTTAATAATTCACGGTATAAATTTTATGAAAGTGTCTCTGATATACACAAACAACATGAACATTTAAAGGCAAAACTCTTAATGATTGAGAAATAAATTCGAAGAATGAGTGACATGAATAGTTGAATGAATAATGATTGAGAAATTATTTGGTAATGATTTCCAAATTTGGAGCACCAATCGAATCGAAGAAAAGGTAAATGACGACATCGAATTTGAAAGGGAATGAATACTCGAGTCCCTTAAATCACATACTTGCATGTTTATTGAATCATTTGAACTATTTGCTTTTGTTTGATTGATTGTTTTATATTTATACATGCATATATATTGAGCCAATGATTTATTCTTTTGAATTAGACGTTTTGGAGAACTATATTGAGGCGTGCCTTGGTTTTCGAGTTTTTTCCAAGAGCTAGAAGGCTTCTTTATAGTTTTGCCTCCAAAGTCTAGGAAGATTGAGTTATATGACATCCACCTCGAAATGGGAGGTCGGTGTGATGATCGTTATAACTTGTCCTCGGGATCCCAATCGACAACCCCCCCGAGCAACCGAATAACCGAGTACCCGAAATACCCTTTGATTATCCGATTAGATAAACCCAAGTTTTGTAAATCATACATTCATCCTCTATTTCAGTATTTGGGAATACCATGAATGGAATGTGTACTTGGATTTGATAGGCTATAAACTGAGATTACTTGTTTGTTGTCAATATATCATGTTTCGATGTATTATTTGATTTTAACTTGTTATTGTCTATTGTTAATGGGAATATTATTCTTCACCGGAGTTATCCGGCTGTCCGTTTTGTTTTTTTTTTTTTTTGTTATAAAAAAAATTGTGTAAATGAACCAGCAGGATTGGGCAGGATCGATCGCCAGAATGATCTTTATGACTAGATCGAGTTGGAGAATAGATAGAGTGAGGCCTTGAAGTGGTTTAGGGAGTCGATTATGTTTTCGAATTCCTTTTGCATTTTGAGAGTTGATAAAACTTTGCGATTCGAATACATGGCTTCAAAACTCTATCGATCGATACATTGGTGTTGATCTTAGGTAACATATAAAGGCCATGCTTTTCGATATTGGCATTCGTTATTGCGATGTTTTTTTTTTTTTTCATCACCCTGTGTTTTGTTTGTGAATTGAATGCATGTCAAAAATCAAGCTCTAAAAACCCCTGTACTGTCCGAACCTTTCTGCCCAGCAATGCCCTGCATGCGAGCGGAGATTGCATACTCCGCAGCTTTTGAGCGCGGGGAGGGGTGTCGGGGGCCGCGCGATGCGTATCCGATGGGCCGGGATATTTTGCCCGGTCGCGCGCGAGTATGTCCTTCTCGGGCGCTATGATAGGGCGCGTGCACTACAAAAAAACACGCCGTAGGTTTGTCACGGTTTTAGCGTCAGCAAAAAGCGTTGGCAAAACGTACCGTCACTAATTTTATTGCAACGGTTAAAAAAACCGTAGCAATGTTTGCTACGGTTTTTTAACTACCGTGACACTATTTTGTGCAACGGTTGTAAAAAATAAAGCGTTGCAAATATTTGTGACGGGTTAAAAAGTAAACCGTTACATAAATTTTGCAACGGTTTACATTGTAGCGTAACAATTATTTTGCAACGGTGTAAAGTTAACCGTAGGCAATACTTGTTGACACGGTTTTTAACAACCGTTGCAAAAATAAATAACTGTATAAAAAAAAATTTATATATTTAATTATTAATAATATTATTAATTAATAACTAAAATATACTAATTAATCTAAACAAATTTATACATAAAATTTAATTACTCCAAAAATATATTAGACAAAAGCGCGCACCAATCATCCAAATGTCTAATCCAAAAGCAAAAACCACTTTACACATAATCTAATATCTCAAAACAAACAGCAATCTAATGATAGAAAAAGCTGCGACCAATCTGACGCCTGCTGCGTCTCATCGTCGTCACCTCCGTCGGCGTCACCCCCGTCTGCGTCTGCCCCGTCTGCGTCTCCCCGTCTGCGTCGCTCCCGTCTGCCTTCATCATCCCCATCGTCGTCATTGTCGTCGTCTCCGCCATCGCGGTCAGTCTGAGAAGGCTCCTGGAATATGCTATGAATAAGATGGATAGGACGACTGATCAGCAGAACGTGTATCCTTTGCAGTTTTTTCTTCTTCTTACTGGCCGTAGCAAAGATCTTACGCAAGAGCTCCTCCATCTTAGACAAGCGTGTCCGATACTGCTGGAACTCCTGTCGAAGCTCTTGCGTCTCGCACTCGCAGCTTCTGCCTTAGCTACGGCAGCCTGTATCGCCTCATTCTTTGCGGCAATCGACGACTTCATTTGGCTAGAGCCACGAGATCGAGGTGTCATCTCATCCTGGTATATGGTATGTGCGATGGAACCGATACCATATACCCGTCGTGATTAACACCACCGACGACATCGAAATATATCGCATTCACCTGCTCAGCGGTGGGAGAGTGTTGGGCATCTCCAGTATGCCTCAGTGGAAACTGCTCGTCGATACGACGCTCCAACTCTTCCTGTTTTACCAAATGATAAATTTATATGTATGAATATGCATCCAAATTTAACATTTTGTTAAAATATAAATCATAATTGAATATATATATATATTATATATATATATTATTTATATATATATATATTATATATATATACGTACGCTGATCTGCTGGGACTTGCCATCGGCAAAGGTCCCGTCCGCCCGCTTGTGCGTCTTGAGATGTAGCTCATAACTGTTTGGATCTCTGTTAAGCTCTTCACGCTGCATTGAACGTACATACATAGATACTTTTAAGTGACAAATAATTAATATGATAATAATAATTATTATATAATACTTTCTTAATTATGTAATCAAATATTTCTTACCATACTCGCAGCATGTAAGGCAAAGGGTCTCAAGCCGCGATGTGCCTGGTCAAACCAGTCCCTGGACCAGCAGGCTCGCTACGCCTGTTCTTTCCGTACGCCTCCGCCATCTTCTGCCAACTTTCTTTCTCCCAATGTGCAAGATATGTCGCCCATATCGCTTGATCTATCGTAGGAGGCAACCTGCCTTACTTCCTCCAACGATGTAAGGTTGACGGTATGTGTCAGCACACTGTTGTTTCCAAATTTTTCTAATTTCGTCTTCATGTTGCGGAAGCCACCTATAATTGGCCTGTTAATAAAAATAAGTTAATTTAACCAAATTGCAATTAGATCAATAATAAAGAATATAAATAATGTAACCAACTTTGATTATTACAAAAATAACGTACCACAAATAGATCCAATAGTAGTCACGCTGAGTCTTAGTCAATATCTCCAGGAGTAGGCTCCCAAAAAATTTGTTCTTTAAACTTTTTTTTGATGAAAGAAGCCACGCCGTTCTTCGGTGGAAGAAAACTGCAAAAAAAATTCAAAAACATTTATGAAATCTTAAAATTTATTAATCGAATAACTGCTAGAATTCATTTGACTAGTAACTTACCCTCCAAACTCAGGCCAAATAAGTATGCGACGATCTGGCTGGAGGGAAGGATTACTCACTGAACCAGAAGCACCATTGGGATCCATCTTACTTGATTAAATATAAATAAAATTCTTTTATATATTAATAAAAAGAATTAATGTAATTAAATAATTGTAAGTAAGGCAAATAATTAATTAAAATGTATATAGATAAAAAAAAACATCAAATAATAAAACATGTATTTTAAAATTAAACGAACGCAATAGAAACTATATTTATTAATTGCAACACATTTATAATGATTTTAAAAAATCATCATCCCTAAACTTAAAATTCTAGATATATTCACAATAAATGTTTCTAAGCTATGAACACACAATTTAAATTTTATACACTATGTAACTATTAAATTTAAGTAATTATCACAACTAACTTACTTTTAACATCCAATAATGATAGTACAATAAAACTAATTATACTATCAATTTATTCAAATTATGCAAAGCATAAATTACTTAATTTCAAAAATACGGCTTATTTACTGTTCACATAATCACCAAGTTAAATAATTTTCTACTCATAAATTATATTTTTTGATCGATTAAAATCCTTTAAATATTAATATTTCTTTATAATAAGTGTATTAATCCTAAAATATTGAAGCATTGTAATTACGTCTACTTAATAAATCCATAAACAACTATGATTTTTAATTTTTTAACATACTTTAAACAAAATTATTTAATCATATTATATATCTAAACAGTTTATATTTTTATATTAAAATTTGGTAATCAAATATCACAATTAATATAACATAAAAATAATTTAAATAAATCACATTAACATTGTTTATAATACTTAATTACCCTACCAAATAACCAAATATTTTATAAAATTTGTAATTCCCCCAAAAAAATATCACAATTCTATATAACCAAAAAATAATTTAAATAATCCTTAAACATTCTTTTATTTATAATCTATTATTACTCTACCAAATAACCAAATTTAAAAATCATTGTATAAACAATATTATTTGTGAACTTTGGTAGTTTATATTTTATAACCAACAAAAATATAAACAATAACCAGCGGCGACCGGCGGCGTCGGCGGCGACAAGCGAAAGACGGCGGCGACAAGCGGAGACAGCGGCGGACGGTCGGATCTCGTATAACAACCAATAAATCCATCAATTTTTGAACTAAACATGAAATTAACAAATCAGAGATATTTTCGAAGTATATAATCTTACCAACGATGTAGGGTTCGGCGGCGGCGGCGGTTCGACGGGTTCAAGGCAGCGGCGGCTGCGCTATGTTCGAAAAACTTGTAGGAAAACCACGAGATTTGGTATGATAATTGCAGCTTACATCGTGTAGACTTCAGGTCTAGGTTTAAATTGGCGTTTTTCTAGGCGAAAAACACGGCCGGATTACTTACGTGCGGCGTCTAGGGGTTTGTCTGGAAAGGGAGAGATCGGTGAGGAAGAAGAAGAGATTAGGTGGAGGGTCATATATTAATATTTACCACGGTTAAACAAAACCGTAGCAAATTTGCCACGGTTAAAATAAAACCGTGACAAATGTTGTCACGGTTAATGTTAACCGTGGCAATATTTGTCACGGTTTTATTCAACCGTGGCAAATGTTGTCCCTGTTTTAATTTAATCAATCAAAATTTTATATAAATCATAGCTACAAATTTTTGTAAAATCGCCATAAATAATATGCATGTATCATGGAACAGAAAAAATTTAAAGGTAATAAATTGTTAAATATATTTATAAATTAAACTTGCCACGGTTAAAATAAAACCGTGACAAATGTTGTCACGGTTAATGTTAACCGTGGCAATATTTGTCACGGTTTTATTCAACCGTGGAAAATTCATTCCATGTTTTAATTTAATCAATCAAAATTTTATATAAATCATAGCTTCAAATTTTTGTAAAATCGCCATAAATAATATGCATGTATAATGGAACAGAAAAAATTTACAGGTAATAAATTGTTAAATATATTTATAAATTAAAAGTGCCACGGTTAAAATAAAACCGTGACAAATTTTGTCACGGTTAAAAATAAACCGTGGCAAAAATTGTCACGGTTTTATTGAACCGTGGCAAATGTATATTATGTTTTAATTTAATCATTCATAATTTTGTATAAATAATAGCTTGAAATTTTTGTATAATCGACACTACTAATATGCATCTCTAATGAAAACCGAGAAAAATTAAAGACATTAAATTGTGATATTTATTAATAAATTAAATTGACAGATGCAATAAACTGTGATATTAACCGTGGCAATTATGTTTTGTTAATTTTTTTCTATATAATGTATTATTTATTCTGCAAACTTTATAAATAAAATTCGATACAGTACAATAAAAAAAACCTTGTTATATGATAAATTATTTCATTATTGATACAAAGCATATATTTACACTGGACTACATGTTAAACGTTAGATCGATACTACTCACTATCTTCAGATTGATTGATTGTTTCTTCATCTGTGGATGCTTGAACATTGTCTGTATCGCTATTTTGAGTTCCAGTGTCGATGTCGTTATCGTACATTACGGTGACGTCAACAAGACTTTGTGTGTTTAGCAGTAGTTGTGTCTCCAATCCATGACTTTGACTCTCGTGGTTTTGAAATGCCTCGTTTGCAATACCGCCGCCATGGTCCATGTCACCTCTGATTTGAGGAACGTAATCGCGTTTTCTCATTCCACTGATGTAGACCCAATCGGATACTGTTTTCTTTGTTGAAGGGTAAGTTAAGTACACAACTTGCGAAGCTTGTGTACAAAAAACAAAAGGATCATAATAACGTAACCTTCTCTTCCGATTGATTTCCACTATTTTATACTTCGGATGAACTCTCGTACCCAATCTGGGATGCGTATCAAACCATGTGCATCTGAAAAGTACATCTTATTTGGTGAATCTCTAGAGTATTTTACCTCTAGTATCTCATCTATGATGCCATAATAGTCCGTCGACGTCCCATCACCAGCAAAACCTTTGACATGGACCCCTGAATTATCTGTTGCTATGTGAGTAGAATCTTCTTTCGTATGAAAGTTAAAACCATTAATAGCATAACCCCGAAGACACTTGACTTTGGAGAGGGGCCCGATAGCAAGTTGTTTTACATCTGGTGAAATGTTACAATCTTGATTTTCAAATGTCTGCATGTTAATTTCATTTTGTTGAAACATTCAATGTCAATGAAATAAAAATGACAATAATTTATACACTAAGTAGAAGAAATGGGTTTGACTAACATAATTTTTGAAGCACGGGAAAAAATTTTGCTGTAATTGTGCATCGACGTCAGTGTTACTAATTCCTGGGACACTTAATCTCAAGTGGTTCTCGTACATTCTGCATCGAAAGAAAGTAAAAAAATAATAAATAAATATTCATGAGATATTATATGAGACACACAATAATGTTATCGCATTACGGTACTTACTGGACAAATGACCTCGTCTCGGCACAATTTAACAGCATATATGTTGCAAGAGAATGATATTCATTGTCCTGAAGATTTCTAGACTTGGATGCACCAATAGACCTGCCCACAACTTTGAACACCGATATAGTATCTGTCACTCCCTCATTCACAACTGATGTCCTGTTTCTCATTGTCATCATCTCCCTAGTTTTGATTGACTCACTGAAATAATGCTGACAAAATATGGATGCTTCTTTGACCAGATAAGCATTGCAAATCGATCCTTCTACGCGTGCTTTATTCCGAACAGTTTTCTTCAAAGTACGTAAATATCTCTCGAATGGATACATCCATCTATCTTGCACTGGCCCACAAACAAGGGCTTCGTACGGGAGATGTATGCATAGATGTTCCATAGAGTCGAAGAAACTTGGTGGAAATATTTTTTCCAATTTGCACATAATCACTGGTATTTGCTCATTCAATCTTAGAACATCACTTACTTTTATATTACGTGCAGTTAAATCCGAGAAGAATAAACTAAGTTCTGTCAAAACCTCTCACACTTCTTTTGGTAACAGTTCCTTAAAGACTACAGTATAAGTCGTTGCATGAACACATGACAATCATGACTTTTCAAACCAAACACGCGTAACTTGTTCATGTCGACGCACCGGGACAGTTTGGACACGTAACCATCTGAGAATCGAACATCTTTCAGCCATCTACAGATGGCACGTCTTTCTTCTTTTTCGAGGGAATATATCGTCTTTGGATATCTGCCGCTGCCAATATCAAAATGCAACTCTGGTCTTATAGACATGTCAACAAGGTCTGCCCTAGATTTTGCGTTATCTTTTGTTTTTCCAGGCACATTCATTAAAGTATTGAATATGTTATCAAACACGTTTTTCTCGATGTGCATCACATCCAAAGTATGTCTGACCATGTTCGAACTCCAGTAAGGCAACTCCCAAAAAATACTTCTCTTCCTCCACCCGCTGGCTGACATTTTGTATAACTCTTTGTTATGCTCTTCAGCGTCCACTCGTACGATGGTAAAAAACCGTACGAGTCCAACTCGTCGAGTAATTCATGTCCGGATCTCATAGGTCTGGCAGTGTGCGACACAGTTTGACCTCTTCTGAAAAGATTTCTACTCCGACGCAATGGATGATTCACGGGAAGAAACTTTCTATGATTGTCAAACCAACTTGTTTTCCTGCTATGTGTTAGTGTGAACGCCTCCGAGTCTGACATACAATGTGGACATGCTTGTTTACCAGCGGTGCTCCAACCAGATAACATTGCGTAAGCTGGAAAATCACTAATAGTCCACATCAGAGCTGCTCTCAAAGTGAAGTTTGTACGAGAATGAACGTCATACGTAATAGCACCATCGTGCCAGAGTGACTGAAGTTCTGTGACTAGTGGTTGTAGAAATACATCGAGTTTGTCTTTTGGATTCTTTGGGCCAGGAGCAAGCACAGTCAGAAACATATACTCGTCTTTCATGCACATCCAAGGAGGCAAATTATATGGAGTCAAAATCACAGGCCAAGACGAATATTGCTGACCTGACTGACCAAAAGGTTGGAAACCATCAGCAGAAAGTGCTAGTCTCACATTCCTTATCTCGAGGCAAAGGTAGGGTGTGTGTCTGTGAAGTTGCGCCAAGCAGGTGAATCCGAAGGGTGAGTCATCGTTTCTCCGTCATACACATGCTCGTGGTGCCATCGCATGTGTGACGCCGTTTGCTTCTGAGGCATACAATCTTTGGAGACGAGGCGTAAGGGGGAAGTAATACATACGCTTGTATGCGATTTGCTTCATATTCTTCCTAAATCCACGAGATCGACTTTGTTTGTAGCGTGGATGCTCACAGAATCTGCATGTCGTCAACTCGCTGTCTATGCCCCAATATATCATGCAATTGTTGTTGCAACAATCAATTTTTTCGACCGGCAAACCCATATCCTTGACTAATCTCTTGGTTGCATTGAAGTTCTTTGGAAAATTGTGATCGGCAGGACATAACTCTGTCATTAATTGGCACATGTCATTGTAATTCCTTTCAGACATGCTATGCTCATATTTCATCTTCAGCAACCTTGCAAGAACAGACAACAAGGTATGTCCATGTGGATTTCCTTCCCAAATCTCCTTCTCCGTCGATTTAATCATATCATATAAAGCTCTAGCAATCATGTTAGGATCCTCCTCGGTGACATTGATGTGGGGATCTTCGATAACATTGGCATCAGGATCCTCGTTCACTGTCGCCTCATTAGTTACATTTGGGTAATCATAATAAGATTGTTCGCCTTCATATTGGTATTCACTCTCAAAATATGAGTTTGGATTCCGTAAATTTGCAAAATTGGGTGGCATATCATCCGTGCTCGTACGCCGACTACTTCGAGATGAGGATGGTGCATCCATATTAACTCCTTCAAATGATGGACGGATGTAATTTTCCCCATGAAAGTACCAATTGTAATAGTTAGGAACAAAGCCATACCTGCACAAGTGGAACTTGACCGTATTCTCATCCCAATAAGATAGATTCTGACATTTCTTATGGTTACATGGACATCTTATAGTTCCGTCAGGTAAACATGTCGGATTACTCTTCGCAAAAGCAACAAATACCTCGATCCCATTAATGTATTCGTCATTCAATGATCCATTAACATATCGCCGATCCATCCAACTTCGATCATAAGCCATGCAGTCCTACAGTAAATTAAATATAACAATTGAATGTTTGTATTATAATAAGGTACCAGAGACTATTTTATATAATAACATTATATAGTATATATATAATGTATATAGAAAAAATACTATATAGTATAATTATAATATAATCACGCCACGTTATTGTAAATCTGTGACAAAGACTTCTTTAATACAATAACATTATATTAAATAATAGAATGTCTAGATATTTAAATAATATAAATGACACCACGTTATTATAATTAGATGTTATAAATTTATTTTATATAATAAAATAAAATTATATATTAAATATATAGTTTAAAAATTGAGTAAATACTAAAATTATATAAATAGATGTTAGAAACTCCTTTAAAATAAGAGAAATTTTTTAAAATTACCTTCTAAAAATACCAATAATCAAATATTACCCTAATGTAAGTTAATTTTAAAACTAACCTTAACTTCCAAATATATTCTTTTAACAATTAATAGATTAAACATACAAACATATTATATTTAACTAATATGATAATATGATTATCAAACTATTACATACATATTTTATTAAATAATTGGTCTATTGCACTTGTGTTTAATTTAACTGCATTTGTTTTTATATTCAAATTTATTTTTTATTTTATTTATATTTATAATATAACTTTTAAATAATTATAAAGTGTTAGTCAGTCATAATTGTAATAGTTATTGTTATTATTATCTGATCCATAAATAAAAATTCATGACTTAAAAATTCATCACAAATAAGTATAATCCTTATGTGTTGTTAGTATTGTCATTAATAATATTATTAGTTTCTCTTTTCAAATTTTGTTTTTAACTTTATTTATTATTATTTTCAGTTAAATATTTTTCAGATTATATATTTAAGTTTAATATTCATTTGTGATTAATATTATCAATCTCAAATTATTCTTGATCATTTAATTAGTATTATATTTATTACGATTATTATAATTATTAATATAATTTATACGTTTATAATTAATATAATGTTTTTAATACATACTAATTATTATTAATATTTTAATTTATTATCATTCATAATATTATTATTATTATTATTATTATCATGAAAAATTTATTATTTATCAAGAATAAATAATTTTTATTATTCGATTTATAATTAATATTATCAATAATATAACTTTTTTAACTAATTATAATTATAATTATTATTAATATTTAAATTTATTATTATTCTTATTAATATATTGTTATTATCACAACGAATAATGAATATATAATGAAATAAATTTATTTTAATTTTTTGAAAAGCAATTTTTTTTTTAAGTTGTAATATTTTATTGAGATAATGGAATGAATAAGGAAAGAGCATTTTTGGATTATTAAACTATAAAAGGTTATATTTTATATAATCTTTAATAATGAAGGCTATTTTTAAAAATACAATATTAATGTGGTCTAAAAATAAGTCAATTCTCTTAAAATAATACATGATTATAAATAAAAATTTACAAATAAAAATGTGTGAAAATAAGCTAAATATATATACAATAAATTAAAAAGTACGTAATAGAACACAATATATACACAAAATCACAATAATATAATCATATGACATTTAAATAATAATAGTATCCAAATTCACGTTTCAATATTTTTGGGTGCATTTACAAAAAATAAAATATAATCATATCACGTACCGTATTTTTTAGCTACCATATATATGCTGAAGCAGAAAATCCCAAAACAACCTTAGATTTATAGTTATTTTCAAAAGTATAAAATATATATTAGTTGAATGCTTAGCATCGGGGTCGGGGTATTTGTAGTAGAATTTTTTGTCACGGTTTTTAAAAAACCGTTGCAATATAAAGCTTACGCGTAAAACAATTAATGCAGATGCAGACGCGTACAATGCGTGTTGACGCGTGCAGTATAAATTGCAACGGTTTTAATATAAACCGTTGCAAAATTTGGCACGGTTTATTAAAAGCGTTGCAATTGTAAATTTGCAACGCTTTTTTTAAAAACCGTGGCAAAATTTGCAACGGTTTAATTAAAACCGTGGCTTTATTTTTCTCACGGTTCTTATAACCGTTGCTATTTGTAACGCTTTTTTAAATCGTGACAAAGTTTGCAACGATATTTACTACCGTGACATTTTGTAACGCTTTAGAAAACCGTAGCAAAACTTTTAACGGTTTTTCAAAAACCGTGACAAATTTCCGTGTAGTTTTTGTAGTGGTGGCATTTTTTAAAAAAATTAATCATGTTTATTTTGGCTCATTGATTGTTAAATCCGAGAATAAATTTTTTTTAGAATCGAGGCCTCACATTAAGCGGTATCATAGCGATAAGATCTTGGATTGAATTAGAGTGAGCGGGGTAGATCGAGTCCGCATGAATTGAATTCTCGCATGTGATTAACTTATTGATTTGATTAATTAAATTCTATGCGAGCATGATTTTTCAATTCTCGAGTTAATTGAATTACATGAGTTGTGATTTAATTTTCGAAGAATGATTACATAATTTAATTGAAAACATGCTTTATTATTTATGAGTTAATTAAATTACATGATTATGTGATTTAAATTATAAAGCATGAATTACTTGAGATATGAATTGTATTTGATTCCCGATTGAATCCGAGTTCTCTTGAGCTGGAATGAGTTAGTCGAACGGAGATTGATGGTCACCGAATTGTGAATTGAGATTATGAGATATTTTGTGTCATAATCCTCCTGATATAAGTTATGTTTCCCTCGACGAATTTTGAATAGGTAACAACCGACTATAAACCCCTGATCGAACAGGAGATGTGGGGACCTCGGATTGCTAATCTCATATTAGGGCAATTAATGATTAATATCATAATTAATCAAGTAAGTAAAAGAATACTCAAACCCAAAAAAATTATTATTATTTTTTTAAAAAAACTTCAACACCTCGCTCGATCGGATGAACTCGTCCGATCGAGCGAGCTCAAAATCTCATTTCTCGGGTTTGAAAAATTCCAGACTGCACTCGATCGCCCAAACTCATCCGCTCGAGCGCGCTCAAAAACTCAATTCTCTGTTTTGCATTTTTACAAGCCGCGCTCGATCGCACAAGTTCATGCGATCGAGCGAGCTTCCCTGCTTCAGAAATCTGGAGAATTCTTTTGCTGTCAAAAACTTGGTGCCATCAATTTCAATCACCAAAACATGATATATAAGTTCCAAATCATGCATATAAACGTAAGCAAGGTCGCAAGCATCTATACATGCAATTGTTACACCAAACAAGTCTCTAAATAACGATAAACGGTACAACAAAGAGAATCTCAAAAGTGTGTTACAAATTTCTCTAAACTATCATGTTTGTTGCTTCTAAACAGTCTACAACCCGAGTCCTCACATGCTAGACTCTCTCCCCGCTGTCAATGACGTCGATGATCAGCTCCTGCCCTATCTGATGTCATGCACACATACAAAACAAGACAACAGCCGGATAAACTCCGGTGAGAAACAATTCTCAGTATTACCAACATATATAGAAAGCGTTAAATAAATCATATCGACTCTATTTAAAACTCGACTCAACAAATAGAGTAATCAACGCTTCAATAAGAACTGATTCATATCACTTCATTGCCATCAAGATTCGTAAATGATCTTGACATGGATATCTATCTATCGTAGCCATTCTCGGGCTAGAAAATAAGGTTAACCGCAACCTTGGCATAGAATCAATTCAATATACTATCACATCGACTCAAACTTAAAGATCCACTGCCTGAGATGGATCCACAACATCAAACATAAATCAAAATATATCAAGTATGTGGTTTTTGCGGGCCAACTCAAGAATAGTTGTTCTTCAGTTTAAAAGTCCCTAACTCGTGATGTCGTCATTATACCTTCGTTTATCTCGATTCTAAACTCTTAAAATCTGAAAGATACAATCAAATACATATATCAAACTTCATTCCAATCTATTTTATCAACATCGAGTCAAAAACATCATAAGATCGTCAATCAAACTCATTTCAAACCTCAATCAAACTTCTTTGGTACAAAGTTGACGTCTTGATTCGTTGGCCTTCCAAACTCAACTGAAACTGAAGAATAAAAATTCTATAACATTCATATCATCTAGATAACGACTTCAGCTCAGATATAAACCATCAAAACAGACTAAAAACTCAATTCGACGGCCTAGCAATTGAAAATCGGTAACCGACAAATTATCGAAATCATTTCTAACTTCAAACCAACTCATTCATCTCAATAGCTATAATAACCGATTAACATGCTAGAATCAAGATTGGATACATTAAATACAAACTCCTTAATTCGGTTTCGAGATAGAATCGCATAAACAACGATAAACATGCTCAATAACTCAAAACCTGATCTCTGCCCCAAACTGATTTCAAAATTCATATAAAACATCATAATACTTACACGAGATCGAAGCCCTCGTCGTAAGAATTCCAGAACAATTTACGGAATCGAAATCGGATAACCGAAGCAAAAGTTATAAGGATTGAAAGATCACAAATCCAAAGGAAAAGAAAGGATCTCGGCTTCTGCTCTCAATTTCTGAATTGAAATGAAGATTACACGTGCACATGCTGATACATCACATAATAATCTGATAACTTTAATTATATTTGCACTTTAGTCCCTCAAATCTTCAATAATTTCAATTTGGTCCTCGGCCGTTATTTTAATTCAATTTCAATCCTAATTAATTTAAGAATATTAGAATTTAAATCGAAACTCTAAATATTCCCAAATTAAATATACTCAGATTAAAATTAAATGAGTTCGGATTAACATTAATTAATCCCGGGCCTTACATTTCTCCCCCACTAAGACATGAGTTCGTCCTCGAATTCATAAACAGTATAGATATGCAGACTGCATGCTCATAAGAATAAAGAATGACTAAAAACTGAATAAGAACTCACATCAGTGAAATAAGTAAGGAAATCTCTGTCTCATGTCTTCTTCAACTTCCCACGTTGCTTCTTCTACTCCGTGCTGACTCCATTGAATCTTCACCAATGGAATGGTCTTTGTTCGGAGTTGTTTTGTATTTCTATTGAATAGGTTGCTCGAAATAGCTAAGAGTGTCATCCAACTCAGCTTCATCAGATTGAATCACATGAGACGCATCAGATATATACTTCCTCAGCATCGATACATGAAAGACATCATGTATTCCATATAAATACATAGGAAGAGCGAGTTGATAAGCTAGATTGCCTATCTTTTCAAGAATCTCATATGGCCCAATATATCGTGGAGATAATTTTCCTCGTTTTCCAAATCGAACGGTGCCTCTGAACGGTGAAATCTTCAGAAACACTCTATCTCCCTGATCAAAAGATAACGGCCGTCGTCGTACATTCGCATATCTAGTCTGTTTGTGTTGCGCTGTTCTCATTCTTTGTTGTATCAGTTTCACCTTCTCAGTCATTTGTCTGATCATATCTGGTCCTAACTCAGGTACCTCAGAAACATCATCCCAATACAAAGGCGATCGACACTTCTCCCCATATAATGCTTCGAATGGTGCCATCTCTATACTCGTCTGATAACTGTTGTTATAAGAAAATTCCACGAGTGGTATAGAATCTTGCCATGTATTACCAAAATCAAGTACTACAGCTCTCAGCATATCCTCAAGCGTCTGAATTGTTCGTTCAGATTGACCGTCAGTTTGAGGATGGTAAGAAGTACTCAAATGTAAGCATGTACCTAGAGCTTCCTGTAGGCTATGCCAAAAGTGTGAAGTAAATCTCGGATCTCGATCAGAAGCTATTAACTTTGGCACACCGTGTAGTCTTACCACTTCTCGAATATAGAGATCTGCCATTTGATCATGACGATAAGTCATTCGGTAAGGAATAAAGCACGCAGATTTGGTCAATCTGTCGATGATCACCCAAACAGCATTGCATCCTCGAGATGATAGTGGAAACTTCGTTACAAAGTCTATGGAAATGTGGTCCCATTTCCATTCAGGAATCGATAAACTCTGTAATAAGCCACCTGATTTCTTTCTTTCAGCTTTCACCTGTTGGCAATTCAAACATTTGGATATAAATTCAGTCACGTCAGACTTCATTTGTTTCCACCAGTATTGACTTTTCAAGTCGTTGTACATCTTTCTGCCTCTAGGATGAACACTAAAGCGACTACAATGGGCTTCTTTCAAAATATTCTGTTTCAAGTCTGAAATATTGGGAACAACTATTTGGTTATTCACATATAAGATATCATCGTCACTAACCTTGTACTCAGACTGATGTCCTGATCTGATCATTTCAATCGATTTCTGCACATTCTGATCAGCTTTCTGCGATTCTTTGATACGAATCAGTAATTCTGGCTCAACACTGATTGCATAAACTCTCATCGGCCTTCTATCTGTCTCAAATACATACCCAGAAATACAACAATATTCAATCAAATTAGATACACCTATAGTAGACAAGGATGAAACACATACTTTTCTACTCAGGGCATCTGCTGCTGCATTCGATTTCCCTGGATAGTATTTGATTTCACAATCGAAGTCTTTTAATAAATCAAGCCATCGTCGTTGTCTCATATTAAATTCGGATTGTGAGAACAGATACTTCAGACTTTTGTGATCAGAAAAGATTTCAAACTTCTCGCCGTATAAGTAATGTCTCCAGATATTCAATGCAAAGACAATTGCAGCCAATTCAAGATCATGAATCGGATACCTGACTTCATGCGGTTTTCAGTCGTCGAGAAGCATAAGCGACAACATGTCCTTTCTGCATTAGAATACATCCCAAACCCTGGTGAGAAGCATCACAATAAACAACAAAATCACCAGTACCTGTAGGGATTATTAAAACCGGCGCTGTAGTCAATCTCTTCTTTAGTTCGATAAAACTCCTTTCACACGCCTCAGACCAAATAAATGGTGCATTCTTCTGTGTAAGCTATGTAATAGGCTTTGCTATCGATGAAAAATCTTGAATGAATCGACGGTAATAACCAGCTAAGCCCATAAAACTTCGTATTTCTGGCACAGATGTCGGTCTCTGCCAACTGATCACAGCTTCTACCTTGTTCGGATCAACTGAAATGCCATCTCCTGAAATTACATGACCAAGAAAAACAACTCTTTGCAACCAAAACTCACATTTGGATAACTTGGCATACAATTTCTCTTCTGTTAATGTTCTCAGTACAATTCGGAGATGATCAGCATGTTCACATAGATTCTTAGAGTATATCAAAATATCATCGATAAAGATAATCACAAAATCATCTAAATATCTTTGAAATACTTTATTCATCAATCCCATAAAAACTGCCGGTGCATTTGTTAGACCAAAAGGCATGACTATGAATTCATAATGGCCATACCTGGTTCTAAATGCAGTCTTAGGAATATCCTCGTCTCTAACCCTCAATTGATGATAACCGGATCGTAGATCAATCTTCGAATATATCGATGAACCCTACAATTGATCAAATAAATCATCGATACGAGGTAAAGGGTAGCGATTCTTTACCGTTGCTTTGTTCAATTGCCCGTAATCAATACATAATCTCATTGATCCGTCTTTTTTTTTTTTTTCTAACAAATAATACCGGAGCACCCCATGGGGATACACTCGGTCTGATATATCCTTTGGCCAACAAATCTTCAAGTTGGTCTTTCAGTTCTTTCAGTTCAATCGGTGTCATTCGGTAAGGTGCTTTCGATATCGGCTATGTACCTGACATCAATTCAATACCGAAGTCTACCTCTCTGTACGGTGGAAATCCCGGAATCTCGTCAGGGAATACATCTGCAAACTCATTCACCACTGGTAGATCAGTCAATTTCGGACTAGTCTTTAGCACATCAACTGCATAGATCAAAAATCCCTCTGCTCCTTTCTTTAACAAATCAGTCATAGCAATAACAGATATCAAGGGAATTTTAGATCTAGCAACCTTACCATAAAATTTCCATTCATCAACCATCACTGGTCTGAACCTCACTATCTTCTGAAACAGTCAACTGTTGCTCTGTACTTCGTTAGCATATCAATACCGATTATATAGTCAAAATCAGACAAACCAAGAACGATACAGTCAAGCTCAACTTCATTACCTTCATACTGTAGTACAACAGTTTCTAACAGATTTCACTGATACTATACTTTTTCCCAATGGTGAAGATATAGACACTACAGTATTTAATGAATCAACAGGCAATGAATACAATGTAACAAATTGTTCAGAAAGGAAGGTATGCGATGCACCAGTTTCGAATAAAACATATGCAGGATAATCATAAAGAGAATAGTTACCTGCAATCACATCATCAGGTGCCGCTTGTGCTTGCTCTTCAGTCAATGCAAACACTCTTGCTTGTTGCTTTGGAGGTTGATTTATAGTTTGACTTCATCCTCTACCGTGTGCTACAGGCTGTGGTTGGAAAGAGTGTACTGAAGTTACTTGTCTATCAGTCTGAGCTACTGGTCTAGACGATCCAGTACCCTGAGCACCTTCAGAACCTCGCTGTGGACATACTCTCGCAAAGTGTCCCATCTTGTTGCAAAATATGACAACTTCCAAATACACCTCGACATTGTTCATTGGTATGTCAACCACCACACTTGGTGCAATACACAACAGACCTCTGTCCAGCTCTAGACTGTCGGGAATTACCTAAACTAGAAAAGCTACTACCACTTGATCTCTTGAACTGTTTGCTCTTACCCTTGAAGAAACTTTTCTTTCCACTGCTGCTACCTCCAGCTTCAAATCGAGGTGGCTGTGGAATCTGTGGCTGCTCTTGCGGCTGTCTCATTGTCTATGGCACAAACTGTGCTCCTCGTTGTCTCAGTATCCCTGCTTCAGCTCCCTTTGCACGATTCAGAGCATCGACAAAGGTATTCGGTCTTCCCGAATTTACAAGTGTGAACACATCGGGATTCAAGCCATTGATGAATTGATCGGCTTGAGCTTCATCACTAACAGCAATATGTGGAGTAAACTTCAACAGGCTAGTGAACTTTGCAACATATTCCTCGATATTTAATTGTCCCTGTTGCAAACTCGCAAACTCTGCTCCTTTGTCCTTCCGATAAGAAACAGGAAAGAACCGTTGATAAAAAGCAGTTTGAAATACAGACCAGGTAATAACAGTACCTTGTTCCAACGCTCTCTTCGTCGCTATCTACCAACTTTTGGCAAGGCCATGTAGTTGATGAATCACAATTCTGACATGATGATCATCTGTATAGTCGAGGGACTCGAATAACTGCTCAATATCTTCCAACCAATTCTCACATTCCACAGCATTATCTATTCCGTGCAGCTTCGGCGGTTTGAATGACTGGAATCATTTCAGAAGTTTCTCCATCGGATTAGCATCGCTAAACTCATCAGTAGAAATACTACCTTGTCCGGGTTCAAGTACTGTCTCTGGTATCTGTGCAGCATTCGTCTGTTCAGGCTGATTCGTAGCCAACGTCTGTCTAACCCTCGGTGCTGGTCGGGGAGGCATATCTGATAATCAAATAGATTAGTGCACAATTCATCATATCATAACACATTTCTATTTCAGTTCCTCCTCTGATTAGCACAATTATGCCTTCTCAAGAGATCGAGTTCTGATTCATACTCATTCAATACATGCTATTACTTCAATCAGATAATCAGATAGCATGTAATTCAAAACACTGTACAGCATATTCTTCGCAAATTATCACAACATCATGTGACAGTGTAACATCTGTAATCAAGGAATCATATACCATACAAGTATGAAAACAATAAATAAATCAGAATAGAAGACTCGATCTACCCCGCTCATCTATTCTCAGTCCGAGAAACTTAAGCTCTGATACCAACTGTTGTGGGGACCTCGGGTTGCTAATCTCATCTTAGGGCAATTAATGATTAATATCATAATTAATCAAGTAAGTAAAAGAATACTCAAACCCCAAATTTTTTTTTTATTTAAAACTTCAACACCTCGCTCGATCGGATGAACTCGTCCGATTGAGCGAGCTCAAAATCTCATATCTCAGGTTTGAAAAGTTCCAGACTGCGCTTGATCGCCCAAACTCATCCGCTCGAGCGCGCTCAAAAACTCAATTCTCTGTTTTGCATTTTTACAAGCCGCGCTCGATCGCACAAGTTCATGCGATCGAGCGAGCTTCCCTGCTTCAGAAATCTGGAGAATTCTTTTGCTGTCAAAAACTTGGTGCCATCAATTTCAATCACCAAAACATGATATATAAGTTCCAAATCATGCATATAAACGTAAGCAAGGTCGCAAGCATCTATACATGCATTTGTTACATCAAACAAGTCTCTAAATAACGATAAACGACACAACAAAGAGAATCTCAAAAGTGTGTTACAAATTTCTCTAAACTATCATGTTTGTTGCTTCTAAACAGTCTACAACCCGAGTCCTCACATGCTAGACTCTCTCCCCGCTGCCAATGACGTCGATGATCAGCTCCTGCCCTATCTGATGTCATGCACACATACAAAACAAGACAACAGCCGGATAAACTCCGGTGAGAAACAATTCTCAGTATAACCAACAAATATAGAAAGCGTTAAATAAATCATATCGACTCTATTTAAAACTCGACTCAACAAATAGAGTAATCAACGCTTCAATAAGAACTGATTCATATCACTTCATTGCCATCAAGATTCGTAAACGATCTTGACATGGATATCCATCTATCGTAGCCATTCTCGGGCAAGAAAATAAGGTTAACCGCAACCTTGGCATAGAATCAATTTAATGGATCGAAAAAATCAAACATAAATCAAAATATATCAAGTATGTGGTTTTTGCGGGCCAACTCAAGAATAGTTGTTCTTGAGTTTCAAAGTCCCTAACTCCTGTCGTCATTATACCTTCGTTTATCTCGATTCTGAACTGTAACGCCCCGTTTTTATCTTAAATGAGTTTATTTGAGTTAATCGGAGATCACAGAGTTCAAGAGCCGACTTGATTTTGATCAGGGTCCTTTTTTGCAAATTTTGGAAATTTCACGGACCAAAACGCAAATTGTGGATTTTATATATTATCTACTCTTAGAATTTTGTTGACAAGTCTTCTCCATCTCCTCCATAGCCGTATCCATCCATTAGAACGCCTTCAAGCTTTTCCAAGCTTTCTGATTTCAGTCCGAGCTCGATCCGGCCGTTGGAATTTATTTCTGAAGGTAGTTTAGCGATCACTGCAGCGAGAGCTCCGTTATATCGTAAGTTTTTCTACGATCAGATGCATTCTAGTTTTTGGATGTTGTTAGAATCGTTTGAGATTCGAGTATGTTGTTCTTGACAGAGTTCTGATCGTTTATTATCTGTCGGTTTTGAATTAGAGCGACGTTCGGATTTGTTATGATTTTTGGAAGCCATTTTTGAAAATGTGGATTTTGAGATTGATGGGTTTTGCTTTGTTATTGTTGTTTTGGGCATTGATATGAGGTTATATCGGTATTGAACTGCTGTCTGCGTTTTCGGTTTGTTCAGTTTATAGTCGTTATGCCGTCGGTTTGAGTTTTGGAGATTTCGAACCATTTTTGTATTGATTGAAGGTTTGGCTTGTGAGTGATCATTGTTGTTGATCAACTCTTGTATTCGTACAGATTCGTTGGAGTTTGTCGAGCCCTGTGTTAGCAGCATTGTTCATCGAGAGTTGGACGAAGAACGATAAAGAGATTTCCTTGAACCATTGTTAGTTGTTTAGGTTATATAGTTGTTGATACAATCTTTTGTTGTAGCTTGTCCGGAGTTGGATCTACGACATTGAAAGGTAAAAGCAGTCATCGTAGCGGGATAGCATACTCGGGACAGTTGGTTCTCGAGTTTCCCTTTCAAATCACATATTGCATCTACACTTGTTCTAGCATGATGAACTTGTGTCTTGTTGATTGATTTTGCTTTTGACTATGTGGCTTATGTTTTATGTTTCTGCTATGCATTCATCTTGAGCCTACGTTGATTTCAGCGGGAAGAACCTCCCTTTTTGTTTGGACATTTGGGAACTATGATTGAGTGGCCTAGGTCGTAGTCGTATCGCCTAGTGCTAGCATACTCATTATGGTTGCTCAAAGTTTAGAGGAGTGAGATATGTGGCACCACCTCGATTGGGAGAGTCGGTGAGTCGTCACATGATCTCATCCTCGGGATCCCAAAAGCACAGCAGCAATCTCTCGTTTATCAGATTTGATATCCCGATTTAAAGACATGCATTTCATTACGTTGTTATTGATTTTGTTGTTGTCTTGAAAGCATGTTTATTGTTGTATTACTTGATATGTTGCTTTTACTGGGATTATTATTCTCACCGATTTATCCGGCTGTTGCTTTGTTTTGAATGTGTAACTTGGAAACAGGAGGGGCAGGATCAAGTCATCATAGACCTGGTTAGCGTCAAGAGCAAGAGATAGAAGTGAGACTCGTTTAGAAGTCTAATCAGCATGTCAATCTAGTTATATTTTGCGAACATGTTTAGTCATTCAAACTTCTCGTATTTGTTTTGTAAGCAAGAATCGATGTAGGTACTACCGAATTGAATGTTTCTCTTCCCTAAACCTTTCTTGTACTGTTATTGGCTTGTCAAATACTTTTAATGCAAGTGTTTAGGTTTTGTTGAGTTTATTTCGGTGCCTTAATATTTCTGGGCAAGAGGACGGCGCGGGCGCGCGGCCTCTTTGCTAGGAAAGGGCGCGGGCGCGCTGGTTTTTGTGAAGCATCGGCGTGGGTGCGCTTCCTTAGAGCGCGGGCGCGCTGGTTTTAGCGAAGCTTCGGCGCGGGCGCACTACCTTCAGCGCGGGCGCGCGAGCCTTTTTTTTTAAAAAAAATCATTGGTTGCTTTCTAATCTTGGTTTCTCTTTTACTTATCGGTTGTTTTGTTCGAGTTTAGTTGATTAGAAACGAGGTCTCACATTAAGTGGTATCAGAGAGATAAGATTCTTGGTTGAACTAGAGTGAGCGGGATAGATCGAGTCTGCGTGTATTGGCTCCTCGCATGTATTTGAATTATTTTAGATGTATAATTAATTCCATGCGAGCATGCTTTATTGTTGAGAATTATTTGAATTACATGGTTATGTAATTTACGTTTATAAAGCATGATCTACTTGAGATATAACTGCTTATGTTACCTACTGGTATCCCGGTTTTCTGAGCGGTTGTAAAGGGCACCGGTTGTAGCGATTGAGATATCTTGTGTCCTAACCTTTGTTATTCAGATTGGTCCTCGTCGAGTGATAAACAGAAACACACCGCCAGTTATTCCCGCAACCGAGCAAGCTAGTACTGAAACGGTTGAGATGGATAATACAGCAACGCCTATGGAAACCTTGCTTAAGAGGTTTCAGTCGTTTAATCCGCCGTTGCTGATGGATATAGAAAATCCAGTTGACTGCGAGAGTTGGTTGGATGATATCGATCAGTTTTTCGATTCCATTGACTACACCGATGACTGCCGAATTAGGTTAGTCCATTCATCAGCTCCGTGGGGTTAATAAGAGCTGGTGGATCATGACAAAGAAAGCAATGGAGAGTAGAGGTACGAAAATTACTTGGACTCTTTTTAAATCTGAATTTTATAAGCGGTTTTTCCCTATCTCGTATCGCAAAGATAAGGGAGCAGAGTTTGCCAATCTGAGGCAAGGGAATCTGAACATTGAAGAGTACGTGGCTAAGTTTGATAGTCTGTTGCGTTTTGCACCGCTAATTGCCGGAGATGAAGAAGCTATGGCAGATCAGTTCATCAATGGTTTGAACCCCGACGTCTTCACGTTGGTAAACACCAACATGCCTAACAACTTTGCGGATGCCATGAATCACGCAAAGGGGGCAGAAGTAGGCTTGTGGAGGCAAAGAGGTAACCAGGTAGCACCTCAGCAGCAGAGGCAATATCAAAATCAACCATCTCAGTATCAGAATCCGCTACCTCAGCATCAGAACCAGCAGCAAAGGTATGAAGGTGGAAACAGTGGGGGAAACAGAAAGGATCAGTACAAAGCAAGAAGTAAACAGTTCAAGAGGCAGGGGAACATTTCTTCTAGTTCCAGTGGTTCCAAGCAATTCGGTTCAGGACAGAGTTCTGGATCTTCAGCCTTGTACTGCAGCAAGTGTGGGGGGAAGACACTCACCGGATCAGTGTGTGGGAGTCTTTGGTAATTTTAATACCTGTCAGCAACCGGGACACTTCTCTAAGGTGTGCCCTCAGCGTAACAGAGATAGAGCTCAGAGTGGAAGTTCATCTCGACCTGTAGCTCAAACCGAGAGGCAGTCTTCTGCAGTGCACTCTTTCCAGCCTCAGCAGCAGAACAGACAGGGAGGTAACTCTAGTGCGAACCAGCCTCCGAGACAGCAGGAACGATTCTTTGCTTTGACAGAGGATCAGGCTCAGGAAGTACCTGACGATGTTATAGCAGGTAACTGTTCGATTTTCGGTTATTCTGCTCATGTTTTGATAGATACAGGTGCTTCCCATTCCCTTATCTCTGAAAAATTTGTGTTATTGCATGCCTTGCCTACTGAGTTGTTGCCTACTATAGTAGCTGTTACTTCACCGTTGGGTGGAGGAATTATTTCTGTCAGACTAGTCAGGAACTGTGAACTTTGTTTTGAGGGGAATTTGTTAGAATTCGACTGTATTGTGCTTGGGCTGTCAGATTTTGATTGTATTGTCGGTATCGATGCTTTAACCAAGTACATGGCAACAGTCGATTGTTTTCTGAAAGTTGTCATGTTCAGACCTGAAATCGCAGACGAGTGGAAATTCTTTGGTAAGGGTTCTCGATCTAGAATTCCTTTGATTTCAGTGTTATCTATGAATAGTTTGTTACAGAGAGGTGCAGAAGGATTTTTTGTTTATGCAGTTGATGTACTGAAATCTAGCCCAGCTTTGGTAGATTTACCGGTGGTTAGAGATTTTGCTGATGTGTTTTCGGAAGATGTTCCTGGATTGCCACCTATTCGAGAGATCGAATTCAGCATCGATTTGGTGCCAAGTACTCAACCTATTTCCAAAGCTCCTTATCGTATGACACCTATTGAACTGAGAGAGTTGAAGGAGCAACTTGAAGATTTGATTGCCAAGGGATACATCAGACCTAGTGTATCGCCTTGGGGTGCTCCTATTCTGTTTGTTCGGAAGAAGGATGGTTCTATGCGGCTTTGTATCGACTACCGTCAGTTGAGTCAGGATACAGTTAAGAACAAGTATCCTTTACCCCGAATAGATGACCTTTTTGATCAGCTACAGGGTTCTTCTGTCTATTCGAAGATTGATCTGAGGTCAGGCTATCATCAGCTGAGAGTGCAAGAGGAAGATGTTCCTAAGACCGCATTCAGAACGAGGTATGGTCATTTTGAGTTTATAGTCATGCCGTTCGGTTTGACTAATGCTCCCGCGGTTTTTATGGGTTTGATGAACCGTATCTTTCAGCGTTATTTAGATGAGTTCGTCATTATCTTTATTGATGATATTCTTATCTACTCGAAGAACCGTACTGACCATGCAGAGCACTTGAGTACCGTACTGCAGATTTTGCGAGTTGAGCAGTTGTTTGCCAAGTTGTCTAAGTGTGAATTCTGGTTGGATCGAGTTGTCTTTCTCGGTCATATTATTTCAGGAGATGGGATTTCTGTCGATCCCAGCAAGATTGAAGCGGTTATGAATTGGCCTAGACCGACATCAGTACCTGAGATCCGAAGCTTCATGGGTTTAGCTGGTTATTATCGCAGATTCATCGAGGGTTTCTCGTCTATTGCCAAACCAATTACCCAGCTGACTCAGAAGAATGCGCCTTTTGTCTGGACTTCAGATTGTGAGGCTAGCTTTGTTGATCTGAAGAGAAGACTGACCAGTGCTCCGATTCTTTCTATTCCGAAGGGTACTGGAGATTTCACAGTCTATTGTGATGCTTCTAACCGAGGCTTGGGTTGTGTTCTTATGCAGCATAAGCATGTGGTGGCGTATGCATCGAGGCAGCTGAAACCGCACGTGACTCGTTATCCGGTTCATGATCTTGAACTAGCTGCGATCATCTTTGCTCTGAAGATCTGACGTCACTATCTTTATGGTGAGTCTTTCGAGATCTTTTCTGACCATAAGAGCCTAAAGTACTTGTTTTCACAGGCAGAGCTGAATATGATACAGAGAAGATGGTTAGATCTGTTGAAGGATTTTGACTATGAAATCAAGTATTATCCGGGAAAGTCGAATGCAGTTGCAGATGCCTTGAGCCGAAAGCTTTGTTCTTTATCTCTTTCTACTATTGGTGTTTCTCAGTTGATCGATGATTGTTGCACTTCTGGTTTAGAGTTTGAAATAGATAGAGAGACTATCAGAGTGTTTGTTATTCAAGCCGAGCCGGAGTTGTTTGTTGCGATCAGAGAAGCACAAAAGTCCGAGCCGAGCATTTAGGTTTCAGTAGAGAAAGTCAGATCTGGGCATCAGTCTGAATTCCAGGTTAGAGATGATGTTTTTTTTGTTAATAACCGTATTGTTGTGCCTGATATTTCGGAGTTGAGACAGCGTATTCTTCGAGAGGCTCATTGCAGTCGGTTTAGTATTCATCCTGGAGGTCGTAAGATGTACAACGACCTGAAGAACCAGTTCTGGTGGAAAAGAATGAAGAGCGATGTTGCGAGGTTTGTATCTTGGTGTTTGAATTGTCAGCAAGTGAAAGCAGAGCGGAAGCGACCAGGAGGTCTGTTGCACAGTCTATCTGTTCCTGAATGGAAGTAGGATCACATTTTCATGGATTTTGTCACGAAGCTACCACGATCCATTCGAGGATGCAATGCTATTTGGGTAGTGATCGACCGATTGACGAAGTCTGCGTGTTTTATTCCGTACAGGATGACGTATCATCATGATCAGATGGCTGAGTTGTATGTTAGCTATGTTGTGAGATTGCATGGGGTGCCGAAGTCGATCATTTCAGACAGAGATCCTAGATTCACTTCGCACTTCTGGCACAGTCTTTAGGAGGCACTTGGTACTCGATTGCATCTGAGTACAGCTTATCATCCTCAGACTGATGGACAGTCAGAGCAGACTATCCAGACATTAGAGGATATGCTGCGAGCGGTAGTGCTAGACTTTGGCACTAGTTGGCAAGATTCTTTGCCTCTTGTTGAGTTTTCTTACAACAACAGCTTCCAAGCGAGTATCGGTATGGCGCCTTTTGAGGATTTGTACGGTAAGAAGTGCCGATCTCCGTTGTTTTGGGATGATTTGTCCGAGTCACCAGATTTGGGACCGAAGATGCTTAGAGATATGGCAGAGCAGGTTAAGATCATTCAGACCAGAATGAAGTCAGCTCAAGATAGGCAGGCGAAGTATGCGAATGTCAGGCGTAGACCTCTGAGTTTTGATCAGGGAGACCGAGTCTTTCTGAAGATTTCACCTTTCAGAGGAACTGTCAGATTCGGTAAGAGAGGGAAGTTATCTCCGAGATTCATCGGGCTGTACGAGATTTTCGAGAAGATAGGCGATCTTGCCTACAGACTTGCCCTTCCTCCGTCTTTATCTGGTATTCACGATGTTTTTCACGTCTCTATGCTGCGAAAGTATCATCCAGATCCTTCTCATATCCTTCAGCCTGACGAAGCCGAGTTAGACGAGACTCTGAGTTACTTTGAGCAACCGATTCAGATCCTTGATCGGAAAGAGAAGCAACTCAGAACCAAGTTGATTCCGTTGGTGAAAGTGCAGTGGAGCCGTCACGACATAGAGGAAGCGACTTGGGAGACAGAATCTAACATTAGACAGCGATTTCCGGAGTTATTCGGATGACGTGAGTTTTCTTACTGTCTTAGTTCTTATTTCTATCTTATGAATTGTGGTTCTCGTTGATTTCAAGGACGAAATTTCTTCTTAGTGGGGGAGAATTGTAACGCCCCGTTTTTATCTTAAATGAGTTTATTTGAGTTAATCGGAGATTACAGAGTTCAAGAGCCGACTTGATTTTGATCAGGGTCCTTTTTGCAAATTTTGGAAATTTCAGGGACCAAAACGCAAATTGTGGATTTTATATATTATCTACTCTTAGAATTTTGTTGACAAGTCTTCTCCATCTCCTCCATAGCCGTCTCCATCCATTAGAACACCTTCAAGCTTTTCCAAGCTTTCTGATTTCAGTCCGAGCTCGATCCGGCCGTTGGAATTTATTTCTGAAGGCAGTTTAGCGATCACTGCAGCGAGAGCTCCGTTATATCGTAAGTTTTTCTACGATCAGATGCATTCTAGTTTTTGGATGTTGTTAGAATCGTTTGAGATTCAAGTATGTTGTTCTTGACAGAGTTCTGATTGTTTATTATCTGTCGGTTTTGAATTAGAGCGACGTTCGGATTTGTTATGATTTTTGGAAGCCATTTTCGAAAATGTGGATTTTGAGATTGATGGGTTTGCTTTGTTATTGTTGTTTTGGGCATTGATATGAGGTTATATCGGTATTGAACTGCTGTCTGCGTTTCCGGTTTATTCAGTTTATAGCCGTTATGCCGTCGGTTTGAGTTTTGGAGATTTCAAACCATTTTTGTATTGATTGAAGCTTTGGCTTGTGAGTGATCATTGTTGTTGATCAACTCTTGTATTCGTATAGATTCGTTGGAGTTTGTCGAGCCCTGTGTTAGCAGCATTGTTCGTCGAGAGTTGGACGAAGAACGGTAAAGAGATTTCCTTGAACCGTTGTTTGTTGTTTAGGTTGTATAGTTGTTGATACAATCTTTTGTTGTAGCTTGTCCGGAGTTGGATCTATGACATTGAAAGGTAAAAGCAGTCATCGTAGCGGGATAGCATACTCGGGACAGTTGGTTCTCGAGTTTCCCTTTCAAATCACATATTGCATCTACACTTGTTCTAGCATGAGGAACTTGTGTCTTGTTGATTGATTTTGCTTTTGACTATGTGGCTTATGTTTTATGCTTCTGCTATGCATTTATCTTGAGACTACGTTGATTTCAGCAAGCAGAACCGCCCTTTTTGTTTGGACGTTTGGAAACTATGATTGAGTGGCCTAGGTCGTAGTCGTATCGGCTAGTGCTAGCATACTCATTATAGTTGCTCAAAGTCTAGAGGAGTGAGATATGTGGCACCACCTCAATTGGGAGAGTCGGTGAGTCGTCACATGATCTCATCCTCGGGATCCCAAAAGCATAGCAGCAGTCCCTCGTTTATCAGATTTGATATCCCGGTTTAAAGACATGCATTTCATTACATTGTTATTGATTTTGTTGTTGTCTTGAAATCATGTTTATTGTTGTATTACTTGATATGTTGCTTTTACTGGGATTATCATTCTCACCGGTTTATCCGGCTGTTGCTTTGTTTTGTATGCGTACTTGGCAATAGGAGGGGCAGGATCAAGTCAGCATAGACCTGGTTAGCGTCAAGAGCAAGAGATAGAAGTGAGACTCGTTTAGAAGTCGAATCAGCATGTCAATCTAGTTATATTTTGCGAACATGTTTAGTCATTCGAACTTCTTGTATTTGTTTTGTAAGCAAGAATCGATGTAGGTACTACCGAATTGAATGTTTCTCTTTCCTAAACCTTTCTTGTATTGTTATTGGCTTGTCAAATACTTTTAATGCAAGTGTTTAGGTTTTGTTGAGTTGATTTCGGTGCCTTAATATTTCTGGGCGAGAGGACGGCGCAGGCGCGCGGCCTCTTTGCGAGGAAATGGCGTGGGCGCTCTTCCTTAGAGCGCAGGCGCGCTGGTTTTTGCGAAGCATCGGCATGGGCGCGCTGGTTTTAGCGAAGCTTTGGCGCGGGCGCGCTGCTTTCTGCGCGGGCACGCAAGCCTTCTTTAAAAAAAAATCATTGGTTGCTTTCTAATCTTGGTTTCTCATTTACTTATTGGTTGTTTTGTCCGAGTTTAGTTGATTAGAAACGAGGTCTCTCATGAACTCTTCAAATCTGAAAGATACAATCAAATACATATATCAAACTTCATTCCAATCTATCGTATCAACATTGAGTCGAAAACATCATAAGATCGTCAATCAAACTCATTTCAAACTTCAATCAAACTTCTTCGGTACAAAGTTGACGTCTTGATTCGTTGGCCTTCCAAACTCAACTGAAACTGAAGAATAAAAATGCTATAACATTCATATCATCTAGATAACGACTTCAGCTCAGATATAAACCATCAAAACAGTCTAAAAACTCAATTCGACGGCGTAGCAATTGAAAATCGGTAACCGACAAATTATCGAAATCATTTATAACTTCAAACCAACTCATTCATCTCAATAGCTATAATAACCGATTAACATGCTGGAATCAGGATTGGATACATTAAATACAAACTCCTCAATCCGGTTTCGAGATAGAATCGCATAAACAACGATAAACATGCTCAATAACTCAAAACCTGATCTCTGCCCCAAACTGATTTTGAAATTCATATAAAATATCATAATACTTACACGAGATCGAATCCCTCGTTGTAAGAATTCTAGAACAATTTACGGAATCGAAATCGGATAACCAGAGCAAAAGTTATAAGGATTGAAAGATCACAAATCCAAAGGAAAAGAAAGGATCTCGGCTTCTTCTCTCAATTTCTGAATTGAAATGAATATTACACGTGCACATGCTGATACATCACATAATAATCTGATAACTTTAATTATATTTTCACTTTAGTCCCTCAAATCTTTAATAATTGCAATTTGGTCCTCTGCCCTTATTTTAATTTAATTTCAATCCTAATTAATTTAAGAATATTAGAATTTAAATCAAAACTCTAAATATTCCCAAATTAAATATACTCAGATTAAAATTAAATGAGTTCGGATTAATATTAATTAATCCCGGGCCTTACAGGAGAGTACTGTAACTTATTAATGGATACCACTCCGACATCGATGGAATCTTTGCTAATGAGGTTTCAATCGTTTAACCCACCAACTCTGAAGGGTGCGGAAAATTCCGTTGGGTGTGGAAACTTGTTAGAGGAGATGGATCAGTTGTTTGATTCTCTGGACTACACCGATGACCGTCGAATTAGGTTAGTTGTGTTTCAACTTCAGGGGATTGCCAAAAGTTGGTGGATATCAAAGAAGAAATCATTAGAGAACCAAGGTACGACCGTCTCTTGGGATCTTTTTTAGTCTGAATTTCTTCAGCAGATTCCGTTTCAACGATCGACCAGATACACAGGGGTAACCTTGGGGATCATCTTAAACCGAAGGGAAAACAATTCAAGAAGTATGGGAGTAGTTCTTCTAACTCCAGCGAATCGAAACAGTTTGGTTCAAGATGGAGTTCGGGATTTTCAGGTATGACCTATAGCGAATGTGGAGGTTGCCATCCCAGCGATCAGTGTAAAGGAATCTTTGGTAACTGTAATGTCTGTCAGTAATCCGGACACTTTGCTAGGAGATGTCCTCAGCGTGGTATCATTGGATCTCGAACTGTAAGTTCTTCTAGACCGTTGGTTCAGCCGGAGAGGCAAACTTCTGTGGTTCACTCATGTCAGCCATCGAGTCAGGATCGAATGGAAGGTCATCTGAACGTAAATCAACCTTAGATGCAATAGGCACTAGCTTTTGCTCTTATCGAGGATCGAGCTCAGACCGCACCATACGATGACGTAGCAGGTAACTGTTCGATTTCTGGTTTATGCTTTTATATTGATAGATGCAGATGCGTTTCTTACCTTCTTATTGAGGAATTTATGATGATGTAACCATGCCTGCTAAGCATTTGATTATTGTTGTTGTTATTCTTAGTTTTTGAGAGGAGGAATAGTTTTCTTTGAGGTTAGTTCGAAATTTTACAACTTCGATTGATGAGAATTTGATTGAACTGAGCAGTATTGTACTTAAGGTATCAGAGTTTGATTATATTGCCTCTATAGCTGCTTAACCGAGTACAGGGCAACCGAGGAATTGATTTCAGATAGTTGTTAGATTCCGATTCAAACTGATAAAGAGTAGAAATCCTCCGACAAGGATTTCAGATTAGTCACCACTCTCCTTCGTCCCTCTTCTCTCTCCACGCTTCAACCTCCATAGCCGCCCCATCTCCAAGCTCCTATTTCCGATTTTGTGCACAATCCGACCGGTAGATTTTTAATTCAAAGTGAGTTTTGCGATCCTGGAAACAAGGGCTTCTATGAGACCTCGGTGCTAATCAACAAATCTTGGATTAAACTACACTAAAGCATGCAAGATCCAAGACTAAAAGAATACTGAAATTTATTTATTTATTTTTTTTAAAGGGGGGGGGGGGGTGCTCTCGGTCTGCTAAAAAGTGCAGACTGGGCGCCTTCAAAACATCAACCTGCTGTTTTTCTCGATGGGGTGTGCGCTCGGTCTGCTAAAAACTGCCGACCGAGCGCCCCCTGCTACAGAACAAGGAAACAGCAGAAGAACAACAAGGCTCGACTCCAACACTTCCAAATCATAATCATGCATTACAACGCAATTCAAAACCATTGATACACATGCATAATCCATTACAAAGTAGATCTAAAGTTATACAATCTCCAACTAGTAGAACATGCTTCAATCTAACTTATTCAAAACAACACAACAACTAGAGTTTGAATACAATCTAAGTTCGATTACAAATTCGACTCCCAAAACACCAAGTATCACTTCTAATCAACTCAACCCTTAGCCATGTTGCCTCTGACTCGGTCCTGCCTCACCTGTTGCCAAGCACACAAACAAAGACAAGAAAACAGCCGAATAATCCGGTGAGAATACAATTCACAGTAAAAGAGACTAGCATACAATATCAGATAATATATCAAAACATGATATATAATCAAATTCCACATAAACTTCAAGTAATTCATTTCACTGCGAAATAAAATGATATGCATGACTTTAAAACTTCTGGATTATCAGACTCAGATAATCAAAAGGAATTCTTCTTTCTTTATTTCTTCGGTTTGGGATCCCGAGGTTAAAATATCCAACAATCACACCGAACTCCCCTTTCGAGGTGAACGAGGTATATTTTAATTCTCTAGACTCTAGGGCATTATAGTGAGTTAATCGACACTTGTAGTAAATCGCTTACCAAGGCCACTCAACTATAATCTCCAGATCGTCTAATTCAAAATGAATAATCAATCGGCTCAATATGAATGCATATGAAATCTCATGCATTCAAATATCAGTTCAATCATAAGTTCAAATAAGCATATAAACATGCAATTATGTGATTTCTTCTAGGACAATCGAATCAATCCGGATTCGAGTTAATCGTCCTATTCCATTCCAAAGTCGTCTTATACCTTCTTGTCATTTCACAATCTTAAATCTGTAAAACAACAATTCTCAATTCAATAACTATTCAAGTTCTACGATCGATAAGTAAGAAAGTCGATACTATACCAGCTCAAATCTTCCAAACTGATCGAAGCTGCAATCTCGCAACTCCAAGGACTTCGAATCAATCTAACAGAAGAAGTCACATGATCAAAATCGATAGCAAAACCTCATCAAACTCGGTATAATCAAATCAATAGAAACGATATCCCGAAAATCAAACTGACGGCATAACGGCTATATTCTGACAAACCGGAAGTGCAGACAACTTAATATCAAACAAATAAACTCCTTCCAATCAACAAACATCCAATCCATTTCAAACCCAACAAATCTCAAAATCCCTCTTTTCAAAAATTCAAAGAAAATTCATATCAAATCCAATCGATGCTCTAATTCAATTCCGTCTGAGAATACACGATAAGAATAATCTCAAGAACTTCATACCCGAAAAGAATCAAATTCCAACTACATCTGAAAAATAAAACATATCTGATCGGAGAGAAACTTACGATAGAACGAAGCTCTCGCTGCAGTGATCGCTAAACTGCTTTCAGAAATAATTTTCAACAGACGGATCGAGCTCGGGGTGAAATCTGGAAGCTTGGAAGGAAGCTTGGGCGCTTCAATAGAGGAGGAGATGGCTTGGAGGAGATGAGGAGTGAGTGGACCAAGTCAACCAAGAGCTAGATATTATAACAAACTCAAAGTTTGCACTTTAGTCCCTGAAATTTTCAAAAATTAGAAAATGGTCCCTGATCAATAAAAAGTCCGATCTCAAATTCTGAAATCGCTAATTATCTCAAATAAAGTCAATTAAGATAATTTTGGGCGTTACAATTCTCTCCCTCTAAGGATAGATTTTGTCCTCGAAATCAAAGATATCAACTCAAGAAAGAATAAAGAATTCAAGAACAGAATTAAGGACTCACGTCAGATAAACAAATCCGGAAATCTCTGCCTCATATCAGATTCTGTCTCCCAAGTCGCTTCTTCGACTCCGTGACGACTCCACTGATCTTTCACCAAAGGAATCGATTCGGTTCTGAGCTGTTTCTCCTTTCTGTCAAGGATCTGAATCGGTCTCTCGAAATAACTTAGAGTTTCATCATGTTCGGCTTTGTCAGACTGAAGAACATGAGAAGGATCGGGATGGTATTTTCTCAGTATCGAGACATGAAATACATCATGAATACCAGATAAAGAAGGAGGAAGTGCTAATCTGTAGGCTAGATCGCCTATCTTCTGTAAAATCTCATACGGACCGATAAATCTCTGTGACAACTTTCCTCTTTTCCCAAATCTAACAGTACCTCTAAACGGAGAAATCTTCAAGAATACATGGTCTCTCTGATCTAAAGATAGAAGTCTGCGATGGATATTCGCATACTTCGCTTGTCGGTCCTGAGCAGTCTTCATTCTCAATCGAATAATCTTCACCTGCTCAGCCATATCACGAATCATATCTGGTCCCAAGTCTGGGGACTCAGACATCTCATCCCAGTACAGAGGATATATGCACTTCTTTCCATACAACGCTTCGAATGGTGACATTCCTATACTTGTCTGGAAACTGTTGTTATACGAAAACTCCACAAGAGGCAATGAATCCTGCCAACTAGTGCCAAAATCAAGCACTACTGCCCGTAGCATATCCTCCACAGTCTGAATCGTCCGCTCTGATTGACCGTCGGTCTGAGGATGGTATGTTGTACTCAAGTGCAAACGAGTACCAAGAGCCTCCTGTTGACTATGCCTGAAATGAGAAGTAAACCGAGGATCTAGGTCTGAAACAATCGATCTCGGCACACCGTGCAATCTGAAAATCTCTCTAACATACAACTCGGTCATCTGATCGTGACGATATGTCATCCGATACGGAATAAAACAAGCAGACTTCGTCAAACGGTCAATCACTACCCAAATGGCATCGCATCCTCGAACAGAACGAGGTAGTTTCGTGACAAAGGCCATCGAGATATGATCCCACTTCCATTTCGGAACAGATAAACTGTGCAAAAGACCACCCGGCCTCTTTCTCTCGGCCTTCACATGCTGGCAGTTCAAACAACGGGATACAAACCTCGCAACATCACTCTTCATATTCTTCCACCAAAACTGATTCTTCAAGTCGTTATACATCTTTCGGCCTCCAGTATGAACACTGAACCGACTGCAATGTGCCTCTCGCAGAATACGCTGTCTCATCTCAAAAATATCAGGCGCAACAATACGGTTATTCACAAATAAAACATCATCCCTGACCTGAAATTCAGACTGGTGTCCAGATCTCACCTTCTCTATCGAATGCTAAATACTCTCATCGATTTATGTGCTTCTCTGATCGACACAAACAACTCTGGCTCGGCCTGGATAGCACAAACTCTGATAGGATTCCTATCTGATTCAAACTCCAATCCAGAATTGCAACAGTCATCAATCAAACGGGACACACCGATGGTCAAAAGAGATAAGGAACAAAGCTTGCGACTCAAAGCATCGGCAGATGCATTCGACTTTCTCGGGTAATACTTAATCTCGCAGTCGAAGTCCTTCAATAAATCTAGCCATCTCCTCTGTCTCATATTCAACTCAGACTGTGAAAATAAGTACTTAAGACTCTTATGATTCGAAAAGATCTCAAAAGACTCACCGTACAGATAGTGACGCCAGATCTTCAAGGAAAAAACAATAGCAGTGAGTTCAAGATCATGAAATGGATAGCAAGTCTTGTGCAGTTTCAATTGCCTCGACGCATACGCTATCACGTGCTTCCTCTGCATAAGAATACATCCAAGACCTGAATGGGAAGCATCGCAATACACCGTAAAACCTCCAGAACCTGATGGAATAGAAAGTATCGGAGCGCTAGTCAATCTCTTCTTCAACTCAATGAAACTGGTCTCACACTCTTCAGTCCAAACAAAAGGCGCATTTTTCTGTGTCAGCTGGGTAATTGGCTTCAAAATAGAAGAGAAACCCTGAATAAATCTGTGATAGTAACCCGCTAAACACATAAAACTCCGAATTTCAGGCACAGAAGTCGGCCTACGCCAGTTCATAACTGCCTCAAACTTGCTGGGATCCACAGAAATCCCATCTCCAGAGATAATGTGACCAAGAAAAATGACTCGGTCCAACCAAAACTCGCACTTTGATAGTTTGGCAAACAACTGTTCAGTTCTCAAAATCTGCAAAACGATCCTCAGATGCTCTGCATGGTCAGCACGGCTCTTCGAATAGATCAGGATATCGTCAATGAAAATAATAACAAACTCATCTAGAAAGCGCTGAAAGATTCGGTTCATCAACCCCATAAAGACTGCTGGGGCGTTAGTCAAACCGAACGGCATGACAAGAAATTCAAAATGGCCATACCTCGTCCTAAACGCAGTCTTAGGAATATCCTCTTCTCGCACTCTTAGCCGATGATACCCAGACCTCAAATCTATCTTTGAATAAACACAAGAACCCTGCAATTGATCAAAAAGGTCATCTATACGAGGTAAAGAATACCTGTTCTTAACCGTCGCCTAGTTCAGTTGGCGGTAGTCGATGCAAAGTCTCATGGAGCCATCTTTCTTTCTAACAAACAGAACAGGAGCACCCCAAGGCGACACACTAGGCCGAATGTATCCGTTGAAGATCGAATCTTTGACTTGCTCCTTCAGTTCTCTCAATTCTATCGGAGCCATTATATACGGAGCTTTCGAAATCGGCTGAGTACCTAATGTTAGTTCGATGCCAAATTCAATCTCACGAATAGGCGGTGATCCCGGAATCTCATCCGAGAACACATCAGGAAATTCTCTAACCACTGGTATATCAGTCATCACAGGGTTAGACTTCAAAAAGTCCACGAAATAGATCAGAAAACTCTCTGCTCCTCTCTGCAACAGTCTAGTCATAGACAAAACAGAAATCAAAGGAATTCTAGATCGAGAACCCTTACCAAAGAATCTCCACTCATCTGTCATCTTTGGTCTGAAATGGACTACCTTATGAAAACAATCCACTGTAGCCCTGTACTCAGTCAAAACATCTATACCAACTATGCAGTCAAAGTCAGACAAACCCAGTATAACACAGTCGAACTTTATCAAATTCCTCTCACTATTCAATTCACAATTCCTAACAAAATTCCTCGAAACAATTCCTCCACCCAAAGGTGATATAACAGAAACCACGACAGGCAATGATCCATTGCATCAGCAAAGTTATTGGGCCTTCCAGTATTCACAAGGGTGAAGATATCAGGATTCAAGTCGTTGATGAATTGATCAGCTTTAGCTTCTTCGTTGTCGGCAATGTGAGGTGCGAACCTCAACAAGCTGTCAAACTTGGCAACATAGTCCTCGATATTCAGGTTTCCTTGCTTCATATTTGCGAACTCGGCACCTTTATCCTTTTGGTACGAAACTAGAAAGACCCGTTTATAGAACTCAGATTTAAAAGATTCTAGTCAATAGCTATACCACGATTCTCAAAAGCCCTCTTTGTCGCGATCCACCAGTTCTTCGCAACTCCTCGCAATTGATAAATAACTAACCTGATTCTGCGGTCATCAGAATAGTCGAGAGAATCAAAAAGCTAGTCTATGTCGTCCAACCAACTCTCGCAGTCAACTGGATTCTCTGTACCCTTCAAAATCGGGGGTCGGAAAGATTGGAACTTCTTCAGTAAGGTTTCCATCGGCGTAGCGGTGACATCCATCTGATCAGTCACCGTACTGACCTGTTCATTCGGAGGAGTGTTCACAGGCGGATTCTCATTCGGAGGAACAACTGGCGGTGGGTTCCTAATCAACACTCTTCGAGGACCCATAATCTGATAATCAAAGGTTAGGACACAGATAATCCAATTCCCATAATTCCATAAGGTGTCCAAAATCTCCTCTTAGAATAATACCACCAATTTGAGAATATTCGTATTCGATCCAGAAACCATCAATTGATATCTCAAGGAATTTCATGCCTTATAATTTAAATCACATAATCATGTAACTCAAATAATTCTCAATCAGTAAAGCATGCTCGCACCGTATTTAAAAGAGTCAGTTAAATAACTCAAACACATGCAAGAAACCAGTGCAAGCGGACTCAATCTACCCTACCCACTTCTAAATTCAGTCCAAGATCTTATCTCTCTAATACCACTTAATGTGAGACCTCGGTTCTAATCAACTAATCTTGGATTAAACTACACTAAAGCATGCAAGATCCAAGACTAAAAGAATACTGAAATTTTTTTTTTTTTTTTTTAAAAGGGAGGGTGCGCTCGGTCTGCTAAAAAGTGAAGACCGGGCGCCTTCAAAACAGCAACCTGCTGTTTTTCTCGATGGGGTGTGCGCTCGGTTTGCTAAAAACTGCCGACCGAGCACCCCCTGCTGCAGAACAAGGAAACACCAGAAAAACAACAAGGCTCGACTCCAACACTTCCAAATCATAATCATGCATTACAACGCAATTCAAAATCGTTAATACACATGCATAATCCATTACAAAGTAGTTCTAAAGTTATACAATCTCCAACTAGTAGAACATGCTTTAATCTAACTTATTCAAAACAACACAACAACAAGAGTTCGAATACAATCTAAGTTCGATTACAAATTCGACTCCCAAAACACCAAGTCACACTTCTAATCAACTCAACCCTTAGCCATGCTGCCTCTGACTCGGTCCTGCCCCACCTGTTGCCAAACACACAAACAAAAACAAGACAACAGCCGGATAATCCGGTGAAAATATAATTCCCAGTAAAAGAGAATAGCATACAATATCACATAATATATCAAAACATGATATATAATCAAATTCCACATAATCTTCAAGTAATTCATTTCACTGCGGAATAAAATGATATGCATGACTTTAAAACTTCTGGATTATAATACTCAGATAATCAAAAGGAATTCTTCTTTCTTTCTTTCTTTCTTTCTTCGGTTTGGAATCCCGAGGTTAAAATATCCAACATTCACACCGAACTCCCCTTTCGAGGTGGACGTGATATATTTTAATCCTCTAGACTATAGGGCATTATAGTGAGTTAATCGACACTTGTAGTAAATCGCCTACTAAGGCCACTCAACTATAATCTCCAGATCGTCTAATTCAAAATGAATAATCAATCGGTTCAATATGAATACATATGAAATCTCATGCATTTAAATATCAGTTCAATCATAAGTTCAAATAAGCATATAAACATGCAAGTATGTGATTTTTTCTAGGACACTCGAATCAATCCGGATTCGAGTTAATCGTCCTATTTCATTCCAAAGTCATCTTATACCTTCTTGTCGTTTCACAATCTTCAATCTGTAAAACAACAATTCTCAATTAAATAACTATTAAGTTCTACGATCGATAAGTAAGAAAGACGATATTATACCTGCTCAAATCTTCCAAACTGATCGAAGCTGCAATCTCGCAACTCCAAGGACTTCGAATCAATCTAACAGAAGAAGTCACATGATCAATATCGATAGCAAAACCTCATCAAACTCGGTATAATTCAATCAATAGAAACGATATCCCGAAACTCAAACTGACGGCATAATGGCTATATTCTGACAAACCGAAAATGAAGACAACTTAATATCAACCAAATAAACTCCTTCCAATCAACAAACATCCAATCCAATTCAAACCCAACAAATCTCAAAATCCCTCTTTTCGAAAATTCAAAGAAAATTCATATCAAATCCAATCGACGCTCTAATTCAATTTCGTCTCAGAATACACGATAAGAATAATTTCAAGAACATCATACCCAAAAAGAATCAAATTCCAACCACATCCGAAAAATAAAATATATCTGATCGGAGAGAAACTTACGATAGAACGAAGCTCTCGCTGCAGTGATCGCTAAACTGCCTTCAGAAATAATTTTCAACGGACGGATCGAGTTCGGGGTGAAATCTGGAAGCTTGGAAGGAAGCTTGGGCGCTTCAATGGAGGAGGAGACGGCTTGGAGGAGATGAGGAGTGAGTGGACCAAGTCAACCAAGAGCTAGATATTATAACAAACTCAAATTTTGCACTTTTGTCCCTAAAATTTCCAAAAATTGCAAAATGGTCCCTGATCAATAAAAAGTCCGATCTCAAATTCTGAAATAGCTGATTATCTCAAATAAAGTCAATTAAGATAATTTGGGGCGTTACAGCTTCATTTTGGTGTAAGTAATTCTTCGATCAGATAAACTTCATTTTTCGAATGTTGATGGAATGGAATGATTTTTGAATATGTTGTTTTTGGGCTAGCATAGATCGTATATTCGAAGTCGGTTTGAAAAAATAACGAATTTTTGAATTGTTATGATTTTTGAAAGAAAATTCAAAAATAGGGGTTTCGAGATTTGTTGGGATTGCGTTTAAATTGGATGAATGATTGTTGTTATGAGTTGTTGGATGGATATATTGATGGTTGTATTCCGGATATTTGAATTTATAGCTGTTATGCCGTCGGTTCGAGTTTTCAATATCGTTTCATTTGAATTGATCGATCCGGGTTTTGTTTGAATTGAGAGGTTGATAATGGGTCTTATTAATCTTCATTTCATATTTGGTTGAAGATAGTCGGGCTTGAACAAGAATTGAAAGTTGATTCATTGGAAGTAGAAGGACGGTTTGTATCGAATTTTTATTTCGAAGATTGATTGACTTGAATAGATTGGATGAATGTTTTCATCATCTGGCTTATACTTATGATCATCAATTATCCAACACTGGTTTTGCTGTCTAAGAAATTTTACCGAAACATTCGATGGTCAATTTAATCTAATTTAGGTCACACGAGAGCACATCCTCTACACTACAAGGGCTTCTCAGCTACACTTGTCCGTGACGATCATATACCACCTCTTTAAAAACCCCATGTTGTTGGCAGAAATCCTTTGACAAGAAAATTACATTATTTTTTTTTTTAAAATAGTAAATATTTTATTGGATGCAGACGGCAGAAACTGGCTGTTAACCAACTAAAAAATAATTTATTTCTCGCAAAACTAAATCAAAATGACAAATGTGAAGCATGACAAAATATTTTATCGAAATTGGCAATACTGCAGCTACAATCCTCGTTGTTGGAGTGTCATATACCTATTTCGATCGGGAGTCAGATCTTGATAAAATTAAAACTTGAAAATTTTGGAAAATAAATCTGTTCAATATTTTTATTTTATAAAAATGAGTCGAATGACGTCCCCAATATTTGAAATACATTGGAGAAAGTCATTTTTTAAAAATAAATTGTTGGCCGAAGTTAGGTGGAAAAAAATATTATTGTACTTTTTAATTAAAAAAAAATTGGCAGTATGGCAAGGTCCATGCTAAAAAACATGATACATCACCCAATTTCAATCTAGACTTGGAAGCATACAAAACAAAGGACTGCTGTCAGTGAAATGGATGTTATGATTCAATTGTCCTAAAAGAGGTCATCTTATCATGCTCATGCAAATTGATGCACGCGATCAAATTATTCGGTCACAAGAACAAGCAATTCATTTCATTAGACACATGGATTACATCTTTTTTGTCGAGATACCACAATAGAAATCCAAGCAACTCAACGTCTGTGGATGGTATTCGCTTTGCACGAAAATAGGAATATGAAATCATATAAAAAGTACAGGTGTCGTGTACCATGTAGTAAGAATGATATGGCTATTCAGATGCGCTATGCAGATTTACCCTGGAGCCGCAATGAAAATGCATATAGTGATAAGAGAACCTCTTTCAACCTCTCTTTGGTTGAATCATCAATCAAGTTGCCTTCACTGTCAAACTTTGCAGGAGGCTGGAATACGTTAACAAAAAACTCTGGTTTGTTGATGAAATGAATGTTAAGAAACACACCGATTTGACGAAGATGATATTGTGAACGGCCCCCACCCCAACCTCCACCTCCGCTGACTATCGCCGCCGCTTTATCAGCCCATACATTTGGTGGCCTGGATCCCCAATCAATGGCATTTTTTAGAGGTGCTGCCAGAAAAAAGAATAAAAATGAGATGAAATTGGAAGGAAATTTTTCCAAAGGCAAATATTTTATTTTTATTACAGCATAAACATTGTTGCAGCTATTAAAATTTGTAGTCCCCACAAGTTTGTTCTTTTTCCTGAACACACTCCATCCTTGCATACAATATTTGTTTTCCTTTGGAGTTGTAGGCAAAATCAGTGAAGCCAGGTGTTCGAGCCATCAAATGTAACAATGCATGAGTTAATATGAAATCAAAGATGACTGGAAGTTGGCCGCAGTTAGAAGCTCACTCAACAAGAATCAAGTGCTCTATTGTCGTTTGAAGAAGTTACACTTCCTAGACATGGCATGGATATAAAAGGGAGAGCCACAAGTGAAGATGCAGAGAAAGAACTGGTCAAGAGCGTGTACTTGAATGAGAGCTCCTGAAAGATGGCCAAGAAGATTTATTTGTGCAATTCAATTGTGGTTTCTTGTATGTGAGAGAAGGAAGAAAACCAAAGTGAATTTCTGTGAGAAATCTTGTATCCTTGATTGAAAAAGTGTGTACATGGTGAAGAGAGAAATAGTGCTCCTGCAGTAGATGTAGATCAATTGATCGAACCACGTAAATCTTGCATTCTTGTTTGCTGAATTTTCTTTCATTGCTGGCCTAAAGTTAATGATCATTTAAACAATCCATTCACATTGATCAAGGGCTAAAAACACAAACACTAAGTATAAAGATTCTGGGGATCAGTTGTTTGCATTCTCTTCGATAGAATCATAACCCAAATAAAACATTGATCGTCCAAAATCAAGGTTCTAAAACGCGCTAGGCAGTAGGCGGGTGGCCACCTACCGCTTAGCGCCTAGGTGCTTAAGCGGGCGCCTAGGCGTTTTTTTTTTAAATATTTTAATTAACTATAAAAATATATATATATATATATATAATATTTTATAATATCTAAAAAATATGCATAAATGTGTTCAATATTTTCATTAATATTTTTTCAACCATTCTTATTAACGTACATAAATTTTTTATGTGCATATATGTCAACAGAATACGCATAAATTTGTTCAACCATTATTCTAAAAAAATATTAATATTTTTAAATTAATTTTTTTTGAAAAGAAAATCGATCTGCGGCGCCTTTTAGAACAGTGTCCAAAATAACATGATAACCATGATCTATCACTAACAACCAATATAATCTTCAATCTTGTCAATGAAGACATTATCATTCAGCTTGGTTTAAATCAGTGTTCTAAATGGCGGTCGAGGCGACCGCCTAGGCGGTAGGCAGCCCTCGACCGCCATGCCTTGGCATGAGGCGGCCTTTTCAGGCGGCCCAAGCTGTCCGGCGGGCGAGGCAGGCGAGGCCGCGGTGGCGGGCGCTCGGGCGGGTGAGGCGGGTGAGGCGACCAAGGCGGTCAACACATCTTTAAATTCAGTCAAAGGTCAGTCAACTAATTTTAAAATTATAGTCAAAAGTCAATAAATTTTAAAAACCTAGTCAAAGTCTACCCATTTTAACAACTAGTTATTGACTTATTTCAAAAACACTAGTCACTTTATTTTTGTTTTTCATTTTTGCACCTTGTATAGATAGTATTATATTTTTGAAGCATTTTTTATGCATAAAGATTAATTAGTTACACATCTTACATAAAAAATTATGATTATTTTTTATTACATTGCATTACTATATATGTTTACCCATAAAAAATGCTTAAAAAAATTCAACCGCCTAGGCGGCCCCATAAAAAATGCTTAAAAAAAATTCAACCGCCTAGGCGGTCACGGACCGCCCCGCCACCACCTCCCGCCATTTACAACACTGGTTTAAATAGCTATCTCACACCAGTGGTCATCTTAAGCTTTGGCCTCCAGCATGTATTTAAATGTGATTCTTTCTAACCATGTTCAACTCTCGTCTGCTTTCCGGTCATAATCACAAGCAAATTTGTGGAAGGAGAATGAGTAGACATGTATCAGCTATGAGAGAACAGCAAATACTGTATAGCAATTTGGGTAACAAGTCGATTAAGATAGTGGTTGCAACCTCTAAAAATAAGTGATTATGGAGATTCTCTTAACAAATTTGTTAAGAGAATCTCCATAATCACTTATTTTTAAACGTTGCAAACACTACCTAAGAGCCCAATGAAAACTCCATTTAGTTCATCTAATTGATTGGAATAGCTAGAAGAGACAATGGTGTAGCTTATATACATCAGCACTACATATTCTGAATCATCCTTTAGTTGTGCATTCCTATTTCTTTGTTAATGGATTTTGTTTCTATACAAAAATTATATTCTATAATTCAGGTAATCAGACAAATATACCTCTTACTAGTTTTTCATCTAATGAGTATGAAGGCTCTGAACGTCCATATATATTTCATAACTAATCCTTTGCTAAATTGTATTAGGACTAGGAGTGTTAACAAATTGAACCGGCTAGGGAGTTTTTTTAGCTAGCTCGAAAAATATTTATGTGTATTCAAAACTATCGAATACAAAAGAATGGAACCCAAATTGTTTTGCTACATAATTCGCAAGCCACAAGTGAACTTTAATATTTTATTAATATAAGCTCGTGAACATGTTCGAATATTAGGTGAACTCGAACTCGAGAATTAATTCGAATCGAATGAAGCTAAAAAATTAAAATTTTCGATATTCGAATTAAACTCCAGCTCGAATATAACTAATTTGAGACGGATTCGAGTCTTCAAATGTTATTCATAACTCGATTCAGTTCATTTACATCTTTAATTAGGACTTGATTGGTTTTCCAGCGGAAGGTGAAAAAACTATATTCCCTTCGGTAATTATACCCAACTAGAATACTAACCCGAACCTTGACTTAAAACTTCTCCCTTTACATTAGGAATGTGAGTGCAACAAAAACATCTCACTTTCACAAGCAAAGAAACTATATATTAAATGGTGATAAAGACCAATGCGTAAATATTGGCTAATCAACAAATAGTTTCAAAAGGATGAAAAAAAAAGATGGACATTAATTGAATGAATTAAACGATGTGTACAGCAAATCCACTGCTAGCTTATGTTACTCATTAGCTTCATTTAGTTACCATGGGATAAGAGATTTTTATTACCAGTGACGGAGTAGTTGTACTCAGGAGAGGCAAAAAGATAGCAATCAGCATCAAGAATCTTCTGCCGGAAAGCCTCAACAACTGGTGGGTAAGTCCCATTTACCTCAAGATCGGTGTTGAGGAATGGTAATGGCGATATGTCCACATGTTCTATCTCCAAACCGTTAATTGATTTTGATATCTCGATAGCTAGATTGCCAGATCCATTTGCAGCATGTATAATGCCACCATCATCATAATAACAAACATGAAAGGCAGAAATAGTTGCATATTTGTTTAGCAAATCGAAAAAGGAAAACCCCCATCTCTTTAGAAGAGCAAATTGAAAATGACAAAACTATAAATGGACACTACTACTCCATTTGCAGCATGTATAATGCCACTATCATCATAATAACAAACATGAAACACAGAAATAGATGCATATTTGTTAAGCAAAACGAAATTGACAACCCCCATCACCTTGAGAAGAGCAAATTGAAATTGGCAAAACCATGAGTGAAAAATGAATAGATGTCTCACAGGGGGTACCAAAATACCACTCCGTTGAGACCGTGGAGGCGTGAACAACCACCAGAAATACAAATTTTAGTTTAGTTTTGAAGTTCTATTGAATTGGATAAAAAAATAGTAAAATTGAAGTTAAAAATGTATCATGAAAATATTTATTACACGTGTTTTGATATCAAGATGCTGTTAGATCAAATATTACATTTTACTGTATATAATTTTCATATTAAATTGAAAATTGTATACATATAATATAAATTAATCTCGGGCCAAATTTATAAATTAATCGGTATTAGTGCATTATTACAGGATTAAATTTCAAATGTCAATTCATCCATGAAATCACATTTCAACTCTGGGGTGAAAAACAAGATTTCGCATCTTCTCTTTCACTATTACTTGGGAGGATTATTTTTTAAACATTCGAGTTTAACAAGGTTATTTTACAAACAACCCTCAGCGTGGACCTGCTTCTAAGCTAATACTATCGAATTCCCCCAGTAATATAGAAAACAAAATTAAACAGAAACAAACAAAAGTTATCTGAAATTATGCAACGCACTACACAACAAACTGCAAAATCAAACGCACGAAAAGCTAAATTTCAGGGAAAAAATTCCTTCACAAAACGTCAGATCTGAACTTTCAGATAAACAAAGTATCATCATGATCATATATGAAAATTGAAAAATCAGCAGAATAAGGAAAGAAAACGGTAAATACCAGCGCGTATAAGGCCTCGATTGAAGGAAACTTTGCGGACAGAACCGCTTAGAGCTGCGACTTTCACTAACGGCGGAGTAGAAGAAATGGCTGCCATTGAAGAAGCTCGCAGTGCCATGAAATTGGAAGAGGGAGTCAACAAATAGGAATGAAATTATGCATCCAACTGCTTGAATTTAATGTTTTTTAATCTCTACTTGCAGTTAGACTTGTCAAAATGGGTCCGACCACCCGCCCCGCCAGAAGCGAGTTGGGTTGGGTGGGAAAATCTTAGCCCGTTTGAAAACGGGCCAAACATGTTGAGCCCGCGCGGGTTACGGGATAGGATGGGTTAGCCCGTCAATTTTTATTTTTTATTTTTTTTTTTACAAAATTGTATTTTTTTAGTGTTTTTATATATATTTTTTAGTTTTATTGAACTTATTTTGAATGAATTTTGATGATAATTAACTATGTAGTATTTTTTTTTTAATTTTTTCATATTTTATTTTACTAATTAATTTTATATGTTATTAATTTTTCATAGTAATACTTTTTAATATTGATTAAACTATTTGATTAAATTTTATTTTTCATTTTCTTAGAATTTCAAGTGTTTTCATAATTTTTTTAATTAAAAAAATAACATTTATTTTAAAAAAAATTAATAAAAAATTAGGCGGGCCGGGCGGGTTGAGGCGGGTTGCGGGCCGGCACGACCCGCCGGCCCGTTTTGACATGTATACTTGCAGTATTGCGTTTCTATATTGCGCACGCAATTTGCGTGCAATGAAAATTATTATTTTTATATAATTTTTTTTTGAAGAATTATTTTTATATAATTTTGAAATATAATTACAATACCTTTTTTGTTATTTAACCAATAATCATATGTGATATACCGGATGAGCTCGGGCCATCTAAGAGATGAGCTCATCTCATCCCTCACCACAATTCCTTCTTGGTCTCACAAATCAAAACTCCCACTCTTAACTCTTAGGTCGGCCAGGCTTCAACGTTAATTCATCATGATCGACCTGTAGAATGTGTTCTTAATCACTAATTGGGAGACCCAATCTTTCATTTTTAGGGAAAAAATAAGCAAGATCTCTGCAAAGAACACGGGACCATGATACATATAATGAAGGATTTCGGTTAAGAAAATGTAGCACCAAATCCGGTATCCCCCCTATAAATACGGTTTGATCTTTTTGTTGATGTCTTCAATTGCTCTCATTCACACACAACACTCTATATATTTTCTATCTGGATATCTAAATTGAACGTTGGATGGGATATTCTAAAAATACCTTTCGGCCCTCTTTTAACTCTCTTGCTCGTAGTTTCAGGTCATCCTCAGATCGAGAAGCCACTTTGAGCTTAGCTTAGTACTCTCATCTCTAGGTCGGAAGGGACTCTTAGCTCGGCCAAGAGATCACCTTTTTCCAGCAAAATCAAATGGCGTTGTTTACGGAAACTTTTGAACTAAAAAGTAGATATGTCTGTGATGGAGAAATTAAGTTTTGGTGTTAACATATTTAAAGGCAAAACTGGACTAAGCTTAACTGATAAATATCGAACTAAGTGTTTTGTGCATAAGCTTAACTGATATTATTAAACTGAACTAAACAATTAAAATAAACTCAGAACCTTAACTGGAAGCAACTGTGTAGCGCCAAAAATCCAATTTACTAAGTCGCATGCATAAAATTAAATAAATATTATGATTATTATTTTTAAGTTTAATTGATTTAAATCCTTTATTTGATTTATGAGTTAATAAAATGTTAATTATTTATTTAAATGATTTTATTGTACTAACTATTTAATTAATATTTTTAATTGTTTAATTTTATTTATTTAAATGATTTTATTATACAACCTATACTTCTTAATGATTTTAAAGGTTTAAACTTGCTTATTCAAATGATTTTAAATGCCCCGCTTATTTATTTAAAATGACTTTAGTTTATTGAATGATTATTTAAATGATTTTAAATGTCTAGATTATTTATTTAAGGGCTTTGATTGTCCAATTTGTTTTAAAGATTTTTAATTCCGCTTGTGTATTTATTTAAATACCTTTTAAATGTTCAAACATTTTATTTATATTATTTTAATTTTTCTGTTTATTATTTAAATATCTATTATATCGTTGTGACATCAAAATGTTTAAGTATTGATTTAAAAGAATTTTTGAGTTCTGAGGAATTGTAACGTCGAGCATTCCATAATTTGGATTACATGCCTAATTTTGTTTTAATATTTATAATCTTAATTTTTTAGATTTAATTGCTTTAAATTCCTTTAATGTTTATTTTTCTTAAATATTTAAGCTAATTATTTTTGAGATTATTGAGTTCAGTGTCTTCCGGTTTCGGCACGAGGTGATGATGTATTTTGGCGGTAATTCTTAGATTTTGCAAGATTTGAGATTTGTGAGGAATTGAGGAAAATAAATCAAGTTTTTTATTTTTAAGATTTTCCGGGTGACCGAAACCGCTTTTAAGGCATTTTTGAGTTTATTTTAGAATTTTCCAAAAAGTTAACATTTTAAAACCCGGCAAGTGGAATTTAAATATTTCCTTCAATCCTTGAATTTTCGAACATAGGGATTTTTGAGGGACTTTGTGTATGTAGTGTAAGAGTTGTAATAATTGAAGTAACACTTTTATAAGTAAAGTAACACTTTTAGACTTTGACTCACACACACATGCTTACACCAATACACACACATATACATATACACACTTATTTGTTCCTACTATAAAACAAATAAAAGATCAAAACCTTGCCCCGAAAATCCCTCTTGGCTGCCACCCACCCCCTTCCCCTTCACAAAACCCGTTGGCTCTCTCCTCCTCCACGCCAACCACCCTGCCTCCGTCGCCAGCCTCTCTTCACCGGTCGGAGCTCGCCCTAGGAAGCTTGGAGTCCGATTTCCCTCAAGTTCCAGCCCCTTTCCAACTCTTTTTCTTTTGTATTTTGAAGATTAGGGCAAGTATAAGACATTTCTTTGGCCACCAAAAAAAGCTACTATGTTGTATGCCTAATTATTGTTGCCATTTCGATTTTTCGTTGATTGTGTAAGCTAGGGTTTTGAATTTCTTCATAAATCAGTAGGCATACATGTGCGATTTTCGAATTACCAATGTATTTGATGCTAAAATGAGTTATATGTTGAGTTGGGGTTGAGATTTGATTGTGCTATGCCTATATTTCGAATTTTTGGGCAAATATCAGTAGGGTTATTGTGTATTTCAAAATATGCTTGTGTTCTTGAGGTTAAAATGAGTCATGTTATGTGTATTGGTCAATACTTGAAGTGAAATTATGCATTTCAAAATTTCAGCTTACTATACTTGTAACGATTGGGCTCGTTTTTTGAAAATTTGATTGAATGGTGCTAAGGGTCTGCCTAGGTTTGGTTATTGGAGTTTTAATGGTTTTATGAGTGGGGTTTAATGTGGTTAGAATTTTTGGAAGAGGGCTACCCGGGTTGGGGTGAGTGGTCGTGTAGTTTTGGAGCTTGGAAGATGGTGAATCGGCAATCGGTTGGGTTGTCAAGCTAGGTTTAGGTTGGAGGACTTGATTCATGGGTTCGATGAGGTCTAAGAGGTGGTGAGGTTGTAATAATTGGGCTGAAACATGGTAGGGTAAGTTAAAGGGTCAAAGGGTAGAAGTTGGAAGTTGGAAGTATAGGTTGGACTTGTTAATTAGATGGTTTTCTTGCGGAGGGCTGTGAGAGTTCAGTTCAGGGGATAGATTTGGGAATGTCTAGTCAGGGTGTGGTCTGGTCCTAGGTCAAGTTTAGGATATTGTGGTCGTGTCGGTTCAAATTGGGAGAGATTCGGATTAGTTATGGTCGAGTTAAGGGTGTGACAAGTCAAGGTGGTTAATGCAGATTTTTGGTGAGTTCTGGGGTTGCCCGGAAATCCATTTTGACCGGGTTTCTCGAATTGGCGTTGAAGGCTATAACCTGGTACATGGGTTAGTTTAGGATGCATAGAGGGTGTCGGTTCAAACTAAAGTCAATTTGGTTAAGTAATTGTCAAGTTATGGATTTTACGGTTTGAACGCTCAATGTGTGACTTGAGTGATTAGTTAGCCTATGGGTAGCCACTTTACCATCATGTTTTCCTTGATTTAAAATCATGTTTTTACCCCTTGAATTGGTGTTTTTCGAGGGTGTTATTTCATCATTAAAGTTGAGTAAAGTAAAGGTTTGAAGATGAGTAAAGCAAAGTTTTGAATAAAGTGTGTTGATTTTGACGAGACGAGCAATGTCGGTCGGGGAATGCCTCGGCTCACTTGCCAAATCAAACGTGTAGTGTGCGGCTAGGAGACATCTCGAAACCCCTACCAAATAGACAGGTAGTGTGCTGTCGGGAGAAATCTCAGAACCCCTACCGAATTAGACGGGTAGTGTGCGGCCGGGAGTCATCTCGGAACCCCTACCAAATAAGAGTAAAGGGGCAATGTGGCATCGAAAGAGGTTTCGGTGTCCTTGCCGGCATAGTACTATAGTCATTGATCGATCAAAACAGAAGGTCACAATCGAGGATCAAAATTCAGAGAGAAAAGTTCAAAGTTAAAATTTAAAGTTAAATTTTATGAAAGTTTATGTTTAAAGGCATGAGTAAAAGTTAAAGTTTCAAGCATGAGCTTCAGTTAAAGTTTCAAGTGTGGGTTTGAGTTAAAGTTGAGTGAGTTCATTGTATGCGATTTCTTTAAAGTTCTAAGTCTCATCTCCATTTACTTCCAAGAATTTTTCCGAGGAAAGTTTCAAAGTATTTTAAGTACTAGTATTTTAAGTATCTTGCATGTATTTTGAATCCTTCGCTACTACATGGTTTGTACTTGTTGAGCCTTTAAGCTCACTACTTTGCTTGGTGCAGGTTAGTCTTTCGTTGAGATCGAGGGGCATGACTCTCGAATGGACTGCGATGCGGGCATGACACATCCCTCCGACATATGCTAGTCTTCCGCATATGTTATTTAAACAGATAGTTTTGATGTCTTTTATTTTGTATATTGGTTAGATGTAAATCTAAGAACTTCTAGATTTCTTTTGTTGGCATGTAAACTATTTAACTGTTAAACTTTGGTTGTTTGTGATTTCGAATCTCTTTCATTAGGTTCCTGTTCATTTCTCGTTTTAAATTTTATCTCTTGTTGGTTGCATCTTTATTGTGTTGATTGAGGCAGGTGGATTTTCACAGTTATAGAATGGTAATGCCAAATTTTTTGAAAATCCGCATTTTTTATTTAAGTTTTATTTAAAGTAGAGGTTAGGATTGTTTCAAACTGAGTAAATGGTATCCACAAACCATAATTGGACTCGGAACCGTGACTGAATCGTAACTGGATGGACACCTTAGCTAGTTGAGGACACTCAACTGAAGCAAGCTTAACTGTAAAGGACCAAAGCTGATGTACTCGAATAATATTCACAATTTGGCAATCACTTTCTTAAAGGACAATCAGTTGTGCCTAGCCGCTTTTGGATAATGTTTTTCATACAAGACCAATGGATTTATTGAAGGGTTGTAGATGCATTACTATGTACTATAAACAGTAATGATGACGTGGACAAGAGGACAAAGGAACAACTAATATTTTTTGAAAGCAAATCATTTTGAAAAAAACTGATCGTTTTTGAAGTTCTTCTATAAATAGGAGTTGGAATTCAGTTTAGAACGCTCTCGAACAATTATGATTTTCTAAAAATTTTCAAGCACTCGCAAGTTTTAAAAGTCAACTGAATTCTTATATATTCAAGATCAAAGATCTCAAGCACACACTTCAAGTTTACATCTGATTGAGTTTGAAGTATCATACTCGTTCAAATTTTGGGTTGTAATTCATTGTATCATACTTTGATTGTAGACTATAATAGATCAGTTGAGACTAGGAGTTTCAGTTGAGGCATTGTGATAAGTCCTAACTAAATCAGGGTTTTACAAATCGCTGTAATTCTCAAAGTATTTTAGTGAAAACCTTATAGTGAGTGGAAGAAGGGATGATGTAGGAGTATTTAAATCTTCGAAAAATCCATAAACACATTCTTTTTTATTTACTTTCTGCCGACCTTATTATCAATCCATTAATTCAATTGTTCAAGCTGTCATTCGAACTATTTTCTCACAATTTTTTGTTGGTTGACTGACATTAACTGAAACGACCCTAACCTCTAAACTTAAATTTAAATAATAAAGAAAATACAGATTTAAAAAAATTTTGCCATGACTTGTTTGAAAGTAAACAAAGCCACCCTGTCACACACAGCAGTTCTAACAAAATGAAATAAACGACTGGTAAAAATCCTAACTGCGATAATCATAAATCACGAAAGGAAAAAGGCAACCCCACACGGTTGCAATAATAGCGATAAAAATTTGAAAGACTAAAATTTAAGTACAGGGAGAACACATCCTGGATAAACTGAAAATACTCAAACTAAAATTCTTTATTACAATCATAGTCTTATGCGGAACTTAAAAAGTAGCGACGGTCATAGGGCCTTGCACCGTCGGCAGCCTCAACCCCGGGATTCTGCCCCTCGGTCTCTAGATACTCGTCCTCACCTGAAAATCAAACAAGCATAGTGAGTCTAATGACTCAGCAAGTATAAACAGTGTGATAACAAGGGTTTAAAATAACTGCAGTAATACTCAAAATACTGTACATAATATACTTGAAATTTAAGCTGTAAAAATGCGCATGCTACAAGAGAATGAGACAACATGTAAATGATGAACACACGCCAACTCACGCTATGCAACTCTTGAACTTTCTTAACTTAACTGAAACTCATGCATGACTGAAAACTTGAATGCAATAAGACGAGTCAAACTGATACTAAAACTGAAACTGTAAACTTAGATCCTTGAATTGTGACCCTCTGTTTTGATCGATCAATGGCTGCAGTGCACTATGCCGGCAAGACGCCGAGATTTCTCCCGACTGACGTTGCCCATTTATGGCAAGGACACCGAAATTTTTCCCGGCCCCACATTGTTGGAAAACTGGCGGTCAGATCAATCACGATTGATACCCGGTGCAGCGGAAGTTTAAAAATTTTGTTATGGAACAATTCCATAGTGTGGGTATCAACCGTTCAACGATTAAATTATAAGTGTGTGTAAAATTCAAATAATAATTAATTAAATTTTACCTTCAATCTCGAAGCGAGATTATTGGACACCACACAGATTTCTCTGCGCTTCTTGTATCTCCCAAGAACTGATGAACTCCTTCAATCAGGTCCACGAATAGAGGTTTAATCCCTCTGATAGATTGCACTAGAAAATCTATCAGAAGTTTTCTGCGAAGAGAATAACGAATTTGATTCGCTAATCCTGTCTGCAATTCAAAATCACAGACCGGAAAATCTTTGACAGAGAGAGGGAGGGGCGGCCGAATTTCTAGAGAGAGAAGGCTAGGGTTTCGATTTTTCTGTCTCTCAAATTATGACCAGTTATCTGTAATTTTTGTACTGCAATAACTTATTTATAATGCAGGCCACTAACACCTTAGGGCCCATTAGTCATAAGTTGAGGCCCGACAAGCAAAGCCCGCATGTTCAGAAATTAATATAAAAGTCATCGTGACTCCGATTGATGAACCGATTTCACCAATGTGCACAGAAACCATTTCTGCACATTTTAAAGTCAAGATAAATTTTCCTGAATCCGAATTCAGTGGTTTCCAAAAATGTCCATCCCTATGTCATTTTAGGAAATCCTACTCCCTTACTCTTATTTAAGAAGTCCAACTTCTTTATTCATTAAATTTAACTCTTTAAATTTAACTATCTCAACGGGGATTAAAACTCCATTACACTGTGTGACCCTCAATGGTTCAGGGATACAGCTAGCCGTGGGCTCACAACTCCTTGTGACTCGGAACAATACTTTCCGACTTGCCCAACGAATCATGGTAAAGCGCCTAGCAACATCGCCCCATGATTCCCTAGGTATCACTGATAGTGCCTACAAGAACCAGTAGATTTTGGTTAGCGTACAGTACGGTCCCTTCATCCAAATATCCCGATCGAATCAACAACCATTGGTATATCGAGAGTCGCTCAAGATTCGATAACTATGCAATACATCTTGAAGATCAAATTAGTGACATCGCATGTGCTACTAAGAAACCATTTCTTAAATCACATCAAGTACTCTGGCCAGAGATTTGTCACACTAATATCTCCTCAGATCGCATAGGATATCCACACTCGCAAGTATGTGGTGAATCCTTGACAACAATGCATCGACTCCTATATGTGTCGTAACTGTACCCAATCCCGACACCTGATGACCCCCATAGAGTCGGTAAACAAGTCAAAGCACAGTACTAGCATATAGAGTCTCCATGATGTTTCAAGTCGTAAGGACTAATGGTGTACAACCAAAACCGCGGACTTCATCCACTCGATAAGTGATAACCACTTGGAAAGTCCGGATAGGGTAGTTCGATTATTCATCCTATGAATATCCATTTGCATGCTTCGAACATCTCCATGTTCCCTACCAATGAAACGTGGTACTCCGCATCGCAAATGCTAGTCTCAAACTCGAGCGATCCTTATCCTTATTATCGGACGGCTCAATCGACTAGGAACAGTTTAGAACATACAGTGACTATAAGATGTATTTCATGATAGACATCCCCATGTTCTACCACATCTTACATACACTATAGTATATTCAAGGTCTTTATCAAAACAACAATAGTATATCACAATATAACAATATGAAGTAATATAAAGTCATTGCCATTAATAAAAGTGTAAATTACATTAAACAAAAGATTGTTTTTACAAAGAGTCATCAAAGCCCATAGCCACAAGTTGGCTCACTGGGCACCCACTCTTTCAATCTCCCACTTGCCCTATAGCCAACTAGTCATACTACGTAGACCCATTGCTTCGCGATGTTTGTCAAACAATGGTCCTGGCAAGGGCTTAGTAAGTGGATCAGCGATATTGTCTGCAGAGGCCACTCGTTCGACAGTGATGTCTCCTCTTTCCACAATCTCCCGGATGATGTGGTATTTCCTCAGTACGTGTTTGGATCTTTGATGAGACCTTGGTTCCTTTGCTTGAGCAACGGCACCCGTGTTGTCACAGTACACCGGGACTGGACCAACAAATTCAGGAATGACGCCCAACTCTTGGACGAACTTCCTCATCCAAACGGCCTCTTTAGCAGCTGATGCTGCAATGTATTCAGCCTCAGTGGTGGAATCCACTGTGGTGTCCTGCTTGGAAATCTTCCAAGAGACAGCACCGCCATTGAGCATGAACACAAATCCAGAGGTTGACTTCGAGTCATCCACGTCACTTTGGAAGCTAGAGTCGGTATAGCCTTCCAATTTCAGATCTCGTCCTCCATATACCATGAACATATTCTTAGTCCTTCGTAAGTACTTAAGAATGTCCTTCACGGCTTTCCAATGCATTTGACCAGGATTAGCCTGATATCTGCTCGTGACACTCAGAGCAAATGCTATATCCGGTCTGGTAGATATCATCCCATACATGATACTACCTATAGCTGACGCATATGGTACATGTGTCATATTCTCTATCTCTTCATCAGTCTTGGGACACATAGACTTGGATAGAGAAACTCCATGACACATGGGTAGATGTCCTCTCTTGGAGCCATCCATTGAAAACCGTTTCAATATGGTGTCGATGTAGGTTGATTGAGTGAGTCCTATCATTCTCTTAGATCTATCTCTATAGATCTGTATCCCAAGAATGTAGGATGCCTCACCCAAATCCTTCATCAAGAATCTACCTGATAACCATATCTTTGTTGACTGCAACATCCCTACGTCATTCCCAATGAGTAGGATGTCATCAACATAAAGTACTAAGAATGTCACAGCATCCTTAACTACTTTCTTGTACACGCATGGTTCCTCCGGGTTCTTGATGAAACCAAAATCTTTTATTGTTTCATCAAATTTCTGGTTCCAACTTCTTGATGCTTGTTTTAGACCATATATTGATCTCTGAAGCTTGCATACCTTATGCTCGCTTCCCATGGATGTGAACCCCTCAGGCTGCTTCATATAGATTTCTTCCTTAATGTCTCCATTAAGAAAAGCAGTCTTCACATCCATTTGCCATATCTCATAGTCATACCATGCATCTATGGAAATAAGGATTCTTATGGACTTGAACATTGCAACTGGTGAAAAGGTTTCATCATAGTCAACTCCTTGCCTTTGAGTATAACCTTTCGCCACCAATCGCGCCTTGTAGGTCAATACCTTACCATCAGGCCCAAGCTTTCTCTTGTAGATCCATTTACACCCTATTGGAACAATTCCATCGGGAGGATCTACTAAAGACCAGACTTGGTTTGTATGCATCGAATCCAATTCTGACTGCATAGCTTCAAGCCATAAATTTGAATCCGCATCAGAAATTGCTTCCTTGAAGTTTCTTGGATCACATCCAATGTCGGGTTCATCTTGATCTCCTTCAAGAAGAAGACCATATCGAACAGGAGGTCTAGAAGTCCTCTCGGATCTTCTAGGTACAGGCGTGTCTAGCAATGGTTCCAGAGGTGTAGGATCGTTATTTTGTATTTCGGGTTCTTCTCGAACTTCTTCGAGTTCCATCATCTCGCCTTTCTTATCCAATAAGAACTCCTTCTCCAAGAAGGTGGCATTCCTTGAAACAAACACCTTTGTTTCAGCAGGATAATAGAAATAATATCCGATTGAATTCTTCGGATACCCCACAAAATAACATAAGCTGGATCGACTATCCAACTTATCTCCCACTGTCCGCTTCACGTAAGCAGGACATCCCCAAATCCTCAAGTACGAATACTTAGGAGCTTTGCCATTCCATAACTCGTATGGTGTCTTGTCCACTGCTTTAGTGTGGACGTTGTTCAACAACAATACCGCCGTTTCAAGCGCATAGCCCCAAAACGAAGGTGGAAGCTCAGTGAAGCTCATCATAGATCGAACCATGTCCAACAAAGTTCGATTACGACGCTCCGATACACCATTAAGCTGTGGTGTCATAGGAGGAGTCCACTGAGAGAGAATCCCATTATCTTTCAGATAGTCCAAAAACTCGGTACTCAAGTATTCTCCACCTCGATCCGATCGAAGTGCTTTAATACTTTTACCTAACTTGTTTTCTACTTCAGCCTTGAATTCTTTGAACTTTTCAAATGCTTCAGACTTATATTTCATTAAATATAAATACCCATACCTTGAATAATCATCAGTAAAGGTAATGAAGTAGGTGTGACCATATTGAGTCCCAACTCTAAATGGTCCACAAACATCTGTATGGATCAAATCCAACAGATTTTGACTACGCTCAGGTTTTCCCTTAAAAGGAGATTTAGTCATTTTCCCTTTTAGGCAGGATTCACAAGTAGGTAGAGAGTTAATATCAGACATATCAAACATGCCCTCTCCCACTAGCTTGTTCATCCTCCTTGAGAAAATATGACCCAGTCTAGCGTGCCAAAGGTTTGCCGGGTTTTGACTATCGATTTTCCTTTTGTTTGTTGTCGCCGGTTTATCAACATAATTTATTGGAACGTCTTTTAGTTTTAAGTTGTATAGATCGTTTTCCAGTTGTCCATTTCCAATTAAACATTCATTCTTGTAAATATTGAAAATCCCATTTACAAAATTGCAAGAATAACCATCTCTATCTAGCATAGAAACAGAAATAATGTTTTTAATTAAATCAGGAACAAATAAAACATCTCTTAATAATAACTTAAAACCGTTCTGCAAAATTAAATAAATATCTCCCACAACTTTAGCTTCAACTCTGGAACCATTTCCGAGCCTCAGTTGGGTCTCACCCATTCTAAGCTTATTATTTCTTGTCATCATTTGCAACTCATTGCAAATATGAGATCTACATCTGGTATCCAATACCCAAGAAGTAGTATTAAGAAGAAAAAAAAACATTTATTTTAATATAAAACATATCCTTTGCAGTTCGCAACTGCTTAAGGTATTCCTTGCAGTTACGTTTCCAATGACCGGGTTTCTTGCAGTGATGGCAAACTTGTTTAGACTTGTCCAATTTTGCATGTAACATTTGGCCTTGATATCATGGTCCAACCATTTCTCTAGTTCGGCCAACCTTTCGGCAGTTACATCAGCCGGGGCTGTTTTTCGGAGAAGCCTTTTCTAACACTTAGAAAATCTTTTCCGAATTTAGGACAATCTTAACTTATGGAATCATTCTGTATTGTTTGCGCCAATAAGTTTGTTTTGTTGGAGAACAGAAAAATGTGGATTACTGAGATGAAACAGACAATTATCGATGATTGTTTAAGTAATTTACTAAGACATAAAATAGGCGAATTTAATTTTATGAATCTCACTCCCACTATTTTAACGATTTCACTACCCTCTAATGAAAACGGGAAACTTTTTCCTTAGTGAGAACATGGAGTCCAATTGACAAACTTATGGTCCCGAATAATATCAGCCAACCATAATTCTCAAAAGGTAGAGCCCAATTGCTTCCAAAGCAACCCCCATGTTTTTACCTCATGTCCAATAAGGGCCCAATAATATGACGCCGTTTAAAGTGACATGTCAAGATGACCCATCAATATTAAGTTGTGATGGACGGTCGCCATGTGGATCCTCCAATAATATGAGCCGATCCCATGGGAGTTCCACCCAACTTACAACATGTGTCGATCCAATGTACAGCTTTCCGACGGACGGGCCCCCCCAATAATATGAGCCGGACCGTATCCGCGGGTAGCATCTCATACATTGACCGTTGATGGAAGGTAGGAAAATTTAAACAAATTTAAATTTCCTTTATTTATCTTGATATCAATTTTAAATCATATTTAAAATGAGGGATTTTTAATTATAAAAATTTATCTCATCATTTTTCAATTATTGCATGCTTGCCGGATTCATGCAATTATGTCTAAAACATGCATACAATCATAATATCATATATTATATAGGATGATCGATTCCATTTCTAATTGACCCGTGGTTGCCAATCACGAGTCTTAGTCCAATCCTAGGTAATATGCAGTATGCAATGCAATCCTATTACATTAGCTTCCAATTTACATTTCTTCGTCTTTATTGTCTGCTGGGCCCGCCATCTTCAAATCTTGATCTCCCACTAAATCTAATGTATTTACAATAAATAGCAATGACAAGTAGGGGATACATTTTTAGGGGTGGGAACGGGCCATAAACCAGACCCACTTTTTATTACATATGACATTCATATTGGGCCATAAACCAGGCCCATTAATAAAACCAACAACAATAAAAACAAAATGTAAATTCCTAACATACACCTACAAAATTGGTCATGGCAATCGATCATCCTTATCCAATAACTTTTAATTCAAAATTAATTTATTGGATAACATGCAGTGGCAATTCAAATTTAAACAAGATAAAATCATATTTTATATATAAAATCTTATTTCACATATAAAATCATATTTTATCTCTTTATCAAATAAAATCATATTTTATCTACAAAATCCAATTTTATAGATAAAATCATATTTTACTTAATATATCCATAAGATCAAATCTTATCATCAATTGTACCAAAAATAATTGATTTCAAAATTCAATTTAAGGATAAAATATTAAAATTTTCCAAAAATTCAAATTTATCCAAAAATCAATTTTAAAATTTACGGACTCGAACAATTCGATCCGAAATCTCGTGAACCAATCAAAAACAATTTTTGACCGGACCAAAAATAAAATTTTAACACATTAAAATTAATTTTAAATAAAAATTTAATTTTTCCCGCGGGCCGCCCGGGACACTCCCAGGCTGGCCCGCACCCGTGGGCGCGGGCCGGGGGCAGCCCGGCTGCCCCCTTAGGGCAGCAACAGTTGCTGCCCTGGCGGCGCCTAGCGCCGCCCCTGGGCGGCGCCGAGCGCTGCCCTGGGCGGCGCCGAGCGTCGCACCTGGGCGGCGCCGTGCGCTGCCCGGGGCAGCAACAATTGCAGCCCCACCGGGCAGCGATCCAATCGCTGCCCGGGTTTTGCCCCGAATTTTTTTTTTTTTTTATTTAAAAATATTTATTTTGTTTCAAAAACAGAGACTCAAAAATTTTTGTACAATCGATTAATTTAATCATTTGATCTGAGCAACCTGGCTCTGATACCACTGTTGGAAAACTGGCGGTCAGATCAATCACGATTGATACCCGGTGCAGCGGAAGTTTAAAAATTTTGTTATGGAACAATTCCATAGTGTGGGTATCAACCGTTCAACGATTAAATTATAAGTGTGTGTAAAATTCAAATAACAATTAATTAAATTTTACCTTCAATCTCGAAGCGAGATTATTGGACACCACACAGATTTCTCTGCGCTTCTTGTATCTCCCAGGAACTGATGAACTCCTTCAATCAGGTCCACGAATAGAGGTTTAATCCCTCTGATAGATTGCACTAGAAAATCTATCAGAAGTTTTCTGCGAAGAGAATAACGAATTTGATTCGCTAATCCTGTCTGCAATTCAAAATCACAGACCGGAAAATCTCTGACAGAGAGAGGGAGGGGCGGCCGAATTTCTAGAGAGAGAAGGCTAGGGTTTCGATTTTTCTGTCTCTCAAATTATGACCAGTTATCTGTAATTTCTGTACTGCAATAACTTATTTATAATGCAGGCCACTAACACCTTAGGGCCCATTAGTCATAAGTTGAGGCCCGACAAGCAAAGCCCGCATGTTCAGAAATTAATATAAAAGTCATCGTGACTCCGATTGATGAACCGATTTCACCAATGTGCACAGAAACCATTTCTGCACATTTTAAAGTCAAGATAAATTTTCCTGAATCCGAATTCAGTGGTTTCCAAAAATGTCCATCCCTATGTCATTTTAGGAAATCCTACTCCCTTACTCTTATTTAAGAAGTCCAACTTCTTTATTCATTAAATTTAACTCTTTAAATTTAACTATCTCAACGGGGATTAAAACTCCATTACACTGTGTGACCCTCAATGGTTCAGGAATACAGCTAGCCGTGGGCTCACAACTCCTTGTGACTCGGAACAACACTTTCCGACTTGCCCAACGAATCATGGTAAAGCGCCTAGCAACATCGCCCCATGATTCCCTAGGTATCACTGATAGTGCCTACAAGAACCAGTAGATTTTGGTTAGCGTACAGTACGGTCCCTTCATCCAAATATCCCGATCGAATCAACAACCATTGGTATATCGAGAGTCGCTCAAGATTCGATAACTATGCAATACATCTTGAAGATCAAATTAGTGACATCGCATGTGCTACTAAGAAACAATTTTTAAATCACATCAAGTACTCTGGCCAGAGATTTGTCACACTAATATCTCCTCAGATCGCATAGGATATCCACACTCGCAAGTATGTGGTGAATCCTTGACAACAATGCATCGACTCCTATATGTGTCGTAACTGTACCCAATCCCGACACCTGATGACCCCCATAGAGTCGGTAAACGAGTCAAAGCACAGTACTAGCATATAGAGTCTCCATGATGTTTCAAGTCGTAAGGACTAATGGTGTACAACCAAAACCGCGGACTTCATCCACTCGATAAGTGATAACCACTTGGAAAGTCCGGATAGGGTAGTTCGATTATTCATCCTATGAATATCCATTTGCATGCTTCGAACATCTCCATGTTCCCTACCAATGAAACGTGGTACTCCGCATCGCAAATGCTAGTCTCAAACTCGAGCGATCCTTATCCTTATTATCGGACGGCTCAATCGACTAGGAACAGTTTAGAACATACAGTGACTATAAGATGTATTTCATGATAGACATCCCCATGTTCTACCACATCTTACATACACTATAGTATATTCAAGGTCTTTATCAAAACAACAATAGTATATCACAATATAACAATATGAAGTAATATAAAGTCATTGCCATTAATAAAAGTGTAAATTACATTAAACAAAAGATTGTTTTTACAAAGAGTCATCAAAGCCCATAGCCACAAGTTGGCTCACTGGGCACCCACTCTTTCACACATTGCCCTTCTTGGCAAGGACACCGAGATTTCTCCCGGCCCCACATTGCCCTTCTATTTTGGTAGGGATCCCGGGATGTCTCCCGATCTCGATCTACCCGTCTATGGCAAGTGAGTGAGGCATCCCCCACCCATCAATACCCTGTCCCGTCACAATCAAATCACTTCGTTCAAAAATATTTTTATTTTCTTTTTCCTTCTTTGACTCGGCATTAAAATACTTAGCATGCAATAAAAAGAACGCCTTTCTTTATAACCTTTTTGCTCGACCCAAGGCTAAGCCTTAAAACATATGTATGCATCTATATGAATGAATACTCAACACATAAATGTGGGTAATAGGTGAGTAAGTGGCTGCCCCTAGGTGCAACCCAACCTTAACTCAAAATTCTCACATACAAGGCACAACCCGAGCAATCGCTCCGAAAATTGCTTAACTCTATCTTCCTTTAACCAAATTCGACACCGCTCGAACCGACACTCTCCAAACACTACAAACTAACCATAGGACCTGTTTTCAACCTCATTTTACAGCCTAAGCAACTAGAACAAAAACCCATTCCGTACAGCCCACTTTTGCCCTCTAAAATTCTGCACCAACACCTTAACTTCAAAAATCCATAACTTATTGAAATCATACCCGAAACGATCCCATTTTATACCGACGTGACCAAAACATCATGAACTTGACTAGGACCATCCCTAACCACGTCCAGACCTCATATGACGCCTCCCCTACCCCAAACTCAGACTGCCCTACCCAATGACAACCTCATCTTTCCACACTTCTACTTGGAAGAAACACCACCAAGCCCTACTCCCTTTCCCCCACCTACTTCCAAACCACCAAACACACTCAAAACCATCTCTTAGGACTTAGCACAAGCACCTTGGCAGCCCCTTACCACACTTCAACTCCACAATTCAAAATCAACAAGATTATGCACCAAAAGCCCCACATTCATGAATAATCAATCAAGACCACATGTCAAACAATAAAATACACTTATATACTTCAATCCCAGCCCTAACATCATGAAAATTTTGAATTTTAGGCAAAATATACCTCTGAAATTTTCGAGAGTGCCGATACGCATTAAAACCCCTCATGTTTCTCATCACAATGCATCATACAACTCATAACCATCAACATATATGAAATTTTTGAACCTTGAATCCTAAACCCAGGTGGAATTAAAAAAAAAATGAAGCCCTATCTTGAATAAACTTGAACATTTCGAAATTAATCAAGAACAAATGAACAAAAACATAGATAGCTAGTTAGATTGCCCAAGGAATGCATATACTTGCCTTCACTAATTTTTTACCCACCAAATTTTCGAAAACAAGGGGGGAAAGGAGCTGGGAATCTTGACCAACACCTAGAACAACCTCCTTAGAGGGTCTTCCGGCGACGGCGGCGGCGGCTGGAGCTGAAGGAGAGGGATCGGCCGATGGAGGGGGAGAAAAGAGAGTGAGAGATGGGCTAGTGAGGTGAGGGGTTTGGGTGGCTAGGGTTTCAATTAAAATAATTTATGTGTTTAAAGTTGAGTGTGTTGTGTGTATATGTGTGTGTATGTATAGGTGTAAGTAATCAAAAGTAGGGGTGTGTGTGCTTTTAAAAGTACAACTTTTGCCTACTAACTTACACTAATAAAATTCCTATGTTTAAAAACCCCAAATAAAAAAAATTAAATTGGGTTTTACTAATCCGGGTTTATGAAAATTCTAACTTTTGAAAAAGTTAAAGAATAAGCCCAATATTGCAATAATAAGAAAAATGCTTTCTGATACCCAAAAACTTCTAACTTTCAAACTCTCATCTAATATCCTCCTTCCTCCTTACTAAACTTTTAAAATAGCAAATCTTGGAATTTACCGCCAAAATCCACCATCGCCAAACGCCGGAACCCGAAGCCATTGTCTCAAAAATTTCAATAATAAATAACTTAAAATATTTGAGCACTAGAACTTTAAAGGAAACTTAAGCAATTAATTTCAAACAATTAAAATCATAATTATTAAAAAAATAATTTTAGGAACTATCTTAGGAATTAAAATCAACACTTTAAATATTGTAGTGACCCTTACCTGGATCACCTACTAAGAAGAACTTAGGCATGCAATTAGCTTAATTAAACAGAAATCAGAATTAAACTGCGGAAACCATAAACAATTAAACAATCCCAAGAAAAGAAATATGTAAATATACGAATAGTTTATACAACCAAATCGAAAGCTGTATCAACCCAATAACAACAGTATAAAAACCTAGACAAAGCTCCAGCTGGCTGACTACTGCCTAGCCCCTCTTGGATCCACCCGCCTCATCCAATCGCAAACCTGCCCCAAGGAATAGGATATCCAGAAACACAGAGTACGAGACATGAGCATAAAACGCTCAGCACGAGAGTATGAGTATACATACATGCAAGTGAACTCCCTAAAACTTGAGGTCAAGGATCAGATAACAAAGACAGATCGGGCCCTGGTATGTAGCACGTTGTGCCGTCGCTTCAAGAGGTGGCTCACATACCAAAAATACCAGTGGATACGCGGGACCCAAATCAATAAAAGTTCATCCACTAACAGGATAGGGTAAACCCTACTAACAAACATCTCAATAGAGATAGCTCAAGATGTAAATGTATGCAGCATAAAATCATGGCACATAAATCATGCAGTCACATAATACATGCATACGCAGTCAGGATATCTCGAACAGTACTTTCGTACCTCAAATACTAAGCGCGCTCTACCAGCTCTAGGTCTACGCTTATAATCTACACTACACTGCCAAATGATACTAGTATCATTAAAGTGCTCCAAAAGCCTTAACTAAGCTATTGCATACTCCTAAATATTTTTAGGAAGCAAAAGCTATACCTTCGTCCGTCGTTAGCCCTTTGCTGTCGATTGCCTCAAAACTAGGCCACAGCTCCGCTACAACGCTTGGATCGCTATGCCACTTCCGGATTCCCAATGGGACGCCTAGAATTCCCTAGATCTGAGTTAGAAGGCTAAGGAATCAAGAGAGAAGAGATGAAAGGTGTGCTCAAATGTGAGCCTCGGCACCCCTATTTATAGACCACGAATGGAACGTCCGTTCCTCAACGTTGTGTCCGTTCTGCCTGACGATTGTTGCGTCCATTCACCATCGTTGCTTCCGATGGTGGCAATGTCACATCAAGTACGTAAGAAGTGACGCATTTCTGATGACACAAACATTGCATCCATTCCTAGAACGTTGCTTCCGTTCTGCCTGACCCTCCAAACTATTTCTGATCATTCTGAGTCTAATCCCGGGCTCCGTTAATCCATTAGAAGTCTCCTTAATCATGTTTATTGGATTAAATAACAATTAATCACTAAAACTGGGTTCAGGCTACTACATCCTCCTCCACTTAAGATATTTCGTCCTTGAAATCAGATCTTAAGTACTGAATGTTAAACAAGATGCAGAAACATTCTCTTATTCAAATTGAAAAATTTACAGAGTTTACAACTGAATACAATTCGAAAATAAAATCAAAATAACTCAGGATGTTCTGTGCGCATCCTGCTTTCGAGCTCCCAAGTGGCTTCTTCAGTGCCTCGGCACTGCCACTGAACTAATACCAGGGGAATGAATTTATTCCGCAAGACCTTATCCTTATGATCCAGGATACGAATAGGTCTCTCAATATAAGTCAAATCCTTATCCACCTGAACCTCAGACCACTGTAAAATATGAGATGGATCTGCCACATACCGTCGCAACAGAGATACGTGGAACACGTTGTGAATACTGGACAGATACGGTGGCAAAGCCAGATGATAAGCCAAATCATCAATGCTCTCCAAGATCTCAAAAGGACCGATAAACCTGGGAGACAAATTGCCCTTAAGGCCATGAAAGAGTGGGTGCCCGGTGAGCCAACTTGTGGCTAAGGGCTTTGATGACTCTTTGTATAAACAATCTTTTGTTTAATATAAGTTACACTTTTATTAATGGCAATGACTTTGTCTTTCTTCATATTGTGATATTGTGATATACTATTGTTGTTTTGATAAAGACCTTGAATATACTATAGTGTATGTAAGATGTGGTAGAACATGGAGATGTCTATCATGAAACACATCTTATAGTCACTGTATATTCTAAACTGTTCCTAGTCAATTGAGCCGTCCGATAATAAGGATAAGGATCGCTCGAGCTTGAGACTAGCATTTGCGATGCAGAGTACCACGTTTCATTGGTAGGGAACATAGAGATGTTCAAAGCATGCAAATGGATATTCATATGATGAATGATCGAACTACCCTATCCGGACTTTCCAAGTGGTTATCACTTATCGACTGGATATAGTCCGCGGTTTTGGTTGTACACCATTAGTCCTTACTACTTGAGACATCATTGAGACTCTATATGCTAGTACTGTGCTTTGAATCGTTTACCGACTCTATTGGGGTCATTAGGTGTCGGGATTGGGTACAGTTACGACACATATAGGAGTCGATGCTTTGTTGTTAAGGATTCACTACATACTTGCGAGTGTGGATATCCTATACGATATGAGGAGATATTAGTGTGACGAATCTCTGGCCAGAGTACATGATGTGATTTAAGAAATGGTTTCTTAGTAGCACATGCGATGTCACTATTTGATCTTCAAGATGTATTGCATAGTTATCGAATCTCGAGCGACTCTCGATATACCAATGGTTGTTGATTCGATCGGGATATATGGATGAAGGGACCGTACTGTACGCTAACCAAAATCTACTGGTTCTTGTAGGCACTATCAGTGATACCTAGGGAATCATGGGGCGATGTTGCTAGGCGCTCATACCATGATTCGATGGGCAAGTCGGAAATTGTTGTTCCGAGTCACAAGGAGTTGTGAGCCCACGGCTAGCTGTATCCCTGAACCATTGAGGGTCACACAGTGTAATGGATTTTTAATCCCCGTTGAGATAGTTAAATTTAAAGAGTTAAATTTAATGAACGAAGAAGTTGGACTTCTTATTTAAGAGTAGAGGAGTAAGATTTCCTAAAATGACATAGGGATGGCCATTTTTGGAAATCACTGAATTCGGATTCAGAAAAATTTATCTTGACTTTAAAAGGTGCAGAAATGGTTTCTGTGCACATTGGTGAAATCGGTTTATCAATCGGAGTCACGATGAATTTTATATTAATTTCTGAACATGCGGGCTTTGCTTGTCGGGCTTGAACTTATGACTAATGGGCCCTAAGCTGTTAGTGGCCTACATTATAAATAAGTTATTGCAGTACAGAAATTATACACAACAGGTCACAATTTTCGAAAAACTAAGTATTTTCTAATCAGAGTGGCCGCCTCCCCTCCCTGTCTACTCGAGAAAAATCCAGCCTGTGATTTTGAATTACAGTCTGGTTTAACGGATCAAATTCGTTAATCTCTTCATAGAAACTTCTGATAGATTTTCTAGTGCAATCTATCAGAGGAATTAAATATCTATTCGTGGACCTGATTGAAGAACAGTTCGTCCATCAGTTTCAGGGATATACAACAAGAGCAGAGAAATCTGTTGGTGTCCAAAATCTCGATTCGAGATTAAAGGTAAAAATTTTATAATTGTTATTTAATTTTTACACACACACAATTTAATCGTAAGGTTGATACCCATTATGGAATCGTTCCATACAAAAATTTTAAACTTCCGCTGCACCGGGTATCAATCATAATTGATCTGATCGCCATGTTCTCCAACATTGGTATCAGAGCCAGGTTGCTCAGATCAAGCGATTAAATTAATCGATTGTACAAAAATTTTTAGGCCTCGGTTTTTGAAATAAAATAAATATTTTAAAAATAAAAATATTTTTCTGGGCAAAAACCCGGGCAGCGATTGGATCGCTGCCCGGGGCAGGGGCAGCGATCGTCGCTGCCCTAGGGGCAGCCGGGCTGCCCGGCCCGGGAATGTCCCGGGCGGCCCGCGGGAAAAATTATTTTTAATTTTTTAAATTAAATTTTAATATGTTAAAATTCTATTTTTGGTCCGATCGAAAATTGTTTTGATTGATCCACGAGGCGTCGGATCGAATTGTTCGAGTCCAAAAATTTTAAAATTGATTTTTTTGGATAAATTTGAATTTTTGGAAAATTTTAATATTTTATCCTTTAATTGAATTTTGAAATTAATTATTTTTGGTACAATTGATGATAAGATATGATCTTATGTATATATTGAGTAAAATATGATTTTATGTATAAAATTGGATTTTATAGATAAAATATGATTTTATTTGATAAAAAGATAAAATATGATTTTGTATTTAAAATAAAATTTTATGCATGAAATATGATTTTATCCTTTTAAATTTAAATTGTCATTGCATATTATCCAATAAATTAATTTTGAATTAAATGTTATTGGATAAGGATGATCGATTGCCATGACCAATTTTGTAGGTGTATGTTAGGAATTTACATTTGTTTTATTGTTGTTGGTTTTATTAATGGGCCTGGTTTATGACCCAATATGAATGTCATATGTAATAAAAGTGGGCTTGGTTTATGGCCCGTTCCCACCCCTTAAAAATGTATCCCCTACTTGTCATTGTTATTTATTGTAAATACATTAGATTTAGTGGGAGATCAAGATTTGAAGATGGAGGTGGGCCCAGCAGACAATAAAGACAGAAGAAATGTAAATTGGAAGCAAATGTAATAGGATTGCATTGCATACTGCATATTACCTAGGATTGGACTAAGACTCGTGATTGGCAACCACGGGTCGATTAGAAATGGAATCGATCATCCTATATAATATGTGATATTATAGTTGTATGCATGTTTTAGACATAATTGTGTGAATCCGGCAAGCATACAAAAATTTTAAAAAAATGATGAGACAAATTTTTATAATTAAAATCCCTCATTTTAAATATGATTTAAAATTGATATCAAGATAAATAAAAGAAATTTAAATTTGTTTAAATGTTCCTACCTTCCATCAACGATCAATGTATGAGATGCTACCCGCGGATTCGGTCCGGCTCATATTATTGGGGGGGCCCATTCGTCGGAAAGCTGTACATTGGATCGACACATGTTGTAAGTTGGGTGGAACTCCCATGGGATCGGCTCATATTATTGGGGGATCCACATGGCGACCGTCCATCACAACTTAATATTGATGGGTCATCTTGACATGTCACAATAAACGGCGTCATATTATTGGGCCCTTATTGGACATGAGGTAAAAAACGTGGAGGTTGCTTTGGAAGCAATTGGGCTCTACCTTTTGAAAATTATGGTTGGCTGATATTATTCGGGACCATAGTTTGTCAATTGGACTCCATGTTCTCACTAAGGAAAACAGTTTCCCGTTTTCACTAGAGGGTAGTAAAATCGTTAAAATAGTGGGAGTGAGATTCATAAAATAAATTTCGCCTATTTTATGTCTTAGTAAATTAATTAAACAATCATCGATATTTGTCTGTTTCATCTCAGTATTTCATTACAATGAATTCGTAATCCACATGTTCTCGAACAAAACAAACTTTCTGGCGCAACTATACGGAATGGTTCCATAAAGTTAAGAATGTCCTGAGTTCGGAAAAGATTTTCTAAGTGTTAGAAAAGGCTTCTCCGAAAATAGCCCCGGCTGATGTAACTGCCAAAAGGTTGGCCGAACTAGAGAAATGGTTGGACCATGATCTCAAGGCCAAATGTTACATACAAAATTGGACAAGTCTAAACAAGTTTGCCATCACTGCAAGAAATCCGGTCATTGGAAACGTAACTGCAAGGAATACCTCGAACAGTTGCGAACTGCAAAGGGTATGTTTTACATTGAAATAAATGTTTTACTTCTTGGGTATTGGATACCAGATGTAGATCTCACATTTGCAATGAGTTGCAAATGATGACAAGAAGTAATAAGCTTAAGAAGGGTGAGACCCAGCTAAGACTCGGAAATGGTTCTAGAGTTGAAGCCCAAGCTATAGGAGACATTTATTTAGTTTGCAGAACGATTTTAAGTTATTTTGAGAGATGTTTTATTTGTGCCAGATTTGATTAAAACATTATTTCTATTTCTATACTTGATAGAGATAGTTTTTCTTGTAATTTTGTGAATGGGATTTGCAATATTTACAAGAATGAATGTTTGATTGGAAATGGACAACTTGAAAACGATCTATACAACTTAAAACTAAAAGACGTTCCAATAAATTATGTTGATAAACCGGCAACAACAAACAAAAGGAAAATCGATAGCCAAAACCCGGCAAACCTTTGGCATGCTAGGCTAGGTCATATTTCCTCAAGGAGGATGAACAAGCTAGTGGGAGAGGGCATGTTTGATATGTCTGATATTAACTCTCTACCTACTTGTGAATCCTGCCTAAAAGGAAAAATGACTAAATCTCCTTTTAAGGGGAAACCTGAGCGTAGTCAAAATCTGTTGGATTTGATCCATACATATGTTTGTGGTCCATTTAGAGTTGGTACTCAATATGGCCACACCTACTTCATTACCTTTACTGATGATTATTCAAGGTATGGGTATTTATATTTAATGAAATATAAGTCTGAAGCATTTGAAAATTTCAAAGAATTCAAGGCTGAAGTAGAAAACAAGCTAGGTAAAAGTATTAAAGCACTTCGATCGGATCGAGGTGGAGAATACTTGAGTACCGATACTTCATTACCTTTACTGATGATTATTCAAAGTATGGGTATTTATATTTAATGAAATATAAGTCTGAAGCATTTGAAAAGTTCAAAGAATTCAAGGCTGAAGTAGAAAACAAGCTAGGTAAAAGTATTAAAGCACTTCGATCGGATCGAGGTGGAGAATACTTGAGTACCGAGTTTTTGGACTATCTAAAAGAGAATGGGATTCTCTCTCAGTGGACTCCTCCTATGACACCACAGCTTAATGGTGTATCGGAGCGTCGTAATCGAACTTTGTTGGACATGGTTCGATCCATGATGAGCTTCACTGAGCTTCCACCTTCGTTTTGGGGCTATGCGCTTGAAACGGCGGTATTGTTGTTGAACAACGTCCACACTAAAGCAGTGGACAAAACACCATACGAGTTATGGAATGGCAAAGCTCCTAAGTATTCGTACTTGAGGATTTGGGGATGTCCTGCTTACGTGAAGCGGACAGTGGGAGATAAGTTGGATAGTCGATCCAGCTTATGTTATTTTGTAGGGTATCCGAAGAATTCAATCGGATATTATTTCTATTATCCTGCTGAAACAAAGGTGTTTGTTTCAAGGAATGCCACCTTCTTGGAGAAGGAGTTCTTATTGGATAAGAAAGGCGAGATGATGGAACTCGAAGAAATTCGAGAAGAACTCGAAATACAAAATAACGATCCTACACCTCAGGAACCATTGCTGGACACGCCTGTACCTAGAAGATCCGAGAGGACTTCTAGACCTCCTATTCGATATGGTCTTCTTCTTGAAGGGGATCAAGATGAACCCGATGTTGGATGTGATCCAAGAAACTTCAAGGAAGCAATTTCTGATGCGGATTCAAATTTATGGCTTGAAGCTATGCAGTCGGAAATAGATTCGATGCATACAAACCAAGTTTGGTCTTTAGTAGATCCTCCCGATGGAATTGTTCCAATAGGGTGTAAATGGATCTACAAGAGAAAGCTTGGGCCTGATGGTAAGGTATTGACCTACAAGGCGCGATTGGTGGCAAAAGGTTATACTCAAAGACAAGGAGTTGACTATGATGAAACCTTTTCGCCAGTTGCAATGTTCAAGTCCATAAGAATCCTTATTGCCATAGCTGCATGGTATGACTATGAGATATGGCAAATGGATGTGAAGACTGCTTTTCTTAATGGAGACATTAAGGAAGAAATCTATATGAAGCAGCCTGAGGGGTACACATCCATGGGAAGCGAGCATAAGGTATGCAAGCTTCAGAGATCAATTTATAGTCTAAAACAAGCATCAAGAAGTTGGAACCAGAAATTTGATGAAACAATAAAAGATTTTGGTTTCATCAAGAATCCGGAGAAACCATGCGTGTACAAGAAAGTAGTTAAGGATGCTGTGACATTCTTAATACTTTATGTTGATGACATCCTACTCATTGGGAATGATGTAGGGATGTTACAGTCAACAAAGATATGGTTATCAGGTAGATTCTCGATGAAGGATTTGGGTGAGGCATCCTATATTCTTGGGATACAGATCTATAGAGATAGATCTAAGAGAATGATAGGACTCACTCAATCAACCTACATCGACACCATATTGAAACGGTTTTCAATGGATGGGTCCAAGAGAGGACATCTACCCATGTTTCATGGAGTTTCTCTATCCAAGTCTATGTGTCCCAAGACTGATGAAGAGATAGAGAAAATGACACATGTACCATATGCGTCAGCCATAGGTAGTATCATGTATGGGATGATATCTACCAGACCGGATGTAGCATTTGCTCTGAGTGTCACGAGCAGATATCAAGCTAATCCCGGTCAAATGCATTGGAAAGCCGTGAAGGACATTCTTAAGTACTTACGAAGGACTAAGAATATGTTCATGGTATATGGAGGAAGAGAACTAAAATTGGAAGGCTATACCGACTCTAGCTTCCAAAGTGACGTGGATGACTCGAAGTCAACCTCTGGATTTGTGTTCATGCTCAATGGCGGTGCTGTCTCTTGGAAGAGTTCCAAGCAGGACACCACAACGGATTCCACCACTGAAGCAGAATACATTGCAGCATCAGCTTCTGCTAAAGAGGCCGTTTGGATGAGGAATTTCGTCCAAGAGTTGGGCGTCATTCCTAAAGTTGTTGGTCCAGTCCCGGTGTACTGTGACAACGCGGGTGCCGTTGCTCAGGCAAAGGAACCAAGGTCTCATCAAAGATCCAAACACGTACTGAGGAAATACCACATCATCCGGGAGATTGTGAAAAGAGGAGACATCACTGTCGAAAGAGTGGCCTCTGCAGACAATATCGCTGATCCACTTACTAAGCCCTTGCCAGGACCATTATTTGACAAACATCGCGAAGCAATGGGTCTACGTAGTATGACTAGTTGGCTATAGGGCAAGTGGGAGATTGAAAGAGTGGGTGCCCGGTGAGCCAACTTGTGGCTAAGGGCTTTGATGACTCTTTGTATAAACAATCTTTTGTTTAATATAATTTACACTTTTATTAATGGCAATGACTTTGTCTTTCTTCATATTGTGATATTGTGATATACTATTGTTGTTTTGATAAAGACCTTGAATATACTATAGTGTATGTAAGATGTGGTAGAACATGGAGATGTCTATCATGAAACACATCTTATATTCACTGTATATTCTAAACTGTTCCTAGTCGATTGAGCCGTCCGATAATAAGGATAAGGATCGCTCGAGCTTGAGACTAGAATTTGCGATGCAGAGTACCACGTTTCATTGGTAGGGAACATAGAGATGTTCAAAGCATGCAAATGGATATTCATATGATGAATGATCGAACTAACCTATCCGGACTTTCCAAGTGGTTATCACTTATCGAGTGGATATAGTCCACGGTTTTGGTTGTACACCATTAGTCCTTACTACTTGAGACATCATTGAGACTCTATATGCTAGTACTGTGCTTTGACTCGTTTACCGACTCTATTGGGGTCATCAGGTGTCGGGATTGGGTACAGTTACAACACATATAGGAGTCGATGCTTTGTTGTCAAGGATTCACCACATACTTGCGAGTGTGGATATCCTATGCGATCTGAGGAGATATTAGTGTGACGAATCTCTGGCCAAAGTACATGATGTGATTTAAGAAATGGTTTCTTAGTAGCACATGCGATGTCACTATTTGATCTTCAAGATGTATTGCATAGTTATCGAATCTCGAGCGACTCTCGATATACCAATGGTTGTTGATTCGATCGGGATATATGGATGAAGGGACCGTACTGTACGCTAACCAAAATCTACTGGTTCTTGTAGGCACTATCAATGATACCTAGGGAATCATGGGGCGATGTTGCTAGGCGCTCATACCATGATTCGATGGGCAAGTCGAAAATTGTTGTTCCGAGTCACAAGGAGTTGTGAGCCCACGACTAGCTGTATCCCTGAACCATTGAGGGTCACACAGTGTAATGGATTTTTAATCCCCGTTGAGATAGTTAAATATAAAGAGTTAAATTTAATGAACGAAGAAGTTGGACTTCTTATTTAAGAGTAGAGGAGTAAGATTTCCTAAAATGACATAGGGATGACCATTTTTGGAAATCACTGAATTCGGATTCAGAAAAATTTATCTTGACTTTAAAAGGTGCAGAAATGGTTTCTGTGCACATTGGTGAAATCGGTTTATCAATCGGAGTCACGATGAATTTTATATTAATTTCTGAACATGCGGGCTTTGCTTGTCGGGCTTGAACTTATGACTAATGGGCCCTAAGCTGTTAGTGGCCTACATTATAAATAAGTTATTGCAGTACAGAAATTATACACAACAGGTCACAATTTTCGAAAACCTAAGTATTTTCTAATCAGAGTGGCCGCCCTCCCTCCCTGTCTACTCGAGAAAAATCCAGCCTGTGATTTTGAATTACAGTCTGGTTTAACGGATCAAATTCGTTAATCTCTTCGTAGAAACTTCTGATAGATTTTCTAGTGCAATCTATCAGAGGGATTAAATATCTATTCGTGGACCTGATTGAAGAACAGTTCGTCCATCAGTTCCAGGGATATACAACAAGAGCAGAGAAATCTGTTGGTGTCCAAAATCTCGATTCGAGATTAAAGGTAAAAATTTAATAATTGTTATTTAATTTTTACACACACACAATTTAATCGTAAGGTTGATACCCATTATGGAATCGTTCCATACAAAAATTTTAAACTTCCGCTGCACCGGGTATCAATCATAATTGATCTGATCGCCACGTTTTCCAACATGCCAAATATGAGAATCCTGCGGAAAGGTGACACTTTCAAAAACACTTTCTCCCCAACATCAAACTGCAGAGGCCTACGCTTAGTGTTAGCATAGCTTGCCTGACGATCCTATGCAGTCTTAATCTGTTTCTTGATCTGATCAACAACATCTACTGCCTGCTGGATAAACTCTGGTCCCTCCGCCTGCCTCTCCCCCACGTTTTCCCAAAAGAGTGGAGTTCGACAACGTCACCCGTACAATGCCTCAAAAGGTGCCATCCCAATGCTAGTATGACAACTCTTGTTGTACGCGAACTCAATCAATGGAATGTGATCCTGCCAGGCTTAACCAAAATCCATAACGCACGCTCGAAGCATATCCTCCAAAGTACAGATAGTGCGCTCTGACTGACCATCTATCTCCGGATTATAGGCAGTACTCAAGCTGATAGTAGTGTCCATCGCACGCTGAACACTCCCCCAGAATCTAGAAGTAAACCTGCTCACAGGCACTCCATGAAGTCGAACGATCTCCTGAATGTACAACTGAGCCATACGATCCACCTTGTACTCTCGGCTATAGGAAATGAAATGAGCTGACTTGGTGAGTCGGTCCACCACAACCCAGATAGCATCACAATTCCTCGAGGACATCGGAAAATGGGTCACAAAATCCATCGTGATAAACTCCCATTTCCACTCCGGAATAGGCAGACACACGCTGCGTTTCATCCCTTTCCACCAAAACCGAGTACGTAGATCCTTGTACATCTTGTTGCTTCCCGGATGAATACTCAACTTGGTGCGATGTGCCTGAGACAAGATCTCCTCTCGCAACTCTTAATCCTACAAAATCACAAGTCTACCAGACAAACACAGAAAACCATCTGGCTGATAGTGAAATCCAGACGTACTACCCTCATTGGCTAGACGAGCCAAACGTTGGGTCTTTGAATCCAACATCTGAGCATCTCGAATCCTCGAATACAAAGCTGGCTCAGATAGTATCGCAAACATCTGGATACTCTGCATACCTTTCTTATGCTTGAAGGTATACCCTGAAGAACAAAAATCACTAATCGCACTAGACATCAAACAAGTCTGAAGTGCGGACAGTCGCACCTTGCGACTCAAGGCATCAGCAGTGAGATTAGCAGCTCTTGGATGGTACTTAATCTCGCAATCATAGTCCTTAAGCAAGTCCATCCAAATTTTCTACCTCATGTTCAACTCCGCTTGAGTGAACAAATACTTGAGACTCTTGTGGTCGGTAAAGATCTCAAATTTCTCGCCATACAGATAATGACGCCAGATCTTCAAAGCGAACACAATAGCTGCCAACTCCAAATCGTGAACTGGATAGTTGTCCTCGTGCAACTTCAACTGTCTAGAAGCATATTCTATCAACGCGAATACACCAAGATGTCGTCAATGAAAACTACGACAAACTTGTCTAAATACTCCCTGAAGACACGGTTCATCAGATCCATAAATATAGCCGGCGTATTAGTCAATCCAAATGGCATCACTAGAAACTTGTAATGCCCATAGCGAGTACGGAATGCATTCTTGTCTATATCCTGATCTCGGACTCTCAACTGATGATACCCAGATCTCAAGTCAATCTTGGAGTAAACCGAAGTGCCCTGCAGCTGATCAAAAAAGTCATCAATACGAGGCAAAGAATACTTGTTCTTCACAGTAACTCGGTTCAGCTGCCGATAGTCAATGCACAACCGCATAGACCCATCCTTCTTATTCACAAAATGAACAGGAGCTCCCCAAGGAGATACACTTGGACGAATGTGCCCCTTGTCCAACAGATCCTGTAACTGATTCTTCAACTCGCGCATCTTTGACGGAGCCAGACGATACGGTGCTCGAGAAATAGGAGAAGTACCAGACATCAACTCTAAGCCAAACTCAACTTCCCTAACAGGAGGAAAACCCGGAATCTCATATGGAAATACATCTGGGAATTCATCCAACACAGGAATGCCCTCTATCCCAACGCTCTCAGCGGACAAATCAACTGCATAGATAAGGTAGCCTTCCCTGCCAGACTCTAGAGCTCGACAGGCTCTCAAAGCTGATACTAAAGGCATCGGGGGTCGCGCTCCCTCACCATAGAAAAACCAGCTATCACTCCCATCTGGATGAAAGCTTAATAATCTCTGATATCAGTCCACTGAAGCTAGATAGGTAGTCATCATGTCTATCCCCGAAATACAATTGAAGTCATCCATCGCAAGAACCATGAGATTCGCTAACAGAATATTTCCTTCGAACTCTAAAGGGCAACCCATCACTAGACGCTTAGCCAAAGCAGATTGACCCGTCGGAGTAGAAACAGAAACTACTACGTCTAGTGCAATGCATGGTAACTTATGCCTCTTAACAAAACGTGCAGAAATGAAGGAATGAGATGCACCAGTGTCAATAAGTACGATAGCAGGTATACCATAAAGTAGAAATGTACCTATGATGACCTTCTCATTCTCCTCCATAGCCTGATCATGCCTCAAGGCGAACACCTGGCCAGAAGCCCGCGGTCTCAAATGAGAACTCCCAGCAGGCTATCCCTGCGACCTCTGCTGAACGGTAGCCTGAGAACCAGATCCTGAACCAAAACCGCCTCCCCCAGTCTGTGGACAATCCCTCCGGAGATGACCAACCTCTCCACATCGAAAACAAGCTCCAGAAGCTTTGCGGCATCGGTCGGTCGGATGTTTCTTCCCACAATGATCACACTTGTCCTTCTTCCCAAAACGGACAACACCAGTAGAACCAGAGGAAGAAGAAGTAGATCCGGACTTCTTCAAAGTCTGGGCACGGGGACCCAAAGAACTCGCAGACCTAGACTGAGAGAAAGACCTGTTCCACCGAATGCTATCCTCCGCCTGGTGACAACGGCTCACCAAACCCTCATAGGTCATGTCATCGCCAACCGTCACACGGTCATGGATCTCAAGGTTAAGGCCCTGAAGAAACAGATTATACTTCATCTCAGAGCTGTCGGCAATCTCAGGGCAATAAGACAACAAATCAAAGAACTTCTGCTAATACTCGTCAATAGACATGGCTCCCTGTCGCAGACTCAGTAGCTCTCCCGCCTTCGAGTGTCGGAGTGCAGGAGGAAAATAGAGCTTCTTAAAAGCTGTGCGGAACTCGGCCCAGGTGGCCACTCCTCTCGCCGTAACAAAGGGTGCAGAAGTAAACCTCCATCACCTACGGGCTCGCCCATCCAGAAGGTAACCCAGTGTCTCCATCTTCTGCTCCTCAGTGCAGTGGAAAGTCTGGAAAGTCGTCTCCATGCGGTCTAACTAGTTCTCCGCATCCTCTGGAGACTCGCCTCCAACCAAGGGCTTAGGACCCATCTGCAGGAAGCGGTGCACACTGAAACGATCCTCATCACGACGATGATGATGACGCTCCTGACGACGCTCACGGTCATCGTCTCCCCAACGTCCACCTCCACTACCATAGCTACTCTGATCATCGTTGTTCGCCATCTACAAAAGTACCTCACAGTTATCTTATGCAGAATCTAAATTTCCAAGAATACTATGCATGCTCTGATACCATAAATGTAGTGAACCTTACCTGGATCACCTACTAAGCAGAACTTAGGCATGCAATTAGATTAATTAAACAGAAATCAGAATTAAACTGTGGAAACCATAAACAATTAAACAATTCCAAGAAAAGGAATCTGTAAATATCCGAATAGTTTATGCAACCAAATCGAAAGCTGTATCAACCCAATAACAACAGTATAAAAACCTAGATGAAGCTCCAGCTCTGACTACTGCCTAGCCCCTCTTGGATCCACCCGCCTCGTCCAATCGCAAACCTGCCCCAAGGAATAGGGTATCCAAAAACACAGAGTACGAGACGTGAGCATAAAACGCTCAGCACGAGAGTATGAGTATACATGCATTCAAGTGAACTCCCTAAAACTCGAGGTCAAGGATTAGATAACAAAGACAGATCGGGCCCTGGTATGTAGCATGCTGTGCCGTCGCTTCAGGAGGTGGCTCACATACCGAAAATACCAGTGGATACGCGGGACCCAAATCGATGGAAGTTCATCCACTAACAGGATAGGGTAAACCCTACTAACAGACATCTCAATAGAGATAGCTCAAGATGTAAATGTATGCAGCATAAAATCATGGCACATAAATCATGCAGTCACATAATACATGCATACTCAGTCAGGATATCTCGAACAGTACTTTCGTACCTCAAATACTAGGCGTGCTCTACCAGCTCTAGGTCTACGCCTATAATCTACACTACACTGCCAAATGATACTAATATCATTAAAGTGCTCTAAAAGCCTTAACTAGGCTATTGCAAACTCCTAAATATTTTTAGGAAGCAAAAGCTATACCTTCGTCCGTCATTAGCCCTTTGCTGTCGATTGCCTCAAAACTAGGCCACAGCTCCGCTATGACGCCTGGATCGCTATGCCACTTCCGGATTCCCAATGGGATGCCTAGAATTCCCTAGATCTGAGTTAGAAGGCTAAGGAATCGAGAGAGAAGAGATGAAAGGTGTGCTCAAATGTGAGCGAATTCTGCCCCTCGGTCTCTAGATACTCGTCCTCACGAACGGAACGTCCGTTCCTCAATGTTGCGTCCGTTCTGCCTGACGATCGTTGCGTCCATTCACCATCGTTGCTTCCGATGGTGCCAATGTCACATCAAGTACGTAAGCAGTGACGCATTTCTGATGGCACGAACGTTGCATCCGTTCCTAGAACGTTGCTTCCATTCTGCCTGACCCTCCGGACCATTTCTGATCATTCTAAGTCTAATCCCGGCCTCCGTTAATCCATTAGAAGTCTCCTTAATCATTTTTATTGGATTAAATAACAGTTAATCACTAAAACTGGGTTCAGGCTACTACAAATATTTTGATGTCATTGCAATAAATGGAATATTTAAATAATAGCATAGCGATTAAAATAATTTAAATAACTAGACGAACGTTTAAAATTAATTTAAATAAATACACAAGCAGTATAAAAACCTTTAAAATGATTTGGACAGATAAAAGAATTTAACTAAATAAGCTAGAAATTTAAAATCATTTAAATGAATAAACTAAACAATTAATTAAAATCATTTAAATAAGCAAGCTTATACCTTTAAAATATTTAAAATAAATAAGTTGCACAATAAAATCATTTGAATAAATAAATGATATTCTATTTACACAAAATTCAAACAAAGAATTTAAATTAATTAAACTTAAAAATAATAACCATAATATTTATTTAATTTAATATATGCGAATTGGTAGATTGTATGTTAGGTACTATATTAACAGTTAAGAAATAATAGTGGTTTAGTTGACACCTCAACTAAGCTAGTTTTGTAAGAAGAAAATATCACAAGTGTGTATCCACTCTCCCTCCCCCCCTCCCCACTCTACACACATTCTCGATCCTAACAGTCTGGACGCTCGCATTGTGGAGGAAACCTAGAGAACCTGACCTGAGATCCGAGCTAGTCTCCGGCACTATGGAGTAGACCCTTCGCCACAATCAACCACCATCACCACCTTCACCTCCACCTCCACCTATACTTGGTGTTTGTCCCAATAAGATTGATATGATGTCGAAGGAAATTCGAAGGATGGGTCGGCAGATGGGTGGCTGACCTCACACACTCAAAAAAGAGAGCCCATTCTCTCATGTCATACTTAAAAAATCCTTTTAATGAATTTTTGGCGGCTTGCTGTCGGGGAATATGATTGCAGTACGGATCTAGAGGAGCATTTTAGGAGATACGAGAATTCTACTGGTATTCAGATGGGATCAAGTGTCAGGTTTTCCTCACCACCTCGATTAGGTCGTGTTGGAGTATTTAAGGTTTTGGTGTTAACAAGTTTAATAGAAAAACTGATATAAGAACTGAACCAAAAGTTCACAAGCTTAACTGAGGTATCTAAATAGACAAAATGAACTGAGTAACTAATTGAGTCCACAATCTAAACCGAAGTTACTCAAACTGGATGAGTTAATAGAAGTAAACAATTATCCAAACTGAACTGGACCAGTCAGTCAAACTGAATTGGAATTTGACGTAATTATTTAAAGGATATTTCGGTCAAGTCATTAGTCGGGAATCCAACCAATATTCTCTCAAGAACATTCAGTTTACATTAGAAGTGACAGTTGAATATTTGTTAAGTTTTTTCGTACATAACCGTTCCTACAAAATATCCAAGCATACTACCAATTGTACGTATGTCAGGAATTATGACGTCGACAAGAAGACAAAATAAATGGATAATATATTTGGAAATTGGTCATTTTTGAAAATGTGACCATTGCAGTCTCATGTCTATAAATAGAGATCAAGATCATTTTGGAAGTTCTCTCGAACTTTTGTTTACTCGTGAAATGAACATTCAAAATCTTTCAAGCTCTCAATAAAAACTGATCAAAGCTCTCAAAGCACGCTCTATAAAGAATATCATCTGATCATTTGAGGATCACTTTGTGCTATAATTTCGAGTTGTAAAATATTATATTCTAATAAGTTTGTGTATTGTATTCATTCAGTTGAGTGTACTAGGAGTTTCAGTTTGGAAGTGTTGCGTATTTTCTTGCTCGCAAGTGCACGGTATCAAGTTTTAATATATAGTGAGTAGAGTATCGTTCTCATGAGGATTATATGTTGAAAATTATAATAATGCTTGTAATTAAAATAGGCTAGACTTTATTTAGAAAATTAAATATGAGATTTTTTAAACATAAATAAATTAACCATGAAAACTAATAGGCAATTAACACACTTGAGAGAATATCAATGAAAGAAAATATCTAGAGGTTTTGATTTCACTTAGTTTCGACAAAAACTACTTCTAATTAATTTATATTCATGAATTCCACTCGTTTAATAGCCAATAACGCTTATTAATTTTTATTCTCATTTTCCAAGCAACAAATAGAATGTATCAATTAAGTTTTGATTTCAATATCCCTATTAAAAATATAGACTTAATGATATAAGAAAAACGATGTTCTTATTCAAGATTTTTTAACGTTATATTCCTCCCGAACTATATAAAAATTAATAATATATTTTCCAATGATCCTATTCAAAATCCTCTCTGCCGAGTTCCAGATTTCAAATAAATTTAACAATTCAACTAGTGATCAAGTAATTGAACGCAATCAAATCTAGAAAACACAATTAAATTAGAGGAATTCTATCAAATAAATCAAAGAGTTGTAGAATTTGTCTTAACTAAGCTATATCAACCCTCTAGATTCAAAAACTTAGTTCATGATGCAAACGAAACAAAAAAAAAATCATGTTTAGGAAACTAGACATCAATTTCCAGAATTTACGAAGAAAATATTAAGGAAAATGAAGCCAAAGTATCATGCGCGTCCTTCGTCTTCGTATTCGCTCCTTGTTTCCGAATTCTTCTTTCAACGTATGCAGATTTCTCTCGATTCTCTTGTGTTGTGTGCGTGTGTTCTGTCCTTTTTTGTTTAGGTCTCAACATCCCTTTTATATTTCCTTGAATCCCGTTGAATTAAGCCCAACAAGTCGAGAGTTTTCAAAATACAAAATTATGTTGTTCCTGATTTTCCAGCATCAACGCTGTAGCACCACTTTCTTAGCGCTAAGGCGCTACCTATTCGACGCTTGAGCGCTGCAGCACCGATTGATTAGCACTGAGGTGATGTTCTTGTTTCGTCCAGGGCGCAATTGCGTTAGCAAGGAGCGCAGGGGTGCTGTTGTTCTTCATCGGCGTTGCAACACTTAAAATGTAGCGTAGGGGCGCTCGATAGTGCGTGCTTTTAGTGCTATAGCGCTTCCATTGTTGCGCTGAGGTGCATTAATGATATGAATTCTTATATGCACGAAAATCGAACACGACTATAAACGAATCTCACCCTCAATTCGATAACAAAAAGAAATCAAAGAAATTTTCCCGACCTTTGAAACAAGTAATAGTTTGGATAACCGTAGCTTACAATGAAACTAGCAACAAATTATCACGATAAAACAATTAATAAATCAATTGAACCTTCAAAAGAACCCGTATTTGACAATCCAAGTGATAATTAATCGACAAACGCCACATAGTTAATAAACTTTGATAAGTTTTATTTGAAGAACAAAGAAAAGCTTTGGCAAAATTCTAGAGAAAAATTTATTGATAAAAATCTGAATTCAATAATCTGAATAATAATGAATGTAGCTTTTGTTTTTATATTACAACAAAAAAAAAAGATAATGTAAAATATTACAAAATATTGTTTCCTAATAGCTCTCAAACTCTCAAAAATAGGAAAATATCAAAAATGTACCTAAAATCCAAAAACACACACTACACGTTGAACTGTGTGTGATTCCGTGACTAGCGCTGTAGCGCATGGAAGAATCGCTGAGGCGCTTGGCAATGCAAAGCATAAGTGCTGGGGCGCTTAGAAGCTAGTGCTGAGACGCTCAATTGACGAAGCGATAGCGCTGAGGCGCTTTGAATGCAGCGCTGATGCTGCGTGCAGGAAGCGCTTAGGCGCTACGTAGATAGCGCTGAGGCGCTAAGTCTGCTCCAAATTTTCTTTTTTGAACACTTCAAGCCATTTTCTTGATCTTTTTGCACTTTTATAACATTAAAACATCCTCGAAATTGATCTCTATGTATTCCAACTCCTTATTGATAATTTATCATCAAAGATTGAAGCGCTTCTTTAAACTTCTTGTTATGCCCTCTCGTAACTGGTCCTCACAAAATCTCTAATGGATCTTTAGCTTCCTTAGAAACTTCACCAACATGCGAGCCATTCATGATTGCATCATCCTCCCCTTCTTGAAAAGGATTTGTCCTCAAATCTCGATCATCACCTACATAAAAGAAAGAAAGATCAGAAACATTAAAATTAGTACTGACATTGTACTCACCTGACAATTCTAATTTGTAGGCATTGTCATTGATTCTCTCAAGGACTTGAAATGGCCCGTCACCCCTAGGTAGGTGTTTAGAATGACGCATTTCCAGAAAACGCTCCTTTCTCAATTGCAACCATACCCAATCACCGGTTTCAAAAACAATCTTCTTCTTCCCCTTGTTAGCTTGCTTAGTATATTGCAAGTTTTTCTTTTCAATATTCGCCCGCACTTTCTCATGTAAACTCTTCACAAACTCCGTTTTCTTCTTACCATCCATATTAACTCTTTCAATCATACGTAGAGACATCATATCCAACGGAGTTAATGGATTAAAACCATACACAATTTCAAACGGAAAAAATTCGTAGTAGAATGCACACTAAGATTATACGCAAATTCAAAAAACGGCAAACATTCCTCCCAACTTTTCAAATTCTTTTTAATTATAGTACGCGACAAAGTTCCTAACATCCTACTAACAACTTCAGTTTGACCATCTGTTTGAGGATGACAAGTAGTAGAAAATAGCAACTTAGTACAAATTTTGCACCATAACGTTTTCTAAAAGTAACTCAAAAATCTTGTATCCCTATTAGAAACAATGCTCCTAGGCATACCATGCAATCTAACAATCTTATTAAAGAATAAATCAGCAACATACGAAGCATTATCAGATTTATGAAAGCAATAAAACTAGCCATTTTTGAAAACCTATCAACCACAACAAAAACCGAATCTCTCCTCTTATTAGACATCGGCAGTCCTAGAACAAAATCCATAGAAATATATACCCCGGTTCACTAGGAACAATTAGTGTAGTATAAAGTCCATGTGGTTGTTGTCTAGACTTAGCTTTTTTACAAGTCACACATCTCTCGCAAATTCTCAACATCTTGCTTCATGTGAGGCCAATAGAAATGTTCATGCAATATTTTAAAAGTTTTAGTCACACCAAAATGTCCCATTAAAATTTCCCCATGTGATTCACTAACAATTAATTCACGAATTGAAGACTTAGGAATACACAACTTATTTTCTTTAAACAAATAGTCATCATGCATATAAAATTTATCCGTTGGACCACGCATACATGACTCAAATATCCCACCAAAATCAATATCAGTAGCATACAATTCTTTAACATTCTCAAATCCTAAGAACTTAGAATCTAAAGTTGATAACAATACATACCTTCGCGATAGTGCAGCCGCTACCCCGTTTTCCTTACCTTGCTTGTACTTGATAATGTAGGGAAAATTTTCCACAAACTCTACCCACTTGACATGTCTTTTGTTTAGATTTTTCTGCCACTTAAGGTGCTTCAAAAACTCATGATCCGTGAGAATCACGAACTCCTTAGGCCTTAAGTAGTGCTGCCATGTCTCAAGCAATCTCACCAATGCATAAAACTCTTTATCATAGGTTGGATAAATCAACGCTACTCCATTCAGTTTCTCTCTAAAATAAGCAATTGCACGCCCTCCCTACATCAACACTCCTCCAATACCTACACCTAATGCATCACATTTAATTTCAAATGTTAACGCTGCTCCATTGAGTTTCTCTCTAAAATAAGCAATTGGACGCCCTCCCTGTATCAACACTCCTCCAATACCTACACCTAATGCATCACATTCAATTTCAAATGTGTTAGAAAAATCAGGTAAAACAAGTAAAATAACATTAATCCACTTTTTCTTAATGCTATTAAAGAACTTCACTTGCTCCTCGCCCCAATGAAATGGAACGTTCTTCTTGATTAGGGACTGATTTGCAATTTTTGAAGAACTTAGGGTCTAAAATGCAAAAATTGGATTTCTTATAACACATGACCTTTTTTGTAACGCCCCGATTAATCTTAAATGAGCTTATTTGAGTTAATCGGAGATTACAGAGTTCAAGAGCCAACTTGATTTTGATCAGGGTCTATTTTGAAATTTTGGAAATTTCAGGGACTAAAACGCAAATTTTGAGTTTAATATATTATCTACACTTGGGAAAAAGAATTAATTAGTCTTGTTATCTCCTTCTTCCTCCCCTTTGCACGCCTCCACCGTTGTTGCGCCCCTTTCTCTTTTCCAAGCTTTGTGATTTCGGTTTCCGATCGATCCGTTCGTTGGAATTTATTTCTGAACGCAGATTAGAGATCACTGCAGTGAGAGCTTCGTTCTATCGTAAGTTTTTCTACGATCAGATACATTCTATTTTTTGGATGTTGTTAGAATCGATTGAGTTTTGAGTATGTTGTTCTGGGCAAAGTTCTGATCGTTTATTCTCAATCGGTTTAGAAATAGAGCAACGTTCGGATTTGTTATGATTTTTGGAAGCCTATTTTTGAAAATCTAGTTTTGAGATTGGTTGGGTTTGAGCCTTTATTGTTGCTTTAGCATTGATATGAGTTGATATCGATATTGTACTGCTGTCTGCGTTTTTGGTTTGTTCAGTTTATAGCCGTTATGCCGCCGGTTTGAGTTTTGGAGATTTTGAACCGTTTTGTGTTGTTGAACTTTGGCTTGTGAGTTGATTGTCGTTGTTGATCATCTTTTGTCTCCGTACAGATTCGTTTGGAGTTTGTCGAGCCTGTGGTAGCAGCATTAGATCGTCGAAGAGTTGGACAAAGAGCGGTAAAGAGTTTACCTTGAGACTTGTTGTTGTTTAGGTTGTATAGTTTTTGATACAATCTCTTTTGTTACGTATCCAGAGTTGGAGCTACTTGCATTGAAAGGTACAAGCATTCATCGTTAGCGGGATAGCATACTCGAGACAGTTGGTTCTTGAGTTTTCCCTTAAAAATCACATACTTGCATCAATACTTGTTCTAGCATGTGGAACTTGTATTTTGTGTTGTTTTAGCTTTTGTTATATGGCTTAATGTATATGTTTTTTTATGTATTCATCTTGAGCCAAACCTTTGATTTCAGCGGGCAGAACAACCCTTTTTGTTTAGACGTTTTGGGGGCTATACTGCGAGTGGCCTAGGTGTAGAAGTTCACCTAGTGTCAGCATACTCCTTATAGTCGCACCAAAGTCTAGGGGATTGGGATACGTGACACCACCTCGATTGGGAGAGTCGGTGAGTCGTTACGTGATCTCATCCTTGGGATCCCAAAATCAAAGCAGCAACCCCTTGTTTATCAGAGTTGATATCCCTATTTTAAAGACATGCATATCATTCGTTTTGATTTGATTATGTTGTCTTGAAAGCATGTTGTTGTTATATTACATGTATTGCTTGTTATGTTGCTTTTACTGGGAATATCATTCTCACCGGAGTTATGCGGCTGTCGCATTGTTTTGTATGTGTACTTGGCAACAGGTGGGGCAGGATCAAGTCAGCGAAGACCTGGTTAGCATCAAGAGGGAGAGTTAGTAGTGGGACTCAGTTTAGAAGTCGAATCAGCATGTTTATCTAGTTTAATATTGAAGCATTTTAGAACTCGAACTTGTTATGTTTTGTATTCGGATTGTAATAACTAGAACCGATGCATGTTCTATTTTTATGAGTGCTTGATCAAATCTAGAACTTCATGTATCATGTGGAGATATTGTGAGTGTAATGCATGTTTATGATTTGAAGGTTTTGGATTGGAGTTGTATCAAGTTTTGCTGTATTTTTGCTTTTGTACTGTCACCGATCGATCGGTAAGATTTGACCAATCGATCGGGTGACATTTTGCTTGGTTTTTTATTTTGGATTCAAGGTGCCCGCTCGATCGGTGGTTTTTGACCGATCGAGCGGTGCTGGGTTTTTGCCCGGGCAGAGAGTTGGAAATTTCTGGCTCGCTCGATCGATTAAATCTTACCGATCGAGCGAGGCCCTTTTTTTTTTAAAATAAATTATTCCTTGCTTTTAATCTTGGATCTTGTTTGCTTAATCTTTGTTTAATCCGAGCTTAGTGATTTAGAACCGAGGTCTCATATTAAGTGGTATCAGAGCGATAAGTTCTTGGCTGAACTAGAGTGAGCGGGGTAGATCGAGTCTGCGTGTATTGGCTCCTCGCATGTGATTGAGTTATTTTATTCGATTATTTAATTCCGTGAGAGAATGCTTTATTATTGAGAATTATTTGAATTACATGACTATGTGATTTAAATTTATAAAGCATGATCTACTTGAGATATAAATATTTTGTTTATCTACTGGTATCCGATATTCTGAAAAGTTGAAAGGGCACCGCATTGTAGCGATTGAGATATATTTTGTCCTAACCTTTGATTATCAGATGAGTCCTCGTCGAGTTATTAACAAAACCCACCGCCAGTTACTCCTCCGAATGAACAATCCAGTACTGAAACTGTTCAAATGGATTCTACAGCGACGCCTATGGAAACCTTGCTGAAAAGGTTTTAGTCGTTTAATCCGCCTTTGTTGCTAGGTACAGATAATCCGGTTGACAGTGAAAGCTGGTTGGACGACATTTATCAGTTGTTAGATTCCCTTGATTACTCTAACGACCGCCGAACTAGGTTAGTCATTCATCAGCTTCGTGGTGTTGCTAAGTACTGGTGGATCACGATGAAGAGATCCATTGAGAATCGAGGTACAGTTGTTACTTGGTCTCTTTTCAAAACTGAGTTTTATAAGCGGTTTTTCCCTGTTTCGTATCGAAAGGATAAGGGAGCCGATTTTTCCAATCTGAAGCAAGGGAACTTGAACATTGAAGAGTATGTTGCCAAATTTGACAGTCTGTTGCATTTTGCACCGCACATTGCCGACAATGAAGAAGCCAAAGCCGATAAGTTCATTAACGGCTTGAATCCCGACATCTTCACATTGGTAAACACTGCTAGGCCTGATAACTTTGCGGATGCCATGAATCATGCGAAGGGAGCTGAAGCGGGTTTGTAAAGACAGAGAGGAAATCAGATGGTACCTCAGCAGCAGAGACAGTCTCAAAATCAACCATCTCAGTATCAGAATCAGCCACCTCAGTATCAGAATCAACCCCAGAGGTACGAAGGTGGAAGCAGTGGGGAAAACAGAAAGGATCATTACAAAGCAAGAGGGAAAAAATTCAAGAGGCAGGGGAACAGTTCTTCTAGTTCCAGTGGTTCCAAGCAATTTGGTTCAGGACAAATTTCTGGATCATCATCTTTGTTTTGCAACAAGTGTGGAGGTAGACAATCACCGGACAAGTGTGTAGGAGTCTTTGGGAACTGCAATACCTGTCAGTAACCGGGACACTTTTCTAAGGTGTGCCCTCAGCGTAGTAGAGATCGAGCTCAGAGTGGGAGTTCATCTAGACCTACAGCTCAGCCTGAGAAACAGTCTTCTGGAGTTCACTCCTTCCAGCCTCAGCAGCAGAACAGACAAGGAGGTAATCCTAGTGCGAACCAGCCTCCGAGACAGCAGGCACGTGTATTTGCTTTGACAGAGGATCAGGCTCAGGAAGCACCTGACGATGTTATAGCAGGTAACTGTTCGATTTTCGGTTATTCTGCTCATGTATTGATAGATACGAGTACTTCTCATTCCTTTATCACTGAAAAATTTGTGTTGATGCATGCTTTACAAACTGAGTTGTTGCCAACTGTAGTAGCTGTTACTTCACCTTTGGGTGGAGAAATTGTTTCTGTCAGATTAGTCAGGAACTGTGAACTTTGTTTTGAGGGAAATTTGTTAGAATTAGACTGTATAGTACTTGGGCTTTCAGATTTTTACTGTATTGTTGGCATAGATGTTTTAACCAAGTACATGGCAACAGTCAATAGTTTTCTGAAGGTTGTTAGATTCAGACCTGAAATGGCAGACGAGTGAAAATTCTTTGGTAAGGGTTCTCGATCTAGAATTCCTTTGATTTTAGTGTTATTTATGACTTGTTTGTTACAGAGAGGTGCAGAGGGATTTTTGGTTTATGCAGTTGCTGTACTGAAATCTAGCCCTGAATTGGTTGATATACCAGTGGTTAGAGAATTTGTTGATGTGTTTCCGGAAGATGTTCCTGGATTGCCGCCTATTCGAGAGATCGAATTCAGCATTGATTTGGTGTCAGGTACTCAACCTATTTCCAAAGCTCCGTAACATATGGCACCGATTGAATTGAGAGAGTTGAAGGAGCATCTTGAGGATTTGATTGCCAAGGGATACATCAGACCTAGTGTCTTGCCTTGGGGTGCTCCTGTTCTGTTTGTTTGGAAGAAAGATGGTTCTATGCGGCTCTGTATCGACTACCGTCAACTGAATCAGGCTACAGTCAAGAACAGGTATCCTTTACCCTGAATAGATGACCTTTTTGATCAGCTGCAGGATTCTTCTGTCTATTTGAAGATTGATCTGAGGTCAGGTTATCATCAGCTAATAGTGCGAGAGGAAGATGTTCCTAAGACCGCATTTAGAAGAGGTATGGTCATTTCGAGTTTATAGTCATGCCATTCGGTTTGACTAACGCTCAAGCGGTTTTTATTGGTTTGATGAACCGAATCTTTCAGCGCTATTTCGATGAGTTTGTCATTATCTTCATCGATGATATTCTTATCTACTCGAAGAACCGTACTGACCATGCAGAGCATTTGAGGACCGTCTTGAAAATTTTGCGAGTTGATCAGTTATTTGCCAAGCTATTTAAGTGTGAGTTCTGGTTGGATCGAGTTGTCTTTTTCGGTCATATTATTTCTGGATATGGGAATTCTGTCGATCCCAGCAAGATTGAAGCGGTTATGAATTGGCCTAGACCGACATCGGTGTCTGAGATCCGAAGTTTTATGGGTTTAGCTGGTTATTATCGCCGATTCATCGAGGGATTCTCATCTATTGCCAAGCCTATTACCCAGTTGACTCAGAAGAATGCGCCTTTTATCTGGACTGCAGATTGTGAGGCTAGCTTTGTTGATCTGAAGAGGAGACTAACCAGTGCTCCGATTCTTTCTATTCCAAAAGGTACTGGAGGTTTCACAGTCTATTGTGATGCTTATAACCAAGGCTTGGGTTGTGTTCTTATGCAGTATAAGCATGTGATAGCCTATGCATCGAGGAAGCTGAAGCCGCACGAGACTCGTTTTCCGGTTCATGATCTTGAACTCGCTGCGATTGTATTTGCTCTGAAGATTTGGCGTTACTATCTGTATGGTGAGTCTTTTGAGATCTTTTCTGATCATAAGAGTCTTAAGTACTTGGTTTCATAGGCAGAGCTGAATATGAGACAGAGAAGATGGTTAGATCATTTGAATGATTTCGACTGTGAAATCAAGTATTATCCTAGAAAGTCGAATGCAGTTGCAGATGCCTTGAGCCGAAAGCTTTGTTCTTTATCTCTTTCTACTATCGGTGTTTCGCAGTTGATCGATGATTGCTGCACTTCTGGTTTAGAGTTTGAAACATATAGGAGGACTATCAGAGTGTTTGTTATTCAAGCCGAACCAGAGTTGTTTATTGTGATCAAAGAAGCACAGAAGTCTGATCCGAGCATTCAGGTTTCAGTAGAGAAAGTCAGATCTGGGCATCAGTATGAATTCCCGGTTGGAGATAATGTTTTGTTTGTGAATAACCGTATTGTTGTGCCTGATATTTCGGAGTTGAGACAGCGTATTCTCTGAGATGCTCATTGCAGTCAGTTCAGTGTTCATCCTGGAGGTGGTATGATGTACAACGATCTGAAGAATCAGTTTTGGTGGAAGAGAATGAAGAGCGATGTTGCGAGGTTTGTATCTCGATGTTTGAATTGTCAGCAAGTGAAAGCAAAGAGGAAGTGACCAGGAGGTCTGTTGCACAGTCTATCTGTTCTTGAGTGGAAATGGGATCACATTTCTATGGATTTTGTCACGAAGCTACCGCAATCTGTTCGAGGATGCGATGCTATTTGGGTAGTGATTGACAGATTGACGAAGTCTGCTTGCTTTATTCCGTACAGGATGACGTATCATCACGATCAGATGGCTGAGTTGTATGTTAGCAGCATTGTGAGATTTCATGGTGTGCCGAAGTCGATCGTTTCAGACCGAGACCCTAGATTCACTTCATAATTTTGGCACAGTCTTCAGGAGGCACTTGGTACTCGATTGCATCTGACTACAGCTTATCATCCTCAGACCGATGGACAGTCAGAGCGGACTATCCAGACATTAGAGGATATGCTTCGAGCAGTAGTGCTAGACTTTGGCACTAGTTGGCAAGATTATTTGCCTCTTGTCGAGTTTTCTTACAACAACAGCTTCCAAGCGAGTATTGGTATGGCGCCTTTTGAGGCTTTGTATGGAAAGAAGTGCCGATCTCCATTGTTTTGGGATGATTTGTCCAAGTCACCTGATTTGGGACCGAATATGCTTCGAGATATAGCAGAACAAGTAAAGATCATTCAGTTGAGAATGAAGTCAGCTTAAGATAGACAGGCGAAGTATGTGAATGTCAGACGTAGACCTCTGAGTTTCGAGCAGGGAGACCGTGTTTTCCTTAAAATTTCTTCTTTCAGAGGCACTGTTAGATTTGGTAAAAGAGGGAAGTTATCTCCGAGATTCATCAGACCATATGAGATTCTCGAGAAGTTAGGCGATCTCGCCTACAGACTTGCACTTCCTCCATTTTTATCTGGTATTCACGACGTTTTTAACGTCTCTATGCTGCGGAAGTATCATCCAGATCGTTCTCATATCCTTCAGCCTGACTAAGCCGAGTTAGACGAGACTCTGAGCTACTTTGAGCGACCGATTCAGATTCTTGATCGGAATGAGAAGCAACTCAGAACCAAGTTGATTCCGTTGGTGAAAGTGTAGTAGAATGGAGTCAAGGAAGCGACTTGGAAGACAGAATCTGACATGAGACAGAGTTTTCCTGAGTTACTCGGATGACGTGAGTTCTTCTTACTGTCTTTAGTTCTTTATTCTTTCTTATGAGTTGTGATTCTTATTGATTTCGAGGACGAAATCTTTTCTTAGAGGGGGAGAATTGTAACTCCCTGATTTTATCTTAAATGAGCTTATTTGAGTTAATCGGAGATTACAGATTTCAAGAGCCGACTTGACTTTGATCAGGGTCTATTTTGAAATTTTTGAAATTTTAGGGACCAAAACGCAAATTTTAAGTTTAATATATTATCTACACTTGGGAAAAGGAATTAATTAGTCTTGTTATCTCCTTCTTCATCCCCTTTGCATGCCTCCACCATTGTTGCGCCCCTTTCTCTTTTCCAAGCTTTGTGATTTCGGTTTTCGGTCGATCCGTCTGTTGGAATTTATTTCTAAAGGCAGATTAGCGATCACTGCAGCGAGAGCTTCGTTCTATCGTAAGTTTTTCTACGATCAGATACATTCTATTTTTTGGATGTTGTTAGAATCGATTGAGTTTCGAGTATGTTGTTCTTGGCAGAGTTTTGATCGTTTATTCTCTGTCGGTTTTGAAATAGAGCGACGTTCGGATTTGTTATGATTTTTGGAAGCCTATTTTCGAAAATCTAGTTTTGAGATTGGTTGGGTTTGAGACTTTATTGTTGTTTCAGCATTGATATTAGTTGATATCGATATTGTTGCTGTCTGCGTTTCCGGTATGTTCAGTTTATAGCCGTTATGCCGCCGGTTTGTGTTTTGGAGATTTTGAACCATTTTGTGTTGTTGAACTTTGGCTTGTGAGTTGATCGTCGTTGTTGATCATCTTTTGTCTCCATAAAGATTCGTTTGGAGTTTTTCGAGCCTGTGATAGCATCATTCGATCATCGAAGAGTTGGACGAAGAGCGGTAAAGAGTGTACCTTGAGACTTGTTGTTGTTTAGGCTTTATATTTTTTGATACAATCTCTTTTGTAGCGTATTCAGAGTTGGAGCTACTTGCATTAAAATGTACAAGCAGTCATCGTTAGCGGGATAGCATACTCAAGACAGTTGGTTCTTGAGTTTTCCCTTAAAAATCACATACTTGCATCAATACTTGTTCTAGCATGTGGAACTTGTATTTTTTGTTGTTTTAGCTTTTGTTATATGGCTTAATGTTTATGTTTTCTTATGCATTCATCTTGAGCCAAACCTTTGATTTCAGCGGGCAGAACATCTCTTTTTGTTTAGACATTTTAGGGGCTATACTGCGAGTGGCCTAGGTGTAGAAGTTCATCTAGTGTCAGCATACTCCTTATAGTCGCACCAAAGTCTAGGGGATTGAGATACGTGATACCACCTCGATTAGGAGAGTCGGTGAGTCATTACGTGATCTCATCCTCGGGATCCCAAAATCAGAGCAGCAACCCCTTGTTTATTAGAGTTGATATCCCTATTTTAAAGACATGCATATCATTCGTTTAATTTTGATTATGTTGTCTTGAAAGCTTGTTGTTGTTATATTACATGTATTGCTTGTTATGTTTCTTTTACTGGGAATATCTTTTTCACCGGAGTTATCCAGCTGTTGCTTTGTTTTGTATGTGTACTTGGCAACAGGTGGGGCAAGATCAAGTCAGCAAAGACCTGGTTAGCATCAAGAGGGAGAGTTAGTATTGGGACTTGGTTTAGAAGTCGAATCAGCATGTTTATCTAGTTTAATATTGAAGCATGTTAGAACTCGAACTTGTTATGTTTTGTATTCGGATTGTAATAGCGAGAACCGATGCATATTATATCTTTATGAGCGCTTGATAAACTCTAGAACTTCATGTATCATGTGGAGAGATTGTGATTGTAATGCATGTTTATGATTTGAAGGTTTTGGATTTGAGTTGTGTCAAGTTTTGCTGTATTTTTGCTTCTGTACTGTCACCGATCGATCGGTAAGATTTGACCAATCGATCGGGTGAAATTTTGCCTAGTTTTTGTTTTGGATTCAAGGTGCCCGCTCGATCGGTGGTTTTTGACCGATTGAGCGGTGCTGGGTTTTTTCTCGGGCAGAGAGTTGGAACTTTTTGGCTTGCTCGATCGGTTGAATCTTACCGATCGAGCGAGGCCCTATTTTAAAAAAAAAATTTATTCCTTGCTTTTAATCTTAGATCTTGTTTGCTTAATCGTTGTTTAATCCGAGCTTAGTGATTTACAATCGAGGTCTCACATCTTTCCTTATTACTAGGCGTGTCATCCTCTTCCTCTTTCTCTCCAAGACCGATTCCTCCATGGAGGCTTCTCCAATCTTTTGATTTCTTCGGTTTTCACGATCCGTCCAATAGATTTTGATTCTGAAGGTATATTCGCGATCACAACTGCAAGAGCTTCGTTCTACCTTAAATTCTATTTCGATCGAATCTACTTCATTTTTCGGACGTTGATGAATTATGATTTTTATTGGATATAAACGTTCTTGAGCTAGCTGTGATAGTATATCTAAGTCGGATCGGGAAAAGAGAGACGTTCGGATTTGTTATGAATTTTTGAGTGAAATTCAAAAATGGGGGTTTGGAATATTGTTGAGATTGAGTTGATTTTGATGATTTGTTGATGATATGAGTTGAATTGGAAGGTTATGAGGATTTTTGTTGATTTTCAGTTAGTCGTTTATTAACCGTTACGCCGCCGGTTCAAGTTTTGATACCGATTAGTTTGAATTGATTGAGCTGTGTTTTGTTTGAGTTTGAATGTTGATATTGATCCTATTATACTTCATTTCAAATTGGTTTGTGAGTTGCTGAAAGCAGAGTTTTCAGAACTCTAATCGTCGACGAAGTGATCGAGATTGGTAACGAGTTTACCTTGATTGTTTTATTTGAGATTGAATGAACTCTGATTGAAATATTTTGACATTGTAACTTTCCGGATTTGGAGCCTTTGATCGAGAATAAGGTATAAGTTGACATCGAGTTGAATGAGACGAATACTCAAATCCGAATTGATTTTCGAGTTCCTTGAAATCACATACTTGCATGTTTATTTGAATTACTTGAATTAGGTTGAATGTATTACGCTTTACATATGCATTCATATTAAGCCAAATTATTTGATTACATTTCGAATTAGACATTTTTGGGGCTACAATTGAGTGGTCTTGGTTTTTGAGTTCTTCCAAGAGCTAGAATGCTCCTTATAGTTGCTCCAGAGTCTAGAGGATTGAGATATGAATCATGGCCACCTTGATCGAGAGAGTCGGTGATTTGTTGTGATATCTTGTCCTCGGGATCCCAACCAAAGAACCAAGTTTTCTTTTGATTATCCGATTAGATAATCCCAAATTTTAAATACATGCATTTCATTCTATTTATCTTTGAGCTATGTATAAGTTATATCACGTTTTTTTAATATATTACTTGATATTGCATGTTATGTTGCTTTTACTGGGAATTTTTGTAACGACCCTAACTCTCTAAATGTAAATAAATATGCGGAATTTTTTTTTTTTTTTATACTTACTAAGTAAAAATATGTACATACATGCCCATACATATATGCACAAAATAAGTAGTTTTTTAAAAATAAAAAACTTGAATAAAATAATGCAACAATTCGAAACTTTAATATTTCATAAATTAAATATCTGAGTCATGCATTTAATAAAATACTGACAAAAGCAAAATAAATTAAATTTTACCTGCACTGAAAATATTTAAATAAAAACATACAATAGTGTCAATTACTGAAAATAAATAAAAATGTATAACATGATAAAATATTCGAAACATGCATATAGACTCAGACAACGGTCACGGGATCACTGCATGTCCGCTCATAAGTCCTCGCCGCCGGTGGGTACTACATCCTCCTCTACGTACTCACCTGCACCATATCAGTGTAGTGAGCCTAGAGGCCCAACATGCTAACATAACAAGGGTTTAAAATAATTTAAATCACTTTAATACTAATACATAACATATACATGAATGAGCATGCTTAAAAATATCATGAACATAACATAAAATTAAATTAAACTTGAATATCATAATAATACATAAACATTGTTGAGCAAAGTATTTTCTAACATCGAAAGGTCGTATCCATAGGGTAACCATACATACATTAAATACTGATCAGAGTGGTAAACCAACGTACGTGGTGGTGACGAATCACCTCTTAAATTGGCAGTAAACTGCCCTTCAATAGTTCACATATGGGGACGAATCCCCCTTAAATTGTCACACTACTTCAACTTCCAACATAAAATTATTTTCTTTTGCTCAACCTTAAACATTAAATCATGCATAAAAATTATTTCATGAATGCATGTACTTAAAAAAAATGTGTGTCCTTCATATATATTTAATTTAATTTCATACTAACATATAAATATTAAAAATAACTTCCATGCATAAAAATAATTAAATATATATTCAGGACACATGCAATTTCTCATGGGTTGTACTGAACTGCTGGCCCATTAACATACTTAAGCCCATTAACACATTTCTAAGCCCAATAAAATTTCCTGGCCCAATAACACTCTAATTTGGCCCAATGGGCCCAAAAGCCCAAAGACTGACCCAATAATTTTCATGGGCTCTAAAGCCCATAAAAATTAGTGGACTAACTTAAATTAATTATTTAGGCCCACTAAGAAAATTAAATATAGCCCATTAATTTAATTAAACTAATTAGCCCAATTAAACACTTAAACTTATTAATTAACTTCAAAATAAAATACCCGAGCCCAACTAACTTAACCCGGACCCGGACCCAACTAACATAACCCATGACCCACTGATTTGACCCGGACCACCAATCCGACCCGGAAATCCACCTGGAACCCTAACCCGATCGCCCCCTACTCTCGTTTCTGCTGCGGTCGTGAGCAGCAGCCACTCCTTGGCTGCTGCCGGCCTGCTCCGCCGCCCCTGGCCGGAGCGCCGCCGCCCAGACGTAGCCCACGTCTGGACGATTCGAACCTAGCCACTAACCCAGCCCCATGCACCCTAGAACCCTTAGCCGAACCCTTCTTCCCGTGAACCCTAGTCTGCGTCTCCCATGGAAGCCGTCTGAACATTGTGGTTTCCTGGGCTCGTTTGGCTCGAACCACTCGAGCCATTCGAGTCCAGGCCACCCCCACACAGCCTAGGAACCCTGACCAGCAGCCTAGACGCAACCATGGAGGAAAACATGAGCATGAACAACCAAACACAACAAGAACCGTGCGCCTTCAATCATAAAAACGAACCCTCACACACTATAATATCTGATATAGTACGAAAAATAGGGAAGAAAATCATGCCTTGCACCGTTGAATGGAAAGAAGGAGACGTATATGACGATTCTGGGACGACGGGGCGATGACAACCAACTTGGAGCTTGAAAAACCGTTCAACAATGGAGGCTTGGAGCTAAAACCGACTGAAGAAGATGAAGGAGAGATGGGGTTGGCGGCTGGGAACTTTGAGCGTAGGATTTTGGGGTAGGTTTAGGGTAATTAGAATAAAATAAGGTTTAGAATAATTAAAATATTAATAAGGGTTTTAAATATGAAATATATAACTTAAAAGCTCTAAATAATATTTAAAATCTGATAACTTTAATAAAATCCCGAAATATATAATTAAGGGAATTTTAAATATAGTAAAAAGTCATTATTTTGGCTTATTTTGAATAAAAACGGACTCCTAAAAGTATATAAAATTAAATACTGATAATTTTGAGGAAATAAAACTCAAAATAATATTTTTGGGCTCTAAAAATGCTCATGAAATAAATTGGATAGAAAGTTGTCATCTCGTCCGTCTACGGTCCCGTCTACGCGATAAAATGATTTAAATGCCAAAAATCATAAAAATCTCAAATTATGGATTAAATGCTTGAAAATAAATAGTAAAACTTGCACAATTAATTCACATAATAATTTAACCCATAAATCTAAAATTTTAAATAAATAAATTTCCTAATTATGCATGCGAATTTACGTATTAAAAATATCGGGTGTTACAATTTTATTCTTACCGGAGTTATCCGGCTGTTGTCTTGTTTTTGTATGCGTACTTGGCAACAGGTGGGGAAGGATCGAGTCAGAGGCGCCATGACTAGTTCGGGTTGTGATTGATAGAAGTGAAGACTTGGTTTAGAAGTCGAATTTGTATTTCGAACTTGATTTTATTTTGAAATGTAGCAACTATGAATCGATGCATGTTCCTACCTTTAGAGTACTCTTAATACTTCATGTATTGTATAATGTGAGTTGAATGTATTAATGCATGTTGTTGTATGAGATTTTGAGTTGTGTTGTACTTTTCAGATCTGAATGCCTTAGTTATTTTTCTGAGTTTTAGCAGTGCACAAACCCCGTTCCTACATCCATGCCTGGGTCCATGTACCTTCGCATTTGAGATGAATTTTATTTTGTTCATGCACAGACCCCATACATGCATCCGTGCATGGGTCCGTGTGAGTTTTTGTTGAGGAATTAAGTTGGAAATTCGTGCATGGACTCCAGGACGGAGGGGGCACAGAGTCCGTGCGGAAAACAAAGAGTTGAGTTTTATTGCATTTTTGGGCACGAACCTGAGCATGGAGGTGTGCATGGGGTTCGTGTACCCTGTAGTCTTCGATCCTTGACTACAGATTAATGCACGAACCCGAGCAAGGAGGTGTGGACTGTAACGCCCCGATTTTATCTTAATTGACTTTATTTGAGATAATCGGAGATTACAGAGTTCAAGAGCCGACTTGATTTTGATCAGGGTGCTTTTGGAAAATTTTGGATTTTTCAGGGACTAAAGTGCAAATTTGGGATTTGTTAGATATTTATAACTCCTTTGACTATTATATTCACTCCACCTTCCTTCTCCATCGTCTCTCCCTCCATTGAAGGCGAGAAAACACCTCCCAAGATTTCCAGATTTCACCCCGAGCTCGATCCGTCCATTGGAAATTATTTCTGAAGGCAGATTAACGATCATGGCAGCGAGAGCTTCGTTCTATCGTAAGTTTTTCTTCGATTAGATACATTCTATTTTTAGGATGTTATTAGAATCGATTCAGTTTCGAGTATTTTGTTCTTGACAGAGTTCTGATCGTTTATTCTCTGTCGGTTTTGAAATAGAGTGTCATTTGGAATTGTTATGATTTTTGGAGGGATTTTCGAAAAAGTGAGTTTTGTGATTTGTTGGAATCATATTGTTTTGGTTGAATGTTGGTTGATTTGAGTTTATTGGATTGATATTATGCTGTCTGCGATTTCGATTTGATTAGAATATAGCCGTTATGCCGCCGGTTTGAGTTGAGGGCTATAGTTGGGTTGAGTTGATTGAGCCATTTTCAGTCATGTTTGAATGTCGATAGTGATCTCAGGCCTTTATTTCTTCTTTTGCAGATTCGTTTGAAGGCCGTTGAGTTGCGAGGTTCCAGGAGTTGTATCGTTTTAGAGATTGTAGCTGGTATAGTATCGATTCTCTTATTATCGACAAGGAAGTTTGATTGAATCTTGAATGAGTTTATTGTTGTTGTTTCAAGGTTGGAGCATCAACGTTTGAAAGAGGTATAAGACGACTTAGACTGGAATGGAACGAGTAACTCGAATCCGACTTGATTCGAGTGTTCCGAAGAAATCACATACTTGCATGTTAATTGAATTACTTGAATTAATTGAATGAATTATGATTTGCATTGCATTCATCTTGAGCCAAAATCCTTAATTTCAGCGGGCAGGACGGCCCTTTTATGTTAGACGTTTTGGGGGCTTTTAAGCGAGTGGCCTACGCGTAGAGGTTCGTCTAGTGCTAGCATACTCCTTATTGTCGCACCAAAGTCTAGAGGATGGAGATACGTAGCACCACCTCGATCGGGAGAGTCGGTGAGTTGTTTACGTGATCTCATCCTCGGGATCCCAAAAGCAAAAGCAGAAACTCTTTTGATTATCCAGACTTGATAATCCCGGATTTTAAGACATGCATTTCATTTTGATTTCTCTTGGAATTTCATGGTTAATATTTGAATATTTGGAAGTTGATATATTTCATTTTGAGATGCTTATCTGATATCGCATGCTAGTCTCTTTTACTGGGAATGTTATTCTCACCGGATTATCCGGCTGTTGTCTTGTCTTTGTATGTGTACTTGGCAACAGGTGGGGCAGGACCGAGTCAGAGATCACATGTCTAGATGGTCGAGTTGATAGAGTGAGGCCTTGGTGTTTAAGATGTTGACTATGTAATCGAACTTAGATTGGATTTGTACTCGTTATACTTTGTATTGAATAAGCTAGACTGAAGCATGTTCTACTAGTTTGAGATTGTATAACCCTATAACTATCTTGTATTGAAGCTTGTATGATGTTTGGATGAATTATGTATTGGTTTATGCATGATTTGGATTAAGTTTGGACAAGTTTTTTGCTGTATTTTTAGTTCAGAACTGTCACCGATCGATCCGTAAGATGTGACCGATCGAGCGAGTGAGTTTTAGCCAAAGTTTCTGTTTTTCTGAAAACTTGTCTGATCGATCGGTAAGATCTTACCGATCGAGCGGAGCACTATTCACAAAAAAAAAATCGCTTCACCTCTTGGACCTTTTTATGATTTTCGATAGGATTAATTCTTGATTAGATGATTAGAATTGAGGTCTCACATTAAGTGGTATCAGAGCGATAAGATTCTTGGACTGAATTTAGAAGTGAGCGGGGTAGATCGAGTCCGCATGAATTGAATTCTCGCATGTGACTGAGTTATTTAAATTGATTTGTTTAAATACCATGCAAACATGCTTTATTAATTGAGAATTATTTGAATTACATTACTATGTGATTTAATTTATAAAGCATGATTTACTTGCGATATAACTATTTCGTTATCAACTGGTATCCGAATTCTGAGAGGTTTCAAGGGCACCAATTACAGCGATTGAGATATCCTGTGTCCTAACCTTTGATTATCAGATGGGTTCTCGACGAGTTATTAACATGAACCCACCGCCAGTTACTCCTCCGAATGATCAAACTAGTACAGAAGTCGATCAATTGGATGCCACAGCGACGCCGATGGAAACCTTGCTCAAGAGGTTTCAGTCGTTTAACCCTTCTTTTTGCTGGGTACAGAGAATCCTGTTGACTGCAAGAGCTGGTTGGATGAATTTGATCAGTTGTTTGATTCCCTTGACTATTCTGATGACCGCAGAACCAGGTTGGTCATTCATCAGCTTCGTGGTGTTGCTAAAAACTAGTGGATCACGACGAAGAGATCCATGGAGAATCGAGGTACAGCTATTAACTAGAATCTGTTTAAGTCTGAGTTTTATAAGCAGTTTTTCCCTGTTTCGTACCGAAAAGACAAGGGAGCAGAGTTTGCCAATCTGAGGCAAGGGAATTTGAATATTGAGGATTATGTGGCCAAGTTTGATAGTTTGCTGAGATTTGCACCGCACATTGCCGACAATGAAGAAGCTAAAGCCGACCAGTTCATTAATGGTTTGAACCCTGATATCTTCATGCTGGTAAACACTGCTAGGCCTGATAATTTTGCAGATGCCATGAATCATGAAAAATGAGCTGAAGCAGGTTTGTGGAGACAGAGAGGAGGTCAGTTTGTGCCTCAGCAGCAGCAAGGACAGTTCCAGGCACAACCTTCTCAATACCAGAATCAATCTTTTCAATTTCAGAATCAACCACCGAGTTCTAAAGGCGGTAGCAGTGGAGGTAATAGAAAAGATTACTATCTTCCGAAGGGGAAGCAGTTTAAGAAGCACGGAAGCAGTTCTTCGAGCTCTAGTGGTTCGAGGCAGTATGGATCTGGACAGAGTTCGGTTCAGTCAGGCATGTATTGTGCCAATTGCGGAGGTCGTCACTCTAGTGATCAATGTAGAGGTATTTTTGGAAGCTGTTATATCTGTAACCAGGCGGGGCACTTTGCCAGAACATGTCCTCAGCGTGTCCCTGAGCAAGCACAGAGTGCGAGTTTCTCGAGACAGACAGCTCAGCCTCAACAGCAAGCACCTACTGTAATGGACTGGGCCCGCACCCTCTGCTCTAGCCCATCTGGCCTCTACTCTGGGCCGAAACAGCCATATTCTACTCATGGGCCTTCTCCCCACTTGGAAAGGGAGTTTCATGCCCTCCCCAGGGATAGAACTTGGATCTCCAGGCATAAATCCAAATTCTTATCATCTCCTCAATGGTACCAAGACTCCGAAAGAATATGCACTTAAAGCCTGGTGGTGCATGTTCGAGTTTTGGGGAGGGCATGAAACTCCCCTTTCCAGGTGGGGAGAAGACCATGAGTATGGCTGGGCTAGAGCAGAGTCTAGATGATGGCAGAGCAGAGGCCCAGTCCATTACAAGATACTTGCCTGAGCGTCTAGTCGAAATAGCTTTTGACACACTCAGACTCTTGTCGAATTTCTTGCAAGCTCCATTAATGGTGAACCGCATTAACATTCTCCCAACTGAAGATTACTGCGCTACTGGTCGACAATCGAACTCCTCTTGCACTAGCGTATCACAACACTGATACATCTTCCATTCGGACCACGATCTCCCTGATCACAAAGGATACAACACCCGCTTGATCGAGATCATCGTCCCAGAGGAAATCTTAGACTGACAAAGACCAAGTCATAACCTGACCGGTTTACTGCATCCGTCAAATCACTAATTGAATCTAACCATCTAATGGTTCCAAAAGTTCTCTGTGCTTAACACCTCTAGTCAGGAAACACCGTTCCCAACACTGTGCTGTCGCAGCAAATTCCGAATTTCTCCTCAAGAGAATCTAGTTGACACAAAGCTATACTCCAACGTAACTTCTTAACATGATTCCAGACTAGTCGTATTTCCCATGCCCCACCGAAGTAACAAACTTCCTAAGCAATACTGGGAACTCAGACCATTCAGTCTAGTACCAATCACAGTTCATGATTTCTTAGTATAACTCAGCACTGTGCCCTGATGAAAACTATCATCGTTCGCTAATAATGGCGCTAAGTCATCTCCTAGCCATTGGCCTGCGAAGCCACGCATACTCCAATGTAAATCATCACTCCTCTAATGATCTACACTGTCTCGACCATAGGTTATTCACCTCATGAATTTAATCGATGACATCCTCCTGATAGTTATACATACTTGCAATCACTGTACGCTCATCAAGACTAAGGTAAGCTCCCACCAATATGCTCGACTGGGACATTCCACAGTGCACAGACATATGGAAATTCTTCCTATTCCGTCTCGAAACTCAACAGTCATTGCACTTAGTATTACTCATCACGGAGTCTCTGATGATACCATCATTTCTCGACCCAACCTCGCAAGGTTGAACATAAAGGTCCTGGAAAACTAAATCCCAACGGATTCTCCAGAGTCGATTCATTCATTTGCTGAACGTATCGGCCTTAGCACCGAAAAGACTATGATTCCTGATGAACATGTCATCTTACACACATCCGACTATCGTCCATTGCTAAAGCGCAATATCTTGGACAAACAGTCCGCACGAATGTGACTCACTGATTGGAAAGAACAGAGTTTCTTCATCGCTACCTTGCAAAGTCTTCAATTCCCAAAACAACATTGTTGGTCACTAAGTCGATCAACGACTGCCTCGATCATCTCAATGACCTCATGCACCACACGCTGAAAATTAGTGACACACTCTGCTGGATCTTGAGAACTAGATCCCAACTAATGTCACACCTCATGATCAGACAACTGATGTCCCTACGAGTACACAATTCTCGTTGGATCTCAAACCCAACGGTATACTAAGACACCATCACAAGAACATTATCCGGTGAGCTACCAATTCCTTCGCTTGTTTCCCCTGTCAAGTAAACACTTAATTAACTTGACCATACAAGTCAATTGTAGTCTTTCGGTAGATTCTTCTATGGAAAACTGAGAGATTCCAAAGCATCAACTGCTCCGAGACTGTACCAAATACTCATATCTCAAGCACTAAGCGACAGGTACTATCCCAAGTATTTCTCGATTGTTATATCCAAATCATCACTGATTGGATTTACCCTATCGATCTCGTCAAACTACTGATGCTCTCACTCGCCAGATCAGACCACCACTGATCATCCATCCTACGTGGCTAGATAAAACTTGATTCTGTTGTCTCAACAAACTATTGTCAACAATTGGAATACCCAAATCGCTCTGGTTTTAACACACCCATAATTGATAACCAGTCAATAGCTATAAGTAGCCTATCGACACAATCTCGTGCCTTACTACTGACAGCTGCCTCGTATACTGAACTTAATCAACCTAACTCTGGCAGAGTTAGCCAATTTCCACTAGTAGTCATTAGCACAAACCCCGTGAAACCTTAGCATTACAAATCGTTGTCTTGTTCACCCAAGGCAAACATCAAGATGAACTAAGCCCAAGATTCACTCGCGATCTATCAACCTAGTCCATTTCCATCCCATGGAAAATCCTACGCTCCACCTCTGAAAATATCAGACAGTACTTAACGCAAACACTGGACTCACTATCCTTACCTCATTCATTCAGGATGAACATCACGATTTGTCAAGTCCAAGAAGCATAACTAATGAATCCCAAAGATTCTCACAATCTTCGGACACGCTCCTGATTATATCCCTTGCTAAGATTGTGAAACAATTCAAGACTGAGGTAGCTTACCACGATAACCCACCTGGACAACCACCAAGGTATCACGGTCATAGGTCACACTTCCCTCTCATCTCAAATAGTCCTGTAAAATCCCTAACATTTGATATAATAAATCACAGATGAAGTCAATCATCATGGAGTAGTCCTCTTATTCAAGTCGAAGTCTCGAAACAGCATCCCATCTAGTATCTTGGATGATTCCTATCACAGGGAAAATCTAACCACAAATCTGATGACAACCCCTAGTCGTCGCTGGTAAAAATCCGTCTACCTACTAGATCCACACGTCTAGCAGTAACCCAAAGGTTAAAACCTATCTGCTCAGAGTACACACTTGTCAAGTAAATCCCTCCAAGATTGGTTCCCATAGCAGAATACTCAACCTATATTTTTGGCACACCAAACGATATCAAAACATCAATATCAAAACTGATATCTAATCCAAGGTCATACCCTGTCGTGACTGTCACCAAATCCCTAGACTGAGTAGCCTTCCCACCGCCATCTCCTGAAGAACAAAGGCTCCCAGGTAACTCTGGCATAGGGTCGCGCCCCATCACGTCTAGTCATGGTCATAGTCCACAACGCTCGGTATATACTGGACCTGGTATCCTGATGAAAACTCATCATCACAAGTCTCAACCTAACGAAGGTCAGACAGCCTACTGTTCTAAGGTAACAACCTATAACAAAGCTCAATGTTCTAAACCGAACAATGCCTTAATGCCTCTAGATGAGTCCACTCATCGCTGAAACTATCTTAGTCCACTGACTAACTAGGTCAATCCTAGGAAAACGCCTAGACTAACCACAAGTCAAACATTTAAAATCGGCCCACTCAAACCCCATGAGCTACAATAGTTGAACACTAGTCAACTAAAATCAAGCCAACCTTTCGCACAATCATGCAATCATTTAAGAATTTTTGAATTAATTATACATGTATCATTGCTTCAAGTTATGTACAATTCTCTTTATTACAATCCCATGTAATACATACAGTATCCAAAATACAATGAAAATGTACAACCATTAACTTGAAATGATACAACCAAAGTATGATGATTCATTAAAACTGAAATACTGTTTACAACTACAACAATACAGTATTTAAATCATTGTACTAGTCTTCATTTCTTGAGCATGAAACTTCTAATTGACACACGCATCAATGCAAGCGTACTCCCATCCAAGTCTCTCTAACTGTCCTCCTACAAAGAATTCCGGAGAAATGGCATGTGATAGCTAACCAGCTATGCTCTGCGTCAGTGCATGTCAGTCAACCTCTTCTGCTCACGATCTACCGTCACCTTTCTTCTTGTAACCAAATCATGCTTTTGAACATGAAGTTTCCCGTTTGCCTACCGAACGCATCAATACAAGCATACCGGCAAAACTATGTTATGCATGAGTTTAAAGACCTTACGCTCAAAACCTGTCATGCCTTAGGTACTCGAGGCATTCCCTGGTAAAGGTATTTATGACAACCTCTCCAACTATGACTGGAGAATCTTCAGAGTAGTGTTATCATGGTAATGACTGTACAGATGCAAACATCAAGTAAGTCCCCACCAATCCTCTGCCACTGCCTCTGACATCCGATACTCGATCCAAAACTAGGATCCACATGAGTAGAAATCTCGAACTCTCAAACACGATCCATCGCTCATGTCCGCACTTGCTGGAATCCCATAAGCCAATCTTTAGAAATCCTGCAGATGATGATAGTCTTCGGGAAACCTAATCGCCGCATCATCACCTCTTCCAAGGTCTCATCAATCCTATAAGGGTAACCCAAAGAGTCTCATTACTATCTCCCAAGTCTCTTTGCATGCGGCTTTGATACCAATAAATGTAGCGACCCAACCCGGATCCACTACCTAATCAGAGTTAAGAGCTTAATTAAACATGCATTAAATAAATCGCTGCGGAAGACTTAAATAAAAGAAGACTGGCAGAATACAACCGGTTAAACAAATTCGATTATACAAACCAATCGAATTAATAAGCTTAAAGAGCAAAAACCTACAGCTTATCCCGCTGTCTTCACTGGTCACTGGCTACTCCAAGCTGCTGGTGCTCAATCTTGCACCTACATCTGCCCCGTCGAATGGGGTGTCCAGGTTCAAAAAAGACTGGACGTGAGCTTTAAGCTCAATACAAAAGCACGGGTAAAACATACAAATATGATGCATGCAAATGACAGGGTATCTGTAGTGACCCTGCATGGAATCACCTACTAACTGGCAACTAATAGCATGCATTAAACTTAATACAGCAAAATACTTAACAGAGTAAAAACGTGCAGAAACATAATCCATAATTTGCATATCAGCTTAGTAATATAATCCATGCTTAAATCTGTAGTGATACAACCATATCGAAATTCTTAAAAGTAAACATTATACAGCTAATAAATCGTGCTGTATAAAAACTTTCAAAGCTCCTGCTCCCTAGTCCTGCCTTGAAATACCAGCTCCGTCCATCCTGCGACCTGCCCCATGGAATAGGGTGTCCAAGATAACAACTAGGACGTGAGCGCTACGCCCAGTACATAGACATGAGTAAACATATGTATATAATGCATGCAACATGATGACTGGTACAGGGTCATCTGAAAAGTCATGCTCAGAACCGGCGCCATATGAGTGCTGCCACCGCACGGATCAACCTCTGGGTGCAACCACACTCGTCTAGTACACCAGAGTAGACAGACATAAATGCCCCCGCCGTCGCGGTACTTTCAGTGACAGACTATCGAGTATAGAGCTGAGCGGCTCTATAATCAGGCATAACAAGGTATAGGCTCAGCGTGTATATGCACATGACATATGAGTATAGAAAACGGTAAATCATACATCATGCCATATAATAATGCCAAATAAATGCAAAATATAAACATGTATACTCGCTGGCAATCTCAGTCAATGTGTACGTACCTCTAGGCTAGTTCAAGTATAATAGGATCCTAGGTTCCAAGCCTATATTCAAAAGTTTACCGTATCACTACATAAATTCTATAAGCCTTAACTAAGCTAATAAGTACTCCCAAAACTTAAATAGATTCCCAGACCATACCTTCGTCCGTAGTTAGCCCTTTGGAGTCGCTAGTCCCGGATGACTATAACCACCCCTTGGTTATTCCAGAACCTCTATTATAACCGATAGGGCCCTCAAGTGTATAACTCACACTATATAACTGAAGAAGGAAACTCGGGAATTCGTAATTGAAAATGAACTCTGAACGGCCCTATTTATAGCCAAATTTCTCAGTCAGGATCGGAACTTCCGATTTCGGGATCGGAGCTTCCGATCCAGCTCATTGCGTGCATGTCTGCCACGCCAGGATCGGAACTTCTGATCTACGATCGGAGCTTCCGATCTGCTCTATGACCGACACTTGTCAAACTCGCGACTGAGTCATCGATCATTTCTGACAGCTGGGGATCGGAACTTCCGTTCCAGGATCGGAGCTTCCGTTCCGATCGGAGCTTACTATCCGGGATCGGAGCTTACTATCCGGTCCAAAATGAAAAAGCCCAAATTTTACTTCTGAAGTCCAATAACACTCCGAAATTGGTTAAATACCAACCCTTAATCATGTTTAGCATATTATTATCTTAAAATGGTATCTGGGTTACTACATTCTCCCCACCTTTAGATATTTCGTCCGCGAAATAACATCTAAAGATAAATCAAGATAACAATATGAAACATTAAACCATGTCTTATTACAACAACGATAATTACATCTTATATGGTAATCAAAAATACAAAGAAAACAACTCAGGATATTCTGCTCGCATACGACTCTCAGTTTCCCAAGTTGCTTCTTCAACGCCTCGGCGCTGCCACTGTACCATCACAAGTGGTATAGTCTTGTTCCGAATAACTTTCTCCTTCCTGTCTAGGATACAGATTGGTCGTTCAACAAAAGAAAGATCTTGTTCTAGCTGAATATCAGTAGATTGAATCACATGAGATTCATCAGCTATGTACTGTCGAAGCAACGACACATGAAAAACATTGTGTATACTGGAAAGAGATGGCGGTAAAGCCAAACGATAAGCAACATCTCCGATCTTCTCCAGTATCTGGAAAGGCCCAATGTAACGAGGAGACAACTTGCCTTTCACACCGAATCTCATCACCTTCCTGAAAGGTGATACTCGCAGAAAAACATATTCACTAGGCTCAAACTGAAGTGGCCTGCGGCGAATATTCGCATAACTGGCTTGTCTATCTTGAGCAACTTTGATCCTATGCTTGATCAAATCTACCTTGTCTACAATCTGCTGCACCAATTCAGGACCCTCGACTTGCCGTTCCCCGACTTCATCCCAAAATAACGGAGTACGACACCGTCGACCATACAATGCCTCGAATGGTGACATATCAATACTACGATGAGAACTGTTATTGTAGGCAAATTCAATCAAAGGTAACTGATCCTGCCAAGATAAGCCAAAATCCATGACAGAAGAACGTAGCATATCCTCCAGCGTATGAATAGTGCGCTCTGACTGCCCATCAGTCTCCGGATGATACGCCGTGCTCAAACTCAGAGTGGTACCCAACGCCTGCTGAAAACTACCCCAAAAACGTGAAGTAAATCGCGGATCTCTATCACTGATAATACTCACTGGAATCCCATGTAATCGCACAATCTCCTGGATATATAAGCGTGCCATGCGATCATAAGAATACTCCCGGTTATAAGGAATGAAATGTGCTGATTTTGTCAAACGGTCAACGACAACCCAGATAGCATCGCACTGACGTGAAGTCATAGGCAAGTGGGTAACAAAATCCATAGTCACGTGCTCCCACTTCCATTCAGGAATCTCAAGATTCTGCAGTAATCCACCTGGTCGTCGATGTTCAGCCTTGACCAGTTGACAAACCAAACATCTCGAAACAAACTGATAAACACTTCGCTTCATCCCCTTCCACCAGAATCTAGTTCGCAAGTCCTTATACATTTTCATACTTCCAGGATGAACTGATAATCGACTCCTGTGAGCTTGAGATAGAATATCATTCTTGAGCTCCGCATCATTAGGTACAACCACTCTATTGGATAGGCACAATAAACCATCTGCCTGAAAATGGAATCCAGATGTATTAACTCCATTGGCTAGACGTGCCAATCGCTGAGTCTTAACATCAGATATCTGAGCAACTCTGATCCGAGAATACAATGATGGCTCAGATAGAATAGTATACAAACGAATCTCATTCCTCCCTTTCTTGTGCTTGAGCGTAAAACTCAATGAACAACACTCTTGAATCATATGAGATATTTCATTAGTCTGAAGTGCAGACAGTCTCACCTGCCGACTCAAGGCATCAGCAGTAAGATTAGCAGAACCTGGATGATATTTGATTTCACAATCATAATCCTTCAGGAGATCCATCCAGCGTCTCTGTCGCATATTCAACTCTGCCTGAGTGAATAAATACTTCAAACTATTGTGATCCGTAAATATCTCAAATTTCTCGCCATAAAGATAATGTCTCCAAATCTTGAGCGCAAATACAATGGCGGCTAACTTGAGATCATGCACTGGATAGTTATTCTCATGCGTCTTCAACTGTCGAGAAGCATAGGCAATAACATGTCCATGCTGTGTCAAAACACATCCCAACCCCTGACCAGAGGCATCAGTATAAACAACATAACCTCCTGATCCAGAAGGTAGAGCTAGCACAGGTGCAGTAGTAAGACGTCTACGCAGCTCGTGAAACGACTCCTCAAAATCCGAGGACCAAATGAAGGCAACATCTTTCCGTGTAAGCTGAGTCAAAGGCCTTGCCAACTGTGCAAAATTCTCGATGAACCGACGGTAATATCCAGCTAGACCCAAGAAACTACGAATCTCAGCAACCGTCGTTGGACGAGACCAGTTCAGCACTGCCTCTATCTTACTAGGATCAACAGATATCCCTTCATTAGAAATCACATGACCGAGAAATACTACCCGATCAAGCCAGAATTCACACTTGCTCAATTTCGCATATAGCTGCTTATCTCGTAACGTCTGTAGAACAATCCTCAAATGTTGTGCATGCTCATCCTTGTCATGAAAATAAACAAGAATATCATCTATGAAGACTGCCGGTGCATTCGTCAAACCGAATGGCATCACCAGAAACTCATAATGTCCGTATCTGGTTCTGAAAGCAGTCATAGATATATCTGAGTCTCGTACCCGCATCTGATGGTATCCAGATCTCAGATCTATCTTCGAATAAACAGAAGTACCCTGTAGTTGATCGAACAGATCATCAATCCGCGGCAAAGGATACTTATTCTTGATGGTGACATGATTCAACTGCCTGTAATCAATACATAATCGCATCGATCCATCCTTCTTCTTGACAAACAAAACAGGTGCTCCCCATGGAGAAACACTCGGACGAATATATCCCTTATCAAGCAGATCCTGTAACTGCTGTTTCAATTCCCTCATCTCTGAAGGTGCCAGACGATAAGGTGCTCGGGATATAGGCGTAGTTCCTGGTACTAGATCAATACCAAATTCAACCTCTCGAACCGGAGGAAAACCAGGAATCTCATCAGGGAATACGTCAGGAAACTCGCTGACAACCGGTAGCTGATCAATACCCGTACTACTCATGGACATATCAACTGCATAGATGAGGTAGCCCTCCCCACCTGACTCCAAGACATGACATGCCTTCAGAGCCGAAACAAGTGGCATCGGAGGTCGCGCACCCTCACCATAAAAGTACCAACTATCACCCTCAACGGAATGAAACTGTACCAGGCGCTGATAACAATCCACAGTAGCGTGATACAAAGTCAGCATATCTATTCCCAAGATACAGTCAAAATCCGTCATCGCTAATATCATCAAATTAGCCGATAACACATTACCCTCAAACTCCAAAAGGCAACCCATCACTAGACGCTTAGTTACTATCTCTTGCTCCAACGGAGTAGATACAACTAAATCCATATCTAATGATACATAAGGTAATTTATGTCTCTTAACGAAGCGACTAGAAATAAAGGAATGCGATGCTCCAGTATCAATTAATACAAGTGCAGGAATACCACATAACAAGAAGTTACCTGCCAACATGCGATCACTTCCCTCAGTAGCCTGCTCCTGAGACAGAGCAAACACCTTCCCTTGAGTCTGGGGACGATAACCAGAAGAACTCTGTGGTGTTGGCTGCTGACGTGGAACAATAGAAGCCTGAGATCTAACCTGTGATCCCGATCCACTAGAAAAACCCATGCGCTGAGGACAATCTCTCCGCAGATGTCCCTATTGACCACAAATATAACAAGCACCAGTAGCTCTCCGACATGAAGCTGCAGGATGCTTCCCTCCACAATGGCTACAAAACTCCTCCTTCTTCTTCTTCTTCCCAAAACGGAACATACCTCATGAACCACGAGATCCAGATGAAGTAGTAGGAGTAGAAGAAGACGTAGGTCCGGATTGCACAACAGATTGAGCTCGAGGCTCAAAAGATCCACTAGGCTGTGCTGGCATCATCAACTGTGCACGCTTGTTGCTAGTCTCCACAAGACGGCAACGGTTCACCAAAGTCTCATAAGATACCGGTTCATCACAGAAGACAACCTGAGAGTAGATATCTTGGTTCAAAACTTGTAAAAAGATATCATATTTCGACGCATCACTCTCATTGATATGGGGACTGAAAGGTAGCAGATCAAGAAATCGCTGCTGATACTGATCAATAGTCATTGATCCTTGCCTCAAAGTAAGCAACTCCATAGATCGTGCTTGGCGAACAGCAAGAGGAAAATACAATTTCTGAAACTCCCGACAGAAATCCCCCCAAGTCACCTGTCCTCTCTCAGTACGTGCCTGAGCAACCTTGGCATCCCACCAAAAACGTGCTCTATCCTCTAGAACGAATTTTAGAACTTCCAATTTCTGCTCCTCAGTACACTCGAAAGCTCGGAACGTGCTCTCAAGTTTAGACATCCAGCTTCTAGCTTGTTCAGGATTCTCGCCTCCCACTAAGGGTTTCGGTCCTACCTGCATAAACTTATTAATAGTATAGCGACGTCGACCCTCATGAGGACGATGTTGATCATCCTGATGATGATGGCGACGATGATGATGACCACCTCCCTGGCCAACACTACCGTGACTCTCGTCAGCCATATCCTGAAAAGAATTGCACATTAAAACCCCAAATGCGCAAGAATTACTCAAGACTAAACTAAATCCCAATTACTAATCCCAAAATCTATGCATGCTCTAATACCAAAAATTTAGTGACCCTGCATGGAATCACCTACTAACTGGCAACTAATAGCATGCATTAAACTTAATACAGCAAAATACTTAACAGAGTAAAAACGTGCGGAAACATAATCCATAATTTACATATCAGCTTAGTAATATAATCCATGCTTAAATCTGTAGTGATACAACCATATCAAAATTCTTAAAAGTAAACATTATACAGCTAACAAATCGTGCTGTATAAAAACTTTCAAAGCTCCTGCTCCCTAGTCCTGCATTGAACTACCAGCTCCGTCCATCCTGCGACCTACCCCATGGAATAGGGTGTCCAAGATAACAACTAGGACGTGAGCGCTACGCCCAGTACATAGACATGAGTAAACATATGTATATAATGCATGCAACATGATGACTGGTACAGGGTCATCTGAAAAGTCATGCTCAGAACCGGCGCCATATGAGTGCTGCCACCGCACGGATCAACCTCTGGGTGCAACCACACTCGTCTAGTACACCAGAGTAGACAGACATAAATGCCCCCGCCATCGCGGTACTCTCAGTGACAGACTATCGAGTATAGAGCTGAGCGGCTCTATAATCATGTATAACAAGGTATAGGCTCAGCGTGTATATGCACATGACATATGAGTATAGAAAACGGTAAATCATACATCATGCCATATAATAATGCCAAATAAATGCAACATATAAACATGTATACTCGCTGGCAATCTCAGTTAATGTGTACGTACCTCTAGGCTAGTTCAAGTATAATAGGATCCTAGGTTCCAAGCCTATATTCAAAAGTTCACCGTATCACTACATAAATTCTATAAGCCTTAACTAAGCTAATAAGTACTCCCAAAACTTAAATAGATTCCCGGACCATACCTTCGTCCGTAGTTAGCCCTTTGGAGTCGCTAGTCCCGGATGACTATAACCACCCCTTGGTTATTCCAGAACCTCTATTATAACCGATAGGGCCCTCAAGTGTATAACTCACACTATATAACTGAAGAAGGAAACTCGGGAATTCGTAATTGAAAATGAACTCTGAACGGCCCTATTTATAGCCAAATTTCTCGGCCAGGATCGGAACTTCCGATTTCGAGATCGGAGCTTCCGATCCAGCTCATTGCGTGCATGTCTGCCACGCCAGGATCGGAACTTCCAATCTACGATCGGAGCTTCCGATCTGCTCTATAACCGACACTTGTCAAAACTCGCGACTGAGTCATCGATCATTTCTGACAGCTGGGGATCGGAACTTCCGTTCCAGGATCGGAGCTTCCGTTCCGATCGGAGCTTACTATCCGGGATCGGAGCTTACTATCCGGGATCGGAGCTTACTATCCGGGATCGGAACTTACTATCCGGTCCAAAATGAAAAAGCCCAAATTTTACTTCTGAAGTCCAATAACACTCCGAAATTGGTTAAATACCAACCCTTAATCATGTTTAACATATTATTATCTTAAAATGGTATCTGGGTTACTACAGTATCCATATCTGGGATAACTGTATACAACTGCTCAGTAATGGCGCCTAGGATATGAGTGGTACAACCCGGAGATCAAACCCTGTGTACACTGCTCATTCCTATCGAACGTAGACCGTGTCTTACAGATGCCAGTGTCGGCTAACCCGTCGATCGCGGCCCTTCATCTCAAAAGATGGACATACACAATATGATATGCACATGCTGCATAATAATATGACACACAAATGCAACATATAAGAATGCAAAATCCGCTGGCTATCTCAGTCAGTACTTACGTACCTTCTACAGGCAGACTCCTAGCAGTCCCACTCTAGGTTCCAAGCCTATCATCAACTCTACAATGCAATTACCCATGCATTATTAATTAAGTTTTAAAGGCCTTAACTAAGCTATTGCATGCTCCTAAATAATTTAAGGAGACCATAGTTATACCTGCGTCCGTCGTCAGCCCTTTGATGGCGACTATCCCGCAACTAGGGGCACACCCTTGCTGCAGCTCCACAGCCTCGAGCATGGCTCCACTACACGAGCACTGATCCGCTACTATGTCAGACACTGTCTGACTATACTAGAATATTTTCCTACTCCAACTCTAAAATAAGAGTACCCAAAGCTCTAAAATAGAGCCACGTGGGCGAAGGAGAGGATTTTGGAATTTGCACCAAATGATTCTCCGCGATCCTATATTTATGGAACACGTTCGGGCCGTCCGATCACACCTTCGGAGCGTACGATCTGCTTCGGGCCGTCCGATCGCCTCATCGGATCGTCCGATCTTCGCCACATGTTCAACCAATTGCATGCAACCATACACCTGTCTGATACACTGTTCGGATGGTCCGAACATATCCCGGATGATGTCACCAATGACGTAGCATCTTAATACTTTTTCTCAATTGATTTTCAACATCCATTCTTAATTCTTTGAACTTTTCAAATGCTTCAGACTTGTATTTCATTAAATACATGTACTCATACCTAGAATAATCATAAGTAAAGGTAATGAAGTATTCATAACCTCCTCGAGCACTAACATTTAGTGGCCCACATACGTCCGAATGGATCAAATCCAATGGACCTTTGGTACGTTCAATTTGTCCTTTAAAAGGAGCTTTCGTCATTTTCCTTTTAAGCAGGATTCACAAGTTGGTAGTGAATTCACGTCTGAATATTCAAATATTCCTTCACTAATCAACTTGATCATCCTCTTTGAGGATATATGACCTAGCCTAGCATGCCAAAGATGAGCTCGATTTAAACTATCATCCTTTCTTTTCGTTATGCTTTGAACATTGACTGGTTTGTCATTCAATTTCAAATCATACAAATCATTCATAAGTTCACCGGATCCAATCAAACATTCATTCTTAAAAATAATGCAAATCTCATTCGCAAAATTGAAAGAGTAACCATCTCTATTCAACATAGAAACAGAAACAATGTTTTTAATCAAAACGGGAATGAATAAACAATTGTTCAAAATCAATTCAAAACCAGTACTTAAATATAAATAAACATCTCCAATAGCTTCAGCAGCAACCCTTGCTCCATTTCCTAGCCTCAGATAGGTCTCACATTCCCTCAGCTTTCTACTTCTTCTCAGGAGCTGCAAATCATTGCAAAGATGTGAACCACATCCGGTATCCAATACCCAAGAAGTAGATTTAATGGAAAAGTTTAATTCAATATATAACATACCTTTCTCAGAACGTTTTTGAGCAAGGAATTCAGTGCAATTACGGCGCCAATGACCCGATTTGTTACAGTGGAAACACAATTGCCCTTCCTTTTTATTTGCCACTACCTCCTTTTTGGTCTTCATTTTCTTATTTTAAGGTTTGAGCGCATTCCCCTTTTTAATTTTAGGCTTAGAACTTTTCTTAGCCTTTGAAGAGGAACCAATAAGGAAAACGGGTTTTTCCTTTTTAATAGTAGACTCAAAATTTTTCATCATGTTAACCAACTCCTCTAAGGTACAATCAATCTTATTCATTGTAAAGTTGGTAACAAATGGTTCAAAAGAACTTGGTAAAGACCAAAGGATCAAATCCAAAGCTAGCTCATGAGGTATGACCACTTCTAAAGTTTCCAATTTCTCGATTAAAGATTTTATTTTCACCCCATGCTCATGGACCGAGGCCCCATTTTGCAGGCGTGATGAAAATAGCTCTTTCGAGGTGGCAAGTCTAAGTGACCTTGTTTGCTCACCAAACAATGTTCGCAGGTGATCGTGTATGTCAACAGCATACTTAAAATCCTCATATCGACGTTGGAGCTCATTTGACATAGATGCCATCATATAGCATTTAGTAGTGAGATAATTATCCCACCACTTCTAGAGTGTCTTGAGCTCCTCTTCAGTTGAGCCAGGAGGCGCTTCAGCAGTAGGACTCCCATTAAGAGTGTAGAGCAATTTTTCGGAGGCAAGGACAATTTTCAAATTACGTAGCCAATCAGGATAGTTAGTTCCGATAAGTTTGTTTTGGTCAAGAATAGCAGCTAATGGGTTTATGGAAGACAGTTTCATATACTGAAAAATGAAACAGATAAATATCAGCGGATTATTCATTTATGATTTGTTCAAAATAATGGCCTTTTATATTTTGAATTTACTCCCACTAAATTTTACGAATTTCTTTACCTTCTTATAGAAAAAAAAAAAGTCAAACTTTCTTGTGGGTTTGGAGCCCAACGAGCCCATTATAGTCCCGAATTTTATCAGCCAACTATAATAAGTTCGAAGGTAGATAACAATTACATCATATGTAATCCCCAAGTTTTTCGCCTCACAATCGGCACAACCCCAATTTTATGACGATTAATGTCATCTCGTGTCAAATCACCTTATCGATATCAAATAGCAATGAGCGGACCCATGAGTTCCCAATTTTATGGCGAATAGTCATGAGTGTCTCATTCTATTTACATCATATGTCAATCGATAATCACAGCTTTCTAATGATTAGCACTCCCCACTTTTAGTGGCATACTGCACTAACCATGAGTAGCATCATCATGTAATCGATCGTCGATGGAAGGCAGGAAATAACAAACTCTTTTGCATTTACCTTTCTTGATTTGATTATAAATTTTAAATCATATTTAAAATTAAGGGATTTTAATTTTAATAAAAATCTCATCATTCGCTTATTTGTTTGTTTGCCGGATTCATGCAACTATGTTTTATTCATGCAATGTCATACATATAAATAAAACATAAAAACAATATTAATCATACATCACATGCACAATAAAATAAACATGGATGATTACGACCTTCTCTAAGTGATCCACGTGAGTCATGTCGTGGATCAATAGTCTGTCTAGGGTAATACAGATATGCAATGCAATCTTATTACATTTAAGCATCCATCATACATGTCTTGATTTTTGGTACTCCATCTTCAATCTTTGTCTCCAACTAAATCTAATGATTTACATTTAAATAATGCAAACAAAAGAATATGCATACAACATTGGGGAGGGATACATCAGACAATGGAGGGAAGTAGGCACGCATGCTCATAAACCAAAATCGCAATATATATAAAATATTAAAACCGAAGCATTCACCTAAACACATTAGTCGAGGGCCGTAATCATTCACCATGCAATCATATCACATATAATTACAACAAATTAAATTATCATAATTACATCACATGTAATTAAATAATAATTAATTTATTCTATCGTTGCCACTAATCGTATTATTTATTGAAAAATATTTTAACAAATTAAATGAAACAATTTCAATTAATTTCTAATTAACATATTAATAAATAATTTAGTAAAATCACCATTTTACTTTAAATCATATAATTAATCAAAAATAAAATCAATAAATTAAATAAAACAATTTTATTTAATTTATAATTAATTAATTTGTAAAATCATTATTTTACACTTAAATAATTAAAAATCATATTTTTAATAAATTAAGATTTAATGATTTTAAAATAATTAAAATAATAAATAATTTATAATTATTTTTCTTGATGGCCATCTTCTTCACCGCACGCTGTGCGTGCGGTGATTTCACCATGGCCGAGAAGACATCTCTGCTCGGCCGTCACTGCTTGTTCGTCGTAAGCCCATGAACAGTGACATGCCGAAAACTCCTTTTCGGGTCGGCGATGTCTAAAATTTTCGTATTTAAAATTTCTGAAAATTTTATATACGATTAGTTTAAATTGGAAACGATCTAATAAAATTAATTATTAACATAAAAATAGGGTCAGATTTATTAATCAAAACACAACCTGTCTCTGATACCACTGTTGGATTTTTCCGGAACCCGCATTGAATACGCAACGGAATTATAAAATTTTTCGATCTATCGATCCCGGAGACAATCGTGAGTTGTCTTTGATTCATAAAATAAATGCATAAAATATTAAACACATGAAAAAGAGATTACCACACGACCTTCAGTCGTGGATGGTTACTCCTGTCTTGTCCCAATCTGACCTCAACTGTAGACTTTGCCGCAGCCGCCAAAAATCCGGTCCACCACCAATTGGATCTACCACGAATAATTGGCACTAGACAACTATTCGAATTATACGAACAAAAAATCTAATACCGTATCGAAGCCACGGTGGATACGATATATAAATTGTATATCAAGAACACGAAAAATCAAAATCTTAATTTCCAACCGAGAATTGAATTCACAATTGCAATTCTCGATTCTGAATTGTGAAAGTCTGACTACGCCTCAAGCCTCCATACGTGTACATATATATATTAACTTATTATTAGTAATAATATAATGATAATCTCATTACCATTAATTATTACTTAAGATAAGTTATTTGATTTCATAAATCAAATATAGTTACTTTTTTAATAACCACACGTATAAATATATATATATATATATAGATTATAATAATTTAATGATAATCATATTATCATTAACAAATTATTATTAATTATTACTTAATATTATGATTTCACGTTAACCATATTAATAAGTATAATAACTTAATGATAATCATATTATCATTAATTATTAGATATCAATTTAGATAATTATTTGATTTCCATAAATCAAATATCTCATTATCTCTACATATATATGTATATCACCAAGATAAGAAATAAAATCTTTCCATTCTAATTTCTTTATCTTGTTTGATATGATATGTATATATGTAAATATATTTTGTGATAGTGTCACTAATTTTTAAATACTATCCAAATAGTATCTCAATTAAAAATTAATTAAAATATTTCTCACAAAATATTTCATAACTCTTATATCGTATTCTAGAAAAATAAATCAAATTTATTTTTATGACTACAATATACATATCAATATTTTCATGGAAGCAATTCAAAAAATAAAACTTTCTTGATTTTTCGTGTCTATTTAAAATTAGCTCATAATCTTTATAACTATTAAATTCAACTCATTGAATTTAATTATCTTGTTCGAGTAGATCACAATTAGTATTTGTGTGACCCTCAATGGTTCAGGTGTATGCTAGTCATGGGATCACAACTTTTTGCGATTTTAGATTAAACATATTTAATCTTTTGTGGACATACCCTAATTGTCCTCATTGATTAATTAAACTCTTTTAATTATCGATGTCCGAACTCATTTCGTCTTAACCAACTGAATCGTGATTAGCGCCTAGCAACGTCGCATTTCCGCGTGAAATCATTGAGGATGTTTTTGTAAAAGTAGATAAGTTTATTTTTCCGGTGGATTTTGTTGTGTTGGATATGGAGGAAGATGGAAATATGCCTTTAATTTTGGGGGGACCATTCTTGGCTACTGCTGATGAAGCCAAGATTGATGTTAAGAAATGTGTGCTGACGATGGGTGTAGAAGGTGAGAAAATTACTTTTAATGTGTTCAAGGAGGCTGAAAAACCATCCACGGATAAGGTGTTCCTGGTTGAACAATCAAAGAAGATGGAATGTTGCTGCAAAGTTGTTAGTGCAGTAAAATTGCCAAGAGAGATTAATCCGAAGTTGGTGAAGATGAAGAAAAAGAAAAAGCGATCTTAGTTCAAGAGGGTTGTTGAGTTTGTTTGGAGGGTAAAGGAGAATGAAAAAACCTACAACAAATCGAGGGAATCAGGCTGAAAGCGGCATCGAGTCGGGCTATGGACTATAAACTAAGCGCTTCTTGGGAGGCAACCCAAGTTATTTTTATTTATTTGCTTTATTTTTATTTGTTTAATTTTAGTTATTTTAGTTTCATTTTTTTCATGTAGAAACTAAACATCAATAATAATTTTGAGTTGTGTAGGTGAAAAAATTGAAGCGGTGAAAGTTTAGATGTCACCCCTGCATGAAGATCTTTGAGTGATTAAGATGATTCCGAGTACTGACGCTCGGTTCCCAAGGTATGTGTTTTTGGTTTTATTTTAATTTTTTGTACATTGAGGATAATGCACAATTTAAGTTTGGGGGGTGTTTAAAAAATTCTGAAAATTTTGAAATTTTTTCATGAGTTAGTTTGAGTTGAATAAATGATGTGTACTTGTGTTGGCCTATGATGAAAATAATTTCTGATGTTAAAAATGTTAATGTTAGTTATATTTAATCTTGAGTTATCACTCATATGCACTATGCCTTGATTTTCTAGACTTAAGTGATTAGAGAAAATTTGTGATTTTGTAAGTGAATTGGATGATTTGATTCTTAACTTTGGTGATTTATGCTTGAAACTGAGGTAGAATTCTATGAGCGTAGAAATGAATTAGGCATTAAAATATGAAAAGATTAATAATAACTCCATCCGGGTCATTGATAAGGAATTGAAATCCTAATTCCCTTGTCCTTGGCTAAGTATGCGGAATAAATGGGATTGCAAAAGTGAAAGAATTAATTTTTGAAAAAAATTAACAACTTCATCTGGGCTTGGAAAGTGTTTGAAATTCTATTCACTGTTCCATGCTAAGTTTGCGGAAAAAAAATAATGGAGTTGATGTTCCATCCGAGCTATAGACAAGGGGATTGAAATTCGAATCCTATCTTTAGTTATAGCTAAGTATGCGGGTAATTATTGGGGCTAAATAAAATAAAACCGGATGCAAATCTGGTGATATTATGAAAAAAAATGATATGTCTTGAACTTAGCGAGTAGAAGTTGAACTTGGTGGAGAGTATTTTGAAACTAGAGAGCGGAATTGATGATTCTGTGAAACAAACTTGTTGCATTAGTGTATCGAAAGCAAGGAGGATGACAAGATTGGCAAATCACACACACACGAGAACTCTTGAGAAAATTAGCCTACATGTGTATTTAATCTTGAAATGTAAAAATTCGGAGGCCGACTATATTACTCATTATTGTTTTGCTCGGGACTAGCAAAAGTTTAAGTTTGGGGGAATTTTTTAAGTGCAATTTATGCACTTGATTTATATATGATTTGTCTTGAAATTTTGTAATGTATCGAGTGGATATTATGTATGTTAGTTGTTGTTTTTGTGAGTTGCAAGAATTGGCGCAAAAGTAGCAAAAAAAAGCGGAAGGATGCATTATGGAGTATCAACTTCAGAAAATTACTGGGAATTATTGAAGTATCAAAATCCAATCTTCACCGTTCATATTAAAGTTTAGGATGTTTTGAAGCTGCTGTCAAATTTCCGCCTAATCGGACGGTTCGATTGTGAGATATGATTTTTTGAAAATTGTCGCACGATGCAGATTTTTTTCTAACTAGAGAGGCATGCGCGGGCGCGCATCAGGGCAAATTTGAGCATCCGGGAGACAGAGAGTCATGCGCGGGCGCCCATCTCTTCAGGCGCGGGCGTGCCATCGCAAAAGTCGATTTTTTTAGTTTTTCGGAAAGAAACCTTGTGGATCTTCTTGGGCTTTTATTTATTGGATTTGAAGCACATATAAAAGGGATTCTTTTGCACATAATAGAAGGGGAAGCCGCCGCACATCAGAGGAGAATCACATGAACGATCGAGAGAGAAATTTGAAGGAGAAATCTGTGCAAACTTGAAAAGAAAATCTGGAGCAAGGAAGAAGATCGCGTTATCCGGATACGACATCACATCTTTGGATTTGTTTTCTTTATCTTTTGTCATTAAACTTTGATTTGATGTTTAGTTTCATGGACATGAATTGTTTTTGCAATATTTTGATTATGAACTAAACTTTTTTAAGTCTAGAGGTTGATGGAACCTGGTGTAGACACTTTCATGAATTTTTGATTTTATTGAATTGAGTTTCTTCTAGATGAATTGTTTTTCTAGAATTGATTGTCTTTTCAATTATCTGATCAATAATTGATTTGTAATATTTATTTGAAATCTGGCACTCGAAAGAGGAGATTTTAAGTAAGACCATTAGAAAATACACTGTTAATTATTTATATAACTCGGGAGAGTATATAATTTTAACAGAGCTTTTGAAAAGAAAATTGTTTTGAATTTATCACTGCAAGTAGATTCTTAATAGGGATATTGGAATTGAATTGTAGTTGATAAAATTTTTGTTGCTCGGGAGAGGGAAATAATAAACTTAAGTGTTCTTGGCTATTAATTTACTGAAATTCATGAAGATTAATTAATTAGGATTGATTGTTGTTGAAACCAGGTAAAATCTATACCTCTAGACCATTTTTTTTCTGATTGATAAACCTCTGAAAGTTGTGTGCGTGCTATCAAAAACTCATTGATTATTTATTTTATGCAAAACCTCTCAGTTATTGATTTTTCAAGATAAAATTAGGACTATTTTAATTACAAGTACTAGATAATTTCATATTACTCCTCGTAGGAACGATATTCTATTCATTACTATATTAAAACTTGACACTCGTACGCTTGCGAGTATTTTTCACAACAAGCTTTTGGCGCCGTTGACGGTGAGTAAATTTTGATTATTTTTTATTCTTGTTACCAATTAGTCTAGATTTTAATTTAGAGTTTTTTATTTTAATTTACTAATTGATTTCTTCTTATTTTCAATTGCAGTCTATGCGACGATCTCAAAGTACAAATTCTTTACTGTTTGATCCCGAGATCGAGCGCACTGCACGTGCTTTAAGAAGAATTAGAAGAAAAGAAGTCAATAGAATGGCTGAAGATAATGTAAATCAAGCTCCCCTGGTGCCAATTAGAGATCACTTTCGGCCGACGATCCAGGCTCACTATTCTGGAATCGCTCGAGGGACCATTAACGCCAAAAATTTTGAACTGAAGCCGGCCTTGATCAACATGGTTCAACAGAACCAATTTAATGGGAGCGCCACTGCTGATCCTCACCTACACCTACGCACATTCTTGGAGATAACCGATACGGTAAAAATTAATGGTGTGTCTGAGGATATTATACGCTTACGCTTGTTTTCGTTTTCTCTCAGGGATCAAGCAAGGAGTTGGTTGCAATCACTGCCGCTAGGAAGCATTAATACGTGGGAGGGGATGTCAGAAAAATTTCTTGCAAAATATTTTCCACCTGCCAAATCCACCCAATTGAAGATCGAAATCAGCACCTTCAGGAAGATGGAGTCTGAACAGCTCTGCGAGGCATGGGAAAGGTACAAATATTTACTTAGACGTTGTCCTAACCACAATTTTGCAGATTGGGAATAGATCGAGTGGTTTTACAATGGATTGAATGCGCCTACAAGGATGAATGTGGATTCTGCAGCTGGAGGCACCATTTTTGCAAAGGACCATGTACAAGCCTATGATTTGTTGGAACAGATGACGTTCAATAGTTTTCAATGGCCATCTGAGCGTATGGGAGTTAAGAAGCGTGTTGGAGTGTATGTAGTGGATCCTCTAACATCTATCACTGCTCAATTTATCTGCACTGACTATACAGGTAGCTGCTTTGAATAAAGTGAGTGTTGCAAAACCAGCAGGTGTGTCGGGTGCTATGGAAGAATCTCACCATTCTGAACAGGTGCAGTACATAAATCAAAGAGGTTATGGGGGCTACAGAGGTAATCTTATTCCCAATACTTATCACCCTAGTTTGAGAAATCATGAAAAATTTTCTTATGCTAACAATAACAATGTGTTGAATCCTCCGGGGTTCATTACAAATAAGGGTGAGGGTAAGTCATCTTTGGAGGATGTTGTTAGTACTTTCGTGCCGGAATCGAGTAAGAGAATGGCGAGGACTGAGACTCGCCTGGACAGCTTAGAGACACACATGGCCAACATGGGCGCGGTGTTGCAATCCATGGAGACTAGCATTGGACAGTTGGCGAACGCACTGAAAGATAACAACTGCGGCCAGTTCCCAAGTAATACTAAGGTGAATCCCATACAACACTATAAGGCCATAGAATTGAGTAGTGGAAAAGAAGTTGGAGTCCAAGAACCTGCTATTGAAGAGAAGAAAATTGAGGAAGAAGTCAAGGAGCAACAGTGTGAACCTGAGCTGAAATTGATGTACAAGCCGCCACTTCCATACCCGCAGAGATTCAAGAAGAAGGTGTTGGACGAACAGTTTGCCAAGTTTCTTGACATCTTCAAGAAACTTCAAATCAATATTCCATTCGCCGATGCTTTGCTGCAAATGCCGAATTATGCTAAATTCTTGAGGGAGGTGATGTCTAAGAAGCGAAAGTTGGAGGAGTTTGAGACCGTGAATATGACTGAAGAGTGCAGTGCTATCTTACAAAAGAAGCTACCACAAAAATTAAATGATCCAGGAAGTTTTACGATTCCTTGTATTATTGGTTCTTCTAATTTTAATAAAGCACTTTGTGATTTAGGAGCTAGCATTAATTTAATGTCTTTGTCTATTTTCAAAAGTCTAGGACTTGGGGAGGTGAAGCCCACGACAATCGCATTGAAGCTCGCCGATAAATCTATCAAATATCCGCGTGGAAACATTGAGGATGTTCTGGTAAAAGTAGATAAGTTTATTTTTCCGGTGGATTTTGTTGTGTTAGATATGGAGGAAGATGTAAATATGCCTTTAATTTTGGGGAGACCATTCTTGGCTACTGCTGAAGCCAAGATTGATGTTAAGAAAGTTGCGTTGACGATGTGTGTAGAAGGTGAGAAAGTTACTTTTAATGTGTTCAAGGAGGCTGAAAAAACATCGACGGAGAAGGTGTTCCTGGTTGAACAATCAAAGAAGATGGAATGTTGCTGCAAAGTTGTTAGTGCTGTAAAATTTCCAAGAGAGATTAATCCGAAGTTGGTAAAGATGAAGAAAAATAAAAAGCGATCTAAGTTCAAGAGGGTTGTTGAGTTTTTTTGGAGGGTGAAGGAGAATGGAAAAATATAGTGACCCGTATCCAGAATTAATGATTAATGAGTAATTAATCGTGTGATCATGTATTGATTTATTAATACATGATTAAGGAAGTCTCTGTTGGATTAACGGACTTCAGAAATTGATTTAGAATGATCGAAAATGGCCCGAAGGTTGACCAAGAACGGAAGCAACGTTCTGGAAGTGATTTCATCCGTGATGTCAAAAATATTACGTCATTGCTTAAACACTTGATGGGACATCGGAAGCAACGATGGGGATCGAAAGAAACGTTCGTCAGGCAGAACAGATGCAACGTTGAGGAACGGACGTTCCGTTCTGTGTCTATAAGTAGAGGGTCCGAGAATTCATTTCCTGCACCTCTTTCCTCTCTTCTCTCTTGATTCCTTAGCCTTCTAACTCAGATCTAGGGAAATCTAGGCATCCTATTGGGATTCCGCAAGTGGCATAGCGATCCAGGCGTCGTAGCGGAGCTGTGACCTAGTTTTGAGGCAATTGTCATCAGTGAGCTGACGATGGACGCAAGTATAGCTATGGTTTCCTTAAATTATTTAGGAGTATGCAATAGCTTAGTTAAGGCTTTTAGAGCTTAATTAATGATGCATAAGTATTTTCATTGTAGAGCTGATGTAGGCTTGGAGCCTAGAGTGGGACTGCTTGGACTGCCTGTAGAAAGGTACGTAAGTACTGACTGAGATAGCCAGCGGGTTTTGCATGCTTATATGTTGCATTTGTGTGTCATATTATTATGCGGCATGTTCATATCATATTGTTCCTGTACATATTTTGAGATGAGCTATGGAGGGCCGCTCAGCCCTGTTCGGACGATTGATGTTGAGCGCCCCGCTACCGATTGGTTAGCCGGCACTGGCATCTATAAGACACGGTCTACGTTCGTTAGGAATGAGCAGTGTACACAGGGTTTGCTCCCCGGGTTGTACCACTCATTTCTTAGGCGCCATTACTGAGCAGTTGCATACAGTTATCCCAGATATGGATACCCTTTCATTTGCATGCATCATATTTGTATGTTTTACCCGTGCTTTCGTATTGAGCTTAGAGCTCACGTCCAGTCTTTTTTGTGTATCTGGACACCCCATTCGACGGGGCAGGTTTAGGTGCAGGATGGAGCACCAGGAGCTTGGAATAGCCAGTGATCAGTGAAGACAACAGGATTAGATGTAGGTTTTGCCCTTTAGGATTATTCAATCGATTGGGTTATATAATCGAATTTTTTTTACTAGATTGTATTCTGTTGGTCTGCTTTTATTTAAGTCTTCCGCAACGATTTATTTAATGCATGCTTATTTATGCTCTTAAATCTGATTAGGTAGTGGATCCGGTTAGGGTCGCTACATTTATTGGTATCAGAGCGCATGCATGCAAGAGACTTGGGATATAGTATTAAGACTTTGGGTTATCCTTATAGGATTGATGAGTTCTTGGAAGAGGTGATGATGCGGCGATTAGGTTGCCCGAAGACTATCATCATCGGCAGGAATTCTGAAGATTTGGCTTATAGGATTCCAGCAAGTGAAGACAGGAGCGAGAAATCGTGTCCGAGTTTTCAAGACATCTACTCATATGGGTCCTAGCTTTGGATCGAGTACCAGATACCAGAGGCAGTGGCAGAGGATTGGTTGGGACGCACTTGATGTTTGCATTTGTACAGTCTGTACCATGATGACACTACTCTGAAGATTCTCCAGTCGTAGTTGGAGAGATTGTCAGATAGACCTTTACCAGGGAATGCCTCGAGTGTCTAAGGCATGATAGGTTTCGAGCGTAAGGTCATAAAACTCATGCAGAACATAGTTTTGTCGGTATGCTTGTATCGATGCATTCGGTAGGCACACGGGAAACTTCATGTTCAAAAGCATGATTTGGTTACAAGAAGAAAGCTGACGGTAGATCGTGAGTAGAAGAGGTCGACTGACAGACACTGACGCAGAGTATAGCTAGTTAGCGAGCTCGAGTTATTTCTCCGAAAGTCTTGGCAGGACGAGATACCGAGAGGTTTGAGCTGGAGTATGCTTATATCGATGCGTGTGTCTATTAGAAGCTTCATGCTCAAGAAACGAAGATTAGTGAGATGATTTAAATACTGTATTATTGTAATTGTAAACAATATTTCAGTTATAATGAATCATCATACTTTGGTTGTATCATTTCAAGTTCGGTTGTACATTTCATTGTATTTTGAATACTGTAATTTTATTACATGGAATTGCAATAAAATAGAATTGTACATAACTTGAAGCAATGATACATGTTGTATTTATCCAGCAATTCGTGGATGATTGCACGATTGTGCGAAAGGTTGGCGTGGTTTTAGTTGATTAGTGTTCAACTATTGTAGCTCATGGGATTTGAGTGGGCCGACTGTGACTGTTTGACTTGTGATTAGTCTAGATGTTTTTCTAGGATTGACCAAGTTAGTCAGAAGACTAAGATAGTGTCAGCGATGAGTGGACTCATCTAGAGGCATAAGATTATTGTTTGGTTTAGAACATTAGACTTTTTTCTAGGTTGTTTCCTTAGAACGGTAGGCTGTCTGACCTTCGTTAGGATGAGACTTGTGTTGATAGGTTTTCATCGGGATATCAGATCCAGTATATGCCGAGAGTTGTGGACTATGATCATAACTAGACATGATGGGGCGCGACCCTATGCCAGTGTTACTCTGGGAGTCCTTGTACTTCAGAGGTTACCTGGGAGCCTCCGTGCTTCAGGATTGGCGGTGGGAAGGCTACTCAGTCTAGGAATTTGGTAGGAGTCACAACAGGGTATAACCTTGGATTAGATATCAGGTTTGATATCGATGGTTCGATATCGTCTGGTGTGCTAGAGATCTAGTTTGAGTGTTCTGCTATGGGAACCAGTCTGGGAGGGATTTCCTTGACGAGTGTGTATTTTGAGCAGATAAGTTTCAACCTTTGGGTTCCTGCTAGACGTGTGGATCTAGTAGGTGGACGGATTTCTACCAGCGATGACTAGGGGTTGTCATCAGAGTTGTGTTGAGGGTTTTCCTGCGATCGAGCGAGCAAAGAAATGCAAACTCTCTGCCGAGTAATTCCAGCACCGCTTGATCGGTAAGATTCATCCGATCGAGCGGACACCAGTTTTTTTAAAACATAAACAAGTCTGTAGCTCCACCGCTCGATTGGTCAAAGTCTACCGATCGAGCGGCCATATCTGCACAGAAAAACCAGAAGATGGTCTAGGTCCAATTCCAATACCAAGGCACTCCAACAATGCATAACTCATCCAAACAACATACAAAGTCCAAAACAAGATAGTTCTAGAGTTATACAATTCCTGACTAGTAGAACATGCTTCAATTCTAAGTTCTACAATTAAACGTTAAATAAATACAAATGAGTTCGAATACTAAGTTTTACTTCTAAACCGAGCCTCACTTCTATCACTTCCAACTCGATCTAATCATGCAGCTTCTGACTCGAACCTGCCCCACCTGCCGCCAAACACACATACAAAACAAGACAACAGCTGGATAATCCGGTGAAAATACAATTTCCCAGTAAAAGAGACAAAACATTTAATCCATGTAATATATCCAATCCTGATATATATATCTAGCAGCAAGACAAATATTTCATGCAATCTAAATCAATTCCAATACTCAAATCATAACAACACGATTCAAAATACGATACAATGCAATTCATGTCTTTAAAATCGGGTTCTCAAATCTGATAATTCAAGGAAATGATTCTTTGTTCCGGTTGGGATCCCGAGGACAAAATATCACACAACACACCGACTCTACCGATCGAGGTGGATGGTGCATATTTCGATCCTCTAGACTCTGGGGCATTCAATAGAGAGTTGATCGACAAATGATAGTAAATCTCCCACCAATGCCACTCGAATATAATCCCTAGAACGTCTAAATCTCTTGGGCCTCCATGCCCTCCAAAACAACAAAATATGCTCAATATTAATGCATGTGTAATTCAAACAAACAAACAAACAAACATATAATTCAAGTAGCATGCAAGTACGTGATTTTCCCTAGGACACTCGAATCATTCTGGATTCAAGTTAATCGTCCTATTCCATTTTGAAGTCATCTTTTACCTTTCTCGATTCGAAGTAGCTTCCAATCTTGATCAAGCTACAACAATAATAATTCCAAATCAAAATTCTATTCCAAACAGTCATCGACAAAGAAGGTACTCAATACCAAACCTCAATCCACTCTTCGACGATTCGAATTCTACGAACTCTGAACTCCAAAATCTCCATTCAATTCTGTACGGATATAGAAGAACATTCAATATCAATTAATCCAATTTCATTCCATTCAAAGATTTAGTTCCAACTCCTAAAATCCGGAAATCTAAAACTGGCGGTATAACGGCTATATATTCAACTATCCGGAAATACAAACATCAATACCTCAATCCAATAAATTTCAAACAACAATAATTCATCCATTTCCATCCAAACCCATCAAATCCCAAAAACACCATTTTTGAATTATACTTACAAAATTCATAACAAATCCGAACGATGCTTTATATCAAAACCGACTGAGAATAAATGATCTATCTTAGCTGAAGAACAACATATCCAAATTTAAAGCAATTCTAACAACATCCCAAAATCGAAGTATATCTGATCGAAGAAATACTTACGATAGAACGGAGCTCTCGCTGTTGGGATCGCAAATCTGCCTTAGAAAATAAATTCTTACGAACGGATCGAGCTCGGGAAGAAATCTGAAAAGCTTGGGAGGAGTTTTCTCGCCTTCAATGTAGGGGAATCGTTTTGGAGAAGGAGGAGGAAGAAGGGAAGACTAGTCAACTAATGCAAGGGCCAAGAATATAAATAAAATCTCACTTTTGCACTTTGTTCCATGAAAATTCCGAAAATTGCAAAATAGTCCCCGATAAATATCAAAACGGCCCCTGACTTCTAAAATCTCTGATTATCTCAAATAAACTCAATTTAAGATAATTTTGGGGCGTTACAATTCTCCCCCTCTAAGAAGAGATTTCGTCCTCAAAATCAAATACTATTCAATCTCATAAGCTAAGGGATAAAACCCAAAACTACAAGAGAATTCATCCCTCAGAATAAGTCCAGAAACCAATGTCTCAAGTCGGACTCTATTTTCCCAAAACTCTTCTTCAAAACTGTAATGGCTCAACTTTACTAGCACAAATTGACTTTGTTTGTTTCGGAGCTGCTTATCTGTTCGATCATACTTTGAATCAGTCGTCTCAAGAAATTCGTCACTTCAAAAAATCCGGTCTCATCAGCTAAAGAGCAAAAGAAATTCGGATTTGGTAATTCAACAACGAGAATCTGGTGATAATCCAAATTAAAAGACGGAAAACACCTCGTGAAAACCAGAAAGAGACGAAATAAAACAAGTCTATAGGCAAGATCGCCCATCATCTTCAGACTCTACTGTAATTCAATCAATCTCCGAGACGATTTCTATCTCTCATCTCATCTCTGACGCTCCTCTGAAATTTGAAATCTTCAGAAAACACCGGTCTCACCGATCAAAATACGAATGTCTGCATCTAAACATCTGTATACTCCGACTATCTAATCTAAGTCGTCCTCATTCCAAACAGAATCTTCATATGTCAATCCAATCCTCAAAATCACATCTGGTCCCAATTCGGGGAAACCAGGAAATCATCCCGATTCGATCAAGATTTCCATTTTCGCTCATAAAACTCATCGAATGAATTCCGTCAGAGATTCATCTGATAGTTGTTATACAAAAACTTCATTGGAGTTAGCGACACTCGTCTTCTAGTGCAAAATTCTAGCACCACACTCCTAATCTTCTCTTCCCTGGATCATTGAGTTTCATACCTTCCTCTTATTCGAACCATGGACCTTTAGGATCGGTACCATGTTTTACCAAATCTGGTAAAAAAAAAAAAGGAGCTTAAGATATGGCATGGACTGCTCATACAAAAACATTTTCTAAATAGTTCGGCAAATCCTCTAAATCCATATCATCTGTTCTGGCTGTCCGTCGTTCTGAGGATATCGGTTGTACTCCAATATACTGGAATAACAAAAGCCTCTTCGGAGACTGAACCATAAGAAAGAGTACCTCAAAGATCCCTGTCTGAAAATAATCCATATCCGAAAAACCAAACAATCTGACAAGGTTCTTATAGAATATCTATCATCTGAACAGGTCTGAGAATCACTCTGTATGAAAAATAGTAGCAGATTTCATCAATCAGTCAATCAAACTTGAGTAACAACTCCAACTCAGACTGATCATAGTAATCTCGTGATGAATCCATCAAACATGATCTCTATCCCATTCTGAACCAGAATAAACTATATGACAGACCGTCGGATCGTTCTCTTTCTGCTATCAACTACAGACAGCTCAGAACATCAGAAAAACATACCTCAAACATTGTTCTTCATCTGCTTCTATCCCATCTGATTCCTCAAATCATCAAACATCTTTGGATAAACTGAAAGAATACTAAATAGACTGCAATATGCCAATCTCAAGATATGATGTCTTCAGCAAAATATTGGCACAACAATCTGCTTAATCTCAAAATAACATATCAACACCAACCCGAATCTCAGACATTTTGATTCTGACATTTCTTCATCAAACTCTGATAAATCAAATCAAAAATCTTGTACGCTCTCGATCTTCTCAAACAATTTTGATTCAGCTAAAAAGCAAAATTTTCGTAGACCTCCTATCTGCTTCAAACTCTAAACATAAGTGCAGCAATCATCGATCAAAGAAAATACTGATAGTAGATAAAATAAGAACATATTTTCGGCTCAGAGCATCAGCTGCTGCATTCAATCTCTCCGGATATAATCAGGTTCCAACTCAGAAGTTCCTCAGTACCTCTAATCATCTTCTCTTCTTCATACTCAGCTCAACCGACGAACAAGTACTACAATCTTCCAAGATAAGGGAAAGATTGCGAAAATCACCTCATAAGGGAAAATATGTCTGTAATGACCCAAACCGGATCTACTATCTAATCAGAGTTATAATAAAGCGCATGCAATAATACTTAAAGCGCAAGGAGTGGATAATTTAAAATACAACAAATCCAATCGGCAGAATACAACCGACGATAAAATAAGTGTATAAATACAACCAAATCAAAGGTTCAGGGTAAACAAATCCCTACCCTCTAAAACCTCACGCTCTCGGATCCTCAATCCTGCTGAGAGCCGCCAGGACTGTCCAGCCTCAAATCTGCCTCGCCACAAGGTACACCACAATACCCAAACACAGGGGCGTGAGCGACAACGCTCAATACATAAGCAATTATATAAGTACAAATATGCGCACACAAATAATTTAAAATCCTAGGTAAAAAACTTGCTCAAGGTGCCAGGAATATACAGTACCGGCTAGAGAGCGACTTCGCGGGGTACTCGTATATTCTATTTCAGTGCTGAGCCAACCCCATCCTGACCCGAATCCAAAATAGGATACGAGTCCCATATGGAAACTGTCTTACCTGACTCGAGTCCAACATGAGATCACTGTTCCCTATGGAGACTGTCAATGACTCACATCTCTTGGGATGCTATTGGAACACTTTTTCAGATCATAGATCTGATATCCGGTGCAGCGGAAGTTTAAAATTTTTTTATATGGAACGATTCCATATCATGGGTATCAAATCCTAACGATTAAATTATTCAAGTAAAATAATAATAACAATTAATATTTTACCTCTTCAAGCTATGGCTTGATTATGGACTCCAACAGATTAAATCTGCTCTTGTTGTAAATCCCAGGAACTGATTACTTGCTCGATCAACTCCTGAATTAGGTCCACGAACAGAAAACTGAAACCCACTGATTGATTGCACTAGAAATCAATCAGATGTTTATCGAAGATATTCAATAGATTTGATCTGTCAATTCAGAATGTAATTTTTCATAAAAATCACAGACTGAATTCTCTCAAAAAGGAGAACGGATTTCGAAAATTCTCTTGAGATACTCTCTCAAATTTTCGAAAATTCCTTTTAATATTTAGATGTGATTTTTGAAAATTGCAAGGTTGGAATCATTCTCTTTTTCAAAAATTACACATATATATATATATATATAATTTCTAGACTGGATTAAGTTATATGTATATTAGAACACTAACTCCTTAGGGCCCATGATCCATAACTTAAGCCCAACAAACCAAGCCTGTTATTATAGAAATTAATATTAAATTCATCATGACTCCGATTGATAAACTAATTTCACCAATGTGCACAGAAACCATTTCTGCACCTTTTAAAGTCAAGATAATTTTTCTGAATCTGAATTCAGTGATTTCCAAAAATGCCCATCCCTATGTCATTTTAGGAAATTCCACTCCCTTTAGTTAAGAAGTCCAACTTCTCTTTCGCTAAATTTAACTCTTTAAATTTAACTATCTCAACGGGGATTAGTAATCCATTACTTGTGTGACCCTCAATGGTTCAGGGATACAGCTAGCTGTGGGCTCACAACTCCTTGTGACTCGGAACAACAATTTCCGACTTATCCATCGAATCATGGTAAGAGCGCTTAGCAACATCACCCCATGATTCCCTAGGTATCACTGATAGTGCCTGCAAGAACCAGTAGGTTTTGGTTAGCGTACAGTACGGTCCCTTCATCCATATATCCCGATCGAATCAACAACCATTGGTACATCGAGAGTCGTTCAAGATTCGATAACTATGCAATGCATCTTGAAGATCAAATAGTGACATCGCATGTGCTACTAGGAAACCAAGTAACCTAAATCACATCGAGTACTCTGGCCAGAGATTTGTCACACTAATATCTCCTCAGATCGCATAGGATATCCACACTCGCAAGCATGTGGTGAATCCTTGACAACAAAGCATTGACTCCTATATGTGTCGTAACTGTACCCAATCCCGACACCTGATGACCCTCATAGAGTCGATAAACGAGTCAAAGTATAGTACTAGCATATAGAGTCTCCATGATGTTTCAAGTAGTAAGGACTAATGGTGTACAACCAAAACCGCGGACTTATCCACTCAATTAATAATAACCACTTGGAAAGTCCGAATAGGGTAGTTCAATCATTCATCATATGAATATCCATTTGCATGCTTTGAACATCTCTATGTTCCATACCAATGAAACGTGGTACTTGACATCGCAAATGCTAGTGTGAGACCCCGTTTCTAATCTTCTAAACTCAAATAATTGAGCACAATCGAAAACCAAGAACACCGGAAAAAGAATCAATTTTTTTTTTAAAGGAACTCACGCGCGCCCGCGCATGCCCCTCGGCCACCATGCGCGCCCGTGCGGTAAAACTCGCGCGCCCGCGCATAGCCCTTGGGTAGAAAACCAAAATTTCTGCACAATGAGGCGCGCCCGCTCGTCAAGTCGCGCGCCCGTGCATACTTCTCGGCCAGCCACGCGCGCCCGCGCGTAGTCCTCGGGTTGCTGAATCCTGGGCAAGCAAATATTGACTCTACAAGCTCAAAATGATAATCTAAACAACCAAGGTTCCAATCATAGCTTAAACACAAAATAAGGCGTTCAAAACACCAACAGAACGATGTTTAACAATACAAGTTCGACAGTAGTAATCATTCGACTAAACAAAATAGAATTCAATTCCAAAAGCAACCCTACGACACACGAAGTCTCACTTCTATCATCTCACCCCGAGCTAACCCAAACGACTAGGTCCAGCTCCTGATGCTCCTGTTGCCAAGTACACATACAAACAAAGACAACAGCCGGATAAACCGGTTAGAAATATAATTTTTAAGTAAAAGAGACAGGCATATAATATGGGTTAAACATCTCATATCGAAATGTAACAATCATCAATAACTCAAAAGAAAGTGAATGTATGCATGGCTTCAAATCTCGGGACTATCAAGTCAGATAATCGAAGTATCAATCGGTATTCAGTTGGGATCCCGGGGCCAAGTCTTCACAACAACTCACCGACACACTCATTCGGGGTGGAAGTCGTTCAACTCAACCCCTAGACTTTAGAGCAACTATAAGAAGTATTTTGGCACTTGGAAAATCTCGAAATCCAAGACCACTTCAATATAGCTCCCTAAACCATCTATTTCAAAACGAATCGAATATTCGGCTCAATATGAATGCAAGTGCAAATAAAATAATCAATCAAGTTCATATAAGAAAATAACATGCAGTATGTGATTTTCGGGGCTCGAGAATCAATCGAACTCGAGTATTCAACCCCATTCAATTCAAATTCATCTTTTACCTTTCGAGTCCGTCGAGGATTCAAATCTGAAAATATCAATGAACTCAAATAAATAATCAATCGAATCACAACAATTCAAAACAAAGAAATTCAATCAATATACCGTCTTCAACTCTCGATTCGATTCAACTTCCAAGTTCGATTCAAACCCGAAACTCCAATCCAAAATCTGAAAATGAAGATCATACGGATTCGGTGTCAATCCAACTACTCAAACAAACCCGAAAATGAACCGAACAAACAAACGATAATCCAAAACTCGATTTCGACGGCATAACGGCTGTAAACGGTCAAAACAAAAATCTTCAATAACAATAAACAACTCCAATCAACTCAACTTCTCAACTAACCAATCAATCAAAAATCCAACCAAAACCAAGACCCCATTCTCGAATTAATGCCTCAAAAATCATATAAATCCAAAATTCGTTCTTTTTCCAAACCGACTTCGAATACATGATCTATACTAACTCAAGAACGACATACTCCAATATTATCAAATTCTGAAAACTCAACAAAATCGAAGTTCAAGAGATCATAGCAAAACTTACGTCTAAAAGAAGCCCTCATTGCGGTGATCGTGAATCTCAACTCGGAAATGAAATCTAACGATTGGATCGTGCGAATCGAGCGGTGGAAAAGCTTGAAATGTCGATTTTCATGGCTTCCGAGAGAGAGGAATCGATAGAGAGGTAAGGAGGAAGGAATGAGAGGTATGGGTGAAGTGATGGGTCAAGTTGCTTGATAATAATAATAAAATCCAACTTTTGCATTTCAGTCCTTTATTTATCCAAAGTTTGCAAAAAGACCCCCTGCAAAATATCAAAACGATCCTCAAATACTGAAAACCCTGATTATCTCGATTAAACTCAATTAATATAAAATTGGGGCATTACAGCTAGTCTCGATCTTGAGCGATCCTTATCCTTATTTGCGGACGGCTCAATTGACTAGGAACTGTTTAGAATATACAGTGACTATAAGATGTGTTTCATGATAGTGATCTCTCTTTATTCACTATCTCATCTTACTTACACTATAGTATATTCAAGGTCTTTATCAAAACAACAATAGTATATCACAATATAACATTATGAAGAAAGATAAAGAAAATGCCATTAATGAATGTAAATTATATTAAACAAAGATTGTTTATACATAGAGTCATAAAAGCCCTTAGCCACAAGTTGGCTAACCGGGCACCCACTCTTTCAATCTCCCACTTGTCCTAAAGCCAACTAGTCATACTACGTAGTCCCATTGCTTTGCGATGTTTGTCAAACAATGGTCCTGGTAAGGGCTTAGTAAGTGGATCAGCGATATTGTCTGCAGAGGCCACTCTCTCGACAGTGATGTCTCCTCTTTCCACGATCTCCCGGATGATGTGGTATTTCCTCAGTATGTGTTTGGATATTTTATGAGACCTTGGTTCCTTTGCCTGAGCAACGGCACCAGTATTGTCACAATACACCGGAACTGGACCAACAGCTTCAGGAATTACACCCAACTCTTGGACAAAATTTCTCATCCAAACGGCCTCTTTAGCAGCAGCTGATGCTGCAATGTATTCTGCCTCAGTGGTGGAATCCACTGTGGTGTCCTCTTTGGAACTCTTCCAAGAGACAGCACCGCCATTGAGCATGAATACAAATACAGAGGTTGACTTCGAGTCATCCACGTCACTTTGGAAGCTAGAGTCGGTATAGCCTTCCAATTTCAATTCTCTTCCTTCATAAACCATGAATATATTCTTAGTCCTTCTCAAGTACTTTAGAATATCCTTCACAACTTTTCAATGCATTTGACCGGGATTGGCCTGATATCTGCTCATGACACTCAGAGCAAAGGCTACATCCGATCTGGTAGATATCATCCCATACATGATACTACCTATTGCTGATGCATATGGTATGTGTCTCATTTTCTCTATCTCTTCGTCAGTCTTGGGAGACATAGACTTGGATAGAGAAACTCCATGACACATAGGTAGATGTCCTCTCATCCATAGAGAACCTCTTCAATATAGTGTCGATGTAGGTAGCTTGAGTGAGTCCTATCATTCTCTTAGATCTATCTCTATAGATCTGTATTCCTAGAATATAGGATGCCTCACCCAAATCCTTCATCGAGAATCTACCTGATAACCATATCTTTGTTGACTGTAACATCCCTACATCATTCCCAATGAGTAGGATGTCATCAATGTAAAGTACTAAGAATGTCACAGCATCCTTAACTACTTTCTTGTACACGCATGGTTCCTCCGGGTTCTTGATGAAACCAAAATCCTTTATTTTTTCATCAAATTTCTGGTTCCAACTTCTTGATGGCTGTTTGAGACCATAAATTGATCTCTGAAGCTTGCATACCTTATGCTCGCTTCCCATGGATGTGAATCCCTCAGGCTGCATCATATAAATCTCTTCCTTAATGTTTCCATTATGAAATGCAGTCTTCACATCCATTTGCCATATCTCATAGTCATACCAAGCTGCTATAGCAATAAGGATTCTTATGGACTTGAACATTGCGACTGGTGAAAAGGTTTTATCATAGTCAACTCCTTGTCTTTGAGTATAACCTTTTGCTACCAATCGTGCCTTGTAGGTCAGTACCTTACCATCAGGCCCAAGTTTTCTCTTGTAGATCCATTTACACCCTATTGGAACAATTTCATCGGGAGGATCTACTAAAGACCAAACTTGGTTTGTATGCATCGAGTCTATTTCCGACTGCATAGCTTCAAGCCATAAATTCGAATCCGCATCAGAAATTGCTTCCTTGAAGTTTCTTGGATCATATCCAATGTTGGGTTCACTTTGATCCCCTTCAAGAAGTAGACCATATTGAATAGGATGTCTAGAAGTCCTCTCGGATCTTCTAGAAAGAGGCGTGTCGTTTAATGGTTCCTAAGGTGTGGGATCGTTATTTTGTATCTCAGGTTCTTCTCGAATTTCTTCGAGTTCCATCATCTTGCCTTTCTTATCAAGTAAGAACTCCTTCTCCATGAAGGTGGCATTCCTCGAAACAAATACTTTTGTTTCAGTAGGATGATAGAAATAATATCCAATTGAATTCTTCGGATACCCTACAAAATAACATAAGGTGGATCGACTATCCAACTTATCTCCCACTGTCTGCTTCACATAAGCCGGACATCCCCAAATCCTCAAGTACGAATACTTAGGAGTTTTTCCAGTCCATAATTCATATGGAGTTTTATTCACTGCTTTAGTGTGGACATTGTTCAACAAAAATACCGCCGTTTCAAGCGCATAGCCCTAAAACGAAGGTGGAAGCTCAATGAAGCTCATCATAGATCGAACCATGTCCAACAATGTTCGATTGCGACGCTCCGAAACACCATTTAGCTGAGGTATCATAGGAGAAGTCCACTGAGAGAGAATCTCATTCTCTTTTAGATAGCCCAAAAACTCGGTATTTAAGTATTCTCCACCTCGATCCGATCGAAGTGCTTTAATACTTTTACCTAGTTTATTTTCTACTTCAGCCTTGAATTCCTTGAACTTTTCAAATGATTAAGACTTATATTTCATCAAATATAAATACCCGTACCTAGAATAATCATCAGTAAAGGTAATAAAGTAGGTGTGACCAAATTTAGTACCAATACTAAATAGGCCGCAAACATCTGTATGGATCAAATCCAACAGATTTTGACTACGCTCAGTTTTTCCTTTGAAAGGAGTTTTCGTCATTTTTCCTTTTAGGCAGGACTCACAAGTTGGTAGAGAGTTAATATCAGACATATCAAACATGCCCTCTCCCACTAGCTTGTTCATCCTCCTTGAGGAAATATGACCTAGTCTAGCATGCCAAAGGTTTGCCGGGTTTTGACTATCGTTTTTCCTTTTATTTGTTGTTACCGGTTTATCAACATAATTAATTGAAACGTCTTTTAATTTTAAGTTATATAGATCGTTTTTAAATTGTCCATTTCAAATCAAACATTCATTCTTGTAAATATTGCAAATCCCATTCGCAAAATTGCAAGAAAAATCTTCTCTATCAAGAATAGAAATAGAAATAATGTTTTAATTTAATCTTGGCACAAATAAAAAAAACATCTCTCTCAAAATATAGCTTAAAATTGTTTTGCAAAATCAAACAAATGTTTCTTATAGCTTTGGATTCAACTCTGGAATCATTCCCGAGCCTTAACTGGGTCTCACCCATCCTTAGCCTATTACTACTTGTCATCATCTGCAACTCATTGAAAATGTGAGATCTACATCTAGTATCCAATACCCAAAAAGTAGTATTAAGTGAAATATTTATTTCATTATAAAATATATCCTTAGCAGTTCGTAACTACTCGATATATATATTCTTTGCAGTTGCGCTTCCAGTAATCGGGTTTCTTGCAGTGATGGCAGACTTATTTAGACTTATCCACCTTTGCATGTAACATTTGGACTTGAGATCATGGTCCTACCATTTCTTTAGTTCGGCCAACCTTTCCAAAGTTACATCAGTCGGGGCTGTCTTCAGAGGAGTCTTTTCTAGCACGTAGAAAATCTTCTCCGAACTCAGGACAATCATTAACTTACGGAACCATTCCGTATAGTTTTCGCCATTCAGTTTGTTTTGTTCGAGAATTGAGACATGTGGATTACGAAGAATCATAATAATGATATACTGAGATGAAAGCAGATAATTATCGGTGATTGCTTAATTAATTTACTAAGACATAAAATATAGCGAGATTTATTTTATGAATTTCACTCCCACTATTTTAACGATTTCACTACCCTCTAGTGAAAACGAGAAACTATTTTTTTTAGAGGGAACATGGAGTCCAATTGACAAATCATAGTCCCGAATAATATCAGCCAACCATAATTTTCAAAAGGTAGAGCCCAATTGCTTCCAAAGCAATCCCCATGTTTTTACCTCATGTCCAATAAGAGCCCAATAATATGACGCCGTTTATTATGACATGTCAAGATGACCCATCAATATTAAGTTGTGATGGACGGTCGCCATGTGGATCCCCAATAATATGAGCCAATCCCATGGGAGTTCCACCCAACTTACAACATGTGTCGATCCAATGTACAGCTTTCCGACGAACGAGCCCCCCCAATAATATGAGTTGGACCGTGCCCGCGGGTAGCATCTCATACATTTATCGTTGATGGAAGGTAGGAACATTTAAAAAATATTTAAATTCCATTTTGTTTATCTTGATATCAATTTTAAAACATATTTAAAATGAGGGATTTTATTTTGAAAATTTGTCTCATCATTCAATCTTTGTATGCTTGCGGGATTCATGCAATTTAGTCTAAACATGCATACAACAATAATATCATATATATTATTTAAAGGATGATCGATCCCAAAAACTAATCGACTCGTGGTTGCCAATCATGAGTCTAAGTCCAATCCTAGGTGATATGCAAGTATGCAATGCAATCCTATTACATTGAGCTTCCAATTTACATTTCTTCGATCTTTATTGTCTGCTGGGCCCACCATTGTTTTCAAATCTTTATCTCCCACTAAGTCTAATAAATTTACAATAAATTTCGATGACAAATAGGGGATACATATTTAAGGGAACGGGCCATAAACCAGGCCCACTTTTTATTACAAATGACAATTCAAATTGGGCCATAAATCAAGCCCATTAATAAAACCCAACAACAATAAAACCAAATGTAAATAACCTAACATACACCTACGAAATTGGTCATGGCAATCAATCATCCTTTTATCCAATAATTAATTCAATAATTAAATAATTGGATAACATACAATGGCAACATAATTATAAAAGATAAAATAAAATTTTATCTAATATTTCATAAGATCATATCTTATCATCAATTGTACCAAAATAATTAATTTTATAAAATCTAATTTAACGGATAAAATTTATAAATTTTCCAAAAATTCAAATTTATCCAAAAATCAATTTTAAAAATTTCGGACTCAAACAATTTGACCCGATGCCTCGTGGACCAATCAAAAACAATTTTCGATCGGATCAAAAACTAAAATTTCAAAAATCTAAAATTCTTTTAAAAAATCAAATTTTAATTTTCCGGTTCCCGAGCAGCCCCACCTCCACGTGGGACAGGGCTGCCCACATGGAGCTGGGCAGCTCGTCGCTGCCCGTGTTGCCTTTCAAAAAATTTTAATTTAAAATTTTGTTTTGTTTCAAAAACCGAGGCTAAAAATTTTGTACAATCGATTAATTTTAATCGTTTGATCTGAGAACAACCTGGCTCTGATACCACTGTTGGAACACGTTTTCAGATCATAGATCTGATACTCGGTGCAGCGGAAGTTTAAAATTTTTTTATATGGAACGATTCCATATCATGGATATCAAATCCTAACGATTAAATTATGCAAGTAAAATAATAATAACAATTAATAGTTTACCTCTTCAAGCTATGACTTGATTATGGACTCCAACAGATTAAATCTGCTTTTGTTGTAAATCCCAGGAACTGATGACTTGCTCGATCAACTCCTGAATTAGGTCCACGAACAGAAAACTGAAACCCTCTGATTGATTGCACTAGAAATCAATCAGATGTTTATCGAAGAGATTAAACAGATTTGATCTGTCAATTCAAAATGTAATTTTTCATAAAAATTACAGACTGAATTCTCTCAAAAAGGAGAAGGGATTTCGAAAATTCTCTTGAGACACTCTCTCAAATTTTCGAAAATTCCTTTTAATATTTAGATGTGATTTTTGAAAATTGCAAGGTTGGAATCATTCTCTTTCTCGAAAACTACACATATATATATATAATTTCTAGACTGGATTAAGTTATATGTATATTAGGACACTAACTCCTTAGAGCCCATGATCCATAACTTAAGCCCAACAAGCCAAGCCTGTTATTACAAAAATTAATATTAAATTCATCAAGACTCCGATTGATAAACTGATTTCACCAATGTGCACAGAAACCATTTTAGCACTTTTAAAGTCAAGATAATTTTTTTGAATCCGAATTCAGTGATTTTCAAAAATGCACATCTCTATGTCATTTTAGGAAATTCTTCTCCCTTTAGTTAAGAAGTCCAACTTCTCTTTCGCTAAATTTAACTCTTTAAATTTAACTATCTCAACGGGGATTAGTAATACATTATTTGTGTGACCCTCAATGGTTCAGGGATACAGCTAGTCGTGGGCTCACAACTCCTTGTGACTCGGAACAACAATTTCCGACTTACCCATCGAATCATGGTAAGAGCGCCTAGCAACATCGCCCCATGATTCCCTAGGTATCACTGATAGTGCCTGCAAGAACCAGTAGGTTTTGGTTAGCGTACAGTACGGTCCCTTCATCCATATATCCCGATCGAATCAACAACCATTGGTACATCGAGAGTCGTTCGAGATTCGATAACTATGCAATGCATCTTGAAGATCAAATAGTGACATCGCATGTGCTACTAGGAAACCAAGTAACCTAAATCACATCGAGTACTCTGGCCAGAGATTTGTCACTGCTGGTCAAAACCTAGCTCCGCTGGTCTAGACTCCAAGCCTACTAGTCCAGTCTACTGGTACTACAATGAAATTACTCATGCATCATTAATTAAGCTCTAAAAGCCTTAACTAAACTATTCTATACTCCTAAATATTTTTAGGAAGCCAAAGCTATACCTGCGTCCGTCATCAGCCCTTTGATGTCTCTTGCCTCAAAACTAGTCCACAGCTCCGCTACGACGCCTGGATCACTATGCCACTTCCGGATTCCCCATAGGACGCCTAGATCTCCCTAGATCTGAGTTAGAAGGCCTAGGAATCAAGAGAGAAGAGAGGAGAGAGGTGCGAGGAAAATGAATTTCGGATCCCCTATTTATAGCCACAGTTCGGAGCCTTCGAACTCGATTTCGGATCCTCCGAACTGGTTCTGATCCTCCGTTCCTGACTTCGGATCCTCCGTTCCTGTTCGGAGCCTCCGATCCTGACTTCGGATCCCCCAAAGTCCCATCAGTGACCTCACCCATGACGTAATATCTTCGGAGCCTCCGATCCGAGTTCGGATCCTCCAAACCCGTTCGGATCCCCGATCTTAGGTTCGGAGCCTCCTAACCTTGTTCGTAGCCTCCGAACCATCTGAACCCTCGGAACCCCCTCGACCATTTTCGAGTGTCCTGGATCCATTTTTTAACTCCTTAGAGCCTTTTGGAAACTCCTTAATCATGTTTTACTAATTTTAAACATGATCACATGATTAATTACTCATTAATCCTTAATCCTGGATACAGGTCACTACATTCTCCCCCACTTAAGAAATTTCGTCCTCGAAATTAAAGTCAGAGGAAAATTACAAAATTCAACACGAATGTTCTTTATTACAACTGAACAAGTACAAACTTGATTCAAAAAAGTACAAAATCTCAAAATAACTTGGGGTGCTCGGCTTGTATCCGGCTCTCTAACTCCCAAGTAGCTTCCTCTGTACCTCTGCGCTGCCACTGTACCATCACCAACGGTATACGCTTGTTACGAAGTACCTTGTCCTTCCTGTCTAGAATCCGTAGGAGTCTCTCCACATACGACAGATCTTGATCTAATTGTACCTCGGTCGGATGCAAAATATGCGACTCATCCGCCACGTACTGTCTCAACAAGGACACGTGGAACACATCATGGATCCCCAGAAGATCAGGTGGCAATGCTAGACGATAAGCCACGTCCCCAACCTTCTCGAGAATCTCGAAAGGACCAATAAATCTTGGTGTTAGCTTATCCTTGCGACCAAACCTCATCACTTTCCGGAAAGATGATACACGCAAGAATACATGCTCCCCTACCTCAAAGCGTAACGGCCTCTGGTGAGCGTTCGCGTAGCTAGCTTTTCGATCCTGGGCCGCCTTAATCCTGCGTCGGATCAAATCCACTGAATCAATCATATGCTGAAACATATGAGGAACCTCAACCTGACGCTCGCTAACCGGATAAATCGATTTGATAAAAATCTACTGGCAAGCGCACCAGGTCAAGTAATAGTAAAGTGGACAAAGACTCCAAGTATCGATCCCATAGGGACTGTTGTCAATTCTCAAGATTTAATTATTTTACTTAATCTAGACAAAATAATAGAAAGGATTTTGAATTAAATAAAAATAAGAATATAAAATAAAAACTGCTTAAGAAATAAGAATTAAAAATAACTCAAGATAAAAATAATTAAAACAAAGACAACCAAGACACACGTAGGTACCAAACAAATCATGTAACATGTAGTTGATTCAGGACTCAGATTTAATCTTAGATCACGGGAATTCTCCTATCTTGTTCAAAGGTCTATTTCTAGAACAATCAAACCTACTCAAATATTGACAGATTAATCTTTCGTAATTCTAATCAAATTTGAATGCATTAAATATTTATGAAAATTCAGTTTACACCCAAATCGCACACTGAAACCGAATTCTATTTCTAGTCGGTTTTACCATGTGTTGATTATCAAAGTGATCGAAATCAATTCCTCCTCTGTCGACTTGGAATCGATTAACATGCAAGCAAACAGTTGATCAGACTATTCACAAGGCAAATATAAATCTGACAATCAATAAAATAAAATCAACTCTGAAAAATCCCAAACAAACATCCAAGTTTTCTACATAAATTTGTTCGGCCCAATCACGCCGTCTTGGTTGAAAATAAACTACTCAATAATTGAAAACAATAGTCAAACAAAAATTAAGAAAGAAAATAGAAAATAAGAAAAACTCTGATGGAGCGTCTTCAATCTCCACGCTCGTAGCCGCCTCTCGCCTCTTGTCTGTGTTCTCTGCGTGTTCGAGCCCTTAATCTGATGAATAGATCGGTATTTAAGTGTCCAAGGATCTCTAAAAGATAGCCTCCTTTTCGACCAAGAGTTTCCAAATATATGAAATCTGCACGCCATGCTCGCTCGAGCGAGCACAGGTCTCGCTCGAGCGAGCTGTCCAAATATATTTTTTTTCAGTCCAGGTCTCGCTCGCTCGAGCGAGCATAGACTCTCGCTCGAGCGAGTGAATTTTTTTGCTCCGCGTGACGATTCTGGAAAATTTATATCTTAAGATCTAGCCGTCGGATCGAGTTGAAATTTGGACAGCAGCTTTAAAACATCTTGAACATTATTCTGAACAATGGAGATCGGATTTGGATCTATATAAAATTAAATTTCATTTTTCGACCAAAGCTGCTCCGTAATTCACTCTTCAACAATTCATTTTCATACAAAATCAACCCGAGGAGTGAAATACACACACATAAAGTAAAACACATAAACACACACATAAAACAATATTAATGCACACAAAATAGACATAAAAATAACATGAAATAATGCACACAAAATGCACTTATCACTCGCCAATCTCGTCCCAAAACAGAGGGGTACGAAAACGTCGTCCATAAAGAGCCTCAAATGGTGTCATGCCAATGCTGCGATGGTAACTATTGTTGTAGGCGAACTCCACCAACGGTAGGTGATCATGCCACGCTGGACCAAAATCCATCACCGCTGCACGAAGCATATCCTCCAAAGTGCAAATAGTACACTCAGACTGCCCGTCTGTCTATGGATGATAAGCCTTACTCAAGCTCAAAGTAGTACCAAGGGCTCGCTGGAAACTACCCCAAAATCTCGAAGTGAATCTCGGATCCCTATCACTGACAATACTCAATGGAATACCATGCAATCGAACTATCTCCCGCACATACAATTGCGCCATCCTATCAAAGGTATAATCACGGTTATAGGGAAGAAAATGCGTTTACTTTGATAATCGCTCCACGACAACCCAAATAGCATCACAATTCCTGGAAGACATAGGCAAGTGCGTGACAAAATCCATCGTCACATACTCCCACTTCCATTCAGGAATCTCTAAGCTGTGAAGTAACCCTCCGGGTCGTCTAAACTCTTCCTTGACCTGCTGACACACAAGGCATCGGGATACAAATTGATAAACGTTGCGCTTCATCCCTTTCCACCAAAATCGTGTGCGAAGATCCTTATAAATCTTCATGTTGCCCGAATGTACATTGAATCGACTGCGGTGAGCTTGCGATAAGATCTCATCCCTCAAAGCATAATCCTCGGGTACTACAACTCGACCAGAAAGATATAACAGACCTTCTCCTTGCAGATGAAAACCAGAAGTATTACCACCCTCAGCCAAACGGGATAACTTCTGAGTCCTCAGATCGAAATTCTAAGCCTTCTGGTTTCGTCGATACAAGGCTGGCTCTGCAAGCACAGAAGAAACATGAATCCCTTGCTGTTCTTTCTTATGACGGAACGTGAATCCCAAAGAACAACACTCCTCCACTGCCTTCGAAACCGAACTGGTACGAAGGGAACTCACATAGACTTTGCGACTAAGCGCATCAACAACGGGGTTTGAAGAACCTGGATGGTACATGATCTCACAATCATAATCCTTCAACAGATCTATCCAAAGACGTTGTCGCATGTTCAACTCAGCTTGATTGAATAGATACTTCAAACTCTTATGATCGGTGAAGATCTCGAATCTTTCTCCGTACAAATAGTGACGCCATATCTTCAGAGCAAATAAAATAACTGCAAGCTCTAGATCATGTACGAGATAGTTCTCCTCGTGAGTTTTCAACTGTCTGGAAGCATAAGCGATCACATGGCCATTCTGAGTCAACGCGCACCCCAAACCCTGGAGAGAAGCACAGTGTAGACTAGAAACCCACCTGATCCAGACGGCAAAGAAAGAAATGGTGCTGTCATCAAACAATGTCTCAACTCACAAAAACTGTCTTCACAAGCATCAGACCACACAAAAGAAGCATCTTTCTTTGTCAACTGTGTCAAAGGCCTAGCTATCTGAGAGAAGTTCTCCACAAAACGCAGGTAGTACCGTGCCAAACCAAGGAAACTACGAATCTCAGAAGCTGTAGTCGGACGCGACCAATTCAGAATAGACTCTGTCTTGCTGGGGTCAACAGATACGCCCTTTTGAGAGATGACATGACCAAGGAATACAACTCGGTCGATCCAGAAGTCACACTTGCTCAACTTCGCATACAACTGCCTCTCTCTCAAAACTTGGAGTACAGTACATAGATGATAGGCATGTTCATCCATGCTGCGAGAATAAACCAAGATATCATCGATGAACACTACCACAAACTTATCCAGAAAGTTGCGGAACACCCTGTTCATCAGATCCATAAACACAGCTGGAGCATTTGTCAGACCAAACAGCATCACTAGAAACTCATAGTGTCCATACCGCGTACGAAATGATGCCTTAAGAACATCATCTTGCCAAACTTGCAATTGATGATACCCAGACCAAAGATCAATCTTCGAATAGACAGAAGTACCCTGCAACTGATCAAAGAGATCATCTATCCGCGGAAGAGGATACTTATTCTTCACTGTCACTTAATTCAACTGATGGTAGTCAATACACAACCGCATCGAACCATCCTTCTTCTTGACAAACAGCACTAGAGCTCCCCATGGCGAAACACTGGGTCGAATATAGCCCTTATCAAGAAGATCTTGCAATTGCTTCTGCAGCTCTTTCATCACTGACGGTGCTAAACGGTAATGACGCATTTCTGATGGCACGAACGTTGCGTCCGATCCCCGGACGTTGTGTCCGTTCCTTCTGACCCTCTGGACCATTTCTGATCATTTCGGGTCTAATCCAGAACTCCGTTAATCCATTAAGAGTTCTCTTAATCATGTTTATTGGATTAATTTTCAATTACTCACTAAAACTGGGTACGAGCTACCACATTCTCCCCCACTTAAGATATTTCGTCCTCGAAATCAGATCTTAAGTACCGAATGTAAAACAAGATGCAGAAACATTCTTTATTCAAATCAAACATTTACAGAGTTTACAACTGAATACAACTCGAAAAGAAAATCAAAATAACTCATGATGTTCTGAACGTATCCTGCTTTCTAGCTCCCAAGTGGCTTCTTCAATGCCTCGGCGCTGCCACTGAACTAAAACCAGATAAATGACTTTATTCCGCAAGACCTTATCCTTGTGATCCAGAATACGAATAGGTCTCTCTACATAAGTCAAATCTGTATCCACCTGAACTTCAGACGGTTGTAGAATGTGAGACTGATCCTCCACATACCGTCGCAACAGAGATACGTGGAACACGTCGTGAATACTGGACAGATACGGTGGAAAGGCCAGACGATAAGCCAAATCGCCAATGTTCTCCAATATCTCAAACGGACCGATAAATCTGGGAGACAACTTGCCCTTAAGGCCGAATATGAGAATCCTATGGAAAGGTGACACTCTCTGTAGTGACCCAACCCGGATCCACTAACTAATCAGAGTTTATAGAAAAAGCGCACGCAATAAAAGCCTAAAGCGTAAAGAGCGGATAATTAAAATACAACAAATCCAATCGGCAGAATACAACCGACGTTATCACAATTGTATAAATACTGTTATACAACCAAATCGAAAGTTCAAGGTAAATAAATCCCTACCCTCTACAACCTCGCACTCCCCAAGCTCAATCCTGCTGAGAGCCGTCTGGACCATCCAGCCTCAAACCTGCCCCGCCACAAGGTACACAATACCCAAACACAGGGGCGTGAGCTAGAACGATCAATACGAAGCAATGATATAAATATAAATATGCGCACACAGATGATTTAAAACTCAAGTGAAAACACTTGCTCATGGCGCCGGGAGTATACAGCACCGGCTAGAGAGCTACTCCGCGGGGTACTCGTATATTCCATATCAGGGCTGAGTCAACCCCATCCTGACCCGAATCCAAAACAGGATACGAGTCCCATATGGAAACTGTCATACCTGACTCGAGTCCAAAATGAGATCATCGTTCCCTATGGAGACTGTCAATGACTCACATCTCTTCGAATGTAGTCATACGTAAAATCATATATGGGCTAAGGTGGTAAAACATGCTAAAACATGATAAAAAAATATAGCACATACTCATGCAACATATAAGCAATTATATCATGCCGGCTATCTTGGTCAGTACTTACGTACCTCTTACACTGCTGGTCAAACCTAGCTCTGCTGGTCTAGACTCCAAGCCTACTGGTCCAGTCTACTAGCTACTACAATGCAAATATCCATGCATCAACAATTAAGCTCTAAAAGCCTTAACTAAGCTATTGCATACTCCTAAATATTTTTAGGACGCCAAAGCTATACATGCGTCCGTCGTTAGCCCTTTGCTGATGATAGACTCAAAACTAGGCCGTAGCTTCGCGACGACGTCTAGATCACTAAGCCACTTCCGGATTCCCCGTAGGACTCCTAGATCTCCCTAGATCTGAGTTAGAAGGCTTAGAAATTGAGAGAGAAGAGAGGAGATGAGCGAGTCACAAATGAACCTCGGCTCCTCTATTTATAGACAACGTTCGGGCCGTCTGAACTTGGCTTCGGGCCCTCCGAACTGGTTCGGATCCTCCGATCATGACTTCGGATCGTCCGAACAAGATCGGACCGTCCGATCCTTACTTCGGGTCTTCCGAAGTCACATCAGTGATGTCATCCATGACATCACCTTGCTGACGTAGTTGATGACATAAGACCTAACCCTGTTCGGATCCTCCGATCCCACCGACGGAGCCTCTGATCCTCTTCGGATCCTCCGAACTCCAGTTCGGAGCGTCCGAACCTCACGAGCCATGCCCACCATGTTCGAGTATCCTGGATCTGTTTCTGAAGTCCGTTATCCCATCAGGAACTTACATAATCATGTTTTACTTAATCTAACCATGATCACATGATTAATTACTCATTAATCACTAATTAGAAATGCGGGTTACTACATTCTCCCCCACTTAAGAAATTTCGTCCTCGAAATTTAAGTCTTAGAGGAAAACATAAATAGCCAACCAAACGTTCTTTATTACAACTGAACAAGTATAACTCGATATAAAGAAGTACAAAATCTCAAAATAACTCGGGGTGCTCGGCTAACATCCGATTCTCCAACTCCCAAGTAGCTTCCTCTGTACCTCTGCACTGCCATTGCACCATAACCAATGGTATTCGCTTGTTACGAAGTACTTTGTCCTTCCTGTCAAGAATCCGTAGGGTTTTCTCCACATAAGATAGATCCCGATCTACCTTTACCTCGGTCGGATGCAAAATATGCGACTCGTCCATCACATACTGCCTCAACAAGGACACGTGGAACACATCGTGGATCTCCGAAAGATCGGGTGGCAAGGCCAGATGATAAGCAACATCCCCAACCTTCTCGAGAATCTCAAAAGGACCAATGAATCTAGGTGTCAGCTTACCCTTGCGACCAAACCTCATCACCTTCCGGAAAGGTGACACACGCAAGAAAACATACTCTCCTACCTCAAAATGAAGTGGCCTGCGGTGAGTGTTCGCGTAGCTAGCCTGTCGATCCTAGGCTGCCTTAACCCTGCGTCGGATCAACTCTACTGCATCAATCATCTGCTGAATCATCTGAGGACCCTCTTCCTGACGCTCGCCAACCTCGTCCCAAAACAAAGGTGTACGATAATGACGTCCATAAAGAGCCTCAAATGGTGCCATGTCAATGCTGCGATGGAAACTATTGTTGTAGGCGAACTCCACCAAGGGTAAATGATCATGCCACGCTGGACCAAAATCCATCACCGCTGCGCGAAGCATATCCTCTAGAGTGCGAATAGTACGCTCCGACTGTCCGTCCGTCTCTGGATGATAAGCCGTACTCAAGCTCAAAGTAGTACCAAGGGCTCGCTGGAAACTACCCCAAAATCTCGAGGTGAATCTCGGATCTCTATCGCTGACAATGCTCAACGGAATCCCATGCAATCGAACAATTTCCCGCACATACAATTGCGCCATCCTATCAAAGGTGTAATCGCAGTTATAGGGAAGAAAATGCGCTGACTTCGACAACCGATCCATGACAACCCAAATAGCATCACAATTCCTGGAAGACATAGGCAAGTGGGTGACAAAGTCCATCGTCACATGCTCCCACTTCCATTCAGGAATCTCTAAGCTGTGAAGTAACCCTCCGGGTCATCTAAACTCTGTCTTGACTTGTTGACACACAAGGCATCGGGATACGAACTGATAAACGCTGCGCTTCATCCCTTTCCACCAAAATCGAGTGCGAAGATCCTTGTACATCTTCATGTTGCCGGGATGTACAGAGAATCGACTGCGGTGAGCTTGCGATAAGATCTCATCCCTCAAAGTATAATCCTCGGGTACCACAACTCGACCATAAAAACACAACAGACCGTCTCCTTGCAGATGAAAACCAGCAGTATTATCACCTTCAGCCAGCCGGGCCAAATTCTGAGTCTTCAGATCAGAATTCTGAGCTTTCCGGATTCGTCTATATAGTGTTGGCTCTGCAAGCACAGAAGAGACACGAATCCCTTGTTGTCTTTCTTATGACGAAACATGAATCCCAAAGAACAACACTCCTCCAATGCCTTCGAAACCGAACTGGTACGAATGGAACTCTTATAAACTTTACGACTAAGCGTATCAGCAATAGGATTTGAAGAACCTGGATGGTAATTGATCTCACAGTCATAATCCTTCAACAGATCCATCCAACGATGTTGCCGCATGTTCAAATCAGCCTGAGTGAACAGATACTTCAAACTATTATGATCGGTGAAGATCTCGAATCGTTCTTCGTACAAATAGTGACGCCATATCTTAAGAGCAAAGACAATGGCTGCAAGATCTAAATCATGTACGGGATAGTTCTCCTCGTGAGTCTTCAGCTGTCTGGAAGCATAGGCAATCACGTGGCCATTTTGAGTCAACACACACCCCAAACCCTGAAGAGAAGCATCAGTGAAGACTACAAAACCACCTGATCCAGACGGTAAAGCAAGAACTGGAGCTGTCGTCAGACGACGTCTCAACTCACGAAAACTGTCCTCACAAGCATCAGACCAAACGAAAGAAACGTCTTTCTTTGTCAACTGAGTCAAAGGCTTAGCTATCTGAGAGAAATTCTCCACAAAACAACGATAGTATCCTGCTAAACCAAGGAAACTACGAATCTCAGAAGCTGTAGTCGGACGCGACCAATTCAAAATAGCTTCTGTCTTGCTAGGATCAACAAATACGCCATCTTGAGAAATGACATGACCAAGGAACACAACTCGGTCAATCCAGAAGTCACACTTACTCAGCTTCGCGTACAACCGTCTCTCCCTCAAGACCTGAAGTACAGTATAGAGATGGTAGGCATGCTCATCCATGCTGCGAGAATACACCAAAATGTCATCGATGAACACCACCACGAACTTATCCAGAAAGTCGCGGAAAACTCTGTTCATCAGATCCATAAAAATAGCTGGAGCATTTGTCAACCCAAATGGCATCACTAGAAACTCATAGTGTCCATACCGCGTACGAAATGATGTCGTAGGAACATCCTCCTGTCGAACTCGCAATTGATGATACCCAGACCGAAGATCAATCTTCGAATAGACAGAAGTACCCTGCAACTGATCAAAGAGATCATCTATCTGCGGAAGAGGATACTTATTCTTTACTGACACTTGATTCAACTGACGGTAGTCAATACACAACCGCATCGAACCATCCTTCTTCTTGACAAACAGTACTGGGGCTCCCCATGGCGAAACACTAGGTCTAATATAACCCTTATCAAGAAGATCTTGCAATTGCTTCTGCAGCTCTTTCATTTCTGACGGTGCCAATCGTTAAGGAGTTCTGGAAATCGGTGCAGTCCCTGGCACTAACTCAATGCCAAACTCAATCTCCCTTACTGGTGGCAAGCCTGGAATATCCTCTGGAAATACATCTGGAAAGTCACGAACCACTGGTATCTCTTGGATATCTGGCTTTCCTGAGGATGCGTCAATGGCGTAGATAAGGTAGCCTTCCCCGCCAGACTCTAAAGCACGTCGGGCCTTCAGAGCTGAAACCACTGGCATCGGGGGTCGCGCTCCCTCACCATAGAAATACCATGACTCGTCATCCTCTGGATGAAACTGAACAAACCTCTGATAGCAATCCACTATCGCTCGGTAGGTAGTCAATAGATCAATCCCAATGATGCAATCGAAATCCTCCATCGCTAGAATCATTAGGTTAGCACTAAGCTGATGTCCCTCAAAATCCAAAACACAACCCCCAACTAGACATTTGGCTAAAACCTCGCCCCCCATAGGAGTAGAATGTTGGAGAACGCGGCGATCAAATCAATTAGAATTGATATCCGGTGCAGCGGAAGTTTAAAATTTTTATATGGAACGATTCCATAATGGGTATCAAAACCTTACGATTAAATTGTGTGTGTAAAAATTAAATAACAATTATAAATTTTTACCTCAAATCTCGAAGCGAGATTATGGACACCAACAGATTGCTCTGCTCTTGTTGTATATCCCTGGAACTGATGGACGAACTGTTCTTCAATCAGGTCCACGAACGGATAATTAATCCCTCTGATAGATTGCACTAGAAAATCTATCAGAAGTTTCTACGAAGAGAATTAACGAATTTGATCCGTTAAACCAGACTGTAATTCAAAATTCACAGACTGTATTTTACCGAGCAGAGGGGAAAAGGGGGCGGCCACTTCAGAGAAAAATTACTAGGGTTTTTCAAAAATTTGTGACCTGTTGTGTCTAATTTCTGTACTGCAATAACTTATTTATAATGTAGGCCACTAACAGCTTAGGGCCCATTAGTCATAAGTTCAAGCCCGACAAGCAAAGCCCGCATGTTCAGAAATTAATATAAAATTCATCATGACTCCGATTGATAAACCGATTTCACCAATGTGCACAGAAACCATTTCTGCACCTTTTAAAGTCAAGATAAATTTTTCTGAATCCGAATTCAGTGATTTCCAAAAATGTCATCCCTATGTCATTTTAGGAAATCTTACTCCTCTACTCATAATTAAGAAGTCCAACTTCTTTGTTCATTAAATTTAACTCTTTAAATTTAACTATCTCAACGGGGATTAAAAATCCATTACTCTGTGTGACCCTCAATGGTTCAGGGATACAGCTAGCCGTGGGCTCACAACTCCTTGTGACTCGGAACAACAATTTCCGACTTGCCCATCGAATCATGGTAAGAGCGCCTAGCAACATCGCCCCATGATTCCCTAGGTATCACTGATAGTGCCTGCAAGAACCAATAGATTTTGGTTAGCGTACAGTACGGTCCCTTCATCCATATATCCCGATCGAATCAACAACCATTGGTATATCGAGAGTCGTTCGAGATTCGATAACTATGCAATACATCTTGAAGATCAAATAGTGACATCGCATGTGCTACTTAGAAACCATTTCTTAAACCACATCATGTACTCTGGCCAGAGATTCGTCACACTAATATCTCCTCAGATCGCATAGGATATCCACACTCGCAAGTATGTGGTGAATCCTTGACAACAAAGCATCGACTCCTATATGTGTTGTAACTGTACCCAATCCCGACACCTGATGACCCCAATAGGGTCGGTAAACGAGTCAAAGCACAGTACTAGCATATATAGTCACAATGATATTTCAAGTAGTAAGGACTAATGGTGTACAACCAAAACTGCGGACTTTATCCACTCGATAAGTGATAACCACTTGGAAAGTCCGGATAGGGTAGTTCGATCATTCATCATATGAATATCCATTTGCATGCTTCGAACATCTCTATGTTCCTTACCAATGAAACGTGGTACTCTGCATCGCAAATGCTAGTCTCAAACTCGAGCGATCCTTATCCTTATTATCGGACGGCTCAATCGACTAGGAATAGTTTAGAATATACAGTGACTATAAGATGTGTTTCATGATAGACATCTCCATGTTCTACCACATCTTACATACACTATAGTATATTCAAGGTCTTTATCAAAACAACAATAGTATATCACAATATAACAATATGAAGAAAGATAAAGTCATTGCCATTAATAAAAGTGTAAATTATATTAAACAAAAGATTGTTTATACAAAGAGTCATCAAAGCCCTTAGCCACAAGTTGGCTCACCGGGCACCCACTCTTTCATAGAAACAACTAGCAACACGTCTAAAGGAATAAATGGCAATCTATACTTCTTAGCAAAACGTGCTGAGACAAAAGAATGTGATGCACCGGTATCAATTAAAACATATGCAGGAAAACCACATAAACTATAGATACCTGCAATCATCCGATCGCTGTCAGCCTCTGCCTGCTCCTGGTTAAGCGCAAAGACCTGACCCTGGGCACGTGGCCTCAAAGAAGAATGACCCCGAGAAGGAGTCTGAGTAGGCTGTCGCTGAGACTGCTGCGGATGCTGGCGCTGCTGCGAAAACTGCTGCTGGAAAGGTGGCTGCTGGTACTGAGGTGGCTGAACAGATGCCTGAGAACCTCCAGAACCACTCGCTGCCCCAATCAGCATAGGACACTCTCTCTTCATGTGACCCTCCTGGCCACACTGGAAACATGCAGTGGTCGATCGACCACACTGTCCTGGCGGATGCCTGCGTCGGCACTGAGTACACCGGTTCGGTCTCTGACCACCAAAACGATGCACTCCACCAGATCTAGAGGAAGAAGAAGAAGTACCTCCTGGCTTCTTGAAGGACTGTCCTCTCGGACCCAAAGGACTAGAGCTCGCTGGCCTGGAAGAAGAGTAAAGTCCCCTGTTCCTCCGAATACTGTCCTCGGCCTGGCGACAACGGTCCACCATATCTTCGTAAGTCCAAACGCCGCCCACAGCAACCATGAGATGAATGTAAGGAATCAAACCCTGAAGGAAATGATCAAACTTCGCCATAGAACTATCAGCAATATGAGGACAAAAGGGTAGCAGATCAAAGAACTTCTGCTGGTACTCCTCGATCGTCATCGTCCCCTGTCGCAAACTCAACAACTCGCTGGCTTTTGCCTGACGAAGAGCTGGAGGAAAATAAAATCTCTGATAGGCAGTCCGGAACTCAACCCAAGTAGCTGCACCTCTAGCTGCTATGAACGGTGTGGAAGTAGATCTCCACCACTTTCTCGCTCTGCCCTCAAGCATAAAGGCAAGAATCTCCATCCTATCCTCAGCCGTGCAACAGAACTCCTGGAAGCACTGCTCCATCCTCTCCATCCAATCCTCCGCCTCCTCAGCTGTCTCACCACCCGTCAAAGGCTTCGGGTTAACTTCCTTGAATCTACGCATGCTTACTCGCCTGTGCTCCTCGGGCTGTCCCCGACATCTACGATCGTCCGGATCGCCCCAACGACCGCCGTCTATGCTACCGTGACTCTCGTCGTAATCTGCCATCTGTTTACATAAGAACAGATAATTACTTAATCCGCTTTACGATATTCCCAGTGCAATGTGTCGCTCTGATACCAAAAATGTAGTGACCCAACCCGGATCCACTAACTAATCAGAGTTTATAGAAAAAGCGCACGCAATAAAAGCCTAAAGCGTAAAGAGCGGATAATTAAAATACAACAAATCCAATCGGCATAATACAACCGACGTTATCACAATTGTATAAATACTGTTATACAACCAAATCGAAGGTTCAGGGTAAATAAATCCCTACCCTCTACAACCTCGCACTCCCCAAGCTCAATCCTGCTGAGAGCCGCCTGGACCATCCAGCCTCAAACCTACCCCGCCACAAGGTACACAATACCCAAACACAGGGGCGTGAGCTAGAACGCTCAATACGAAGCAATGATATAAATACAAATATGCGCACACAGATGATTTAAAACTCAAGTGAAAACACTTGCTCATGGCACCGGGAGTATACAGCACCGGCTAGAGAGCTACTCCGCGGGGTACTCGTATATTTCATATCAGGGCTGAGCCAACCCCATCCTGACCCGAATCCAAAACAGGATACGAGTCCCATATGGAAACTATCATACCTAACTCGAGTCCAAAATGAGATCATCGTTCCCTATGGAGACTGTCAATGACTCACATCTCTCCGGATGCAGTCATACGTAAAATCATGTATGTGCTAAGGCGGTAAAATATGCTAAAACATGATAAAACATATAGCACATACTCATGCAACATATAAGCAATTATATCATGCCGGCTATCTCGGTCAGTACTTACGTACCTCTTACACTGCTGGTCAAACCTAGCTCTGCTGGTCTAGACTCCAAACCTACTAGTCCAGTCTACTAGCTACTACAATGCAAATATCCATGAATCAACAATTAAGCTCTAAAAGCCTTAACTAAGCTATTGCATACTCCTAAATATTTTTAGGATGCCAAAGCTATACCTGCGTCCGTCGTTAGCCCTTTGCTGACGATAGCCTCAAAACTAGGCCGTAGCTCCGTGACGACGTCTAGATCACTAAGCCACTTCCAGATTCCCCGTAGGACGCCTAGATCTCCCTAGATCTGAGTTAGAAGGCTTAGGAATTGAGAGAGAAGAGAGGAGATGAGCGAGTCACAAATGAACCTCGGCTCCTCTATTTATAGACAATGTTTGGGCCGTCCGAACTCGTCTTCGGGCCCTCCGAACTGGTTCGGATCCTCCGATCATGACTTCGGATCGTCCAAACACGATCGAACTGTCCGATCCTTACTTCGGGTCTTCCGAAGTCACATCAGTGATGTCATCCATAACGTCACCTTGCTGACGTAGTTGATGACATAAGCCCTAACCCTGTTCGGATCCTCCGATCCCACCGACGGAGCCTCCGATCCTCTTCGGATCCTCCGAACTCCAGTTAGGAGCGTCCGAACCTCCCGAGCCATGCCCACCATGTTCGAGTATCCTGGATCTGTTTCTGAAGTCCGTTATCCCATAAGGAACTTACATAATCATGTTTTACTTAATCTAACCATGATCACGTGATTAATTACTCATTAATCACTAATTAGAAATGCGGGTTACTACACTCTCAAAAACACTTTTTCCCCAACAAAAAACTGCAAAGGCCTATGATTAGTATTAGCATAACTGGCCTGACGATCCTGTGCAGTCTTAATCCGTTTCTTGATCTGATCAACAACATCTGCTGTCTGCTGGACTAACTCCGGTCCCTCAGCCTGTTTCTCCCCAACTTCTTCCCAGAAGAGTGGAGTACGACAATGTCGCCCGTACAACACCTCAAAAGGAGCCATCCCAATGCTAGTATGATAGCTGTTTTTGTACGCGAACTCAATCAAAGGTAAATGATCCTGCCAGGCTGAACCAAAGTCCATAGTGCACGCTCCAAAGTACGGATAGTGCGCTCCGACTGACCATCTGTCTTTATATTATAGGCAGTACTCAAACTGAGAGTAGTGCCCATCGCACGCTGAACACTCCCCCAGAATCTAGAAGTAAACCTTGGGTCTCGATCGCTGACAATGCTCACTGGCACTCCATGAAGTCGAACGATCTCCTGAATGTAAAATCGCGCCATAGGATCCACAGAGTACTCTCGGTTATAGGCAATGAAATGCGCTGACTTGGTGAGTCGGTCCATCACTACCCAGATAGCATCACAATTCCACGAGGTTACCGGAAAATGGGTCACAAAATTCATCGCGATAAGCTCCCATTTCCACTCAGGAATAGGCAGACTGTGCAAGAAAACCTCCAGGTCGTCGGTGTTCTGCCTTAACCTGCTGACACACCAAAAATCTCGAAACATACTGATACACACTGCGTTTTATCCCCTTCTACCAAAACCGAGTATGTTGATCCTTGTACATTTTGTTGCTTCACGGATGAATACTCAACTTAGTGCGATGTGCCTAAGACAAGATCTCCTCTCGCAACTCTTCATCCTCTGGAATCACAAGCCTACCAGACAAACACAGAAAACCATCTGACTAATAGTGAAATCCAGACGTACTACCCTCGTTGGCTAGACGATCCAAACGCTGGGTCTTTGAATCACACATCTGAGCCTCCTGAATCCGCGAATACAAAGCTGGCTCAGATAGTATCGCAAACATCTGGATACTCTGCATACATTTCTTGTGCTTGAAGGTATACCCTGAAGAACAACAATCCCTGATCGCACTAGACATCGAACAAGTCTGAAGTGCGGATAGTCGCACCTTGCAACTCAATGCATCAGCGGTGAGATTAGCAGCCCCCGGATGGTACTTAATCTCGCAATCATAGTCCTTAAGCAAGTCCATCCAACGTCTCTGCCTCATGTTCAACTCCACCTGAGTGAACAAATACTTGAGACTCTTATGGTCGGTGAAGATCTCAAATTTCTCGCCATATAGATAATGACGCCAGATCTTCAAAGTGAACACAATAGCTGCCAACTCCAAATCATGAACTGGATAATTGTCTTCGTGCAACTTCAACTGTCTAGAAGCGTATGCAATCACATGCCCATTCTGAGTCAGAACACAACCTAACCCCTGAAGAGAAGCATCTGTGTACACCACATACCCTCCAGATCCTGACGGTAATGCCAACACTGGCACAGAAGTCAACCGCCGTCGAAGATCACAAAAATTCTCCTCACACTCAGAGGACCACTTGAAATAAACACCCTTGTGGGTAAGCTGCGTCAAAGGTCGAGCTAGTTGCGAGAAGTTTGGAATGAAGCGACGATAATATCCTACTAGACCCAGAAAAATACAGATCTCAGCAACCGTCGTCGGGCACGACCAATTAAGCACAACCTCAATCTTGCTCGGATCAACAGAAATCTCTTCCCTGGAGATGATGTGGCCAAGAAAGACCACTCGATCCATACAAAACTCACACTTGCTCAATTTGGCGTACAACTGCTCATTCCAAAGAGTCTGCAGTACCAACCGCAAGTGAGAAACATGCTCGTCCGCATCATGCGAATACACCAGAATGTCGTAAATGAAAACCACGACAAATTTATCCAAATACTCCCTAAAGACACGGTTCATCAGATCCATAAATATAGCCGGTGTTTAGTCAATCCAAATGGCATCACTAGAAACTCGTAATGCCCATAGCAAGTACGGAATGCAGTCTTGGCTATGTCCTGATCTCGGACTCTCATCTGATGATACCCAGATCTCAAGTCAATCTTGGAGTAAACCGAAGTACCCTGCAGCTGATCAAACAAGTCATCGATACGAGGCAAATGATACTTGTTCTTCACAGTAACTCGGTTCAGCTGCCGATAGTCAATGCACAACCGCATAGACCCATCCTTCTTCTTCACAAAGAGAACAGGAGCTCCCCAAGGAGATACACTAGGACGAATGTACCCCTTGTCCAAAAGATCCTGTAACTGATTCTTCAACACTCGCATCTCTTACGGAGCCATACGATAGGTGCTCGAGAAATAGGCAAAGTACCCGACATCAACTCTATGCCAAACTCGACTTCCCTAGCAGGAGGAAAACCCGGAATCTCATCAGAAAAAACATCTGGGAATTCATTCACAGTCGGAATACTCTCTATCCCAACGCTCTCGGCAGACTGATCAACTGCATAGATAAGGTAACCTTTCCCGCCAGACTCTAGAGCTCGATAGGCTCTCAAAGCTGATACTAACAACATCGGGGGTCGCGCTCCCTCACCATAGAAAAATCAGCTATCACTCCCATCCGGATGAAAGCGTACTAATCTCTGATAGCAGTCCACTGAAGCTCGATAGGTAGTAAACATGTCAATCCCCAAAATACAATTGAAGTCATCCATCGCAAGAACCATGAGATTCGTTATCAGAATGTTCCCTTCGAACTCTAAAGGGAAACCCATCACTAGACGCTTAGCCAAGGCAGATTGACCCGTCGGAGTAAAAACAGAAACTACTACGTCTAGTACAATGCATGGTAACTTATGCCTCTTAACAAAACGTGTAGAAATAAAGGAATGAGATGCACCAGTGTCAATAAGTACAAGATCAGGTATACCATATAACATAAATGTATCTGCGATGACCTTCTCATTCTCCTCCACTGCCTGATCGTGCCTCAAGGCAAACACCTGGCCAGAAGCCCGCAGTTTCAAGTGAGAACTCCCAGCAGACTGTCCCTGCGACCTCTGCTGAACGATAGCCTGAGAACCCGATCCTGAACCAGAACCGCCTCCCCCAGATAGGGGACAATCCCTCCGGAGATGACCCACCTCTCCACAATGGAAACAAGCTCCAGAAGCTTTACTACATCTGTCAGTCAGATGGTTCTTCCTGCAATGGTCACACTTCTTCTTCTTCCCAAAACGAACAACCCAAGCAGAACCAGAGGAAAAAGAAGTAGATCCGGACTTCTTGAAAGACTGAGCACGGGGACCCAAAGAACTCGCAGGTCTAGACTGAGATAAAGACCTGTTCCGCCGAATTCTATCCTCCGCTTGGTGACAACGGCTCACCAAACCCTTATAGGTCATGTCATCACCGACCGCCACATGGTCATGAATCTCCGAGTTAAGGAACTGAAGGAATAGATTATACTTCATCTCAGAGCTGTCAAAAATCTCGTGGCAATAGGATAACAGATCGAAGAACTTCTGTTGATACTCCTCAATAGACATGGCCCCCTGACGCAGACTCAGTAACTCACCCGCCTTCATCTGACGGAGTGCATGAGGAAAATATAGCTTCTGAAAAGATGTGCGGAACTCGGCCCAAGTGGCAACTCCTCTCGCCGCAACAAAGGGTGCAGAAGTGAATCACCACCACTTCCGGGCTCGCCCATCCAGAAGATAACCAAGTGTCTCTTTCTTCTGCTCCTCAGTACAGTGAAACGTCTGAAAAGTCATCTCCATAGGATCTAGCCAGTTCTCCGCATCCTCTGGAGACTCGCCTCCAACCAAGGGCTTAGGACCCATAGATAAGAATCGGTGCACACTGAAACGTTGATCATCATGGCAAAAATGATGGTGTTCTCGACGACTCTCCCGGTCAGCATCACCCCAACATCCACCTCCACTACCATGGCTACTCTGATCATCACGGTCCGCCATCTAAAAAATTAACCTCACGGTTACTTTATGCAGAATCTAAATCCCAAGAATACTATGCATGCTCTGATACCATAAATGTAGTGACCCTTACCGAGATCACCTACTAAATAGAACTTATACATGCAATTAACTTAATCAAACAGTAAACCAGAAATAAGCTGCGGAAACAATAAATATAATACAATCCCAAGGAAAGGAATCTTCAATACCCAAATAGTTTATACAACCAAATCGAACACTGTATCAACCCAAATACAACAGAAGAAAAACCTAGACGAAGCTCCAGCTGGCCATCCACTGCCTAGCCCCTCTTGGATCCACCCACCTCATCCAATCGCAAACCTGCCCCATGGAATAGGGTGTCCAGAAACACAGAGTACGAGACGTGAGCATAAAACGTTCAGCACGAGAGTATGAGTATACATGAATGCATGTGTACCGCCTACTGACTAGAGGTAAAGAATCAGATAACGAAGACAGAACAGGCCCTGGTATGTAGAATGTTGTGCCGTTGCTTCAGGAGGTGGCTCACATACCGAAATACTAGTGTATTCGCCGGACCCAAATCGATGGAAGTCCATCCACTAACAGGATAGGGTAGAACTCTACTAACAGACATCTCAAAAGAGATAGCTCAAGATGCATATGTATGCAACATAAAATCATGGCATATAAATCATGCAGTCACATAATACATGCATACTCAGTCAGGATATCTCGAACAGTACTTTCGTACCTCAAATTCTAGGCGCGCTCTACCAGCTCTAGGTCTACGCCTATAATCCGCACTACAATGTCAAATGATGCTAATATCATTATAGTGCTCTAAAAGCCTTAACTAAGCTATTTCATACTTCTAAATATTTTTAAGAAGCAAAAGCTATACCTGCGTTCGTCGTCAGCCCTTTGCTGTCGCTTGCCTCAAAACTAGGCCACTGCTCCGCTACGACGCCTGGATCTCTATGCCACTTCCGGATTCCCAATTGGACGCCTAGAATGCCCTAGATCTAAGCTAGAAGGCTGAAGAAACGAGAGAGAAGAGGTGATTGGTGTGTCTGAAAGTGAACCTCGGCACCCCTATTTATAGACCACGAACGGAACGTCTGTTCCTCATCGTTGCGTTCGTTCTGCCTGACAAACGTTGCTTCTGTTCTCCTTCGCTGCTTCCGATGTCCCATCAAGTGCGTAAGAAATGACGCATTTCTGATGGCACGAACGTTGCGTCCGTTCCTTCTGACCCTCCGGACCATTTTTGATCATTTTGGGTCTAATTCCGGACTCCGTTAATCCATTAAGAGTTCCCTTAATCATGTTTATTGGATTAATTTGCAATTACTCACAAAAACTGGGTACGGGCTACTACAGAAGGCATTGCATGGCACGACAATTTCGTAGCTCTGGCATTTTAAAACGAGAAAATTTGCATATTTAATTGATATTTTGTAGTTACGTTATTTTATGCATGACTTTTAAAAGTCAGTTTTAAGAAGAGTTTATATTTAAGTACATTCATTATCGAACTTGTGACGAGGAGTTTTAATGATTTCAAGTTTTATATGATAGTTTATGTTGTTTCCGCGAACATTTTAAAAAGGTATTTTTCGCACTACGTTTATTTTATTCAAACTCATAGTTCACCTGATTTCCAAGATTTTTAATTGTCGGTTCAGGTTTGTCATGGGTGTAGTACTTTTGACGTGCCCAGATAGGAACTGATTGTTGATTGTAGGGTTGCATCCTTTGTTCAAATATTTTTTTATGAAATTTAGAGTCATTAGACATTTTTTAGTGTTATTTTCATAAATTTTATTTTATATCTTGTTTTATTGAACATGCAAACACGATGCATGTCCTACACAGTTGTAATTGAAAAAAAATTCTACACTTTTTCGCATCTTAGTTCTTGTAAATGTTTAAAAATATGGGACGTCACAGTCAAGGACTGTCTTTGTGTTGTAACTAGGAGTTCTAAGATAGGCAATTGTGTATAAGTTCTAGTCTTAGAGTGGGGTTTTGCAAGTTGATTGTAAAATTCAATGTCTTCTAATGTTATCCTTCCGAAGAGGAAGAAGAGGTGACGTAGGAGTTTTGAAATCTCCGAACATCCAGAAACACTTGTTGTCATACTTTCAGTTTACCTCTTTCACTTCATTTTCGCACTCACTTTCGTACTTAGTGTTCAGAATATGTTCGTAGACATATTTTCACACATTTCACTTATCTTTTACATCGACATCAAGATAGTAGAAATTTAGTCGCTAAACCGAATGAATTCTATTTGTTTTAGTTGACAAATTTTTTAGGTGTATTCAAAACCCAAAACACCCCCACCCCCCCCCCCCCCCCCCCCCCCCCCCTTGTCTCTCCCCCTCTACACTCAACTGATCCTATCAAAATCAAATCCTTCTTGTAGCTCTGAATAGGATTAAGATCGCATTAGTTTCAAATATTTAGTATAATATCATTTAATTAATTCTCCATGAGATCGACTCGGACTCCAATCCAATAGTATTAAAACTTGACATTGTATGCTTGCGAGAAAAAATACCGCAACTGCGATGCTAACATATTGAAAATTCTTGGTGCATTTGATGGACCACATCCACTTTGATTTGGAAACAATGCACTGAAAATATCTCTCACAGGTCATAGCTCATTGTTGTGAAAATATTATTAATTTTAGAATTTTCGTAAAATAGTTACTCAATACGAGAAAAAAGATGTTAGTAAAAGCTTCCCAAAAAACGTGAGTGATCATACATTAATTATCCCATCAAAAAGAAATAATTAATTAGTGATATGCTTTCATGTGTTAGTTAAAGATTATACCACAAAAGTTTTCATGTGTAATAATTTCAAATAGTGTCCAAATAGTGGTTGAAAGGAACTAGCATGTGATCACATGACATCAAATTTATATGGAACATGAGATTGTTGTTGCATCATTTTCTGCAATTAATTGTTATTTTTATATGATTTATTCGGTTTTGAAAATGCTATATTTATGATTGAAAAGCATGGTTTATCATAATGTTCAGTTACTTGTGGTATGCGTATAAATTAATATTGAAATGACATTAATTTAGAACTTAGAATTTTCAAAAAATAAAGGAAAACTATTTGAGACACATAAAAGATTTTTTCATATGAAAACCCGAATTTTATTTGAATTTATCTTAAAACAATATTTATATATTTCTTCACGCATAAGACCCAAAATTTCAACTTTGATAATGTTTTTTTTAATATATGTTTGGGAGTAATTATCCATTTTGAAAAAAGCCATAAAAACGTGATATACATACTACCGTAAGATTTAAGAAATTTTGAGTCAGCTTGTTGATTCTAGTCTATCTCCGATTCTTATGTTCATTCTAATTAATTTGAAAGGAGAATCAGTTTTTGTATAAAACATAATAATCAATTATAAGTCTCAATAAAACAGTAACACTCTGATCACTTTCCTTCTCAAAAAGCGTAAAGGGACAGTAACTAAAAGTTTTTGTATTATGTTTTTTTTTAAAGATTGAAATAATTTGTCAAATCTTGTAATTTAATTTGATAACGTCAATATATGTTGGAATTCTAAAGGTACCAATCAATCCATCATATTGGGCCCTTTTTCTCTACATTTTTCAAAGAAACTTTTGGTGAATCTTGACATTTTTTTGAGACTTGGATCACTTTACTATATAATACATGTGATTGATGTCTCCATCCCATTATCACTATTTTTTTTACACACTCAAGAGTTGATGTGTCTTAAATTTTTTTTTTTTTTTTGAAAGGTGATGTTTCTTAATATTATTAAGGCAACAAAGGCTATAAAATCTTGTCGATGACTTTTAGCTCATCTGACACCAAAGTTTTAACCAAAATTTTAAGTGTAAGACGAGGTCTCGAATTCGAAACTCAATTGTAATAAAAATCCCCTCCAAAACTAAAAAATAAAAATAATATAAAAAAGGGCATAAAATCCCGATATTTTAGCTTTTTTTTTAAAAAAAAAAAGTTACCTTTAATTTTCAATTTTTGGTTTATTGAAAGAGAATTTGGTGTATTGAAAGATAATTTTTAACCGTTAAAAAAAATTTAAAAACGCAAATAAAAAAAACGTTCGTGTTCAAGTGAAATTCGTAAAAATTTTATTTTTATTTATTAATTATGTTTATAGATTTTGAACTATGATAATTCGAATAATTAATAAATTATATCTTATTCATACCCAAGATTGTAAAATTTTAATTTATATTGTAGTGGGCTCTAGGGGGCGCTGGGCTCCCTCTAAATTTACTTTATGTTTAGAGAAGATTATTTGTTGTTTGGAGTGCAAAAGTCTTGCTAAATTATATATTATATATATAATGATTTATGGGCATCAAAGGCTCCAATATAATTACTTTATTATTATTGCAATAACTACAAATTATATGAAAAAAGATAATATAAAATTATAGTCAACACGTAGAAACTATATTCTTGGTTATATATATAAGCATGTTTTTCACTTTTTAGTTCCATTGTTGATCAATTTATATATTGTTTTAATCAACTAATTTAAACTCTTATCTTATTTTATCTTATTTTTCACCGAGGTTCTAATGTCGTGCTGAAAAATGATCACACGATACAAAAAAATGTTAAGGTAGTGTCAGATGTTTGCTGAAAATTGAAATAAAAATAAAATTGTAATTTTTTCATTCATATAATAATAATAATTGATTCTCAGCTTACAATTAACCGTTTGTTCAGCTTTATAATGATACAATAGTTAGTCATAATTCAAAGAAATATTTTAATCCCTAAAATCATCCTATTTTGAAAAAGATTTTATTTATTATCTTTTGCCTTTCTTGGACATGAAGTTATTTATTTCTTTGATTAACTTGATTTGAAATATGATTAAGTTTATCAGATTATGGTATTATCGTATATCTATTGATTTAATTTCTTATTGTGTAGATTTATCTTGATCAAGATCTAGAGTCTTACGCTTACAAGGAAACATTCTAAAGAAGGATTCTTGGTCTTTTTATTAAAGAGAGACGTGCACAAGGAAAGATAGACAGATAGAGAGAGACTGTGACTTTTTCCAATAGAATTTGAAGATCTTTGGAAAAGCTTGTATCGGTCGTGTGTTGCCTTGAAGCATTGAAGAACACTTGAAGATCAATAATCGAAAAGTGTGATGAACACGAGTTTTGGCAACAAAGATTTTCTTCTCCTTATTTTGTTTTCTTTATTCTATTCCACATAGAATTTTTAGGAGAACTTTTACTCATTATTTCTCAATTGTTTTGAAAATTTGAATTTTTACAATAATCACTAGTTTTAGGGTTGTAGAACTCTTTGAAGAATTTTCTAGTGAAGTTTTGCCCTGAGGCGCTGCAAGAGTATTTTATACTCTTGCTTAATTTATTTGAGTCTATTTATTTGGTTGCTTATTTTTTTTATACACGCTTAAAATTATTTTCCGCTGCAAATTACTCAAGGTGTTATAGTAGGTATTGTCAACACTTTGTGACAACATCTCAAACTGTTTATGTGCAACCATTGTTTCCTTACAAGTGGCATCAGAGCCATATTCTTGATACACTAAGAACTGATCTTGGTTTGCTTATTTTATTACAGGGAAAATATGGACTCAAAGTCTGTTGCGAACTCGTTCTTGAAACCTCCAGTTCTTGATGGCACGAATTATGCACTATGGAAGAATAGGATGCGATATACTATTAAGGCTATGGATGTTCGTGCTTGGCAAAGTATTCTGACTGGTTGGACTCCTTCAACGACGCAAGATGAAGATGGAGACTATATCATCAAGAAAGAAGAAACTTGGAATACCGAGGAAACACAAAGTTCAAGCTACAATGCTAAAGCACTCAATGCAATTTTTGCAACTGTAGATATGAGGATGTATGGGATCATATCTGACTGCACTATTGCTAAGAATGCATGGGATGCTCTTCAAGAACACTGTGAAGGAACTGATAGCGTGAGAAGAACAAGATTGAGATTGTTAAACACAAGATTTGAAAATATCAGGATGGATGAGAATGAGACTATTGCTGATTATGATAAAAAAAAACTTAGGGAGATAGCTACAGAGGCGCATGCTCTTGGAGGACCTATAGCTAGTGAAGCCATGGTGAACAAGGTTCTTCGTTCCTTGCCTAAAAGATTCAATGGGAAGATTTGGGCGCTTGAAGAAGTAAAAGACACTTCAAAGATAAAGATGACTGAACTGATAAGCATTCTTCAAGTTTTTGAGATGAACAATAAATAGCAAGAGAGGGATAAAGGAAAGTCAATAGCTCTTCAAGCTTCAAAGCCTTCATATGAGGAATATATTCAATTCCATCAAGAAGTTCATCAATCTGATTTAGAAGATGATTCGATCTCTCTCATGACTAGGAAATTCAATGATTATTTGAAGAGGATGAAAGACTCAAGAAAGACGGATCAAAAACTAAAGGCTCCAATGTTCTTCAACAAGCCCCTAATGATTAATGGACCAGAACAGTCACCAAGGAAGCCTACTGATACTCCTAAGCCTCGAATTACGTCGGAAGGGAAAAAGAAGGTTGTTCCAAAGAAGTTGAACACTGTTCAATGTCATGCATGTCAAGGATTTGGACACTATGCAAACGAGTGCGCCAACACGCTTAGGAAAGGGATGAACACGTCTTTAAGTGATAAGGAGTCAGAAGAAGAAAAACATGAAGATGAAGAGAGTCACACTGCCTTATCTGTCTTATTGGATAACAAGAAGAAATTTCAAGTAAATCCTTTAGGTGTTGCCGCAGGTGTTGCCACACCTGGTCGCAACATCTCCCAAAGGTCAATTTGTTTGAATTCCTCCATTACAGATAATATGTGTGATAATGATACAGGTGAAGAGACAATGTCTATAGAAGAACCTCGGATGATGTTTGAAGAATTACATACTGATTGGATCGAAAGGAATAAAGTGAATACTATCCTTTCAAAGGAAAATTCTGATTTAAAGGCTGATGTGTCAAGGCTGGAAGTCATGCTGAGTAAGAAAGACATCGAGTTAAGCCAAATGAAGGAAGAACTCGGAAAGGCAAAAGCTACATTGGCTAAGTTCAACTCAAGCACCTCTAAGCTTGATTCTCTACTCATGATGGGAAGAGATGGTATGGCTGATTTAGGTTTTGAAAACAACATATTTGAGATTGGAGAAAGTTCGAAAGGGCCTGTGTTTTTCAAGGAAAGTAGTAGTACAGAAAGCTCAAGAAAAAAGGCCTTACCAGTTGAACCTCCAAAATCAAAGCCACAGCCTACTGCCTCTTCAAAGTCTAGAAGGAAACGTAAGTACATTTGTCACTACTGTCATAGACCTGGTCACATTAAACCATACTGTTTCAAGCTACAGGAAGACTACAGGTATAGATCTGCATCTAAGGTGTTGCCTAAGGTGTTGCCAACACCTCCCCACAACATCCCTAGAAACAGATCTTATGTAAGAAAGGTTTGGATACCAAAAGCTGATATTCAATGTCATATGATTTATACTGCTTTGAGAACTAATGTTTCAGGTGCATGGTACTTTGATAGCGGTAGCTCTCGTCACATGACAGGTTCCAAGAAGTTTCTATCTGATTATGTTGAACAGAAGAGTGGAAAAGTAACCTATGGAGGAGGTTCAAAGGGAAATATTGTCGGAAAAGGGACTTTGAATGTTGCTGGTCTACCCAAACTTCGCAATGTGCTTCATATTGAAGGATTAACCGCGAATCTAATAAGCATAAGCCAACTTTGTGATGATAATTTTCATGTGAAATTTGATAAGAAATTATGCAAAGTTTTTGATGAATCAAATCTCTGTGTCATGACAGGTACTAGGTCATCCGACAACTGCTATCAACTCGGAGAAGAGATGGCTTGTAGACACACCAAAGTTAATGAGTTTGATTTATGGCATCAAAAATTGGGTCATGCAAATTTCAAGACATTAAAGAACTTGAGTAAGTTGGATGCTGTGAGAGGTATGCCTAACTTAAAATCTGGTATTCCATTTGTGTGTGAAGCATGTCAGAAAGGGAAGCAGACTAGGGTGTCACACGAGGTGTTGCCAACATCTGTGACAACACGCTGCCTTGAACTTTTACATATGGACTTGATGGGTCCAATGGATGTTGAAAGTTTCAGTGGTAAGAAATACTCTTTTGTTTGTGTGGATGATTTTTCACGATATACTTGGGTAAACTTTCTGAGAGAAAAATCGGACACATGTGATGCATTCAAGAAGCTGCTCACTAAGATTTCGAACCTATACAATCTGAAGATAATCAAAATTCGTACTGATCATGGTAAGGAGTTCGAAAAATCTTCTTTTGCTAGCTTGTGTGATAAGAAATGTATTTCTCATGAATTTTCTGCTCCTAAATCCCCACAACAAAATGGGATTGCCGAAAGGAAAAATAGGACTTTGCAAGAAATGGCAAGAGTGATGCTAAGTTCTAAAAATATTTCAAAACATTTTTGGGCTGAAGCCTTGAATACTGCATGTTATATTTCAAATAGAGTCTATTTGAGGAATGGTACTACTATGACCTCCTATGAAATTCTCATGGGAAAGAGGCCAAACCTTAAATATTTTCATGTTTTTGGATGTGTATGTCACGTTTTGAATGATAGAGATCATCTTGCTAAATTTGATGCAAAGAGTGATAAGTGCATGTTCTTAGGATATTCATCAAATAGCCGAGCTTATAGGATGTATAACTTGAGAACAAGGACTATTTTTGAGTCAATTAATGTTGTTTTTGATGATTCTGCAGATCTAAAGAAGAAAACAGCTGAGGATGATGTTGATGATCTGCTGGATAATTCTGGAAATATAGATGTTGTCAAAGGATTGTTGCCAACACCTCCGACAACACCTCCTACAGAAAATCCAGAATCAATAGTTGAAAAGACTACTGATGAGAATATTGATGAAAACAATGAGGTAAATGAAACTGGAAAGAATGTTCCAAGCAGAATTCAGAAGAATCACCCAACCTCACAGGTTATTGGAGATGTGCATGGAGACTTGCAAACTCGAAGAAAAGAGAAAGTGGATTATCGAAAGATGGCAGGTTTGTTATGCATAAGTTCTACGTATTCTTAGGTACATTTTTCCTGTTTCGTGTCAAACATTGAACCCAAAAAGATTGAAGAAGCATTAAAAGATGAATTTTGGGTCAATGCTATGCACGAAGAGTTAGAACAATTTGTGAGGAATAATGTTTGGTACCTGGTACCGTGTCCTGCTCATGGAAATGTCATAGGAACTAAATGGATTTTCAAAAATAAAACTGATGAGTCGGGAAACATCATTAGAAATAAAGCTAGGTTGGTAGCTCAAGGGTATACACAGGTTGAAGGGGTGGATTTTGATGAAACCTTTGCTCCTGTAGTCCGCATTGAGTCTATCCGACTTTTGCTTGCTGTTTCATGTTACATGGGAATGAAACTTTTTCAAATGGATGTAAAAAGTGCCTTTTTAAATAGGATCCTAAATGAAGAAGTCTATGTGAAAGAACCTAAGGGTTTTGAGGATCCAAATCATCTTGACTATGTATATAAGTTAAAAAAGGCATTGTATGGATTGAAGCAAGCACCACGTGCATGGTATGAAAGACTTACTGAGTACTTGCTCAATATTGGTTTCAAAAGAGGTGAAGTTGATAAGACCTTGTTTGTGCAAAAGTCTCAAGATAATATCTTAATTTGCCAAATTTATGTGGATGATATAATATTTTGTGCTTCAAATGATAAACTAGTTGATGATTTTGTGAAGTGCATGTCTTCTACATTTGAGATGAGCATGGTTGGAGAGTTAACTTACTTCTTGGGCTTGCAAGTAAAACAAATGCATGATGGTATATTTCTATGTCAAAGCAAGTATGCTAAAAATCTCGTGAAGAAGTTTCTGAATGATAACACTAAGCACATGCGCACACCTATGGGGTCTAATGAAAAGCTGTCTAGGGAGGATGTTGCCGAAGGTGTTGACAACACCCTCTATATAAGCATGATTGGTAGTCTGTTGTATTTGAGTTCTACTAGACCAGATATCATGTATAGTGTTTGTTTGTGTGCTAGATACCAATCTAACCCAAAAATCACTCACCTAAAGGCCGTAAAACGTATACTGAAGTATGTGGCCGGAACTTTGAATTTGGGTTTGTGGTACACTAAAGAAACCAATTCGAATTTGGTAGGGTTTAGTGATGCTGATTGGGCTGGGAATTTAGATGAGAGGAAGAGTACTTCGGGAGGATGTGAAAGAGTGGGTGCCCAGTGAGCCAACTTGTGGCTATGGGCTTTGATGACTCTTTGTATAAACAATCTTTTGTTTAATATTATTTACACTTTTATTAATGGCAATGACTTTATCTTTCTTCATATTGTTATATTATGATATACTTTTGTTGTTTTGATAAAGACCTTGAATGTACTATAGTGTATGTAAGATGTGGTAGAACATGGAGATGTCTATCATGAAACACGTCTTATAGTCACTGTATATTCTAAAACCGTTCCTAGTCGATTGAGCCATCCGAGAATAAGGATAAGGATCGCTCGAGTTTGAGACTAGCATTTGCGATGCGGAGTACCACGTTTCATTGGTAGGGAACATGGAGATGTTCGAAGCATGCAAATGGATATTCATAGGATGAATAATCGAACTACCCTATCCGGACTTTCCAAGTGGTTATCACTTATCGAGTGGATGAAGTCCGCGGTTTTGGTTGTACACCATTAGTCCTTACTACTTGAAACATCATGGAGACTCTATATGCTAGTACTGTGCTTTGACTCGTTTACCGACTCTGAGGGGGTCATCAGGTGTCGAGATTGGGTACAGTTACAACACATATAGGAGTCGATGCATTGTTGTCAAGGATTCACCACATACTTGCGAGTGTGGATATCCTATGCGATCTGAGGAGATATTAGTGTGACGAATCTCTGGCCAGAGTACTTGATGTGATTTAAGAAATGGTTTCTTAGTAGCACATGCGATGTCACTAATTTGATCTTCAAGATGTATTGCATAGTTATCGAATCTTGAGCGACTCTCGATATACCAATGGTTGTTGATTCGATCGGGATATATGGATGAAGGGACCGTACTGTACGCTAACCAAAATCTACTGGTTCTTGTAGGCACTATCAGTGATACCTAGGGAATCATGGGGCGATGTTGCTAGGCGCTTTACCATGATTCGATGGGCAAGTCGGAAATCGTTGTTCCGAGTCACAAGGAGTTGTGAGCCCACGGCTAGCTGTATCCCTGAACCATTGAGGGTCACACAGTGTAATGGAGTTTTAATCCCCGTTGAGATAGTTAAATTTAAAGAGTTAAATTTAATGAATAAAGAAGTTGGACTTCTTAAATAAGAGTAAGGGAGTAGGATTTCCTAAAATGACATAGGGATGGACATTTTTGGAAACCACTGAATTCGGATTCAGGAAAATTTATTTTGACTTTAAAATGTGCAGAAATGGTTTCTGTGCACATTGGTAAAATCGGTTTATCAATCGGAGTCACGATAAATTTTATATTAATTTCTGAACGTACGGGCTTTGCTTGTCGGGCCTCAACTTATGACTAATGGGCCCTAAGGTGTTAGTGGCCTGCATTATAAATAAGTTATTGCAGTACAGAAATTAAAAATAACAGGTCATAATTTTGAGACAGAGTTTTCGAAAAAACCCTAGCCTCTCTCTCAATAATTCGGCCGATCACCCCTCCCTCTCTGTCAGAGAAAATTCCGGTCTGTGATTTTGAATTGCAGTTAGGAATAACGAATCAAATTCGTTTAATCTCTTCGCAGAAAAACTTCTGATAGATTTTCTAGTGCAATCTATCAGAGGGATTAAAACCTCATTCGTGGACCTGATTGAAGGAGTTCATCAGTTCCTGGGAGATACAAGAAGCGCAGAGAAATCTGTGTGGTGTCCAATAATCTCGCTTCGAGATTGAAGGTAAAATTTAATTAATTGTTATTTGAATTTTACACACACTTATAATTTAATCGTTGAACGGTTGATACCCACACTATGGAATTGTTTCATAACAAAATTTTTAAACTTCCGCTGCACCGGGTATCAATCGTGATTGATCTGACCGCCAGTTTTCCAACAGTGGTATCAGAGCCAGGTTGCTCAGATCAAACGATTAAATTAATCGATTGTACAAAAATTTTTGAGTCTCGGTTTTTGAAACAAAATAAATATTTTTAAATAAAAAATTTTTTTTTTCGGGGCAAAACCCGGGCAGCGATTGGATCGCTGCCCGGTGGGGCAGCAATTGTTGCTGCCCCGGGCGGCGCACGGCGCCGCCAGGGCAGCGCTCGGCGCTGCCCAGCGCAGCGCAGGGCAGCGCTCGGCGCCGCCTGCCGCCAGGGCAGCGAGAGTCGCTGCCCTAAGGGGGCAGCCGGGCTGCCCCCGGCCCGCGCCCACGGGTGCGGGCCAGCCCGGGAGTGTCCCGGGCGGCCCGCGGGAAAAAAAAAAATTAAATTTTTATTTAAAATTAATTTTAATGTGTTAAAATTTTATTTTTGGTACGGTCAAAAATTGTTTTTGATTGGTTCACGAGATTTCGGATCGAATTGTTCGAGTCCGTAAATTTTAAAATTGATTTTTAGATAAATTTGAATTTTTGGAAAATTTTAATATTTTATCCTTAAATTGAATTTTGAAATCAATTATTTTTGGTACAATTGATGATAAGATTTGATCTTATGGATATATTAAGTAAAATATGATTTTATCTATAAAATTGGATTTTGTAGATAAAATATGATTTTATTTGATAAAGAGATAAAATATGATTTTATATGTGAAATAAGATTTTATATATAAAATATGATTTTATCTTGTTTAAATTTGAATTGCCACTGCATGTTATCCAATAAATTAATTTTGAATTAAAAGTTATTGGATAAGGATGATCGATTGCCATGACCAATTTTGTAGGTGTATGTTAAGAATTTACATTTTGTTTTTATTGTTGTTGGTTTTATTTATGGGCCTGGTTTATGGCCCGATATGAATGTCATATGTAATAAAAGTGGGCTTGGTTTATGGCCCGTTCCCACCTCCTAAAAATGTATCCCCTACTTGTCATTGTTATTTATTGTAAATACATTAGATTTAGTGGGAGATCAAGATTTGAAGATGGTGGGCCCAGCAGACAATAAAGACTGAAGAAATGTAAATTGGAAGCACATGTAATAGGATTGCATTGCATACTGCATATTACCTAGGATTGGACTAAGACCCGTGATTGGCAACCACGGGTCAATTAGAAATGGAATCGATCATCCTATATAATATATGATATTATGATTGTATGCATGTTTAGACATAATTGCGTGAATCCGGCAAGCATGCAATAAATTGAATATGATGAGACAAATATTTTATAATTAAAAATCCCTCATTTTAAATATGATTTAAAATTGATATCAAGATAAATAAAGGAAATTTAAATTTGTTTAAATATTCCTACCTTCCATCAACGGTCAATGTATGTGATGCTACCCGCGGATACGGTCCGGCTCATATTATTGGGGGGGCCCGTCCGTCGGAAAGCTGTACATTGGATCGACAAATGTTGTAAGTTGGGTGGAACTCCCATGGGATCGGCTCATATTATTGGGGGATCCACATGGCGACCGTCCATCACAACTTAATATTGATGGGTCATCTTGACATGTCACTTTAAACGGCGTCATATTATTGGGCCCTTATTGGACATGAGGTAAATACATGGGGGTTGCTTTGGAAGCAATTGGGCTCTACCTTTTGAGAATTATGGTTGGCTGATATTATTCGGGACCATAAGTTTGTCAATTGGACTCCATGTTCTCACTAAGGAAAAAGTTTCCCGTTTTCACTAGAGGGTGGTGAAATCGTTAAAATAGTGGGAGTGAGATTCATAAAATTAAATTTCGCCTATTTTATGTCTTAGTAAATTGTTAAACAATCATTGATATATGTCTGTTTTTCTTTTCAGTATTTCATACGATGAATTCGCGTAATCCTTTATTCTCGATCCTCGAACAAAACAAGTTGACTGGCGCCAACTATACGGAATGGTTCCGGAAGTTGAAGATTGTCTTAACTTCGGAGAAAATGCTCTACGTGTTAGAGAAAGCACCTCCGAAGGAAGCACCAGCTGATGTAAGTCCGGAGGAATTGGCCAAACTTGATGCATGGTGGGACCATGACATCAAGACCAAATGCTATATGCAAGCCTCGATGTCTGATGAACTCCAGAGGCGATTTGAGGACACGGTGAATGATGCTGACATTCACGCGCAACTCAAGGAACTTTTTGGGGCTCAGTCGAGGGCTGAAAGGTTCGCTACTGTTAAGGAGCTAATGACGTGTCGCATGCGTGAAGGGACTTCGGTCCGTGATCATGGGGTACGAGTGATTTGGCTCATACAGAAATTAGCGACCCTAGATTTGGTGTTGGAGCATGAACTCAATGTGGATTTACTACTTCTGTCTCTTCCTTCTTCGTTTGACGGATTTGTGGTAAATTTTAATATGAACAAGATAGAGGCCACCCTTGAAGAGATGGTCAATATGCTCGTTACATATGAATCCACACTAAAGAAGGATAAGCCAGCTTTCTTGGTGGGCTCCTCATCTTCTGCTAAGAAGGGGCCAAGTATGAAGGGCAAGAAACGTTCTGCCCCACCCAAGAAAGTTGAGCCCGAGAAGAAGCACAAGACAAAGGCTTCAAACATTGGTAAATCCAAGGATGTTTGTCATTACTGTAAGAAGCCGGGTCATTGGAAGCGCAACTGCAAGGAATATCTAGAGCAGTTGGGAACTGCAAAGGGTATGTTCTATATTGAAATAAACATTTCGCTTAATACAACTTCTTGGGTATTGGATACCGGATGTGGATCTCACATTTGCAATGATTTGCAGGTGATGACAAGAAGTCGCAGGCTTAGAATGGGTGAGACCCAGCTGAGGCTCGGGAATGGTTCCAGAGTTGAAGCTACGGCCATTGGAGATGTTTGTTTAACTTTGCAGAACGGTTTTAAGTTATTATTAAGAGATGTTTTATTTGTTCCAGATTTAATTAAAAACATTATTTCTATTTCTATGCTTGATAGAGATGGTTATTCTTGCAATTTTGTGAATGGGATTTGCAATATTTACAAGAATGAATGTTTGATTGGAAATGGACAACTTGAAAACGATCTATACAACTTAAAACTAAAAGAAGTTCCAATAAATTATGTTGATAAACCGGCGACAACAAACAAAAGGAAAATCGATAGTCAAAACCCGGCAAACCTTTGGCACGCTAGACTAGGTCATATTTCCTCAAGGAGGATGAACAAGCTAGTGGGAGAGGGCATGTTTAATATGTCTGATATTAACTCTCTACCTACTTGTGAATCCTGCCTAAAAGGAAAAATGACTAAATCACCTTTTAAGGGAAAGCCAGAGCGTAGTCAAAATCTATTGGATTTGATCCATACAGATGTTTGTGGTCCATTTAGAGTTGGGACTCAATATGGTCACACCTACTTCATTACCTTTACTGATGATTATTCGAGGTATGGGTATTTATATTTAATGAAATATAAGTCTGAAGCATTTGAAAAGTTCAAAGAATTTAAGGCTGAAGTAGAAAACAAGTTAGGTAAAAGTATTAAAGCACTTCGATCGGATCGAGGTGGAGAATACTTGAGTACCGAGTTTTTGGACTATCTGAAAGAGAATGGGATTCTCTCTCAGTGGACTCCTCCTATGACACCACAGCTTAATGGTGTATCGGAGCGTCGTAATCGAACTTTGTTGGACATGGTTCGATCTATGATGAGCTTCACTGAGCTTCCACCTTCGTTTTGGGGCTATGCGCTTGAAACGGCGGTATTGTTGTTGAACAACGTCCACACTAAAGCAGTGGACAAAACACCATACGAGTTATGGAATGGCAAAGCTCCTAAGTATTCGTACTTAAGGATTTGGGGATGTCCTGCTTACGTGAAGCAGACAGTGGGAGACAAGTTGGATAGTCGATCCAGCTTATGTTATTTTGTGGGGTATCCGAAGAATTCAATCGGATATTATTTCTATTATCCTGCTGAAACAAAGGTGTTTGTTTCTAGGAATGCCACCTTCTTGGAGAAGGAGTTCTTATTGAATAAGAAAGGCGAGATGATGGAACTCGAAGAAATTCGAGAAGAACCCGAAATACAAAATAACAATCCCACACCTCAGGAACCATTGCTGGACACGCCTGCACCTAGAAGATCCGAGAGGACTTCTAGACCTCCTGTTCGATATGGTCTTCTTCTTGAAGGGGATCAAGATGAACCCGACATTGGATGTGATCCAAGAAACTTCAAGGAAGCAATTTCTGATGCGGATTCAAATTTATGGCTTGAAGCTATGCAGTCAGAATTGGATTCGATGCATACAAACCAAGTCTGGTCTTTAGTAGATCCTCCCGATGGAATTGTTCCAATAGGGTGTAAATGGATCTACAAGAGAAAGCTTGGGCCTGATGGTAAGGTATTGACCTACAAGGCGCGATTGGTGGCGAAAGGTTATACTCAAAGGCAAGGAGTTGACTATGATGAAACCTTTTCACCAGTTGCAATGTTCAAGTCCATAAGAATCCTTATTGCCATAGCTGCATGGTATGACTATGAGATATGGCAAATGGATGTGAAGACTGCTTTTCTTAATGGAGACATTAAGGAAGAAATCTATATGAAGCAGCCTGAGGGGTTCACATCCATGGGAAGCGAGCATAAGGTATGCAAGCTTCAGAGATCAATTTATGGTCTAAAACAAGCATCAAGAAGTTGGAACCAGAAATTTGATGAAACAATAAAAGATTTTGGTTTCATCAAGAACCCGGAGGAACCATGCGTGTACAAGAAAGTAGTTAAGGATGCTGTGACATTCTTAGTACTTTATGTTGATGACATCCTACTCATTGGGAATGATGTAGGGATGTTGCAGTCAACAAAGATATGGTTATCAGGTAGATTCTCGATGAAGGATTTGGGTGAGGCATCCTACATTCTTGGGATACAGATCTATAGAGATAGATCTAAGAGAATGATAGGACTCACTCAATCAACCTACATCGACACCATATTGAAACGGTTTTCAATGGATGGGTCCAAGAGAGGACATCTACCCATGTGTCATGGAGTTTCTCTATCCAAGTCTATGTGTCCCAAGACTGATGAAGAGATAGAGAATATGACACATGTACCATATGCGTCAGCTACAGGTAGTATCATGTATGGGATGATATCTACCAGACCGGATATAGCATTTGCTCTGAGTGTCACGAGCAGATATCAGGCTAATCCTGGTCAAATGCATTGGAAAGCCGTGAAGGACATTCTTAAGTACTTACGAAGGACTAAGAATATGTTCATGGTATATGGAGGACGAGATCTGAAATTGGAAGGCTATACCGACTCTAGCTTCCAAAGTGACGTGGATGACTCGAAGTCAACCTCTGGATTTGTATTCATGCTCAATGGCGGTGCTGTCTCTTGGAAGAGTTCCAAGCAGGACACCACAGCGGATTCCACCACTGAGGCTGAATACATTGCAGCATCAGCTGCTGCTAAAGAGGCCGTTTGGATGAGGAAGTTCGTCCAAGAGTTGGGCGTCATTCCTAAATTTGTTGGTCCAGTCCCGGTGTACTGTGACAACACGGGTGCCGTTGCTCAAGCAAAGGAACCAAGGTCTCATCAAAGATCCAAACACGTACTGAGGAAATACCACATCATCCGGGAGATTGTGGAAAGAGGAGACATCACTGTCGAACGAGTGGCCTTTGCAGACAATATCGCTGATCCACTTACTAAGCCCTTGCCAGGACCATTGTTTGACAAACATCGCGAAGCAATGGGTCTACGTAGTATGACTAGTTGGCTATAAGGCAAGTGGGAGATTGAAAGAGTGGGTGCCCAGTGAGCCAACTTGTGGCTATGGGCTTTGATGACTCTTTGTATAAACAATCTTTTGTTTAATATTATTTACACTTTTATTAATGGCAATGACTTTATCTTTCTTCATATTGTTATATTATGATATACTTTTGTTGTTTTGATAAAGACCTTGAATGTACTATAGTGTATGTAAGATGTGGTAGAACATGGAGATGTCTATCATGAAACACGTCTTATAGTCACTGTATATTCTAAAACCGTTCCTAGTCGATTGAGCCGTCCGAGAATAAGGATAAGGATCGCTCGAGTTTGAGACTAGCATTTGCGATGCGGAGTACCACGTTTCATTGGTAGGGAACATGGAGATGTTCGAAGCATGCAAATGGATATTCATAGGATGAATAATCGAACTACCCTATCCGGACTTTCCAAGTGGTTATCACTTATCGAGTGGATGAAGTCCGCGGTTTTGGTTGTACACCATTAGTCCTTACTACTTGAAACATCATGGAGACTCTATATGCTAGTACTGTGCTTTGACTCGTTTATCGACTCTGAGGGGGTCATCAGGTGTCGAGATTGGGTACAGTTACAACACATATAGGAGTCGATGCATTGTTGTCAAGGATTCACCACATACTTGCGAGTGTGGATATCCTATGCGATCTGAGGAGATATTAGTGTGACGAATCTCTGGCCAGAGTACTTGATGTGATTTAAGAAATGGTTTCTTAGTAGCACATGCGATGTCACTAATTTGATCTTCAAGATGTATTGCATAGTTATCGAATCTTGAGCGACTCTCGATATACCAATGGTTGTTGATTCGATCGGGATATATGGATGAAGGGACCGTACTGTACGCTAACCAAAATCTACTAGTTCTTGTAGGCACTATCAGTGATACCTAGGGAATCATGGGGCGATGTTGCTAGGCGCTTTACCATGATTCGATGGGCAAGTCGGAAATCGTTGTTCCGAGTCACAAGGAGTTGTGAGCCCACGGCTAGCTGTATCCCTGAACCATTGAGGGTCACACAGTGTAATGGAGTTTTAATCCCCGTTGAGATAGTTAAATTTAAAGAGTTAAATTTAATGAATAAAGAAGTTGGACTTCTTAAATAAGAGTAAGGGAGTAGGATTTCCTAAAATGACATAGGGATGGACATTTTTGGAAACCACTGAATTCGGATTCAGGAAAATTTATTTTGACTTTAAAATGTGCAGAAATGGTTTCTGTGCACATTGGTAAAATCGGTTTATCAATCGGAGTCACGATAAATTTTATATTAATTTCTGAACGTACGGGCTTTGCTTGTCGGGCCTCAACTTATGACTAATGGGCCCTAAGGTGTTAGTGGCCTGCATTATAAATAAGTTATTGCAGTACAGAAATTAAAAATAACAGGTCATAATTTTGAGACAGAGTTTTCGAAAAAACCCTAGCCTCTCTCTCAATAATTCGGCCGATCACCCCTCCCTCTCTGTCAGAGAAAATTCCGGTCTGTGATTTTGAATTGCAGTCAGGAATAACGAATCAAATTCGTTTAATCTCTTCGCAGAAAAACTTCTGATAGATTTTCTAGTGCAATCTATCAGAGGGATTAAAACCTCATTCGTGGACCTGATTGAAGGAGTTCATCAGTTCCTGGGAGATACAAGAAGCGCAGAGAAATCTGTGTGGTGTCCAATAATCTCGCTTCGAGATTGAAGGTAAAATTTAATTAATTGTTATTTGAATTTTACACACACTTATAATTTAATCGTTGAACGGTTGATACCCACACTATGGAATTGTTCCATAACAAAATTTTTAAACTTCCGCTGCACCGGGTATCAATCGTGATTGATCTGACCGCCAGTTTTCCAACAGGATGTTTTTATTTGGAGAATAACTTAGTGTCATGGTACAGTAAGAAACAAAACTGTGTTTCACTCTCTACTGCCGAGTCTGAGTATGTTGTTGTTGGTAGTTGTTGCTCTCAACTCCTATGAATGAATCAAATGTTGAATGATTATGGAATTAAGAGTGATACTCCTATTGTGTACTGTGATAATTCTAGTGCCATTGATATATCCAAAAATCCATTACAACACTCTCGAACCAAACACATTGACATTAGACATCACTTCATTCGAGATTTGGTCGAGAAAAACATAATCTTAATTGAGTTTGTTGGAACTAATAACCAATTAGCTGATATATTCACAAAAGCTTTGGATTTCGAGAGATTTTCCAGTCTAAGGAAGTCTCTCAGTATGTGTGCATTATAGACAGAACTTAGATGTTGTCAGAAGTGTTGCCAACACCCTGTGACAACACCTTTTCATGCATGTGCATCTTTAGGATCATTAGGCATGTTGCATTCATGCATACACTTTGTTTTGTGAAGTGTTTGATACTTTGTAATCATTGACCAGTTTTTCACTCAGGATTCTTTGCAAATTGTTTTACAATTTAATGAGATTTAATTGAAGAAGAGTTCTGACTAAATCATAAAGTAGTGGAGGGATGTTCGTGTATTCCATGATCCTGTCCCAAGTAAAAAGTGATTTCACAAATTCAGAAACTCAAAATAACAAAATGGTTAAATAAGATCATCTCAATCATCAAATTTGATTGAAAAACAGAAGCAAATGGAAAAAGCTACCTAAAGGGGTCCATTGAAGATCGTTCCTTTAGTGTGCAGGCTACCACTTCTGTAATAATGAATTTAATGGCTATCTGGAAATAAATTTTTTTTTGAATCCTGAAGTATTGCTGGAAGATGTTGCCAACATCGTGGATAATACCTCGCTTGTCATCATATTATTTGTGCACATAATTGCATTTTAAGTTTATGTCGCATTCTGTTTTAGACATAATTAGGACATGCATATTTTGATTTGTGAATATCTTTGGCCAAAAGGTTATGAATTCCGATCGAACAAAATTTGTGATTTTTGCCCTATCCTCTGAATTTTTGAATTTGAATGTGATTGGATTTTGTTTCAGTGGTGTTATATTCTGATGAGGATTTAAAATTGGAAAGATTTGGTGAAATATTTGGACCAAGATTATCGGAGGAAATCAAAGGGATTTATTGCTTAATTAAGTCGGATTTGTTACCGTTTTTTTCATAGTTACCGTTGAGATTTTGTTACCGTTGGGGGCCTACAGAATCCAAGTTAAAATAGGAAAAGGTTTGAGGGATTATATATCTGTGTTTTTATCTTCTGTTGGAAATATTTTATTTCCTTATTTTCATCCCGAATTCCCTTATTCTCAATACTCTCTAATTAATATTGCCCTATTCCATTCGCAATATTTTATCCTCATGCATTTTCATGGCAGGAAAGGGTTTTGATCCCCAAGATATTCGTTCTGAGATGGGATATTCAGAAGATGCTACGGAAGGTGTTACAGCACCTACATCACCACACCCTATGGATGAACAAGCGTTGATCCCTGTTGCTGAAGAACCAGTGCCTTTGGACTCCATCGCTCCAGGAGAGCCAGGGAATAAGATCGATGTGGAAAATTTGCCTGATATGTCCGTTCTGAATAAGGTGTTTCCTACGAAACCCTTAACCCGTAGATCAAAGAGACAAGCTGGCTACAACCCAGATTACACTGCATCAAAGAGATTTCGAGGAAAGGGTCAACCATCCAGACCTTCTCTCGTGGACACCGAATTCTCTTCTGGTGATGCAAGCTCAGATGAAGACTTTAAATTAGTACATCGAAAAAGGGGAAAGGCGAGTGCCATGGAACCCTTTGTTCCAACTATTCCCGTTCCGTTTGAATCTGAAGAAACTTCAAAGGGGAATTCATCTTCTGACAGTGATTTCATTGAATCAGAAATTCCTTCTGCTGCTGCTCAGACAGATGTTCATGTTCCTAAGGGACCATCATCTACTGCTCCCCCTGTTCTATCTGACGATGAGGAGATTTCTATAGCCCAGTTTATGGCTAAAATGAAGAAGTCAAAAGGCAAGAATCCTATATCCACTGCTACTGCTTCTGTTCCAGAATCCGAGGATGAACCTGATGAAGAGATGCTTCAGGAATATGTTGACAATCGTCCTCAACCTTCTAATAGTTCCAGCTCTGATTCGAGTGAAGATTCAGATGCTGAGAATGAGTTGGAAGAAGAGTCAGATTCTGATGACTCTGAAGAAGAAGAGGAAGGTGTTGAGGAAGGTGTTGCCGACACCCTGGACAACACCTTAGGAGAAGAGTATCGGGTAAATTCGTCCTATTCATATGCTTTTTACTCCAAGGAAATTGCTGATCGCTGGGAGAATTATGCTGATAGAGAGTTTCTGGAAGAGCATAACATTGATATGGAGAGATATGGAGCTCAAAATATGGTGAAATTTTTTGAGCTGTGAGGGATCCAAGATACATGAAGTATGGGCAAGTTTATGTGCGAGGGCAGATCTTCTCTTTCAGCACTGCCATTATAAATGGATTCCTTCAGACTCCTGCCTCTGATGATGCAGCTCTACCAACCATGGATGAGATGATATCTGTCATCACTGGGGGGCATGCCACTGCGTACCCAGCACATCTTAAGAAATTGTTAGCAGCCAAGCTTACATCTTTTTACTCTGTTCTTCATAAAACTGCCGTGAAGACCTGGACTCCATCTGGAAATTCCAGTGTGATTAACAAGCATCAAGCCCCTGTCTTGTATGCTATTGGTACTGGAATTGCTTTCAATTATGGCCGACTCGTATTTGACACAGTCATGGCATTTGCAGACGATGCTCAACCTACTTTGAAGTTGCCTTATCCATCACTCATTTACTCTATGTTGCTGTCTCAAGAAATTGAGAAGGATGATGATGAAGTACTTATTGAGCCTGAGGAATTGCTAAAGATTGCACCGGCATTGCTAAAAGGAAATAGGAAGATAGACCTTCCTTGGTCTGAGACTGCTGATTATGCAGGTGTTATGGAAGGTGCTGCCAACACCTCCTCTGCTGCTGCTGTTTTTGTACCCCCTTCTGCTGCTCAAGCTGTTGATTCGACGTTCATTCACGCTCAATTGGTGCATGCTGAGCAGAAGATTGCACAATCAAAGGCTGACCTTGCCTACTACGAAGGGTTAAAGGCTCACTATGCGTCTCTTTTAAGTGGAGTTGGCCCTTCTGAACAAAAAGGAGGAGAAGGAAGTGAAGAAGTTGACTCAGAGAGCAATCAATTTTAATCGTAGTTTTTGGTTTTGCTAAGTTTATTTGTTTTATTGTAGGTTAAAAGTTCTGGTTTTGCTCTGATTTGCTCTGACCCTAATCAAAACTGTCTGGTTTTGCTCTGATTTGCTCTGACCCTAATAAAAACTGTTTCGGTGTTTGCTCTGTTGTTTCGTATGATTATTTCTCCTTGCACTTATGTCTTCTGATTTGAGGTGTCATAGCTAAATGTTGCCAACATCTTATGACAACACCTCTGCTTATACTCAGGGGGAAAATCTATTCAGGGGGAGTTTTGATTAAGGGGGAGTTTCGTTGTGTTTTGTCCAGAAAAGCAAAAAGGGGGAGATTGAAAGGAATATTTTAATCCTTAAAATCATCCTATTTTGAAAAAGATTTTATTTATTATCTTTTGTCTTTCTTGGACATGAAGTTATTTATTTCTTTGATTAACTTGATTTGAAATATGATTAAGTTTATCAGATTATGGTATTATCGTATATCTATTGATTTAATTCCTTATTGTGTAGATTTATCTTGATCAAGATCTAGAGTCCTACGCCTACAAGGAAACATTCTAAAGAAGGATTCTTGGTTTTTTTATTAAAGAGAGGCGTGCACAAGGAAAGATAGACAGATAGAGATAGACTGTGACTTTTTCCAATAGAACTTGAAGATCTTTGGAAAAGCTTGTATCGGTCGTGTGTTGCCTTGAAGCATTGAAGAACACTTGAAGATCAATAATCGAAAAGTGTGATGAACACGAGTTTTGGCAACAAAGATTTTCTTCTCCTTATTTCGTTTTCTTTATTCTATTCCACATAGAATTTTTAGGAGAACTTTTACTCATTATTTCTCAATTGTTTTGAGAAATTAAATTTTTACAATAATCACTAGTTTTAGGGTTGTAGAACTCTTTGAAGAATTTTCTAGTGAATTTTTGCCCTGAGGCGCTGCAAAAGTATTTTATACTCTTGCTTAATTTATTTGAGTCTATTTATTTGGTTGCTTATTTGTTTATACACGCTTAAAATTATTTTCCGCTGCAAATTACTCAAGGTGTTATAGTAGGTGTTGTCAACACCTTGTGACAACACCTCAAACTGTTTATGTGCAACCATTGTTTCCTTACAATAATAATAATAATAATAATAATAATAATAATACTAGTACTTCAATAGTATCTCCAAGTTGAAGTTGATTAATTGAGCTAGCTTACAAATTTAGATGGTACAACTTTGCAAAGCCCTTGAAAAATCCAACAATATATAATTACCAGAGATATGATGATGCCATAAAATAAGCTTCATATAGTATTTTCAATCTGGAAAGGAAATCTGTTATAGATTCTATTACAACACATTTTGCGACAATTTCAAGATTCATAAATTTTATTAGAGCATGTTCAATGGTGTGAGGATGTTGATGTGATGAAATTGGTAATTTCATTGCATGTTGATGTCAGAGATGATAACTTTATCTTATGGTTCTTCGAGGGTTAGATGATGTTGAAAAAATGATATTGAAATATTAATTTTTTATGTTATGATATAATTTTATTTCATAAAATAAATGAATATTTAAAAATAAAATTACATATAAATTAAAAACACAGATAAATTAAAAACACACAAATTAATTATTCATCTTCATGATTCATGACCATTAATTTTTTTAATTTTTATATTATTTTTTAAATATGAAAAATGCCAGATTTAATATGGCTATTAAAATTCTTTAAAAAAATAAAAGAGGAGCAAGCGGGACTTAACCACACAGATTCTTTCCACGTGGGCCCCATCTGCTTTATCGCACGAGTAGTCTTCGTCGTGAATTTTCCTCGCCTCTCAAATAGGCTACGAAGTCCACTTTTTTGTTGGGCTTTCTCGTCTATTGAATATGTACTTATCAGACCATCTCACAATATAATATAAAAAATTTCAATATTATGGGAATGATCTTCGACCCAATTGATTCATAAAAAATATTATTATTATTTTATTACAATATATGATCGAGAAACGTACTCTTCAAGATCCTGTTTCAATTTAGATTAAGATTGAAGTTTTTATTCATAAAAACACCGTTCAAAGTGACTTATTATCAGGGGCGGCCCTGGCCCTAGGCAGCCAGGGCACGCGCCCAGGGCCAACCTTGTGTCGGGCCCCAATTTTTTGTTTAAAACAATTATTATATTATAGATATATATTTTTATTTATATATAAATATTATATATTATGCTCTCACACAAAATTTATTCACATAAAATAAGAGTTTGAGTTTTTAATTTTGAGAGTTTCGATATTGTTAGTTTGTGGCTGCGTGCGATTACGTGAATTGACTATTAATAGTTTAAGAATTCAGAAAATAGAGAAGTACAAAATTTACGAAAATACACAAACACATTCAACAAAATGATCCAAGGTATGAATTACAAGACTCTTGTTCAATTTTATTTTATTTTCGAATTTTGATATATTGTTTAATCTTATTTTGATTTAATGTTTTTGTTCACATTATTTTTGTTTAAGGTAAGATGTTAATATTTGTTGTAATTTCACATAGATTCTGAAAATTCGAGGATTACAGGTCTGAAAATGAATATTTTTCCTATGATATTGGTTGCGTATCAAATTTTATTGACTATTCCTGTGACTGTAGCATCAGTTGAGAAAATTTTTTTCAAGTTAAAATTATTGAAATCTTATTTGAGAACCACAACGACTCAAGAAAAACTGAATGATTTGGCGATCCTCTGCATAAAAAAAACATATTGGAAGATATATCTTATGACCATATAATTGATGATTTTTTTTCAAAAAACATAAGAAGAGCCAATTTTAAATAATATTTTTTGTTGATTAAATTATTTCTAAGAATTATGTAAATCTTTTTTCATTTGTGTACTTTATTGATTTATGTATTTTGGTATATTTTAATTATGTTATTCGAATTTATATATATATATATATATATATATATATATAGATGAATTTTCAAGTTAATACGAAAGGGCTCATAGTATAAACTTTGCCCAAGGCCTCGTTTTTCTTAGGACCGCCCCTGCTTATTATTAATCTATCGATAACTTATCTTATTCAATCTCATGTTTAGTTTGTCATATTATTTATCTATTTACTAAATATTTATCTTACATCAATCAAAATTTTCAAATCATTCATTATTCATCGCATATCAATCAAATCATTGAATTTAAATTAATATATTACTCTTAATAAATAATATTATTCAAATTTTCTTAATTTTCAAAAGCACAAAATGATAATCTATCATCTTATTTAAAATTTTATCAATCAAAACAAACAAACTATTATTTATCAATCAAACAAAATACTATCATTTTGTATTTATTTTTTTATAATATTAAATTATTTATATCTTTATTATTATCCTATTTGTAACTTCAAATAGTACCAAAGATTACTCACATATAGAGGTCTAATCCATCTAATTGGTTACGTATGAACTCGGGCCGAATACGTCCATGTGGCAAACCAGTACTAATTAATTATTACTAATGTCCATTTGTATTTGTTATTAATTAAGATATCAAATGTTAAGAGAAAGTCTTTAATTATTTAAGTCCATTGGTAAATTTAGGGCTGAGATACCGAATTAAAATACCGTTTTTCGGGATATCGTACCGAATTTTTCTCGATATATAGACATTTTTTTGGTATATCTAATTTTTTTTTGTTTTCTGTACGGTATTAGTATGGATTTTTTCCATATCAGAATTTCAAAATTTTGATAACGGTACCAGTATGAATTTTTTTCATACCAATATTTTTGATACGGTATACCGAAAACTCATCATTTGTTGATAATTGTAACAACGTGAGCGTTCAATGAATTCGATCACTGTTTGGGCGTATGATGTAGGTATCTGATAGACACCATAAGATGTTCATATGGTGTCACAAATTAAAGCTTAAAAATAGACGTTTGGAATATCATATATATATATATTTATTTATTGTTAGAAGTAAGTAATAAAAATCAAACACGAAGAAAAACAAGAAACCGTTTTTCATGTGAAATATAGAGTGACCAATTGATCATCCCCAAAAATACCAAGTAATTACAACCACGCAGCTTGAACCGCGGTCGGGTAAAAAAAATATCAAAACTTCAATTGAATTCCTAACTTTACATACGTCACTAAAAACCCAAATTCATTGGTTTTTTGCTTAGCTGATATAAAAAAAATAAATAAAAACTAAAATAGAAAAAAGTAGTAGATAAAGAAAATTACAGCTAGCTAACTAGCGCGCGGCAACTAAATAAGGTAATAAAATATATATAATATAGTAGTCTAACAGGTCTTGTGAATTCTATATACATATAATTGTATATATTAATCTTGTGAAATCATGAGATTGCTAAATTTTTTTTATGATTATAATCCTCTTGTGTTTTCAAATTTTGTGCATAAATATCTCTGAAAATACGTACGGACAATGACTTATGTGCTCAAATTTTAAAAATACAAAAAGATATGTGCTCGAGTTTAAAAAAGCACAGAGAGCTGGTAAATCATTATTTTTTCATTTTTCGCAATCTCGTTATTTCACGGTTAATGTATGCAATTACCCATTCTATATATATATATATATATATATCTATCTATCTACCTAAGCGAGGATGTTAGAGCCTGGAACAGGTTTTCATCACAAGGAAGAGTGAGGCCGTTTTCGTGGTCGAAGCCGAACTCTTCCTCGGCAAGCTGCAAAAGGCTCTGAAACTCAGGCCGGCTGAGGAAGGAGATGGGGACAATGAATCTGCTCCTGTTCTTTCCCACGTACACCACGAAATGGCCCTTGGGGACATCCACTGGCAGCCCTTCTTCTCCGTCGCCGCCTTGCGATCGCTTCCCTAAGCTCGAGCAACGCCTCACGATTTGCTTGATCACCGCTTTCTGTGACATTTTGTTCGATTTCTTGATTGCCATTTTAGCCCTTTTTTCTTCGGCTTTTCGGTTGGAGATCGAAAATGTGTATATATATATAATAATAATATGATTTGTTAGAAGATTTAATATAATGGTTTGATGTTGAAAATATTGCATGTGGTTGTGGGGTAAAGAGATCGACCAGGAGGGTGAACATGATGTTGGTATTGTAATCAAACAATATGATTTTACCCAATATTGTTGGGTCTCATCAAGACAATTGGGTCCCCTTTTTCTCGAATTAAATTGACTTTTAACCAACGGCTTGGACTGAGACGAGCTAGAAAAATTAATTTCGGTGATGGGGTGAAAATTAAATAATTTTTTTAGAAATATAATTTCTAGTAATCCGCACCTTGTTTTACGAAATTAAATTGTAAAACATGATTAAAAATCATAATCTTCATTGGTCAAGTGCTTAATCAGATCAAAAATAGGAAACATGACTTCGGAACTACCGAGGAGTTCGGAACATCCAAACTCCAGATTGGAAGATCCGAACAGGGTCGGAGGCACTGTTCATGTTCGGAAGCTAAGGGTGTAGGTTGGAAGATCCGAACCGCATGATCAGAACGTCCAATCAGATTTATGCCATGCAATTAATGAGGTGTCAATATCGTGGTTTTTCTTTGGAAAAGTGGGAATTAGCAAGCAAATATGTGAATTCTTACATAGATAGAGGTCAAGGAGAGGTGAAGGAAGTGTTGGATTTAAGTTATGATGAATTACCATATCAACTTAAACCTTGTTTTCTTTCTTTGCGGTTTTTACAAGAACACTACAAAAAAAACACAGCGAACTTGCGATGGTTTCTAAAAAGTGTTGCAAAAATATGCGACGGTTTTTTAAAAATTGTCGCAATTGCGAAGTTTTATTTAAATTGTAGCAATTTTTTTGCCACGATTTTACAAAATCGTCGCAAGTGCGACGATTTTTAAAAACCGTTGAAAATGAGACGATTTAAAATAAACCGTAGAAAATTGTTTGCTACGGTTTTTTATGAACCGTCGCAATTTCCACGATTTATAAAAAAAACCATCGCAAATTGTAGTCAGTGATATTGGTCAACTGTCTCACTTAAACATATGGACATTGTTGGGGATCGTGTGTGTGTGTGTAGAGGGGGGGGGGGGGGGGTGAATACACACTCTAAAAATATTTGACTCTTAATGCAATATGGTTGAGCAAATGTTATGTAATGCCCCGTTTTTATCTTAATTGATGGTATTTGAGATATTCGGTGATTTTAGAATTCGAGAGGCGACTTTTAATTAATCAGGGACCTTTTTGCAATTTTTAGAAATTTCAGGGATTAAAATGCAAAATTGAGTTTTGTTATATGTGTGGCTTTGACTTAGCCATTATATTCATTCTCCTTCATCCTCTTCAACGTGCCATCACCATGAGAGGCGACCAAAAGGCTTCCAAACTTTTGTGATTTCCATTTTAGCTCAATCCGTCCGACAGAATTTATTTTTGAGTTGATATCTTCGATCACAGCGACGAGTGCTCCGTTTGAAAGTAAGTTTATCTTAATTCTGAGAGGTTTGAATTTTTGAATGCCTTTAGAATTGATTTATATTCGGAGAGGATGATGTTGAGATAGCTGTGATAGTATATCTAAGACGGTTCGAAAATCTATCGACGATTGAATTTGATTTGAATTTTCTTATGATTTTCGAAATTGTGGATTTTGAGATGTGTTGGGATTGATTTGGAATGGATGTTTGTTGATTGAAATGAGTTTATTTGATTCATATTATGTTGTCTGCATTTTCGGTTTGTTAGAATATAGCCGTTATGCCGTCAGTTTGAGTTTTGGAAATATCGTTTCGATGTTTTGATTGTACCAAGTTTGATGAGGTTTTGATACCGATATTGATCTTGTGACTTCTTATTTAGATTGAATCGAAGTCAGTGGAGTTGTGAGATTGCAGCTTTGATCAGTTTGAAAGATTTGAGCCGGTATAGTATCGAATTTCTTATTTATCAATCGAAGAAGTTTGATTGAGTTTTTAAATGAGATTGTTGTTTTACAGATTGAAGATTGTGAAACGACGAAAAGGTATAAGACGACTTTGGAATGGAATAGGACGATTAACTTGAATCCGAATTGATTCGAGTGTCCTAGAAAAAAATCACATACTTGCATGTTTAAATGCTTACTTGAATTTATAATTGAGAATTTTATTCGAATGCATGAGATTACATATGCATTCATATTGAGCCCTTTATTCGTTCTCAGATAGAATTAGACGATTTGGAGATTATTGTTGAGGGGCATTGGTAGTAGAGACAAACTCCAATGACCTGGGTAACTCTCTATAATGCTCCAAAGTCTAGAGGACGCAAGGTATACCGCATTCACCTCGATTGGGAGAGTCGGTGAGTCGTGGGAATATCTTGGCCTCGGGATCCCAATTTACAAGACGAAATTCCTTTGATTATCTTGACGGATAATTTTCGAACCCCAAGGATATGCATTGCATTTTATTGCATTATGAATGACATGTTGTTTATATATATATCATGATTTGATATATTACGTGGAATTATATGTTATGTCTTTTTTACTCGGAATTGTATTTTCACCGGATTATCCGGCTGTTGCCTTTGTTTGTATGTGTACTTGGCAACAGGTGGGGCAGGACCGAGTCAGAGGCAGCATGGCTAGGTGGTTGAGATGATAGACGTGAGACCTTGTTGTTTTAGAAGTCGAATATGTAATAGAACGTAGATTTTATTCGAACTCGTTTTGTATCGGTTATGGAACTTAGATTGATGCATGTTCTATTAGTTTGAGATTGTATAACTCTAGAACTACCTTGTAATGTAATATGCATGTTTGGATGTGTTGATGCATGTTTTAGATTGAAAATTGAATTGTTGTTGGAAGTTGGAAAGCATGCCCTGTTTCTGATTTTTTTTTTCCTGATCCCAGGGTGCGCTTGATCCTACGTTTTTCTGAGATCGAGCGCGGCCCATGTTTAATTGGAGGCAATAACTTTTATAAGATGGTGCGCTCGATCTTGGAATTTTATAGGATCGAGCGCAGCACTTATTATTTCTCGGCAGAGAGTTTAGGAAAATGGTGCGCTCGATCCTGGAATTTTATAGGATCGAGCGCAACACTATTTATCCGATTTTTTTTTATTTTAATTTCCTACCGAGCTTTGATTATCGATGTTTGCTAATATTATCTTAAGATTAGATGATTAGAATCGGGGTCTCACATTAAGTGGTATCAGAGAAATAAGATCTTGGACTAAATTTAGAAGCGAGCGGGGTAGATCGAGTCCGCATGAATTGAATTCTCGCATGTGATTGACTTATTTAATTGATTTATTAAATACCATGCGAGCATGCTTTATTAGTGGAAAAAATTATTTGAATTACATGATTATGTGATTTAAATTATAAAGCATGAATTAATTGAGATATGAACTGTAAATTTTCTGCTTGTTCTCAAATACTCTTGGGGTCGACTGAGTTTGTCGTACGGGGATGGATGAATACTGGATAGTTGGGATTAAGATTTTGAGATTTTATGTCTTAACCAGTTGATTAGCAGATCTGTATCCTAAAGAGTTTTGAGCAGGAAGCAACTAGCAGAAACCTGTTCGTTTGAATAGGATAGTACTACGATTGATCAGATGGATGTCACCCCGACGCCGATGGAGACCTTGTTGATGAGGTTTCAATCATTTAACCCACCGAATCTGAAGAGTACTGAAAGTGTCGTTGGGTGTGAAATTTGGTTAGAAGAGATCGATCAGTTGTTTGATTCTCTGGGCTACCCTGATGACCGTCGCATCCGGTTAGTAATGTATCAACTTCAAGGTATTGCTAAGACTTGGTGGATCTCTAGGAAGAAAGCGTTAGAGAATCAAGGTACGACTATTTCTTGGAGTCTGTTTAAATCCGAATTTATGCAGCAGATTCCTTTCTACCCATTAACCCGATTTAGAGGAAGTACCACTAGAGATCACCTACAAGCGAGAGGAAAACAATTCAAGAAGGCAGGAAGTAGTTCTTCTAGCTCTGGTGAATCGAAACAGTTTGGCTCAAGACAGAGTACGGGAACTTCAAGTATGAATTGCAGAGATTGTGGAGGTCAAAATCTCAGTGATCTTTGTCGTGGAATTTTTGGAAAATGCTATTTCTGCCATCAGACAGGACACTATGCTAGAAAATGTCCTAAGCGTAACACCGTCGAATCTCAGATCGGGAGTTCTTTTAGACCGATATTTCAGCTGGAGCAACAAGTTTCTTTGGTTCACTCGAATCAACCTCCGTTACCTCAGACTTTAGTCCTTGCTCTTAGCGAGGATCAGCAGACTCTGACTGCACCTGACGATGAATTAGCAGGTAACAGTTCGTTTTTGTTTTCTAATTTTTTGACTGAGGAAAACAATAGTAGATTCGTCAATCGGTCAATCAAACTCGGATGGCAATTCAAACTCAGATTGACCATAGTAGTCTCGTGACGAATCCATCAACCATGAACTCCATCCAATTTTGAACCAGAATAAACTGAACGACCGACCGTTGGGTCGTTCTCTTTCTGCTATCAACTGCAGACAGTTCAGAACATCGAAAAAAAACATACCTCTAACATAGTTCTTCATCTGCTTCTATCCCATCTGACTCTTCAATCGTCGTATACCTTTCGATCATCTGAAAGAATACTTAATACATCGCAAGTGCCAATCTCAAAATACTCTGCCTCGAACCGAAAAATATGGCTCGGATGCAAGAACTTTGGAAATTATCATATCTGCTTCAACTCTAAATCGAAACTGCATCAATCATCAATCAAGAAGAATTTCCGATAGTAGATAAAATAAGAACAGATCTACACTCCAACCAAAAGTGAAGAAACCTTCGGTCAAAGAGGATAACTGTAGTAGATAAAATAAGGATAAATCTTTCGACTCAAACATCAGCTGCTGTAATCAATTCCTCAGCTAAAAAGATTCGCAGTCGGAAATCCTCACAGTCTAATCCTCTTCTCTGTTTCCAAATTCCGTTCAGTCTGCGAAACAATTACTTCAACTTCTAAGATCAGAAAAGATTATTGAAATCTTCTCATAGGAAAAGGACGCCAGATCTTCCAATCAATAAGATCGCTACAAGCTCAGAATCAAGAACCAGACATTGAGTCTCGAGCGTCTTCAGCTGCTTCGATGTTAGACTAATGCGATTACTCTGTATAAGAATATAACCAATTCTCGATAAGAAGAAATTAAAGTACTACACGATCATCAGTACAGAAAGGAAAAAGAATACTGAAGCGCTGTCAATCTCCTCTTCAACCAATAAAACTGGTCTCATAAGATTCGCTTCAAATGAAAGACGCATCCTTCATAGACAGTCGAATAATCGGCTTTACAATGATAAGAATTCCTAGAATAATCCGCGATAGTAACTTGCTAAACCCAAAAATCTTCAAATTCCTGATACGGAGGTCTATCTAGATCAAATCATATCGGCTTCGGTCTTGAGGTGATCAATAGAATTTCCAGTTCCAGAGATAATGATCAAGGAAAGACAACTCAATCCAATAGAATTTAGACGTCTAAAGAATAGCATACTACTGCTCTTCACACAATCTGTAAGACGATTCTCCAAGGCTCTGTACGATTAGTACAATTCTCGCTCCGAAAAGGACAAGAACAACGATAAGAAATTCTAAATGCAGCTAAAACTTCTGAAAGATTCGGTTCCTAAAAACTCATGAACACTGCAGAAACGCTTGTCAAATCAAACGTCAAGACCAAAATTCAAACAACTAAACCTCATTCTGAAAACGATCACGAGGATGTTCTCTTCTCGAACCCTTAGTTGATGACATCCTGATCTCCAATCAGTGCATAATTCAATCTGACAATCGGGATCAAAACTAGAAATTCATTCTGACAACGTCATCAATTCTATAACCACTGGTGTATCAACCAGATCGGGTTACAATATATGACATCAACTGCAATTCATTGAGAAATCTTCCGTACAATCCTGTAACAAATGATCATTCGACAGAACAACTATCAAGAATCCTAGAATAAAAAATTCTTACCAGAGGATTCCCAATCGTCTGTCGATTCGGATCTGAATCTGACAAATTTCTAAAATAATTCACCGATGCTCTGTACTGATTAAAGCAGTTAAACAGACAATAAATTAAGATCGGATACTTCAGTACCAAACTGCTCTGTTCAATCACATTCCTATCCAATCGAAATTCAAAACTTCAAACTTACCCTGCCGTAATTCATCCCTACTCTCACAGGCGAAGAAAAGCAACTACTGAATTCGAAAGCTCATAGACAAGACAAACCATAAACAAATTCTTCAATATCCTCAGAGCGACATATAGCCAGAACAGATGATATGGATTTAGAGCCTTTGCCGAACTATTTAGAAAAGTTCTTGTATGATAAGTACATGCCATATCTTAAGCTCAGTATTACCAGATGTGGTAAATCATGGTACCGACTCTGAAGGTCCATGGTTCGAATTAGAGGAAGTTATGAGACTCCCTGAGCCAGGGAAGGGAAGATTGGGAGTATAGTGCGTGATACTTGCACTAGCTGACGATTGTCGCTAACTCCTATGAAGATATTGTTTAACCGCTGTCAGATGACTATCTTGATGGCTTTCTTTCGATTAGTTGCACAGACAGAAACGAGAATCTCTAATGGCATATTTTGATGAGATGTACGAGCAGGAAGTAAATCTCATAGAATTGAGAAGATGATTTATCTGAGTCACCTGATTTGAGACCAGATTTGATTAGATGTTATTAGGACAGATGAAGAATTGTCTATCGAAAAGGAAGACGACTTGAACTAGAAAGTCGAAGAATACAAATTTTAGATGCAGAATTCGTATTGTGATCGAAAAGATCGAATTTTTCTAAAGAATTTTATTTCAGAGGATTTTTCAGATATTAGAATAGAGAGAAATCTTTTTTTTGAGATTGTTTTAATCTCACGAGAGTCTGGAGATGATGGGCGATCTTGCCTACAAACTTGTTTTATTCCGTCTCTTTTTGGTTTTTCACGAAGTGTCTTCCGTCTTTTGATGCGAATTATCACCAGATTTTCGTTGTTGAATTACCAGATCAGAATTTCTTTTTCTCTTTAGCTGATGAGACCGGAATTGTTGAAGTGACGAATTTCTCGAGACGACTGATTCAGAGTATGACCGAACAGAGTAGCAGCTCCATTGCCAAACCGATTCAGTTGTGTTTGTACAGTTGAGCCGATTCGGTTTTGAAGAAGAAGTTAGAAGAACAGAGTTTGTTTGGAGCAGCAAATTCAGAGTTAGTCCTGAGAGGAGAATCTTTATTGCAGTTTTGACTTTATCTCGTTCTCTCGAACTTGAACCGTTTTTGATTTCGAGGACGAAATCTATTTTTAGAGGGGGAGAATTGTAATACCCCGTTTTTATCTTAATTGATGTTATTTGAGATATTCGATGATTTTAGAATTCGAGAGGCGACTTTTAATTAATCAGGGACCTTTTTGCAATTTTTGGAAATTTCAGGGATTAAAATGCAAAATTGAGTTTTGTTATATGTGTGGCTTTGACTTAGCCATTATATTCATTCTCCTTCATCCTCTTCAACGTGCCATCACCATGAGAGGCGACCAAAAAGCTTCCAAGCTTTTGTGATTTCCATTTTAGCTCAATCCGTCTGACAGAATTTATTTCTGAGTTGATATCTTCGATCACAGCGACGAGTGATCCGTTTGGAAGTAAGTTTATCTTAATTCTGAGAGGTTTGAATTTTTGGATGCCTTTAGAATTTATTTATATTCGGAGAGGATGATGTTGAGATAGCTGTGATAGTATATCTAAGACGGTTCGAAGATCTATCGATGATTGGATTTGATTTGAATTTTCTTATGATTTTCGAAATTGTGGATTTTGAGATGTGTTGGGATTGATTTGGAATGGATGTTTGTTGATTGGAATGAGTTTATTTGATTCATATTATGTTGTCTACATTTCCGGTTTGTTAGAAGCCGTTATGCCGTCAGTTTGAGTTTTGGGAATATCGTTTTGATGTTTTGATTGTACCGAGTTTGATGAGGTTTTGATACCGATATTGATCTTGTGACTTCTTATTTAGATTGAATCGAAGTCAGTGGAGTTGTGAGATTGCAGCTTTGATCAGTTTGAAAAATTTGAGCCGATATAGTATCGATTTTCTTATTTATCAATCGAAAAAGTTTGATTGAGTTTTTAAATGAGATTTTTGTTTTACAAATTGAAGATTGTGAAACGACGAAAATGTATAAGACGACTTTGGAATTGAATAGGACGATTAACTTGAATCCGAATTGATTCGAGTGTCCTAGAAGAAAATCACATACTTGCATGCTTGAATGCTTACTTGAATTTATAATTGAAAATTTTATTCGAATGCATGAGATTACATATGCATTCATATTGAGCCCTTGATTCGTTCTCAGATAGAATTAGACGATTTGGAGATTATTGTTAAGGGGCATTGGTAGTAGAGACGAACTCCAATGACCTGGGTAACTCTCTATAATGCTCCAAAGTCTAGAGGATGCAAGGTATACCGCATTCACCTCGATTGGGAGAGTCGGTGAGTCGTGGGAATATCTTGGCCTCGGGATCCCAATTTACAAGACGAAATTCCTTTGATTATCTTGACGGATAATTTTCGAACCCCAAGGATATGCATTGCATTTTATTTCATTATGAATGACATGTTGTTTATATATATATATATCATGATTTGATATATTACGTGGAATTATATGTTATGTCTCTTTTACTGGGAATTGTATTCTCACCGGATTATCCGGCTGTTGTCTTTGTTTGTATGTGTACTTGGCAACAGGTGGGGCAGGACCGAGTCAGAGGCAGCATGGCTAGGTGGTTGAGATGATAGACGTGAGGCCTTGTTGTTTTAGAAGTCGAATATGTAATCGAACGTAGATTTTATCCGAACTCGTTTTGTATCGGTTATGGAACTTAGATTGATGCATGTTCTATTAGTTTGAGATTGTATAACTCTAGAACTACCTTGTATTGTAATATGCATGTTTGGATGTGTTGATGCATGTTTTAGATTGAAGATTGAATTGTTGTTGGAAGTTGGAAAGCATGCCCTGTTTCTGATTTTTTTTTTCTGATCCCAGGGTGCGCTCGATCCTACGTTTTTCTGAGATCGAGCGCGGCCCATGTTTAATTGGAGGCAGTAACTTTGATCAGATGGTGCGCTCGATCCTGGAATTTTATAGGATCGAGCGCAGCACTATTCATCCAAATTTTTTTTTTTATTTTAATTTCCTACCCGGCTTTGATTATCGATGTTTGCTAATATTATCTTAAGATTAGATGATTAGAATCGGGGTCTCACATGTTAGTTCACTCAACCGATTTTCCTTCAACTTTCTAGGGATATAAGATCTACTAAAAGTAGTGCGGAAACAACTCTTGCTATACTAGATGATAATGATGGAATCGTGTAATGCAGTGGCCTAAGTAAGAAATGATATGTTTATGGATGTTCGGAGTTCAATCTCTTACGTCACCTCTTCTTCCTCATGGGAAAGATACACTAGAAGACTTTGGTTATTACAACGACATGCAATACACCCGATCCAAGTTAGGAATTATAAAATGCCGAAGATGGAACTCCTAGATTCACACTGATAAGATTCTAAGTTCTTATCAAACTTTCTTCAGTTGATGATGATGGTGCTCTAAGCTTCTTAAAGGCTTAGAATATCAAATCCTTGTAGCAGATAGTGTTCTTCAAACAACGGTTGGATTTGAGTAACCCTTGAAAAGATCTCCTCGTAGATCGGAATTACTGAGTAACAACAACTCAAACCAAATACTAAAAGCACACACCGGAACCTATCTCCACCACTGCTGCAAACCTGCAACTACGGTCTCCCGGAGCCTTCTGCTCTATAAAGTCTGAGACCTGCCCCGTGGAATACGGTGTCCAAACCAAAACACGGACGTGATAATAAAATGCTCAGTACGAGAGTATGAGTATACAAATACTATATGAGCATGAATGTAAGTGTACGGGTATCAAGACACTAGATCAAAAAATCCTGCTCATTGACACGGGCCCCAGGTATATAGAACTATGCGTCGTCGCACTAGGAGGCGGATCATATACCCAATGTGGATATAGGTGACCTGATCACATGTAGTGACCAACACCGTGATCACCTACTATTAGAACTAAGCATGCAATAATCTTAATAAAAACATTATTAGAGTTAAACTGCGGAAACTGATAAAGTTATACAATCCCATGAGAAGAATCTACAAACTTAATTATTACAATTAAATTGAATAACAAGATTCTCAGTACCAACATCCTCGAAACGATAAACCATACTGCAAAGATAACTTTCCATGCTAAAAATCTTGACACCTAGGATCTCCCAGCATCTCTTGTGCTATCCAACCTGAGACATGCCCCATTGAATAGCGTGTCCAATAATCACAAAAATAAAGGACGTGTGTGAATTACGCTCAGTACAAGAGTATGATTATACAATATTATATGTGCATGAATGCAAGTGTACTGGTTAATAAGGCTCGAGGTCAGGAATCTCTGGTCAAGAATAGACTCGGGTCCTAGGTATGTAGCACTCTATGCCGTCGCACCAGGAGGTGGCTCACATACCCGACAGTGGATATAGGTCACCTGATCACGAATCTACGTGTCCAACCATCCACTAACATGATAGAGTGAAAACTCTACTACAGGATATTATAAGGGTACAAGCTCAAGATGATCATGCATGAAGCATAATAACGTGACATAATATATGCATATAAATCATGAAAACACATAATACATGTATACTCAGTCAGGGTATCTCGAATAGTACTTTCATACCTTAATACTACTAGGCAAGCTACACCAGCTCTACTGCCTAAGCCTATAATCAAAAGATTACTATATCACTAAACATCATCTAAAAGCCTTAAATAAGCTTAATATATACTCCCAAACTATTTATAGGATCTATTGTTATACCTTCGTCCGTTTTCATTCCTTTGATGATGAATGCCCCAGAAATTGGGCACAACTTCGCTAAAACTTCTGGACGCCTCGCCAAGGCATTGCCGCACATTGGGGAAGGCTAGAAACCCCTAATAACTACTAAGAATTGAGAGAGAAAAGAGGTGAATGAGCAAATAATATGGCTCCCTGATGCCCTATTTATAGACTGAGTTCGGAAGATTCAAACTCTGCTTCGGAAGCTCCGAAATTGCATGACAGCAACGTTGCAGAAATGCAATGATCAGAAGATCCGAACTTCTCTTTGGAAGCACCGATATCCAACGTGTCCGAAATCCTTGACACGTCGATAATGTGCATGGCCTAACTACAATCGGAAGCTCCGATTGCACTTCGGACTTTCCGAACCGTCCATAGCCTCCGAACTCTGAACTGTGCTTCCGAAGTGTTCGGACCCTCCGAACTTGGGTTAGGACCTTCCGATCTCTCCTTAACCAAAATCATAATGTCCCAAGAAAATCCAAATTAAGTCTTTAATTCACGCTTAATCAATTTAATCATGTAAAATGAAATCGGGTTATACATTCTCCCCCACATAAGAGATTTTGTCTTCGAAATCAGGTTTTAAGTAAACAAAATTAAACGCTGATTCAAACATCCTTTTATTAGAACTGAAAATTGTACAAATGGCATTACTGAAATCAAAATTACAATCAAAACAACTCAGTATGTTCCAAATGCATGCGGCTCTCTAGCTCCCAAGTGGCTTCTTCAGTGTCTCTGCACTGCTACTTAACTAGAACGAGAGGAATGACCTTGTTCCGCAACACCTTGTCCTTATGATCCAGGATCTGCAACGGTATATCAACATAAGTCAAGTCAGTATCCAACTGTACTTCTAACGGTTGTAAAACATGAGACTCTTCTGCCACATACCGTCGCAACAGTGACACATAGAACTCATCATGGATACGGCGACAGTGCTAGTCTGTAAGCTAAATCTTCAATACATTCCAAGATCTTGAAAGGACCAATGAATCTCGGAGATAGCTTTCCTTTGAGACCGAATCACAAAATCCTACGAAACGGTGAAACTCGCAAGAATACCTATTCGCCCACCTCAAATTGTAAAGATCTATGCGTGGTATTCTCATAACTGGCCTGACGATCTTGCGTAGTCCTGATACGCTTCTTGATATGATCAACTAAATCTGTAGACTGTTGTACTAACTCTGGTCCCTCTACATGTCGTTCCCCAACTTCTTCCCAGAATATTGGAGTATGACAATGTTGCCCATACAATGCCTAAAAAGGTTCCATCCCAATACTGTGGTGGTAGCTGTTGTTGTATGCGAATTCAATCAATGGAAAATTATCTTTCCAAGCTGGACCAAAATCCATAGTATAGGCTCGCAACATATCCTCAAGAGTATGGATAGCGCGTTCCGTCTGCCCAACTATCTCTGGGTGGTATGCGGTACTCAAACTGAGGGTAGTGCCCAAAGCACGCTTAAAAATCCCCCAGAATCTGGAAGTAAACCTAGGGTCTATGTCACTAACGATGCTCACTCGTACACCATGGAATCGTACAATATCTTGAATGTACAAACGAGCCATCTGGTCAACAGTGAAATCTCGATTGTAGGGAAGGAAATGTGTTGACTTGGTCAGTCCATCTACCACAACCCAGATAGCATCACAGTTCCGCGAAGACATCTGTAAATGGGTCACAAAATCTATCGTGATAAACTATCATTTCCACTCCGGAATCAGTAAGCTATGCATTAATCCTCAGGGTCGTCGATGTTCAGCCTTAACCCCCTGACACACCAAGAACTTAGACACATACTGATACATACTCCGCTTCATTCATTTTCATCAAAACCGAGTCTACAAGTCCTTGTACATCTTGTTGCTCCCCGGATTAATACTTAACTTTGTATGATGCGCTTGAGATAAAAGCTCTTCTCTAAGAGTATCATCCTCCGGTACCACAATATGACCACATAAACATAGACACCCATCTGATTGGTAATGGAATCCAGACGTACCATCACTGTTGGCCAGTCGAGTCACCGTTGAATCTTCAGATCAGACATCCGAGCATCTAGAATCTGAGAATACAGGACTGACTCAGATAGAATTGCAAACATCTGATTGCTTTATATACCCTTATTAAAGCATATGCGGTCAAGTTAGAAACACCTGGATGATATTTGATTTCGCAATCTTAATCCTTTAGTAAATCCATCCAACGTCTCTGCCTCATGTTCAACTCTGCCTGAGTAAAAAAATACTTGAGACTCTTGTGATCAGGGAAGATTTCAAACTTCTCGCCATAACGATAGTGGCGCCAAATCTTTAGTACAAAGATAATAGCGGTCAGCTCAAGATCATGCACCGGATAATTACCCTCGTGAACTTTCAACTGTCTAGAAGCGTACGCAATCACGTCTCCATTCTGAGTCAAAACACAACCCAAACCATGCAAAGAAGCATCGGTATACATGACGTACCCTCTAGAACCAGAAAATAATGCTAACACTGGCGCAAAAGTCAACCGTCTATGAAGTTCACAGAAATTTTCTTCACACTCAGAAGACCACTCAAAGTTCAAACCCTTACGAGTAAGCTGTGTTAGGGGTCGAGCTAGCTACGAGAAATTCGCGATGAAGCGACGATAATAACCTGCCAGACGCAAGAAACTACGAATCTCGGCAACTAACGTCGGACGTGGCCAGTTTCAAACAGTCTCAATTTTGCTCGGATCAACTGAAACTCCCTGTCTGGATATCACATGGCCAAGAAACACCACACAATCTATCCAAAACTCACACTTACTCAATTTTGCGTAGAGTTGCTTATCTCAAAGAGTCTGCAAGACAAGCCTCAGATGATATGCATGCTCATCCACACTATCAGAGTATACAATAATATGATCGATAAATACAACGACGAACTTGTCTAAGTACTCCCTGAAAACACGGTTCATTAAATTCATGAATATATCCGGTGCATTAGTCAATCCAAACGGCATCACCAATAAAACGTAATGCCCATATCTCGTCCAGAACATATTCTTGGCTATATCCTGATTTCTTACCCGCATCTGATGATAACCCGATCTCAAATCAATCTTGGAGTAAACTGAAGTACCTTGCAACTTATCGAATAAGTCATCAATACAAGGAAAAGGATACTTATTTTTTATGGTCACGCGATTCAACTGACGATAATCGATACAGAGTAGCATGTTACTTCCTTGTCCTACTTCTTCTCTTTCTTGAATTTGTTTCCTCGCATGAATCATTTGAATTTTCTTGCGAAGAGCACCATGTCATCATCATCTTCTTCTTCGACTTGGCTGGATAAGGAAATCCCCTTTGCCTTGATCTTCCCATCTTCCTTTAACTTCTACCTTGTGGATAATTCCAACTCATGGGTTTTTAGGGTCCCATGTAGTTGATCAAGATCATAGGAAGCAGTGTCGCCTTTGTTGGACTCAATGATGGCCGTTCTCTTGGCATCCCACTCCTTGGGTAGGACACGTAGAGCTCTCCTCCAAACTTTCTTGGAAGGATATTGTTCTCCAAGTTGAGCTAGCTCGTTGATGATTTGGGTGAGTCTTCGGAACATTGTATCTACATCTTCATTTGGATCCATCTCAAATGTCTCGTATTTGAGTTGTAGAAGATCGATCTTTGTCTCTTTGACTTGGTTGGTACCTTCGTGGCATATCTCTAATTTGTCTCAAATCTCTTTTGCGTAGGAGCACATTGAGATCCGGTTGTACTCATTCATATCTAAATAACAATGAAAAATATTCATAGATTTAGCATTTTGAGAGATTAATTTCATATCCTCTTTTGAAAAGTCATCCATTCCTTTAGGAACTTCAATCCCATTAACTATTTTCATAGGTGTATAGGGACCTTTCACCGTCACATTCCAAAGGTCATAGTCTACGGATTGGATATATAGGAACATTCGATTTTTCCAATATCCGTAGTTTATGTCATTTAAAAGAGGAGGACGATTGGTTGATTTCCCTTGAGCGTAATCGCTTGCTAGATTTGCCATTAGAACCTTTTGAAATTTTTTCAAAAAGTGTGGCTTTGATACCACTTATTAGAACCTAATGGGGGGATTTAGGTTCCATTAGCAACTTTAGCAATTTAAAGCGATTATGCAAATACGCAAGCGAAAGACTTAAAGAAATCAAAATAAATGCGGTAAATAAATGCCTAAAGTAAATAAAGAGATAAAAGAGATAGGATATGTTTATGAAAGTTCGATGAAAAATCGTCTACGTCTCCCCTTCTTGGTTAAGGTCGATTAACCAAGGATCCACTAGCACTTCAACCGTCTTGGCCTTGATGGCTCCAAGGATAGCTGTACAACAACAACACGATCACCGCGCTGATACAACTCGATACACTTGGCCTTAAGTGCTCCAAGGATATTACTATTCGAGCGATTTCAGACGTATGATCCGCCAACTTTTAAAGGTACAAAATATTCCATTTCTTGTAAAGGTTGGTTAGAAGAGCTTGATAATTTGTTCGAGTCTTTAGACTACTCTAATGAACGTAGAATCAGGCTGATCATTTAGCAAGAAGCTGGTGGGTTGTGACAAAACAAATTCTGGAGAACCGAGGTTCAGTAATTACTTGGCAGGTATTCAAGACTGAATTTTGTCAGCGTTTTCTTCCTATATCCTTTAGAGAAGATAGATCCACCGAATTTGTTAATCTGCAGCAAGGAAATTTGACTGTTGAGAGTTATGTTGCTCAATTCTTCAAATTTCTTTGATTTGTTCCTTATGTGGTTGATGATGAGGAAATGCAAACTAATTTGTTTATCAATGGCTTAAATACGGAAATTTATTCTTGGATAAATGCGGGACGATCGAATAATCTGGCAGAAGAAATTGACAGGGCTAAAAGAGCTGAAGCTGGTTTTATGAGACAGAAGGAAAATTCAATCATGCCTTAGTATTTGGGACATCCGCAACCTCAGCCACAATTGTCATCGCAGAGCAGATTTGAGACAGGAGGTGGTGACAACAGTAGTAAAGAGCGGTTAAATCTTTTGAGACAACAACTTAAGAGGTATGGTAGCAGTTCCTCTAGCTCTAGCGGAGCGAGACCATTTGGTTTGGGTCAGAAGGCACAGTATGTCGGTGAATACTGCACTCATTGTGGAGGAAAACATGCAAGCGATAAATGCCGAGGAACTTTAGGAAAATGTCATTGTTGCTATCAAGTGGGACATTTTTCTCGAGTATGTCCTAATCGTTGGGGATCGAGTGGAAATCAGAATGAAGATCCATCTCCTAAGCAACAAGCATCTACAGATGAATGAGCTCAAACTGCACCAGATGATGAGATCGCAGGTAATTATAAGATTTGATTAATCTGCCTGCATAATTATGAATCTGGGTGCATTGGATACAGATATAGCTGAGTAATTGATTATGTTACATTATTTGTATGTTGAGCCTTTATCTGCTGTAATTTCTATGTTCTAACCGTGGTGAAAGGCTATGAAAGAAGATATCAACAAATTGAATCAGAAAAGTTGAATTACAGTTTGGAAGTAATAAGATTGAATTGGAATTGAATTGTGTTATTTGAGTTATAGTATGAGTTCCAAAATTAAGATTCCGTTCGATTTTGGGTATTGAATAAGATTTTGGTTCAATCATTATTATTCGAGAAGAGTTAGAGATCTTGTAAGATAAGTAAGAAAATCAGTTACAGTCGAGCCTTCTCTTTGATTTTACTGAAGCTATTATATCATATAATCATGACTCTTGAATCTTTTGATATCGATTTTGACGTTTTGTTATTCGACCTCAATCGATCTTCATTGACTCTTATTCTTTGTTAGAGTCTGATTTGATTCACTCGCTTAAAGTCAAGATGCAAGTGAGTGTTTTCACATAGCAAATTTTGTCATTCAGAATATTTGATCTTTGGATGACCTTGACTTGACTGAGTTTCTTTGTTTTTGAATTTCAAGAGTCGTTGATCATTTGGTGTATACATTCAGTATATTTGATGTTTTTGGCTCGTAACTGATAGAAATTTTGATTCGGAGTACTAGCAAGAGTTTTGGATTGATTGTATGATTTTGCCAGAACATGAGAAATCGAAATAAGAAACTAGAAGAATGCTAGATCGATTGATTAAAGATTTTGTTTTGTACTTGAGTTTCGAGACCGATACTCAAATAATCAGGACTGTTGCAATCCAAAATACGTTAAATTAGTTGGAAAGATGACTGCAACATTGAGATTAGATTAAGCAATTAGAATTCGGTTGAGAATACTTGATTGAGATATGAGACAAGATAGCAGATCAGAGTTAATGGATTTTGAGATGAATAATCGTTTTCTTGTGTCAGATAATCTAGACATGAGATATCAAATTCTGGAAAAGGCACACTACAACAGATTTTAAATCCATTCAGTTGTTTGGGAATTTTGTATGAATTACTTGGAAATTAGTATTGGTGAAAAAAAATGGAAGACAATATGTGAGACCCCGTTTCTAATCTTCTATTCTCGAACAATTACACAAAATCGAACACGAAGAGCCGCGTAAAATCGAATCAATTTTTTTTTTTTTTTAAAAGGATTGCTTCGCGCCCGCGCGAGCTTTCTCCTCGCGCGCGCGCAGGCAAAAGGTCCAGAGGCTCACGGAAGTGCTCGCGCCCGCGCAAGGGGAGTGCTCGCGCGCGCACGGGCAAAACTTCCAGAGCCCCTCCAAGCTAGCCGCGCGCGCGCGAGGTCCAGCCTTGCCCGCGCGCAGGCCAAACGGATAGAAACCTGGAAACACTGAAAAAAAACAACCAAGAGCATTTTCGATCAATTCTAAACTCAAGAACACATATATATCAACATTTAAAACATACAATATTCTAAGTTCTGCCCAAAAAAATACAATAAGAAGTTTGACGATAGGGTCATTCGACAAATCAAATAAATTCGATTTTCCTATACATAAATCAAGACATGAAATTTCATCAACCCTATAATGCAAGATTGCTAAAGGAACAAACTTCTAGACGGTGTCTCACTCTATCACTTCCAACTCGATCTAGTCATGTATCTTCTGACATGATCCTGCCCCACCTGTCTTCAAGTACACATACAAACAAAATGACAGCCGGTTAATCCGGTGAGAATACAATTCCCAGTAAAAGAGACAAAACATGCATATCAAATAATATATCGAAACAAGATATATATACATACAAGACAAGCAATTCCAAAAGCATGTCTAAACTCAATTCAAATGCATACAATGCAATGCATGTCTTTAAAACTCTGGGATTATCACGTCTGGATAATCACGAGGTAAAGGTTCTCTTCTCTTATTTGGGATCCCGAGGATAAAATATCACCAACTCACCGACTCTCCCGATCGAAGTGGACGGTGAATATTTTACTCCTCTAGACTCTGGGCACCTATAGAGAGTGTTTCTCGACAATTGGTAAAAATCTGCTAACCAATGTCACTCAACTATAGTCCACAGAACGTCTAACTCTTCTGGGCCTCTCTTGCCCGTAAAACCAAGGTAATTGGCTCAATATGAATGCAATGCAAGTCAAAACTCATTCAAGTAAAACAAATATCATATAATTCAAGTAGCATGCAAGTATGTGATTTTTTTTGGGCACTCGAATTAATTCAAATTCGAGCTAATCGTCCGATTCATTCCATTGTCGTCTTCTTACCTTTCCAAGTTCGTCGAGGATTCAAATCTGAAAATAACAACGAACTCAATCAATATCGAATTGAATCAAAACAAGCCAAGCAAGAAGTTAAATACTATACCGTCTTCAATTCTCGAGATGATTCAACTCCCAAGTTCGATCCAAACCCGAATCTTTCAACTCAAATCTAAAATGTTGAACATACGGATTCGATATCAATCTACTAATTCAAACAAACCCGGAAATCAAACCGAATAAACAACCGATAATCCAAAACTCGATTTCGACGGCATAACGGCTATAAACGGTCAAACCAAAAATCATCAACATCAATATTCCTCCTCAATAAAACACAAACCAACTCATACCATCTTCCAATCCCATAAAACAACCAAAATCAAAACAAAACCCAAGAATCATTTTCGAAATTAACCTCCAAAAATCATATAAAATCCAAACTTCATTCTTTTTCCAAACCGACTTCGAATACACGATCTATGCTAGCTCAAGCACAACATACCCGAAAATTATCAAATTATGACAACCCAACAAAATTCAAAGTTCGTGGATCGTAGCAAAACTTACGTCAAATTGACGCCCTCGTTGCGGTGATCGTGAACCTCAACTCAAATCTGAAATCTAACGGTCGGATCGAGCGAATCGGACGGAAGAAAAGCTTGGAACCATTTCCATGGCTTTCTCTCGGCTCTAGGCGAGATGGAGGGGAGAGAGAGGTGACAACAATAATAATAATAATCCCATTCTTTGACTAAGTCCAACCCTACAATATTGCAATTTGGCCCCTAAAACTCCAAATAAATCAATTCAATCCCGGCTCAATTAATTTCCACTAATTCCAAAATAAATAATAATTCAAGTCTGTTAATCTCGAAATAATTAATTTCGGGGCCTTACACAATATGACAGAATTGAATTTTTGATACCTATTCCAGTAATAAACGCAGAAAAGAAGAGACCGAGTGATCTATGAACCAGTTTAGCAAACTCTAGAGTCAAAACAAGAATAGTTTTTTGACAGATTTTAGTTCGAAATTACTCAAATCTTCACAAGTTTGCGATTTGTATTGTAGTAGATGTCATCAGACTCAAGAATACGATGTATGAGCTGTCATACAGATAGGAGTTGATAGCTGTTACGAAGTTGAGGATCTGATAAAATTACAGGAATTGTTAAAATCTATTGTTGAGATAGACACTTTAGATTGATTTGATAGTTTGTGGCATCGATTTTCAGAGGTTCTGAGTGTTTGGTTATATATAATTGCATTATGCCATCCTTCGCACGATGGATTGTCAGATATGACTATCTAGATTTTTGAGGATATGCTCAGAACTATAGTACTAGATTCGGTACTAGCTGACAGATTTTTGCCACTTGTTTATTATGATTCCTGTAACAGTTATTGGATAGATATAAAGATTGTGTTCTTGATTATGAGATGAGAAGAAAAGAAAAATTTTCTTTGTGATGAGACGGTATTTCAAAAGTATCAGTGATCAGATCATATGTGGTTTGATAAAAGATAGAGAATATGAAGTTTGGTCCGTACCGAATAAGAACAGAGCAGATTAGACCGAGTTAGAAATTGAATGAAAAATACAGAGTTTAAAGCTTGAACAAAGTGTTCACTGAGAAATGTTCTTTCCGGAGCAATATCTGATTTAATAAATAAAAAAAAGATAAGATATCAGAAAAGATATCTAAATTTCACAGAACTGAAGTCAGAAATACTTCAATCAACTCTACAGTTAACGAGATTCTGTATTAAGATTGATTGCGATTTCGAGGACGAAATCATTCCTTATAAGGGACGAATTTTAAGGCCCTAAAAATATTAAGTTATTAATTGCGAAAATTGATATTTAAATTCCGAATTTTGAAAAAATATTATTTTGGAAATTTATGGAAATTAGAGATTTAATTTCCAAGCCGAAAATATTTAATTTGAGAATTTTTGGATATTTGAGAATTAAATTTCGGTATTCTTAAATTAAAAAGAATAAAATATTTCGGTTTAATACTATGGGATTTAAGAGTTAAATTTGGAGTTTGGAAATAGAAAGGATTTAATTAGAGGAGAAATAGTGATTAAGGACCTATTTGCACATAACCAAGCCCTCAGGGGTCAAAGTGCAAATTGTGTGTGCAAGTGGGACACACGTGTACATGCATATATGTGTAAGTGTAATTACATGTAATTCATTCAGAATTTCAGCAGAAAGAGTCGAGAGGAAAAGAAAAGATAAACTCAAGCCCTTTTTTATACTTCGAACTCCGATTAAATTCAATCCGCCCGATAGAATTCATAACTAATCATATATCTGCGATCACGGCTGCGAGTGCTACGTTTTGACGTAAGTTTTAAAAAGTTTTGTCAACTTTGAATTTTTAAGATGTTGATAGAATTAAGATTTTATTGTATAAACATAATCTAGTATATACGACGATAGCATATTTAAGTTGGATCGTGAAAAGATCGTCGTTTGAACATGTTTTTGGTTTATGCAATGATTTCTGAAAATTTTGAATTTATGGGGCTGCTGAATTCGGTTGATATGGATTGAAATGAATATGATATGGTGTTTAGATTATTGATAAGATGTTGTTAATGCTTTTGAAATTATCGAATTCGAGCCGTTACGCCGTCAGTTGTTGTGTGACAAATTCTCAAAATTAGAGATGCTAAATTCGAATTTGTAGTGATGAAATGAGATTGATATGAGTTACATATCAATGTTTTAATGATGTATAATTTGATGGAATCATTGGTTTCGAATTGATGCGCCGTCGGTTTGAATTTCGATTATATTATCACATTTTGAAGTGTTTAAGCAATTATAAGATTTAGATGAGATTGAATGCTAATATTTGAGTTATAAACACTTCAATTCAGATTTAAGTTGAAAGATATCGAGTTCGAGTCGACGAGACCGAATTGATTGAAGTTGGAAACAAGTTAGAACAATTAGACCTTGGACTAGCAAAGAGGAATGAGCAGATTTTGTTAGAAGCTTGTTGTGATCAGAAACTCCAAGAGGTTGAGAAGTTAAGAACAAGAGAAGAAAGGTATGATTTGACATTAGCCTCGACAGGTAGAATAACTCGAGAACGTGGTGGTTTTCGAGTTTATTAAATCACATACATGCATGTATAGTTGTTCTTGCTTGATCTACTTGACTTAGCTGATCTTGATGCTTATTAAATAAGTTTGTTTGATTAAACATTCCTTCTTATTTAAGTTTGATGTGTTTAGATTATTATGACTGATTTGAATATGGTAAATTTCTGTAGAATCAAAATGTTTTCTTTTTGAGCCACAATTCTTTCGAAACCCCGAAAGCATAATCGAAAAGAAATTTTGGACGTGGTGGACTTATATAGGAGAGGCTATGGAATTGATTTGATATTATATTGTCCTAATTCTCCGTATAGTATACACAGTCCAGGGAATAAGAGTTTGTTACCACCCCGAGCGGGAGCGTAGATGGAAGGCCTGATTTTGTGCCTTATTATATTCCCGGGATCCCAAAGAGATGATTTATTAAACATCGATTCTGCGAGATTGAAATCCTTTACCCTTTAACCTATACCTGTGTCGTTTTGATATTGATTTTAATTGCTTTGAATGAAATTCAACAGGTAAGGGTATATGGACTTTATGATTGGTGATAGTTGAATATTGATTTGATATGTTATATGTTTATGCATATGTCTTTCATACTGAGATATATTTCTCACCGGAGTTATCCGGCTGTTACTTTGTTTGTATGTGTGCATTGCATCTGGATAAAGCTTAAGCGAGTCAGACACGAATTTGGGAGCTCAAGAAGAAGTTTTAGAAGTGGAGGTCTTGGGTTTTAGAAGATGTTTTGCTCCTTAGATGTTGGTCAAGCATGCTTAGATGTTAAGTGTATTTAAAATGTTCAAGAATACATGTTGCATAGCTTGTTTAACTCTAGCCTTTTTATGTATTAAGTTACTAGATGATGTGATAAATGCATGTGATTATACTGGTTACTTGGTATATGTATTTATGCAAGATTAAAGGCTTGGAGTTTTGGGCAAGATTTGTTAGTTTTTTGTAAATTTCTGCACCAAACCATCTTGGTAGAATGAGCATAACCTTTTACTGAAAATTTCGATTAGGGTGAGGTTGGTGGAATTGGAAAGCCAAGACAAAGATCTATAACTTTCATGTTGGTCATTTTTCCAAATTTTGTGCCAAAATGACTGGAACTTGGAGCGCACGGTCTGCACTATTTTGCGGCTCGGGCGCAGCCCAAGTTGCCCCATCCCGTAGGTTGGGTGATCAGGTCGCGCTCGAGCGGCCGAATTGTGCAGCTCGAGCGCACCACTTTTTGAAAAAAAAAAATTTATTCTTTTCGCGACGTGCTTTTGCATCGCCAAATGTATGGTTTTGCGTCGCCAAATGTCTTTGATTATTTTTTATTTTTATTGCTCAGATTAATATTCAGATTGAATATTACTTATTAATTAGACTGAAGTATTGTGAATTTGAGATTAGCACCCGAGGTCCCCACATATGGGAGCTTCTAGAGGATCGGGATAACAGGCTAGATCTCAGGATTCTACTTATCCAAGTCAGCCACCAGCACCACCTAGTTCTTCCAATGTTCGCCCACGTACTCAGGGCAGGTATTTTCTCTTTCTCAGGAGCAGGCTATAGAGGGAAGCGATCGCATGTTGGCAGGTATGTTTCTATTATGTGGTATTCATGCACTTGTTTTAATTGATACTGGAGCATCGCATTCCTTTATTTTAAGTCATTTTGTTACGATAAATAGATTGCCTTATGTATCATTAGACCTGGATTTAGTTGTATCTACTCCATTGGATCAGGAGGTATTAACTAAGCGTCTAGTGATGGGTTGCCTTCTGGAGTTTGAGGGTCATGTGTTGTCTACCGATCTGATGATTCTAGCGATGGAAGATTTTGAATTTATATTGGGAATAGATATGCTGACTTTATATCACGCTACTGTGGATTGTTATCAGCATCTGGTTCAGTTTCATCCGGATGAGGGTGATAGTTGGTACTTCTATGGTGAGAGAGCACGACCTCCGATGCCACTTGTATCGGCTCTGAAGGCATGTCATGCCTTAGATTCAGGTGGGGAGGGATAACTAATTTATGTAGTTGATATGTCCATGAGTAGTCAGGGTATTGATCAGTTACCAGCAGTCAGTGAGTTTCCTGATGTATTCCTGACGAGATTCCTGGTTTTCCTCCGGTTCGAGAGGTTGAATTTGGTATTGATCTAGCTGATAGATCTATCACATATCCGCGTGGAATCATCGAGGATGTTCTGGTAAAAATAGATAAGTTCATTTTTCCTGCGGATTTTATTGTGCTAGATATGTAAGAGGACGATAATATGCCGTTGATTTTGGGGAGACCATTCTTGGCTACTGCTAGCGCCAAGATAGAGGTTAAGAAAGGTGCATTTACGATGGGTGTAGACGGTGAGAAAGTTACTTTTAATGTGTTCAAGGAGGCTGAAAATCCTTCACGAAGAAGGTATTCCTGATTGAACAATCAAAGAAGATGGAATGTTACTGCGAAGTTGTTAGTGCTGTAGAATTAACAAGAGCGAATAATCCAAAGGTGGCAAAGAAGATGAAGAAAAAGAAAGCAAAGTTCAAGAGAGTTGTTGAATATGTTTAGAGGGCGAAAGAGAAGGGAAAGACCTCCAACAAAGTAAAACCGGGCTAGAATGAGCATATAGTCGGGCTATGGACTATAAACTAAGCGCTTCTTGGGAGGCAACTGGAAGCGCTTATCGTGTCACGCCCAAATTACCCAACTCAAGCAGATAATCACTAAAAATGTAGTAGTGTGAGTAGGGATCGTTCCCACGAGAAAAAGGTAAATTCAAAGTGTTCTAAATAAATAAAATAGGGGGTTTTCAAGTTTGGATTAACTACTAAGAAATTTAAGCAATAAAAAATTCACTAGCATGCAAAATTAAATAAAAGACTGGAGAAATTCAATAGGAGATGAGACTTGGTATCGGTCGACTACACCATTGTTATTCATTCATTCAATCATTGATTCTCTAAAAATAATCAATCTTATTAAATATTCGTCATTGAAAATTCAATTCCTGTTTCACCGTAATTTTAGTTAATTAGAAAACAGCATTCTTAATTAACCCTTACCAATGAACCAACCCGATAACAGCAATCTAGATTTAAATCCACGGTAGCATTTAAACTAGTAAAACTGACGAAACTAGACAACACAATACCAGCGATTGTATTTAGCCTATCCAATAATTGACCCTACAAAATAATAAGTTCAAAAGCAGAAATTATCACACGTAGTTGCTTCGCAAATTAGTTTATTCAAATAATTACGGATTTGAACTCTAATTTAGCTATCGCTTGCAATACAAAATCCTAAGACGGCCAATCCTAAAATCTCTCATACAAACTTAAAATAAAATAGGTCAAAAATTGATACTTAATAAAGATTGAACACTACGAATCAAATCTCATGAATGAAATATAACAAAGTTTCGTCTCCCTCAACCAAGTAAAAATAAGAAGAATTAAAATCTAAGAACAAGAAAGATAAAACCTAGCCGCCAAGATGATTCTTGAGCCTCCTCTGCGTCTCCTCTCTCTTCCCAATCAATATCTGACTCTAAAATTCGAGATATATATTTTAATTAAGGCTAGAGTCCTTAATAATAAAAATTCCTAAATTACAGATTTTTTCCCGAACAGCACGTCTCGCTCGATCGGCAAGATGTTGCGGATCGAGCGAGAAACTTTTCCGAACCTACTGTTTTCATATTTTTTTGGCCGCTCGATCCGCAAGATGTTGCGGATCGAGCGAGCAACTTTTCTCCCAGCAAGCAGCAATTTTGTAAAATTCATATCCGGAGATCTAGCCGTCGGATTGAGCTGAAATTTGGACAGCTGCTTTAAAACATCTTGAACTTTATTCTGGACGGTGGAGATCGGATTTGGACTCTATAAAATTAAATATGATTTTCTGATCATTGCTGCTCCGTAATTCATTCTTGCGCAATAGCTTTTCCATCTTTTCCTCGACAAAATGCTACGTCCTATACAATAAACATGGGAGAATATAATGTAGACATGATGTATGAACTATGAACACAATTCTTAATTAAAACACATAAACGCATGCAAAATAACAACACAATGATATTAAAATATGCAACACAAACATGCCCATCAAATACCCCCACACTTAATCCTTGCTCGCCCTCGAGCAAGTCATGCAAAAACAAATGAAACAACAACAAAAACATAAGTAAGGACGAATCACTCATATCATAGCCTCAGAAAAAACCACTTTCATCTAAAAATAAGTTCATAGCGACTGTCAATCATCAATGATACACCTTCAGTCAAATGCGAACGTGTGTGTGTGCCATGTTACCCCTGTTACATGCAACTTCAAAAGAACAAAGTTTCAAGACTGTTCGCCGACCTATAACAATTCAGTGCAAGCCTCACCATCAAGAACTCTCCTCCCAACAATCCTTCAACACAACACAACTGCCTTGAGAATAATTACGCACATCCGGATTTTGCACCCGGTATTGCTTTAGCCCCAATAATTACCCGCATACTTAGCTATAACTAAGACAGGATTAGAATTTCAATCCCCTCATCTATAGCCCGGATGGAGCATCAACCCCATTTTATCTGCACACTTAGCCTTGAATTTGATCTTTTAGGATTAGGATTTCAATCCTTTTCAGGCCCGGATGGAGTTGTAAATTTTTTTTTTTCTAGGTGCGCCCAAGATCGTTTATGCCATATCAAAGAAATCATCAAGATTCAAACACTATCAAGTTCCACAAACACCTATTGTCGTGCAATGGTCCAACAGACATCCACAATATCTAATACATCGCTACACTTCACTGGTTAAACATGCGTGCTTAAGAATATTCAACAAACAACCTACGGTTTCTCAAATCTGATCAAGAGTTAAATTTTTTTCAAAAATCATCATTTTTCAACTATCTCATCATAGGCTAACAATCATCATTCTACTCATGTAACACGACAAACACTAACAAACTAACAAATGATACGGAACGAACTATATGCATATACTCAACAAACGAATGCAAACAAAATGACAAACCATCGAATGAACTCCCCCCACACTTAACCAAAGCATTGCCCTCAATGCTCTAGTACTAACGACACAAACACAAATAACAAAATGATAACGAGATGCAAAATTAAAACAAAACTCCCCTGGTTCAAGTGTTGGCGTTGTCGTCCTCTTTGGCCTTAGGCTGAATAATGGGAGACTCATATTGAAAATTGGTCTGCAGATGGGGCGGCTAGGCTCCTGAAAACAAAGAAAATAAAACAAAACAAAACAAAAAAAAAAAAAAAATAAAAACAAAAAATGAAATAAAGGAAAAAGACACTGGGTTGCCTCCCAGCCAGCGCTTGATTTTCAGTCATCGGCTTGACTCTCAGAAGCACTTCTCAAAGAGTGGCTGACGCCCAAAATAAGTGTCATATGACACTACAAATGGGTCTTGGTTCCATATGCCCTCAAGCTTGGCCAGATATATACAGATGAAGCTCGTCACCTCAACAACACTCCGTAGCTGGTAAACATGGGAAGAGAATATCTCTGCAGGCTCTTGGAAACCAAAATCTTTCGAAACTGGTACTAATGGAAAGGAAGGATCTTGGGGATGTGTGTATGATAATACTATCGATGAGCTCATATCGATAGACTCTTGAACTCCGTCATCCTCAAACTTGAGTGGCAAAAAATTTCCATCATACGCTATTTCTTCCATAACATCTTCCGACTGCGGTTCAATAAGAAGAGAAGACTCAAACACCTCTAAATCTTCAGTAGGAATTGATTCGCTCTCCCAATCCTGGTTCTCTGAATAATCATCATCGAACCAAATTGGGTTGGTCACTGCTTGAGTATCTTGCTTCACTTCCTGTTCTCTGTGTCCCTGGGGAATTGATCTCTTGATATTCTCTATGTGCTCCGCAAGGTCGCATCTAGACTTTTTCAGATCTTCTATAGATTCCACAGTCGATGCCACAAGCTTGCTCATGATATCCTCTAGCGGATGTAAGATCAACTGCGAACAACTTCCCTCCTCCTTTTGAAGCTCAAATGGTTGGTCTGTAAAATTCGGGTATTGAGAGTGTGAATACCAATAATAGTCAAACTCGGCCATATCATCCAACAGGTGTCTCATGGTATCATCATCTCAGCAAAATATTGAAATACGGGCCGTGAAAGCTCCATCAATTACCCATCTTCTTGTCACTGCATCCAAACCATCAAAAAAATATGTAAGGAGAGAATATTTAGAAAAATCATGATACCGGAAGAGGGTTGCTAAATCATTGAATCTCTTCCATGCTGCGTAGAAAGGCTCTCCGTGTTGCTGGGTAAAACTTGTGAATACTTGTAGATTTGACATCTCAAAGTATTACACCGCAAGAATCCTCCTTCACCTACGCAAAATTCTTTCTATCTCTGGGTCGTATGGAAATTCTTCTAATTCCGAAGATTCACCTGTACGCACAAACAAACCAGAGTAGCACTATGAGGAATAATAATAAAAAACAAAGAAACAAAAACACAAATAAATTAAACGCCTTTCCCCGGCAACGGCGCCAAAATTTGAAAGCGCTTATCGTGTTACGCCCAAATTACCCAACTCAAACAGATAATCACTAAAAATGTAGTAGTGTGAGTAGGGATCGTTCCCATAAGGAAAGGTAAATTCAAAGTGTTCTAAATAAATAAAATAGGGGGTTTTCAAGTTTGGATTAACTACTAAGAAATTTAAGGAATAAAAAATTCACTAGCATGCAAAATTAAATAAAAGACTGGAGAAATTCAATAGGAGACGAGACTTGGTATCGGTCGACTACACCATTGTTATTCATTCATTCAATCATTGATTCTCTAAAAATAATCAATCTTATTAAATATTCGTCATTGAAAATTCAATTCCTGTTTCACCATAATTTTAGTTAATTAGAAAACAGCATTCTTAATTAACCCTTACCAATGAACCAACCCGATAACAACAATCTAGATTTAAATCCACGGTAGCATTTAAACTAGTAAAACTGACGAAACTAGACAACACAATACCAGCGATTGTATTTAGCCTATCCAATAATTGACCCTACGAAATAATAAGTTCAACAGCAGAAATTATCACACGTAGTTGCTTCGCAAATTAGTTTATTCAAACAATTACGGATTTGAACTCTAATTTAGCTATCGCTTGCAATACAAAATCCTAAGACGGCCAATCTTAAAATCTCGCATACAAACTTAAAATAAAACAGGTCAAAAATTGATACTTAATAAAGATTGAACACTACGAATCAAATCTCATTAATGAAATATAACAAGGTTTCGTCTCCCTCAACCAAGTAAAAACAAGAAGAATTAAAATCTAAGAACAAGAAAGATAAAACCTAGCTGCCAAGATGGTTCTTGAGCCTCCTCTGCGTCTTCTCTCTCTTCCCAATCAATATCTGACTCTAAAATTCGAGATATATCTTTTAATTAAGGCTAGAGTCCTTAATAATAAAAATTCCTAAATTACAGATTTTTTCCCGAATAGCAAGTCTCGCTCGATCAGCAAGATGTTGCGGATCGAGCGAGCAACTTTTCCGAACCTACTGTTTTCATATTTTTTTGGCCGCTCGATCCGCAAGATGTTGCGGATCGAGCGAGCAACTTTTCTCCCAGTGAGCAGCGATTTCGTAAAATTTATATCCAGAGATCTAGCCGTCGGATTGAGCTGAAATTTGGACAGATGCTTTAAAACATCTTGATCTTTATTCTGGACGGTAGAGATCGTATTGAGACTTGTATAAAATTAAATATGATTTTCTGATCATTGCTGCTCCGTAATTCATTCTCGTGCAATAGCTTTTCCATCTTTTCCTCGACAAAACGCTACGTCCTATACAATAAACATGGGAGAATGTAATGTAGACACGATGTATGAAATATGAACACAATGCTTAATTAAAACACATAAACGCATGCAAAATAACAACACAATGATATTAAAATATGCAACACAAACATGCCCATCAGCAACCCAAGCTAGTATTTTTATTTGCTTTATTTTTACTCTTTAGTTGTTTTTTTTTTGTCTTATTATTTTTTTTTTGTGCATGTTGAGACTAGACATCAATAATAATTTTGAGTTGTGTAGGTGAAAATTGTGGAGCTTCAAGAGTTTAAGAGACACCCCTGCATGAAGAACTTTGAGTGATTAAGATGGTGTCGAGTACTGACGCTCGGTACACAAGGTACATGTCCATGGTTTTATTTTAATTTTGTACATTGAGGACAATGCATAGTTTAAGTTTGGGGGGGGGGGGGGGGTGTTTAAAAATTTTAAAAATGTTGAAAATTTTTATGAGTTAGTTTGAGTTGATGTTGTGAAAATTCTCGCAAGCGTACGAGTGTCAAGTTTTAATATAGTGATTTAAATCAGATATCGATCCCACAGGGAGTAATCTGAAAATAATCAGTGCTTGTAATTAAAATAGTCTAAACTTTATCTAGAAAATCAATAACTCAAAATTTTGCTGAAAAATAAAATAACATGATATTTTTGATAAGCACGCACACAACTTTCATATAATATCAATCAGAAAAAAATGGTCTAGAGGTATAGATTTCACCTGGTTTCAACAACAATCAATTCTAATTAATTTAGTTTCATGAATTCCAGTCAATTAATAGCCAAGAAAACTTAAGTTTATTATTTCCCTCTCCCGAGCAACAAATAATGTTTATCAACTACAATTAAATTTCAATATCCCAATTAAGAATTTATCGCAGTGATCTATCACAAAACAATGTTCTTTTTAAAAGCTCTGTTAAAATTATACACTCTCCCGAGCTGTATAAATAATTAACAGTGTATTTTCCAATGGTCCTATTCAAAATCCCCTCTCCCGAGCAATGATTTCAAATAAATATAACAAATCAATTATTGATCAGATAATTGAAAAGACAATCAATTCTAGAAAAAAAACAATTAATCTAGAAGAAACTCAATTCAATAAAATCAAAAATTCATGAAAGTGTCTACACCAGGTTCCATCCGACCTCTAGAATCTAAAAATTTAGTTCATAATAAAATTCTGAATAAAATAAAAAATGTTCAAAAATCCAAACATATTCAGAATTAAATAAATAAAAGATAAAAGAAACAAATCCGTCGATGCGACGCCGTGTCCGATCTATCGATCTCCGTCTTCAATTTAGCTCCAGATTTCTTCAAAAATCACGATCAAAGCCCTCAAGTATTTCTCTGATGTGTACGTAATTGTGTGTGGCGGCTCCCTCCCATCTTCAAGTCTGATTCAATTCCTTTTATATCGTGTGAAAAAGCCCACTCAAAAGCCCAATAGAGTAATTGCCCAAAATAATAAAATCTGATATGGCAGCTACGGGGCGGGCGCACTATGACACCGCGCGGGCGCGCCTTCTGTTCGAATGCAATCTCAAATCTTCACAAGGCATTGCACGATTGCTCTTTTGCTGCGCTAAATTGGCGCTAAACTTTGGCCCAATGTTAAAAAGCCCAATAACTGTTCCTCTTCTTTTCTCCCCTGATCGTTCCTTTTCCCTTGGTTTTCTTTTCTTTTATTCTTTTAATTCCCTTATTTTTTTTCTTCAATTTCTTCTTTTTCCTCTTTTCCATATAAAATCAATAATTTTCTACAATCACAAAAACAACAAAACACCCATATAAATCTGCTCGAAACAAACATTTAACAATTAAAATCATAACTAAATTAAGTGTATAAAATACACTTATAAAATACCCCCAAACTTAGACTTTTTCTAGTCCCGAGCAAAACTATTCAAAACAATAAATTCTAAAAACTCAATCTCTAAAACCAACAAGAATAGTCAAGAAATATTATGGAGAAATGACCTCAGCAATGATTTCAAAGAATTTTCAAATCCAATCTTATCATACCCACTAACACTTGAAAGTTTTAGCCAATAACAAAATAACCGCATAAACTCACAATCTCCGCAACTCACGTTCAAAACACCATTGTCCAAATTCAATTCAAACATTCATAGATCATGAGGACTTTTCAAGGTAGCATAGGATCAAATTATAGGAATATAAATCAAAAACACTCACAAATAGGTAAATGCAAAAAATAATAGTGTGTACGTGTTTCGATCAAAATTTATAATCATTAAAAGCATCAATCAACAGTCCATAGGCTAAATTCTCGCAACTCTTCTCCACTAGTATATTAGGCAACTGAAACTCGGTCAATAGGACTTAATCAGCTTGTAGTATAAGGTCTGGCTCATGGCTACAAATAAAGGATAAAAATTCAAATAAGAAGTAATTTATTGCTTAAACTCAATTCTAATTTCGACTACTTTTCTTTCACAACTTCACACTTTATTTTTCCACTTCATTGATTTTTCAAATTCTTCACAACTTCTTTCACAATTTTTTTCATTTCTTTCAAATCCCTTTTCAACTTCCTTTTGTTTTTTCTACTACTTCTTTTCATTTTTTTTCTATTCAAATCCATTCCCTTTTTCACAAATAAAACTAGGAGCATAAAATATTTTAGCATTCAAATTACTCCCTTAAAGGTAGGAAATAGTGTTTAGGCTATTCAGGTAGTCAATGTAGGACCTTGAAATAATGACGAATGGGAGTTTAATCAAACTTTTACACGCATGCCATTCGATTTTCAATAAAGCTCAAACAAGTTACTAGGGATAACATAGATTAATAGGTAGCTTGAAAGGCTCAAACGAATTCAGAAAAATTGCTTAAATCATTCCTAATCAAAGTTTTTCCCGTATTTCGCCTCGAAGAGTGTCCGAACTAGTTCTAGACAAGTCTCAATCCACAATTAAATCATACAAAAATCAATCAGTGCAGAAAAGAATAATCATCAGCAATAAACGATGATTTTTTCAACAAATTTTTAGATTATTCCGTACCTCAATGTACTAATATACGTGTAGCTCAACTGGCAACTAAGGATAAATTAATTCAATGAAAATCAGGCCCAAAAAATCCAAACAATGCCTCAATCATATCTATGTCTGTATGTCTCAAAAATCAGATTCAAGTATTAATCACAGAGTATATAGGAAATTGTTCATTCAATTGGTTCCATTTTTTCTCAAAAATATTTGTAGATAGGTAGACAGTCATGGACTTCAGTTATAGCAAAAAAAAAATTTCATTGGCCACGCATTCCATTTCTTTCTCGACTTCTTTTCAATTCAATTCAACTCAACTCAACAAAAAAATTAAATTTTATCTATGAAGCACATTTTTTTTTCTATGAAGCACACATCTTTAAACAACTATCAACCAACTAACTAAATCAAACACTAATTCACCCCCCCAAACTTAGTATAATCATTGTCCCTAATGATTAAAATCCAATAAAAAGAACAAGAAACTCGTACCTTCGACACCGAGCATCAGTACTCGACTTTATCAACTTCTCCAGAATCCTCACTCATAGAATGAATTCACATCATCATGCGATCATGGTGCTCAGAAACGCATTGCATGTATTTTTCTTGGTTCAAGGCTGTGTAGAACTCGGATGATGCACTGTAATGGTAGGAGATTTGTGCTTAGGGAGAACTTGTTCGTGTATGGAGAGGCGTTGAAGGGGGAAACTATCGCGCAAGAATGCAGGCTGGCAAGCGCATGGAGGTGTTGCTACATGGAGGAGTAGCAGCTGGAGGCTCGAGCATGGTGCGCTGTTAAGGGTTGTTGCCTGCATGGTTGCTGCGCTAACGGGGCGCGCGATGGCGCATAGATGATGCACTGATGGGGAGTATGGGACGCACGATAGCACTAGCTAGATAAGGGCTGGAGCGCGATAGCGCTTATGGGATGCGCAGTTGGAGCTCGTTAGCGCTTGGAGGTGATGCGTGATAGCGCTAAGGTAGCAACTCTTGGGCTTGCGCGGATGTGATGCGCGATAGCGCTTGTTGTTGCGCTGTTCGTAAATCAGTGAAACGAAGGGTATGCGCGGGCGCTCGAATAGAGTGGCGCTCGCGCGCCTATTGCTCGCAAATTTCTTCAGGGTATGGCGCGGGCGCTCGATTAATGGGGCAGGCGCGCCCTCTCCTCGACATGAGATTTCTGGAGCCTGAAAATTTTTGAAAATTAAGAAAAAATAAGCTCGAAAATTTAAAATAAAAATACTTAAAAACATCTAAATAACAAAAATTAAATAAACTAAAAATAAAAGAAAATAAAATGCTCGGGTTGCCTCCCAAGTAGCGCTTGGTTTAGAGTCGTCAGCCCAACTTTCACCGGTGTTAGATCTTCCCTTTCTCTTTAACTCGCCAAATCAATTCCAAGAACCGCCTTTTAAATTTTGCTTTCTTCTTCTTCGCGGTTTTCTTTGTCGATAAATTTGGCGCTTTACTCTTGGATTCAACCTCAATATCGGCTCTTGGACAGCTCTCCAACTTCACAACCGGCTCAATCAAACACAATTCTTCTATGGGTGTATTGGGTGCTTTCATGAATAGATTGAAAATTACTCGTTCGCACTCCACACCCATCGACAATTCACCTTTATTTTCCTCTATCTTGGCATCCGCTGTAGCCAAAAACGGTCATCCAAAAATCAGCGAAGCACCATGATCCTCTTCAATATCCAAGATCATAAAATCCGTTGGGAAGATAAATTTATCCACCTTGACTAGAACATCTTCAACAATTCCTAGTGGATATGTAATGCTCCGATCTGCCAATTGCAATGAAATCTTAGTCGATTTCATGTCTCTCAACTCTAAGGCCCTGTAAATAGATAATGGCATTAAGTTAATACTGGCCCCTAAATCACAAAGTGCATTATTAAAATGAGAACCACCAATAGAACAAGGAATAGTAAAACTCCATGGATCCTTAAGCTTTTGTGGCATCTTCTTTTGAAGCACCACACTGCACTCTTCATTCAAATTCACCACCTCGTTCTCTAGCAGTCTCCTTTTCTTGGACATCATCTCCTTGATGAATTTTGCATAATTTGGCATTTGCTCCAAAGCATCAGCAAAGGGGATGTTGATGTGAATTTTCTTGAAAATCTCCAAAAATTTGGAGAACTCCTCATCCAATGCTTTCTTCTTGAACCTCTACGGGTAAGGAAGTGGAGGCTTGTACATCGGTTTCGGCTCAGTTTTAAGCTCCTTCTCTTCGACTTTCTTCTCAAATTTCTCCTTTTCAATAGCATGTTCTTGGACACCAACTTCTTTTCCACTCCTCAACTCTATGGCATTGCACTGCTCCTTGGCATTTACCTCAGTGTTGCTTGGAAACTGGCCTGTTATTATCCTTCAGTGTGTTTGCCAACTGCCCAATGCTAGTCTCCATGGATTGAAGTACATCACCCATGTTGGCCATGTGCGTCTCCAAGCTATCAAGGCGAGACTCAGTTCTCGCCACCCTCTTACCTGATTCCTGCACAAAATTACTAAGCACATCTTACAAAGAAGGCTTACCCTCATCCTTGTTTGTATTGAACCCCGGAGGATTCAACACATTTTTGTTGTTAGCATAAGAAAAATTTTCATTATTTCGCAAGCTAGGATGATAAGTATTAGGGAAAAATTTACCTCTATATGCTCCATAACCTCGATAGCCATTAGGATTGATATAATTAACTTCTTCTGGGGTATATGATCCTTCAACTCCAGTTGAATCTACAACATGAATCTTATTCAAAGAAGCTACCTGTGTAGTCAGTGCAGATAATTGAGCAGTGATGGATGTGAGAGGATCCACTGCATACACTCCAGCTGGCTTCTTGACTCCCATATGCTCAGATGGCCATTGAAAACTGTTGATCGTCATCTGTTCCAGCATACCATAGGCCTGTACATGGTCCTTTGCAAATATAGTACCTCCTGCCGCATAATCCACATTCATCCTCGTAGGCGCATTCAGTCCGTTGTAAAACCACTCGATCTGTTCCCAATCTGCAAAATTGTGGTTAGGACAACGTCTAAGTAATTCTTTGTACCTTTCCCACGCCTCGTATAGCTGTTCAGTGTCCATCTGCCAGAAGGTGTTGATCTCTATCTTCAACTGGGTGGACTTGGCAGGTGGAAAATATTTAGCAAGAAATTTTTCTGCCATCCTCTCCCAAGTAGTAATGCTTCCAAACAGCAGTGATTGCAACCAACTCCTTGTTTGATCCCTGAGAGAAAAATGAAACAAGCGTAAACGAATAATATCCTCAGATACACCATTAATTTTTACCGTATCGGTTATCTCCAAGAAAGTGCGTAGGTGTAGGTGAGGATCAGCAGTGGTGCTCCCATTAAATTGGTTCTGTTGAACCATATTGATCAAGGCCGACTTCAGCTCAAAATTGTTTACGTTGATAGTTCCACGAGCTACTCTAGAGTAGTGAGCCTGGATTACTGGCCTGAAGTGATCTCTAATTGGCACCAGGGAAGCTTGTTGTGCTTCTTGTTCAGCCATTATTTCAATTTCTTCTCTTCTAGCTCTTCTTAAAGCACGTACAGTTCATTGTATCTCCGGATCAAAAAGTAGAGAATTCGCACTTTGAGATCGTCGCATAGACTGAAATTAAAAATAAGAAGAAATTAATTAGTAACTTAAAATAAAATAAAAAAAACTCTAAATTAAAATCTAGAATAATTGGTAACAAGACTAAAAAATAATCAAAATTTACTCCCCAGCAACGGCGCCAAAAACTTGTTGTGAAAATTCTCGCAAGCGTACGAGTGTCAAGTTTTAATATAGTGATTTAAATCAGATATCGATCCCACAGGGAGTAATTTGAAAATAATCAGTGCTTATAATTAAAATAGTCTAAACTTTATCTAGAAAATCAATAACTCAGAATTTTGCAGAAAAATAAAATAGCAAGATATTTTTGATAAGCACGCACACAACTTTCAGATAATATCAATCAGAGAAAAATGGTCTAGAGGTATAGATTTCACCTGGTTTCAACAACAATCAATCCTAATTAATTTAGTTTCATGAATTTCAGTCAATTAATAGCCAAGAACACTTAAGTTTATTATTTCCCTCTCCCGAGCAACAAATAATGTTTATCAACTACAATTAAATTCCAATATCCCTATTAAGAATTTATCGCAGTGATCTATCACAAAACAATGTTCTTTTTAAAAGCTCTGTTAAAATTATACACTCTCCCGAGCAGTATAAATAATTAACAGTGTATTTTCCAATGGTCCTATTCAAAATCCCCTCTTCCGAGCAATGATTTCAAATAAATATAACAAATCAATTATTGATCAGATAATTGAAAAGACAATCAATTCCAGAAAAAAAATTAATCTAGAAGAAACTCAATTCAATAAAATCAAAAATTCATGAAAGTGTCTACACCAGGTTCCATCCGACCTCTAGACTCTAAAAATTTAGTTCATAATAAAATTCTGAATAAAACAAAACATGTTCAAAAATCCAAATATATTCAGAATTAAATAAATAAAAGATAAAAGAAACAAATTCGTCGATGCGACGCCGTGTCCGGTCTATCGATCTTCGTCTTCAATTAAGCTCCAGATTTCTTCAAAAATCACGATCAAGGCCCTCAAGTATTTCTCTTATGTCTACGTAATTGTGTGTGGCGGCTCTCTCCCATCTTCAAGTCTGATTCAATTCCTTTTATATCGTGTGAAAAAGCCCACTCAAAAGCCCAATAGAATAATTGCCCAAAATAATAAAATCTGATATGGCAGCTACGGGGCGGGCGCACTATGACACCGTGCAGGCGCGCCTTCTGTTCGAATGCAATCTCAAATCTTCACAAGGCATTGCGCGAATGCTCTTCTGCTGCGCTAAAGATTGGCGCTAAACTTTGGCCCAATGTTAAAAAGCCCAATAACTGTTCCTCTTCTTTTCTTCCCTGATCGTTCCTTTTCCCTTGGTTTTCTTTTCTTTTATTCGTTTAATTCCCTTATTTTCTTCTTCAATTTCTTCTTTTTCCTTTTTTTCACATAAAATCAATAATTTCCTACAATCACAAAAACAACCAAAAACCCACATAAATCTGCTCGAAACAAATATTTAACAATTAAAATCATAACTAAATTAAGTGTATAAAATACACTTATCAGTTGAATACATAATGTTGTAATTGTGTTGGCCTATGATGAAAATAATTTTTGTGTTAAAAATGTCATTGTTAGCTATATTTAATCTTGAGTTCTCACCCATATGCACTATGCCTTGATTGTCTAGACCCTCGTGATTAGAGAAGTTTTGTGATTTTGTGCGTGAATTGGATGATTTGATTCTTAACTTTGGTGATTTATGTTTGAAACTGAGGTAGACTTCTACGGGCTAAAAAATGATTACGCAATAAATTTATAACAACTCCATCCGGGTCATTGATGAGGAATTGAAATCCTAATTCCCTTGTCCTCGGATAAGTATGCGGGTTCAATGGGGTTACAAAAATTAAAAATAAAGATAAAAATCTAAATTTTCTTACAACTCCATCCGGGCCTGGAAAGGGATTGAAATCCTAATCATCAATCTATGGCTAAGTTTCGGACAAAAATGGGGTTGATGTTCCATCCGGGCTATAGACGAGAGATTGAAATCCGAATCCTATCTTTAGTTATTGCGAAATCTGTGGTTAATTGTTGGGGCTAAATAAAAATCGGGTGCAAAATCAGGTGCTTTTAAAAATAAAATGCTTTATAACTTGAAGAGTCCTTTTGATGTTAGTGAGTAGAAGTTAAACTTGGTAGAGAGTGTTTTGAAACTAGAGAGAGGAATTGATGAATCTATGAAACAAACTTGTTGCATTATTGTATCGAAAGCGAGGAGCATAGACAATATTGTCAAATCACACACACACGAGAACTTTTGAGAAAATTAGCGGACTTGTGTATTGAATATTGGAATGTTAAAAATTCGGAGGTCGACTATATTACTCATTATTGTTTTGCTCGGGACTAGCAAAAGTCTAAGTTTGGGGGAATTTGATAAGTGCAATTTATGCACTTAGTTTATATATGATTTAACTTGAATTTTGTGATGTATCGAGTGGATTTTATGCGTATTAGTTGTTGTTTTTGTGAGATGAAAGGATCGGAAGAAAAGTAGCGTGAAGAAGCGAAAAGATGAATTTTGGACAGCAAACTTCAGAAACATACTGGGATTTTTAGAGAAATCCAAATCCAATTTGCACCGTTCATAATAAAGTCTAAAATGTTTTTAAGCTTCTGTTAAAATTTCAGCTCAATCCAACAGTTAGATTGTGAGATATGAATTATTTAAAACTGTCGCTCAGCTGGAAAATGATAATAGTGCGGCTGCGCGAGAAACAAGCGCATTTGCGCAACCTGGACGAGAATTGAGGCGCACCTGCGCAACGAAGAGGGGCAGCTGCGCCTTAAATCTGTTTTTGGAGGAAAGAACAAGCACATATGCGCTAGAAACAAGAGCAGTTGCGCCTGTTGTGTGAGAAAGAGAGCAGAAGCGCAAGAAGTTGGTGCATCTGCGCAATAAGGCAGAAATCTGAGAAAGGAGTAAGCGCATCTGCGGGAAAAATGGAGCATATGCGTGAAAGTCCAAAAACTTGGGGAATTAAAGAAACTCATCTATGCATGAATTTCATTTATCTGCGCATCTGCTATTTTAGGAAAAAATTAGAATTTCAGAAACAATGAACTCGATTTTTTTTGGGCATCGATTCATGGTCTTCGGGCTGGACTCTAACTAATATAAAAGCTCATGGATACACATTAGAGGAGAGCAGCCGCCACAATTCATAAAAGAAAATTGGAGAGTTGAGCGTGAGAATTGGAAGAAAAAAATCTGGACAAGGATTGAAGAACATCAATCAACAAAGACGGACGTCGATCAATCGGACAGGGAAGATCGCATATTCGGATTTGTTTTCTTTATTTATATTTATATTATTGATTTGATGTCTAGTTTTATGAACGTGAATTATTTTTATCAAAATTTGATTATGAACTAAATTTTATTAGTCTAGAGGTTGACGTAGCCTGGTGTAGACACTGCTACAACTTTTGATTTTTATTGAATTGAATTCTCCTAGATTAATTGTTTTTTCTAGTATTGACTGTATTTTCAATTAATTGATCAATAATTGAATTGTAATATTTATTTGGAATCCGGAACTCGGAAGAGAGGATTTTGAATAGGACCAATATAAATTACACCGTTAATTGTTTATATAGCTCGAAAGAGTATATAGCGTCAATGGATCCTTAGGAAGAACATCGTTTTTCACATATCACTAAGATTAGATTTTTAATAGGGATATAAGAATTGAATCTTAGTTGATACACATTATTTGTTGCTCGGGAGTGGAAAATAATATAATTAAGTGTTTTGGCTATTAATTGAATAGAATCCATGAAAATAATTTAATTAGGAGTAGTTGTTGTCGAAATCAGGTGAAATCAAAACCTCTACACTATTTTTTCTCTGATTGACATTTCTTTGAAAGTTGTGTGCGTGCTATAAAAATTAAATGATTATTTTATTTTTCTGCAAATCTCTTCATTATTGATTTTCTTAATAAAATTAGGACTTTTTTTAATTACAAGTATTAGATAATTTCATATTGCTCCTCGTGGGAACGATACTCTATTCACTACTATATTAAAACTTGACAACGTGCACTTGCGGGCATAAAATTAAGCAACAAGTTTTTGGCGCCGTTGCCGGGGAGTAATTTTTGAATTTATTTTAGTCTTGTTACCAATTAGTCTAGATTTTAATTTAGAGCTTTATTTTGAAAGAGTGGGTGCCCGGTGAGCCAACTTGTGGCTAAGGGCTTTGATGACTCTTTGTATAAACAATCTTTTGTTTAATATAATTTACACTTTTATTAATGGCAATGACTTTATCTTTCTTCATATTGTTATATTGTGATATACTATTGTTGTTTTGATAAAGACCTTGAATATACTATAGTGTATGTAAGATGTGGTAGAACATGGGGATGTCTATCATGAAACACATCTTATAGTCACTGTATATTCTAAACTGTTCCTAGTCGATTGAGCCGTCCGATAATAAGGATAAGGATCGCTCGAGTTTGAGACTAGCATTTGCGATGCAGAGTACCACGTTTCATTGGTAAGGAACATAGAGATGTTCGAAGCATGCAAATGGATATTCATACGATGAATGATCGAACTACCCTATCCGGACTTTCAAAGTGGTTATCACTTATCGAGTGGATAAAGTCCGCGGTTTTGGTTGTACACCATTAGTCCTTACTACTTGAAACATCATTGAGACTCTATATGATAGTACTGTGCTTTGACTCGTTTACCGACTCTATTGGGGTCATCAGGTGTCGGGATTGGGTACAGTTACAACACATATAGGAGTCGATGCTTTGTTGTCAAGGATTCACCACATACTTGCGAGTGTGGATATCCTATGCGATCTGAGGAGATATTAGTGTGACGAATCTCTGGCCAGAGTACATGATGTGTTTTAAGAAATGGTTTCTTAGTAACACATGCGATGTCACTATTTGATCTTCAAGATGTATTGCATAGTTATCGAATCTCGAACGACTCTCGATATACCAATGGTTGTTGATTCGATCGGGATATATGGATGAAGGGACCGTACTGTACGCTAACCAAAATCTATTGGTTCTTGCAGGCACTATCAGTGATACCTAGGGAATCATGGGGCGATGTTGCTAGGCGCTCTTACCATGATTCGATGGGCAAGTCGGAAATTGTTGTTCCGAGTCACAAGGATTTGTGAGCCCATGGTTAGCTGTATCCCTGAACCATTGAGGGTCACACAGAGTAATGGATTTTTAATCCCCGTTGAGATAGTTAAATTTAAAGAGTTAAATTTAATGAACAAAGAAGTTGGACTTCTTAATTTTGAGTAGAGGAGTAAGATTTCCTAAAATGACATAGGGATGGACATTTTTGGAAACCACTGAATTCGGATTCAGAAAAATTTATCTTGACTTTAAAAGGTGCAGAAATGGTTTCTGTGCACATTGGTGAAATCGGTTTATCAATCGGAGTCACGATGAATTTTATATTAATTTCTGAACATGCGGGCTTTGCTTGTCGGGCTTGAACTTATGACTAATGGGCCCTAAGCTGTTAGTGGCCTACATTATAAATAAGTTATTGCAGTACAGAAATTACACACAACAGGTCACAATTTTCGAAAACCCTAGTATTTTTCTCTCAATAGTGGCCGCCCCCTTTCTCCCCTCTGCTCGGAAAATCCAGTCTGTGAATTTTGAATTGCAGTCTGGTTTAACGGATCAAATTCGTTAATCTCTTCGTAGAAACTTCTGATAGATTTTCTAGTACAATCTATCAGAGGGATTAAATATCCGTTCGTGGACCTGATTGAAGAACAGTTCGTCCATCAGTTCCAGGGATATACAACAAGAGCAGAGCAATCTGTTGGTGTCCAAAAATCTCGATTCGAGATTAAAGGTAAAAATTTATAATCGTTATTTAATTTTTACACACACAATTTAATCGTAAGGTTGATACCCATTATGGAATCGTTCCATATAAAATTTTTTAAACTTCCGCTGCACCGGGTATCAATCCTGATTGATCTGATCGCCGCGTTATCCAACAGTGGTATCAGAGACAGGTTGCTCAGATCAAGCGATTAAATTAATCGATTGTACAAAAAAATTTTAGGCCTCGGTTTTTGAAACAAAATAAATATTTAAAAAAAAAAAAAAAATTCGGGCAAAAACCCGGGCAGCGATTGGATCGCTGCCCGGGGGGGGGGGGGGGTGGGCAGCGCAATTATGTGCTTCAATATAATTACCAGGAGTGAAAAATTAATTTTTTAATTTTTAAATTAAATTTTAATATGTTAAAATTCTATTTTTGGTCCGATCGAAAATTGTTTTTGATTGGTCCACGAGGCGTCGGATCGAATTGTTCGAGTCCGAAAATTTTAAAATTGATTTTTGGATAAATTTGAATTTTTGGAAAATTTAAATATTTTATCCGTTAAATTGAATTTTGAAATTAATTATTTTTGGTACAATTGATGATAAGATATGATCTTATGGATATATTGAGTAAAATATGATTTTATGTATAAAATTGGATTTTATAGATAAAATATGATTTTATTTGATAAAAAGATAAAATATGATTTTGTATGTAAAATAAAGATTTTATGTATGAAATATGATTTTATCCTTTTAAATTTAAATTGCCATTGCATGTTATCCAATAAATTAATTTTGAATTAAATGTTATTGGATAAGGATGATCGATTGCCATGACCAATTCTGTAGGTGTATGTTAGGAATTTACATTTATTTTTATTGTTGTTGGTTTTATTAATGAGCCTGGTTTATGGCCCAATATGAATTGTCATATGTAATAAAAGTGGGCTTGGTTTATGGCCCGTTCCCACCCCTTAAAAATGTATCCCCTACTTGTCATTATTATTTATTGTAAATACATTAGATTTAGTGGGAGATGAAGATTTGAAGACGGAGGTGGGCCCAGCAGACAATAAAGACAGAAGAAATGTAAATTGGAAGCTCAATGTAATAGGATTGCATTGCATACTGCATATTACCTAGGATTGGACTAAGACTCGTGATTGGCAACCACGGGTCGATTAGAAATGGAATCGATCATCCTATATAATATGTGATATTATTGTTGTATGCATGTTTTAGACAAAATTGTATGAATCCGGCAAGCATACAAAATTTTAAAAATGATGAGACAAATTTTCATAATTAAAATCCCTCATTTTAAATATGATTTAAAATTGATATCAAGATAAATAAAGGAAATTTAAATTTGTTTAAATGTTCCTACCTTCCATCAACGATCAATGTATGAGATGCTACCCGCGGATACGGTCCGGCTCATATTATTGGGGGGGCCCGTTCGTCGGAAAGCTGTACATTGGATCGACACATGTTGTAAGTTGGGTGGAACTCCCATGGGATCGGCTCATATTATTGGGGGATCCACATGGCGACCGTCCATCACAACTTAATATTGATGGGTCATCTTGACATGTCACAATAATCGGCGTCATATTATTGGGCCCTTATTGGACATGAGGTAAACACGTGGAGGTTGCTTTGGAAGCAATTGGGCTCTACATTTTGAAAATTATGGTTGACAGATATTATTCGGGACCATAGTTTGTCAATTGGACTCCATGTTCTCACTAAGGAAAACAGTTTCCCGTTTTCACTAGAGGGTAGTGAAATCGTTAAAATAGTGGGAGTGAGATTCATAAAATAAATTTTGCCTATTTTATGTCTTAGTAAATTGCTTAAACAATCACTGATATTTGTCTGTTTCTTTTCAGTATTTCATAAGATGAATTCGCGTAATCCACTTTTCTCGATCCTCGAACAAAATAAGTTGACTGGCGCAAACTATACGGAATGGTTCCGTAAGTTGAAGATTGTCTTGACATCGGAGAAGATGCTCTACGTGTTAGAAAAATCTCCTCCGAAGGAAGCACCAGCTGACATAAGTCCGGAAGAGTTAGCCAAACTTGATACATGGTGGGACCATGATATCAAGGCCAAATGCTATATGCAAGCCTCGATGTCTGATGAACTCCAGAGGCGATTTGAGGACACCGTGAATGCTGCTGACATTCACGTACAACTCAAGGAACTTTTTGGGGCTCAATCGAGGGCTGAAAGGTTCGCTACTGTAAAGGAGCAAATGACGTGTCGCATGCGTGAAGGGACTTCGGTCCATGATCATGGGGTACGAGTGATTTGGCTCATACAGAAGTTGGTAACCCTTGATTTGGTGTTGGAGCATGAACTCAACGTGGACTTACTACTTCTGTCTCTTCCTTCTTCGTTTGACAAATTTGTGGTGAATTTCAATATGAACAAGATAGAGGCCTCCCTTGAAGAGATGGTCAATATGCTTGTGACATATGAATCCACATTAAAGAAGGATAAACCGGCTTTCTTGGTGGGCTCCTCTTCTTCTGCTAAGAAGGGGCCAAGTACAAAGGATAAGAAACGTTCTGCCCCACCCAAGAAAATCGAACCCGAGAAGAATTACAAGACAAAGGCTTCAAACATGGAAAAATCCAAGGATGTATGCCATTACTGCAAGAAGCCCGGTCATTGGAAGCGTAACTGCAAGGAATATCTAGAGCAGTTGCGAACTGCGAAGGGTATGTTCTATATTGAAATAAATGTTTCACTTAATACTACTTCTTGGGTATTGGATACCGGATGTGGATCTCACATTTGCAATGATTTGCAGGTGATGACAAGAAGTCGCAGGCTTAGAATGGGTGAGACCCAGCTGAGGCTCGGAAATGGTTCCAGAGTTGAAGCTAAAGCTGCGGGAGATATTTATTTAATTTTGCAGAACCGTTTTAAGTTACTTTTGAGAGATGTTTTATTTGTTCCGGATTTGATTAAAAACATTATTTCTGTTTCTATGCTTGATAGAGATGGTTATTCTTGCAATTTTGTGAATGAGATTTGCAATATTTACAAGAATGAATGTTTGATTGTAAATGGACAACTTGAAAACGATCTATACAACTTAAAACTAAAAGACGTTCCAATAAATTATGTTGATAAACCGGCAACAACAAACAAAAGGAAAATCGATAGCCAAACCGGCAAACCTTTGGCACGCTAGGCTAGGTCATATTTCCTCAAGGAGGATGAACAAGCTAGTGGGAGAGGGCATGTTTGATATGTCTGATATTAACTCTCTACCTACTTGTGAATCCTGCCTGAAAGGAAAAATGACTAAATCTCCTTTTAAGGGGAAACCTGAGCGTAGTCAAAATCTGTTGGATTTGATCCATACAGATGTTTGTGGTCCATTTAGAGTTGGTACTCAATATGGCCACACCTACTTCATTACCTTTACTGATGATTATTCTAGGTATGGGTATTTATATTTAATGAAATATAAGTCTGAAGCATTTGAAAAGTTTCAATGAATTCAAGGCTGAAGTAGAAAACAAGCTTGGTAAAAGTATTAAAGCACTTCGATCGGATCGAGGTGGAGAATACTTGAGTACCGAGTTTTTGGACTATCTAAAAGAGAATGGGATTCTCTCTCAGTGGACTCCTCCTATGACAACACAGCTTAATGGTGTATCGGAGCGTCGTAATCGAACTTTGTTGGACATGGTTCGGTCCATGATGAGCTTCACTGAGCTTCCACCTTCGTTTTGGGGCTATGCGCTTGAAACGGCGATATTGTTGTTGAACAACGTCCACACTAAAGCAGTGGACAAAACACCATACGAGTTATGGAATGGCAAAGCTCCTAAGTATTCGTACTTGAGGATTTGGGGATGTCCTGCTTACGTGAAGCGGACAGTGGGAGATAAGTTGGATAGTCGATCCAGCTTATGTTATTTTGTAGGGTATCCGAAGAATTCAATCGGATATTATTTCTATTATCCTGCTGAAACAAAGGTGTTTGTTTCAAGGAATGCCACCTTCTTGGAGAAGGAGTTCTTATTGGATAAGAAAGGCGAGATGATGGAACTCGAAGAAATTCGAGAAGAACCCGAAATACAAAATAACGATCCTACACCTCAGGAACCATTGATAGACACGCCTGTACCTAGAAGATCCAAGAGGACTTCTAGACCTCCTATTCGATATGGTCTTCTTCTTGAAGGGGATCAAGATGAACCCGATGTTGGATGTGATCCAAGAAACTTCAAGGAAGCAATTTCTGATGCGGATTCAAATTTATGGCTTGAAGCTATGCAGTCGGAAATAGATTCGATGCATACAAACCAAGTTTGGTCTTTAGTAGATCCTCCCGATGGAATTGTTTCAATAGGGTGTAAATGGATCTATAAGAGAAAGCTTGGGCCTGATGGTAAGGTATTGACCTACAAGGCGCGATTGGTGGTGAAAGGTTATACTCAAAGACAAGGAGTTGACTATGATGAAACCTTTTCACCAGTTGCAATGTTCAAGTCCATAAGAATCCTTATTGCCATAGCTGCTTGGTATGACTATGAGATATGGCAAATGGATGTGAAGACTGCTTTTCTTAATGAAGACATTAAGGAAGAAATCTATATGAAGCAGCCTGAGGGGTACACATCCATGGGAAGAGAGCATAAGGTATGCAAGCTTCAGAGATCAATTTATGGTCTAAAACAAGCATCAAGAAGTTGGAACCAGAAATTTGATGAAACAATAAAGGATTTTGGTTTTATCAAGAACCCAGAGGAACCATGCGTGTACAAGAAAGTAGTTAAGGATGCTGTGACATTCTTAGTACTTTATGTTGATGACATCCTACTCATTGGGAATGACGTAGGGATGTTGCAGTCAACAAAGATATGGTTATCAGGTAGATTCTCGATGAAGGATTTGGGTGAGGCATCCTATATTCTAGGGATACAGATCTATAGAGATAGATCTAAGAGAATGATAGGACTCACTCAATCAACCTACATCGACACCATATTGAAACGGTTTTCAATGGATGGGTCCAAGAGAGGACATCTACCCATGTGTCATGGAGTTTCTCTATCCAAGTCTATGTGTCCCAAGACTGATGAAGAGATAGAGAAAATGACACATGTACCATATGCGTCAGCCATAGGTAGTATCATGTATGGGATGATATCTACCAGACCGGATGTAGCATTTGCTCTGAGTGTCACGAGCAGATATCAAGCTAATCCCGGTCAAATGCATTGGAAAGCCGTGAAGGACATTCTTAAGTACTTACGAAGGACTAAGAATATGTTCATGGTATATGGAGGAAGAGAACTAAAATTGGAAGGCTATACCGACTCTAGCTTCCAAAGTGACGTGGATGACTCGAAGTCAACCTCTGGATTTGTGTTCATGCTCAATGGCAGTGCTGTCTCTTGGAAGAGTTCCAAGAAGGACACCACAGCGGATTCCACCACTGAGGCAGAATACATTGCAGCATCAGCTGCTGCTAAAGAGGCCGTTTGGATGAGGAATTTCGTCCAAGAGTTGGGCGTCATTCCTGAAGTTGTTGGTCCAGTCCCGGTGTACTGTGACAACACGGGTGCCGTTGCTCAGGCAAAGAAACCAAGGTCTCATCAAAGATCCAAACACGTACTGAGGAAATACCACATCATCCGGGAGATTGTGGAAAGAGGAGACATCACTGTCGAAAGAGTGGCCTCTGCAGACAATATCGCTGATCCACTTACTAAGCCCTTGCCAGGACCATTATTTGACAAACATCGCGAAGCAATGGGTCTACGTAGTATGACTAGTTGGCTTTAGGGCATGTGGGAGATTGAAAGAGTGGGTGCCCGGTGAGCCAACTTGTGGCTAAGGGCTTTGATGACTCTTTGTATAAACAATCTTTTGTTTAATATAATTTACACTTTTATTAATGGCAATGACTTTATCTTTCTTCATATTGTTATATTGTGATATACTATTGTTGTTTTGATAAAGATCTTGAATATACTATAGTGTATGTAAGATGTGGTAGAACATGGGGATGTCTATCATGAAACACATCTTATAGTCACTGTATATTCTAAACTGTTCCTAGTCGATTGAGCCGTCCGATAATAAGGATAAGGATCGCTCGAGTTTGAGTCTAGCATTTGCGATGCAGAGTACCACGTTTCATTGGTAAGGAACATAGAGATGTTCGAAGCATGCAAATGAATATTCATACGATGAATGATCGAACTACCCTATCCGGACTTTCCAAGTGGTTATCACTTATCGAGTGGATAAAGTCCGCGGTTTTGGTTGTACACCATTAGTTCTTACTACTTGAAACATCATTGAGACTCTATATGCTAGTACTGTGCTTTGACTCATTTACCGACTCTATTGGGGTCATCAGGTGTCGGGATTGGGTACAGTTACAACACATATAGGAGTCGATGCTTTGTTGTCAAGGATTCACCACATACTTGCGAGTGTGGATATCCTATGCGATCTGAGGAGATATTAGTGTGACGAATCTCTGGCCAGAGTACATGATGTGTTTTAAGAAATGGTTTCTTAGTAACACATGCGATGTCACTATTTGATCTTCAAGATGTATTGCATAGTTATCGAATCTCGAACGACTCTCGATATACCAATGGTTGTTGATTCGATCGGGATATATGGATGAAGGGACCGTACTGTATGCTAACCAAAATCTATTGGTTCTTGCAGGCACTATCAGTGATACCTAGGGAATCATGGGGCGATGTTTCTAGGCGCTCTTACCATGATTCGATGGGCAAGTCGGAAATTGTTGTTCCGAGTCACAAGGAGTTGTGAGCCCACGGCTAGCTGTATCCCTGAACCATTGAGGGTCACACAGAGTAATGGATTTTTAATCCCCGTTGAGATAGTTAAATTTAAAGAGTTAAATTTAATGAACAAAGAAGTTGGACTTCTTAATTTTGAGTAGAGTAGTAAGATTTCCTAAAATGACATAGGGATGGACATTTTTGGAAACCACTGAATTCGGATTCAGAAAAATTTATCTTGACTTTAAAAGGTGCAGAAATGGTTTCTGTGCACATTGGTGAAATCGGTTTATCAATCGGAGTCACGATAAATTTTATATTAATTTCTAAACATGCGGGCTTTGCTTGTCGGGCTTGAACTTATGACTAATGGGCCCTAAGCTGTTAGTGACCTACATTATAAATAAGTTATTGCAGTACAGAAATTACACACAACAGGTCACAATTTTCAAAAACCCTAGTATTTTTCTCTCAATAGTGGCCGCCCCCTTTCTCCCCTCTGCTCGGAAAATCCAGTCTGTGAATTTTGAATTGCAGTCTGGTTTAACGGATCAAATTCGTTAATTTCTTCGTAGAAACTTCTGATAGATTTTTTAGTGCAATCTATCAGAGGGATTAAATATCCGTTCGTGGACCTGATTGAAGAACAGTTCGTTCATCAGTTCCAGGGATATACAACAAGAGCAGAGCAATATGTTGGTGTCCAAAAATCTCGATTCGAGATTAAAGGTAAAAATTTATAATCGTTATTTAATTTTTACACACACAATTTAATCGTAAGGTTGATACCCATTATGGAATCGTTCCATATAAAATTTTTTAAACTTCCGCTGCACCGGGTATCAATCCTGATTGATCTGATCGCCGCGTTATCCAACATATTTTATTTTATTTTAGTTATTAATTTATTTTTATTCTTCTTGATTGTAGTTTATGAAAAGATTTCAAAGCGCGAATTCTTTACTTTTTGATTCAGAAATCGAACGAACTGCCCGTGCTTTGAGAAGAGCGATGAGACTAGAAGAACAACAGAACATGGCTGAAGATAATGTTTAATAAAGCTCCCCTGGTGCCAATCAGATATCATTTCAAGCCGACGATCCAGGCTCACTATTCTGGAATCGCTCGAGGGACGATAAATGCCAATAACTTTGAATTGAAGCCGGCTTTGATCAACATGGTTCAGCAGAACCATTTTAATGGGAGTGCAATCACTGATCCTCATCTACACCTGCGGACTTTCTTGGATATAACTGATACGGTAAAAATGAATGGTGTTTATGAGGATATTATAAGTTTACGCTTGTTTCCTTTTTCTCTCAGGGACCAGGCTAGAAGTTGGTTACAATCATTACTGTTGGTCAGTATTAATGCCTGGGAGGAAATGTCAATCAAGTTTCTTGCAAAGTAATTTCCACCTACCAAGTCCACCTAGCTGAAGATTGAGAACATCACCTTTCATCAGCATGATTCATGTAAGGCCCGGGATTATTTAATTTAATCCGAATTTATTTAATTTTAATCCAAGTATATTTAATTTGGAAATATTTAGAGTTTTAATTTAAATTCTAATATTCTTAAAGTATTTAGGATTGAAATTGAATTAAAATAAGGGTTGAAGGCCAAATTGCAAATACTGAAGAATTGAGGGGCTAAAATGAAATTTGGCTTGAAGTTATCAGATTTTTATTAGATTATCAGCATGTATACGTGTATAAGTTATAAGCGATTCAGAAAAGTTGAGCAGAGAAGCCGAGATCTTCATTTTCTTTGATTTTCTGATTTTCAAAACCCCGTAACTTTTGATTCAATCGTCCGATTTCGATTCCGAAAAGTGTTCTGGAATCCTTGCAACAAGGGCTTCGATCTAGTGTAAGTTTTTACGTATTTTGGCATGGGTTGAAGATTGAAATGTTGCAGATATCAGATTTTATGCTTTATGTATGCGTTCTTGTGGTTATATGCGTGTTATATTCGAAACCGGATCGAAGGGTGTATCTTATTGTACTTAATCATGATTTCCAGCTTATATTTGGTGCCTATAGCTTCTGGTATGAATATTATGATGATTTTTTGTTTATGAATCAAGTATTTGATAGTTAGATTTGATTTTGATATTTCGTCGGTTCCCGATTTTCAGTCGCTACGCCGTCGATTCGTGTTTTGAGACCGTTTTGATAGCTGATGATTGAGCTGAAACGTTCTTTGAGATGTTGTTGACGTTGTATTATTTTTATTATTCAATTTCAGACTAGTTTTGAAGGCTAACGACTCAAGAACTTGAATTTGAACCGAAGAAGAAGAAGTCGAGGTTGAAGTTAGTTTGATTGAAGATATATTTATGTTTTTGAATCGATTTCGAAATGATAAAGTTGAATGAAGTTTGATATGAATGTTTTGATGTTATGTTTTAGATTTGAAGCGTTCAAAACCAAGAAAATACGAAGGTATAAGATGACATCGCAAGTCAGGGATTTGTAACTCGAGGATGAAGCTTCTTGAGTTGTCTCGCCAAAACCACATACATGTTTATTGTTTTGATTTGATTTTTATGTTGTTGATCCATCCCAGGTAGTGGATCCTTGAGTTAAGTCGATATGATGATAATATGGTATGATATTATATTGATTCTATGCCAAGATCTAAGGCGATCTTATTTTCTAGTCCAAAATGACTACGATAGATGGATATCCATGTCAATATCGTTTACGAATCTTGATGGCAACAACGTTTTATGAATCAATTCTTATTCAATATATGCATTATTTTACTCTATTCTCGAGTCGATATGTTTAGAGTTGATATGATTTATTTAACGCTTTATATGTCGATTATACTGAGATTGTGTTCTCACCGGAGTTTATCTGGCTGTTGCTTTGTTTTGTATGTGTGCATGGCAACAGAGGGGGAAGGAGCTGGTCAAAGACGACATTGACAGCTTGGGCAAGAGTTTAGCAAGTAAGGACTCGGGTTGTAGCTGATGTTGTATTGTAGAATACATCAAACTTGTTAAGAGAAGTTTAGACATGAAACACTTTTGATGTTTAGTTGAAAGTTGTGAGTTTAACATCTTTGAAACGACTAGTTTGATGTAATAATAGCATGACTTGATGCTAGAAACTTACTACATGTATGTATGCATGTTTCCAGATTGTATAACATGTTTAGAATTCATGATTGATGATTAATTATGTCAAGTTTCAAGCTTTGACAGCAAAAATATATTCTGCAGATTTTCTGACTGATGGCCCGCTCGATCGGGTGAACTTGACCGATTGAGCGAGGCCATGAGATTTGCAAAACAGAGAATTGAAACTTTGGGCTCGCTCGATCAGGTGAGTTTGACCGATCGAGCGAGGCCAAAATATGTTCAGACCAAGAGCTGAGATTTCTAGCTCGCTCGATCGGATGAATTCAACCGATCGAGCGAGGTGTTATGTTTTAAAAAAATAAAAATTTAGCTCTTGGTTTTAGTATTCCTTTATTGTTTGATTAATTGTTATTTGATCATTAATTGCCCTAAGATGATATTAGCAACCCGAGGTCCCCACAACATGTGGTATCAAAGCGTAAGTTTCTTGGACTGAGAATAGATGAGTGGGGTAGATCGAGTCTTATATTCTGATTTTTTATTTATTCTTAACGCATTTTTATTATATGAATTGATTTACAGCTTTAAAAATTTCATGTTATATTTTATCTAATATGATTGGAAGCATGTTGGACTGAGACTGAATCAGACTCGATCTTTTGAGAAGGCATTATCGTGCTAATCAGAGGAGGGACTGAGACAGAATTGTGTATATGATATATCGATGAATTGTGCACTAATCTATTTGGTTCTCAGATATGCCTCCCCGACCAGCACAAACTACAAGACATACTTTGGCAGTGAATCAGCCAGAACAGACTAATGCTGCACAGGTACCAGTAACAACACCTGAATTAGGACTAGGTAGTACGTCTGTTGATACGATGAGTGGTGATGCAAATCCGATGGAAAAATTGCTAAAACGATTTCAATCTTTTAAACCACCGACGTTACAAGGAACTGAGAACGCTGTGGATTGTGAGAATTGGCTAGAGGATATCGAGCAGTTATTTGAATCCCTCGACTATACAGATGAACGACGTGTGAGACTGGTGATCCATCAATTACATGGCCTTGAAAAGAATTGATGGGTAGCGACAAAGAGAGCGTTTGAAAATTGAGGTACACTTATTACATGGGCTGTATTTAAAACTGCTTTTTATCAGCGATTATTTCCTGTTTCTTATCGTAAGAACAAGGGAGCGGAGTTTGCAAGTTTGCAACATGGACAAATGAATATTGAAGAATATGTTGCAAAATTCACCAGCCTACTGAAGTTTGCTCCGCATATTGCTGCAAATGATGAAGCTCAAGCCGATCAGTTTATAAATGGCTTGAATCCAGATGTGTTCACTCTTGTAAATTTGGGACGATCGAATAATTTTGCTGATGCTCTTGATCGTGCCAAAGAAGCTGAAGCAGGTATACTGAGGCAACGAGGATCACAGTTTGTACCACAACCGATGAGACAACCACAGATTTCACCACCACCTCGATTTGATGCAGGAGGTAGTAGCAGTGGCAAGAAGAATTTCTTCAAGGGTAAAAGCAAACAGTTTAAACGTCCAAGTAGTAGCTCTTCTAGTTCAAGTGGATCCAGACAGTTTAGAGGTGGACAAAAATCCGGCACTTCTGAGGTCTACTGTTCTAAATGTGGATGACGTCACACCAATGAGAAGTGCCGAGGAGTGTTTGGCAGTTGTCACATTTGCCAACAATCGGGTCATTTTGCAAGAGTATGTCCACAGCGAGGTTCTGGAAGAGCACAGGGTGCTGGATCATCTCAATCAGTGACATAGACGGAAAATAAAGCATCCTCAGTGCATTCATTCCAACCTCAGCCATCGTCACAGAGCCGTGCTGGAGGAAGTCAAGCTGGGAGCCAGCAGCAGAGGCAACAAGCTCGAGTGTTTGCACTGACTAAAGAGCAAGCACAAGCTGCACCTGATGATGTGATTGCAGGTAACTGATCTATTTATGGTTATCCTACTTATGTGTTAGTCGATACAGGTGCCTCACACACATTTATATCTGAGCAATTTGTTGCATTACATGAATTGCCTGTTGAACCCTTAGCTACTATAGTGTCTATTTCATCTCCTTTGGGAAGAGGTATCATATCAGTGAAGTCTGTACGAAATTGTACATTACAGTTTGAGGGTCATGAGATTGAGATTGATTGTGTTGTACTCGGTTTGTTTGATTTTGATTGTATAATCGGTATCGATATGTTAACAAAGTACAGAGCCACAGTTGATTGCTTTTAGAAGATTGTGAGATTCAGACCTGACGTGGCTGACGAGTTGAAATTCTATGGTAAGGGATCACGAGCCGGAATTCCTTTGATATATGTTCTTTCCATGACTAATCTATTGCAGAAAGGGGCAAAGGAATTTCTGATTTACGCAATTGATGTACTGAAGACTAGCCCGAAATTGGCTGACTTGCCAGTGGTTAGTGAATTCGCTGATGTTTTCCCAGACGAGATTCCGGGATTGCCTCCGTTTCGAGAGGTATACTTCAGTATCAAATTGATGCAAGGTACACAGCCGATATCAAAAGCACCTTACCATATGGCACCAATTGAATTGAAAGAACTGAAAGAGTAGCTTGAAGATCTTTTAGACAAAGGCTATATCAGACCGAGTGTTTCTCCTTGGGGCGCACCGGTTTTGTTTGTCAGAAAGAAAGACGGATCGATGAGATTATGTATTGACTACCGGCAATTGAATAAAGCAACGGTAAAGAATCGATATCCTTTACCTCGTATAGATGATTTATTTGATCAATTGCAGGGTTCGTCAGTATATTCGAAGATTGATTTATGATCTGGCTATCATCAATTGAGGGTAAGAGACGAGGATATCCCTAAGACTGCATTTAGAACCAGGTATGGCCATTACGAATTTATAGTCATGCCTTTTGGTCTAACGAATGCACGAGCAGTATTTATGGGACTGATGAATAGAGTATTTTAAAAGTATCTAGATGACTTCGTGATCATATTTATCGATGATATTTTCATATACTCTAAGAACTTATGTGATCATGCTGACCACATGAGAACAGTTTTGAAGACATTGAGAGAAGAGAAACTGTATGCTAAGCTATCCAAATGTGAGTTTTTGTTGAAACATGTGGTATTTCTGGGTCATATTATTTCAGGAGATGGTATTTTTGTTGATCCAAGTAAAGTTGAAGTTGTGATCAGTTGGTAGAGACCGACATCTGTGCCGGAAATCATAAGTTTTATGGGTTTAACAGGTTATTATCATCGATTTATCTGGGACTTCTCGTCTATTGCAAAGCCTATTACGCAGCTTACACAGAAAAATGCACCAATTTTGCGGTCTGAAGCATGTGAATCTAGTTTTCTTGAGTTGAAGAGAAAATTGACTACAACACCGGTTTTGACAATCCCTTCAGGTACTGGTGATTTTGTTGTTTATTGTGATGCTTCTCACCGAGATTTGGGATGTGCTTTGATGCAGAGAGGACATGTTGTTGTGTATGCCTCACGAAAACTGAAACCACATGAAATCAGATATTCAATTCATGATCTTGAATTGGCAGCTATCGTCTTTGCATTGAAAATATGGCGGCATTATTTGTATGGTGAGACATTTGAAATATTTTCTGATCACAAGAGATTGAAATATCTGTTTTCACAATCTGAGCTGAACATGAGACAAAGAAGATGGCTCGATTTATTGACGGATTTCGATTGTGAAATCAAATATTATCCAGGAAAGTCGAATGCAGCAGCAGATTCCCTAAGTAGGAAGGTATGTGCTTTATCCTTGTCTACTATAGGTATATCTCATTTGATTGAAGATTGCTGTATTTTTGGATTAATATTTGAGACAGATAGAAGGCCGATGAGAGTTTGTGCTATCAGTGCTGAGCCAAAACTGTTGATTCGAATTAAAGAAGCATAGAAATCTGATTTGAATGTACAGAAATCGATTGAAATGATCAGATCAGGACATCAGTCTGAGCACAAGGTTAGTGATGATGATATTCTGTATGTGAATAATCGAATTTTTGTTCCCGATCCTTCAGATTTAAAACATAATATTTTGAAGGAAGCTCATTGTAGACGATTCAGTATTCACCCTGGAGGCAGAAAAATGTACAACGATTTGAAAAATCAGTACTGGTGGAAACGAATGAAGTCTGATGTGACTGAATTTGTATCAAAATGTCTGAATTGCCAATAGGTGAAGGCTGAAAGAGAAACCAGGTGGCTTATTACAGAGTTTATATATTCCTGAATGGAAATGGGACCATATTTCCATGGATTTTGTGACGAAATTGCCCCGATTATCCCGAGGATGTGATGCTATTTGGGTAATCATTGACAGGTTGAAAAAATCTGCGTGTTTTATTTCCTACCGAATGACGTATCGTCATGATCAAATGGCAGATCTCTATATTCGAGAAGTGGTAAGACTACACGGTGTGCCAAAGTCGATTGTATCTGATCAAGATCCTAGATTTACTTCGCACTTTTGGCATAGCCTACAGGAAGCTCTAGGTACGCGTTTACATTTGAGTACCGCTTATCATCCTCAAACCGATGGGCAATCTGAACGAACTATTCAGACTCTTGAGGATATGCTTAGAGTTGTAGTACTGGATTTTGGTGTTTCATGGCAAGATTCATTACCATTGGTGGAGTTATCTTATAACAACAGTTATCAGACTAGTATTGAGATGGCTCCATTTGAAGCACTATATGGAAAGAAGTGTCGATCACCACTGTATTGGGATGACGTGTCAGAGGTGCCTGAATTGGGACCGGATATGATCAGATAGATGAATGAGAATGTGAAGTTGATTCAACAGAGAATGAGAACAACACAGCATAGACAAGCCAGATATGCGAATGTTCAACGTCGACCGATATCTTTTGAACAGGGAGATAGAGTGTTCTTGAAGATTTCACCATTCAGGGGCACAGTCAGATTTGGGAAACGAGAGAAGTTATCTCCGCGATTTATTGGGCCGTATGAGATACTCGAGAAGATAGGCAATATTGCTTATCGACTCGCTCTTCCTATATCTTTATCTTGTATACATGATGTATTTCATGTCTCGATGCTTCAAAAGTATCAACCTGACGAATCTCATATCTTGCAACCCGATGAAGCTGAGTTGGATGAGACTCTTAGCTATTTTGAACATCCGATGCAGTTACTTGATCGAAAGGAAAAGCAACTCCGAACGAACACCATTCCATTGGTGAAGATTCAATGGAGTCGGCACGGAGTTGAAGAAGCGACATGGGAAGTTGAAGAAGACATGAGGCAGAGATTTTCCTACCTATTCTACTGAAGTGAGTTCTTATTTAGTATTATGTTATTATTTATTCTTATGAGTATACCGACTGCATATCTATACTGTTTATGAATTCGAGGACGAACTCATGCCTTTGTGGGGGAGAAATGTAAGGCCCGGGATTATTTAATTTAATCCGAATTTATTTAATTTTAATCCAAGTATATTTAATTTGGGAATATTTAGAGTTTTGATTTAAATTCTAATATTCTTAAATTATTTAGTATTGAAATTGAATTAAAATAAGGGCCGAGGACCAAATTCCAAATACTAAAGAATTGATGGGCTAAAATGCAATTTGGCTTGAAGTTATCAGATTTTTATTATATTATCAGCATTTATACGTTTATAAGTTATAAGAAATTCAGAAAAGTTGAGCAGAGAAGCCGAGATCTTCATTTTCTTTGATTTTCTGATTTTCAAAACCCCGTAACTTTTGATCCGATCGTCCGATTTCGATTCCGAAAAGTGTTCTGGAATCCTTGCAACAAGGGCTTTGATCTATTGTAAGTTTTAACGTATTTTGGCATGGGTTGAAGATTGAAATGTTTCAGATATCATATTTTATGCTTTATGTATGCGTTCTTGAGGTTATATGCGTGTTATATTCGAAACCGGATCGAAGGGTGTGTCTTATTGTACTTAGTCATGATTTCCAGCTTATATTCGGTGCCTATAGCTGCTGGTATGAAGATTATGATGATGTTTTGTTGATGAATCAAGTATTTGATAGTTAGATTTGATTTCGATATTTTGTCGGTTCTCGATTTTCAGTCGCTGCGCCGTCGATTCGTGTTTTGAGACCGTTTTGATAGCCGATGATTGAGCTGAGATGTTCTTTGAGATGTTGTTGACGTTGTAGTATTTTTATTCTTCAATTTCAAACTAGTTTTGAAGGCTAACGACTCAAGAACTTGAATTTGAACCGAAGAAGAAGAAGTTGAGGTTGAAGTTAGTTTGATTGAAGATATATTGATGTTTTTGAATCGATTTTGAAATGATAGAGTTGAATGAAGTTTGATATGAATGTTTTGATGTTTTGTTTCAGATTTGAAGCGTTCAAAAGCAAGAAAATACGAAGGTAAGACGACATCGCAAGTCAGGGATTTGTAACTCGAGGCTGAAGCTTCTTGAGTTGTCCCGCCAAAACCACATACATGTTTATTGTTTTGATTTGATTTTGATGTTGTCGATCCATCCCAGGTAGTGGATCTTTGAGTTGAGTCGATATGATGATAATATGGTATGATATTGAATTGATTCTATGCCAAGATCTGAGGCGATCTTATTTTCTAGTCCAGAATGACTACGATAGATGGATATCCATGTCAAGATCGTTTACGAATCTTGATGGCAACGACGTTTTATGAATCAATTCTTATTCAATATATGCATTATTTTACTCTATTCTCGAGTCGATATGTTTAGAGTTAATATGATTTATTTAACGCTTTATATGTCAATTATACTGAGGTTGTGTTCTCACCGGAGTTTATCCGGCTGTTGCTTTGTTTTGTATGTGTGCATGGCAATAGAGGGGGAAGGAGCTGGTCAAAGACAACATTGACAGCTTGGGCGAGAGTTTAGCAAGTGAGGACTCGGGTTGTAGCTGAAGTTGTACTGTAGAATACATCAAACTTGTTAAGAGAAGTTTAGACATGAAACACTTTTGATGTTTAGTTGAAAGTTGTGAGTTTAACATCTTTGAAACGAATAGTTTGATGTAATAATAGCATGGCTTGATGCTAGAAACTTACTACATGTATGTATGCATGTTTCCAGATTGTATAACATGTTTAGAATTCATGATTGATGATTAATTATGTCAAGTTTCAAGCTTTGACAGCAAAAATATATTCTGCAGATTTTCTGGACTGATGGCCCGCTCGATCGGGTGAACTTGACCAATCGAGCGAGGACTTGAGATTTGCATAACAGAGAATTGAAACTTTGGGCTCGCTCGATCGGGTGAGTTTGACCGATCAAGCGAGGCCAAAATATGTTCAGACCGAGAGCTGAGATTTCTAGCTCGCTCGATCGGATGAATTCAACCGATCGAGCGAGGTGTTATGTTTAAAAAAAAAATTTAGCTCTTGGTTTTAGTATTCCTTTATTGTTTGATTAATTGGTATTTGATCATTAATTGCCCTAAGATGAGATTAGCAACCCGTGGTCCCCACAATTCAGAATAGCTATATGAGGCATGGGAAAGGTATAAAGATTTGTTGAGGCGTTGTCCTAACCATAATTTGCAGATTGGGAAGAAATAGAGCTTTTCTACAATAGTTTGAACACGCCTACAAGGATTTCAGTTGATTCTACAGCTGGGGAAACATTCTTTTCAAAGGACCCCATTCAGGCCTATGATATGCTGGAACAAATGACGATCGATATTTATCAATGGACATTTGAACGTATGGGAGTCAAGAAAGCGGTGTATGCAGTGGATCCTCTGACCTCAATAACCGCACAATTATCTGCACTAACTACACAAGTCGCTGCATTGAACAAGGTGAGTGTCGCAGATCCAGCAGGTGTGCAGGTTGTCATCGAGGAATCTCATCCTCATGAACAAGCTCAGTACATCAATTAAAGAGATTATGGAGGCTATCGAGGTAACCCTGTCCCTAAAACTTACCATCCTAGCTTGCGTAATCATGAAAATATTTCTTATGCTAACAACAAAAATGTGTTGAATCCTCTTCCGGGATTCAATACAAACAAGGATGAGGGTAAGCCTTCTTTGGAAGATATGGTTAGTACTTTTGTGCAGGAATCGAGTAAGAAGATGGCGAGGGCTGAGTCTCGCCTTGACAGCTTGGAGACACATGTGTTCAATATGGGCGTTGTGCTACAATCTATGGAGAATAATATTGGGCAGTTGGCGAACGCACTGAAAGATAATAACCGCGGTCAGTTCCCAAGCAATACTGAGGTGAATCCCATTGAACACTGCAAAGCCATAGAGTTGAGGAGTGGAAAAGAATTTGGAGTCCAAAACCTGCAGCTGAAGTAGAGAAGGAGAAGGTGGTTGATGAGAACGCTGTTGAGAAAAAGAGTGAACTTGAAGAGAAACCGATGTATAAACCACCACTTCCATATCCGCAGAGATTCAAGAAGAAAGTGTTGGATGAACAATTCTCCAAATTTCTTGATATCTTCAAGAAACTTCACATCAATATTTTGTTTGTCGATGCTTTGCTGCAAATGCCGAACTATGCCAAATTCTTGAATGAAGTAATGTCTAAGAAGCGGAAGTTGGAAGATTTTGAGACGGTGAATTTGACTGAGGAGTGCAGTGCGATATTGCAAAAGAAGCTACCACTAAAATTAAAAGATCCGGGGAGTTTTACGATTCCTTGTATTATTGGTTCTTCTAATTTTAATAAAGAACTTTGTGATTTAGGAGTTAGCATTAACTTAATGCCTTTGTCTGTTTTCAGGAGTTTAGGACTTGGAGAGGTGAAGCCCACGACGATTGCATTGCAGCTAGCTGATAGATCTATCACATATCCGCGTGGAATCATCAAAGATGTTCTGGTAAAAATATATAAGTTTATTTTTCCTGCGGATTTTATTGTGCTAGATATGGAAGAGGACGATAATATGTCGTTGATTTTGGGAAGACCATTCTTGGCTACTGCTGACGCCAAGATATAGGTTAAGAAAGGTGCCTTGACGATCGGTGTAGACGGTGAAAAAATTAATTTTAATGTGTTCAAGGAGCCTGAAAATCCATCCACGGAGAAGGTGTTCCTGATTGAACAATAAAAGAATATGGAATGTTACTGCAAAGTTGTTAGTGCTGTAGAATTGCCAAGAGAGAATAATCTAAAGGTGGCAAAGAAGATGAAGAGAAAGAAAGCAAAGATCAAGAGAGTTTTTGAATATTTTTGGAGGGTGAAAGAGAAGGGAAAGACCTCCAACAAAGTGAAACCGGGCTAGAATGAGCATATAGTCGAGCTATGGACTATAAACTAAGCGCTTCTTGGGAGGCAATCCAAGCTAGTATTTTTATTTGCTTTATTTTTATTCTATAGTTGTTTTTTTTGTATTGTTTTTTTTTTATGCATGTTGAAACTAGAGATCAATAATAATTTTGAGTTGTGTAGGTGAAAATTGTGGAGCTGCAAGAGTTTAAGAGACACCCCGCATGAAGAACTTTGAGTGATTCAGATGGTGTCGAGTACTGCTGCTCGGTACACAAGGTACGTGTCCTTGGTTATATTTTAATTTTGTACATTGAGGACAATGCATAGTTTAAGTTTGGGGGGTGTTTAAAACTCATAAAAATTTTCAAAATTTTTATGAGTTAGTTTGAGTTTAATACCTAATGTTGTAATTGTGTTGGCCTATGATGAAAATAATTTTTGTGTTAAAAATGTCAATGTTAGCTATATTTAATCTTGAGTTCTCACCAATATGCACTATGTCTTGATTGTCTAGACCCTCGTGATTAGAGAAGTTTTGTGATTTTGGAATTAGGATTTCAATTCCTCATCAATGACCCGGATGGAGTTGTTATAAATTTATTGGATGATTTGATTCTTAACTTGGGTGATTTATGCTTGAAACTGAGGTAGACTTCTACGAACTTAGAAATGATCTAGGCAATAAATTTATAACAACTCCATCCGGGTCATTGATGAGGAATTGAAATCCTAATTCCCTTGTCCTTGGCTAAGTATGCGGGTTCAATGGGGACAAAAATTAAAAATAAATATAAAAATCTAAATTTTCTTACAACTCCATCCGGGCCTGGAAAGGGATTGAATTCCTAATCACCAATCCATGGCTAAGTTACGGACAAAAATGGGGTTGATGTTCCATCCGGGCTATAGACGAGGGGATTGAAATCCGAATCCAATCTTTAGTTATAGCGAAGTCTGCGGATAGGGGCTAAATAAAAATTGGGTGCAAATATAGGTGCTTTTAAAAATAGAATGCGATATAACTTGAAGAGTCCTTTTGATCTTAGTGAGTAGAAGTTAAACTTGGTATGGAGTGTTTTGAATCTATGAAACAAACTTGTTGCATTAGTGTATCGAAAGCGAGGAGGATAGACAAGATTTTCAAATAACACACACACGAGAACTTTTGAGAAAATTAGCGGACTTGTGTATTGAATCTTGGAATGTTAAAAATTCAGAGGTCGACTATATTGCTCATAATTGTTTTGCTCGGGACTAGCAAAAGTCTAAGTTTGGGGGAATTTGATAAGTACAATTTATGCACTTAATTTATATATTATTTAACTTGACTTTTGTGATGTATCGAATGGATTTTATGCGTATAAGTTTTTGTTTTTGTGAGATGGAAGGATCGGAAGAAAAGTAGCAAGAAGAAGCGAAAAGACGAATTTTGGATTGCAAAATTCAGAAACTTACTTGGATTTTTAGAGACATCCAAATCCAATCTTCACCATTCATAATGATATTTAAGATGTTTTTAAGCTGCTGTAAGAATTTTAGCTCAATCTGACGGTTAGATTGTGAAATATGAATTTTTTAAAACTGCCGCTCAGCTGGAAAAATGCAGTAGCGCGGTTGCACGATAAACAAGCGCATCTGCGCAACCTGGACGAGAATTGAGGCGCACCTGCGCAAAGAAAGGGGAAGATGCGCCTAAAATCAGTTTTTGGAGGAAAGAACAAGAGCAGCTGCGCCTGTTGTGTGAGAAAGAGAGTAGAAGCGCAAGAAGTTGGTGCATCTGCGCAAAAAGGCAGAAATCTGAGAAAGGAGTAAGCGAATCTGCGGGAAAAATGGAGCATATGCGTGAAAGTCCAAAAACTTTTTGAATTAAAGAAACGCTTCTACCCATGAATCTCACGCATCTGCTATTTTAGGAAAAAATTAGAATTTCAGAAACTTTGAACTCTCGATTTTTTTTTGGGCTTCGATTCATGGACTTCGGGCTAGACTCTAACTTATATAAAAGCTCATGGATACACATCAGAGGAGAGCAGCCGCCAAAGTTCACACAAGAAAATTGAAGAGTTGAGTGTGAGAATTGGAAGAGACAAATCTGGACAAGGATTGAAGAACATCAATCAACAAAGACGGACGTCGATCAATCGGACACGGAAAATCGTATATTCGGATTTGTTTTCTTTCTTTGAATTTATATTATTGATTTGATGTCTAGTTTTTTGAACATGAATTATTTTTATCAGAATTTGATTATGAACTAAATTTTATTATGTTTTTTTTCTAGTTTTGACTGTCTTTTCAATTACTTGATCAATAATTGAATTGTAATATTTATTTGGAATCCGGCACTCGGGAGAGGGGATTTTGAATAGAACCAATAGAAATTACACCGTTAATTGTTTATATAGCTCGGGAGAGTATATAGCATCAATGGAGCCTTAGGAAGAACATCGTTTTTCACATATCACTAATATTAGATTTTTAATAGGGATATTTTAATTGAATCTTAGTTGATACACATTATTTGTTGCTCGGGAGATGGAAATAATATAATTAAGTGTTCTTGTCTATTAATTGAATAGAATCCATGAAAATAATTTAACTAGGAGTAGCTGTTGTCGAAACCAGGTGAAATCAAAACCTCTAGACAATTTTTCCTCTGATTGACATTTCTTTGAAAGTTGTGTGCGTGCCATAAAAATTCAGTGATTATTTTATTTTTTTTCAAATCTCTTCATTATTGATTTTTTAAATAAAATTAGGACTATTTTAATTACAAGCATTAGATAATTTCATTTAACTTCTCGTGAGGACGATACTCTATTCACTACTATATTAAAACTTGACACCGTGCACTTGCGGGCACAAAATTAAACAACAAGTTTTTGGCGCCGTTGCCGGGGAGTAATTTTTGAATTTATTTTAGTCTTGTTACCAATTATTCTAGATTTTAATTTAGAGCTTTATTTTATTTTATTTTAGTTACTAATTGATTTTTATTCTTCTTGATTGCAGTTTATGAGAAGATTTCAAAGCGTGAATTCTTTACTTTTTGATCCAGAAATCGAACGAACTGCCCGTGCTTTGAGAAGAGCGAGGAGACTAGAAGAACAATAGAACATGCTAAATATAATGTTAATCAAGCTCCCCTGATGCCAATCAGAGATCATTTCAGGCCGACGATCCAGGCTCACTATTCTGAAATCGCTCGAGGGACGATAAATGTCAACAACTTCGAATTGAAGTCGGCTTTGATCAACATGGTTCAACAGAACCAGTTTAATGGGAGTGCAATTGCTGATCCTCATCTACACCTGCGGACTTTCTTGGATATAACTGATACGATAAAAATGAATGGTGTTTCTGAGGACATTATATTTTTGCGCTTGTTTCCTTTTTCTTTTAGGGACCAGGCTAGAAATTGGTTACAATCATTACCGTTGGTCAGTATTAATGCATGGGAGGAAATTGCAGTCAAGTTTCTTGCAAAGTACTTTCCACCTGCCAAGTCCACCCAGCTGAAGATTGAGATCAGCACCTTTCATCAGCATGATTCAGAACAGCTATATGAGGCATGGGAAATGTATAAAGATTTTTTGAGGCGTTGTTCTAAACATAATTTTGCATATTGGAAAGAAATCGAGCTTTTCTACAATGGTTTGAACACGCCCACAAGGATGTCAGCGGATTCTGCAGTTGGGGGAACAATCTTTTCAAAGGACCCCATTCAGGCCTATGATATTAGCAAAAGTCTAAGTTTGGGGGAATTTAATGAGTGAAATTTATGCACTTAATTTATACATGATTTAACTTGACTTTTGTGATGTATCAAGTGAATTTTATGCGTATAAGTTGTTGTTTTTATGAGATGGAAGGATCGGAAGAAAAATAGTGAGAAGAAGCGAAAAGACGAATTTTGGACAGCAAACTTCAGAAACATACTGGGATTTTTAGACAAATCCAAATCCAATATCCACCGTTCATAATAAATTCTAAAATTTTTTTAAACTGCTGTCAAAATTTCAGCTCAATCCAACAGTTAGATTGTGAGATATGAATTTTTTAAAACTGTCGCTTAGCTGGAAAAATGAAGTAGCGCGGGTGCGCAAGAAACAAGCGCATCTGCGTAACCTGGACGAGAATTGAGGCGCACCTGCTCAACGAAGAGGGACAGCTCCGCCTAAAATCAATTTTTGGAGGAAATAACAAGCGCATATGCGCTAGAAACAAAAGCAGATGTGTCTGTTGTGTGAGAAAGAGAGCAGAAGCGCAAGAAGTTGGTGCATCTGCACAAAAAGGCAGAAATTTGAGAAAGGAGTAAGCGCATCTGCGGGAAAAATGGAGCATATGCGTGAAAGTCTAGAAACTTGGGGAATTAAAAAAACGCATCTATGCATGAATCTCACGCATCTGCTATTTTAGGAAAAAATTAGAATTTCAAAAACTTCGAACTCTTGATTTTTTTTGGGCTTCGATTCATGGACTTCGGGCTGGACTCTAACTTATATAAAAGCTCATGGATACACATCAGAGGAGAGCAGCTGCCACAATTCATACAAGAAAATTGGAGTGTTGAGCGTGAGAATCGGAAGAGAAAAATCAACTGGACACGGAAGATCGCATATTCGGATTTGTTTTCTTTCTTTGAATTTATATTATTGATTTGATGTCAAGTTTTATGAACATGAATTATTTTTATCAAAATTTGATTATGAACTAAATTTTATTAGTCTAGATGTTGACGTAGCCTGGAGTAGACACTTCTACAACTTTTGATTTTTATTTGATTGAATTCTCCTAGATTAATTGTTTTTTTCTAGTTTTGACTGTCTTTTCAATTACTTGATCAATAATTGAATTGTAATATTTATTTGAAATTTGGCACTCGGGAGAGGGTATTTTGAATATGACCAATAGAAATTACACCGTTAATTATTTATATAGCTCGGGAGAGTATATAGCGTCAATGGAGCCTTAGGAAGAACATCGTTTTTCACATATTACTAAGATTAGATTTTTAATAGGGATATTGGAATTGAATCTTAGTTGATACACATTATTTGTTGCACGGGAGTGGGAAATAATATAATTAAGTGTTCTTGGCTATTAATTGAATAGAATCCATGAAAATAATTTAATAGTAGTTGTTGTCGAAACCAAGTGAAATCAAAACATCTAGACCATTTTTATTCTGATTGACATTTCTTTGAAAGTTGTGTGTGTGCTATAAAAATTCTGTGATTTTTTTTATTTTTCTGCAAATCTCATCATTATTGATTTTCTAAATAAAATTAGGACTAATTTAATTACAAGTATTATATAATTTCATATTACACCTTGTGGGAACGATACTCTATTCACTACTATATTAAAACTTGACACCGTGCACTTGCGGGCACAAAATTAAGCAACAAGTTTTTGGCGCCGTTGCCGGGGAGTAATTTTTGAATTTATTTTAGTCTAGATTTTAACTTAGAGCTTTTTTATTTTATTTTAGTTATTAATTGATTTTTTTCTTCTTGATTGCAGTTTTTGAGAAGATCTCAAAGAGCGAATTCTTTACTTTTTTATCCAGAAATCGAAGAACTACCCGTGCTTTGAGAAGAGCGGGGAGACTAGAAGAACAACAGAACATGGCTGAAGATAATGTTAATCAAGCTCCCCTGTTTCCAATCAGATATCATTTCACGCCGACGATCCATGCTCACTATTTTGGAATCGCTCGAGGGACGATGAATGCCAACAACTTTGAACTGAAGCCAGCTTTGATCAACATGGTTCAACAGAACCAGTTTAATGAGAGTGCAATTGCTGATCCTCATCTACACCTGCGGACTTTCTTGGAGATAATTGATACGGTAAAAATGAATGGTGTTTCTGAGGATATTATAAGTTTACGCTTGTTTTCTTTTTCTCTCAGGGAGCAGGCTAGAAGTTGGTTACAATCATTACTGTTGTTCAGTATTAATGCCTGGGAGGAAATGGCAGTCAAGTTTATTGCAAAGTACTTTCCACCTGCCAAGTCCACTCAGATGAAGATTGAGATCAGCACCTTTCATCAGCATGATTCAAAACAGCTATATGAGGCATGGAAATGGTATAAAGATTTGTTGAGGCGTTGTCCTAACCATAATTTTCAGATTAGTAAGAATTAGAGCTTTTCTACAATGGTTTGAACACGCCTACAAGGATTTCAGTGGATTCTGCAGCTGGGGAAACAATCTTTTCAAAGGACCCCATTCAGGCCTATGATATGCTAGAACAAACGACGATCAATAGTTATCAATGGCCATCTAAACGTATGAGAGTCAAGAAAGCAGTGTATGCAGTGGATCCTCTGACCTCAATAACCGCACAATTATCTACACTAACTATGCAAGTCGCTGCATTGAACAAGGTGAGTGTCGCAGATCCAGCAGGTGTGCAGGTTGTCATCGAGGAATCTCATCCTCATGAACAAGCTCAGTACATCAATCAAAGAGGTTATGGAGGCTATCGAGGTAACCCTGTCCCTAATACTTACCATCCTAGATTGAGTAATCATGAAAAATTTTCTTATGCTAACAACAAAAATGTGTTGAATCCTCTTTCGGGGTTCAATACAAACAAGGATGAGGGTAAGCCTTCTTTGGAAGATGTGGTTGGTACTTTTGTATATGAATCGAGTAGAGGATGGCGAGGACTGAGTCTCGCCTTGACAGCTTGGAGACACATGTGGTCAATATGGGCGCTGTGCTACAAACTATGGAGAATAATATTGGGCAGTTGGCGAACGCACTGAAAGATAATAACCGCGGTTAGTTCCCAAGCAATACTGAGGTGAATCCCATAGAACACTGCAAAGCCATAGAGTTGAGAAGTGGAAAAGAATTTGGAGTCCAAGAACCTGGAGCTGAAGTAGAGAAGGAGAAGGTGGTTGATGAAAACGCTGTTGAAAAAAAGAGTGAACTTGAAGAGAAACCGATGTATAAACCACCACTTCCATATCCGCAGAGATTCAAGAAGAAAGTGTTGGATGAACAATTCTCCAAATTTCTTGATCTCTTCAAGAAACTTCACATCAATATTCTGTTTGCCGATGTTTTTCTGCAAATGCCGAACTATGCCAAATTCTTGAATGAAGTAATGTCTAAGAAGCAAAAGTTTGAAGATTTTGAGACGGTGAATTTGACTAAGTAGTGAAGTGCGATATCGCAAAAGAAGCTACCACTAAAATTAAAAGATCCAGGGAGTTTTACGATTACTTGTATTATTGGTTCTTCTAATTTTAAGAAAACACTTTGTGATTTAGAGCTAGCATTATCTTAATGTCTTTGTCTGTTTTCAGGAGTTTAGGACTTGGAGAGGTGAAGCCCACGACGATTGCATTGCAGCTAACTGATAGATCTATCACATATCCGCGTGGAAACATCGAAGATGTTCTGGTAAAAATAGATAAGTTTATTTTTCCTACGGATTTTATTGTGCTAGATATGGAAGAGGACGATAATATGCCGTTGATTTTGGGGAGACCATTATTTGCTACTACTGATGCCAAGATAGAGGTTAAGAAAGGTGCGTTGACGATGGGTGTAGACGGTGAGAAAATTACTTTTAATGTGTTCAAGGAGGATGAAAATCCATCCACGGAGAAGGTGTTCCTGATTGAACAATCAAAGAAGATGGAATGTTACTGCGAAGTTGTTAGTGTTGTAGAATTTCCAAGAGCGAATAATCCGAAGGTGGCAAAGAAGATGAAGAGAAAGAAAGCAAAGATCAAGAGAGTTGTTGAATATGTTTGGAGGGTGAAAGAGAAGGGAAAGACCTCCAACAAAGTTGAATCGGGCTAGAATGAGCATATAGTCGGGCTATGGACTATAAACTAAGCGCTTCTTGGGAGGCAACCCAAGCTAGTATTTTTATTTGCTTTATTTTTATTATTTAGTTGTTTTTTTGTCTTATTATTTATTTTTGTGCATGTTGAGACTAGACATCAATAATAATTTTGAGTTGTGTAGGTGAAAATTGTGGAGCTGCAAGAGTTTAAGAGACACCTCTGCATGAAGAACTTTGAGTGATTAAGATGGTGTCGAGTACTGATGCTCGGTACACAAGGTACCTGTCCTTGGTTTTATTTTAATTTTGTACATTGAGGAAAATGCACAGTTTAACTTTGGCGTGGTGTTTAAAACTTTTAAAAATTTTGAAAATTTTTATGAGTTAGTTTGAGTTGAATACCTAATGTTGTAATTGTGTTGGCCTGTGATGAAAATAATTTTTGTGTTAAAAATGTCAATGTTAGCTATATTTAATCTTGAGTTCTCACCCATATGCACTATGCCTTGATTGTCTAGACTCTCGTGATTAGAGAAGTTTTGTGATTTTGTGCGTGAATTGGATTATTTGATTATTAACTTTGGTGATTTATGCTTGAAACTGAGATAGACTTCTACAAGCTTAGAAATGATTTAGGCAATAAATTTATAACAACTCCATCCATGTGATTGATGAGGAATTGAAATCCTAATTCCCTTGTCCTTGGCTAAGTATGCGGACAAAAATGGGGTTGATGTTCCATCCGGGCTATAGACGAGGGGATTGAAATCTGAATCCTATCTTTAGTTATAGCGAAGTCTGCGGTTAATTATTGGGGCTAAATAAAAATTGGGTTTAAAATCAGGTTCTTTTAAAAATAGAATGCGATATAACTTGAAAAGTCCTTTTGATCTTAGTGAGTAGAAGTTAAACTTGGCAGAGAGTGTTTTGAAACTAGAGAGCGGAATTGATGAATCTATGAAAAAAACTTGTTGCATTAGTGTATCTAAAGTGAGAAGGATAGACAAGATTGTAAAATCACATACACACGAGAACTTTTGTGAAAATTAGCGGACTTGTGTATTGAATCTTGGAATGTTAAAAATTCAGAGGTCGACTATATTACTCATTATTGTTTTGCTCGGGACTAGCAAAAGTCTAAGTTTGGGGGAATTTGATAAGTGCAATTTATGCACTTAATATATATATGATTTAACTTGACTTTTGTGATGTATAAAGTGGATTTTATGCGTATTAGTTGTTGTTTTTGTGAGATGGAAGGATTGGAAGAAAAGTAGCGAGAAGAAGCGAAAAGACGAATTTTCGACAGCAAACTTCAGAAACTTACTGGGATTTTTAGAGACATTCAAATCCAATCTTCACCATTCGTAATAAATTCTAAGATGTTTTTAAGCTACTGTAAAACTTTCAGGTCAATCCGACGGTTAGATTGTGAAATATGAATTTTTTAAAACTGTCGCTCAGCTGGAAAAAATGCAGTAGCGCGGCTGTGCGAGAAACAAGCGCATCTGCGCAGCCTGGAGGAGAATTGAGGCGCACCTGCGCAACGAAGAGGGGCAGCTGCGCCTAAAATCAGTTTTTGGAGGAAAGAACAAGCACATATGCGCTAGAAACAAGAGCAGCTATGCCTGTTGTGTGAGAAAGAGAGCAGAAGCGCAAGAAGTTGGTGCATCTGCGCAAAAAGGCAGAAATCTGAGAAAGGAGTAAGCGCATCTGCGGGAAAATGGAGCATATGCGTGAAAGTCCATAAACTTGGGGAATTAAAGAAACGCATCTACGCAGGAATCTCACGCATCTGCGCATTTGCTATTTTTGGAAAAAAATAGAATTTCAGAAACTTCAAACTCTCGATTTTTTTTGGGCTTCGATTCATGGACTACGGGCTGGACTCTAACTTATATAAAAGCTCATGGATATACATCAGAGGAGAGCAGCCGCACACAATTCATACAAGAAAATTGGAGATTTGAGCGTGAGAATTGGAAGAGAAAAATCTGGACAAGGATTGAAGAACATCAATCAACAAACACGGACGTTGATCAACCAGACACGAAAGATCGGATATTCGGATTTGTTTTCTTTCTATGAATTTATATTATTGATTTGATGTCTAGTTTTATGAACATGAACTATTTTTATCATAATTTGATTATGAACTAAATTTTATTAGTCTAGAGGTTGACGTAGCCTGATGTAGACACTTCTACAACTTTTAATTTTTATTGGATTGAGTTCTCCTAGATTAATAGTTTTCTTCTAGTTTTGACTGTATTTTCAATTACTTGATCAATAATTGAATTGTAATATTTATTTGGAATCCGGCACTCGGGAGAGGGGATTTTGAATAGGACAATTAGAAATTACACCGTTAATTGTTTATATAGCTCGGGAGAGTATATAGCGTCAATGGAGCCTTAGGAAGAACATTGTTTTTCACATATCACTAATATTAGATTTTAAATAGGGATATTGGAATTGAATCTTAGTTGATACACATTATTTGTTGCTCGGTAGAGGGAAATAATATAATTAAGTGTTCTTGGTTATTAATTGAATAGAATCCATGAAAATAATTTAATTAGGAGTAGTTGTTGTCGAGAACAGGTGAAATCAAAACCTCTAGACAATTTTTCCTCTGATTGACATTTCTTTGAAAGTTATGTGCATACTATAAAAATTCAGTGATTATTTTATTTTTCTGCAAAGCGTTGTGGATGAGCGTTTTTTTGGTTTTTTTTTTATTTTACAATGCTTTATTTGACTTCTCTAAGCAATAGCTATAGCTTTGTTCAAAACCTAAATAAATAAATAAAATTAAATACAGTACAGACACTCTGAAAGAAATCGAGTGAACCCTCCATCCTCATCAAAGCTCTCACCGTCTTTGCCACATTCGTTGCCCTCGTCACATCCCAATCTTCAATTCGTCTACTGCTCAAAGAAAAATGGCCAGCAAATCATCAATTTGCCTTCTGAAACTCTCCATGGTCGAGTTCCATCCGGAATGAGTCAAGAAGACGGCCACAATTATGAGTGCCGATTGCTTTTCGAGAATGGTTGGGGAAGTTTCGGCAGTTTCGACTGAGGTAAAAAATGTTCCCAACAACGTTTATTATTCACCAACTTTTATTATTCACAACAACATGCGATTGCTTTGACTAGGGTGGGTTTTGATTTCCACTGCATCAGCTAGTTTTTCCATCTGTTCTTGGGCTTAATCATTGTGGGCTGCCATTTTGCAGGAGCACAAATCTGTGCAGAGCGTGATTTGTGTTGCTTTGTTTTTGCAATTTTCTTCTTGAGCGTGGGTTTTGGTGGTCTGTTAGAGTCTTGTGGGTGTGTTTTTACGATTTTTTACGGTAGATTTCTTCTTTATATTTCTGCTGCACGGGTCACTTACTTCTGCCCGCAAAGTGTTTGGTTTTATGCTTCTTACAGTGTACTCAACATCTCCATTACTGCTTAGAAGTATTTTAGCTTGAAACTCTTCTGGTTTTAGGTGTTTTTGGTGATTTTTGTCTGTCTTCTCCTTTGTGTGTTGGTTCTTGCGTTGGTTTAAAGGGGAGTGCTTGTTGTTTTTGGTGATTGTGTGTCTGTCGACTGCCGTTGTATGGAGTCAATTGCAACAAAAAAATTTGATTGTCGGTAATAGAATAGAGAGTTGTTTAAAGAACGAAAATTCTCATAACTACTCTTTATACTTATCCAATGCAAAACTTTAGTGTGTTTAATCTAAGCTTGACGTCTAATGGTGACCAGTGCTTGGGACAAAACCATTAGGCCATTTCTTCTTTGCATTTTGATTTTGGTATTTTGTTTGTATTGTTTTTATTTATTCAATTGTTTTACTAAATCTCATATGTCCAACCTAATTAGCCTAGGGATGGAGTAACTGGTCTTTCAAGATTTAGACCGTAAGTTCTAGTCACACTCTAGTTCGTGAAAAACAAACAGAATCTTGTGTTATACTCTGTTCATTGAAAGATATAATTTTGAAATATGATTTTTTTTAATTTTATTTTGAAGTGCGATCAGACTTTTTAGGACATTCTTTATGTTGGATAACGCGGCGATCAGATCAATCAGGATTGATACCCGGTGCAGCGGAAGTTTAAAATTTTATATGGAACGATTCCATAATGGGTATCAAAACTTTTACGATTAAATTGTGTGTGTAAAAATTAAATAACAATTATAAATTTTTACCTCCAATCTCGAAGCGAGATTATGGACACCAACAGATTGCTCTGCTCTTGTTGTATATCCCTGGAACTGATGGACGAACTGTTCTTCAATCAGGTCCACGAACGGATAATTAATCCTTCTGATAGATTGCATTAGAAAATCTATCAGAAGTTTCTACGAAGAGAATTAACGAATTTGATCCGTTAAACCAGACTGTAATTCAAAATTCACAGACTGGAATTTCCCGAGCAGAGGGGAGGGGGGTCGGCCACTGTCAGAGAAAAATACTGGGTTTTTTTGAAAATTTGTGACATGTTGTATGTAATTTCTGTACTGCAATAACTTATTTATAATGTAGGCCGCTAACAGCTTAGGGCCCATTAGTCATAAGTTCAAGCCCGACAAGCAAAGCCCGCATGTTCAGAAATTAATATAAAATTCATCATGACTCCGATTGATAAACCGATTTCACCAATGTGCACAGAAACCATTTCTGCACCTTTTAAAGTCAAGATAAATTTTTCTGAATCCGAATTCAGTGATTTTCAAAAATGCCCATCCCTATGTCATTTTAGGAAATCTTACTCCTCTACTCTTAAATAAGAAGTCCAACTTCTTTGTTCATTAAATTTAACTCTTTAAATTTAACTATCTCAACGGGGATTAAAAATCCATTACTCTGTGTGACCCTCAATGGTTCAGGGATACAGCTAGCCGTGGGCTCACAACTCCTTGTGACTCGGAACAACAATTTCCGACTTGCCCATCGAATCATGGTAAGAGCGCCTAGCAACATCGCCCCATGATTCCCTAGGTATCACTGATAGTGCCTGCAAGAACCAATAGATTTTGGTTAGCGTACAGTACGGTCCCTTCATCCATATATCCCGATCGAATCAACAACCATTGGTATATCGAGAGTCGTTCGAGATTCGATAACTATGCAATACATCTTGAAGATCAAATAGTGACATAGCATGTGCTACTAAGAAACCATTTCTTAAAACACATCATGTACTCTGGCCAGAGATTCGTCACACTAATATCTCCTCAGATCGCATAGGATATCCACACTCGCAAGTATGTGGTGAATCCTTGACAACAAAGCATCGACTCCTATATGTGTTGTAACTGTACCCAATCCCGACACCTGATGACCCCAATAGAGTCGGTAAACGAGTCAAAGCACAGTACTAGCATATAGAGTCTCAATGATGTTTCAAGTAGTAAGGACTAATGGTGTACAACCAAAACCGCGGACTTTATCCACTCGATAAGTGATAACCACTTGGAAAGTCCGGATAGGGTAGTTCGATCATTCATCATATGAATATCCATTTGCATGCTTCGAACATCTCTATGTTCCCTACCAATGAAAAGTGGTACTCTGCATCGCAAATGCTAGTCTCAAACTCGAGCGATCCTTATCCTTATTCTCGGACGGCTCAATCGACTAGGAACAGTTTAGAATATACAGTGACTATAAGATGTGTTTCATGATAGACATCCCCATGTTCTACCACATCTTACATACACTATATTATATTCAAGGTCTTTATCAAAACAACAATAGTATATCACAATATAACAATATGAAGAAAGATAAAGTCATTGCCATTAATAAAAGTGTAAATTATATAAAACAAAAGATTGTTTATACAAAGAGTCATTAAAGCCCTTAGCCACAAGTTGGCTCACCGGGCACCCACTCTTTCAATCTCCCACTTGCCCTATAGCCAACTAGTCATACTACGTAGACCCATTGCTTCGCGATGTTTGTCAAATAATGGTCCTGGCAAGGGCTTAGTAAGTGGATCAGCGATATTTTCTGCAGAGGCCACTCTTTCGACAGTGATGTCTCCTCTTTCCACAATCTCCCGGATGATGTGGTATTTCCTCAGTACGTGTTTGGATCTTTGATGAGACCTTGGTTCCTTTGCCTGAGAAACGGCACCCGTGTTGTCACAGTACACCGGGACTGGACCAACAACTTCCGGAATAACGCCCAACTCTTGGACGAAATTCCTCATCCAAACGGCCTCTTTAGCAGCAGCTGATGCTGCAATGTATTCTGCCTCAGTGGTGGAATCCGCTGTGGTGTCCTTCTTGGAACTCTTCCAAGAGACAGCACCGCCATTGAGCATGAACACAAAACCAGAGGTTGACTTCGAGTCATCCACGTCACTTTGGAAGCTAGAGTCGGTATAGCCTTCCAATTTTAGTTCTCTTCCTCCATATACCATGAACATATTCTTAGTCCTTCGTAAGTACTTAAGAATGTCCTTCACGGCTTTCCAATGCATTTGACCGGGATTAGCTTGATATCTGCTCGTGACACTCAGAGCAAATGCTGCATCCGGTCTGGTAGATATCATCCCATATATGATACTACCTATGGCTGACGCATATGGTACATGTGTCATTTTCTCTATCTCTTCATCCGTCTTGGGACACATAGACTTGGATAGAGAAACTCCATGACACATGGGTAGATGTCCTCTCTTGGACCCATCCATTGAAAATCGTTTCAATATGGTGTCGATGTAGGTTGATTGAGTGAGTCCTATCATTCTCTTAGATCTATCTCTATAGATCTGTATCCCTAGAATATAGGATGCCTCACCCAAATCCTTCATCGAGAATCTACCTGATAACCATATCTTTGTTGACTGCAACATCCCTACGTCATTCCTAATGAGTAGGATGTCATCAACATAAAGTACTAAGAATGTCACAGCATCCTTAACTACTTTCTTGTACACGCATGGTTCCTCCGGGTTCTTGATGAAACCAAAATCCTTTATTGTTTCATCAAATTTCTGGTTCCAACTTCTTGATGCTTGTTTTAGACCATAAATTGATCTCTGAAGCTTGCATACCTTATGCTCGCTTCCCATGGATGTGTACCCCTCAGGCTGCTTCATATAGATTTCTTCCTTAATGTCTCCATTAAGAAAAGCAGTCTTCACATCCATTTGCCATATCTCATAGTCATACCAAGCAGCTATGGAAATAAGGATTCTTATGGACTTGAACATTGCAACTGGTGAAAAGGTTTCATCATAGTCAACTCCTTGTCTTTGAGTATAACCTTTCGCCACCAATCGCGCCTTGTAGGTCAATACCTTACCATCAGGCCCAAGCTTTCTCTTGTAGATCCATTTACACCCTATTGGAACAATTCCATCGGGAGGATCTACTAAAGACCAAACTTGGTTTGTATGCATCGAATCTATTTCCGACTGCATAGCTTCAAGCCATAAATTTGAATCCGCATCAGAAATTGCTTCCTTGAAGTTTCTTGGATCACATCCAATATCGGGTTCATCTTGATCCCCTTCAAGAAGAAGACCATATCGAATAGGAGGTCTAGAAGTCCTCTCGGATCTTCTAGGTACAGGCGTGTCTATCAATGGTTCCTGAGGTGTAGGATCGTTATTTTGTATTTCTGGTTCTTCTCGAATTTCTTCGAGTTCCATCGTCTCGCCTTTCTTATCCAATAAGAACTCCTTCTCAAAGAAGGTGGAATTCCTTGAAACAAACACCTTTGTTTCAGCAGGATAATAGAAATAATATCCGATTGAATTCTTCGGATACCCTACAAAATAACATAAGGTGGATCGACTATCCAACTTATCTCCCACTGTCTGCTTCACGTAAGCAGGACATCCCCAAATCCTCAAGTACGAATACTTAGGAGCTTTGCCATTCCATAACTCGTATGGTGTTTTGTCCACTGCTTTAGTGTGGACGTTGTTCAACAACAATACCGCCGTTTCAAGCGCATAGCCCCAAAACGAAGGTGGAAGCTCAGTGAAGCTCATCATGGATCGAACCATGTCCAACAAAGTTCGATTACGACGCTCCGATACACCATTCAGCTGAGGTGTCATAGGAGGAGTCCACTGAGAGAGAATCCCATTCTCTTTCAGATAGTCCAAAAACTCGGTACTCAAGTATTCTCCACCTCGATCCGATCGAAGTGCTTTAATATTTTTACCTAGCTTGTTTTCTACTTCAGCCTTGAATTCTTTGAACTTTTCAAATGCTTCAGACTTATATTTCATTAAATATAAATACCCATACCTAGAATAATCATCAGTAAAGGTAATGAAGTAGGTGTGGTCATATTGAGTACCAACTCTAAATGGACCACAAACATCTGTATGGATCAAATCCAACAGATTTTGACTACGCTCAGGTTTCCCCTTAAAAGGAGATTTAGTCATTTTTCCTTTCAGGAAGGATTCACAAGTAGGTAGAGAGTTAATATCAGACATATCAAACATGCCCTCTCCCACTAGCTTGTTCATCCTCCTTGAGGAAATATGACCTAGCCTAGCATGCCAAAGGTTTGCCGGGTTTTGGCTATCGATTTTTCTTTTGTTTGTTGTTGCCGGTTTATCAGCATAATTTATTGGAACGTCTTTTAGTTTTAAGTTATATAGATCATTTTCAAGTTGTCCATTTCCAATCAAACATTCATTCTTGTAAATATTGCAAATCCCATTCACAAAATTGCAAGAATAACCATCTCTATCAAGCATAGAAACAGAAATAATGTTTTTAATCAAATCCGGAACAAATAAAACATCTCTCAAAAGTAACTTAAAACCGTTCTGCAAAATTAAATAAATATCTCCCACAGCTTTAGCTTCAACTCTGGAACCATTTCCGAGCCTCAGCTGGGTCTCACCCATTCTAAGCCTGCGACTTCTTGTCATCACCTGCAAATCATTGCAAATGTGAGATCCACATCCGGTATCCAATACCCAAGAAGTAGTATTAAGTGAAACGTTTATTTCAATATAGAACATACCCTTCGCAGTTTGCAACTGCTCTAGATATTCCTTGCAGTTACGTTTCCAATGACCGGGCTTCTTGCAGTAATGGCAAACATCCTTGGACTTTTCCATGTTTGAAGCTTTTGTCTTGTACTTCTTCTCGGGTTCGATTTTCTTGGGTGGGGCAGAACATTTCTTACCCTTTGTACTTGGCCCCTTCTTAGCAGAAGAAGAGGAGCCCACCAAGAAAGCCGGTTTATCCTTCTTTAATGTGGATTCATATGTCACAAGCATATTGACCATCTCTTCAAGGGAGGCCTCTATCTTGTTCATATTGAAATTCACCACAAATCCGTCAAACGAAGAAGGAATAGATAGAAGTAGTAAGTCCACGTTGAGTTCATGCTCCAACACCAAATCAAGGGTTACTAACTTTTGTATGAGCCAAATCACTCGTACCCCATGATCACGGACCGAAGTCCCTTCACGCATGCGACACGTCATTAGCTCCTTTACAGTAGCAAACCTTTCAGCCCTCGATTGAGCCCCAAAAAGTTCCTTGAGTTGTACGTGAATGTCAGCAGCATTCACGGTGTCCTCAAATCGCCTCTGGAGTTCATCAGACATCGAGGCTTGCATATAGCATTTGGCCTTGATATCATTGTCCCACCATGTATCAAGTTTGGCTAACTCTTCCGGACTTATGTCAGCTGGTGCTTCCTTCGGAGGAGATTTTTCTAACACGTAGAGCATCTTCTCCGAAGTCAAGACAATCTTCAACTTACGGAACCATTCCGTATAGTTTGCGCCAGTCAATTTATTTTGTTCGAGGATCGAGAAAAGTGGATTACGCGAATTCATCTTTATGAAATACTGAAAAGAAACAGACAAATATCAGTGATTGTTTAAGTAATTTACTAAGACATAAAATAGGCGAAATTTATTTTATGAATCTCACTCCCACTATTTTAACGATTTCACTACCCTCTAGTGAAAACGGAAAACTGTTTTCCTTAGTGAGAACATGGAGTCCAATTGACAAACTATGGTCCCGAATAATATCAGCCAACCATAATTTTCAAAAGGTAGAGCCCAATTGCTTCCAAAGCAACCTCCACGTTTTTACCTCATGTCCAATAAGGGCCCAATAATATGACGCCGTTTATTGTGACATGTCAAGATGACCCATCAATATTAATTTGTGATGGACGGTCGCCATGTGGATCCCCCAATAATATGAGCCGATCCCATGGGAGTTCCACCCAACTTACAACATGTGTCGATCCAATATACAGCTTTTCGACGAACGGGCCCCCCCAATAATATGAGCCGGACCGTATCCGCGGGTAGCATCTCATACATTGATCGTTGATGGAAGGTAGGAACATTTAAACAAATTTAAATTTTCTTTATTTATCTTGATATCAATTTTAAATCATATTTAAAATGAGGGATTTTAATTTTGAAAATTTGTCTCATCATTTTTAAAATTTTGTATGCTTGCCGGATTCACACAATTTTGTCTAAAACATGCATACAACAATAATATCACATATTATATAGGATGATCGATTCCATTTCTAATCGACCCGTGGTTGCCAATCACGAGTCTTAGTCCAATCCTAGGTTATATGCAGTATGCAATGCAATCCTATTACATTGTGCTTCCAATTTACATTTCTTCTGTCTTTATTGTCTGCTGGGCCCACCTCCATCTTCAAATCTTCATCTCCCACTAAATCTAATGTATTTACAATAAATAACAATGACAAGTAGGGGATACATTTTTAAGGGGTGGGTACGGGCCATAAACCAAGCCCACTTTTATTACATATGACAATTCATATTGGACCATAAACCAGACCCATTAATAAATCCAACAACAATAAAAACAAATGTAAATTCCTAACATACACCTACAAAATTGGTCATGGCAATCGATCATCCTTATCCAATAATATTTAATTTAAAATTAATTTATTGGATAACATGCAATGGCAATTTAAATTTAAAAGGATAAAATCATATTTCATATGTAAAATCTTATTTTACATACAAAATCATATTTTATCTTTTTATCAAATAAAATCATATTTTATCTATAAAATCCAATTTTATACATAAAATCATATTTTACTCAATATATCCATAAGATCATATCTTATCATCAATTGTACCAAAAATAATTAATTTCAAAATTCAATTTAACGGATAAAATATATAAATTTTCCAAAAATTCAAATTTATCCAAAAATCAATTTTAAAATTTTCGGACTCGAACAATTCGATCCGACGCCTCGTGGACCAATCAAAAACAATTTTCGATCGAACCAAAAATATAATTTTAACATATTAAAATTTAATTTTAAAATTAAAAAATTAATTTTTCCGCGGGCCGCCCGGGACACTCCCGGGCTGCCAGCGCCCCAAAGGGCTCGGGCCGGGCAGCGCCGTGCGCCGCCCTGCGCATCGCCGAGCGCTGCTCGGGGCAGCGACCATCGCTGCCCGGGTTTTGCCCGGAAAATTTTTTTTTATTATTTTTAAAATATTTATTTTGTTTCAAAAACCGAGGCTTAAAAAATTTTTGTACAATCGATTAATTTAATCGCTTGATCTGAGCAACCTGGCTCTGATACCACTGTTGGATAACGCGGCGATCAGATCAATCAGGATTGATACCCGGTGCAGCGGAAGTTTAAAATTTTATATGGAACGATTCCATAATGGGTATCAAAACTTTTACGATTAAATTGTGTGTGTAAAAATTAAATAACAATTATAAATTTTTACCTCCAATCTCGAAGCGAGATTATGGACACCAACAGATTGCTCTGCTCTTGTTGTATATCCCTGGAACTGATGGACGAACTGTTCTTCAATCAGGTCCACGAACGGATAATTAATCCCTCTGATAGATTGCACTAGAAAATCTATCAGAAGTTTCTACGAAGAGAATTAACGAATTTGATCCGTTAAACCAGACTGTAATTCAAAATTCACAGACTGGATTTTCCCGAGTAGAGGGGAGGGGGGTCGGCCACTGTCAGAGAAAAATACTGGGTTTTTTCGAAAATTTGTGACCTGTTGTATGTAATTTCTGTACTGCAATAACTTATTTATAATGTAGGCCGCTAACAGCTTAGGGCCCATTAGTCATAAGTTCAAACCCGACAAGCAAAGCCCGCATGTTCAGAAATTAATATAAAATTCATCATGACTCCGATTGATAAACCGATTTCACCAATGTGCACAGAAACCATTTCTGCACTTTTTAAAGTCAAGATAAATTTTTCTGAATCCGAATTCAGTGATTTCCAAAAATTCACATCCCTATGTCATTTTAGGAAATCTTACTCCTCTACTCTTAAATAAGAAGTCCAACTTCTTTGTTCATTAAATTTAACTCTTTAAATTTAACTATCTCAACGGGGATTAAAAATCAATTACTCTGTGTGACCCTCAATGGTTCAGGGATACAGCTAGCCGTGGGCTCACAACTCCTTGTGACTCGGAACAACAATTTCCGACTTGCCCATCGAATCATGGTAAGAGCGCCTAGCAACATCGCCCCATGATTCCCTAGGTATCACTGATAGTGCCTGCAAGAACCAATAGATTTTGGTTAGCGTACAGTACGGTCCCTTCATCCATATATCCCGATCGAATCAACAACCATTGGTATATCGAGAGTCGTTCGAGATTCGATAACTATGCAATACATCTTGAAGATCAAATAGTGACATCGCATGTGCTACTAAGAAACCATTTCTTAAAACACATCATGTACTCTGGCCAGAGATTCGTCACACTAATATCTCCTCAGATCGCATAGGATATCCACACTCGCAAGTATGTGGTGAATCCTTGACAACAAAGCATCGACTCCTATATGTGTTGTAACTGTACCCAATCCCGACACCTGATGACCCCAATAGAGTCGGTAAACGAGTCAAAGCACAGTACTAGAATATAGAGTCTCAATGATGTTTCAAGTAGTAAGGACTAATGGTGTACAACCAAAACCGCGGACTTTATCCACTCGATAAGTGATAACCACTTGGAAAGTCCGGATAGGGTATTTCGATCATTCATCATATGAATATCCATTTGCATGCTTCGAACATCTCTATGTTCCCTACCAATGAAACGTGGTACTCTGCATCGCAAATGCTAGTCTCAAACTCAAGCGATCCTTATCCTTATTCTCGGACGGCTCAATCGACTAGGAACAGTTTAGAATATACAGTGACTATAAGATGTGTTTCATGATAGACATCCCCATGTTCTACCACATCTTACATACACTATAGTATATTCAAGGCCTTTATCAAAACAACAATAGTATATCACAATATAACAATATGAAGAAAGATAAAGTCATTGCCATTAATAAAAGTGTAAATTATATAAAACAAAAGATTGTTTATACAAAGAGTCATCAAAGCCCTTAGCCACAAGTTGGCTCACGGGGCACCCACTCTTTCACTTTAAAGGGGAGGAATTTTAATTTATCCACTTTTACAGTGAATGGGTCTTAATTAAGATGTAACCTTATTTTTTTAGTGTTTTTCATGAATCAATTTGAATTTATTTTTTAAACTTAAACTCTGTAGGATTTCATTATACAATATCATTATTATTTATTTACTAAAAAAGCATCAAATAACATATCACTGTGGCATAAAACAATAAATTGAACTTTTAAACATGAAGTGGGATTCTTGCAAGTTGCAACATTATTGTCCAAGAGAATTGATTCGATTAAACGAAATTATTAGGAAATTCAATTTGTTTAATTGAAAATTTTGGCTTTAATTTTTTTAAAAAATTATCGATTGAATGGATTTTGTTTTTTAAAAAAATATTAATATTTATATGGGCTGTGGGCTTTTCTTTGGATTCGGCTATTTGTTTGTGTTTAGTGAATTTCTATATTTTTCATACAATCTTCACTTCTATCTATTCCATCAATACAATAATATTTATTTTGATATTTTCTGGTGCTGCTGGGGGACATATTAATGAAGTTCTTAGTGTGGTATGTTCTATCCGACCTTTTGTCTTTCCTATATTGCCTTTTTGTAAGAAAATGCTCTGAATATCGTGTAGGACCTTCGGATAGAACTTACTCTGAGCATCTATCTTTTCATTTGTTATGAATATTATAGGACCTCTACCCTTCGGACATGTATCGTATTGCAAGCTGTGGAATGGAAAACAATGTTAAAATCTGGTCATTGAAGGTAAGAGTAATTAAAATTTCTGCCAAGATGTAGAGAAATTTCTGCTAAAATTTCAAAATATCTTCGTGCAAGTATCAAGCTCTCGAGCACTTAAATTTAAAAATAGAGGAATTTCATTTTAATTTATTTATATTTTATCATAGTTTTGATTTTCCATTTCATTTATAAAATTTATGCTTCTTCATTAATTCCAATAATTGGGATTTGTGTATAACAGTAACATGATTCTACCTGGACAGATGGTAGCTGACATAAATTGAATTTGATTCAGAATTCTGGACGAACGTAGAGAAATCATTTACTTGGATAGACCTACATTCCATGTTTCCCACTAAATATGTACAGTTCCCTGTAAGTAGTTTTTCTTCTCGTTCCTTTTCTCCTTTTTTTACCTTGAATGTCAGGTAGCTGGAGTGAGTTATATTTCCCACTGGTTCGAATCAAAATTTGTGTTTCAGATATTTATTGCATCAGTACACACTAATTATGTTGACTGCATCGGTGGATTGATGACTTTATATTGTCCAAGGTGAAGGGCTTAATGTTGTTAATAAATTTTTTTATATATAAAAATTACATTCATCATGAGTAATGTACATATGTGGCATTTTGTAATTCGTAGTTCATTTGATAATTTCAATCGCTTAGTGATAATTTTGTCATTCGTAGTTCATGTTCTTTTACTGATAAATATGTGTTTAAGTTTACTTTTCATTTTAAACTATTCATATTTGTTTAAGTTTGTTTTTATTTTTAATAATTTATAGTATGGAGATACAAATTAAAAGAAAAGAGATTATTGCGACTTTTATGAAAGTTCGGGATGCTAACATGTGCTGAAGTGAGGAATCAAATTTTTTCAAGATTAATGCATATTTTTTCCTTAGTGTTCATTAATTTAGAATTCGATTATTTTTTTATATTTGAATGATATATAATATTGGAAGATTGTATATTAAATTTTATTTTAGAAATTTTTGAATTTTGAGTGATTTATAATATTGAAAATTTGTGATATAATTTTTTTTTGTTTTTTATTTAAAAAAAGACAACGCTTTTTTATGTGTTGTCTTTACCAAGAACGACAACGCTTTTTATGAAACGACAATGCTTTTTATGCGTTGTCTTTACCAGGAACGACAACGTTTTTTACGCGTTGTATTTTTCAGAAACGACAACGCTTTTTATGCATTGTCTTTGCCCAAAACGACAACGCTTTTTCCGCGTTGTCTTTGAGATTCGTCTTTTACAACACTGGCTACGACAACGCTTTTTCGGTTACATTAACAACGCGGAAAAAGCGTTGTCTTTCACCTTTTTTCTTGTAGTGACTATATTAAAATTTGACACCGTGCACTTGCGGGCACAAAATTAAGCAACAAGTTTTTGGCGCCGTTGCTGGGGTGTAATTTTTGAATTTATTTTAGTATTGTTACCAATTAGTTTAGATTTTAATTTGGAGCTTTATTTTATTTTATTTTAGTTACTAATTGATTTTTATTCTTCTTGATTGCAGTTTATGAGAAGAACTCAAAGCGCGAATTCTTTACTTTTTGATCCAGAAATCGAACGAACTGCCCGTGCTTTGAGAAGAGCAAGGAGACTTGAAGAACAACATAACATGGCTGAAGATAATGTTAATCAAGCTCCCCTGGTGCCAATCAGAGATCATTTCAGGCCGACGATCCAGGCTCACTATTCTGAAATCTCTCGAGGGACGATAAATGCCAACAACTTCGAATTGAAGCCGGCTTTGATCAACATGGTTCAACAGAACCAGTTTAATGGGAGTGCAATTGATGATCCTCATCTACACATGCGGACTTTCTTGGAGATAACTGATATGGTAAAAATGAATGGTGTTTCTGAGGATATTATAAGTTTACGCTTGTTTCCTTTTTCTCTCAGGGACCAGGCTAGAAGTTGGTTACAATCATTACCGTTGGTCAGTATTCATGCATGAGAGGAAATTGCAGTCAAGTTTCTTGCAAATTACTTTCCACCTGCCAAGTCCACCCAGCTGAAGATTGAGATCAACACCTTTCATTAGCATGATTCAGAACAGCTATATGAGGTATGGGAAAGATATAAAGATTTTTTGAGGCGTTGTCCTAACCATAATTTTGCAGATTGGGAAGAAATCGAGCTTTTCTACAATGGTTTGAACACGCCCACAAGGATGTCAGTGGATTCTGTAGCTGGGGGAACAATCTTTTCAAAGGACCCCAATCAGGCCTATGATATGCTGAAACAAATGACGATCAATAGTTATCAATGGTCATCTGAACGTATGGGAGTCAAGAAAGCGGTGTATGCAGTGGATCCTCTGACCTCAATAACCGCACAATTATCTACACTAACTACGCAAGTCGCTGCATTGAACAAGGTGAGTTTCGCAGATCCAGCAGGTGCAGGTTTTCATCGAGGAATCTCATCCTCATGAACAAGCTCAGTACATCAATCAAAGAGGTTATGGAGGCTATCGAGGTAACCCTGTCCCTAATACTTATCATCCTAGCTTGCGTAATCATGAAAATTTTTCTTATGCTAACAACAAAAATGTGTTGAATCCTCTTTCGAGGTTCAATACAAACAAGGATGAGGGTAAGCCTTCCTTGGAAGACGTGGTTAGTACTTTTGTGCAGGAATCGAGTAAGAGGATGGCGAGGACTGAGTCTCGGCTTCACAGCTTGGAGACACATGTGGTCAATATGGGCGCCGTGCTACAATCAATGCAGAATAATATTGGGCAGTTGACGAATGCACTGAAATATAATAACCGCGGTCAGTTCTCAAGCAATACTGAGGTGAATCCCATAGAACACTTCAAAGCCATAGAGTAGAAGAGTGGAAAAGAATTTAGAGTCCAAGAACCTGCAGCTGAAGTAGAGAAGAAGAAGTGGTTGATGAGAACGTTGTTAAGAAAAAAGAGTGAACTTGAAGAGAAACCGATGTATAAACCATCACTTCCATATCCGCAGAGATTCAAGAATAAAATGCTGGATGAACAATTCTCCAAATTTCTTGATATCTTCAAGAAACTTCACATAAATATTCCGTTTGCCGATGATTTGCTGCAAATGCCGAACTATTCCAAATTCTTGAAGGAAGTAATGATTAAGAAGCAGAAGTTGGAAGAATTTGAGACGGTGAAATTGACTGAGGAGTGCAGTGCGATATTGCAAAAGAAGCTACCACTAAAATTAAAAGATCCAGTGAGTTTTACGATTCCTTGTATTTTTGGTTCTTCTAATTTTAATAAAACACTTTATGATTTAGGAACTAGCATTAATTCATTGCTTTTTATCTGTTTTCAGGAGTTTAGGACTTGGAGAGGTAAAGCCCACGACGATTGCATTGCAGCTAGCTGATAGATCTATCACATATCCGCGTGGAATCATCAAGGATGTTCTGGCAAAAATAGATAAGTTTATTTTTCCTGCGGATTTTATTGTGCTAGATATGGAAGAGGACGATAATATGTCGTTGATTTTTGGGAGACAATTCTTGGCTACTGCTGACGTCAAGATAGAGGTTAAGAAAGGTGCGTTGACGATGGGTGTAGACGGTGAGAAAGTTACTTTTAATGTGTTCAAGGAGGGTGAAAATCCATCCACAGAGAAGGTGTTCCTGATTGAACAATCAAAGAAGATGGAATGTTACTGCAAAGTTGTTAGTGCTGTAGAATTGGAAAGAGCGAATAATCCGAAGGTGGTAAAGAAGAAGAGAAGAAGAAGAAGACGAGAAAGAAAGCAAAGATCAAGAGAGTTGTTGAATATGTTTAGAGGGTAAAAGAGAAGGGAAAGACCTCCAACAAAGTGGAACCGGGCTAGAATGAGCATATAGTCGGGCTATGGACTATAAACTAAGCGCTTCTTGGGAGGCAATTCAAGCTAGTATTTTTATTTGCTTTATTTTTATTCTTTAGTTGTTTTTCTTGACTTATTTTTTTTTTGTGCATGTTGAGACTAGACATCAATAATAATTTTGAGTTGTGTAGGTGAAAATTGTGGAGCTGCAAGAGTTTAAGAGACACCCCTGCATGAAGGGCTTTGAGTGATTAAGATGTTTTCGAGTACTGACGCTCGGTACACAAGGTACGTGTCCTTGGTTTTATTTTAATTTTGTACATTGAGGACAATGCATAGTTTAATTTTGGGGGGGTGTTTAAAAATCATAAAAATTTTAAAAAAATTTATGAGTTAGTTTGAGTTGAATACATAATGTTGTAATTGTGTTGTCCTATGATGAAAATAATTTTTGTGTTAAAAATGTCAATGTTAGCTATATTTAATCTTGAGTTCTCACCCATATGCACTATGCCTTGATTGTCTAGACCCTCGTGATTATAGAAGCTTTGTGATTTTGTGCGTGAATTGGATAATTTGATTCTTAACTTTGGTGATTTATGCTTGAAACTGAGGTAGACTTCTACGAGCTTAGAAATGATTTAATCAATAAATTTATAACAACTCCATCTGGGTCATTGATGAGGAATTGAAATCCTAATTCCCTTGTCCTTGGCTAAGTATGCGGGTTCAATGGGGTTACAAAAATTAAAAATAAAGATAAAAATCTAAATTTTCTTACAACTCCATCCGAGCCTAGAAAGGGATTGAAATCCTAATCACCAATCTATGGCTAAGTTGCGGAAAAAAATGGGGTTGATGTTCCATCCGGGCTATAGACGAGGGGATTGAAATCCTAATCCTATCTTTAGTTATAGCTAAGTTTGCGGGTAATTATTGGGGATAAATTAAAATCGGGTGCAAAATCAGGTGCTTTTAAAAATAAAATGCGATATAACTTGAAAAGTCCTTTTGATCTTAGTGAGTAGAAGTTAAACTTGGTAGAGAGTGTTTTGAAACTAGAGAGCGGAATTGATGAATCTATGAAATAAACTTGTTGCATTAGTGTATCGAAAGCGAGGAGGATAGACAAGATTGTCAAATCACACACACACGAGAAATTTTGAGAAAATTAGCGGACTTGTGTATTGAATCTTGGAATGTTAAAAATTCGGAGGTCGACTATATTACTCATTATTGTTTTGCTCGGAACTAGCAAAAGTCTAAGTTTGGGGGAATTTGATAAGTGCAATTTATGCACTTAATTTATATATAATTTAACTTGACTTTTGTGATGTATCGAGTGGATTTTATGCGTATTAGTTATTTTTTTTTTGAGAGATGGAAGGATCGGAAGAAAAGTAGCGAGAAGAAGCGAAAAGACGAATTTTGGACAGCAAACTTCAGAAACTTACTGGGATTTTTAGAGTAAACTAAATCCAATCTACACCGTTCATAATAAATTCTGAGATATGTTTAAGCTGCTGTCAAAATTTCAGCTCAATCCGATGGTTAATTGTAGGATATGAATTTTTTACAATTGTCGCTCAGTTGGAAAAATGCAGTAGCGCGGCTGCGCGAGAAACAAGCGCATCTGTGCAACCTGGACGAGAATTGAGGCGCACTTGCGCAACGAAGAAGGGCAGCTGTGCCTAAAATCAGTTTTTGGAGGAAAGAACAAGCGCAAATGCTCTAGAAACAAGAGCAGTTGCGCTTGTTGTGTGAGAAAGAGAGCAGAAGCACAAGAAGTTGGTGCATCTGCGCAAAAAGGCAGTAATCTGATAAAGGAGTAAGCGCATCTGCGGGAAAAATGGAGCATATGCGTGAAAGTTCAGAAACTTGGGGAATTAAAGAAACGCATCTACGCATGAATCTCACGCATCTGCGCATCTGCTATTTTAGGAAAAAATTAGAATTTCAGTAACTTCGAACTCTCGATTTATTTTTGGCTTTGATTCATGACTTTGGGCTGGACTCTAACTTATATAAAAGCTCATGGATACACATCAGAGGAGAGCAGCCGCCACAATTCATACAAGAAAATTGGAGAGTTGAGCGTGAGAATTGGAAGAGAAAAATCTGGACAATGATTGAAGAACATCAATCAACAAAGACGGACGTCGATCAACCGGACACGGAAGATCGCATATTCAGATTTGTTTTCTTACTTTGAATTTATATTATTGATTTGATTTCTAGTTTTATGAACATGAATTATTTTTATCAGAATTTGATTATGAACTAAATTTTATTAGTCTAGAGGTTGACGTAGCCTGGTGTAGACACTTCTACCACTTTTGATTTTTATTGGATTGAATTCTCCTAGATTAATTGTTTTTTTTAGTTTTGACTGTCTTTTCAATTACTTGATCAATATTTTAATTGTAATATTTATTTGGAATCCGGAACTCGGAAGAGTAGATTTTGAATAGGACCAATAGAAATTACACCGTTAATTGTTTATATAGCTCGGGAGAGTATATAGCGTCAATGGAGCCTTAGGAAGAACATTGTTTTTCACATATCACTAAGATTAGATTTTTAATAGGGATATTGGAATTGAATCTTAGTTGATACACATTATTTGTTGCTCGGGAGAGGGAAATAATATAATTAAGTGTTCTTGGCTATTAATTGAATAGAATCCATGAAAATAATTTAATTAGAAGTAGTTGTTGTCGAAACCAAGTGAAATCAAAACCTCTAGACCATTTTTCCTCTGATTGACATTTCTTTGAAAGTTGTGTTCGTGCTATAAAAATTTAGTGATTATTTTATTTTTCTGCAAATCTCTTCATTATTGATTTTCTAAATAAAATTAGGACTATTTTAATTAAAAGTATTAGATAATTTCATATTACTTCTCGTGGGAACGATACTCTATTCACTACTATATTAAAACTTGACACCGTGCACTTACGGGCATAAAATTACGCAACACTTGGTTCGGAAGTTCCGATCCTATATAGGCTCAATAAGCCCATTAAGCATTTTTCGGGCTTTCTGGACCAAATCCCCTGGTCCGATTGATCATATTAAAATCATTTAGTCATGTTTTATTAAATTTAAACAATGATTAGGAACTTAATCTTGTAAAATGGAACTGGGTTACTACAATGAGGCTATCATCTGCAAAGAACAGGTGAGATATCGAAGGACAAGTATTTGCAATACGTACTCCTGTAAAGAAGTTACGGGCTTCATGAGCCATTAAAAGAGATGACAATCCTTGGGCACACAAGACAAACAAGTAAGGGGAAAGTGGGTCTCCTTGCCTGATGCCTCTGCCCAGAGAACTGACCCAACTATTTTACCATTAAGAGAGAAAGAGTACTTCATAGTACGAACACACCTCATCACCTTCTCTATCCAGACATTTGAAAAACCCAATTTCGCCATAATCTTCTCAAGAAAAATCCATTCAACCCGATCATAAGCCTTACTCATATCAAGCTTTAAGGCCGCGTACCCCTTTTCTCCCATATTCCTACTACGAATCCAATGTAAAGCTTGAAAGCCCAGAATAATATTATCAGTGATCAGACAGCCCGGAATAAATGCACTCTGAGTTTCATTCACTGTCTTGTCTAAAATAGGGCGAAGTCGATTGGTAAGAGAATGAGCAATAATTTTTTAGGAGACATTGCATGTGATACCTCGGTTCTAAGCAACTAATCTCGGATTAAACAACAATTAATCAACCCAAAACCCAAGTTTAAAAGCAATCAAATTTTTTTTTTTTTAAAGAACGTCTCGCGCCCGCGCGAGATAACCATCTCGCGCGCGCGCAGGCTGCTCAACCTGAGCCAAAACGAGGGCTCGTGCCCGCGCGAGGTCCCATTCTCGCGCGCGCGGGCCAACAAACCCGAGCCCCCCGAGAAGCCATGCGCGCGCGCGAGGCACCACCTCGCTCGCGTGCGGCAGACATGGGCAGAAATGCTCAGGCTGAAAAACAAAGATTCCGCGCTTGCTTCCGACGTGCATTCGAATACAACCATTAACACAGGGTATAGAGAATACACAAAATCAAACATGCTTTCATCAAGCCTAAGAGAAACAAGAATCTAAATCGATAAAACACCACATGCTTCGATTCTAGATTACAATCCGAATACAACAAATTCGAATAACAAACATAAAAAGTTTGAGTTCTAACATGCTTCAATCTTATACTAGATAAACATGTTGATTCAAATTCTAAACCGAGTCCCACTACTAACTCTCCCTCTTGCTGTTAACCAGGTCTTCGCTGACTCGATCCTGCCCCACCTATTTCCAAGTACACATACAAAACAAAGCAACAGCCGGATAAATCGGTGAGAATGATAATCCCAGTAAAAGCAACATAACAAGTAATACAACAACAAACATGTTTTCAAGGTTGTGGCGACCCCGGGCTCGTCTACTTTATTCCAATGACTAAACCCAAAAGCAATAGAACTAAGCACAAGTAATACAAAAGAAACAAATAAAAAAAAATTTAAAATGGCCCTCCGCTCGATCGGTTAAAACTGACCGATCGAGCGGCCAAGAAATCCCAAACCCTCGGGTTTGGCATTTCACATGCACCGCTCGATCGGTCAAAATGCACCGATCGAGCGGCCCCTACAATGCAGAAATCTGCCGATTTTTCTGGTGCTGTTCTTGGCTAAATCCTTGCCATCTAACAACATGTAATTCAATATAACAAGGCTAGACATACTAGAACAACATGTATAAGATACATGGCAACTTTATTCAAAAGCCAAGCTTACAAGAGACTACAAGTATTCAAGCTAACTTCAAAGTTACATCCACTAGATTGGTACAAAACACAACCAACACATGCTATAACATAAACTCAAGTTCTTGACAGCACTTATACATTCTTAGCCCGGAATGTCACTTCTCTAAACTTTCAATCGCTCAAGACCTTCTACAAATCGGCCCTGCATCATCTGTTGCAATGCACACACAAAACAAAACAACAGCCGGATAACCCGGTAAGTATAAAACTTAGTATGAAACCACGGAAACATATATTGGAACACATATAGCAAGTTTCATGCATTTCATTATAGAAGACAACCTAAATACCACAAGGCAGTTAGCTACACAATAAAGATTCAAGGCCTAATGAACGACTCGGTTTAGATGCTAAAACACACCACTCATCATCAGGCTCAAGCTCATCACTGATGCTATAACCGAAATCGATCTATCAATGATAAATACTCGTTATTGATATTTGATATCGAAGTTTATAACTCATCAACGATATCGAAAAGACTCGAATAAATGTTAAGCTCACATATATAACAAGATGACATAACCACAATCATCCTATTTTAGCTCAGCAAGCATAACTAACAATCTAAACATGTATATCTAGTATTGTGTGATTTAAGGAAATCGAGAAGGTAAACTCGTTTCGACGAACATCCCCAACTTGATCATCGTCGTGTCATACCTTTTCTTGATAAAGAGCTAGCTAACTCCACATGCTACAAAACACACAAGCTCTATCAACAATTCTGCTCAAATTCAATTCAATCCTCAAGGTGTAAACCTCACCAACCTTGATCAATATTTCCCGGTTCGAAACTGAAGCTTCACGAGTTTGACGTTTCTGAACTCAATCTGGAAATATAACATTATTAGCCTAAGAACATCAGCAATCAACTCAAATCACGCTCAGATCACTCAAATATGATCAAACTAAACCATTTCCAAACCGGCGGCGTAACATAAGAAAACCGATAATTCTAACAACCATATAAGTCTCATATACATATCATACCAACCAAATATCATCAAAACCCAGCCAAATCAGATAGCATAATTTTCTAATAAAAGCTGGAAATTCATATCAATTTCAAACGATGGTCGTTCTTCGGTCCGACTTTGATACAATCACGCATACAAGGTCAAGAACGCATAGCCATAATCGAATTCCAAGTTCTCCCAACAACATATTTTCGAAATATACAGAATCAAGATAATACTTACATCACAACGAAGCTCTTGTTGCGAGGATTCCAAAACTGTGCTCAGAATTTTATTCGGATAGACGGTTCTTGCATAATCAAAGTTTGAAGATGAAATTTAGACAAAGAAAAGGAAATCTCGGTTTTGCTGTTGAAGAAGAAGATAATTATGATGCAATAACATGTATATACACGTATGTATAAGATTCCAAGTGTCCCACCCAAATATAGCAAATTGCACTTTGGCCCTTAATATTTCCACTATTTGCAATTCAATCCTTGAGAAACCTTTTTAATTCAATTTCAATCCTAAATAATTTAAGAATAATAGAATTTAAATTCAAACTCCAAAATTCTCAAATTAAATATACTCGGATTAAAATTAAATAATCTTGGGTCTTACAAAGGTAACCACGTAACCAATATCATCGTAATGAAATGCATGTCTTTAAATCGGGATATCAATTCTGACAAACAAGGGATTGCTACTGTGCTTTTTGGGATCCCGAGGATGAGACCACGTAACGACTCACCGACTCTCCCAATCGAGGTGGTGTCATGTATCCCAATCCCCTAGATTTCGGTGCGACTATGAGGAGTATGCTGACACTAGGTGAACTTCTACAACTCAGGCCAATCGCAACATAGCCCCCAAAACGTCTAAACAAAAAGGGCTGTTCTGCCCGCTGAAATCAAAGTTGGCTCAAGATGAATGCATAACAAAACATAACACATAAGCCATATAACCAAACTTAATCAACAAAATACGAGTTCCACATGCTAGAACAAGTATTAATGCAATATGTGATTTTAAGGGAAAATCGAGAACCAACTGTCCCGAGTATGCTATCCCGCTACAATGACTGCTTTTACATTTCAATGCAGCAGTTCCAACTCTGGATAAGCTACAACAAAAGATTGTATCAAAGACTATACAATCTAACAACAACTACGGTTCAAGGTAAATCTCTTTACCGTTCTTTGTCCAATCTCTTGACGATCAAATGCTGTTAACACTGGGCTTGACAAACTCCAAACGAATCTGTTCAGATACAAATAGGAGATCAACAACGACGATCAATACACAAGCCAAAGATCAACAACTCAAAATGGTTCAAATCTCCAAAAACTCAAACCGGCGGCATAACGGCTATAACTGAACCAACCGAAAATGCATACAGCAGCTCAATATTGATATCAACCCAAATCAATACTAATACAACAATAACAAGGCAATTTCAACAAATCTCAAAACCTCATTTTTCGAAAATGGCTTCCAAAAAACATGGCAATTCCGAACGTTGCTCTATTTCAAAATCGACAGATAATAAACACTCATAACTCTGTCAAGAACAACATACTCGAATCTCGAACGATTCTAACAACATGCAAAAAAAATAGAATGTATCTGATCGTAGAAAAACTTACGATAGAACGAAGCTCTCACTGCCGTGATCACTAATCTGCTTTCAGAAATAAATTCTAACGGACGGATCGTGCTTGGGGAGAAATCTGAAAGCTTGGGAATCGTTGGAGGCGGCTTCAATGGAGTCTAGGCGTGATGGGGGAGAGATGGAGTGAAAAAGATTATTCAACACTTGCTTAAATATCTAACAAATCCAATATTTGCGTTTTACTCCCTGAAAAATCCAAAATTTGCAAAATGGACCCTGATCAAAATCAAGTCGGCTCTTGAATTCTGAAAACTCTGATTATCTCAAATAAGCTCAATTAAGATAAAAACGGGGCGTTACATTGCATAAGCTAATCGGTCTAAAATCCTTCATCATCATAGGGTTCTTGATTTTCGAAATTAGAGTAACAATGGTCTCATTCCAATCAACAATCGATTTCCCATCATTTAGAATCTCCAAAACTGACGACGTGACCTCATTACCAATCTCTTTCCAGAATTTCTGAAAGAATAAAGTAGACATACCATCTAGACCAGGGGACTTGTCTGGGTGCATATCAAAGACTGCTTTCCGGACTTCCTCTGCAGTAAACGGAGAACACAGTAACCGGTTCATATTCTCATCCACTTTCGGCTCTATACATTCCAGCACATGTTCCTGGTCACAAGCTAGTGGATTGGTTGACTGAAAAATGTTGGAGAAATAGTCCACAAGAATCTGTGTCATACTGCTTTTGTCCTGACACCAATCCCCATTAGAGGAAACCAAACCACTAATGAAATTTTTTGCCCTTCTCTTAGTAGCACATGCATGAAAATATTTAGAGTTCCTGTCCCCATGAGGTAACCAATTCACTCTACTCCGTTGCATCCAATAAGTTTCCTCTTTAGTTGACAAGCACTCAATTTCTTTTTCCAGATTACTGATCTGAAATTTCGATGGCACCAATTGTCATGCGTCTTAAGCCTATTCAACTCATTCCTTTTTTGCTTAATCTGGCGTGGCAAAATGCTAAATAATCCATCCGCCCAATCCTAAAGATCAATCATACATCTATTAATGCGGTCGGATAGGGATAGGGATGCGATATGTGAATGACAACCACGATACACCACTTTAGCACAATCTTGATTAGTGGCCCAAAACTGTTCAAACCGAAAACTGGGACAATTAGTATAGTTCGGTCTCATCACTGTAGTCTCTAACTCGAGTCAAATAGGTCTGTGATCTGAATGATAGAATTTCGGGATACGGGCTGTAGCTGCCGGGTAAAGAATCTCCAATCAAACGGATAAGATTGGATTTACGGCACACATTTTTTTCTCTTTCCGTTTCTTAATCAAAATGAACTCTAAATATAGAAAATGGAATATATATATATAAAATAATCGAAAAATAAAATGTAACTTATGTATTTACTACAAGATTACTACTCTTTCCGATCTCAACCTTATAAGCATCGGAGCCTTGCCTTTAGCATTTTATTCGATGAATAAATCTGCTGATCAAAGTTTGAGGTTTGCCATATATGAACACTTATCTTATAGTTCAGACACAAACATCGTGGGCTGCTAGCATCTTATTTAGTGAAAGACTAGTCGTCATTTTTGTTCTACAATTTTGTAGCCTATACCTATTTCCCCATTTTTAAACTCTATAAAATAGGGATATGTATACACCATCTCTATGAAATCTTGAGATTTTTGTTTTATTATATTATCACTTGTCTAAAAATTTATTGAAAGCCGAAAATTTCTCTTTTCATTGCTTTTGTTCAATTCTGTTGATTTTTTTCGTTGATATTTCGTAACAGAACTTCAATGTCAATCTTAGTTTGATTTTATTATAAATTTTCAAATTAAAAATTAGATATGTCAAAAAAAATATTTAAAATATAAGTCTTTGATCAAGTCTTATGACACGACAATTTGTTAACTTTGAATATGAATCAAGACAGATCAAAACGTGTACGAGTCTTTCAAAATCTAAATGGGTTATATAGGATTTTGATAGTATTTGGGAGAACTTTTAGGAAAAACTGTGAAGTGCTTTTCAGCTTTTCTTTAACAAAATTTCGAAAATTTATTAAATTTTGTTAAGGAAAAACTGTGAAGTGCATCCTAAAAACTCTCCCAAACACAAACTTTGTTTCTTTCCAAACCCGACCCATTACTATTTCTAATCAAGGTCCCAATTTTTTTCACTATTGTTCCATTTTTCATGTATGATGGGATCGAGCAACCGCGCCAAACAAAGACATGTAGGATAATATTCTCCTCTGGAAAACGACGTCGTCCTTGACATGTCCCTATATTAGCATTTGATAATTTGATTGGTCACAAAATAGTAATATTATAAAATAAATAATAATATAAGGTTTAGAAAAACGAGTGGCTGCGGCAACATTGAAATGAAGGCCATGTTACGTTTGCCTCCTTGTACCAGTTAGCCATTCTTACAACAAAAACATGTCAAAGGGCACGGAACCATGCACCCTTTTTAAAATAATAATAATGACGACGATGACGATAATCGCTCTATATGGTCTTTGATTAACATGTAAAATAATAGAATATGTAAGACCGAATGTTTGTTATTTTATCAAAAGTTATAATTGATCATAATAATAATTGTGCAACTCAAATCTTTTAAACGATAAATCATCTCAAACATCACTTTTGAGTTGCTCTGTCGAGCAAGTGTAATTATTGTATTTCAATAATATCTCTTCCAATTATTGCACTCATTACAATCAATGAGAATTGAATATGTGATCTTGACTCCGATATTTCATGTAAGATCGAATATAATGCATGTCGTTTTACCAAAAATTATAGTTGAAGATAATATTTTAACTCAAATATTTTCAGTTGTGAATTAGTTCAAACGTCACGTTTCAATGGTTCTACCAAACAAAAACAATTATTGCATCATCTTTACTATATTATAATACTTCTTTACCTTTCATTTATTAAAAGCTGTTTGGTATTCAAATGATGACATCATTATAATATTACATTTATACCCTTAAAAATAACTTTGCCTTTTCATTGTTGTTGGGTAAAATGGACAAAAACAAATCAACCTCACTATCTTCATCTCCCACCATCTTCTCTCACTACGATTTAACTAGGGGTGGGTACTGTACGGTATACCGTACCGAACTACGATACCGTATACCGTATCGTACCATACCGGTATGAAGAATTTCATACCGGTACCATACCGAAAATTCGGTATACCGAATTATCGGTATGGAAAATTCTTATACCGGATACCGTACCGGAAATAAATAAAATTCGGTATGCCAAAAAATATCGGTATACCGAAAAAAAACTCGGTATACCAAAAATATATATCGAGCTTTTTTTCGGTCGTGAAAAATTAAAAAAAAAAAAATTTGGTATATTCGGTATACCGAAAACAAAAAATTTATATACCGATACCGATACCGAAAATTTCGTTATCCCGATTTTTCGGTATATTCGGTAAATTTTTCGGTACAATATGACGGTATTTCGGCATTTCGGTATTTTTATCCAGCCCTAGATTTAACCCATTTTCATCTTCCACCATCTTTTTCCACTATCTTTGCTTTTTCAAATCAAATATTTAAAATAAAATAAATACATAAAATTTATATATTATGCACACGCTTTGTGTGTGCTTGAATGCTAGTAATATATAATACATCGTGAAACCCAAAACAATAAAATAAAACAAAAAGAGACCCAACAAACACTAACACAACAGATGATCGTTTTCTTTTTTGAATACAAAAAGTAATATATAATACATCGTGGATGCTCGAAGATAAACGTCCGTCCCAATCTCCAAGGTGTCGAAATCGCAAGGCAAGAAACCAACACAACAGATGGTCGTTTTCTTTTTTGAAAAGAAATTCAATATTTTTTTTAAAAAACTTATCTTTCAATCTTCAAATGAGTATATTATGTTGTCTCTATCGTGACAGCCAATGAATTTTGTTATTCAATCCAATATTGATATTTTTTTAATTCCAAAACAAACTAACAAACCAACCACCACCTCAATAAGTTTTTTCAATGCAATTTTGATCATTAATAATTTTTTTCTTTGCATGACACTTTTTTATGAATATAAATATAATATAATTGGTAACTTTACCGAATACCATTTATGCCTACTTCAATCAATATAAATTATTATAAGTTATAAATAATAAATAATTGATTGATAATTTATTGATTGCGCATTTTTGGTTAACAAGAATTTAGAGATAATTCATACGAGGATGAACTAAGATGGCATTTTTTTAATCACAAATTTTCGAATTTACATGTATGAAACCTGACTTAAAGCATCTAATGAGTCACGCCAGAATCGAAACACTTCTTTTTCACCTGCGCCCGAGCATTGATGATTTGAAGGCTATGCTCATTAGATCGGACCTAATAAATTTTGGTATTACCAAAATCGTTTTTCAACCGAGTGTTAATATAACGTCGAATCTTCTTTGAGGTGAGTCATTCATTTTTATTTAAGATTAAAACTTTAAATTAATATATACATATATATTTATTTTAAAATATTAAGCTTTCAAGTTGTAAAAATATCCTATATTGCTGTCATCATCATCATAAATAATTAATTAGGTTTGATGTAAAATATTTAAAAAAATAAGAATGGAAAGATTGTGATATATGGTCCAATATATTATTGTGATATTTTATATATTTGATATTTTAGATATACCATATTCAAAAGATTAGATATATTAATATTATTATCACATCATATATTATTTGATATAGAATATTTGATATATCAAAGTGCATCCACAGTTTTGAGGTGAAGTATAATTCTAGTCAGACCTAGGTCCAAGTTGAATGAATTCACAACACACAATACACAACTAAATATTCTTCGCTGAAAAGGAACTAATTATTCGTGGGATTTGTTCGAGGGATTTGCTTGTACATCGAGTCAGAGATCCAACAACCGCGTTATTTTCCGTTGAAAAGGTACACACGATTTATTGTTTTTGAGCATTAAATTCTAACAATGATATCAGAGCCATTCGCTCGATCTCGATCTCGATGATAACTGATTTGCGAAATCTATTATTTATTTACGTGAGAATTTTTTATCATGTAAAAGTAAATTAACAACCAGCGAACATGACACGAACGATTGATATTGAAGAATAATTTTTTATTAAAAGTTTTATTTCTTCTGTATAAATCGTGGCCATTTTAATCCTTTTACCATTTTCTCTTGAGTTCGATTCAATTACAAAAGACTTTGCAATTTAGTTTGCAAGTGCATGTATAAATCGTAAAACAGAACAAATGGATAACGTACAAAGGGTAAAGGGAGCTGTGAGACCATAGTCACCGGTGATTGACCGCGATATTCCCTCAAAAAAAAAAAAGAAGGAAGGATAGTGTTGCGAGGGTGGCGCAACTTCCGATATGCGGCCACCATCTTCGTTTTGCAAGCCATGAGCCACGGCTCGTCAAGGCTACTGCGATGGTCAGAGGCGGAAAGACGAAGAACACAGCGTAGTAGAAGTTGCTGCAGAAACACCGTCGTAAGGCTGTAACTTTTTGTGATGATAATGGCGACACAAATCCTGTTTTGTTTTTTGGGGGAGAGGCTGGTGATCGAAGGTGACAATGTTTATGATTAGTGGGCTAAGGATCTATCCCAAGTCAGAACAATGGGCCTGGTTAAAAAAAAATAATAATAATAAAATAAAATTAGAGCCAAGAATGTCCCAAACTTGTAAGGTTTTAACATGACCTAAATTTGTTCAAACGTACGTGGATCAAGTTATTTCAATTGGGCCTTAAAGTTTTTTTTAACTTGAGAGCCTGACCCACTTAGTTTATGATTTATGATTTAATTTTTTATGGACTAGGAATGCAATATTCTTTGTTAAGATTATAATTGCATGATCTGATCGAGAAGTTTAGTGGATCACTACATGCCATTATTTCATGGGTTCTTGTTTTTGTAAGACATGCAATTTTTGTAATATTGCATGACATGCACGGGTCATTTGTAAGTTATTCGAGATATTTTGTGCGTTACATTGTTAATTACTGAGCTTGGAATAATTTTTAATCCATACGTAATAATTATTATGGCTCGCGAATTTAGATTTATTCAATGATGCAATTTATTCAGACTTAAGACCTTGTGCATGATCAGCTATGATATTAATATGTAATTATGTGACAAAATTATTACATGATATGAATAAATTATGAAATTTGGTGAATATTTCAGTTATGCATGATTTATTGCATTTAATAATGCAATTTATGAATTTACATTTGATTATCATATACGAGTTATTGCATTTATTTGTGTATGCAATTTATGATATTATTGTTTAAATAGTTATATCATGCATGATATATGGACATATTTTATTTTTGAGATCGATAAATTTATTAGGATTTCTAATTCGGAGGAAGATGATTACTAGCTACTTGGAGCGAAATTTTCGATCCTAATGAATTAGAGAAAATAATAAAATTTACTTGGATCCGAAATAAAAGTATTTTTTTGTGGATAAATACTTTATTTTATTGTGCATAAAATACAGTTATGGATATTCAACTAGTCTTTCTTGAACTCCATGGTAGTGGCAAACTTGATGGCCAAAATTATGCACAGTGGCATAGAAAAATTCAATTTTTACTTCACAAAGAAAAATTACTTGATCATCTCACCACTGTTATGGCTAAACCTACTGAGCCAAAAGATGGACCGACTCTTGAATATGTTCGCGATTTAGACGCATACGATAAGTGGGTGCATCAAGATAAAAGTGCGCGCTTTACTATGCTAAGCTGCATGCACGATAATCTTATCAGAGAGTTTGAGAAACATCCTACGACTAAAGAGTTATGGGAAGTTTTGAAGGTCAAATATGGTAGCACTTCGGCTACTAGATTGAGGACCCTTACCCTCAAGTTTAATCAGTATGTACTTGACCCAAGCCACTCGATGATCCAACATCTAGATGTGATGAAGGATATGATTCGAGAGCTTCAAAATGTTGGATGTGAGCTCACTGATGAACAACAAGTATTGGATGTCCTTAGATCGCTACCTGAACAGACTTGGGGACATGTTAAACTAGTTTTAACCCACAACGAGCAGATTAAGACGTTCGATAGTGTCGCCAGTCACTTAGACTTGAGGCTGACCGTAAAAAATCTGAACGTGCACAAACAGCTGCTCTTGTGGCACATTCTAGTCAACGAAAACCCCAAAAGGGTGGACGTTGGACTAAGCAGGTAGGTGTTGGACAAGAAAATGAGAGAAATTGAGACCTAGCCCCACGAAGTGGCCAGACCAAAGTGAGTCGCAGAGGCAAAAAGGGTGGGAAACAAAATGTAAGAAAAGTCAAGTGTTACAACTGTGATAAGATGGGTCACTTTGCTCGTGATTGCATTGAGCCAAAGAAGGTAACACATATTTCTTGCTCTTAGTACTTCTATAGTACAAATATTTTTCTTGTTTCTAATTCTCTCCATGAGGATTGTAGAAACCAGAGCAACAAGCTGATATATGACGAGAGATTGAGAAAGATTTGTAGATTATCATCAAATACAAGAATGCTGCCACTACATTAATATGGAAGTTGACGCATAAGGGGAGATTCTTGGAGTTGGTTTCGTACCTTCTCGGACTTAGTATTTGATGTAATTAACTTTTAAGTTACTTTGCTTATTAGGACTTGATTTTTAATTCTGTTTGAGCAATCTAGTTCGTCCATTTTTTGGCAAGAACTTTTTTGGGTTTGGTTTGGTTTTATGAATAATGGATATTTATTATCGCATTATTATTTCATATGTTTATTTTTATTGATTATGTTTTATGGCACTAAGATATATTAATATATATTGCGCAAAAGTGGATGATTATGTTAGTTCGAGAAAGCTCTTTTTGGGCAATCTTCGTTAAAGTCAATCTTCTAGTGTGTGCAAAGTATTTGGTAGTATAAGACTGCCAAAATATATATTATTTTTTGTTAGTTCAGTCACACATATGCGGCACTATGAATGTGAAGGCATGTTATGATGCATCATATTCTCTCACAAATTTTAAATTCACGATATGTATTGGTATATATTTATCTCATCGATCAAAAGCGCTTGAATATGTCAAGTGATTTTGAAAGTGTTTGAGAATTAAAAGAAGACTTTCTTTTTTAAAAAAAATTCTATATAATGATAGCAAGCGAGAATATATGTCTGATTAGATTAGACAAGTACTTGTAAGAAATGAAATGATGATGGCGCAAGTAAATCTTCCAATATTGTTTGCGAAATAAAATTTTGATTGCCGCCTACACAATCAATCAGATGTCTTATAATTTAGTCATTTCGATTCACTTTGAGTTTTTGCATGACAGAAAACCTCATTTGGAGGCTCTGCGCCTTAAGTGATCAGTGAGAGTTGTCATAGTATTCATTACGAAAAAATAAATTTTATAAAAATAATTTTTTTTCAAAAAGCCTATGTGATGTACTATGAACACCACAAGTAGAGGAATGACTGAAGTAGAGTTTTGAGATATGTATTTTGTGATTGAATTCAAATGGAACATCAACTATACGAGTTGCATGAACCATTGGATGACGCTAGAATCATTAGCTAAGATTCGGCATGAGGCCTTGTCTAGCAAATAATAAAGATAAAGAAAGCGATCTCAAATTCAGTGGGAGCATTTCACTAAAAGAAGTCTCTCAACATCCAAAATTATATATATAAAAAATCAAGCGTAATGATTCTCTGATGATATTTATCATTGAAAGGAAGTTGTTCGTTAATGCTTGCTTTTATGGATATTGATGAGCCAACTAATTATCAAGTGGTTGTGACTTCACAAGAGACCAAATAAGTGAATTTATGCTATCTAGCAGAGTATTGTGCCTAAAATATGTGCAAATAAAACATATGACCGAAGTTCCATATGCTAGTGTTATAAAGGGTTTGATGTATGCAATAGTGTGTACTCAACTAGACTTATACTTGGAAGTTGGACGGTGAGTAGATATAAGAGAAATCTTGAGATCGCCTATTTGATGGCAGACAACATGATATTTCTTTGTGTAACCATGGAGATCGTTTGAGATTTGTTGAAAAGAATGATGTTGATTATTCAAGTGATAGAGATAAACGCAAGTCCACATTGGGACATGCACTTATAGTGGGAGACGTAATAATCACTTGAAGTGATGAGAAGCGACCTTGTAAATATCTTTTTATCTTCTACTTGAAAGAAAATAAAAGCATGCAAATCAACAGTATATGAGACAATTTGGTTAAAAGGATCTCTACAAAGATTGCGAGTTGCAGCGCATGTAGATGATGTCTCATCATTTGATAGTGTATTGCACAAGTTAATATTTTTGTTATTGACTTGTTGAGGAATTGTGTCCACATGAGAATGTCACCAGACTTTGATTGGTCTACTCACACAGGCAATCGCCCTGGCGCTTGGGTAGCGAGCAGGATGAGACTTCAAGATCTTGAGTTCAAATAGAGAATATGTGTAAATGATCCCTTCGCGCTTCGAAGAGCGAGGAAGGTTAATATCATATAGTCGCCTTAGCATATAGGTTGAGATGAGATCTGACTAGATCGACTATGAAGTGTGTCCACCTTCATGGAAAATTTGTTTATAGCCTGACGTGCGGATTGTTGGTAGATTCAGTCCCGCAATATGCAGTTCAGTAGCTTTAGTAGCAACTGGACTCAGGTTCGTATGATGTTTTGAGCGTGACATGCCTAACTTGAGTGGGAGCTCCATCATAGCATGTATGCATACTACATGTGCTTCGTAAGTTCGACCACAAAAGTGGAGTGACAGAATGGATCCCTGCTTCATCACTGTGTGAGCGCTTCATTGTTATTTTAGTACCCTTTGAGACTCTGGACCGTGTCATGAGGTGTAAGTTTGATGACGCTACTTTAGCATGTATCTAATGGTCATGGCTGATTCAGCCTGCCGGAGCATGTCTAGGAAAGCGATCAAACCCAAGCTAATTGACATTGGGGCCGAGAAAAAAATAAGATGGTAACACATCCTTTTGTACTATGGCTCATAGGCCGGCCGACTGAGTTAAGATTAGTTCTTGACATAGTCATGAGCATAAATACATAATTGAGAGAGTCAAGCATGCTCTATATTATGAGGGGTCAGAGATGCTTGGTCAATTGCGACAACATGGTTTGGGGTATATGAATCGAGATTTGGAGTTTGATGAGTTATGTTAGTTTGGTGATGACTTAATATAATTCTCCTCAATGTTTGTTCTCCTTCGGTCGCACGCTTTACTCCCTGTATGAAAGAATGTGCCATAATACGAGAGAATGTGTTGAAGCGAGTGATCTTCACTTACTCAAAATGTGTATGAGTGGGAGTTATTAGATATTATTGTGATCTTTTATATATTTGATATTTTAGATATACCATATTCAAAAGATTAGATATATCAATATTATTATCCCATAATATATTATTTGATATAGAATATTTGATATATCAAAGTGCATCCACAGTTTGAGGTGGAGTAGAATTCTAGTCAGACCATACTAGGTGTCCTATAAATATAGGTAGCCTCCAGTTGGTAGATAGAACAAGTTGAATGAATTCACAACACACAATACACAACTAAATACTCTCTCTGGTAATTCTTGAAGCATCGCCAGAAATCTCTAAGGTTTTAAAGTGTACACGTGATCGAAATATTCTAGTAATATTTCGACGACCGCAAAAGGAACTAAAGATAGTTCATGGGATTTGTTCGAGGGATTTGCTTGTAGATCGAGTCAGAGATTCAATAATCATGTGCCTTATTTTTCGCTGAAAAGGTACACACGATTTATTGTTTTTGAGCATTAAATTCTAACAATTAATATAACATCGAATCTTCTTTCAGGTGAGTCTTTCATTTTTATTTAAGATTAAAACTTTAAATTAATATATACATATATATTTATTTTAAAATATTAAGCTTTCAAGTTGTAAAAATATCCTATATTGCTGTCATCATCATCATAAATAATTAATTAGGTTTGATGTCAAATATTTTTTAAAAAATAACAATAAAAATTGGAAAGATTGTGATATATGGTCCAATACAGCTAAGACAAGGAACCGGTGCACTTAAAGGACTTACGGATGTACCTCAACCATTCATACCTCTTCACATGGATTGCAAGCTAAGAGCATATAATATTGTACAATTAATGCTCATTTTTATTTAATGTCTTTGTCAATGCTGAGCTCCCAAAATTTGTTTAAGGAAATATATAATTTAATGTGAGTTTTTATTTATATAAATAAACAGCAAAAAATATATGAGGGAAGAAAATACGACCATCTATATGAGTTATAGATTTATATATAGTTCGATTTGAACACCAGGTCCACTTATGAAAATTATGTTGGGCTTAATTATTTTTATGAATCCTTAAACAAAATCATTACTTTATAATTTATAGTGTGATAGCTGATACAACAATTGTTTGGTTACTCGAGCACTATTATTTCGACAAACATTATTTTTTGGGAGCATCATTTATATAATTATCACAGTTTAAAATAATTTTGTAAAATATGAATACAAATAATTGATGATATTATTATGTTAACTAAAGAAAACCACTTTGTGTGATACGGCTACATTAACTTATATATTCACTTCTGGAAAAAAAAAATGATTCTGCTTCTTCTACCAATCATAGTAGTAAAATTAGATGGTGTTTTGAGCACGTACATTACTTATTATTTGACGTGATTGATAAGATAAGTATGAAAATCATCATCTCATACATTAGAAACCATATGATAAGTGATTACAGTATATTAATTTTTTATATCTATCAATTTTTTTATCATCTATACTATATATACGTCTTTACTATATTATAAATGCACTAAGTCCTTAAAGTAACTAAATTGATAATTTAATGGATGTACAAAAATACATTTCTTTAATCCAATAAAAGCTATTATAATAAATCTATTTTAGCATATGAAAAATAACTGAATGATTTTCTAAGGAAGAACTAAATTTTTGGTCATGTTGATTGAAATTTTTTATTTTTGGTCCCGTTAACAGTGAATTTGTATTTTCAATTCTGTAACTTGCATGTTTTTTTTTTGGTTTTGTTACGGTAAATTTTAATTTTTTGTCCACTGACTTGTGTATTGTTTTCATTTTTCATCCTTTAAATTGTATTTTTTTTCGATTCTTTCATGACCGATAAAAAAAATCAAAAATAAAAAAAAGTTAAAAGACCAAATATGAAAAAAAATATACAAGTTATATGACTAAAAATGAAAATTCACCATAAGAAGACCAAAAATGAAAAAAAAAAAAAAAAACATGCAAGTTACATGACTCAAAATAAAAATTCATCGTTAGCAGGACCAAAAGTGAAAAAAGTGCAAATAACGAGACCAAAACATAGTTCTCACATTTTTTAATCATAATTAACTAAAAAGATTTTCTTTATGAAAATTAATTTTTTTTTTAAAAAAAATTATTAATTATGTTAAAAATCTATGCACACGAATTGTCGCATAAGTAATGTTTTAGTTTATATTATACATCCACATATTTTAATCATCTTGTAGTAACCCGATTCATGTTTAAGTTAATCAACTTCTTAAACATATTTAATTCGTCAAAACATTATTATAGAATCCTCATTTGGGTTTAATGAGTTGAAAATCGGATTCAGTACGATCGAAAATAGTTCAGAGAGCCTCAAGTTTTTGGGCTGTTCGGAAGCTCCCAAAAACGGATCGGAAACTTAAACGAGTTCTGAAGCTCCGATCTTCAATATTGTCTTTCGAACTCGTTCGGTTCCGAACTTGAGATCCGAGGATCCGATCACCTTTGAATAAGAAAATATGGGTTTTCTGACTTGATACAACCCGTAGTAGGCTCGCTCCGCCTCATATTCTTGAGTGGATGGTTGGATCTGTTATACGGGATCAGATCACCTATATCAACATATTACTTCTGGTGTGTGAGCCACCTTCTGATGTGATGGCCAGAGTGCTACATAGCATGGCGTCACTTGACTGAGCAGAATTCTACAGTGATAGGTTTTCGGTACCCGTACATTTGTATTCACACGCTCATAATGTAATAACCCATACCCTGTTTTACGCTAAGTAAATGTTAAACATAATTAAGGGTTACTAACTCAAGAAATCAAGGATTAAGCAAGACTAATCCGAATAAAATCTATAAAATGTGACTTCGACAGTTCGGTAGATCCGAACTACATACAGTTCGGAATCAATGAAGTCAACAGGGTCAACTTCGGAAGCAAGGGTGCCGTTCGGAAGATCCGAACTCATGATCAGAACGTCCGAACACAGTCAGCCAAATTGTCCATGAATAGTCACGAGATGAACTGACATGTGGCACAGTTCTGACCATCTGAAGTGACAAATCGAAGCTTCCGATGATGTGTCACGGTGAATAAGTAATGAACTGGACGTGTGTGAATTCATGTATTAACTGGATGCGTGTGAATTCAAGCGGAGATCGGAACCATTGAAGTCTCGATCGGAACGTCCGAACTCTGGCGTTCGGAAATGTGGCAAGCATGTACATATCAGAACTACCGAACCCTAGTTCAGAACTACAGATCTCCGTCTATAAATAGGGGTGTGCAGCCTCATTTTTTAGACATAAATTCATAGTTTACTTTATTTATTCAGAATATAAGTGATGGCCTGACGATATAAGTGAGGTAATTTGGTAATAGCATCTAGATGAGAGTAAAAACTAGGTTTTCGACATGAACAGTCTAACGACGGATGAAGGTATGGTCCGAGAACCATATTTAAATTATAGGAGTATATGTTAGCTTATTTAAGGTTTTAGAACATGTTAAGTGATACAACGAATATTTGACTTAGGAATGGAGCCTAGACTCTGCTTGGATTCATCTACTACTAGAGGTATGTAAGTACAAAATGAGATTTCTAGCTGAGTATGCATTCTTATGTGTTGCAATTATGTGCCATGATATATGTTTTTACTATTTTATATACATATCGCATGTGCACATACACTTTGAGTCGTATCCCCTTTGAGATAGCATTTCTCGTAGGGTCGCTCAGCCCTACACTTGATTATATTGTCTGACATCGGGAGTTACCGCATGGAACGGAGACTGATACTATGGTGATCTAGAAGAGTGTGTGAGCTACCCTGAGGATGGAGTCCCAAATGTTGCTACATACTCATTGGCGCCTAGTCTGAGCAGGACTTGGTTGTTAACCAGTCACCCCAGCCATCAAGCTGCATGCATCATATTAAGATGTTTATACTCATATTTATGTACTGAGCGTTATTCGCTCACGTCCCTAGTATTGTCTCGGACACCCCATTCCATGGGGAATGATGCAACCATGGATGACTCGCATGTTGATCAAGTTGCTAAGAAAGCTAAAGATCCATTAGAGATACCGCGAGGACCAATTACGAGAGGGCGTAGCAATAATTTCAAAGAAGCGCTTCCAAGATTGATGATAAATTATCAAGAAGCGCTACAGCGCTATCTAGTCAGCACCTCAATGTTTCGCCTGCGCACAACAAGAGCCTCTGCACTTATTTCCTTGCGCTGCAGCGCTTACTCGGATTTTACACACACTCGGCGTGTAGTGTGTTTGCGTGATTTTTTTTTATTTTTGTGGTATTTTCATATTTTTGAGTGTTTGAAGCCTATTAGGAAACTATCTTTCAATTATTTTGGTATTATATTTTACCTTTTTGAGTTGTAAACAATATATAACACTATATTTCTTCATTATTGAATAACAATTCAGATTATTATTGAAATTATGAATTAAAATTCTCTCTAAAATTTTGTTCAAAGCTTTGCTTTGATCTTCAAATCAAACTTATCAAAGTTTATTAATTTTGTGACGTTTTTCGATTGATTTTCACTTGGATTGTCAAAGACAAGTTCCTTTGAAGATTCAATTGATTATTAATTGTTTTTATCGTGATTATTTGTTATTAGTTTCAAGTAAACTAGAGGTGAATATCCAAAATTTATTTGTTTCAATGATCGGGAAAATTTATTTCTTTTCTTTTTGCTATCGAATTGAGGGTGCAATTCTTTTATAATCGTGTTTGATTTTTGTGTTTATAAGAATTAATATCAGTTGGTATCAAGAGCAAAGGTTTTGGAACAATTAAGTTTTCAATATCTTTGATTCTTATCCGTTCTTCGTGTTCTTCGTTCTTTTTTTTCGTTCTTTGTCTAAGTTTATTCTTCGTTGATTTTCTGCGTCATTTTTGTCAATCTTGTTGCTCAAGTTTTATGTCTTGTGCTACAAGTTATTTAAAAAAAAGTGAAAAATCGGTCAAAACAAAAAAAAAAGAAGAAAAGACCGAAAGCTTAAAAAAAAATTAAAGAGAAGAAGCAAGAAACTTGTGGTCAATTTATTTGTTTGTTGTTATTTGTGGGCGCAAGTTTATTTCAATTTTCCAATCTCCATATCTTTTTTTTTGTGCGGTCTACGTGAGTCAATTTTCAAGTATCTACAAGTTTTGAACTTGTAAGTTTGATACAATTCAACACAAAGAAAAAGTACTTCCATATTTTTGAGTGAAAAAATGAGTGTTTGAGTGTTTGTTCCCTTGGAGTGACTTATGAGATTTTGGTTGAGGAATTTTTTTATTACTAATCGTTTCTTGCAGGTACATTGAGTTCTAATAAAGAAGGAGGGGATAGTTCGAGTCAAGGGTTTTTCAAGGCTCAAGTAGATGAGTTGTCAAAGATGATGAGGGCCGCAATGAGGGCTGAGTTGGAGCCAGTACATGAGAAAATAAGTAAGCTTGAAAGTAGTGAGAGTGGTGGTAAGAATAAAAAGCAGGGTTCGAAGAGTGTAGAGGATTACTTCAAGGAATTGGAGATTACGATGATTCGAATTAACATTAAGGAGGATCGTGAGGCGACCATGACTCGATTTTTATGTGGTTTGAATAGGAATATTCAAGACCAGGTAGAACTTCGACATTGTATGGATCTTGAAAAGATGATGCAGATTGCTATTAAAGTGGAGCAACAGCTCAAGAGGAGAGGTATCGGGCGAAATGCATTAGTTGGAGGTTCTTCGACTTCTTAGCATCCAAACGTTTCAAAAAGAGAGGATGAATACGGTATCCAAGCCATAAACTGACACCAAGCAAGAGACACCAAATCAAGGAGCACAAAGTAAACCTAAACTCCTATTAATTGTTCTAGAGATAGTAAATGCTTTAGATGTCAAGGGGCTGCACATATTGCTAGTCAATGCCCAAATAAAAAGTTGATGATTTTTAATGCTTATGGTGAGATTGAGTCTGAAAGTGAGAAGGATTTTGAAAATTATGATGACATGCCTGCCTTGGAGGATCCTGATGAAGAGGGATATGGTGCTATTGTTGGAGAGTTGTTGGTGACAAGGAGAATTTTGAATGTGCAACATAAGAAAGAGGAAGAAAACCAAAGGGAAAATCTATTTCATACTAGATTTTTTGTGCATAAAAAAGTGTGTAGTGTTATTATTGATGGTGGGAGTTACACTACTATGTCTAGTTGTGAGCTTGTGGAGAAGTTGCTGAGTTTTCCTACTCTAAAGCATCCTCAACCATATAGATTGCAGTGGTTTAATGATAGTTCGGAGATGAAAGTAGGCAAACAAGTTTTGGTACCATTTTCTATTGGAAAGTATGTGGATGAGGTGTTGTGTGATGTAGTGCCTACGCAATATTGTCATATTTTGTTCGGAAATTCGTGGCAATATGATAGGAAAATGGTACATGATGGGTTTAAGAATCGTTTTTCTTTTATTATGAAGAAGAAGTCTATTGTATTGTTACATATGTCTCCAAAGCATGTGTTGGATGATCAATTGAAAAAGAAAAAGGAAAAAAAAGAAGAGGCCGAAAAAAATAATGAATAAAAAAGTGAGATGGCCTTAGAAAAAAAAAATGAGAGAAAAAAAGATGATAAAAAAAATTTGAGAGAAAAAAGGCCGACAAAAAAATATATATGTCCCAAAAGAGTGAGTTGAGAGATATTTTGCATACACATGTTCCCCTTGTGTTAATTATTTATAAGGAGTTTCTCCTAAACACCAGTGATATACCCAAAAATCTTTCGAGAAATGTTGTTTCTCTTTTGCAGGAATTTGAAGACTTATTTTTGGAGGAGATACCTCAAGGATTACCACCTTTGAGGGGAATTTAACATCAAATTAATCTTGTACTCGAAAGTGCGATACTAAATCGTCCAGCTTATAGGAGAAATTCGGAGGAGACTAAAGAGCTACAAAGGCAGATAAGTGAGTTATTGGATAAAGGTTTTGTACATGAATACATGTCACCGTGTGTTGTGCTTGTTTTGTTAGTTCCTAAGAAATATGGTTCATGGAGAATGTGTGTGGATTGTAGAGACATTAATAACATTACCATCAAGTATAGGCATCACATACCGAGACTAGATGATATGTTTGATGAATTGCATGGTTCTAGTATTTTTAGTAAAATTGATCTTAAGAGTGGTTATCATCAAATTAGGATTAGAGAAGGTGATGAGTGGAAAACTGCTTTTAAAACTAAATATTGCTTGTACGAGTGGTTAGTTATGCCTTTTAGATTAACTAATGCATCTAGCACTTTTATGAGACTCGTGAATCATGTCTTGCGTGCACATATTGGGAAATTCATTGTTGTTTAATTTGATGATATTTTGGTGTATAGCAAGAATTTTATTGAACATTTTGAACACTTGAGAATTATACTAATCACATTAAGAGCTGAACATTTATATGTGTAACGCCTCAAAATTATCTTAATCAAGATTATAGGATATTAATATTGATAATCAGAGATTATGAAATTCGAGGGTTGAATTGATATTTGATCAGGGGCTGATTTGCATTTTTTCGAAGAGCTCAGGAGTGGATTTTATATTTAAACCTGGATTTTATTTGATTGACTAAGTCTTCTTCTTCTTCTTCTTCTTCTTCTTCTTGGCCGATCCCTCCATGGCCGCCCCTCCAAGTTCTTGGGTTCTCTGATTTTGCACGATCCGTCCGATAGAATTTCAATCTGAAGGTATATTCACAATCACGGCTTCGAGAGCTTCTTTCTATCGCAATTTTTTCTTCGATCGGTTATACTTAATTTTTGGTTGTCGATGGAATTTGATTATTTTTGGATATGTTGTTCTTGAGCTAGCATAGACTATTTATTTCAAGACGGATTGGAAAAAGAACGACGTTCGGAATTGTTATGATTTTTGAAGCATAATTCAAAAATGGAATTTTGAGATTTTATTGATATTGAGTTGGTTGTGTGGAGATTTTGGTTGTTTTGAGTCATATTGATTGATATGCTGAGTTTTTGGTTTTTGTTTGTTCGTTTGTAAGCCGTTATACTGTCGGTTTGAGTTTTGGATATCGAGTAGTTTGAATGTATTGAGCCGTATTTTTTTTGAGTTTGAATGTCGATATTGATCTTATATTGCTTCATTTCAGATTGGTTTGAGAATTGGTGAATCCAGAGTTAGCGGAATTCGAGCAGATAGAGTTGAAGCTGGTATAGTATTGATTTCTCTCTTGACGATTGTTTTGGATTCGAATAAGTTTTGATTTTAGATTATCATTTGATTATCTAGGTTTGGAGCATCTCGAATCAAAGGAAAGGTATAAGTCGACATAGAATTAAATGAGACGAATACTCGAATCCGAGTTGATTTTTGAGTTTCCTAAAATCACATACTTGCATGTTTACTTGAATTACTTGGATTATGTTTGAATGTATTCGATTTGCACTTGCATTCATCTTGACACAAATGGTTTGTTTTCATTTCGAATTAGACGTTTTGGGAACTATAATCGAGTGACATTGGTTGTCGAGTTACTCCAATAGTCCGAGACTCCTTATAGTTGCTTTAGAGTCTAGAGGATTGAGATATGCATCATCCACCTCGATCGGGAGAGTCTGTGAGTTGTTGTGATATTTTGACCTCGGGATCCCAATTGAAAAACCGAGCTATCTTTTTATTATCCGAGTTGATAATCCCAAAACTTAAAGACATGCATTTCATTCTATTTCATAATTGGAATATATTGTCATTATATCATGATTTTGATATATTATTTGATATTGCATGTTTGTTGCTTTTACTGGGAATATTATTCTCACCGGATTTATCCGGCTGTTGTCTTTTTTTTATATGTCTACTTGGCAATAGGTGGGTCAGGATCGAGTCAGAGGCAGCATGGCTAGATCGGGTTGAGTTTAATAGAAGTGGGGACTTGGTTTAGAGTCGATTTTGTATTTCATACTCGATATGTATTTTTGTTATGTAACATTTAGAACCGATGCATGTTCTACCTTTGGAGCTTTTGATCAACTTTAGAACTTCATGTATTGTAATATGCTAGATTGAGGTATTATTGCATGTTTGGATTTGTATTTTGAGCTGATTTTGGATTGATCTGATCTGATTTGCCTTAGACATTTTTCTGGTGTAACAGGGAACGGACCCCGTGCCACATCCGTGCCAGAGTCTGTGTACCTTCGCATTTTGTAATGTATTGAATTTGTTCATACACGGACCCCAGACATGCATCCGTGCATGGGTCCATGTGTACTCTTGTCGAGGCTGTAACTTTGAGATTTCGAAATGTTGGGCACGAACCCGAGCATGGAGGGTGCACGGGGTCCGTGCAAAAAACAGAGAGAGGACTTTTTAGTGTATTGATTAAGAACGTACCTTGACATGGAGGTGGCACGGGGTCCGTTTACCATGAAGTCGTTGATCCTTGACTACAGGTTAATGCACGGACCTGAGCACGGAGGTGTGCACGGGGTCCGTGCATGCATTTTTTTTAAAAAAAATTCTTACCTTTTCGTCTTGAATCTCTGTCATTGATTGCATGATTTATTCTTGATTATATTATTAGAACCAAGGTCCTCACAATATGCTAACTTAAAAAAGTGTGTGTATTTTGTACAAAAAAACTTGTGTTTCTTGGTTTTGTGGTAAGTGCTCAAGGGGTGAAATTGATGGAGAAAAGGTCAGTGCTATTCGAGATTGGCAAACGCCTGCTTTTATTGGTCAAGTTCAAAGTTTTCATTGACTTGCAAGCTTGTATAGGAGGTTTGTAAAATATTTCAGCATGGTTGCGGCACCTATGACTGCGGTGATAAAAAAAATGTTCCATTCCAATGGGGCGAGGAGCAAGATAAGTCATTTAATATTATTAAAAAAAAATTAATTAATTCTCCTTTACTAATTTTACCTGATTTTACTAATAATTTTGAAATTGAATGTGATACATCAGGTGTAGGGATTGAAGGTGTGTTGATGCAAGGAGGAAGGACAGTCGCATATTTTAGCGAAAAGCTGAGTGAAGCAGCATTAAATTATCCTACATATGATAAGGAGTTTTATGCATTGGTGAGAGTGCTTGAGACATGGCAGCACTACTTGACGCCCAAAGAGTTTGTGATTCATACGGATCTTGAGTCTTTGAAGCATCTTAAGGGGCAACAAATGCTGAACAAAATACATGCCAAGTGGGTAGCGTTTGTGGAAACTTTTTCCTACGTTATCAAGTACAAGAAAGGTAAGGAAAATGTGTTAGCGGATACACTATCACAGAGGTATGTACTTTTATCTACTTTAGATTCTAAGTTTTTGGGATTTGAGCATGTTAAGGAATTGTATGCTGTGGATGGTTATTTTGGTGTAATTTTTGAATCATGTATGCGTGGTCCAAAAGATAAATTTTATGTGCATGATGTCTATCTGTTTAAAGAAAATAAGTTGCGTATTCCTAAATCTTCTATTAGAGAGTTACTTGTTAGGGAAGCACATGGGGTTGTTTAATGGGACACCATGAGGCTAAAACTTTTCAAACATTGCATGAACATTTCTATTGGCCTCACATAAAGCATGATGTTGAGAGGATATGTGAGAGATGTATGACTTGTAAAAAGGCTAAGTCTAGACAACAACCACATGGACTTTATACTCCACTTCCTGTTCATAGAGAACCGTGGGTAGATGATATTTCTTAGGATTTTTTTCGAGGACTACCAAGGTCTAAGAAGGGGAGGGATTATGTTATTATTATGGTTGACAGGATTTCAAAGATGGCTCATTTTATTTCGTGTCATAAATCTGATGATGCTTCGCATGTTGCTGATTCATTCTTTGGTGAAATTGTGAGAATGCATGGCATGCCTTGAAACATTGTTTCTAATAGGAATACAAGAATTTCAATTTACTTTTGGAAAACTTTATGGTGCAAACTTGGTACTAAGTTGCTATTTTCTACTACTTGTCATCCTAAAACGGATGGTCAAACTGAAATTGTTAATAGAACATTAGAAACTTTGTTGCGTACTATAATTAAAAAGAATTTGAAAAGTTGGGAGGAATGTTTGCCATTTGTTGAATTTGCATATAATCATAGTATGCATTCTACTACGAATTTTTCTCCGTTTGAAATTGTGTATGGTTTTAATCCATTAACTCCGTTGGATTTGATGTCTTTACCTATGATTGAAAGTGTTAATATGGATAGTAAGAAGAAGGCGGAGTGAAACGACCTACTCTACTTCTTAAATAATAATAATTAAATAAAATAGGATTTTAAAAAAAAAATTTTAAAAAAATTCGACATGACTTATCTATTTATATAACAACCACCTGGCATAGACAACAAATTTAAAATGAAAACAATGACACTAAATAAACTAGCTCGAGAAAAATAACCAAAAACCTGAGGAAGAAATTTGACACTTCATACACCAAAAAGATTTAACAATTTGATATATACACCACAAACCATTCTACAAATATTACCTTTACATTTACAACTATTCAATTAACAAAATAAAGACTTTAAATCATTAAAACTTAAACTAATATTGCGGACGACTGGCATAGGTCGGAGGAATGTGCCGTGCCCGCATCACAGTCCACTCGATAGTCCTGCCCCTCAATTTCAATGATAGCCTATACTTGCACCAAGTAGATATAGTGAGCCTAAAGACTCAGCAAGAATATGGGGAGAGGGGGATAACGAGTACTACATAAATGCATGCACACACAGATTAAAAATAGCTTGTAATAAAATACCTTGTGCCCTTAACTTTAAACAGAAGACTTCTAAAAATGAAGAGAACATGAATGAAACATATGCATGACTAAGTCAAACAGAATCAATGTAACTGCATAAACTGTACTGAAACATAGTCATATATATTTTGAACTTAGATCCTTGAATTGTGACTCTGTACTTTCGATCTCGATCATGGCTGCAGTGCACTATGCCGCAAGGAGGTCAGTATATCTCCCAACCCAATCTTGTCCTATAATTTGTGAGGGAGGTCAAGATTTCTCCCAACCCCACACGAACACATACTTTGGTAAGACAAGGCAAGATTTCTCCCACCTCGTCCAAACCCATGAATTTTGGTAAGGGAGGCCAAAACGTCTCCCAGCCCCACACGAACTGTAGTGACCCGTATCCAGAATTAACGATTAATGAGTAATTAATCGTGTGATCATGTTTAGACTAATTAAAACATGATTAAGGAAATTCTTGGTGGATTAACGGAGTCCGAGAATGGATCCAGAATGCTTGAAAATAGTCGGGAATGTTCCAAGCCTTAGGCAGGATCGGAGGATCCGAACCTGGGATCGGATGGTCCAAAGTATCCTAGTTCGGAGGGCCTGAGGATGTTCGGAAGGGTGGAGTTCGGACGATCCGATATTCATCAGATAAGATAGGATAAGGAATTATTTGATTGGTCAAGACTAGAGTTCGGCGATCCGACATTCAGGATCGGACGGTCCGAACAATGGTCCAGCCAGGTGTCCAAAGGAGTGACATCATGGATGACGTAATATCAGGATCGGACGATCCAAAGGCACGATGAGATGGTCCGAAGAGCTATCAGGTGACACTTGTCACGCACACAGAGTTCGAACGATCCGAAGGCAGGTTCGGACGGTCCGAACCCTCGTCTATAAAATGAGGCCAAGGATCTCACTTCAGAATTGCACCAACTTCCTCTCCTTTGCTCGCGCGGATCTATTTTAGGGCTTTGGGTACTCTTATTTTAGAGTTGGAGTAAGAAATATATCTTAGTATAATCAGACAGTGTATGACCTAGTTGTAGAGCAGTTCTCGTGTAGCGGAGCAGTGCTCGAGGCTGTGGAGCTGCAGTAGGGGTGTGCCCCTAGTTGCGGGATTGTCGCCATCAGTGGGCAGATGACAGACGCAGGTATAGCTATGGTCTCCTTAAATTATTTAGTATTATGAAATATCTTAGTTAAGGCTTTTAGAGCTTAATTAATAATGCATGGGTATTTGCATTGTAGAGTTGATGATAGGCTTGAGAACCTAGAGTGGAACTTCTAGGAGTGCCTATAGTGAGGTACGTAAGTAGTGACTGAGATGGCCATCATGATATATATTTTATGTGTTGCATGAGTATGTGCTACTTATTTTATATGTTTTACGGCTTTAGCACATGCATGTTTTTACGGTAGACTGCATCTGGTATGATGTGAGTCATGAAAGTTTCCAACGGTGATAGGTGCATTATTGAGCACATGATCTTGGAGTAGCCAGTGACCATTGAAGACAACATGATTAGTTGTAGGTCTTAAAACCTTAGGATTATTTGTAATTCTATTGGGTTGTATATTGGTTTATTTAACCGATTGTATTCTGTCGGTATGCTTTTATTTAAGTCTTACACAACAATTTATTTTAAATTCATGCTTAATTATGCTCTAACTCTGATTAGGTAGTGGATCCGAGTTGGGTCGCTACATTTATTGGTATCAGAGCGGCATGCAAAGAGACTTGGGAGATAATAATGAGACCTTTTGGTTATCCTTGTAAGATTGATGAGACCTTTTAAAGAGACGATGATGAGGAGATTAGGTTGCCCGAAGACTATCATCATCGGCAGGAATTTTAAATATTTGGCTTATGAGATTCCAGCAAGTGCAGACAGGAGCGATAGATCGTGTCCGAGTTTTCGAGACTTCTACTCATGTGGATCCTAGCTTTGGATCGAGTACCGGATGCCAGAGGATTGGTTGGAACATACTTGATGTTTGCATTTGTACCGTCCATACCATGATGACACTACTCTGAAGATCCTCCAATCGTAGTTGGAGAGATTGCCATAAAGACCTTCACCAGGGAATGCCTCAAGGTGCTAAGGCATGACTGGTTGTTAACGTAAGGTCATTAAATTCATATAGAACATGGTTTTTCCGGTATGCTTGTATTGACGCTTTTGGTAGGCACGCGGGAAACTTCATGTTCAAAATCATGAATTTTTAGTTTCAATAAGAACGCTGACGGTAGATCGTGAGCAGAAAAGGTTGACTGGCAGGCACTGACGCAGAGCATAACTGGTTAGCGAGCTCGAGTTATTTCTCCGAAAGTCTTGGCAGGTTAGAAGCTTTATGCTCAAGCAACGAAGACTAGTACGATGATTTTAAATACTGTATTGTTGTAATTGTAAACAATATTTTTGTTGTAATAAATCATCATACTTTGGTTTTATCATTTCAAGTTATTGGATATACCTTTTCATTTTATTTTGAATACTTTATGTATTACATGGGATGGTAATAAAGAAATTGTACATAACTTGAAGAAATTACACGTGTATCATTATTTCAGAAATTCATGGATGATTGCATGATTCTGCTAAGTTTTGGCATGACATTTGTTGATTAGTGTTCAACTGTGGTAACTCATGGGGTTTGAGTGGGCCGATTGTAACAGTGTGACTTGTTGTTAGTCTAGGCGTTTTTCCTAAGATTGACCTAGTTAGTCAGTGGACTGAATTAGTGCCAGTGATGAGTTGATTCATCAGTAAGCATGAGTTTGTTCTAGGTTGTTTCCTCAGAACAATAATCTGATGACCTTAGTAGGTTGAGACTTTATGATGATGGGTTTTCTTCGTGATGCCAGGTCGAGCATATACCGAAGGTTATGGACTATGACCATGATTTGACGTGAGGTGGCGCGACCCTATGTCGATGTACCTGGGAGCCTTTGTGCTTCAGGAGGTGGCGGTGGGAAGGCTACTCAGTCTAGAGTTTTGGTAACAGTCACGATGGGGTATGAACTTGGATTTGATGCCTAGTTTGGTATCATGATTTAGATATCTTTTGGCTTTTGTCAGGGATATTGGTTTGGGGTACTGCCGTGACGACCAATCTTGGAAGGATTTCCTTGACGAGCATGTACTTTTAGCAGATAGATTTTAGTCTATGAGATACTACTAGATGGATCAATCTAGTAGGCAGACGGATTTCTACTAGGGATGACTGAGATGTCATCAGATTTGCGATTGGGATTCCTGGTGGTAGGAATTATCCAGGTTATCAGATTTTAACCAGCTTTGGGATATGAATTTCTCGATGGTAGATATCATCAGTGATAGATTATGTCAAGGGCTAAGGACTTCATCGGATTATTCGAGATGAGAGGGAAGCGTGACTTATGCCAGTGTACACTTGATGGTGATTCCAAGTGGACATTGTGGTGGGCTACCCCAGTATTGAATTGTTGCACAGTCTTAGAAAGGGATATAATCAGGAGCGTGTACAGAGGTAGTGAAGATCCTTGAGATTAATTATATCATTTTGAATTTGACGAGCCTTGGCGTTCATTTTGAATGAACGAGGTAAGGTAGGATAAGTCCAAGGATAGTGATAAGTACCGTCTGATGTTTTCAAAGGTTGAGCGTAGGATTTTTCCATGGGATGGGAATAATCTAGGTTGATAGATCATGAGCATTTCTTGGGTTTAGTTTACCTTAATATTTCGATTCCAGTGTACGAGGTGGCTGTCAGTAGTAAGGCGCGAGATGATGTAAATAGACTACTAATAGCTATTTTTTGGCTATCGAGTATAGGTGTGTTGAAACCAGAGCGAGTTGGGTATTCCAAGTGTTGGGAGTAAAAGACTTGTGGCAGCTGAGTCAAGACTATTGATTGAGCCACGTAGCTAGTCTGATTTGAGTTTCACTGTTGAGCTAAGCGTGAGCCACAGTAGAATCTACAAGATCGATGAGTTGAGCCAATTTGTAATGATCAAGGTGCAGCAATTATGAAATACTTGGGATAGTATTTTGTACGCGTAGTGCTTAAGGGGATTTGTACTTGGTACAATCTCATAGTAGTTGGCAATTTGGGGTAATTTATTAGTCTTTAGGGTTGCCGAAGATGAATAATTCGGGATTGCTGTAATCGGGGACGATTGCAATTGGACTTGTATGGTCAACTTTGGTGATAACTTGACAGTAGAGACAATCAAGAGAGTTGGTAGTTTCCTTGGATAGTGTCTTTTGCTAAGAAGAAACTGATATTGATTCCAACAATTGCTTAGTGATAGCAATCGTATACTCGGGTGAGTAACGAACGAGATCAAGTTTTGCTTCATGTGAGAGTTGTCCACTAACAACGATATTAAGGGTGTCAACCGAACATTTTGAAGGGGTGTTCTTGTGTTGACCGCTATGTTGAATCCGACGAGTGTTGGGAAAGCTAATGGACATTAGCAAGGGGACATCAGTTGTCTGACCGTGATATGTGACATTAGCTAGGATCTTGTTCTCAAGATCTAGCAGGTTGTGTCACTAGTTTTCCACCGTGAGATACGTGATGCTATTGAGGTGATTGAGATAGTCGATGATCGACTTATAGCCAACGAGGTTTGCCTTTGGGATTGAAAACTTCGCAAGATCGGGACAGATCAAATTATTTCATTCCAGTCAGCGAGTTACATCCGTGCGGACTGTTTTTCAAGGATATTGCATTTTAGAAATAGACAATGGTCGGATGCGTGATAGGTAGCTAGTGATGATGGTGTCATCAGAAACTTCTAGGTAAGTTATACCAGGTGCAATGACTGTCGAGTTTTGAGACAGGATAGGAAGTGTTTCCATATGTCTGTGCACTGTGGAATGTCCCAATTGAGCATATTGGTGGGAGCTTGCCTTAGTTGATGTGTGTACAATGATTACGAGTATTTGTAACTATCAGGAGGATGTCCATCGATTGAAATTCATAGGTGAGTAACCTGAGGTCGAGATGATGTAGATCATCAGAGGTGTGATGACTTCAATTGCAGTGTATGCGTGGCTTCGCAGGCCAATGGTTAAGAGATGACTTAGCGTCATTATTGGCGCACAATGATACTTTTCATCAGGGCATAGTTTTGAGTTATACTGAAAAATATGAACTGTGATTTGCACTAGACATGGTGGGCTGAATTTCCAGTATTGCTTGTGAAGCTTGTTTGCTTCAGTGGGGCATGGGAAGGATGACCAATCTGGAAATCGTGTTAAGCAGTTACGTTGGAGTATAGCTTTGTGTCGGTAGAATTCTCTTAAGGAGAAAATCGTGATGATGTGTCAAGTGCAGTGTTGGGATTGGTGTTTCCTGACTAATAGTTGTTATGCACCGAGAGATTTTGGAACCATTAGATGGTTAGATTAAGTTAGTGACTCGACGAATGTCATATGCCAGTCAGTTTATGACTTGGTCTTCGTCAGTCTGATATTTTCCTTGGGACGATGATCTCGATCGAACGAAAATTAGTATCCTTCGTGATCAGTGAGAACGTGGTTACGAAGGAAGACGTATCAGTGTTATGATACATTAGTTCCAAGGAAGATTTGCTGTCGTCAAGTAGAAAAGTAGTTTTCCGTTGGGAAAATGCTAATGAGATTCAGCATTAATGGAGCTTGCAGGAATTTAGACAAAAGCCCGAGTGTGTCGAAAGCTATTCGACCAGATGCCCAAATAACGATTTGTAATTTAATATGTTCTCGAGGTTTTACCCTAGATTTCGAGGACAAAATATTTTAAGGGGGGAAGAGTGTAGCGACCCGTATCCAGAATTAACGATTAATGAGTAATTAATCGTGTGATCATGTTTAGAATAATTAAAACATGATTAAGAAAATTCTTGGTGGATTAACGGAGTCCGAGAATGGATCCAGAATGCTCAAAAATATCCGAGAATGTTCCGAGCCTTAGGCAGGATCGGAGGATCCGAACCTGGGATTGGATGGTCCGAAGTGTCCTAGTTCGGAGGGCCTGAGGATGTACGGAAGGTTGGGGTTCGGACGATCCGAATAGGGATCGGACGGTCTGATCTTCATCAGATAAGATAGGATAAGGAATTATTTGATTGGTCAAGACTAGAGTTCGGACGATCTGAAGTCCAGGATCGGACGGTCCAAACAGTGGTCCAGCTAGGCGTCCGAAGGAGTGACATCATGGATGACATAATATCGGGATCGGATGATCCGAAGGCACGATCGGATGGTCCGAAGAGCTATCAGTTGACACCTGTCACACATGCAGAGTTCGGACGATCCGAAGGCAGGTTCGGACGATCCGAACCCTCATCTATAAAATGAGGCTGAGGAGCTCATTTCAGAATCGCACCAACTTCCTCTCCTTCACCCGCGCGGCTCTATTTTAGGGCTTTGGGTACTCTTATTTTAGAGTTGGAGTAAGAAATATATATTAGTATAGTCAGACAGTGTTTGACCTAGTTGTAGAGCAGTGCACGTGTAGCGAAGCCATGCTCGAGGCTGTGGAACTGCAGCAGGGGTGTGCCCCTAGTTGCGGGATTGTCGCCATCAGTGGGCTGACAACGGATGCATGTATAGCTATGGTCTCTTTAAATTATTTAAGAGTATGCAATAGCTTAGTTAAGGCTTTTAGAACTTAATTAATAATGCATGGGTATTTGCATTGTAGAGTTGATGATAGGCTTGAGAACCTAGAGTGGAACTGCTAGGACTGACTGTAGTGAGATACGTAAGTACTGACTGAGAAGGCCAACATGATATATATTATATGTGTTGCATGAGTATGTGCTACTTGTTTTATAAGTTTTACGGATTTAGCATATGCATGTTTTTACGGTAGACTGCATCTGGTATGATGTGAGTCATGACAGTTTTCATCGGTGAAGAGTTACTCCTTATGGATTCGTGTCTGGGGACACTCAGCCCATGGTTTTTCTATCAGTAAGAGCGGCCACAACGGTGGGTTTTGATGCTATAGTTCGTAGGAGAATATGGGAGCGGCACCGCGAATTAGCTATCCGGCACATCCCTGCATATTCTTGGCGCCCTGAGTATGCTGTTTTACCATGGTTTTAAACACACTTATGTGCTGCATATATTATATATATCATTGCTTATGTATTGAGCTTAGAGCTCACATCCAGTATTTTCTGTATGTTTGGACACCTCATTCGACGGGGCAGGTGTAGGTGCAGTGTTGAGCACCAGGAGCTTTGAGTAGCCAGTGACCACTGAAGACAGCAGGATTAGTTATAGGTCTTAAACCCTTAGGATTATTTGTAATTCGATTGGGTTGTATATTGGTTTATTTAACCGCTTATATTCTGCCGGTCTGCTTTTATTTAAGTCTTTCACAATAATTTATTTTAAATGCATGCTTAATTATGCTCTAACTATGATTAGGTAGTGGATCCGGGTTGGGTCACTACACGAACACATGCTTTACTGTAGTCACAATCATCTCACTTCGTTCATAAAAATATTTTCTTTCATTCTTGATTCAGGGACTTAGCATGCATATGTAGATAAGATGTACTCGTAAATATTTACTCAATAATCATGCAAGAGAATCAAATATGGATGACCGGGATGGTGATTTAGGGAGAAAACCAAGGATGAGAATCTAAACCATAATTTAGCGCTTAAGACATTTCGAGCGGTTCGTCCGTAAAACTTGTAAATTACTCGATTTTTATTCAAAAAAAATTCCTCTTAAAACCACAACTCCCTCACACATAGAACTAAATAAAGAAGTCATCCTCAATGCATCCTCCTTTGTTTAACCTCACTATAAATTAAATTTTCCGGACAGCAAGCCTAGAATTCAAAAATTCTGCACCTCATAATTCAATAGCCTTGAACTCAATCAAATATGGATGACCGAGATGGTGATTTAGGGAGCAAACCAAGGATGGAAATCTAAACCATAATTTAGCGCTTAAGACATTTCGAGCGGTTCACCCGTAAAACTTGTAACTTACTCAATTTTTATTCAAAAAGAATTCCGCTTAAAACCACAACTCCCTCACACTTAGAACTAAATAAAGAAGTCATCCTCAATGCATCCTCCTTTGCTTAACCTCACTATAAATTAAAGTTTCCGGACAGCAATCCTAGAATTAAAAAATTATGCACCTCATAATTCAATAGCCTAGAACTCAACAAAAACTTAACCGAATTGATTCCCGCTTGAAACTAAATATTTCTAACATCTTACACTAATTCCAGATCCGAGCCCTTAACCAAATCATGAACATAACCCTGTTCTAAACGTTTGATCCCGGGCAGCCCTATCACTTGGCAAAAAAATAAAATCTGCTCACACGTGTCTTAACTCTTTCCCCCCTTTCAAGTCACCTAACCATAGAATTCCAATGATCTAAATCTATAACCAAGACCAAGACCATTCCTTAGACTTCTCCAAGCCACTAGGACAGCCCTACCATGCCAAGCACGGCTCGAAAACCAGCCCACAAACAAACATGAAACCGAACCCAACCTCACCTAAAAATCGAAATGCTCCTCAACTCCAACTTACAAGCTAACTTCAACCCATCCTAAGCACTACCATGTGAGCTACATTCTCACCCATGGTAACCCCTATCCACCATCCAAGCAACACAAACATCAACACATAAATTTCGAACCAAGCATGAAAGATAAATAATTTCTGAAAATTTCGAAAATAACAAGGGCATCAAGAGAGGCATTTTCAAATACCCAACTCAACTCATTTTCATCAATATAAAACCACATTTGAACAATATAAACAATAATTTAGCACCATAAAATCTGAAATTTTTGAAATATTACTCCCAAATTTTCTGAAAAATCGAACACTCAACAAATACCAACACAAGACATAAATGATCCTCTTGGCGAGTCAAAGAAATCCACGTTCTTGCCTATTTTTTTGAAATGCTCCAAAAATGCACAAAAAAAGATGTAAAAGCTGAAACCAATGGCCAGCAGCTGCGAAATCTTTCAAGGGCGAGTTCCTGGTCTGCCATGGTTGTGGTGGCTATCGGCGGCAGCCTGAAATTCCAAAGAAGGAGAAGAACCGATCGATTTCTTGGAGAAGGGGAAGAAGCGATGGTTTGGTTGAGAGAAAGGGGAAGAAAAACGTGAGTGAGGCGGCTAGGTGTGTGTGTGTTTGTGTTAGGGTTTAAGTTTTATTTTGTATTATGAATTGGGTGTATATGTGTGTGTATGTATAGGTGTAAGCATACATAGGTGGGTGTGTGTGTTTTTAGAAAAAGTGCTACTCATTTTTAAAAAGTGCTAGTCAACCTAGAAACTTAGGGTCATAAATTTAATTGCACCTATAAAATTCATAAGCTTGAAAATCTTAATTTAAAATATTAAATTGGACTTTATTAATCCGGGTTTAAAAATGCTAATTTTCGCAAAAGTTTAAAAATAAGCTCTAGAATGCGAAAAAAGTGATTTTTGACACCCGAAAAAAAATTCTAAAATCACCCTACATATAATTTCCTCAATTATTAGTGAAATTTACTATTGAAATAAAATTTTGGGAATTAACCGCCAAAGTCCACTATCACCGACAACCGGAACTGGAAGTTACTAAATTCAAGAATCTCAAGAATGATTAACTTAAATATTTGAGCAACTTAAACTTTAAAAGAATTTAAACAATAACTTAGAAATTGGAATTAACACTTTAAATATTCTAATATCACAACAACAAGTAAAATATTTAAATAACACGCGGAACGATTAAAATAATTTTAAACAAACTAGACAAACGTTTAAAAGAAATTTAAATTTAAATAAATACACAAGTGAAAATAAAACCTTTAAAATGATTTGGACAATTAAAAATATTTAATTAAGTAAGATAGACAGTTAAAATAATTTAAAATAACTAACCACTAACTTATGTTATTTAAAATAAATAAGTTGGACACTCAATAAAATTTAAACAAATAAGCTAAACAGTTAAAATCATTTAAAAGAATAAACTAGATAATTAAATTAAAATCATTTAAATATGGAATATGAAACTTTTAAAATATTAAAACAATTAAGTTGCACAATTAAATTAAAATCATTTGAATATGCAAGCTTAAACTTTTAAAATACTGAAACAATTAAGTTGCACAATAAAAATCATTTTGACAAATAAATTTAAACAATTAAAAATATTAATTAAATAGTTAGTACAATAAAAATCATTTGAATAAATAATAAAATATTTTATTAACACATAATTCACATAAAGAATTTAAAAAAATTAAACCTAAAAATAATAACCCTAATATTTATTAAATTTAATTCATGTGATTTAGTAGATTGGATTTTAGGCGCCACAATTCCTTCTCCCCTTAAATGGAATTTTGTCCTCGAAATTCAAGACTTACTAACTAGGTTCGAATACCTTAGACCAGATCAACACTAAATTTTCCAACTTTGCACCCGCATGAGTTGGCCCAAATCAGCTTTCGATGCGCATTCTGATGCTTACTGATATCTATATTATCAAAGATCTGACTAACTCTTATTGCAATACAAAATTTACAATTCTTACATATTTCCAAGTGGCCTTATCCTCAATTTTATCACTACTCAATTTTATTTCGATCTAAATTTATCAACTTAAAAACGTCATCCTATCGCATTGATAAGTTCTACAATCTACAAGTTCTTAGATCATTACGTTATTGCACAACCTACACTTTGCTAATATTCTTATATCCTACATCGGAATTCCAAGCAATAGAGTCCCTATAACCAATAAATAATTTATGTCAACCTCGACCATAACTTAAAAACTTTCTAACAACGAAGCTATGTTTAATGTCTATTTACCAATTAGACATAACACATATCATATACAACTCGAGCTCTTAAGAAGTTTACAAGTTCACAAAATACTTAGCAACTAACACTAAACTTTTCTAAATAGGATAACTAAAGGACTATACAATTCTACCTCGTTAGATCTTAAGATACGAGATAGATCTGACCCATACTACCACATCCAAACTCTATGGCATGCCCAAACGATAAAATAAATTACCTATCCCCTCAACAATCGCGTAAGGATCGACAAAACGAGTTAATTTCCTTATATTCCCAAATCGTTAATATTACGGGACAATGATACCTTCAAGAACAACTTAATAAAAATTTTGAAATTTTAAAGGTCTACGACACTTATTAGCAATGATTTGCTTAATGCTCTTGGACTATACTCAATCCCTTATTAGTTACTACAACTCACAATTCTTCTAAGGATGCTTAAAAAGTTCCTTAAGCAACGACTCTAGTGCAGCTAACTTAGAAGCGGGACAAAAGACTCTCCTCAACAAAGTATTGATCGACCTATCTCTGTAAATAAATAAATCTTATACTTGAAAGAAAACATAACCATAAATTCCACTGTTGTTCAGTCCCAATGTACTAACTGATAGCATATAGAATTCCAGATAGGTGACTAAACAGATCCCAATTATCCATTCACCAATTCCTACTTTTGTCTCTTAGGCATTCTTGATTCTACCGAAAGTTCAACTCTTAATTAAAATTTCCCAACAGCTTTATCCAACTCTTCTATCCCAGACGCAACGACTAAGAAATCCATATTTTCACCTCAAGTAAAAATATGCCACGAGCTATTATTTACTTATTGGATTAGATGGTCTCTAAGTACCAAAAAAATCCTACATATCGCCTAAAGACATATCTCAAATCCCTAGTTCAACTTGACAGCAATTCTGAAAATCCAAAAATAAAATTCCCAAACTATTATATGTACATCCAGAATTCATATTTCAAGAACTTAGCATACAATTAGACACCTCGCAGAGTTTGTAATTCGATCGCATATTCTTCCTCATTGTTCCTCTAGTACCTTAGTATTTTGCTGATGGCTAAATACACAACTTATTCAAAAAACTATATGAATATTTCATTCATCATTCTGTACCCATAGTTGGTGCAATAGTCTTACGGGTTGACAATCACAAAGTCTTAGAATGCTAATATAAAGTACCCAAAAGTATTCTAAGGACTACACGTCCATTTGGTAGGAAATCGAGATTTCTCCCGACCTCGTACTACACGTATATTTGGTAGGGAAACCGAGATGTCTCTCGACCTCGTACTACACGTCATTTGGCAAGTGAACCAGGGCATCCCCCGACCCATCATTGCACGTCCAAGTCACAACCAACTCACTTTATTCTTTAACTTTCCTTTCATTTAACATTTTCTCTTTTTAAATTTTACCTTCAAAAGCATTCTTTAATATAAGACTTCGGGACTAGATATTTAATTAACTTTGAAGTCACACACACAAATAAATTGGCGTTGAATAATTAAAATGGCATGAAACTCAAAAGATCGCGTGAAGATAAAATAAATGGATGATTGGAGTGTAGGTGAGCACCCTAGGCTTAAGGGCTTTCTATTTACACTTAAGTTTACGCCCAAAAAGGGTCTATCTCGAGCAGTTAAACCGTAAGATCCATAACTTATCCAATTTTATTTCAAAAGGCTTTTCGTTCGAACCGACACCGCAAACACAACTTAAAATACTCCTATGACCAATATTCACATTTTTATAATGGCCCAAACAAACCCAACAACTTAGACTCCCGGACAGCCCCTAGATAATAGAAAAATCTGCTCACAACACTCCAACTTAAAACGCACATAACTTAATCGATTCTTATCCGAAATAGGCCCAATTTACACCAACACGATCCTAACTTCACATACATCAAGAAAATCAGAAGTAGCCCCTGTCCAGACCTCAAAACTGACCCTATCAGACCTGTTTTCCCAATACTTGACGCGATGGTAAAAATTCTGTTTTGGACCACTTGACACTATGGACTCCCGAGCTCATACATCAACCTATTGCACCTCAAAAACCCATGAGAACAACTATTAAACATGCCTATACAACCAGCTAGGGCCCTTGGACATGGCACTAGCCCAACGCTACCTTACTTCTCCATTTTTGCCCCAAACACAAGCCCAACGCCTTCCAAAACTCTACTAAACAACCATCCAACCAAGTTGCCCCATGACCAGCCCTATAGCCCGTCTCTAACACATTCAAATACCCGTGTTTGACCCCATGAACATCTCATGGCATCCCCTCAACTCCATTCATCCATTGGTTACAAAAATTCCGATTCAAACACCACAAACTCAATATTTTTCACAACATTTCAAAGAACAAGAATTGATTAACTTCGCCAACAAAATATGATGCTTAAATCCAACCATACACACATGAAAATGGATTGAATACATCGGCGTATATTCTGAATTTTTGAGTTACACACCCAAACTTTCATATATTTACATGAAACTCATTCATTTAGGCTCAACAAGTAAGCTAGCATAGCATGATGCACAAAATCAACTACAACCTCATACCTAGCTGAAAACCAAACTCATACACACCATATTAACACCATGTGAATCTGAAATTTCGAATTTTAAAAGAGTGGAACCAAGAAAACACTATAATCTATGCTTGGGTTTTTTAAAAAAAAGAAGGTTCATCTTGCCTCAACTAGTAACCAAACAAGAGTGAAGGGGAATCGGCTAGCACTCAAATCCCATGGCTAGCAGCTGTACAATCTTCCTATGGTGTCCTCCATGGCGGCTTCACGGCTGGGAGGGGCGGCCGGCGGTGAGAAAAAGAAGGGGGAGAGGTGGCCGAAGGTTTGCTAGGGTGGAGAAGAGAATGGCGTGGGAAGGGGGAAAGAAATGAGAGAGTGGCGGCTAATTAGGTGTAGGAGTGCTAGGGTTTAAGTTGTGGTATGATATAATAAGTATATGTTTGTATAGGTGCGAGTGTGTGAGAGTAGGGCAAGTCCAAAAGTGCTTTTTGACTAATAAAAGTGCTAGTGTAGATTTTACAACTTTAGCTTGTAGAATTTCCTTATTTTAAATTTCTAAGTCTAAAATATTTAAATTTACATACCAAGAATGAAATTTCACAAGTTCGAGTCCAAAAAGGCTAGTTTGGGAAATTTAAAGAATTACGCGCGAAAATGCGCTTACGCAATTTTTCTTGAATGAAAAATCTTAAATAAAGATTTTATTTTATTTTCTTCACCTCTCATGAAATTTAGGTCACCTAGATTTAAAATGAAGGGTTTTTCCGCCTTGTTGGCCTTTTCCGCGCGCCGAAGCCGGAAGTCACCAATACGAGTAATTTAAGCAATTAAATTCATAATATCATACAAATAAATTTTAAGGAGATTTAAATCATTTAAATTACCATGAATTTTAGAATTTTAAACATTAAAACTAATTTAGGCATGGAATTTAATTCATGGATTTTAGGCATCACACGCAACATCTTGAACATGCTCAGTACATCAATCAAAGAAGTTATGGAGGCTACAGAGGTAATCTTATTCCCAATACTTATCATCCTGATTTGCGTAAACATGAAAATTTTACATATGCCAACAATCAAAATGTGTTGAATCCTCCTCCGGGGTTCAATACAAATAAGGGTGAAGGAAGACCGTCGTTGGAAGATGTAGTAAGCACTCTTGTCAATGAATCTGGTAAGAAGGTGGCGAGAACTGACAATCGTCTTGATATCTTGGAGGCGCATGTGATCAATATGGGCGCCATGATGAAATCTATGGAAACTCAAATTGGGCAGCTGGCGAATGCATTGAAAGATAATAATAGAGGTCAGTTCCCAAGTAATACTGAGGTGAATCCCATAGAACACTGCAAAGTCATAGAGTTGCAGAGTGGAAGAGAAATAGGGGCTGAAGGAAATAAATCCGAGAATGAGAAGCCAAAGGGTGTCAAAAATTCTGCAGTTGAGGAGGAGAAAGTCGAAGAAAATAAGAGTGAACCGGAGCCGAAACCCATGTTTAAGCCAAAACTCCCGTACCCGCAAAGATTCAAGAAAAAAGTGTTGGATGAACAATTTGCTAAATTTCTTGAGATTTTCAAGAAACTTCACATTAATATTCCGTTCACCGATTCTTTGTTTCAAATACCTAAATATGCTAAATATTTGAAAGAGATGATGTCTAAGAAGCGAAAGTTGGAGGAGTTTGAGACAGTGAACCTGACTGAGGAGTGCAGCATGATATTTCAAAAGAAGATACCACAGAAATTAAGGATCAAAGGAGTTTTACGATTCCTTGAACTATTGGTTCTTCTAATTTTAATAAAGCACTTTGTGATTTAGGAGCTAGTATTAATTTTATGTCTTTGTCTGTTTTCAGGAGCTTAGGACTTGGTGAGGTCAAGCCCACAACAATCATGTTGCAGCTAGCTGACAGATCTATCACATATCCTCTTGGAATCATTGAGTATGTTCTGGTAAAAATAGATAAATTTATTTTTCCTGTGTATTTTGTTGTGTTAGATATGGAGGAGGATGGAAATATGTCATTTATTTTGGGGAGACCATTCTTGGCTACTACTGATGCCAAGATAGATGCAAAGAAAGGGGCGTTGACAATGGGTGTAGATGGTGAGAAGGTGATTTTTTGAAAGAGTGGGTGCCCGGTGAGCCAACTTGTGGCTAAGGGCTTTGATGACTCTTTGTATAAACAATCTTTTGTTTAATATAATTTACACTTTTATTAATGTCAATGACTTTATCTTTCTTCATATTGTTATATTGTGATATACTATTGTTGTTTTGATAAAGACCTTGAATATACTATAGTGTATGTAAGATGTGGTAGAACATGGAGATGTCTATCATGAAACACATCTTATAGTCACTGTATATTCTAAACTGTTCCTAGTCGATTGAGCCGTCCGATAATAAGGATAAGGATCGCTCGAGTTTGAGACTAGCATTTGCGATGCAGAGTACCACGTTTCATTGGTAGGGAACATAGAGATGTTCAAAGCATGCAAATGGATATTCATATGATGAATGATCGAACTACCCTATCCGGACTTTCCAAGTGGTTATCACTTATCGAGTGGAAATAGTCCGCGGTTTTGGTTGTACACCATTAGTCCTTACTACTTGAAACATCATTGAGACTCTATATGCTAGTACTGTGCTTTGACTCGTTTACCGACTCTATTGGGGTCATCAGGTGTCGGGATTGGGTACAGTTACAACACATGTAGGAGTCGATGCTTTGTTGTCAAGGATTCACCACATACTTGCGAGTGTGGATATCCTATGCGATCTGAGGAGATATTAGTGTGACGAATCTCTGGCCAGAGTACATGATGTGATTTAAGAAATGGTTTCTTAGTAGCACATGCGATGTCACTATTTGATCTTCAAGATGTATTGCATAGTTATCGAATCTCGAGCGACTCTCGATATACCAATGGTTGTTGATTCGATCGGGATATATGGATGAAGGGACCGTACTGTACGCTAACCAAAATCTACTGGTTCTTGTAGGCACTATCAGTGATACCTAGGGAATCATGGGGCGATGTTGCTAGGCGCTCATACCATGATTCGATGGGCAAGTCGGAAATTGTTGTTCCGAGTCACAAGGAGTTGTGAGTCCACGGCTAGTTGTATCCCTGAACCATTGAGGGTCACACAGTGTAATGGATTTTTAATCCCCGTTGAGATAGTTAAATTTAAAGAGTTAAATTTAATGAACGAAGAAGTTGGACTTCTTATTTAAGAGTAGAGGAGTAAGATTTTCTAAAATGACATAGGGATGGCCATTTTTGGAAATCACTGAATTCGGATTCAGAAAAATTTATCTTGACTTTAAAAGGTGCAGAAATGGTTTCTGTGCACATTGGTGAAATCGGTTTATCAATCGGAGTCACGATGAATTTTATATTAATTTCTGAACATGCGGGCTTTGCTTGTCGGGCCTGAACTTATGACTAATGGGCCCTAAGCTGTTAGTGGCCTACATTATAAATAAGTTATTGCAGTACAGAAATTACACACAACAGGTCACAATTTTCGAAAACCCTAAGTATTTTTCTAAAAAGTGGCCGCCCCCCTCCCTCTCTCTGACAGAAAAATCCAGCCTGTGATTTTGAATTACAGTCTGATTTAACGGATCAAATTCGTTAATCTCTTCGTAGAAAACTTCTGATAGATTTTCTAGTGCAATCTATCAGAGGGATTAAATCTCTGTTCGTGGACCTGATTGAAGAACAGTTCGTCCATCAGTTCCAGGGATATACAACAAGAGCAGAGAAATCTGTTGGTGTCCAAAATCTCGATTCGAGATTAAAGGTAAAAATTTTATAATTGTTATTTAATTTTTACACACACAATTTAATCGTAAGATTGATACCTATTATGGAATCGTTCCATACAAAATTTTTAAACTTCCGCTGCACCGGGTATCAATCCTAATTGATCTGAACGCCTGGTTCTCCAACAGTGGTATCAAAGCCAGGTTGCTCAGATCAAGCGATTAAATTAATCGATTGTACAAAAATTTTTTAGGCCTCGGTTTTTGAAACAAAATAAATATTTTTAAATTAAAAAAAAAAATTATTTTTTTTTTCGGGCACAAACCCGGGCAGCGATTGGATCGCTGCCCCGGGCAGTGCACGGCGCTGCCCTGTGCAGCGCTGGGCGCTGTGCAGGGCAGCGCTCGGCGCTGCCCATGGGCAGCGATGTGATCGCTGCCCAGGGCAGCGATCGTCGCTGCCCTAGGGGCAGCCGGGCTGCCCGGCCCGGGAACGTCCCGGGCGGCCCGCGAAAAAAAAAAATTATTTTTTTTAATTTTAAATTAAATTTTAATATGTTAAAATTCTATTTTTGGTCCGATCGAAAATTGTTTTTGATTGGTCCACGAGGCGTCGGATCGAATTGTTCGAGTCCGAAAATTTTAAAATTGATTTTTGGATAAATTTGAATTTTTGGAAAATTTTAATATTTTATCCTTTAATTGAATTTTGAAATTAATTATTTTTGGTACAATTGATGATAAGATATGATCTTATGGATATATTGAGTAAAATATGATTTTATGTATAAAATTAGATTTTATAGATAAAATATGATTTTATTTGATAAAAAGATAAAATATGATTTTATATGTAAAATAAGATTTTATGTATGAGATATGATTTTATCTTTTTAAATTTAAATTGCCATTGCATGTTATCCAATAAATTAATTTTGAATTAAATGTTATTGGATAAGGATGAACGATTGTCATGACCAATTTTGTAGGTGTATGTTAGGAATTTACATTTGTTTTATTGTTGTTGGTTTTATTAATGGGCCTGGTTTATGGCCCAATATGAATGTCATATGTAATAAAAGTGGGCTTGGTTTATGGCCCGTTCCCACCCCTTAAAAATGTATCCCCTACTTGTCATTGTTATTTATTGTAAATACATTAGATTTAGTGGGAGATCAAGATTTGAAGATGGAGGTGGGCCCAGCAGACAATAAAGACAGAAGAAATGTAAATTGGAAGCAAATGTAATAGGATTGCATTGCATACTGCATATTACCTAGTATTGGACTAAGACTCGTGATTGGCAACCACGGGTCGATTAGAAATGGAATCGATCATCCTATATAATATGTGATATTATAGTTGTATGCATGTTTTAGACATAATTGTGTGAATCCGGCAAGCATACAAAATTTTTAAAAATGATGAGACAAATTTTTATAATTAAAAATCTCTCATTTTAAATATGATTTAAAATTGATATCAAGATAAATAAAGGAAATTTAAATTTGTTTAAATGTTCCTACCTTCCATCAACGATCAATGTATGAGATGCTACCCGCGGATACGGTCCGGCTCATATTATTGGGGGGGCCCGTTCATCGGAAAGCTGTACATTGGATCGACACATGTTGTAAGTTGGGTGGAACTCCCATGGGATCGGCTCATATTATTGGGGGATCCACATGGCGACCGTCCATCACAACTTAATATTGATGGATCATCTTGACATGTCACAATAAACGGCGTCATATTATTGGGCCCTTATTGGACATGAGGTAAAAACATGGAGGTTGCTTTGGAAGCAATTGGGCTCTACCATTTGAAAATTATGGTTGGCTGATATTATTCGGGACCACAAGTTTGTCAATTGGACTCCATGTTCTCACTAAGGAAAACAGTTTCCCGTTTTCACTAGAGGGTAGTGAAATCGTTAAAATAGTGGGAGTGAGATTCATAAAATAAATTTTGCCTATTTTATGTCTTAGTAAATTTCTTAAACAATCACTGATATTTGTCTGTTTCTTTTCAGTATTTCATACGATGAATTCGCGTAATCCACTTTTCTCGATCCTCGAACAAAATAAGTTGACTGGCGCAAACTATACGGAATGGTTCCGTAAGTTGAAGATTGTCTTGACTTCGGAGAAGATGTTCTACGTGTTAGAGAAATCTCCTCCGAAGGAAGCACCACCTGACGTAAGTCCAGAGGAGTTAGCCAAGCTTGATACATGGTGGGACCATGATATCAAGACCAAATGCTATATGCAAGCCTCGATTTCTGATGAACTCCAGAGGCGATTTGAGGACACCGTGAATGCTGCTGACATTCACGTTCAACTCAAGGAACTTTTTGGGGCTCAATCGAGGGCTGAAAGGTTCGCTACTGTAAAGGAGCTAATGACGTGTCGCATGCGTGAAGGGACTTCGGTCCGTGATCATGGGGTACGAGTGATTTGGCTCATACAGAAGTTGGTAACCCTTGATTTGGTGTTGGAGCATGAACTCAACGTGGACTTACTACTTCTGTCTCTTCCTTCTTCGTTTGACGGATTTGTGGTAAATTTCAATATGAACAAGATAGAGGCCTCCCTTGAAGAGATGGTCAATATGCTTGTGACATATGAATCCACATTAAAGAAGGATAAACCGGCTTTCTTGGTGGGCTCCTCTTCTTCTGCTAAGAAGGGGCCAAGTACAAAGGGTAAGAAACGTTCTGCCCCACCCAAGAAAGTAGAGCCCGAGAAGAAGTACAAGACAAAGGCTTCAAACATGGAAAAATCCAAGGATGTTTGCCATTATTGCAAGAAGCCCGGTCATTGGAAGCGTAACTGCAAGGAATATCTAGAGCAGTTGCGAACTGCAAAGGGTATGTTCTATATTGAAATAAATGTTTCACTTAATACTACTTCTTGGGTATTGGATACCGGATGTGGATGTCACATTTGCAATGATTTGCAGGTGATGACAAGAAGTTGCAGGCTTAGGATGGGTGAGACCCAGCTGAGGCTCGGAAATGGTTCCAGAGTTGAAGCAAAAGCCGTGGGAGATGTTTATTTAATTTTGCAGAACGGTTTTAAGTTACTTTTAAGAGATGTTTTATTTGTTCCGGATTTTATTAAAAACATTATTTCCGTTTCTATGCTTGATAGAGATGGTTATTCTTGCAATTTTGTGAATGGGATTTGCAATATTTACAAGAATGAATGTTTGATTGGAAATGGACAACTTGAAAACGATCTATACAACTTAAAACTAAAAGACGTTCCAATAAATTATGTTGATAAACCGGCAACAACAAACAAAAGGAAAATCGATAGCCAAAACCCGGCAAACCTTTGGCACGCTAGGCTAGGTCATATTTCCTCAAGGAGGATGAACAAGCTAGTGGGAGAGGGCATGTTTGATATGTCTGATATTAACTCTCTACCTACTTGTGAATCCTGCCTAAAAGGAAAAATGACTAAATCTCCTTTTAAGGGGAAACCTGAGCGTAGTCAAAATCTGTTGGATTTGATCCATACAGATGTTTGTGGTCCATTTAGAGTTAGGACTCAATATGGCCACACCTACTTCATTACCTTTACTGATGATTATTCAAGGTATGGGTATTTATATTTAATGAAATATAAGTCTGAAGCATTTGAAAAGTTCAAAGAATTCAAGGCTGAAGTAGAAAACAAGCTAGGTAAAAGTATTAAAGCACTTCGATCGGATCGAGGTGGAGAATACTTGAGTACCGAGTTTTTGGACTATCTAAAAGAGAATGGGATTCTCTCTCAGTGGACTCCTCCTATGACACCACAGCTGAATGGTGTATCGGAGCGTCGTAATCGAACTTTGTTGGACATGGTTCGATCCATGATGAGCTTCACTGAGCTTCCACCTTCGTTTTGGGGCTATGCGCTTGAAACGGCGGTATTATTGTTGAACAACGTCCACACTAAAGCAGTGGACAAAACACCATACGAGTTATGAAATGGCAAAGCTCCTAAGTATTCGTACTTGAGGATTTGGGGATTTCCTGCTTACGTGAAGCGGACAGTGGGAGATAAGTTGGATAGTCGATCCAGCTTATGTTATTTTGTAGGGTATCCGAAGAATTCAATCGGATATTATTTCTATTATCCTGCTGAAACAAAGGTGTTTGTTTCAAGGAATGCCACCTTCTTGGAGAAGGAGTTCTTATTGGATAAGAAAGGCGAGATGATGGAACTCGAAGAAATTCGAGAAGAACTCGAAATACAAAATAACGATCCTACACCTCAGGAACCATTGCTGGACACGCCTGTACCTAGAAGATCCGAGAGGACTTCTAGACCTCCTATTCGATATGGTCTTCTTCTTGAAGGGGATCAAGATGAACCCGATGTTGGATGTGATCCAAGAAACTTCAAGGAAGCAATTTCTGATGCGGATTCAAATTTATGGCTTGAAGCTATGCAGTCGGAAATAGATTCGATGCATACAAACCAAGTTTGGTCTTTAGTAGATCCTCCCGATGGAATTGTTCCAATAGGGTGTAAATGGATCTACAAGAGAAAGCTTGGGCCTGATGGTAAGGTATTGACCTACAAGGCGCGATTGGTGGCAAAAGGTTATACTCAAAGACAAGGAGTTGACTATGATGAAACCTTTTCGCCAGTTGCAATGTTCAAGTCCATAAGAATCCTTATTGCCATAGCTGCATGGTATGACTATGAGATATGGCAAATGGATGTGAAGACTGCTTTTCTTAATGGAGACATTAAGGAAGAAATCTATATGAAGCAGCCTGAGGGGTACACATCCATGGGAAGCGAGCATAAGGTATGCAAGCTTCAGAGATCAATTTATAGTCTAAAACAAGCATCAAGAAGTTGGAACCAGAAATTTGATGAAACAATAAAAGATTTTGGTTTCATCAAGAATCCGGAGGAACCATGCGTGTACAAGAAAGTAGTTAAGGATGCTGTGACATTCTTAATACTTTATGTTGATGACATCCTACTCATTGGGAATGATGTAGGGATGTTACAGTCAACAAAGATATGGTTATCAGGTAGATTCTCGATGAAGGATTTGGGTGAGGCATCCTATATTCTTGGGATACAGATCTATAGAGATAGATCTAAGAGAATGATAGGACTCACTCAATCAACCTACATCGACACCATATTGAAACGGTTTTCAATGGATGGGTCCAAGAGAGGACATCTACCCATGTGTCATGGAGTTTCTCTATCCAAGTCTATGTGTCCCAAGACTGATGAAGAGATAGAGAAAATGACACATGTACCATATGCGTCAGCCATAGGTAGTATCATGTATGGGATGATATCTACCAGACCGGATGTAGCATTTGCTCTGAGTGTCACGAGCAGATATCAAGCTAATCCCGGTCAAATGCATTGGAAAGCCGTGAAGGACATTCTTAAGTACTTACGAAGGACTAAGAATATGTTCATGGTATATGGAGGAAGAGAACTAAAATTGGAAGGCTATACCGACTCTAGCTTCCAAAGTGACGTGGATGACTCGAAGTCAACCTCTGGATTTGTGTTCATGCTCAATGGCGGTGCTGTCTCTTGGAAGAGTTCCAAGCAGGACACCACAGCGGATTCCACCACTGAAGCTGAATACATTGCAGCATCAGCTGCTGCTAAAGAGGCCGTTTGGATGAGGAATTTCGTCCAAGAGTTGGGCGTTATTCCTGAAGTTGTTGGTCCAGTCCCGGTGTACTGTGACAACATGGGTGCCGTTGCTCAGGCAAAGGAACCAAGGTCTCATCAAAGATCCAAACACGTACTGAGGAAATACCACATCATCCGGGAGATTGTGGAAAGAGGAGACATCACTGTCGAAAGAGTGGCCTCTGTAGACAATATCGCTGATCCACTTACTAAGCCCTTGCCAGGACCATTATTTGACAAACATCGCGAAGCAATGGGTCTACGTAGTATGACTAGTTGGCTATAGGGCAAGTGGGAGATTGAAAGAGTGGGTGCCCGGTGAGCCAACTTGTGGCTAAGGGCTTTGATGACTCTTTGTATAAACAATCTTTTGTTTAATATAATTTACACTTTTATTAATGGCAATGACTTTATCTTTCTTCATATTGTTATATTGTGATATACTATTGTTGTTTTGATAAAGACCTTGAATATACTATAGTGTATGTAAGATGTGGTAGAACATGGAGATGTCTATCATGAAACACATTTTATAGTCACTGTATATTCTAAACTGTTCCTAGTCGATTGAGCCGTCCGATAATAAGGATAAGGATCGCTCGAGTTTGAGACTAGCATTTGCGATGCAGAGTACCATGTTTCATTGGTAGGGAACATAGAGATGTTCAAAGCATGCAAATGGATATTCATATGATGAATGATCGAACTACCCTATCCGGACTTTCCAAGTGGTTATCACTTATCGAGTGGAAATAGTCCGCGGTTTTGGTTGTACACCATTAGTCCTTACTACTTGAAACATCATTGAGACTCTATATGCTAGTACTGTGCTTTGACTCGTTTACCGACTCTATTGGGGTCATCAGGTTTCGGGATTGGGTACAGTTACAACACATGTAGGAGTCGATGCTTTGTTGTCAAGGATTCACCACATACTTGCGAGTGTGGATATCCTATGCGATCTGAGGAGATATTAGTGTGACGAATCTTTGGCCAGAGTACATGATGTGATTTAAGAAATGGTTTCTTAGTAGCACATGCGATGTCACTATTTGATCTTCAAGATGTATTGCATAGTTATCGAATCTCGAGCGACTCTCGATATACCAATGGTTGTTGATTCGATCGGGATATATGGATGAAGGGACCGTACTGTACGCTAACCAAAATCTACTAGTTCTTGTAGGCACTATCAGTGATACCTAGGGAATCATGGGGCGATGTTGCTAGGCGCTCATACCATGATTTGATGGGCAAGTCGGAAATTGTTGTTCCGAGTCACAAGGAATTGTGAGTCCACGGCTAGCTGTATCCCTGAACCATTGAGGGTCACACAGTGTAATGGATTTTTAATCCCCGTTGAGATAGTTAAATTTAAAGAGTTAAATTTAATGAACGAAGAAGTTGGACTTCTTATTTAAGAGTAGAGGAGTAAGATTTCCTAAAATGACATAGGGATGGCCATTTTTGGAAATCACTGAATTCGGATTCAGAAAAATTTATCTTGACTTTAAAAGGTGCAGAAATGGTTTCTGTGCACATTGGTGAAATCAGTTTATCAATCGGAGTCACGATGTAGTTTATATTAATTTCTGAACATGCGGGCTTTGCTTGTCGGGCCTGAACTTATGACTAATGGGCCCTAAGCTGTTAGTGGCCTACATTATAAATAAGTTATTGCAGTACAGAAATTACACACAACAGGTCACAATTTTCGAAAACCCTAAGTATTTTTCTAAAAAGTGGCCGCCTCCCTCCCTCTCTCTGACAGAAAAATCCAGCCTGTGATTTTGAATTACAGTCTGGTTTAACGGATCAAATTCGTTAATCTCTTCGTAGAAAACTTCTGATAGATTTTCTAGTGCAATCTATCAGAGGGATTAAATCTCTGTTCGTGGACCTGATTGAAGAACAGTTCGTCCATCAGTTCCAGGGATATACAACAAGAGCAGAGAAATCTGTTGGTGTCCAAAATCTCGATTCGAGATTAAAGGTAAAAATTTTATAATTGTTATTTAATTTCTACACACACAATTTAATCGTAAGATTGATACCTATTATGGAATCGTTCCATACAAAATTTTTAAACTTCCGCTGCACCGGGTATCAATCCTAATTGATCTGAACGCCTGGTTCTCCAACATTTTTAATGTGTTCAAGGAGGCTGGAAATCCATCCACGAAGAAGGTGTTCATGATTGAACAATCAAAGAATATGGAATGTTGTTGCAAAGCTATTAGTTCTATAAAATTGCAAAGGGGGACTGATCTACCGGTGGCCAAGAAGAAGAAGAAAAAGAAATCAAAGATCAAAAGGGTTTTTGAATAGGTTTGGAGGGTGAAAGAGAAGGGAAAGACCTCCAACAAAGTGGAACCGGGCTAGAATGAGAGTATAGTCGGGCTATGGACTATAAACTAAGCGCTTTTCGGGAGGCAACCCAAGCTAGTATTTTTATTTGATTTATTTTTATTTTCTTTTAATTGTTTTTGTTTTTATTATATTTAATTTTTGTGCATGTTGATACTAGACATCAATAATAATTTTGAGTTTTGTAGGTGAAAAAATGTGAAGCGGTGAGAGTTTAAGAGATACCCCTGAAGAAGAACATTGAATGATTAAGAAGATGCCGAGTACTGACACTCGGTGTTCAAGATATGTGTCTTTGTTTTTATTTTACCTTTTTACATTGAGGACAATGCACACATTTAAGTTTGGGGGGATGTGTGCAATTTGAAAATTTTTATTGAGTTAGTTTGAGTTAAAGGCATGATGTGTAATTGTGTTGGCCTATGATGAAAATAATTTTTTGTGCTGAAAGGTCATTGTTAGCTATATTTAATCTTGAGTTCTCACTCATATGCACGAATGCCTTGATTGTTGACACCCTAACGATAAAGAAGCTTTGTGATTTTGTGAGTGGATTGAATGATTCGATTCTTAACTTTGGTGATTTATACTCAAGACCGAGGTAGACTAATACGAGTTTAGAAATGATTTAGACAATTTTATTGATTTCATTGTGTAGCTAAAAAGTTGCAAAATAAATAGAAGAAAAAAATTAACAACTTCATCCGGGCCTGGAAAGGGATTTAAATCCTAATCCTTAATCCATGGCTGAGTTTGCGGACAAAATGGGGTTGATGCTCCATCCGGGTAATAGATGAGGAGATTGAAATCCGAATCCTATATTTATTTATAGCTAAGTTTGCGGGTAATTTATGGGGCTGAAACAAAACCCGGGTACAAAATCCGGCATTGATATTAAAAAGCTGTGATATACCTTAAAAAGTTCTTTAGATCGTAGTGAGTAGAAGTTGAACTTGATAGAGAGTGTTTTGAAACTAGAGAGCGGAGTTGATGATTCTATGAAACAAACTTGTTGCACTAGTATATCGAAAGCGAGGAGGATGGACAATATTGACAAATCACACACACACGAGAACTCTTGAGAAAATTAGCCGACATGTGAAGTGACTCTTGAAATATAAAATTCGGAGGTCGACTATATTGTTCATTATTGTTTCGTTCATGACTAGCAAAAGTCTAATTTTGGGATTTGATAAGTGCATTTTATGCACTTAATTTATTTATGATTTTGATTGAGCATTATTGTGTTTCGAGCGGATTTATGCGGTTTTTTGTTGTTTGTGTGCGTGTAAGAGTATTCATAAATTGATGGAATTCGGGATGAAAAGAAGTAAAAATTGATAGAAAGAGCATATGCGGGAACATGAACTTAAGCTGCTGCGTGAAGAATTAAGCTGTTGTGTGAGCATATGTGCAGATGCGTGAAGAAGAAAGCTTCTGCGTTTATTTGGCAGAAAGTCAGGAAAATTGAGATAAGATTCTGCGCTAAAAAGAAAGTTGCTGCGCAAAATGACCAGAAACTGAGGGAAAGGAAGAAAAGCTTCAGCGCAAGATATTAAGCTTCTGCACAAACTTGAGAAAACAAAGGAAACACTCGTCTGCGCGTGCTTGCACGCATCTGAGTGAATGAGTAAAGAAGAAGGCTTGTGCTCCTGTGGTCATTCCCAAGCTTCGGCGTTACATGTGAAACATGGAAAAATAACAGAGTTTAGGAAATTTTGAAGACGTGATTCTAGGCTTGATTTTGGAGATTCATGAAGACATATATAAGAAGATTTTATGCCCATAATTTAGGGGCGGCCATATACACAGAAAAAAAACACACAACACACGCACAAATTTGAAAAAAAAATCATTACATGATCGTGAACTTGGAGAGGATAAATCTGGGCAAGACGTGAAGAACATCAATCAACAAATACGTAGATCGATCAACCGGATACGGCATCGCATATTCGGATTTGTTTTCTTCCTTTCGAACTTATTATTATTGAATTGATGTCTAGATTTTTGAACATGAATTGGTTTTATGTATTTTTGATTATGAACTAAATTTAATTAGTTTAGAGGAACGATGGAACCTGGTGTAGAAAACTTTTACAACTGTTAATTTTATTTGATTGAATTCTCCTAGATTAATTTTTTTTCTAGTTTTGATTGTCTTTTCAATTTGCTGGACATAAATTGATTTGTTATATTTATTTGAAATCGTTGCTCGGGAGAGGGGATTTTGAATAAGACAATAGAAATTACACTGTTAATGTTTATATAGATCGGGAGAGTGTATAACATTAACGGAGATTTAGGAAGAACATCGTTTTACACATATCTTTAAGCCTAGATTTTTAATAGGGATATTGAAATCGAATCTTATTTGATACAATTTATTTATTGATCAGGAGAGGATAATCGAAAAATCTAAGTGTTCTTGGCTATTAATTTAATAGAATTCATGAAAATAATTTAATTAGAAGTATTTGCTGTCGAAACCAGGTGAAATCAAAATCTTTAAATCATTTTCTCTCATTTATATTTATTTGAATTGAAGTGCGTTGTTTGCTATAATTTATTATTTATTTAAGTTGAAAACCAAAATCCTTATTTAATTTTTTAGATAAAGTTTGGACTATTTTAATTACAAGTACTGAATAATTTTCACATTACTCCTCTTGGGATCGACACTCTACTTACACTTTATTAAAACTTGATACCGTGCACTTGCGAGCACAAAAATACGCAACACTTGGTTGAGTATTCTTGTTCTATGTTACATGGTTTATATGACATGGCTTATGTGCATTTATTATAACATGGTTATTATTGTTACATGCATTATTATGTTGAGCATATACATTGATATTACCAGTAGAAGGGTTGCTCAGCCCAGAGTTATTGCGGATGGATTCCGTGGATTCGAGTTCGGTTATTTTTATTCACTTATTCTTATAGTTTGGGATCAAGTAAGGTGTAGGGGAGGCTTTGAAAAATAAAATGGATTAAAATTCTAATCCAATCAAATACAAGGCTATAAATAAGGAGAATGTATGGAGTAGAATGAAGCTAGATGCAAAATCTGGCAGCATAAATAATAATATTTTTTTTGCTACTCGTATGTCCCATTCTGAAGCATAAAAATACAATTTAATCCAATCCCATAACTATAATCCTTATACTTTGATTATTCCTGATATATTCTTGGATATATGCTTTCCTGCCAACTTTGATTGACCCGGTGTTTACTAAAAAGTTCTTTTGATCTGTGTGAGTAAATATTGAACTTAGTGGATTGTGGTTTGAAACGTGAGTTGCGGAATTTAGGAGTTTATGAAGTTCACTTGTAAGCAGGGATCTATCTGGGTGTTGGATGAGTTAAATGAGATTGGAAAATCCACACACACACGAAAAAATTTTGAGCATGTTCTGATGAACACACAATTATCTCTGAGGCTTGATACAATCACAAGATTTCACGACTTTAGTTCGTTGCTTTGTTTTGAATTATTGTTCTTACTTTGTTTGTTTTATTCTATCTATCTCGGGACTAGCAAAATTCTAAGTTTGGGGGGATTTGATCAGTGAAATTTATTGCACTTCTATTGCATATATGTAACTTGGATTTTTGTTACTTCTTGAGCGGTATTATGTGTTTTGTGTTGTTTTTAGGAGGCAAGGAAATTATGAGGTGATTATGGAACATAAAAGGACCAAATATGGTGGTGGAAAGTGAAACAAAGGAGAAAAGAAAAGCTGGAGAAATTTGGGGCAGCACGACAAGTGCACCCACGCAGAAAAGAGGCGCCCCTGCACCATTCCTCTCACTCCAAATCGCGCAAGGCAGAGGTTAAGGTGCACCCACACAAGTTTATCATGCCGTTGCACCTTTGCACACTTTTGGAATGCTGAAATCAGTAAGACAAGTACACCTGCGCAAGAAATGGCGTTGCGACGCCATTTAAATAATGAATTTTTGGAAGTTGGACTCTTAAGATTTCAAAAAAGATTTGGTATCATCTAGAGGGGATGGACATTTAGAACAGATTAGAGGTGGCGGCGGCTAGGTTTTGAGCGAGAGAACGAGAGGAGCAATAAAAGGAAAAGATTGAAGGTTGGAGAACACAACACAAGACAGAGATTGCTCTCATCCGAGAACGGAGATGCATTCTCTACATAGATTTTTGTTCTTCCTCTTCTTAATATTCCTATTTTGATGGAATATTTTCATATTTTATTTTATGTTATTTTACATTCCATCATGAAATAATTCTCTCATCTAAAAGGACAATGCAGTGATATCGAAAACCATGTTTAGGATTTTTTTATATTATTATTTGAATTTTTGGTTTAATTTATTTGTGTTTTTCTGATTTGATTGCCTTTCAACTCTACTAGCCATAAGTTGATAGATTTATTTGTTTAAAGTCATCATTCCAGAGAGAAAATTATAAACAATACATATAAAAACACATCATTAGTGATTATAGTGCTGGAAGGCGTATAACACTATCGAAGCCTTGAAGAATTTTGTGCCAATCATATTATTTAATACTAGACTGTTAATAGGAATATTGCGAACTATATTAGATAATTAATATATGTCATCACTTGGGAAAGATGATAGATAATAGTTGAATTCTAGGCTAATGAATTGAAGAATTCATAATATAAAATGTCTTAGAAATTAAACATGGTGGAAGGTTGAACGAAGTCATACCTCTAGAATTCTCTCATTTATTGATCATAGTTTTTACTTTATTCCTTGATTTTGTTAGAATATTTTTATTAGTATAAAATCTTGAAATTTCTTAGCCCTAAATAGGATTAATTCGGCTAGTTACAAATATTTAGTGTAATATTAATTATTCAGTCTCTGTGGGACGATACTCTATTCACCTTTATTAAAACTTTACATCGTGCGCTTGCAAGCAAAGAAAAATAACGCAACATTCCTTGTACATGCTTTGGACACTTTCCAATGTGAGTTCTCTTTCATTCTGACATCATGTTCACTGGAATTTTTAACAACATTCATATATAAGGAATTTGATGCACATTTCCTGTTTTTTGTCCTGATGTTGCCGAGCAATTAGCAACACCTTGAGGATTGACTTGCAATAATTGTTTTAATTTAAAGAGGGCAGAAAGTGATGTATATATGATTTTCATCGTCATTAAACTCGTGATCTTCATCAATTTCATCGTCACTTCAAGATGCATCCATTCCTTTCCTCAACCTATTGGCACACTCATTTGCATAGTGACCAAATCCCGAACACTCAATACATTGTACAATCAACCTTGTACTTTAAATTTTTTAGCTTATTTTGACATTGAGAGGGTGATGGTAATTGAGTTTTTAAAGGAGTCGGTATAAATAGAGGTTTGGATTTCTACTCAGTTTATTTGTTATCTTTTATTTTCTTCAAGTAGTTTCCAAATTTATTCGTGGTCATAGATATAGACTCTTCACATATATCTGATTCATTGAATTCTCGCGAGATTTGTAGCAGATCCTTGCAAGAGTCATTGGACACTTGGAATGCAATTTTTTTCCCTTTGTCATTTTTCTATGACCCTAGATTCATCTAGAAAATTTGTAGGGAACTTATTAGTTCAGTCAGTCCAAGTGTTGTAGTGTCTCTAGCTTCCTATATGGCCCAAGTTTTTCCATTGAAACATTCAAGGAGTGATCGAAGCACTTTACTAACGAGACTTTCATTGGATATAGGATATCTCGGACAGAAGGCTTCACTAAAAATATCATGAATACGCTGATCATATGATGTGATGGATTCAAATTCTTCCATCCTTATATTCTCGAACTTATTGGAAAATATCCTCATCTTGGTCTTTTTCACACTTTTAGAACTTTCACAGTGTTGTTGTAGAGTCTACCATGCTTCTTTGACAGAAACACATTTAGTAATGAGGCTGAACATCTTGGTATCCACTATTGAGAATATGGAATTTAAGGCTTTGGCATTAAAGTTTGATATTTGAACTTCTTCGGTGGTCCAAGAGGTTTCTGCCTTGATCAAAGTATCACTATATGCATCCACTGTCTTAGGAGGAGTCCAGACATTGATAATACTCTGCCAAACTCTTTCTTCGATGGCTTTATATATACTCGAATCTTCACGTTCCATATTGCATAGTTTGTTTCATCCAAGATTGAAGGATTTAAGGCTTCTTTAGTAGTGGCGCTTCCATAATGTTCCTGTCAAAAATAAAAACTAGAATCGACTCTTAGTGTCATCAAGGGAAGTCTCTGATATCTTATGGTGTTGGCAACACCAAATACAACATCAACTAATACTTAATAAGTTTGAATTAAACGATTAAACACAATTAATTATGCAACGAAAATAAACAGTAAAAATAATGAAAAAAAATCAACACAAGGATTATTATGCACAAGTGCAAGAACTTGTGCGATGTCTTATGACAAAAACGGTTACTAGAAAAATGTAATTTTCGATTACAAAATAAATATTAGTAATTCCTACGAAAAGTCAAATATCTCAACACGTTGAGAAATCCAAACTATACTCTAAAATTCATGCTAGATTGAAAAGAAAAAACCAAAGAGTGTTAAACAAGAATCAAATATCCCAACAAGTTGAGATATTAACACCACACCCTAAAATCTATAATACGAGTATAGAAAAACCAAAGGGAGTAGAAACACAAACACAACCGCAAGGAGAAAATCTAGAAATATCTTCAATAGGAAGTGTCCACGGTGTTGTGACATGTGTTTCCCAACACGAAGAACAACTCCAGAAAGAGGCGATAATTCTTCAACCGGAACTGGAGATATTCGACTTCTTGGTCTCAGAATTCATTTTTAGTTTTTGCGTATTCTTTCTCTCATTCTTTGCACTTGTATGCAGCAATCTCCTCTTTATATATAGATATAATTGTTTCTTTTGATAGTGTTTTATAATATGAAAACAAATATTTAATTCAAAAGTGACTCTTAAAAAAAGACATAGAATAAGATGTGAATGACTGACTCAAACAATAATATCACCTAATAAAAGATAATAATATTATAATTAAGTATAGCAAAGAGTCTAAGAAAGTTAAAACATACAAAATTAATTTTTTTTAAAAAGAAAATAACTGAAGAGAGTTTATGTCTTGCAAGCCAAAAAATATTTTCCTTTCAATATATATTGGAAGAACTAAAACATATATCATGGAACATAAAATGAAACATATAACCATGCATACTCGCTGGCAATCTCATTCAATACTTACGTACATCTATCCAACAGGTCGAGTACTACCAGTGTCTAGGGTCCCAGCCTATAGTCAAGTGACTACCATATCACTATAAATGATTTAAAAGTCTTAACTATGTTGTACATACTCCTATTTGCTAATAAGAATATCGGACTATACATGCGTCTATTTTCAGCCCTTTGATGTCGAAGGCTCCAACTCTCGGGCATGACTCTGCTTCTATCTCAAAAGCACCTCACTATCATTGGACCCCCAAAATAATGACTAAAAATCTCAATATAGACTGACCGAAGAGAGAACACTTGAATTGGCACTTAAAAAATGAGCCTTATATGGCCTATTTATAGGCAGAGTTTGAATGATTCGACCTCCAATTCAGACATTCCGAAACCTTCGTGGTTGCCACGTTCTAAATTGCTGACTTAGGAAGCTCCAAACTCCCACTTTAGACATTCCGATCTCCTGAATGCAGTAACATGTCAATTGCATCTTGAAACCTAAGTGTATGGCTGAGTTCTGACCATTAAAACCATAGATCATTTCTTTCGACCTACCACGTGTTTGTGTACTATTGACACCTCACTAACTGCACGGCCTAACCTTGGATCGGACCTTCAAAAGTCTTCCTCTGCATCCGAGCTCAGCATTTACAGTTTGGTGCTTTCGAACTCTTCGGTTGTTCCAAAGCCTTGATTCTTAATTCCAATATTGATTTAACACTTGATTTGATTTCAGTATAATCCATTAATCATGTTTAATATTTTAATGTCTTAAAATGGGGTACGAGCTTAAATCTAAATAATTGTTACATGTAACATTTAATTGGCTTGTTTTGATTATTTTGGTATATGGATATTCTATATTTTGATCCTGTTGGACTATGATATTTGATATTTATTTTCATATCTTTTAATTTGATAAGATTTATTTTTACTATCATATCTCCTATATTAATTAAGAGTTGATGAGGCTAATGAATAAATATTGAGAACATGTTTAGGTTTGTTGGACAAATCTTTTAAACTCTATATATGATAATGCTTTGTTGATAATTCATAAATTTGTTTATATTTTGTGAAACAAGTTGGTGATATCTCAGGAACTCGAACTCCTATGTTATTTTGAAAAATACTGTAGTAGAACTGGTACGAATTCTGAAAAAAAAAAAACATGAGCTGTCCATTTTGTGTCCCAACATCTACTGGAACATGGTTCACAAAACACCACCTTATCATTCTGTTTTGAGAGTTTTTTAACTGTTGGTGGTGCACATACACTTACACTTATTTGTGATACATCCCTTGGGATAGGAAGATGGCATTTTCGGGAGAGAAAAATCTACTGCATCAAAGGGAGTTCGAAGAGATCGGAACTAAAGACTAGTGGTGCTCTCCAAGTGAACCGTTGAATGTGTTTGTCAATGAGGCGTCAAAAAAATATGGATTCCTTTTGTTATTGAATAAGTCCTTACATGATTGTAATATACTTGATTTTAGTGGATTCATTTTATATCTGTGTGTGGCCGCGTAGATGTAGGTCGTTGGACCGAACTACGTTAAAATCCCGTATCTTTATTTTTATTCTGCTGCTTACATATTCTAAAAATAAAGATAATATAAAGACACATAAAATGAAAAATAAACACGATTTTCAATTGGTTCACTCGTTTACTACCTAGTGAGATCTTGATTTTTTGTACTATGTGTCTTTGTAGAAGATATGGATTTTGGAAGAGAAGCTGGATCAATGATCAGACCTCCACTAAAACGACTCTAACCTCTAAATTTAAATTTAAATAATAAAGAAAATACGGTTTTATAAAAAATTTGCCATGACTTGTTTGAAAGTAAACAAAGTCACCCTGTCACACACCGCGATTCTAACAAAATGAAATAAACGACTGGTAAAAATCCTAACTACGATAATCATAAATCACGAAAGGAAAAAGGCAACCCCACACGGTTGCAATAATAGCAATAACAATTTGAAAGACTAAAATTTAAGCACAGATATAACACATCCTGGCTAAACTGAAAGTACTCAAACTAAAATTTTTTACTACAATTATGCGGAACTTAAAAATAGCAACGGTCATAGGGCCTTGCACCGCCGGCGGCCTCAACCCCGAGGATCCTGCCCCTCGGTCACTAGATACTCCTCATCACCTGACAATCAAACAAGCATAGTGATTCTAATGACTCAGCAAGTACAAACAATGTGATAACAAGGGTTTAAAATAACTGCAGTAATACTCAAAATACTGTACATAATATACTTGAAATTTAAGCTGTAAAAATGCGCATGCTACAAGAGAATGAGACAACATATAAACGATGAACACACGCCAACTCACGCTATGCAACTCTTGAACTTTCTTAACTTAACTGAAACTCATGCATGACTGAAAACTGAATGCAATAAGACGAGTCAACTGATATTTAAACTGAAACTGAAAACTTAGATCCTTGAATTGTGACCCTCTGTTTTGATCGATCAATGGCTGCAGTGCACTATGCCGAAAAGACGCCGAGATTTCTCCCAACTAACGTTGCCCCTTTATGGAAAGGACACCGAAATTTCTCCCGGCCCCACATTGCCCTTCTTGGCAAGGACACCGAAATTTCTCCCGGCCCCACATTGCCCTTACATGGGTAGGGAAAACAAGATGTCTCTTGGCCCCTCCCAAAACCTCTGATTTGGCAAGTAAGCCGAGGCATCCCCCGACCTAACAGTGCCCCTCTCGTCACAATAAATTCACTTCCTTCGAAAAATATTTTTTTTTACTTCTTTGACTCGACTCAAAAATACTAGGTATGCATGTATGGAAAATACTTCCTTTGTAAACCTTTACTCGGATCGAAGACGAGACCCACGCACACGAATATGCAACTTTAGGGAATGAAACTCAACTCAAAAATTGTGGACATAGGGTGGGAGAGTGGCTGCCCCTAGGTGCTAAGACTCATAACTCTATTGCTCACAACCAAAGCATAACCCGAGCAATCGCACCCAAAAGCCCATATCTCATTCTTACCTTAACCGAATCCAACCCCGGTTGAACCGACACTGTCCATACACTACCTACAACCCCTAGGACGAGATTGTAACCTCATTTGACAACCCAAGAAATCCTATCAAAACTCAATTCCGGACATCCTACTTTTACTCCTAAAATTCTGCACCGACACCTTAACTTCAAAGACCCATAACTCATTGAATACTTAACCGAAATGAGCCCATTTTATACCAACGTGACCACAACATCATAATCTAGACCTAGGACCAGCCCTAACCACGCCCAGACCACGATCAGACCCTCCCCTGCCCCGAAATCAGACTGCCCTGCCCAAGGAGATCAACACCTTCACCCATTCTACTTGGAGGAAACCATCCCAAGCCCTTTTCCCTTGCCTCTAACTCCTTCCAAACCACCAAACACACCTATAGACATGTCTTAGGAATTTCCACAAACACATAGGCAGCCCTAACCACACTCCAACTCCACATTTTAAAAACTCACATGATCATGCACCAAAATGCCTCAAATTCGTGAATAATCAATCAAGCCCAATGCAAATCAATAAAATGCTTCAAACTCATTTCAATTCCAGCCCTTACACATGCAAAATTTCGAAATTTAGGGCACACAACTTCTGGAAAATTCGAAAATACACCAAACATTCATAATACCTCATGCCTCCAATCACAAATCACCATACAACAACTTAGAACCCAAGCTAAAGCATAAATTCAAAATTTACCAACCACATACTGAAAAATCCAGGAAAAACCGAACCCTAGCATGATGAAATTCATGTGCATTTCGAAATTAAAGAAAAGATTAGGTGCAAGAACATAGTAGCTAGCTTGAATGCCCAAGGAAATGCTCATACTTGCCTTAGCTAGTTTTACCCACAAAATCGAAATGAAAGAAGGGAAAGGGGCTGTAAATCTTGGACTAACATCTAGAAGAACCTCTCTAGGTGACCTTTCGGCGATGGCGGCGGCGGTGGCTGGAGCTTGGAGAAGGGGATGGCCGATTGGTGGGAGAGGGAATGAGGAGAGTGGGGCGGATAGTGAGGGGTTTTGGGTGGCTAGGGTTTCAAATAAAATGATTTATGTGTTTTAAAAGTTGAGTGTGTAGTGTGTACATGTGTGTGTAAGCATAGGTGTAAGTAATTAAAAGTAGGTATGAGTGTTGCTTTAAAAGTACAACTTTAAAGTACAACTTTGCCCACTAACTTACACTAATAAAATTCCTAAGTTTAAAAACTCTAAATTAAAATATTAAATAAGGTTTTACTAATCCGGATTTATGAAAATTCTAACTTTTGAAAAAGTTAAAGAATAAGCCTAATATTGCAATAATAAATAAAAAAAAAAGGATTTCTGATACCCGAAAACTTCTAACTTTCAAACTCTCATCTAATTTCCTCCTACCTCCCTACTAAGTTTTAAAATAACAATCTTGGAATTTACCGCCGAAATCCATCATCGTCAAGCACCGGAACCGGAAGTCACTGTCTTAAAAATTTCAATAATAATAACTTAAAATATTTGAGCACTTAAACTTTAAAGGAAACTTAAGCAATTAAAAAAAATCCAAGCAATTAAAATCATAAATGTTGAAAATAAATTTAGGCACTATCTTAGGAATTAAAATCAACTCTTTAAATATTTTGATGTCACTGCAATAAATGGAATATTTAAATAATAGCAGAGCGATTAAAATAATTTAAACAACTAGAAGAACGTTTAAAATTAATTTAAATAAATACACAAGCAATATAAAAACCTTTAAAATGATTTGGACAGATACAAGAATTTAACTAAATAAGCAAGACATTTAAAATCATTTAAATGAATAAACAAAACAATTAATTAAAATTATTTAAATAAGCAAGCTTATACCTTTAAAATATTTAAAATAAAAAAGTTGCACAATAAAATCATTTGAATAAATAAATGATATTCTATTAACATATAAATCAAATAAAGAATTTAAATCAATTAAACTTAAAAATAATAACCATAATATTTATTTAATTTAATATATGTGAATCAGTAGATTGGATTTTAGGTACTACAATTCCTTCCCCCCTTAAATAGAATTTCGTCCTCGAAATTCAGGATTTACTAACTAGGTCCAGATACATTTGACCCGGTTGGCACTAACTTTTCTTACCGAGCACCCACATGAGTTGATGCTAAATAGCATACGATGTACACTCTGATACTTATTAGTGTCTATATCATCAAAAATCTGACTAATTCTTACTGCAATACATATTCACAATTCTTATTTGTTCCAAACTGATTGCTTCCTAAGAGAGATTTCAAATCACTGCTCCGATGTGACTTTAAAAGTTTTAATTCGTCACTTAAAGTCTTAAAATATATTATACCTGCCTTGGTTCGATAACCTTAAATCCTGGATCGCAAATTCTAAGCATTAAAGTTCTGTATACCCAATAAAGAATTTATGTCGATCTTTACCATAAATTAGAAGCTTTATAACCACGAAACTATGCTTAATTTCTATTCACCAGTTAAACTTAACTCATATAATCCAGAACTTGAACTCTTGAGAAATCCACAAGTTTCCAGAATACTTAGCAACTAAACACTAAACTTTTCTAAATAGGATAACTAAGAGACTATACAATTCTACCTCGTTAGACCTCGAAATAAGATATGAATCCGACCCATATTTCCCCAACATCGATACAGGAAACCTATCATGTATCACTAACAACTTTGTGCCAGCTCGAATGATAAAACAAATTACCTATCTCCTCAACAATTGCATAAGGACCGACAAATCGAGTTAATTTTCTTATATACCCAAGTCAATAGTACTACCGAATAATGATACCTTCAAAAACAACCTAACAACAATTTTGAAATTCTAAAGGTCTACGCCACTTATTAGCAATGATTTGCTTAATGCTCTTGGACTATACTCAATCCCTTATTAGTTACTACATCTCACAACGCCTCTATGGATGATTAAAATTCTCTTAAGCAACGACTCTGGTTCAGCTAACCTTTAAGTGGAACAAATGACTCTCCTCAACTTAGGGTTGACATTCACAAAACCTTAGAATGCTAATATAAAGTACCCAAATGTCTCTAGGGACAACTCTATTTCCTATCTCGCAACTGTTCACCCATTCAGCTTACCAAAAATAATTTGTTTACTCTTAACGATCCTATTTAAAATTGAAACAACCCAATTAAATAATTTACTACCTAGAAATCTACTCATTAGAACTAGATACAATTGATAGTCGCTACTCCTAGGATCACAACAATAACTTAGGATTTTATATAGTATAAATGCTAAATTCCAACAGAATAAACGCTCACTAAACGGCTATGAACCAATTCTCTACACAAGAATTTGAAATAATAATTGAAATTATGATCCACCCAAATCCTCATCATGATGAATCATGAAAGGAAACAGACATACAAGTAATGTTGCTTAATGTGAAATGAAATGATGCAAGCATTACAAACAAAACGAGCTGAAAATGAAAATCTAGATAAGTGAAAACAACCAACTCATAATTAAATTCTAGGGATGGGTGAATAATAATGGAGGCTCCAAGAATAATGAATATGAGCCAACAAGATACAAATCTTGGGGGAACCTCGGGTTGCTAATCTCGTCTTAGGGCAATTAACGATTAATTAACAATAATCGTACAAAATAAAACATAATCAAACACAACCCAAAGAACAAAAAAAAAATTTTTTGTTTTTTTAATATGGGCGCGGGTGTGCCCTATGCCAAGCGCCCCCGCACCCAACCTGGCAGAACTTTTGTTCTGCCAGGGCGCGGGTGCGCTCAAACGGCCAGAAAATTTCCAACATAAATTCTTCTGCTGTCAAAGCTTGGCCTTCAATCCGAATCATCAAAAATCAACTCCAAAACAGAGTTTATCAATTCTAAAACATGCATATATACATGTAGAAAATCTCAAGCATCAAATCATGAATTTAATACATCAATCGAATATCGTAAAAGCATGAAATGATAAGCTGCACTAAGTCTCAAAAGTGAGCTTCTAAATCACAAATTTCATGTTAAATTCAATGTTATCTAACTACCATTCTTCATCTTAAAACCCAAGTTCACACTTGCTAAGTCTCGCTCCCGAGCTGTCAATGTCATCTTAGATCATGAGCTCCTGCCCCATCTGTTGCAATGCAGACATACAAAACAAAGCAACAGCCGGATAAACTCCGGTGAGAAAACATTCCCAGTATAATCGACATATAAAGAGTTAAATAAATCATATCAACTCTAATCGTAACGACTCAACAATAGAGTAAATAACACATATATCGATCAAGAATTGATTCATATATCATCGTTGCCATCAAGATTCGTATCCGATCTTGACATGGATATCCATCTATAGAAGTCGTCTCAGACTTGAAAATAAGATCGCCTCAGACCTTGGCAATAGAATCAATTCGTATATTATATCATATCATAATCATATCGACTCAAACTCAAAGATCCACTACCTGAGATTGATCAACAACATCAAAATCAAATCGAAACATAAACAAGTATGTGATTTTGGCGGGACAACTCAAGAAACGTCATTCTCGAGTTTTAAATCTCTGACTCGCGATATCATCATTATACCTTTATGTCATTCAGTTGTGCTTGAGATGCTCCATATCTGGAATATCAACACAATCAAACTCAATCAATTCTAACTCAAGTTCACAATTCAATCTTCCATTGAAATGACTTCAAACCTTGAGTTATTCGATTCCGTTTCAATAGCGGCATTCTCGAGTCGTCAAACTTCAATATAAATCTGAAAATGAAGTGATAACAAGTTCCAAACATCAACAACAAACCCATCTCATATTCAACTCAATCAACCAATCAATTGTCATACAAATTCCAACAACACCTCAAGTCTAGAAAATTATAACTTTGATCGAATCCTTCCTCGGTTTAAAATTTGTGATATCGAAGTCTTAACTCATCACCATCAATCTGAAAATGAGGTATACATAGACTAGACTTATCAGCTAGGAGCTCAATTCATTCTTGATGCAAGTAACCTGCCAAAAGTTTAACAAATTCCAATCCGACGGCGTAACGGTACAAAATCGGTAACCGAAACGATATCGAATTAATTATCACAAGCTTAACCATACTATATCAGTATCATATCATATCATCCTAAACCAACATCTCAACAGCTATACATTGCAAAATATATGTTGGAAATCATAAAAAGTGCATAAAACATCAAATCGTCGAGCCGTATTCGATACCGAATTCAAAACACAAAGTTTCAACGTTATTTCTGAGTTCTGTTCCATCATAATTTCGAAACCTTACTAAATCATAAGAATACTTACATCAAATCGAAGTCCTCATTGCAAGGATTCCAGAACACTTTTCGGAATAGAAATCGGACAATCGGATCAAAAGTTAAGGCGAGTTGAAAATCGGAAAATCAAAAGGAAAAGAGGTCTCGGCTTCCTCTACTCTCTCTTTTCTGAATGCATATAACATATACACGTACCATGCTGATAATTCTCATTTAAATCAGATATGTATTGCATAAATTGCAATTTAGTCCCTCTAAGTCTTCATTAATTGCAATTTAGTCCTCGGTCTTCTTTTTAATTCAATTTCAATCCTAAATAATTTAAGAATATTAAAATTTAATCAAAACTCTAAATATTCCCAAATTAAATATACTCGGATTAAAATTAAATAAATTTGGATTAAATCAATTAATCCCGGCCATTTGCACTTCAGCCCTTGAAACTTCGATATGTCAAATCAGTCTCTGATCGGGTTTCACCTTCGAATTAAATCATATTCATTCTTGAACCTTGGAATTTAATCTTAAATTCCATAAATATTCAAATCGAATATTTAATCTTTTAATTTAAGAATTCCCGGAATTTAAATCTCAAAATCCATAAATTCTCAAATTAAATATTTTTGGCTCGGAAATTAAATCTATAATTTTCATAACTTCTCAAATCAATATTTTCCCAAAATATGGAATTTAATTCTCAGATCTCATAATTAATAATTTAATATTTTCGGGCCTTACAATTCCTCCCCTCTAAGAAATGATTTCGTCCTCGAAATCGTATTCAATCGAAATATCATGTCTGATAGATTGAATAATCATCTGAAGTGATTCTCACTTCAATAATATAACTCTGAACTTCGTATCTCATCTCTTAATCTTTTATCAGATTATTTCTTCCAATTTGCTTATATTCTCTTGTCCTTTAATTAACTGAAAAGAATTCTCTCTGAGTTGTTTCTTTCCTCAATCAAGGATCTGTTGAATATTCGACTTAACTCAGAATCTCTTCAATATCTATTTCATCTAAGTAAAGCACATAGGAAGAATATACTGATAACTTCCTTCACTTGGATACGTAGAACAAGTCGGATCCATCATATCAAGCTGAAAAGAATAAATCTTCACAAAAATAATCAATTATGTCTAACATCTCATTCAGTGAAATTCAGCTTCAGTGACGACTTGTTGACATTCACAAAACCTTAGAATGCTAATATAAAGTACCCAAATGTCTCTAGGGACAACTCTATTTCCTATCTCGCAACTGTTCACCCATTCAGCTTACCAAAAATAATTTGTTTACTCTTAACGATCCTATTTAAAATTGAAACAACCCAATTAAATAATTTACTACCTAGAAATCTACTCATTAGAACTAGATACAATTGATAGTCGCTACTCCTAGGATCACAACAATAACTTAGGATTTTATATAGTATAAATGCTAAATTCCAACAGAATAAACGCTCACTAAACGGCTATGAACCAATTCTCTACACAAGAATTTGAAATAATAATTGAAATTATGATCCACCCAAATCCTCATCATGATGAATCATGAAAGGAAACAGACATACAAGTAATGTTGCTTAATGTGAAATGAAATGATGCAAGCATTACAAACAAAACGAGCTGAAAATGAAAATCTAGATAAGTGAAAACAACCAACTCATAATTAAATTCTAGGGATGGGTGAATAATAATGGAGGCTCCAAGAATAATGAATATGAGCCAACAAGATACAAATCTTGGGGGAACCTCGGGTTGCTAATCTCGTCTTAGGGCAATTAACGATTAATTAACAATAATCGTACAAAATAAAACATAATCAAACACAACCCAAAGAACAAAAAAAAAAATTTTTGTTTTTTTAATATGGGCGCGGGTGTGCCCTATGCCAAGCGCCCCCGCACCCAACCTGGCAGAACTTTTGTTCTGCCAGGGCGCGGGTGCGCTCAAACGGCCAGAAAATTTCCAACATAAATTCTTCTGCTGTCAAAGCTTGGCCTTCAATCCGAATCATCAAAACTCAACTCCAAAACAGAGTTTATCAATTCTAAAACATGCATATATACATGTAGAAAATCTCAAGCATCAAATCATGAATTTAATACATCAATCGAATATCGTAAAAGCATGAAATGATAAGCTGCACTAAGTCTCAAAAGTGAGCTTCTAAATCACAAATTTCATGTTAAATTCAATGTTATCTAACTACCATTCTTCATCTTAAAACCCAAGTTCACACTTGCTAAGTCTCGCTCCCGAGCTGTCAATGTCATCTTAGATCATGAGCTCCTGCCCCATCTGTTGCAATGCAGACATACAAAACAAAGCAACAGCCGGATAAACTCCGGTGAGAAAACATTCCCAGTATAATCGACATATAAAGAGTTAAATAAATCATATCAACTCTAATCGTAACGACTCAACAATAGAGTAAATAACACATATATCGATCAAGAATTGATTCATATATCATCGTTGCCATCAAGATTCGTATCCGATCTTGACATGGATATCCATCTATAGAAGTCGTCTCAGACTTGAAAATAAGATCGCCTCAGACCTTGGCAATAGAATCAATTCGTATATTATATCATATCATAATCATATCGACTCAAACTCAAAGATCCACTACCTGAGATTGATCAACAACATCAAAATCAAATCGAAACATAAACAAGTATGTGATTTTGGCGGGACAACTCAAGAAACGTCATTCTCGAGTTTTAAATCTCTGACTCGCGATATCATCATTATACCTTTATGTCATTCAGTTGTGCTTGAGATGCTCCATATCTGGAATATCAACACAATCAAACTCAATCAATTCTAACTCAAGTTCACAATTCAATCTTCCATTGAAATGACTTCAAACCTTGAGTTATTCGATTCCGTTTCAATAGCGGCATTCTCGAGTCGTCAAACTTCAATATAAATCTGAAAATGAAGTGATAACAAGTTCCAAACATCAACAACAAACCCATCTCATATTCAACTCAATCAACCAATCAATTGTCATACAAATTCCAACAACACCTCAAGTCTAGAAAATTATAACTTTGATCGAATCCTTCCTCGGTTTAAAATTTGTGATATCGAAGTCTTAACTCATCACCATCAATCTGAAAATGAGGTATACATAGACTAGACTTATCAGCTAGGAGCTCAATTCATTCTTGATGCAAGTAACCTGCCAAAAGTTTAACAAATTCCAATCCGACGGCGTAACGGTACAAAATCGGTAACCGAAACGATATCGAATTAATTATCACAAGCTTAACCATACTATATCAGTATCATATCATATCATCCTAAACCAACATCTCAACAGCTATACATTGCAAAATATATGTTGGAAATCATAAGAAGTGCATAAAACATCAAATCGTCGAGCCGTATTCGATACCGAATTCAAAACACAAAGTTTCAACGTTATTTCTGAGTTCTGTTCCATCATAATTTCGAAACCTTACTAAATCATAAGAATACTTACATCAAATCGAAGTCCTCATTGCAAGGATTCCAGAACACTTTTCGGAATAGAAATCGGACAATCGGATCAAAAGTTAAGGCGAGTTGAAAATCGGAAAATCAAAAGGAAAAGAGGTCTCGGCTTCCTCTACTCTCTCTTTTCTGAATGCATATAACATATACACGTACCATGCTGATAATTCTCATTTAAATCAGATATGTATTGCATAAATTGCAATTTAGTCCCTTTAAGTCTTCATTAATTGCAATTTAGTCCTCGGTCTTCTTTTTAATTCAATTTCAATCCTAAATAATTTAAGAATATTAAAATTTAATCAAAACTCTAAATATTCCCAAATTAAATATACTCGGATTAAAATTAAATAAATTTGGATTAAATCAATTAATCCCGGCCATTTGCACTTCAGCCCTTGAAACTTCGATATGTCAAATCAGTCTCTGATCGGGTTCCACCTTCGAATTAAATCATATTCATTCCTGAACCTTGGAATTTAATCTTAAATTCCATAAATATTCAAATCGAATATTTAATCTTTTAATTTAAGAATTCCCGAAATTTAAATCTCAAAATCCATAAATTCTCAAATTAAATATTTTTGGCTCGGAAATTAAATCTATAATTTTCATAACTTCTCAAATCAATATTTTCCCAAAATATGAAATTTAATTCTCAGATCTCATAATTAATAATTTAATATTTTCGGGCCTTACAATTCCTCCCCTCTAAGAAATGATTTCGTCCTCGAAATCGTATTCAATCGAAATATCATGTCTGATAGATTGAATAATCATCTGAAGTGATTCTCACTTCAATAATATAACTCTGAACTTCGTATCTCATCTCTTAATCTTTTATCAGATTATTTCTTCCAATTTGCTTATATTCTCTTGTCCTTTAATTAACTGAAAAGAATTCTCTCTGAGTTGTTTCTTTCCTCAATCAAGGATCTGTTGAATATTCGACTTAACTCAGAATCTCTTCAATATCTATTTCATCTAAGTAAAGCACATAGGAAGAATATACTGATAACTTCCTTCACTTGGATACGTAGAACAAGTCGGATCCATCATATCAAGCTGAAAAGAATAAATCTTCACAAAAATAATCAATTATGTCTAACATCTCATTCAGTGAAATTCAGCTTCAGTGACGACTTGTTTCTTCCTTTATATCATTCTATGCTCTGCATAGAAGATATATCAACTGTCATTCTAGTCATCGGTTCAAAATCTGTATCTACCATTCATATTTGGAATCTGTATATCAAACACTGCTCTTTCTCTATTCTGAATCAAATGATATTTCAAGAATAACTTTTTCGCTTAACTAATCAGTTTCAGCTATTAAAAGTTATATTTATCATTCAATTGCTAACTTTGTTTCTTCTTCTTTGTTCTCATTTCGTACAGATTCACATTTGTAATCTTTGTTTATCTCAAATCACATCTGATCTGATATCGGATACTTTTGTAATATCATTTCAACACAAAGAAATCTGATTTCTTTCTCATCGTATCATCAAATCATTATCTCAATATTGACTCGATAGTTGTTACAGGAATCAGCATAATCAAGTGGCAATACATCAAATCAAGTAATACCGAATCAGGTATTAAAGTTCTGAGTAGATTCTCAAAATCAAGAAAATCAATTCAGATAATCTATCGATCAGATAATGGTATAATGCAATCACATATAACCAAACACTCAGAACATCGATCAATCAATGCCACAATTCGATCAAATAAATCTAAAGTCTCTATCATGACAATAGATTTCAATACTTTCTGTAATTTCATCATATCATTACTTCTTAACAGATCTGAATAGATAGCTGTTATTCACATCTCATACAGTGTATTCTGAAAAAAAAAATCTGATTAGTCAATTCGAACTATCCATTAATCAGAGAAGAATATGCTGTATTTATAGATTCCAAAGTACTCAGAGCTTTTTATAATCTATATCATGTCCGATATACTTTATTCTTGAAATTCGATTCATCTTCCCTGACTATCCTTCAATTCAAGGATAATATGTTGTACTTTTACATCAAAGAGTACTCAAAGTTGTAGATACTCTGAATCATAATTCAATAGTAAACCTACTGTCTCAATTTGAAACAATATTTCTTAGTTTACTGTGCATCTCGCAACAATTTTGATAACAAATCTGTGATTTGATCATATAGACAGATCATTTTTTCATTTTTTTTCCGTAAGTTCAATCAATCTGATCATAACTACCACATGTTTATATCATATATACTGTTTCATCTTGGTAATTTTGCAAAATATTCTTTCAAATCATGATCTCATTCCAATTCTGGAGTTTCTAAACTGTCATTGAACCAATCTAGTCAATAATTTTCAACTTCATCAAAAAAATTTTCTATACGTTTAGCTTCTAAAACGTACTAATTCAGTTACATATGTTTGCTTTATCTTCTGATAAAACAATTCTGGGATGAATATTAAATTCATTGTTGTGCATTTATTTCAAAATCTGATATTTTTTTTCGGAAAAATCAAACACAATCAGATAATCAATCACAAGAAATTCATCCACTCTGATCTGAGGCTTCAATTCATATCTCAATCTGGCATTTTTTACCGAATTCTAATCGATGTGATTTACTTTCTGTGTTTATTTCATCTTCTGAACAATTCTGGTGTTCTGATGGGTTATATATTCGTTTGAATATTCAAACCAGAAGACACAAAACTCTGAAATCAATTGATTGACTGCCAATCTCATTCTTCATTTCTATTTCTCAATTGAATTCTAATCGCTTGAGCTCATTTCAATGTGCTTTAACCCTTCAAAATCAATTTCACTTAGTTCAGATTACAGCAATTCTGACTGTTTTAGCATTTATCTCGATACTTAAGCACATCAATGAAAGATCAATCAATCAAGCATTCATCTCGTCTATTCGTTCTATTTAACAATTCTCATCAATTCATATCATCAACCCAAAATTTTGCCGATAATTTGAATTGGAAATTCTATCAGCTACGAGCCAAAGATATCAAAATATACTGAATGTATACATCAAACAATCAATCACTTTTGAAATTCATAATCAGGGAAACTCACTCAAGTTAAGGTCATCCAAAGAATAATATTCTGAATGACAATCTTCTAGTGAAAACAACTCACTAGCATCTCAACTTAAGACGAGTAAATCAAGTCTGACTCTAACAAAGAATAAGAGTCCATCAAAATCGATTGAGGTTGAATAACAAAACCTCAGAATCGATATCCAGAATTTCAAAAATCATGATTTTATGATGTAGTAACTTCAGCATAATTAAATAAAAGACTCATCTGTAACTGATTTTCATATCATCATCTATTCTATAAACCTCAAAAGCAGTATTCAATTCATAAATTCATCAATTCGCTATTGAATTACAGTTCACAACTTAAACTAAAATCGAGAATCTTACTGGAATATATCTGAAAACTTCTAACCATTGACACATCTACCAATTTTGGTTTAGATCATGAACATATTTAGTGCTTAAAATATTCTTATTTCGGAACATTTCTGTAATCAAACACCATAGATCAAACCGAAATCAAAGAATATTAATTCTAAATTCCATAATATATCATCATATTCATATGCACATTATGTTCTTGTTGATCTAATTTAATCGCTTCTTATCATCAATCTTTTGTTAATCTGTACTAGGTTATTGTATCATAATCTATCATGCAACATACACAGATATCTCAACTACGAACAAAATCATGTTCAGTTTCATTTCATCGAAGCAGTAGTTCAATTCTTCAATTTAATTCACAAATTCTCTTTCCTGGTACAGAGTTTAAGATATAACAAAGCTTTCAGCTATCATATATCTCTTGCACCAATAACATAAACAGGTTAAAACAAAATAAATCTGTTACCTTTAATTCTCATTCTCAGGTGCAATTTCATTCTGATCCTCTATATATTTCTGGAACTGTTCTTCATTCGTATCTTCTCATAATCTAATTTGCTTCAAACATATTCTAGCACATCTGCTTGAAATGTCTTTACACTGATTGCTAGGATTTCCCCCTTCACAATAAGTGTAATAATTTCTATCATACTATCTTATCTGTTCTGGAATGGAAATTGTAGCTGAAGTTGTGATTAGCTCACACACTATGGCATGTCTACAATTTTATTCATTCTGCTTCATAACTAAGTTTCAGTTCTTTTGGCCCTGTCTATGTCTTTCATAAAATGTTTCAGTCGTCAACATTTACTCAGACATAATATCATCAATAAATCAATGTACCCCTGCTCTTTCAGAATTTTTTCATCACAATCTATCAGTTGGTTGCTAGGTCTCGAAGTTGGACACAATCAATCTGATACCACATTCGTCGGTATGTTTCAAATATTTGAACAACTGATTAAGTTCTTCAAGCCAACTTCTACCTGCAAAATCATCTATTCATTCGCTGATATACTATTCTGTTCAATCGGAGGTACTTCATTCAGCTGAGCAATGCAGTTCTGTTCAATCTGACCATAGAATTCTGTTCAGTCTGGGGTGCTTACGTCACCCAAAGAACACTGTTCTATTCCCTTATGGGTGCTTACATCACCCGAAGAAATCTTATAACAAATCAGTAAGAAAATTAAAAAATTTACAAATCAGTAAATCAGGCAGTTTAATTTCAAGAGTAGATCATGCTCACATGCAATTCATCAAATCATAAATGCATAATCATGCAATACTATAAATGCATGCGACTCAATCTACCCCGCTCAACTTCTATCTCAGTCCAAGAAACTTACTCTCTGATACCACCTGTTGTGGGGACCTCGGGTTGCTAATCTTGTCTTAGGGCAATTAAAGATTAATTAACAATAATCGTACAAAATAAAACATAATCAAACACAACCCAAAGAACAAAAAAAAAATTTTGTTTTTTTAATATGGGAGCGGGTGCGCCCTATGCCCAGCTCCCCCGCGCCCAACCTGGCAGAACTTTTGTTCTGCCAGGGCGCCCTGGACCGGCGCCCCCGTGCTCAACCTGGTAGAACTTTTGTTCTGCCAGGGCGCGGGTGCGCTCGGGCCAGCGCCGGTGCGCTCAAACGGCCAGAAAATTTCCATCATAAATTCTTCTGTTGTCAAAGCTTGGCCTTCAATCCGAATCATCAAAAATCTACTCCAAAACAGAGTTTATCAATTCTAAAACATGCATCTATACATGTAGAAAATCTCAAGCATCAAATCATACGTTTAATACATCAATCGAATATCGTAAAAGCATGAAATGATAAGCTACACTAAGTCTCAAAAGTGAGCTTCTAAATCACAAATTTCATGTTAAATTCAATGCAATCTAACTACCATTCTTCATCTTAAAACCCGAGTCCACGCTTGCTAAGTCTCGCTCCCAAGCTGTCAATGTCATCTCAGATCAGCTCCTGCCCCATCTGTTGCACTGCACACATACAAAACAAAGCAACAGCCGGATAAACTCCGGTGAGAAAACATTCCCATTATAATCAACATATAAAGCGTTAAATAAATCATATCAACTCTAATTGTAACGACTCAACAATAGAGTAAATAACGCATATATCGATCAGGAATTGATTCATATATCATCGTTGCCATCAAGATTTGTATCCGATCTTGACATGGATATCCATCTATCGAAGTCGTCTCAGACTTGAAAATAAGGTCGCCTCAGACCATGGCAATAGAATCAATTCATATATCATATCATATCATAATCATATCGACTAAAACTCAAAGATGCACTACCTGAGATTAATCGACAATATCAAAATCAAATCGAAACATAAAAAAGTATGTGACTTTGGCGGGACAAATCAAGAAACGACACTCTCTAGTTTCAAATCCCTGACTCGCGATGTCGTCATTATACTTTTATGTCATTCAGTCATGCTTGAGATGCTCCATATCTGGACGATCAACACAATCAAACTCAATCAATTCTAACTCAAGTTCACAATTCAATCTTCCATTGAAATGACTTCAAACCTTGAGTTATTCGATTCCGTTTCAATAGCGGCATTCTCGGGTCGTCAAACTTCAATATAAATCTGAAAATGAAGTGATAACAAGTTCTAAACATCAGCAACCAACTCATCCCATATTCAACTCAATCAACCAATCAATTTTCATACAAATTCCAACAACACCTCAAGTCTAGACAATTATAACTTTGATCGAATCCTTCCTCGGTTTAAAACTTGTGATATCGAAGTCTTAACTCGTCACCATCAATCTGAAAATGAGGTATACATAGACTAGACTTATCAGCTAGAAGCTCAATTCATTCTTGATGCAAGTAACCTGCCAAAAGTTTAACAAATTACAATTCGACGGCGTAACGGTACAAAATCGGTAACTGAAACGATATCGAATTAATTATCACAAGCTTAACCATACTATATCAGTATCATATCATATCATCCTAAACCAACATCTCAACAGCTATACATTGCAAAATATATGTTGGAAATCATAAGAAGTGCATACAACATCAAATCGTCGAGCCGTATTCGATACCGAATTCAAAACACAAAGTTTCAATGTTATTTCTGAGTTCTGTTCCATCATCATTTCGAAACCTTACTAAATCATAAGAATACTTACATCAAATCGAAGTCCTTGTTGCAAGGATTCCAGAACACTTTTCAGAATAGAAATCGGACGATCGGATCAAAAGTTACGGCGAGTTGAAAATCGGAAAATCAAAAGGAAAAGAGGTCTCGGCTTCCTCTGCTCTCTCTTTTCTGAATGCATATAACATATACACGTACCATGCTGATAATTCTCATTTAAATCAGATATGTGTTGCATAAATTAAAATTTAGTCCCTCAAGTCTTCATTAATTGCAATTTAGTCCTCGGCCTTCTTTTTAATTCAATTTCAATCCTAAATAATTTAAGAATATTAGAATTTAATCAAAACTCTAAATATTTCCAAATTAAATATACTCGGATTAAAATTAAATAAATTCGGATTAAATCAATTAATCCCGGCCATTTGCACTTCAGCCCTTGAAACTTCGATATGTCAAATCAGTCTCTGATCGGGTTTCACCTTCGAATTAAATCATATTCATTCTTGAACCTTGGAATTTAATCTTAAATTCCATAAATATTCAAATCGAATATTTAATCTTTTAATTTAAGAATTCCCGGAATTTAAATCTCAAAATCCGTAAATTCTCAAATTAAATATTTTTGGCTCGAAAATTAAATCTATAATTTCCATAAATTCTCAAATCAATATTTGCCCAAAATATGGAATTTAATTCTCACATCCCATAATTAATAATTTAATATTTTCGGGTCTTACAAATCTCGTGATCATTCATCCATGAGTAATGAAATCATGCTCAAACAATCAAAGCATGATTGAGAGAAATCGATGTGACTTCAGTCGAGAGAAGTCCACACAAGTCAATAATCAGGGGAAAAAACGGCCCCAAGACATATTCAAATGTCAACCACAAAATAAGTAGATCACCGAAAATAAGGACAAAATGAATCTCACTCACATCAACATGTGACTCTAGAACCGAAGAAAAATTTCAAGAAGTGTGAGATAAGAATAAAGTCTTATTAAAAGTTCAACCTATGTCAAAGTAGCAGAATAAAACGTTGACTGATGGAATACGAATCCATAAATAAACAAAGAATGTGCAAAGAAATTTTGGATACTCAAAGTATTCGTTGCAATGGATATGAGCACAAAAGAGGAAAAAAGAATTAATGATCGGAATAATAGTTCATATAATTGAAAGGCTCATAGTAACCAACTCACTATTTCCAAAATCATATTTGCCCATATAACAAAATAAAAAAGAAACTCAAACTATCCATAACAATATAAACAAAGTATATACCGCAAGTCTTCACACCAGTTCGATTCACAACTTAACTGACAAAACATACATCTATAAATTTATAAGCAAACTATACACTTAGTTTATCCAACTAAATTCCATCCATAAGAGAATAAATTACTGCAAGGACACATCAATTAATATTTCCTAATGCGCAAGTTTAATGTTTTCAACCAACTCCTACAATCTCATAAAGAATTGTTAACACTGCCTAATAACTCAAACAATTCTCCTGTACTGTCCAAAACTGGAAGGAATATTGGTACACTAACTCCGTTTAACTTGAAGTCGCATGCTAAAAAAATAAACATTTGAATGGTACACTTTAAAATTACTAACAGAAATTTTTAACAAAATTAAACACTGAAATTACACATTTAAAGGATTTAAACATCTATTTTGAAAATATTCTTAAAAAGATGACATCAAAACATTTAAAGCAATAAATAAATTACGACTATCATATAAAATTCATTAAAACTTACAGACCTTGAGGCGAGATCCCTTGAGTTTCGGCAACCAGCAGCAGGCTCAGCCCAAATCAAGACCATGCTCTGATACCAACTGAAACGACCCTAACCTCTATACTTAAATTTAAATAATAAAGAAAATATGGTTTTATAAAAATTTTGCCATGAATTGTTTGAAAGTAAACAAAGCCACCCTGTCACACACAGCAATTATAACAAAATTAAATAAACGACTGGTAAAAATCCTAACTGCGATAATCATAAATCACGAAAGGAAAAAGGCAACCCCACACGGTTGCAATAATAGCAATAACAATTTGAAATACTAAAATTTAAGCACAGGGAGAACACATCCTGCCTAAACTGAAAGTACTCAAACTAAAATTCTTTACTACAATCATAGTCTTATGCGGAACTTAAAAGTAGCGACGGTCATAGGGCCTTGCACTACCGGCGGCCTCAACCCTGAGGATCCTGCCCCTCAATCTCTAAATACTCCTCCTCACCTGACAATCAAACAAGCATAGTGAGTCTAATGACTCAGCAAGTATAAACAGTGTGATAACAAGGGTTTAAAATAACTGCAGTAATACTCAAAATACTGTACATAATATACTTGAAATTTAAGCTGTAAAAATGCGCATGCTACGAGAGAATGAGACAACATATAAACGATTAACACATGCCAACTCACGCTATGCAACTCTTGAACTTTCTTAACTTAACTGAAACTCATGCATGACTGAAAACTAAATGCAATAAGACGAGTCAACTGATATTTAAACTGAAACTTAGAACTTAGATCCTTGAATTGTGACCCTCTATTTTGATTGATCAATGGCTGCAGTGCACTATGCCGGCAAGACGTCGAGATTTCTTCCGACTGACATTGCCCCTTTATGGAAAGGACACCAAAATTTCTCCCGGCCCAACATTGCCCTTCTTGGCAAGGACACCGAAATTTCTCCCGGCCCCGCATTGCCCTTTTATGGGTAGGGGAAACAAGATGTCTCCTGACCCCTCCCAAAACCTCTGATTTGGCAAGTAAGCCGAGGCATCCCCCGACCTAACATTGCCCCTCTCGTCACAATCAATTCACTTCCTTCGAAAAATATTTTTCTTTTACTTTTTTGACTCGACTCAAAAATACTAAATATACATGTATGGAAAATACTTCCTTTGTAAACCTTTACTCGGATCGAAGACGAGACCCACGCACACGAATATGCAACTTTAGGGAATAAAACTCAACTCAAAAATTGTGGACATAGTGTAATGGGCTGGGTGCGTCCCTCTGCTTCTGGCTCATCTGGCCTTCTGCTCTAGGTCTTCTCAAATGCTACCAGGAATCAGAAGAATTTGTACTTAAGCCTGGTGGTACAAGTTCGATTCCTGGGGAGGGCAAAAACTTCCCCAGCCAGGTGGGGAAAAGACCTTGAGTATGGGCCTGGGCCCCCAGAGCAGAAGGCCAGATGGGCCAGAAGCAGAGAGACGCACCCAGCCCCTTACATAAAATGTTCTGATTCCTGGTACCACTTGAGAAGTCTTCTCAAGTGGTACCAGGAATCAGAAGAATTTGTACTTAAGCCTGTTGGTACAAATTCGATTCCTGGGGAGGGCAAAAAACTCCCCCAGCCAGGTGGGGAGAAGACTATGAGTATGGGTCTGGGCCCCCAGAGCAGAAGGCCAAATGGGCCAGAAGCAGAGGGACACACCCAGCCCATTACATAAAAGGGCACCCTTTTATGTAAGGGGCTGGGTCTCAAGTGGCACCAGGAATCAGAAGAATTTGTAATTAAGCCTGGTGGTACAAGTTCAATTCCTGGGGAGGGCAAAAACTCCCCCAACCAGGTGGGGAGAAGGCCATGACTATGGGCCTGGGCCCCCATAGTAGAAGGCCAAATGGGCCAGAAACAGAGGTACGCACCCAGACCATTACATAAAAGGGCGCCTTTTTATGTAATGGGTTGGGTGCGTCCCTCTGCTTCTGTCCCATCCGGCCTTCTGCTCTGGGGGCCCAGGCCCATACTCATGACCTTCTACCCACCTGGCTGAGGGAGTTTTTGCCCTCCCCAGGAATCGAACTTGTACCACCAGGCTTAAGTACAAATTTTTCTGATTCCTGGTACCATTTGAGAAGACTTCTCAAGTGGTACCAGGAATCAAAAGAATTTGTACTTAAGCCTGGTGGTACAAGTTCGATTCCTGGGGAGGGCAAAAACTCCCTCAGCCAGGTGGGGAGAAGGCCATGAGTATGGGCCTGGGCCTCCAGAGCAGAAGGCCAGATGGGCCAGAAGCAGAGGGACGCACCCAGCCCATTACACATAGGGTGGGAGAGTGGCTACCCCTAGATGCTAAGACCCATACTTAACTCTATTGCTCACAACCAAAGCATAACCCGAGCAATCGCACCCAAAAGCCCATATCTCATTCTTACCTTAACTGAATCCGACCCCGGTCAAACCGACACTCTCCATACACTACCAACAACCCCTAGGACCATATTGTAACTTCATTTGACCACCCAAGAAATCCTATCAAAACTCAATTCCGGACAGCCCACTTTTACTCGTAAAATTCTGCACCGACACCTTAACTTAAAAAATCCATAACTCATTGAATACTTAACCGAAACGAGCCCATTTTATACCGACGCGACCACAACATCATAACCTAGACCTAGGACCAGCCTAACCACGCCCAGACCACGTTCAAATCCTCCCCTGCCCCGAAATCAGACTGCCCTGCCCAAGGAGATCAACACCTTACACCCATTCTACTTGGAGGAAACCATCCCAAGCCCTTTTCCCTTGCCTCTAACTCCTTCCAAACCACCAAACTCACCTATAGACATGTATTAGGACTTTTCACAAACACATAGGCAGCCCTCAACCACACTCCAACTCCACATTTTAAAAACTCACATGATCATGCACCAAAATGCCTCAAATTCGTGAATAATCAATCAAGCCCAATGAAAATCAATAAAATGCTTCAAACTCATTTCAAGTCCAGCCCTTACACATGCAAAATTTCGAAATTTAGGGCACACAACTTCTGGAAAATTCGAAAATACACAAAACATTCATATGCCTCCAATCACAAATCATCATACAACAACTTAGAACTCAAGCTAAAGCATAAATTCGAAATTTACCAACCGCATACTGAAAAATCCAGCAAAAACCGAACCCTAGCATGATGAAATTCATGTGCATTTTGAAATTAAAGAAAATATTATGTGCAAGAACATAGTAGCAAGCTTGAATGTCCAAGAAAATGCTCATACTTGCCTTAGCTAGTTTTACCCACAAAATCGAAATGAAAGAGGGGAAAGGGGCTGGAAATCTTGGACTAACACCTAGAAGAACCTCTCTAGGTGACCTTCCGACGGCAGCGGCAGCTGGAGCTTGGAGGAGGGGACGGCCGATTGGTGGGTGAGGGAATTAGGAGAGTGGGGCGGCTAGTGAGGGGTTTTGGCAGTGTTTTCGGAACCGGACCGGACCGGTCGGTTCAACCGGGAACGGGTCGCCGGACCGGTTCGGTCTGACCCTAAAAACCGGAAAATCGGTCCAACCGGTCAGAACCGGTCAAAACCGGTTAAGAACCGGTTGGACCGGCCAAGAACCGAAAAATCGGTTGAACCGGTTTTTCGAATCTTTTTTATTTTTTTATTTTGAAAATTTAAATTTTTTATTTTTAAACCTTAGATTTAATATTTTTATATATAAATACATTATTATTTGAAATTTATACTTCATTTAAATTTTTTTTAAATAATTATTGGTTTTTTAAAAAATAAATAATTTATTATTTAAATAATTTATAACTATAATTGATATTTTAAATATATTTACATATTTATTTAGCTTTTAAACTATGTTAAATATATATTTTATATCTATTTATATAATTTTTGAGTTTTTAAAATTCCAAAATATATTATTTATTATATTAAATTATATAAACGGTTTTCCGGTTCGACCGTCCGGTTAAAACGGTCCGACCGGTTGGACCATTTTTTTAAGTAAACCGGTTCGATCACTGGTCCGGTTATGAAAACACTGGGTTTTGGGTGGCTAGGGTTTCAATAAAATGATTTATGTGTTTTAAAAGTTGAGTTTGTAGTGTGTACATGTGTGTGTAAGCATAGATATAAGTAATTAAAAGTAGGTGTGAGTGTTGCTTTAAAAGTACAACTTTGCCTACTAACTTACACTAATAAAATTCCTAAGTTTAAAAACCCCAAATTAAAATATTAAATTGGGTTTTACTAATCCGGGTTTATGAAAATTCTAACTTTTAAAAAAGTTAAAGAATGAGCCCAATATTGCAATAATAAATAAATAAAAAGATTTCTGATACCCGAAAACTTCTAACTTTCAAACTCTCATCTAATTTCCTCCTACCTCCCTACTAACTTTTAAAATAACAATCTTGGAATTTACCGCCAAAATCCACCATCGCCAAGCACGGAAACCGGAAGTCACTGTCTTAAAAATTTCAATAATAATAACTTAAAATATTTTAGCACTTAAACTTTAAAGGAAACTTAAGCAATTAAAAAAAATCCAAGCAATTAAAATCATAAATATTGAAAATGAATTTAGGCACTATCTTAGGAATTAAAATCAACTCTTTAAATATTTTGATGTCACTGCAATAAATGGAATATTTAAATAATAGCAGAGCGATTAAAATAATTTAAACAACTAGATGAATGTTTAAAATTAATTTAAATAAATACACAAGCAGTATAAAAACCTTTAAAATGATTTGGACAGATACAAGAATTTAACTAAATAAGCTAGACATTTAAATTAATAAACTAAACAATTAATTAAAATCATTTAAATAAGAAAGCTTATACCTTTAAAATATTTAAAATAAATAAGTTGCACAATAGAATCATTTGAATAAATAAATGATATTCTATTAACACATAAATCAAATAAAGAATTTAAATCAATTAAACTTAAAAATAATAACCATAATATTTATTTAATTTAATATATGCGAATTAGTAGATTGAATTTTAGGTACTACATCCACTCTTGAACGGTACTAACTATCCATACTGGAAAGCCAGGATGAGAGCATTCGTTAAATCCGGTGATAAAAAGGCTTGGAGATCGATTGTGTCTAGATGGAAGCCTCCGATGGACAAAGACAGTGAAGGAAAAGAAACCACATCGATGACACAAGACCAAGGGACCACCGAGGAAGAGCGATTGGGAATCGCAAACGCAAAAGTTCTTAATGTTATTTTTATTGCGGTTGATTTAAATCAATTTAAACTAATATATATCTATTTTTGAATGCAGCCATTTCTTTCCACGAAGTTCAAAGATCTGAAGATGGAGGAGGATGAAACAATCAACGAGTTCAATACAAATTTGTGTGATATTGCAAGCAAATCTTTCGCCTTGGGAGAAAAGTACTCAGATGTAAAACTTGATCGAAATACACTACGATCACTTTCAAAAAGATTTGATATAAAAGTTGCACCTATTGGAAGCCAAAGATATAGATGACATGCGACTAGATGAACTTTATGGGATCACTGCTCACCTTCGAGATGAAATTCAAGCAGAAAAGAAAGGGCAAAGGGATCGCTTTAAAATTAGAAACACAAAATTTTGAGGGAAGTGATGTGTCAGAAAATGACAATGACCTAGTTGAATCTCTTACTTTACTTACCGAAAATTTTACCAAAGTTTTGAAAAGAATGAAAGATAAGGGTAGAACTCTGAATTATTCTAATGCTAAAAAATCTCACAATTTTTGAAACTTCAAGAAAAAATAATGAAGAGATTGGTAACACTGAAGAAAATAGAAAATTCAAAGGAATACAGTGCAGGGCTTGCGGAGGTTTTGGAAACATTCAAGCAGAGTGTGCAAACACTCTTAAAGAGAATAATAAAGAGACGAACTCCACCTGGTGTGATGATGACTCAGAGGAAAGTTAAGAAGAAACTGAGGAATACGTGAACAATCATGTTGCCTTGATTGCTCACACCAATCTATCAAGAAAAGAATTGCTAGAAACACACTTCCCAGGACCTGTCTTACAGGATGTCGCGACATGCAGTAAAACAAAGGAATAAATTTTTGACTCTAAAACTGAAGGTGACTCAAACGATGATGAAGACAGTGACAGAGAACTAGGAGAAAATGAAGACTTGGATGCATATTCAAAAATGTATTGCATGTGGAAGATTGTGTGTAAAAAGAACTCAAAGTTGATTGAAAAGGAAGAATTACTGGAATGTGGAAAAGAAGAATGGAAGAAACGTCCACATGAACTTGAACTGAGTGCTGCATAGAGTGAATGAAAATTAACAGATTCCTTATATAAAACTCAATCTCCTGCAAGAACATATTAAAATTTTTAATGTTGAAACCACCAATCCTGATCATGTTTTATCTTTGCAGAGGAATTGTGGTGATCGAACTGGATTAGGGGACCAAAGCAACAACTCAAATTCAGATACAAGATTTGTGAATGATTCAAAGATGAACCAACATCAAAGGCAAAGAGGTAAGTCATTTAACTTCATTCCCATGTGCCATTATTGTGAAACACCTGGTCACATAAGTCCCAAATGTTTTGAGTATATTAAAGATTTGAATAGAGTAAAAAACATGACATTCATTCATAGAATGAGTAGATTGTATCCTAGATTTAAAATTGATTAAAATCAAAACATGGTTAAGAATATTGGGGTTAAAAATCTGATTTGAATGATTTTATTATTTTCTCATCCTTAAAAGCATGTCATGGTGAAAATTTTTTTACTTAGAAGAGATTGTTCTAGAGCATGTTGCGACAGTAAAACAAATTTCTGACATATTCATGAAGACCTTGATATATGTGGGTTTGAAATACTTAGAAGAACTCTAGATATATGTGCCACATATTTTTGTTTTGAGATGATTTTTTTATTTTGAATATTCGAGCTTACAAGTTTAGAAAATTAAATTTTGACTTGAATTGAGTGAAGTCGTGTGGTGAATACATTTTGTTGAAAATTATGAATGACCCTCCTTAACAAAGATAAATTTTGTGAATTTCTTGTGACTCAAGAACTATTATTGGCCAATCCTCAATTTTTTGAAAGAAAAAAGAATGGAGTGATGTGATTTGGAAGAAGAAGTGAATTGGAGAAAAAATGGTTGGAAAAAGTTACCTAACAAACCCAATGAAAGATTTTCTTAGAGTGTGAGCTACCAACCAACAAGTGAAACAATAATTCCAATAGAATTATCGATGCATATTTGGAAAAAGCTACGTGAAAAACCCAATGAATTAAAGGTCTCTTTAGAGTGAGATCTATCAAGTCATAAATAAATAAATAAATAAAGTTTGTTTGGTTACATGAGTTTGAACTTGAAGTTTCAAATTTATTTTATCTTAGAGTCAACACATATTTTCACAAATGTTAAAACCATATCTATCTTTAAAGATTGTTAGAAGTTAAAAAATATAAACATGTAAGCTTGAATTGATTTTTTTTGACACACCTAGAACTTTTTGTGGCACATATATATTTAAGTTTCTTTTCGAGAAACTTGTCCCATAAATTTTTTGTTCTAATTAAATTTTTTCTGCCAAATAAGCTTACTATTGCATGTTTTGGAAGGAATGTTGGAGAATATTTTTTATCTACGAGAGAAAATAAACTTTGGTTTTGTATGTGGTGTAATTTTTGTTATATTGTCATGAAAACTTGTATGGCTCTAATGATTTTATTTTTCTCTATTCTCAATTGATTTTGGTCAATTTGTGTACTGAAAGTTTATTGCAAGAAGATCACACATTAAGAGAGATGTTTAAGTTGAAAAGTTATCTCACATTTAGGGGGAGATTTTAGAGATGTATGATAGTTCATGTAGCCATTTTCTGATGGTGTCCTTATGTTTGTTTCGACACAAAAGTAAGTATTTTGATTGTGTTCAAAACAAAACCAAAGGGAGAGATTGTTAAACATAACTTTTAATTGACTTGTTTTGATTATTTTGGTATATGAATATTTTATGTTTTGATCTTGTTGACTACGATATTTGATCTTTTATTTTCATATCTTTTAATTTGATAAGATTTATTTTGACTATCATATCTCATATATTAATAAAGAGCTGATGAGACTAATGAATAAATATTGAGAACATGTTTAGATTCGTTGGACAAATTTTTTAAACTCTATATATGATAATATATATATATATATATATATACAATTTTGCTATGGTGAGCAACCACCGTGAGTACTTCTGTGAGCACCTACTCACGAGGCATTTACCTATTGTAGAGACACAAAAACCTTCGATGGTATTTTTGTTGTCGAAGATGCTCTAAGACAAACATTTTACCTGTTTTTTTTATTTTTTTTATTTTTTGTGATTTAGAAAAAAATATATTTTATTATAATTGAGTCTCAAATTAATTGATTAAACAACATGCAGTTTGTGGTTGACAACTATTACCAATTAGGCATAACTATCTTTTTTTTAAAAAATAGGCATAACTAATAAATTACCCATTTAATGCAATAACGCCTTTTAAATTATTGTGGGCTGAAATTAAATGAATTAATTTTGGTCTTAGTACACCAGTGCTTTTCAATCTAGCATACCACTGCTGGTACGCTAGGCTACGGCTGCAAAGCAGATAAAATTATAGACACATTACGATATGCATTAATAAAATAATTATGATATGCACTAATTAAAAAATTGGGTTGCTGATGACTTCTAGCTTATCTGACACTAAGATCGTAAATTTGAGATAATGTCTTGGATTTGAGAACTAATTGTAACAATCTTTTCCCCCAACTAAAAAAAAAATTAATTATATTAACCTTCTTCTAGGTTTTCTACGATTAAAAAAAATCAAAAAAATTTAAAATTTATGGCTACCTACCTTCCTTCAACTTTGTAAAAGTGTATGATATATAATAAAAATGAGAAACGTACATTATATCTTCAAAAGAATTTCATAAAAAGAGTAATCAAGAAATGAAGAAAGTTGAAAATATGATTAGCTATATCTTCAAAAGAATTTCATAAAAAGAGTAATCAAGAAATGAAGAAAGTTGAAAATATGATTAGCCTCTCATTTGATTTTGCTATATGTAATGAAAAAAAAGTCACAATATGAAAAATTGAAAATATTCAATTATAAGTTTATATTTAATTTTTTTATATGTAATATTTTAATTTTAATATGTAAAATTTTAATGACTTTTTTATTTTTTTAAGTTGATTATATATAATCTAATCAACATTATTATCACGAATAAAACTAATTAACGCATTCAAATTTGATAGTAATTTGAACTCAAATAATTATTAAAATTTTCTATTTAATCTAAATAATATTAAAATTTCAAAAAAATAATTATGAAATAAAATTACAACCGAAGGTGTTTTGATCAAGTTGTAATAAGTTATTTTAATAAAAGGATAAATTTGGAATGTTATTATATATATATATATATATATATATTATTAAAGAAGAGCACTACATAATAATCGAATTAAATTTAATTTGGAAAAACCAAAGACGAAATATCTTAAATATGCTTCGAAAAGGAAAAAAAAAGAACAAAATCTCTATCTCTTTTTTAAAATTCATTTGTATATTATAATCTTCATTTTTTGTGTTTACATCCCTTAAAGCTAGCTCAAAAAAAGAGAGTTGTCTTTGCCTATATAAAAAATTCCCAAATTATTTACCGATCCGATGTGGGACACAATTAACATAACCAACAATTTCAATATCACCATTTAAAAGTTCAATATGCTAATTTTAATTTTTAATTATCATAAACCACAAGATGGATGGTTTCAGAGCCTCCAAAGCACGAACATTCAAGATCCTTAGATGTACAAGGATAAACTTTCTTGAACCCTTTGACCAACCATATCCCATTTATCAGATTTATCGTGTCAGTTTTCTATTGGCAAATTCTGGATAGCATCAACATATCCCTACATCTGATCTTAAGGTGAAATAGAAATCGAGCCGTCAAAACGAGTTACGGAGATTGTCAACGTTGTTAAGGAATTTTCAACTCTCAATCTAGTTTATTTCAGGAGACAAATTAAACCAAACCAAATGAGCATAATATTTTTATTAGTTATATTTAAAGGCCAATCAATCCAGACAGCTACCAAACATAATCTTTACTATTATATAAATGTTGAGACTCATTTAAAAACAGTTTTGGTATTTTTGATGACACTAATATAAATTTACAAATTTAACCCTCAAACATGCATTGTATTTTATATGGATTATTGGGTAAAATGGTAAAAATATAGTTACATTTCTCATTTTTACTATCAAAAACCATCCACTATCTATCTATGTCTTTCTAAAATTAAGATTCATTTCAATCAATTTCATTGTACTTTTCTTTAATATCGATATATTATTTGCAAAATATTAAAATTTCATATTTATTATAATTTATTTAAATATTAAATTATTTACGTAGACCCACAACCTGTACATGGATTCCTAGTAACATAAAAAACATGAGATATTCATTCAATTACGTGCTTAGGCGCATGGGTGTACGAATTTGAGTTGAATCTCGAGGAGATTCGGGTCCATTATTCTATCAAACGAACCCAGAAAACCATACTAAAGAAATTGGATAAAATCCACAAAAAGGATTCCTAATTGGTCGATTAGTTTCTTCAGAGACGTTTGCTACAAGAAGACGAGGATTTCGATTGCAGTTCAAATCAGGAGAAGCTGAGTTGAATGCTCTGGTTGCAGAATATTTTGAGGTACGACACTCCATTTATTGGATGCACAAATTGCCTGTATGAGTGTCTGGCGTGGTTTTCTTTGTATTCTTTTGGGGATTTAATGTTCTCCAGTGTGAAGTAAGAGTTGAAGAAGCCATGGTTGTATGAGATTTGCTATCTGATATTTGGGTCCTGTATTGATGCAATAGTTGTTCTTAAAGATGAGTTTAATCTTTGGATGAATGATGAGTAAATGAAAAGAGTTCTGTGGGTTCCCTTTTCTGCGTTTTGTGGTGTTTGATTTGTTTTCAAACTCATTCTTTTATGGGAAAAATGTTATGTTCCACTGATGAAACCGTAGATCAGTTATGTTATTTGGCTGGTTTGTGCTTAAGAATTACACAAATAACCATCACTACAAATCATCTTGATGTGACTTTTGGTTGATGACGTAGAGTGTGGGACTTGGGAGAGCTTCCCCAATGTTCGGATTATTTTTCCGAACCCCATTTTCCATTCCGATTCCAGACCAAATATCACACTCTCATTTTATCTTACTCCCTGAAGGGCATTTCGCCTATTCTGGAAATGTAGATTGGTTTTTCTTTCTTACATGAGTCATCTGTCATAATCGAGTCCAAAAATTCGAAACATCAATGATTTCATTTTGTATTCCATGTTTCATTACGAGGCACAAGCCTAAGAGCTGATTGGTTAATCAACTTTCGTAATCTTTGAGCGCTATGTCTATCAGGTGATTTAAATTTGGGATCTGTAATTTCCATCCTGTGAGAAGACTCCGCCATTCTTCAGTTTCTAATTGTAGGTTCCGGGCATTCATGCCAGGAATGACGTTTTTGTTGGTTCACAAATGATTTATGTTTTTGGTAATATACCTCTCATACCATCTTTGATGGCAATTAGAAAAAACAAAAAAATGGAGCAAAAAAAGGATATGTTCTTTGTGGGAGAGCATCTGGTCATATATTGAAGGGTTGCACTTGAACCTATCAAAATCAGCTCGAGAGATTTCTCTAGGATGCTATTGCCTGAGTGAATCGGTGAAGTTTGGTAATAGCCTGTTGAACATCTACTCTTATAATAACTTAGTTTGGCAATTGCATGCATTCCAATCACCTGAACTGTACATTAACTCCACTCTTTAAAAATTGAAATCTAAGATAACATTTACTGTTCATGGGTGGAATGCATGCAAATATCATTTCTATATTATTCTTTCATTTTCACTAATTTTTCTGACTAAAATGCAATGGGGCTGCATGAAAGTCACTTGAGTAATTCAGAATGGTCCTCTTTAACATAGAACCCTTATTTTTTAGTAGGACCAGTGAACAGGTGATCATGGAAATGAATTTGGTTCGACCAGTGGCTGCAGCAATGGCTTCAATTTTAGTTGCTGGTAGATCATTTAGAAAGAAGTCTCTTGACATTTCCGGAGCTATTTTTGCAGTTTTTGTCATGACTATTCATATTACGGTCAATTACAGGTACTTCTTGTCCTATGCATGATAAATTATTGAGGTCCAACAAATCCAAAGCATTATCCGCCAAAATTTTGGATTTGAGCTTGATCTCTAGTTTAAACCACCCCATTTATTGCGCTCTTACTTGCTTGGATACATTGGTTGCCTTCACTTGAGTTGTTGAACTCGTGCTCCTATCAAATTCAAGATTTGATTTAGTCAAAACAAAAGGTGAGAACACAATATTTGCTCTCGTTCCTACTATTGCGGATTTATTGGATTAATTTTTTTGTCTAGAGAACTCAACCTATATAAATGACATGAATCTGAAATACGCACCCGAAAAGGAACTCGGATTCTAGAATCAGATAACACAGTCAATTTATAATGCCAAAATATAAATTTCTGGCAAAGATTTGAGCATGTGACGGTCCCATTTTGTAAACACTTCACTTTTGATTTCTTCAGCGGCCAAATTAAACAAAGGTAAGTTGCTTTTGCATTTTCTCCCGGTAATATGTAGAGATTTCATAAAATTTCCAACCAAATCAACTCCGCTTCAAGCTATATTTTGGAGTGTTACGATTTAAGAAGATGTTCGTTAACGTAGACAGACAAGAAACTGTGTAGGCTATAAGATCTGGTGGCCCCATGTGTCATGAAGAGTGATGACCATGAAGGATGGGTAATTGGGATGGAATGAGTGGGTTGTATGATTCTGATTCTTAGTACATGGCAACATATTGATATTTTGAAGAAAAATGGAATGTCGAATTCGTGTTTTGATTCAGCAATTGATAACTATTTATTTTGTATTCATAATTTAAAATTAATATGGTAATAGTAACGCAACCTTTTGATAAATATAGTTCATGAAACCCTCGCAAGGCTGATATATAGTTGAGTACATCGATCAATTTTCTGTCTTTAAGTTGGCTTGAAAAGTTCTTGATCCATTTGCACTGTCTACGGGATTTGTGTGTATTGTAATGCTACACAATTCTCGCACTATTTTTTTTTCCTTTTTTTTTTTTTTTTTTTTTTTTAATTCTCGCACTATCATAGACTTACATGCATGGAATTTTCTCGTCTTCTGATGCTGAAATGTATTACAGGTTCGCAGCCATTCTGCTTGCCTTCTTTTTCACTTCTTCAAAGTTAACAAAAATTGGAGAGGACAGAAAGCGGAAAGTTGATGCCGACTTCAAGGATGGTGGTCAGCGCAATTGGTATCATCATCTCTTTCTATGAATACAAACAAGGGAATGTATGGGTACTGGGTATGCATGCACAAATGCCCATACCTTACAATATTATGGCCACTTTTGCGCATGGGTGTAGTGACTTGAAGTGCATAGGCAATTGCTTTGAAAATCAAGAAAATTGCTAAACCAATGTAATTTTCACACTTTTCCAATCAGTTTTCAATGTCATCGGAAAGTAAAACAGGAAATACTTGTAAAACATCTGTGTGTAGCCAACTTGCTGGCTTATACTGAAGGAAATTTCCCTTGCAATTGCGCTATGGAAATAACAATTTTCACTGGAATTAAGCAAATTCATAGCACAATGGGCCTTGTTCTGATCCTACTCCTGAATATGAGATTAATGACTATTATATTCAGCACTATTCATTGCAAGAGAATCGTGGATATTTTTCCATCTCTCAGAGTCTGTTTTCTGAATGATTGTTGCCTTCTAGATTTCAGTTATCATAAACAGACAACGATTATGCAATATCAAATAATTTCTTTTATCCAACTTCATTATCTAGCCTGATGGATGTTTCAGCAAGAATTTTAGGAAAGTGATACAGAGCTTTTATGCTTTTCGAATTGGTTGATGGAAAAGTTTTTTATGCTTAGTTTTCTTGGAGTTCTTTTCCACTTCCTTCAAATATTATATTGTACTTATGATGCATCTGATTAGAGCCATATGATCTACACAACATTTTAATGAATAAAGCATGACATTGAAACCTTGTTAGCAGTTAGTAATTTTAATTTACAGGATTCAGGTTCTGTCTAACAGTGGCATTGCGACGCTTTTAGTCTTGATCACTTGGAAGTTGGTGGGCGCGCATGACTATTGTCTAGATGCAAAAGAATCACCTCTTTTGACCTCTCTTGCGGGTGGCATTATTGGTCATTATTGTTGCTGTAATGGAGACACTTGGTCTTCAGAACTTGGGGTTCTCAGTGATGAGCAGCCACGATTAATCACATCCTTCAAGGTTGATATACTCTGATTTAACAATATTTCTTAGTGTAATATCTATTTCATAATTTTCATTTCTTTTAATTAATCTCTGCCACTATCATGTTGGTTGTCAGATGATTCTCTAGTCTCATTTTAAACTCTTTGTTTTTAGTAGAATTTCTCACATTTGCTTGTATTTTTTTAAACTCCATGCACTACTTTTCTCTTTTATCACCTTCTCTTAACCTTAATTCACTTTAACCAGCCTGTTCGAAAGGGTACAAATGGAGGTGTAACTAAAGCAGGACTCTTGGCTGCTGCAGCTGGGGGTAGTGTGATTGGACTAACATTTTTTCTCTTAGGATTAGTCACTACCAACTGCGCTTTTGACGTTTCTAAGAAGCAGCTATTTGTAATTCCACTTTCTGCTCTGTTTGGGTTGTGTGGAAGTGTTATAGATTCATTATTGGGAGCAACTCTCCAATATAGTGGCTTTTGCACGGTTCGCAATAAGGTTAGATTTCTATAGTTTTACTCTGTTTTGGTGCTTTTGGTACTTCAATTGTATGTTAGTTAATGTCTCACCGACTATCATATCACTGTCGATCTGACATATTCCACAGTTCTTAATGATGACGGCTCCTTAAACATTCGTATCTTCTTTTTCGGTTTTGTTGATCAGGAGTCTTTGTGGGCATACAAAATCCAAGTATAATGTGCAAAGTCAAAATTTTGTTGGTGAAATTTAGTTTTCAAAAGAATAATGATAACTAGGAATCGTCTGATCAAGAAGTAAAGACCTTAAACATTTAATTTCAGAACTTTGTGGTATAATTTTCACTTTTCAGCCCACATGTGGTAGGGTGTAGTCTATGTCAGTGTGAATTTTTGGGGTTCTTGACATTCTAACAAATATATCGTCAGATCTAGGGGCCGACCCACGATTTGGAACAGAGGGGGGGAGAACTTGAATTTTCGAAAAAAAAACTTTGTTTTTGAAACATAAATGTGATCCTTTGATTCTCATGCTTTGCAGGTAGTTGGAAAACCCGGGCCGACTGTAAAGAAAATCTCTGGTTTATGTATACTGGACAACAATGCAGTTAATCTTCTCTCCATATTGTTGACATCTTTGCTGTCTTCTATTGCTTTCTCCTATGTTTTCTGAGAGAATCGTGCTTCATATGTAATCATCTATTACCGTCTATTACTTCTATTACTATATAATAAAGCAGCAGTGTATTATAATAACTACTTTTGGTATATTTATGTGAACTTTTATATTTACTCTTATTAACTACCATTATTCCAAATCTACTCTTATTAAATACCATTAATTTTATATATTATCAATTAATTTTCTCATAACTTGGTCAATTTATTTTTTATTTTAAAATAAAAAACAAGTTTTTTCCAATCAATTTTTCATATAACAAAATATGATATTTTAAAATTCAAACAATATATAACGTGTGCAAAGACGCTAGTTGTAATAATTAGACCATTATGTTGCAGTTCCTTAAACACGAAATCATTTTATATGGATAAAATGAAACTCACAGTACATGTTGATTAAAATAGGTGATTTTTTTGACTTTGAGACAATTCTATTCATTTGAATTGATGAAAAAATAGTGTTTATATTGGTTTTTAGAGAAAATTTTATTTACAAATATAACTGAATTAATTTATGACTTTGTAATATCAAAAAAGTATGTCCAAAATACTCTATATTTTCATTTAAAAAAAATACTCTCTGTTTTTTAAATTTTAAAGATGATCGATTCTTCTTGCTACTTGTGTGATTAAAATAATTTGACTTATACTGTTATACACCACGCCTTAAAATATAGGAAAAATAATTATAACGTAAATACGTATTTCAATATTACTATTATGAAATTATATTTTATAGTAAAATTTAAAAGTAAACTAGTATCTCACCCATGCGATGCACGGAATGTTATTTTTTGTAATTAATTTTTAAAACTAATAAGTATAGTATTTGCATAAATTATTTATAATTATTGATATAATGCAATAAAAAAACTTTTATAAGACGGTCTTATGAGTTAATTTTATGAAATAAATACCTTATTTAGTTGGATTAAAGAAAATATATTATTACATTTGTAGCCTAAAAATAAATACCTTATTTAGTCGGATTAAAGAAAATATATTATTTTTAGGCTAAAAATGTTATTTTTATTGAGATAAACATCAGGTTGACTCGTTTCATTAATATGGATCTGGTAGATAGCCTTAGAAAATATCTAATAATGTAATAAATTGATTTAAATTTTAAACATTAGTTTAAAAATTAGTACATAAAAACTATTTATGTCAATAACACTAAAATAAGTATATCAATATTTATGGTCAAATTGAATTTTATTTTATCATTGTATTCGATTTTTTAATTAATTTGAACTGATAATAATTAAAAAAAATAGAAAACATATCTAAAAAATCATTTATTATTTTAACTATAAATTTTTTTTATAGAATGAATAAAATTATTTAAAAAATTTAAAATATTCTTATCATTAATTAGATTAAGAGCCCGTTTGGATTTCATAGATTTGTTTTCAAAAAAAATTGTTTTTTTAAAAGCTTTAATTTTGTGCTTTTAAAAAAACTCTAAATTTTACTTAAAATGTGATTTTTTAAACACTTAAATGACCATCCAAATACCTTATAAACTAAAAAATTACTTTTTTTAAAAAAAATACTTTTCTGATTTGGCTTTTAATACCAAACGGGACCTAATATATTTTGATTAAAAATTCTATAGATGAATAAATTTTGATTAAAAATTTAAATTATTTTTAGAACATGTTAAAAATATTTATATTAACTTTTCTATACATAATATATTAATGTAACGCATAACTAAAAATAAAAACCAAAATTTTTTTCAAAAAAAAATAAAAACCAAAATTAAATTGATATAAATAATTAAATGTAGCTTATGTTTTAAAGGGACGTCAAATTTAATTTTGAATTAAAAAAATCGAAAAAACTTCAAAATACACATTTAGAGGGTGTTCGAAGAGTTTGTAAGCTCTTGAAAATAAAGTCGTTACGAATTGAATGTGACTTCTGATTAGTAGTTTTATTTTATCATATCTAGAAAAAACGATATGTGAGACTCTAACTTAAAAATTCCATAAATTGTTCCCGTTAAATGGTTGTGTTAGAAAAAATGTATTGTTTTTAATTTATTGTGTGTTATTTTATTAGCATTTCAGTTCATATATGCATAAAACACTACAATTTGAATACGTATAATTATGATAGTATTAATTAAATTTAAATTTGATTATTTTAAAAATATTTAGCCGATAGTACCGTCAAAATAAAATCAAATGATTTTAAATATTTTAAGTTGTGTCGTAAGAATTTTATTTGAAATCTATATACATAAAAACCTAGTTATATAATTTTGAAACATTATAGAATAAGAAAATTATAAGTCAATAAACCATAAATTTCGAAAATTTAAAATCCAACAATTAAGCTTAATCCTCCAATGAAAACAATTGTAGCAGAATTAAAAATCCAAAAAAACATCTAAACTGAAAATCAAAATAAAAGTCTCATAAAACCATAATATCTAACTAAAACTTGGAATAAAGTTTCTTAGTGCGAGGAAATATATTTCAGTCCTTCTCTTCCTTGATTTTAGCCTTGAATTTTTTGTTGGGCGCAGTAGAAGAGAACTAATCAATGAGTGTTCGTTTCAGCGTTAAATCATTTAGAGCATCTTTTGAAATCACAGTCTTGCTAGTGGACTTTAAAGGTGTATAGACTTCATTTTCCGACGACAAAACCTAAAAAAATAGAAAAATTTGATGATAATGTCTTCACTCTTTTCAGAAATAATTTTTCGATTGAAAAATATTATAGTTTTTATTTTAGCAGTCTTTTCAGCTTATATATATATATATATATATATATATAATTTTAGATAAAATAATATTATATTTTGTTGAATGTTCAATATTATATATATTTATATTTTAAATTCGATTACATATTATTGTAATTTTAAATTTATTTAATAATGATAATTGTTTATTATTTTTTGAAAATATTTTTGGAAGGAAAAGTTTTATGTTTCTATTTTTAGTATACTTTGCTGTTTATATGTATATATATTAAAATTTTTATATTAAATCGTATATATATCACTCATAATACTATATTTTTTAATCTCTATTGAGTATATGCATGTATGTATGTATGTATATATATATATATATATAAAAGCAAAATAATCACCTTATTGAAAATAAAAATTAAATTTTGTTTGATCACAAAAAAAATTATTTTTAATTTAGTTTAGCTTCAATCATATTTTTATCTATATTCTAAAATTTTTATATTAAATAATATATCGTTCATAACATCAATTATTTTTGAATATTTGTAGTGTATATCTATATATGCATATAGACAAACTAATCATCCTATTAAAAATAAATGTTAAATTATATTTGATAAAAAAACCACTTTAAATTTTTTACAATCGTATTTTTATGTATATTTAAAATTTATGGATTAAATAGCATATCACTAATAATATTATTATTTTTTTTGAATATTTGTTGAGTGTTATATATATATATATATATATATATATATATATATATATATATAAACATATATATATATATATATAAATAAACAAAACACCTTATTAAGAACAAAAATTAAATTTTGTTTAATAATGAAAAATATTTTTTTTTTAAAAAAACTCTATCGCATTTTTATAAAAAAATCAAAAAATTAAATTTTGTAAAAAGACTATTTTAATTTTTGTTTTTAATTCAATCAGATTTTTTATTTATATTTTAAAAATTATAGTTTAACTATTTGTAGTTGAGTTTTATGTTTCTATATATAAAAATGCTAAAGGTATAATAAATATCATGTACAATGATATTTACAATAATAATATCTTAAGATTTTGTTATTTTATCACGATATTTTGTATTTAATTTATCATGATATTTTGAAATATGAAATTTTTGTATTGAATTTTTTGGGTTGTATAATTTGGTGTCCAAATTTCTTTGTATCGGGCAAAACAAAACAATTAACGCTAAAATAAAAAATTAAATTTTGTTTGATCACGATAAAATATATTTTAATTTTTAAAGATTAAATTGTATTTTTATCTATATTTTAAAATTTTTAGATAAAATATTTTATCATTTATAATATTATCTTATTTTTTGAATATTCAATATTATCTCTATCTATAATTTTAAATTAAATAATATATTATTTGTATTTTTAAATTTTATGATATCTTTACTATTTTCGAAAATGTGTTTTGGGCGGAAAAATTTGTTTTATTTCTATTTATGTGACTTTTTTGTTTATATATATATATATATATATATATGTATATATATATATGTATATATAGATTGTATTAAATACATAAATCAAAACTATACTTGTTTCTTAGTCTCCGTGTGAGAAAATCTTGTTGTTTATCAATCCCTAGTTTTTCCATTGTTGAGCTATTTTTTGCCCAAAATTGGCTTAAATGTCTTTATTTTCTCTATTAGATTTATTCCATCATAATTGACTTTAAAAATAATATAATATGAAAGGAAAATATGTCTTGGCGTGCAAGACATAGAATCGCTTCAATTATTTTCCTTTTAAACAATTGTGAGAATTAAAAAGAAGAGACGCAGAGAATTATTGAAGGATTTCTGAAACCAAGCCATTGTATATAGGATTTTCGGTTGAAGAATCCATGCCGCCGTCCGGTATTTTCTGTGTTGTCACACAACATCAGTACACAACATCGTGGTTACTGCCGAGTGAAGATCATTCAAACTTTTACTTGCGGTTTTAATTCTCCTACTGCAACTTTTGGTTTTCTATACATGATTTATAGATGTTCGAGTGTAGTTTTAATATCTCAATTGTTTGAGATATTTGACCATTTTTTTAACTATCTACTTTTCGTTTTCAATTTAGAATTGAATTTATAGTGTTGTTTGGATTTATCAACGTGTTGAGAGATCTGAATTTTATAGGAATTACTAGGATTGATTTTTGTAATGAGATGTTACTTTATTCTAGTTATTGGTTTTTTGCCTTGAGGCATCGTACAAGTGCTTACACTAGTTCATAGTAATTCGTGTGTTAACTGTTCTTTACTTTACTTTACTTTACTGTTTATTTCCGTTGCTTAATTATATGTGCTTAAGTGTCTTAATTCAAACATATTAACCTTTGGTTGATGTTGTCTCTGATGTTACCAACATCATAAGACAACATCAGTATATTAAACTTTTTGGATTTGTCTATTATGTCATGTCGATATCTTTCATCTGGTATCAGAGCCTTCTCTTGACGATACTAAAATTCGATTCTTATTGATAGGAACATAACGGATACACCTCCAGCAAATGCATGATTGAAATCGCCTGTCTTGGATGGAACAAATTACCCTTTATGGAAGTTAAAGATTCGAGTCTACATTAAATCCATCGAAAAAGAGCCTAACAAAGTGTACTCAATGGCTGGACTTCTCCGAAAATAATAGATGGTGATGGTGACTGACAGTAGAAACAAGCCAAAAACCACTTGGACTACAGAGGAAGTACAAATATCAAACTACAATTCTAAAGTCCTAAATACCATATCATCAACAGTGGATGTTAGGATGTTCAGTGTGGTGACCCGTCCCAGAATCACTAAGAAATCCAGCTTAAGCATGAAAAATAACTTAATATACAATAATCAGGTAAACCGGAAAATTTAATCAATTCAACTAAAATCTACCGGCATGAATACAACCGATCCAAAAACAAATACTGATAATTGCTATAAAACTCAATCGAAGATAAAACTCAACTCCACAAGGGAAACCTGGTATAGTAAAATCCACCCTGCTGCTGCTCAACGACTGCTACCTCCCAGTCCGTCTAACCTAAGTCCTACCCCATAGAATAGGGTGTCCGAAACCAAAACCGAGGACGTGAGCTAACAACACTTAGTACAAATATATGAGTGAAACGACCCTAACCTCTATTTTACATTAAATAGATGAGACAAGAAAGATTTCGGGATATTTTTAATATTATTATTATTATTTAAAGAAAATATTACAAAATTTTTGCCATGACCTATCTGAAAATATCTATTCTGACCTGTCTTAACACATCAGTTCAAACTATAAAGAAAGACTCCCCAGAGATAGAAACGTAACACGATAACCTAAACACCTGAAAGAGCATAATCCTAGCTACAAGGGGAGAAAAGCGGATAACGAGTTTACATGTCAAGTAATAAAGCAGGGAATCTCATCCTGCTAAAACAACTGGAAAATAAACAAGTGTAAATAATTCTTTATTACAGACAACTCAATACTGAAAAGAAAAAGGGAAGCGACGGTCATGGGTGTGCTCCGCCGAATGCCGTCAACCCTGGTGATCCTATGTAGTACCCCGTAACCGAAATTGGTAATTAAGAGATTAATTATGTTAATTAAACCAATTTGGTATCTGAAGGATCGAAAGCTCCGAAGGTGAGATCGGAAGCTCCGATCAGGATCGGAAGCTCCGATCGATATTATGTCATGCATGACGTGTGGCAGGATCGAAAACTCCGATCGGGATCGAAAGCTCCGATCGCCCTATCCGAAGTCAACCAGTGAGATTTTGACATGTGGCAGATAAAGATGTTCGGAAGCTCCGATGGCAGGATCGGACGTTCCGATCAAGGATCGGAAGTTTCGATCGAGGATCGGAGGTTCCGATCGATGCCTATAAATATAAGGTCCGAGGCATTCATTTCTTGCCAATTTCGAATTCTCTCCTTCGCCCTCGTGGCTCTATTTTAGGGCTTTGGGTACTCTTATTTTAGAGTTGGATTAGGGAACATATTTTAGTATAGTCAGACAGTGTATGACATAGTAGCGGAGCAGCGCTCGTATTGTAGAGCCGTGTTCGAGGCTGTGGATTCGCAGCAGGGGAGTTCCCTAGTTGCGGGATAGTCGCCATCAGTGGGCTGACAACGGACGCAGGTATAGCTATGGTCTCCTTAAATTATTTAGGAGTATGCAATAGCTTAGTTAAGGCTTTTAGCGCTTATTGAATGATGCATGGGTATTTGCATTGTAGACTTGATGATAGGCTTGGAACCTAGAGTGGGACTACTAGGACTGCCTTAGAAAGGTACGTAAGTACTGACTGAGATTGCCAGCGGATATGCATGCTTATATGTTGCATTTATGTGTTTGCATGTTATTATTGTTATGCGGCATGTGCATATCATCTTGTGCCTGTACATCTGTATATTGTTGTGAAAATTCCTCGCAAGCGTACGATTGTCAAGTTTTAATATAGTGATAAAATCAAGTATCGATCCCTCAGGGAGTAAAATGAAAATAATAGTGCTTGTAATTAGAATAGTCCAAATTTTATCTAGAAAATCAATAATCAAGAATTTTGCAATTAAAATAAATAATTAAGAGATTTAAAAGCACGCACACAACTTTCAGATTAAAAATCAATCAGAGAAAATGGTCCAGAGGTATAGATTTCACCTGGTTTCAACAACAATCAATCCTAATTAATTAATCTTCATGAATTTCAAAGAATTAATAGCCAAGAATACTTACGTGTATTATTCCCTCTCCCGAGTGCCGAATAAAATATATCAACTACAATTCAATTCCAATATCCCTATTAAGAATCTACTTGCAGTGATCAATTCAAAACTATGTTTTTTTTAAAAGCTCTGTTAAAGTTATAAGCTCTCCCGAGTCAGATAAACAATTAACAGTGTATTTTCCAATGGTCCTATTCAAAATCTCCTCTCCCAAGTGCCAGATTTCAAATAAATATTACAAATCAATTATTGATCAGATAATTGAAAAGACAATCAATTCTAGAAAAAACAATTAATCTAGAAGAAATTCAATCCAATAAAATAAAGAATTCAAGAAAGTGTCTACACCAGGTTCCATCCGACCTCTAGACTATAAAAATTAGTTCATAATAAAATTCTGAATAAAACAATAATCCATAAATTCAAACATATTCAGAATAAAATAAAAGATAAAAGAAACAAATCCATCGTCGACGCCGTGTCCGGTCGATCAAACTCCGTCTTTGTTCTTCAATTAAGCTCCAGAAATTCCTTCCCAAAAGTTCTCGATCAAATCTCTGATTCCTCCTTTACGTGTTGTGGCGGCTCTCCTTCCTTAGTCTGATGAAAAATTATGCCTTTTATATCGTCTCCCAAAGCCCACTCAAAAGCCCACAAAATATAGAAGTTTCCTTCCGATAAAATATTTCCAAGTTCAGAAATTGGCGACAAGCGCCCGCTCCATAATTCACGCGCCCGCGTATAACTCTCTGTTCTCAATTTTCTCGCCTCCCAAAAACTTGAGCGATAGCTCTTCTTTGAGCGCTAAAGGGAAGCGCTGAACTTAGGCCCAATAATATGGCCCATCACTATTCCTTTCTTTGTCTGTTCGTTTCTTTTCTTTTCTTTTCTTCTTTCTTCTTCCCTTTTATTCTTTTAATTCTTTTCTCTCAAATCTCATTTTTCTCAAAATCTCCATAATTTCCTACAATCACAAAAACAACACAATACCCATATAAATCTGCTCGAAACAAATATTTAACAATTAAAATCATATATAAATTAAGTGTATAAAATACACTTATCAAATACCCCCAAACTTAGACTTTTGCTAGTCCCGAGCAAAACTATTAAATTCCAACAACTCATTCTATCAAACCCACAAAAATAGTCAAGAAATATTATGGAACAATGGCCTCAACAATGATTTCAAAAATATCAAATCCAAATCATATCCAACCTACTAACACTTGAAAGTTTTAGCCAATCACAAAATAATAACCGCATAAACTCACAATCTCCGCAACTCAAGTTCAAAACACCATTCTCCAAATTCAATTCAAACATTCATAAATCATGAGGACTTTTCAAGGATATCATAGGATCAAATATAGGATATTAATCAAAAACACTCACAATTAGGTAAATGCAAAGAATAAACGTGTAAGTGTTTAGATCAAAATTCATAATCATTAAAAGCATCAATCAACAGTCCATATGCTAGATTCTCGCAACTCTTCTCCACTAGTATATTGGGCAACTGAGACTCGGTCAATAGGACTTATTCAGCTTATAATGTAAGGCCTGGCTCATGGCTACAAATGAAGGATAAGAATTCAAAATAAGGAGTAATTCATATTATCAAACTCAATTACGACTCCTTTTTCATTCACAATTTCACATTCTTTCAATTCACTTCATTTCTCAACTTTTTCACAACTCACTTTTCAGAACTTTTTCAACTCTCTACCACATTTTTCAACTCTTTTTTCTACTACCTTTTTTTTCATCTTTTCAATTCATCCACCACACCAATCCTTTTTTTTTTTTTCAAATAAATCTAGGAGCATAAAACATTTTAGCATTCAAATTACTTCCTTAAAGGTAGGAAATAGTGTTTAGGCTAATTAGGTAGTCAATGTAGGACCTTGAAATAATGACGAATGGGGGCTTAATCACACGTTTACACGCATGCCATTCGATTTTCAATAAAGCTCAAACAAGGTACTAGGGATAAAATAGATAATTAGGTAGCTTGAAAGGCTCAAACGAATTCAGAAAAATCTCCTAAATCATTCCTAATCTCAGTTTTGCCCGTATTTCGCCTCGAAAAGTGTTCGAACTAGTTCTAGACAAGTCTCAATCCACAATTAAATCATACAAATTCAATCAGCGCAGAAAAAGAATAATCATCAGCAGTTAAAGATGATTTTCAACAAATTTCAGATTTCTCGTACCTCAATGTACTAATATACAAGTGTAACTCAAATGGGCAACTAAGGATAAATTCAATGAAAATTAGGCCCAAAAATTTCAAACAATGCCTCAATAATATCTATGTCTGTATGTCTCAAAAATCAGATTCAAGCATTAATCACGAAGTATATAGGAAATTGTTCATCTAATTGGTTCCATTTTTTTAAAAAATATTTGTTAGATAAGTGGACAATCATGGATTTCAGTTATAGCACAAAAATATTTTTCATTGGCCATGCATCCATATATTTCTCAACTCAATTCAACTCAACTCAACAAAAACAACAATTAAAAACTAATTCTATAAAGCACACAAAAAAATTCAACTACTCAAATGTCAACCAAACAACTAAATCACTAAATCAAAAACAAACTAATTCTCCCCCCAAACTTAATGTAATCATTGTCTCTAATGATTAAAAATCAAGAAAAAGAACAAGGGACTCATACCTTCGACACCGAGCATCAGGACTCGGCGTCATCATCATCATCTCCATGGAACGAAGGTGCAACAGCAGCAGTATCATCAGAAGACCACTGCGGAGGAGCTGGATAAGGCACAACAGTGGGCGGATAATTCTGGGCAAGAGCGGCAGTGAAGTCATGCATATATGTCATATGTGCTCGCATCATCCTCCACTGCTTCTTCATCTGAGAAAGCACGGCCGTAGAATCATCACGAGTAGAATACTCAGGGGCCGGATGTGTCGGTATAGAATACTCAGGGGCCGGATGTGACGGTAGTGACATAAGTCCTTCCAAATGGGAAGGTGCTGGCTCAAAGTGTGGTAGTGGCTCCGAGGGTTGCGGTGGTTCAGCTGCCTTTTCAGAAGTACTGGCTGCTTTCTTCTTCTTGTCTCGTCTCAATGCACCAGTAATTCTTATAGGACCTCGAATTGGAAGAATCTGCTCTGTATCATCCCACACAACACCAGCTAACCGGCAAAGTTGAGTAATCAAGGACGAGTGGGGTAAACTGATAGTCGAGGAACCCCTAACTGCAGCAATAATAGACTCCTGAATTACTCTCCCAACATCAACGGATTTCCCTGTCACAATGCAGTACACCAGTCCAGCTCTAACCTTAGTCACATCGGATGTATGCCCAGATGGCAACATCCTGGCAGCCACAAACTCATGCCAATTGTTCGCTTCTCGTCGAAGAAATATGGATGGAAATGTAACAACTTCATCCTTCGCATTCTTCTTCCATTCCGCCCCATCCTCACACAAGGTCTGAAGTACAATGTTATCAGGATATGACTGATTCTTAAATACCTCATACTCATCATCTGCAATGTCCAGATCCGGCATTTCATAGAGACGGTTAATTGTACTCTTATCAAAAGGCACCAATTTCCCTCGAACTCGAACTTTCAGATTCACGTCTTTGACCATCAAATTTGCATAAAACTCATGAATCAATGATATAACAGCATCTGGTGGACTCCTCACAAATGTCTCCCAACCTCTTCTCTTTGCTTCAATTAACGCCGGTGCACTATACTCTCTCAAACTCATTCCTCTTTCTTTGTGCATCCCTCGCTCCATTACATCAAAACAATACCTCTCCGCTGTGGCATTCCAAAATCTATGTCTATCGTATGAAGCAGCAGAGGACGACGAAGAAATTGCTCCTTTCCCTTTGGTTTTTGGTGGCATTGTAACTTAATAATTCAACTCACTTCAAATCAAATGCCTCAAACAATGCAATAGACTCCCAAAAATTCCAACAACATAACTCAAGCAATTCAACAAACACTTGGTAGGCACTGATAGAATTTTATAGAATTTCACTGCCATAAATGTACTCCAACCGCAAATGTACTCCAATCCACAACTCAGACAAAACTCAGACAACCCAATACCCTCAAATCACAATATTTATCAAAAATCAAATGTAAGAGATAAAATTTCAGCTGTTTTACCGTTCACGAATACATTTTCCAAATTCTTCAATTTCCCTTTTCTCGACAAGGTGAGATGGAGCAAGATCAATTTTTAGAATCTCTGCAGCTGATGATATTTTGTTGAGTAGAAGATTTACGATGATCATGCCCTTGCGTGATATTTAAATATAGACTGGGGATCGTGATTTAAGTCATGTAAGTCTGGGAGGAAGACTCTGGAATGGGCTTTTAAACTCCTGAAGTCATGCGTGCGCGATAGCGCCTAAACATTCGCGCGTTAGCGCTTGACGTTGCGCTGTGAAGTAGCGCGATAGCGCTTGGAAGGTGCTATAGGAGCGCGTTAGCGCTTCATTGGAGGGTGAAGGAGCGCGTTAGCGCTTACGATAGCGCTGTTGGTGAGCTTGAAGCGCGTTAGCGCTAAGTGAAGCGCTAATGAGCAGCGCGATAGCGCTTAGGATGCGCTATTGGCTTGGCTTCGGTGTGTGGAGTGCGGGCGGGCGCGCATGAGCCTCTGATTTCAACTCCCAAATCGTAAGCGGACGCCTCCAATCTTGGGCGAGCGCCTATAATGGGCTGCATGAAGACCAAAATCCTGAAAAATAATTCAACAATTTTAAAATTAGGCCTCCAAAATTATCAACAATAATTCAAAAAACTTAAAATTAGCTAATGAGCAAAAAATAAAAAAAAAAAAATTAAAGCAGAAATTTAAATAAAAAAAAAAAAAATTAAAATAAATAAAAATAAAACAAAAATTTTGGGTTGCCTCCCAAAAAGCGCTTGGTTTAGAGTCGCCAGCCCGACTCTCAAAGTATTAAGTCTTCCCTTTCTCTTTCACGCGCCAAATAAATTCCACGATTCGCCTTTTAAATTTTCCTTTTTTCGTGTTCTTCTTTGGTGGTTTTGGCGCTCTCTCATTCGATGAATCAACCGCAATGTCGGCTTTTGAACAACCCTCCAACTTCATAACCGGTTCAATTAAGCATAATTGTTCGATGGATGGATTAGGTGCTTTCGTAAATAAGTTGAAGATTACTCGTTCGCACTCCACACCCATTGACAACTCCCCTTTCATCACTTCAATTTTTGCATCTGCCGTGGCCAAGAATGGTCTCCCAAAAATGAGTGGAGCACCATGATCTGCTTCTATATCCAATACCACAAAATCCGCTGGGAAGATGAATTTATCCACCTTGACTAGAACATCTTCAACAATTCCTAGTGGATATTTAATGCTCCGATCCGCCAATTGTAATGAAATCTTAGTCGATTTCATATCTCCCAACTCCAAGGCCCTGTAAATAGATAATGGAATTAAATTAATACTGGCCCCTAAATCACAAAGTGCATTATTAAAATGAGAACCACCAATAGAACAAGGAATAGTAAAACTCCCTGGATCCTTAAGTTTCTGTGGCATCTTCTTTTGTAGCACCGCACTGCACTCTTCCGTCAGATTGACCACCTCGTTCTCTAGCAGTCTCCTTTTCTTGGACATCATCTCCTTGATGAATTTCGCGTAGTTCGGCATTTGTTCCAAAGCATCAGCAAAGGGAATGTTGATGTGAATTTTCTTGAAAATCTCCAAGAATTTGGAAAACTGCTCGTCCAATGTTTTCTTCTTGAACCTCTGCGGGTAGGGAAGTGGAGGCTTATACATCGGTTTTGACTCCTTCTCCTCAACTTTTTCCTCAAGTTTCTTATCCGCAACATTAGGTTCTTGAATTCCAACTTCTTTTCCACTTATCAACTCTATGGAATTGCACTGCTCCTTGGGATTTACCTCAGTATTGCTAGGAAACTGGCCGCGGTTGTTGTCCTTCAGTGCGTTCGCCAACTGCCCTATGCTGGTTTCCATGGATTGTAACACAGCACCCATGTTGGTCATGTGCGTCTCCAAACTGTCAAGTCGAGACTCAGTTCTTGCCATCCTCTTACCTGATTCCTGCACAAAAGTACTAACCACATCCTCCAACGACTGCTTACCCTCATCCTTGTTTGTATTGAATCCCGAAGGATTCAGCACATTTTTATTGTTAGCATACGAAAAATTTTCATGATTACGCAAGCTAGGATGATAAGTATTTGGGACAGGGTTACCTCTATAGCCTCCATATCCTCTGTAGCCATTTGGATTTATATAATTGACTTGCTCTATGGTCGGTGATCCTTCAACTCCATTTGAATCTGCAACATTAATTTTATTCAAAGAAGCTACCTGTGTAGTCAGTGCAGATAATTGAGCAGTGATGGACGTGAGAGGATCCACTGCATACACTCCAATCGGCTTCTTTACTCCTATACGCTCAGATGGCCATTGGAAACTATTGACCGTCATCTCCTCCAACATATCATAAGCCTGAACATGATCCTTCGCAAATATAGTACCTCCAGCCGCTGAGTCCACATTCATTCTCGTAGGCGCATTCAGTCCGTTGTAAAACCACTCAATCTGTTCCCAATCTGCAAAATTGTGGTTAGGACAACGTCTTAATAATTCTTTATACCTTTCCCACGCCTCGTATAACTGTTCAGTGTCCAGGTGCTGATCTCGATCTTCAGTTGGGTGGTTTTGGCAGGAGGAAAATATTTTGCAAGAAATTTTTCTGCCATCACCTCCCAAGTAGTGATGCTTCCAAGCGGCAGTGATTGCAACCAACTTCTGGCTTGATCCCTGAGAGAAAACGGAAACAAGCGTAAGCGTATAGTATCCTCAGACACACCATTAATTTTTACCGTATCGGTTATCTCCAAAAAGGTGCGTAGGTGTAGATAAGGATCAGCAGTGACGCTTCCATTAAATTGGTTCTGTTGAACCATGTTGATCAATGCAGGCTTCAGCTCAAAATTGTTTGCATTGATAGTTCCTCGAGCGATTCCAGAATAGTGAGCCTGGATCGTCGGTCTGAAGTGATCTTTAATAGGCACTAGGGGAGCTTGGTTTTCTTCTTGTTCAGCCATTCTTTCAAGTTCTTCTCTTCTAGCTCGTCTTAAAGCACGTGCAGTGCGCTCGATCTCGGGATCAAAATTTAGAGAATTAGAACTTTGAGATCGTCGCATAGACTGCAATTAAAAATAAGAAGAAATTAATTAGCAACTTAAAATTAAAAAAAAAACTCTAAATTAAAATCTAGACTAATTGGTAACAAGACTAAAAATTAATCAAATTTACTCCCCGGCAACGGCGCCAAAAACTTGTTGTGAAAATTCCTCGCAAGCGTACGAGTGTCAAGTTTTAATATAGTGATAAAATCAAGTATCGATCCCTCAGGGAGTAAAATGAAAATAATAGTGCTTGTAATTAGAATAGTCCAAATTTTATCTAGAAAATCAATAATCAAGAATTTTGCAATTAAAATAAATAATTAAGAGATTTAAAAGCACGCACACAACTTTCAGATTAAAAATCAATCAGAAAAAATGGTCTAGAGGTATAGATTTCACCTGGTTTCAACAACAATCAATCCTAATTAATTAATCTTCATGAATTTCAAAGAATTAATAGCCAAGAACACTTACGTGTATTATTCCCTCTCCCGAGTGCCGAATAAAATATATCAACTACAATTCAATTCCAATATCCCTATTAAGAATCTACTTGCAGTGATCAATTCAAAACTATGTTTTCTTTAAAAGCTCGGTTAAAGTTATAAGCTCTCCCGAGTCAGATAAACAATTAACAGTGTATTTTCCAATGGTCCTATTCAAAATCTCCTCTCCCAAGTGCCAGATTTCAAATAAATATTACAAATCAATTATTGATCAGATAATTGAAAAGACAATCAATTCTAGAAAAACAATTAATCTAGAAGAAATTCAATCCAATAAAATCAAGAATTCAAGAAAGTGTCTACACCAGGTTCCATCCGACCTCTAGACTATAAAAATTAGTTCATAATAAAATTCTGAATAAAACAATAATCCATAAATTCAAACATATTCAGAATAAAATAAAAGATAAAAGAAACAAATCCGTCGTCGACGCCGTGTCCGGTCGATCAAACTCCGTCTTTGTTCTTCAATTAAGCTCCAGAAATTCCTTCCCAAAAGTTCTCGATCAAATCTCTGATTCCTCCTTTACGTGTTGTGGCGGCTCTCCTTCCTTAGTCTGATGAAAAATTATGCCTTTTATATCGTCTCCCAAAGCCCACTCAAAAGCCCACAAAATATAGAAGTTTCCTTCCGATAAAATATTTCCAAGTTCAGAAATTGGCGACAAGCGCCCGCTCCATAATTCACGCGCCCGCGTATAACTCTCTGTTCTCAATTTTCTCGCCTCCCAAAAACTTGAGCGATAGCTCTTCTTTGAGCGCTAAAGGGAAGCGCTGAACTTAGGCCCAATAATATGGCCCATCACTATTCCTTTCTTTGTCTGTTCGTTTCTTTTCTTTTCTTTTCTTCTTTCTTCTTCCCTTTTATTCTTTTAATTCTTTTCTCTCAAATCTCATTTTTCTCAAAATCTCCATAATTTCCTACAATCACAAAAACAACACAATACCCACATAAATCTGCTCGAAACAAATATTTAACAATTAAAATCATATATAAATTAAGTGTATAAAATACACTTATCATATATCTTTCGAGATGATCCAGTTAGGGTTGCTCAGCCCTGTTAGGAGGTTTGATATCGAGTACCTTTAGGTACTGATACCTCGAGGACTCCGCGGTCCGCGTCCGGGATTCGGGAATGAGTGGTCGCACACAGTGGTTAGCTACCCGGATGTGACGAGCTTATATCTCTGGCGCCAGTTTGAGCAGTTTGTATACAGTTATCCCAGATATGGATACCCGGTCATTTGCATGCATCATATTTGTATGTTTATCCGTGCTTTCGTATTGAGCTTAGAGCTCACGTCCAGTATTTTCTGTGTATCTGGATACCCTATTCGATGGGGCAGGTATAGGTGCAAGATTGAGCACCAGGAGCCTGGAGTAGCCAGTGACCTTAAAGACAACAGGATTAGCTGTAGGTTTTATTTAAAGTAATTCGATTGGGTTGTATAAATCGAGTTTGATTAGCCGGTTGTATTCTGCCGGTCTACTTGTATTTAGTCTTCCGCAGCAATTTGATTTAATGCATGCTTAATTATGCTCTTAACTCTGATTAGGTAGTGGATCCGGGTCGGGTCGCTACATTTATGGTATCAGAGCAAATGCATGCAAGGGACTTAGGAAATTGATAATAAGACCTCTTGATTATCCTTGTAGGATTGATTGAGGCTAGCGAAAGAAGATTTGGTTCTTCAGTGCCAAGGTTTGCGGCAGAAGTTTTTACTATAAGGAATGCAACAGTGATGAGAACACCAGTAGTAGCATATCGATAGATAGACTGACTGCTGTGGACGGTTCATCATTCGATGCATTGGGATGTTGATCAAAGAACATATGGATTCCAGCCAGGGAAGACTGAAAGAGAAGATTGGTTATATCGCGTCAGATACCTCTGAGGGCTTTTTGGAACGAATGGTGTTTAGTAATCCATTTGGTTCCAGTCTTTGAAGATTCTCCACTCGTAGTTGGAGAGATTGTCAGATAGACCTTTACCAGAGAATGCCTCGAGTGCCTAAAACATGACAGGTTTCGAGAGTGAGGTCTTTAACCTCGTGCAGAATATGGTTTTGCCGGTATGCTTGTATCGATGCTTTTGGTAGGCATACGAAAAACTTCATGTTCAAAATCATGATTTAGATACAAGAAGAACGCTGATGGTAGATCGTGAGCAGAAGAAGTCGACTGACATGCACTGACGCAGAGCATAGCTGGTTAGCTATCACGTGCCATTTCTTCGGAGTTCTTCGTTGGAGGACATGTAAAGAGACTTGGATGGAAGTATGCTTGTATCGATGCGTGTGTCGATTGGAAGCTTCATGCTCAAAAAGTGAAGACAAGTTCGACGATTTTAAATACTGTATTGATGTATTTGTAAACAGTGTTTCAGTTGTAATGAATCATCAGAAATTGGTTGTATCAGTTCAAGTTATTGGATGTACATTTTGTTGTATTTTGAAAAACTATATGTATTACATGGGATTGTAATAAAGGAAATTGTACATAACTTGAAGTAATGATACATGTTCAAAGATTCGTGTTTGATTACAAGTAATTTTACTAAGTTTGGCTTGGAATTAGTTGACTAGGATAGCTCATGGATTTTGAGTAAGTCAACGGTAACGAATTGACATGGGATTAGTCTAGGTGTCTTCCTAGGGCTGAACTAATTAGTTGTTTGACTGAGTTAGTGCCATTGATGAGGTAACTCATCTGGGAGCATGGAAATATCGATCTTGTTTGAAATTTTGAGTTTTTGTTCTAAGTTGTTTCCTTAGGACGGTAGTCTGATTGACCTGAATAGGTTGAGACTTCGTGATGATGGGATTTCATCGGGATACCAAGACAGGTATATGCCGAGAGTTGTGGACTAGGACCATGACTAGACATGATGGAGCGCGACCCTATGCCAGTGTTACTCTGGGAGTCTTTCGTACTTTGGAGAATGCCTGGAAGCCTTCGTGCTTCAGGATTTGGCGGTGGGAAGGCTACTTAGTCTAGAGTTTTGGTAACAGTCACGACGGGGTATAACATTGGATTGGATGCCTGGTTAGATGTCAGCGGTTTAGATATCGCCTGACTGTCGTCAAAGATATTGGTTTGCAGTTTTGTCATAAGGACCAGTCTTGGAAGGATATTCCTTGACGAGTGCGTACTCTGAGCAGACAATTTTAGTCTATTGAATACTGCTAGACTAGTGGATCTAGTCGGTGTTTGGATGCTCTTGTGATAGGGGCTATCCAGGAGATGGTTTGTGAACTTCCTGAAACATTTGACTCGGAGATGAGTAGTTTTCAGCATTAATGGTTTCCTTCAGTGATAGATTATATCCGATGCTAAGGATTGTACATGACTATTTGAGGCGTGAGGATAGCGTGATTTATGCCAGTGTACACTTGGTGGTGATTTCAGGTGGGACACCGCGGCAAGTAACCTCTGTCTCGATTTGTTGCAGTCTTAGCAAGAGATATATTTATCAGGAGCAAGTTTAGCGACAGTTGGTAGAGAGTCAGTATCAATACGAGATTGGTACCGGTGACTACTAATAGCTATTGTCTGACTTTGTCAGAGATAGGTGAGTTGAATCAGCTGTGATTCTTTTGATTCCAAATATTTGGGATATGCGGACGTATGGCCGTGAGATCATGATTATTGATCGAGCCATGTGAGATTTCAAATGACCAAGACCTGGCGGATGGTTGCCATAATTTGGTTGGTACTGACAAGTTGTGTGATAGTCACCACTTATCGACGAGGTCGATTGGTTGAGCAGATCAGTAATTAATATATCATGAACCGAGAGATACTTGGGACGATACTATAAGCCGTCGTGCTTATGAGTTTGGATCCTCTAAGTAAATGTCTCGGAACAGTAAGAGAATTATTTGCATTCAGGATTCTCGGGTGATTGAGATTTTTGGAGTGCAGTCGTTTGGACTTTCAAGTTCGATAGATCACGTGAGGTGATTGCATGTTTTGACTTTGGTAAGTCATAGCTAGTTCGATAACTCGGGTAAAAGCTATCAGTGGTAAGCAGAGACATTCGGACTTAGTGACATTTCAGGAAGAGTATCTTCTCGGTAAGAGAAGACATAATTGATCTGAACATTGCTTGGTATTAGCAATGGTTGACCCAGTTTTGGAAATAGAATTGTTCCATGCTATTGGATTACAGTTTTGGGAACTGTTAGCCGAATACTTGTTTAGGCATTTCCAGCAGTTTTCTCGGAGGATTTTCGTTAAATTGTGATTCGACGAGTGTTGCGGAATTCAATGAGCATTAGCAGGCCGATATTAGTTGTTTGTTCGTGGGATGATACGACAGCTGAGACTGTGTTCAGAGTCTAGTGAGATTGTTGTCGGTGATTTCCCAGTACGTTCTGATGTGCTATGCCATTGAGGTGTTGGGATCGACCGAGATCTATCGGGTAAATTCGTTGGTTTACCGCATGTGTCATGGATTGCGCGAAGGGTTGAGGTGAACTAGTTTTGTTCATCTTGGTAGCAATTCAAGTGTGACTTGGGATTGTTATCTATGGTTGGATAACCAGTGTTGCGAATTCAATTGATATCTCGAGTGACGAGATAGTGGTGATCGTTAATCTAGACTACTAATGTTGTAGATGTTGCGGTCCCATCTATGTGTTCAACATTATAGCGGTGACATTCTTTGAGAATATTAGTCAGCATCGAAAAAAATAAGTACGGAATGTAAGTCTATCGATGCTAGGAACTTTTGGGATTGGTTGTTATCTGTGGCAGGACGTCAAGTGGGAATCGATTGGTTAACACTTGCGGTTACCTCTGGGATTTGATGTCAGTGTTAGACCAGTGGAGATACAGGTTGGTTGTATCTGGTCTTCTCGTTAGTACGAACTGATTCTAGCAAGAGGGATAGTCGGTATCAAGTGGTATACTTGACGAGGAACTATCACTGCTAAGGTTCGTAGGAACAGTGGGTATTCGAAGAGCAGTCGAGAGCACTCTATTGATCGTAAGGCTCGGTTATACATCCAAAAGATTGTTCTACTTCATGGATGCCGGTGGGCATTGTCAGAGATCGAGACCCAGGTTTGCTTCCATATTCTGGGGGAGTGTCCAGCGTGCTACGAGCACTGCTTTCAGTTTAAATACTGAATATCATCCAGAGACAGATGGTCAGATGGAGAGCGCTATCCATAACTTGGAGGACATGTTTTGGGCGTGTACTATGGATTTTTGGTTCAGTTTAGCCAGATCAGTTGTCATTGATTAAGTTCGCTTACAACAATAGGTACCATCGTAGCATTGGGAGGACACCTGTTGAGGCGTTGTACGAGCGACTTTTCATACTCCATTCTTCTAGAAAGAAGTGGGGGAGACAGTATTTCTGAGAATGTCACTTTTTCGTATGATTCTCAGATTTAGTCTTAAAGGCAAGTTGTCTCCCAGGTTTATCGGTCCGTTTGAGATCTTGGAGAACATTGGTGATTTCACTTATCGACTAGCTTTGCCGCCGCATCTTTCCAGTATTCACGACGTGTTCCACGTATCACTGTTGCGACGGTATGTGGCGGATGAGTCTCATATTCTGCAGCGGTCTGAGGTTCAAGTGAGCAAGGATTTGACCTATGCTAAGAAACCTATTCGTATCCTGGATTATAAGGATAAGGTTTTACGGAACAAAGTCATTCCTTTGGTTTTAGTTCAGTGGCAGCGCCGAGGCACTGAGTAAGCTACTTGGGAACTTGAAGAAGGGATGCGTGAAGACCATCCTGAGTTGTTTTGATTTCAGTTTTGAGTTGTATTCGGTTGTAACGTTTGATTGGAATAAGGAATGTTTCTGTACCTTGTATTGCATTCGGTACTTAAGATCTATTTTCGAGGACGAAATATCTTAAGTGGGGGAGAATGTAGTACCCCGTAACCGAAATTGGTAATTAAGAGATTAATTATGTTAATTAAACCAATTTGGTATCTGAAGGATCGGAAGCTCCGAAGGTGAGATCGGAAGCTCCGATCAGGATCGGAAGCTCCGATCGATATTATGTCATGCATGACGTGTGGCAGGATCGGAAACTCCGATCGCCCTATCCGAAGTCAACCAGTGAGATTTTGACATGTGGCAGATAAGGATGTTCGGAAGCTCCGATGGCAGGATCGGACGTTCCGATCAAGGATCGGAAGTTTCGATCGAGGATTAATATAGAAATTAATATAAAATTCATCATGACTCCGATTGATAAACCAATTTCACCAATGTGCACAGAAACCATTTCTGCACCTTTTAAAGTCAAGATAATTTTTCTGAATCCGAATTCAGTGATTTCCAAAAATGTCCATCCCTATGTCATTTTAGGAAATTCCACTCCCTTTAGTTAAGAAGTCCAACTTCTCTTTCATTAAATTTAACTCTTTAAATTTAACTATCTCAACGGGGTTTAGTAATCCATTACTTGTGTGACCGTCAATGGTTCAGGGATACAGCTAGCCGCGGGCTCACAACTCCTTGTGACTCGGAACAACGATTTCCGACTTACCCAATGAATCATGGTAAGAGCGTCTAACAACATCGTCCCATGATTCTCTAGGTATCACTGATAGTGCCTGCAAGAACCAGTAAGTTTTGGTTAGCGTACAGTACAGTCCCTTCATCCATATATTTCGATCGAATCAACAACCATTGGTACATCGAGAGTCATTCAAGATTTGATAACTATGCAACGCATCTTGAAGATCAAATAGTGACATCGCATGTGCTACTAGGAAACCAAGTAACCTAAATCACATCGAGTACTCTGGCCAGAGATTTGTCACACTAATATCTCCTCAGATTGCATAGGATATCCACACTCGCAAGCGTGTGGTGAATCCTTGACAACAAAGAATCGACTCCTATATGTGTCGTAACTGTACCCAATCCCGACACCTGATGACCCCTTAGAGTCGATAAACGAGTCAAAGTACAGTACTAGCATATAGAGTCTCAATGATGTTTCAAGTAGTAAGGACTAATGGTGTACAACCAAAATCGCGGACTTATCCACTCAAATAATAATAACCACTTGGAAAGTCCGAATAGGGTAGTTCGATCATTCATCATATAAATATCAATTTGCATGCTTTGAACATCTCCATGTTCATTACCAATGAACGTGGTACTTGGCATCCCAAATGCTAGTCTCAATCTCGAGCGATCATTATCCTTATTAGCAGATGACTCAATTGACTAAGAACTGTTTAGAATATACAGTGACTATAAGATGTGTTTCATAATAGTGATCTCTCTTTATTCACTATCTCATCTTACTTACACTATAATATATTCAAGGTCTTTATCAAAACAACAATAGTATATCACAATATAACAATATGAAGAAAGATAAAGAAAATGCCATTAATGAATGTAAATTATATTAAACAAAGATTGTTTATACATAGAGTCATAAAAGTCCTTAGCCACAAGTTGGCTAACGGGGCACCCACTCTTTCAATCTCCCACTTACCCTAAAGCCAACTAGTCATACTACGTAATCCCATTGCTTCGCGATGTTTGTCAAACAATGGTCCTGGCAAGGGCTTAGTAAGTGGATCATCGATATTGTCTGTAGAGGCCACTCTCTCGACAGTGATATCTCCTCTTTCCACAATCTCCCGGATGATGTGGTATTTCCTCAGTACGTGTTTGGATCTTTGATGAGACCTTGGTTCCTTTGCCTGAGCAACGGCACCAGTGTTGTTGCAGTACACCGGAACTGGACCAAAAGCTTCAGGAATGACACCCAACTCTTGGATAAAATTCCTCATCCAAACGGCCTCTTTAGCAGCAGCTGATGCTGCAATGTATTCTGCCTCAGTGGTGGAATCCGCAGTGGTGTCCTGCTTGGAATTTTTCCAAGAGACAGCACCGCCATTGAACACGAATACAAATCCAGAGGTTGACTTCGAGTCATTCACGTCGCTTTGGAAGCTAGAGTCGGTATAGCCTTTCAATTTCAATTCTCTTCCTCCATAAACCATGAATACATTCTTAGTCCTTCTTAAGTACTTAAGAATATCCTTCACGGCTTTCCAATGCATTTGACCGGGGTTGGCCTGATATCTTCTCGTGACACTCAGAGCAAAGGCTACATCCGGTCTGGTAGATATCATCCCATACATAATACTACATATGGCTGACGCATATGGTATGTGTGTCATTTTCTCTATCTCTTCGTCAGTCTTGGGACACATAGACTTGGATAGAGAAACTTCATGACACATAGGTAGATGTCCTCTCTTGGACTCATCCATTGAAAACCTTTTCAATATAGTGTCGATGTAGGTTTCTTGAGTGAGTCCTATCATTCTCTTAGATCTATCTCTATAGATCTGTATCCCTAGAATATAGGAGGCCTCACCCAAATCCTTCATCGAGAATCTACCTGATAACCATATCTTTGTTGACTGCAACATCCCTACGTCATTCCCAATGAGTAGGATGTCATCAACATAAAGCACTAAGAACGTCACCGCATCCTTAACTACTTTCTTGTACACGCACGGTTCCTCCGGGTTTTTGATGAAACCAAAGTCATTTATTGTTTCATCAAATTTCTGGTTCCAACTTCTTGATGCTTGTTTGAGACCATATATTGATCTCTGAAGCTTTCATACCTTATGCTCGCTTCCCATAGATGTGAATCCCTCGGGCTACATCATATAGATCTCTTCCTTAATGCTTCCATTAAGGAATGCAGTCTTCACATCCATTTGCCATATCTCATAGTCATACCAAGCTGCTATGGCAATAAGGATTTTTATGGACTTGAACATTGCAACTGGTGAGAAGGTTTCATCATAGTCAACTCCTTGTCTTTAAGTATAACCTTTTGCGACCAATCGTGTCTTGTAGGTCAATACCTTACCATCAGGCCCAAGTTTTCTCTTGTAGATCCATTTACACCCTATTGGAACAATTCCATCGGAAGGATCTACTAAAGACCAAACTTGGTTTGTATGCATCGAGTCTATTTCCGACTGCATAACATCAAGCCATAAATTCGAATCCGCATCAGAAATTGCTTCCTTGAAGTTTCTTGGATCACATCCAATGTCGGGTTCACTTTGATCCCCTTCGAGAAGAAGACCATATCGTATAGGAGGTCTAGAAGTCCTCTCGGATCTTCTAGGAATAGGCGTGTCAATCAATGGTTCCTGAGGTGTAGGATCGTTATTTTGTATCTCGGGTTCTTCTAGAATTTCTTCGAGTTCCATCATCTTTCCTTTCTTATCAAGTAAGAAATCCTTCTCCATGAAAGTGGCATTCCTTGAAACAAACACTTTTGTTTCATTAGGATGATAGAAATAATATCCGATTGAATTCTTTGGATATCCTACAAAATAACATAAGGTGGAACGACTATCCAACTTATCTCCCACTGTCTGCTTCACGTAAGCAGGACATCTCCAAATCCTTAAGTACGAATACTTAGGAGCTTTGCCATTCCATAACTCGTATGGAGTTTTATCCATTGCTTTAGTGTGGACATTGTTCAACAACAATACCGCCGTTTCAAGCGCATAGCCCCAAAACAAAGGTGGGATCTCAGTGAAGCTCATCATGGATCGAACCATGTCCAACAAAGTTCGATTTCGATGCTCCAAAACACCATTGAGCTGAGGTTTCATAGGAGGAGTCCACTGAGAGAGAATCCCATTCTCTTTTAGATAGACCAAAAATTCGGTACTTAAGTATTCTGCACCTCAATCCGATCGAAGTGCTTTAATACTTTTTCCTAGTTTTTTCTCTACTTCAGCCTTGAATTCTTTGAACTTTTCAAATGCTTCAGACTTATTTTTCATCAAATATAAATACCCATACCTAGAAAAATCATCAGTAAAGGTAATGAAGTAGGTGTGTCTAAATTTAGTACCAATACTAAATGGACCACAAACATCTGTATGGATCAAATCCAACAGATTTTGACTACGCTCAGGTTTTCCTTTAAAAGGAGATTTAGTCATTTTTCCTTTTAGGTAGGACTCACAAGTAGGTAGAGAGTTAATATCAGACATATCAAACATGCCCTCTCCCACTAGCTTGTTCATCCTCCTTGAGGAAATGTGACCTAGCCTAGCATGCCAAAGGTTTGCTGGGTTTTGACTATCGTTTTTCCTTTTATTTGTTGTTATCGGTTTATCAACATAATTAATTGGAACGTCTTTTAATTTTAAGTTATATAGATCGTTTTCAAGTTGTCCATTTCCAATTAAACATTCATTCTTGTAAATATTGCAAATCCCATTCACAAAATTGCAAGAAAAACCATCTCTATCAAGCATAGAAATAGAAATAATGTTTTTAATCAAATCTGGCACAAATAAAACATCTCTTAAAAGTAACTTAAAATCGTTCTGCAAAACTAAATAAACGTCTCCCACTGCTTTGGCTTCAACTCTGGAACCATTTCCGAGCCTCAGCTGGGTCTCACCCATCCTAAGCTTACGACTTCTTGTCATCAACTGCAAATCATTGCAAATGTGAGATCCACATCCGGTATCCAATACCCAAGAAGTAGTATTAAGTGAAACATTTATTTCAATGTAAAACATACCCTTTGCAGTTCGCAACTGCTCGAGGTATTCCTTGCAGTTACGTTTCCAATTACCGGGTTTCTTGCAGTGATGGCAAACATCTCCAGATATGTTCACGTTTGAAGCTTTTGTCTTGCCCTTTTTCTTTGGTACAATTTTCTTGGGTGGGGTAGAACATTTCTTACCTTTTCCAATTGGCCCCTTCTTGGAGTAAGAAGAGGAGCCAACCAAGAGTACTGGTTTTTCCTTCTTTAATGTGGCCTCATAAGACACAAGCATATTGACCATCTCTTCAAGGGTGGCCTCTATCTTGTTCATATTGAAGTTCACCACAAATCAGTCAAACGACAAAGAAAGTGAAAGAAGCAATAAGTTTGTATTCAATTCATGCTCCAATATCAAATCGAGTGTTACCAACTTCTCAATTAGCCCAATCATGTGTACCCCATGCTCACGAACAGAAGTTCCATCTCGCATGCGGCATGTCATGAGCTCTTTGACGGTGGCATACCTCTCCGACCTTGACTGAGCTCCAAAAAGTTCCTTGAGGTGCATGTGTATGTCAGCAGCATTCACGGCATCCTCAAATCGCCTTTGAAGTTCATCAAACATTGAAGCTTGCATATAGCATTTAGCCTTGATATCATGGTCCCACCATTGATCAAGTTTTGCCAATTCTTCCGGACTTATATTAGCCGGTGCTTCCTTTGGAGGATTCTTTTCTAACACGTAGAAAATTTTCTCCAAGTTTAGAACAATCTTTAATTTACGGAACCATTCCGTATAGTTTGCGCCAGTCAATTTGTTTTGTTCGAGAATTGAGTATAGTGGATTGCGCGAATTCATTGTAATGAAATACTGAAAAGAAACAGACAATAATCAGTGATTGTTTAATTAATTTACTAAGACATAAAATATGGCGAGATTTAATTTTATGAATTTCACTCCCACTATTTTAACGATTTCACTACCCTCTATTGAAAACGGGAAACTTGTTTTCTTAGTGGGAACATGGAGTCCTATTGACAAACTATAGTCCCAGCCAACCATAATTTTCAAAAGGTAGAGCCCAATTGCTTCCAAAGCAATCCCCATGTTTTTACCTCATGTCCAATAAGGGCCCAATAATATGACGCCGTTTATTGTGACATGTCAAGATAACCCATCAATATTAAGTTGTAATGGACGGTCGCCATGTGGATCCCCAATAATATGAGCCAATCCCATGGGAGTTCCACCCAACTTACAACTTTTATCGATCCAATGTACAACTTTCCGACGAACGGGCCCCCCAATAATATGAGTCGGACCATGCCCGCAGGTAGCATCTCATATATTGATCGTTGATGGAAGGTAGGACATTTAAACAATATTTAAATTTCCTTCATTTATCTTGATATCAATTTTAAATCATATTTAAAATGAGGAATTTTTAATTTTGAAAACTGTCTTATCATTTAGTATTTGTATGCTTGCGGGATTCATACAATTTAGTCTAAACATGCATACAACAATAATATCATATATTATTTAAAGGATGATCGACCCCAATAACTAATCGACCCTTGGTTGCCAATCACAAGTCTAAGTCCAATCCTAAGTGATATGCAGGTATGCAATGCAATCCTATTACATTGAGCTTCCAATTTACATTTCTTCGGTCTTTATTGTTTGCTGGGCCCACCATTGTCTTCAAATATTTATCTCCCACTACGTCTAATAAATTTACAATAAATTTTGATGACAAGTAGGGGATACATATTTAAGGGTGGGAATGAGCCATAAACCAGACCCACTTTTTATTACAAATGACAATTCAAATTGGGCCATAAACCAAGCCCATTAATAAAACCCAACAACAATAAAACCAAATTTAAACAACCTAACATACACCTACAATATTGGTCATGGCAATCGATCATCCTCTTATCCAATAATTAATTCAATAATTAAATAATTGGATAACATGCAATGGCATCATAATTAAAAAATATAAAATCAAATTTTATCTACTATTCTCATAAGATCATATCTTATCATCAATTGTACCAAAATAATTAATTTTATAAAATCTAATTTAACGGAAAAAATTTACAAATTTTCCAAAAATTCAAATTTATCCAAAATCAATTCTAAAAATTTTGGACTCAAATAATTTGATCTGATGCCTCGTGGACCAATCAAAAACAATTTTTGATCGGACCAAAAACTAAAATTTCAAAAATTTCAAATTCCAATAAAAATCAAATTTTTATTTTTCGGGCTGCCCGGGACCCGCCTCCACGTGGGACAGGGCTGCCCACGTGGAGGTGGGCAGCTCGTCGCTGCCCGTGATGCCCTTGTTTCCTTTAAAAATTTTAATTTAAAAAATTTTGTTTTGTTTCCAAAACCCGAGGTTAAAAATTTTGTACAATCGATTAATTTAATCGTTTGATCCGAGAGCAACCTGTCTCTGACGCCACTGTTGGAACACGTGTCGCTCTCACGATCAAATCGATCTGATACCAGGTGCAGCGAAAGTTTAAAAATTTTATATGGAACAATTCCATATCATGGATATCAAATCCTAACGATTAAATTATGAAAGTAAAATAATAATAATAATAATAATAATAATAATAATAATAATAATTAATATTTTACCTCTTCAAGCTAAGGCTTGATTATGGACTCCAACAAATTTAATCTGCTCTTGTTGTAAATCTCGGGAACCGATGACTCGCTTGATCAATCTCCGGAATTAGGTCCACGAACAGAAAACTAAAACCTTCTGATTGATTGCACTAGAAATCAATCAGATGTTTATCGTAGAGATTAAACAAATTTGATCTTTCAATTCAGAATGTAATTTTTTCGAAAAATCACAGACTGAATTCTCTCAAAAAGGGAGATAGGATTTCGAAAATCCTCTTAGAATATTTAGTGTGATTTTCGAAAATTCCAAGAGAGAATTGTTGTGTAATTTTCGAAACCTACATATATATATATATATATAATTTCTAGATTGGATTAAGTTATATCTCTATTAGAACTCTAACTCTTTAAGGCCCATAATCCATAACTTAAGTCCAACAAGCCAAGCCCGTTATTATAGAAATTAATATAAAATTCATCATGACTCCGATTGATAAACCAATTTCACCAATGTTCACAGAAAGCATTTCTGCACCTTTTAAAGTCAAGATAATTTTTCTGAATCCGAATTCAGTGATTTCCAAAAATGTCCATCCCTATGTCATTTTAGGAAATTCCATTCCCTTTAGTTAAGAAGTCCAACTTCTCTTTCATTAAATTTAACTCTTTAAATTTAACTATCTCAACGGGGTTTAGTAATCCATTACTTGTGTGACCCTCAATGGTTCAGGGATACAACTAGCCGCGGGCTCACAACTCCTTGTGACTCGGAACAACGATTTTCGACTTACCCAACGAATCATGGTAAGAGCGTCTAGCAACATCGCCCCATGATTCTCTATGTATCACTGATAGTGCCTGCAAGAACCAGTAAGTTTTGGTTAGCGTACAGTACAGTCCCTTCATCCATATATCCCGATTGAATCAACAACCATTGGTACATCGAGAGTCGTTCGAGATTCGATAACTATGCAACGCATCTTGAAGATCAAATAGTGACATCGCATGTGCTACTAGGAAACCAAGTAACCTAAATCACATCGAGTACTCTGACCAGAGATTTGTCACACTAATATCTTCTCAGATCGCATAGGATATCCACACTCGCAAGCGTGTGGTGAATCCTTGACAACAAAGCATCGACTCCTATATGTGTCGTAACTGTACCCAATCCCGACACCTGATGACCCCTTAGAGTCGGTAAATGAGTCAAAGTACAGTACTAGCATATAGAGTCTCAATGATGTTTCAAGTAGTAAGGACTAATGGTGTACAACCAAAACCGCGGACTTATCCACTCAAATAATAATAACCACTTGGAAAGTCTGAATAAGGTAGTTCGATCATTCATCATATGAATATCCATTTGCATGCTTTGAACATTTCCATGTTCATTACCAATGAAACGTGGTACTAGGCATCACAAATGCTAGTCTCAATCTCGAGCGATCCTTATCCTTATTAGCGGACGAATCAATTGACTAGGAACTGTTTAGAATATACAGTGACTATAAGATGTGTTTCATAATAGTGATCTCTCTTTATTCACTATCTCATCTTACTTACACTATAGTATATTCAAGGTCTTTATCAAAACAACAATAGTATATCACAATATAACAATATGAAGAAAGATAAAGAAAATGCCATTAATGAATGTAAATTATATTAAACAAAGATTGTTTATACATAGAGTCATAAAAGCCCTTAGCCACAAGTTGGCTAACCGGGCACCCACTTTTTCATGAGGAGCTCGGACCTCATATTTATAGAACACATTCGGGCCATCCGATCATGCCTTTGGAGCATCCGATCTGCTTTGGGCCATCCGATTGTCTCATCGGATCATCCGATCTCCGCCACGCATCCAACCAATCGCATGCAACCATACACCTGTCCCGAACACTGTTCGGATGGTCCGATCTCGCCCTTCGGGTAGCTGAACCCTACCGGGATGATGTCACCAATGACATAATATCTTGGGACAGCTGGCCGCATGAGTTCGGATTGTCTGAACCCTACTTCGGACAGTCCGAAGCCTTCAGAGCCTCCGAAGCCTATCTTCGTCCATGTTCGGATCCTCCGAACTCAAGTTCGGAGCGTCCGAACCTCCCAAACCTTACCCACCATTTTTGAGTGTTCTGAATCCATTTCTGAACTCTGTTAATCAATTTGAAATTTCCTTAATCATGTTTTACTTAATCAAAACATGATTACACGATTAATTACTCATTAGCCGTTAATTCTGGATACGGGTCACTACATTCTCCCCCCCTTCAAAGATTTCGTCCTCGAAATCTAGGGTAAAACCTCGAGAACATCCTAGATATCCTTGCTTGAGTTTCTGGTCGAATAGCTTCCAACATACTCAAACTCTTCTCGAATTCCCTGCAAGCTCCATTAATGCTGAACCGCATTAACACCTTTAGTCAGGAAACACCAATCCCAACCATGTGCTGTCATAGAGAATTCCGAATTTCTTCTCAAGAGAATTTAGTTGCCACAAAGTCATACTTCAACATAACTGCTTATCACGATTCCTAGACTGGTCATCCTTCCCATGCCCTACCAAAGCAAATGAGCTTCAAGTAATACTGGGAATCCAATACCATGTCCAGTGCGAATCATAGTTCACGTTTCTCAGTATAACTCCAAACTATGCCTTGATGAAAACTACCATCGTTCACCGATAACGACTCTAAGTCATCTCCTAGCCATTGGCTTGCGAAGCCACGCATAAATTGCAATAGAAGTTATCACACATCTGATGATTTACATCATCTCGACCATAGGTTATTCACCCAAAAATTCAATCGATAGACATCCTCCTGATAGTTATACATACTCGCAATCACTGTGCATACATCAAGACTAAGGCAAGCTCCTACCAATATGCTCGACTGGGACATTCTACAGTACACAGACATATGGAAACGCTTCCTATTTCGTCTTGACACTCGACAGTTACATGCACCTTATATAATTCAACTCGGAGTCTCTGATTGTCGTTCATTGCTAAAATGAAATATCTTTGACAACAGTCTGCATGGATGTGACTCACTGCCTCGAAAGAACAAATTCGATCCGTCACGATCTTGCGAAATCTTCAATCCCAAAGGCAAACCTCGTTGGCTACTAAGTCGATCCTTGACTATCTCAGGCACCTCAGAGATATCGCACATCACTCGCTGAAAGATAAATGACACAACCTGCTGGATCTCGAGAACTAGATCCCAGCTAATGTCCTACCTCACGATCAGACAACTGATGCCCATACGAGTACACAATTCTTTGTTGGATCTCAAAACCCAACGGTATACTAAGACATTATCACAAGAACACTATCCGAAAAGTTATAAATTCCTTCGCTTGCTTCTCCTATCAAGTTAACACCTAACTTGACCATACAAGTCAATTGTAATCTTTCGGTAGATTCTTCTCTGGCAAACCTAGAGACTCTAAATCATCCAAATTGCCGAATGCTCTGAGACTGTACTCAGTAATCATCTCCTAAACACTAAGCGACAAAATACTATCCCAAGTATTTCTCGATTGTTCTATCCAAATCATCACTAATTGGATTTACCCAATCGATCTCGTCGAACTACTGATGCTCGCACATGTCCGATCAGACAACCACTGATCATTAAAACGTACGTGGATCAATCAATAACCATGACTCAGCTGTCATGAAGAACTATTCCCAAACACTTGGAATACCCAAATTGCTTTGGTTTCAACACACCACATTTGATAATTCAGACAATAGCTATTAGTAGCCTATAGACACAATCTCGTGCCTTACTACTGACAGCTGCCTCGTACACTGAACTTAATCAACCTAACTCTGACAGAGTTAGCCAATAGCCATTAGTAGTCATTAGCACAAATCCCGTGCTACCTTAGCACTACCAATCGTTGTCTTGTTCACCCAAGGCAAACATCAAGATAAACTAAGCCCATTTCCATCTCATGGAAAATCCTACGCTCAATCTCTGAAAATATCAGACAGTACTTAGCGCAAACACTGGACTCACTATCCTTGCCTCGTTCATTCAGGATGAACATCACGATTCTTCAAATTCAAAATCATAACTAACGAATCTCCAAGATTCTCACAATATCTGGACACACTCCTGATTATATCCCTCGCTAAGATTGTGCAAAAATTCAAGACTAAGGTACGTAGCTTACCACAATAACCCACCTGAACAACCTCCAAGGCTTCACGGTCATAGGCCATGCTTCTCTCTCATCTCAAATAGTCCTGTACAATCCTCAACATCTGATATAATCCAATACTGATGAAGCCAATCATCAAGGAGTAGTCCTCGTATTCGAGTTTAAGTCTTAAAATAGCATCCCATCCAAGTTCTTGGATGATTCCTATCACAGGAAAACTCTAACCACAACTCTGATGACAAACTCTAGTCATCGCTGGTAGAAATCCGTCTTCCTACTAGATTCACATGTCTAGTAGTAACCCAAAGGTTAAAGCCTATCTGCTCAGAGTACACACTTGTAAAGGAAATCCTCCAAGACTGGTTCTCACAGCAGAATACTCAACCTATCTCTCTGGAAATTAAGACATCTTTATTTTTTTTCAAGAAGTCATGGTGTGGAACATATCAGAGCGCATATTCAAGCAGAATCCTTTAAATATAACTTGATATGCCAGGATCAGAGCCTCATGGTGTAGTACCTAAAATCCAATCTACTAATTCGCATATATTAAATTAAATAAATATTATGGTTATTATTTTTAAGTTTAATTGATTTAAATTCTTTATTTGAATTATGTGTTATTAGAATATCATTTATTTACTCAAATGATTTTATTGTGCAACTTATTTATTTTAAATATTTTAAAGGTATAATCTTGCTTATTTAAATGATTTTAATTAATTGTTTAGTTTATTTATTTAAATGATTTTAAATGTCTAGCTTATTTAGTTAAATTCTTTTATCTGTCCAAATCATTTTAAAGTTTTTATACTACTCGTGTATTTATTTAAATTAATTTTGGAACGTTCGTCTTGTTGTTTAAATTATTTTAATCGCTCTGATATTATTTAAATATTCCATTTATTGCAGTGACATAAAAATATTTAAAGTGTTGATTTTAATTCCTAAGATAATGCCTAAAATTCTTTTTTTAATAATTATGATTTTAATTGCTTGGAATTAATTGCTTAAGTTTCCTTTAAAGTTTAAGTGCTCAAATATTTTAAGTTCTTTATTATTGAAATTTTTGAGACAGTGACTTTCGGTTCCGGCGTATGGCGATGGTGGATTTTTGGCGATAAATTCCAAGAATTCCTATTTTGAAAGTTTAGTAGGGAGGTATGAGGAAAATTTAGGAGGGAATTCAAAAGTTAAAAATTTCCGGGTATCAGAAATCATTTTCATTAGTATTGCAATATTGGGCTTATTCTTTGACTTTTTCGAAAATTAGAATTTATATAAACCCGGATTAGTAAAACCCAATTTAATATTTTGATTAGGGATTTTAAACTTAGGAATTTTATTAGTGTAAGTTAGTAGGAAAAGTTGTACTATAAGTTGTACTTTTAAAAAACACACACACACCTACTTTAAAATACTTACACCTATACATATACACACATGTACACACAACACCCAACATTTTAAAACATTCAACACATTTTAATTGTAACCCTAGCCATCCAAACCCACACTAGCCGACTCCCTCTCTCTTTTCTTTTCCCCCTCCCTCTCAATCGGCCGTTCCCCCCCACCCCCCTCTCCAACCTTCAGCTGCTGACCGCCGCCCTCCACCACCATTTCCGACGCCAGGAGGACCATCTTGGAGGTCAAGAGAAGCTGCTGGTCGAAGATTCAGCCATCCCATTCCCTTTCATTTTCGTTTTTGTTGGGTATTAAAGGTTAAAGGCAAGTTTAAACATTTCTTTGGACATTCTAGAAAGCTATTTATATTCCTATGCTAAACCTTTACTTAAATTTTTAAATGCCTTGTATTTTGAGTTGTTTGGGTTCGGCTTTTTCTGATTTTCCAGCTAGGATTATGCTTAAGTTTCGAAAATCACATTCATGTTGTTGATTGGGTTGTATGATGTGTTGTAGTATAGAAAATGAGGTCAATTGTTGCATCTTATGTCCATCGAAAATTTCAGAGGGTTATTTTGCCTAAAATTCAAAATTTGCATGATGTGTGGGCTGTTTTTGAAGTATATAATTGTACTTTATTGTTTGACATTTGGCCTTGATTGATTACTCGTGAATTGGAGGCTTTTTGGTGCATAAAATATATGTTTTTGAATTTGTGGAGTGGAGGTATGGTTGAGGGCTGCCAGGGTGTTTGTGTTAAGTCCTAAGAGATGGTATGGAGTGTGTTTAGTGGTTTGGAAGTAGGTGGGGGTAAGGATGTATGGCTTGGTGGTGATTCCTCATAGTAGAAGTGTTGTGGGATGGCATTTGCATTGAGCAGGGCAGTCTGATTTCGGGGCAGGTGAGGATCTGGACCAGGTCTGGGCATGACTAGGGATGGTCCTAGGTCAATTCCATGACTTTGTGGTCACGTCGGTATAAAATGGGCTCGTTTCGGGTAAGATTTCATCAAGTTATGGATTTTTGAAGTTAAGGTGTCGGTGCAGAATTTTGAGGGCAAAAGTGGGCTGTCCGGATTGGATTTTTGTTCAGGTTGTATAGGCTGTCAAATGAGGTTGAAAAAAGGTCATATGGTTAGTTTGTAGTGTTTGGAGAGTGTCGGTTTGAGCGGTGTCGAATTTGGCTAAGGGATGATAGAGTTAAGGGTTTTACGGTTTGGTTGCTCGGTTTAAGGCAAGGTTGAGGAAAGTAAAGAATAGTTGGGCTTTTAGCTTAGGGGCAGCCACTCACCCACCTTGCACCCATATTTTTGAGTTGAGTTTCATTTCTTAAGTTTCATATTCGTGTGCGTGAGTTTAATCTTTGAGCCAAACAATATTTTCAAAGGAATTCGATACAAGTTCTTGCATGCTAAGTATTTTGAGTCGAGTCATGGAAGGAAAGAAAGTATTTTTGAACAAAGTGAGTTGATTGTGACTGGACAGGGCAATGTGAGTTGAGGAATGTCTCACCCACTTGCCATAGACGTGTAGTAAGCGGCTGGGAGACATCCTTACTCCCCTACCAAAAGAGACGTGTAGTAAGCGGACGGGTTCATCTCGGCTCCCCTACCAAAGAGGAAAGTAAAGGGGCAAATCGCGTCGGGAGAAATCTCGGCGTCTTGCCGGCATATTGCACTGCAGTCATGATCATGATCGAAACTTGAGTCAAAATTTGAGGATCTAAGTTCTAAAGCAAAATCAAAGTTAAAGTTTCAAGTATCAGTTGACTCGTCTCAATTTATTCAGTTTTATGTTATGCATGCATTTCAGTTAAGTCAAGAAAGTTCATAAGTTTCATGGCGTGAGTTGGTGTGAGTTCGTACTTGCATGTTGTCTCATTTCCCTTATTTCACGCACGTTTACAGTTTAAGTTTCAAAGTATATTATGTATTGTAGTTTGAGTATTGCTAGGTGTATTTTAAAACCCTTGTTATATCACTGTTTATACTTGCTGGGTTATTAGACTCAGTTGCCAGGTGAGGAGCAGTTTGTTGAGACCGAGGGGCAGGCTCCTCGAGGTTGAGGTCACCGGTGGTGCGAGGCCCTAAGACCGTCGCTGCCATGTTTCCGCTTTAGTTATGATTGTAATAAAGAGTTTAAACTTATGTACTTTTGGTAATAGCCAGGATGTGTTTCCCTGTGCTTAAGTTTTATTTGTTAAACATGTTATTGCTATTTTGGCAACCGGGTGGTGGTTGCCTTTCCTTTTCGCACTTATAATTATCACAGTAGTTATGATTACCGCATTTATTGCTTTTGGTTAAAATTGCTGTCTGTGACAGGGAGGTTTTACTAACTTACAAACAAGTCATGGCGAAATTTTTTTTAAAATCCGCGTTTTCTTTTATTATTTATTTAAAATTAGAGGTTAGAGTCGTTTCACATGGCATATCCCAAGGTTGTGGTTGTTGCCCTTCCCATAATCAAGGACTTTTTGGATTGAGCGTTGATGGAATTCATTTTTCTGCTTGATGCTGGAAAAGCCATAGATTAACTAACAATGAGGATCAAACAAAGAAATCGAAGCTTCAGGACCTTGCCCCTCAATGTTTAGCAGGGAGCAGAGTCTCATGGCCAGATATGAAAATAGTGTATTTATTATTCATATTTAAACTGTGTTCCAGTCACTTGTTTTCTGTAAGATCGATATAGAATTCTTTAAAAATGGCATTCTCTCAGCTTAAATGAATAATCACAAGATGAATTGAGATCACTTTGACATTGTCCATGAACTGAAAATGATATTTGCTTCTAAATTTTTTCATTTCCGTTGTGTTTAATTTTTTAAATTCAAAGTTCTTAGTTTGTACATGGATAGATTTGAGCTAAGATTTTTAAATTAATAACAACAAATTTGTTTATTTAGATAAATTTATTTAATAATGAATTTCAAATTTCAAAGAATTATTTTGTTCAATTAACAAACACTATGGAGGCGTTTGAAATCTTTTTTCTAATTTTTTTTTAAAAATCCAAATATTTATTTTTTAAAAAAATAATCTAATATATAAAATTAATATTTTTGGCATAAGAAGTAATATTTTTTTGTCAACTAGCATAAATTACATGCAATGATTTTTACATAAAAACTAATACTTATAATAAAAAATATACTTTTAACCAAAGAAATAGTAATTTTTATGTTAAATTAACACACATTAAAAAAATAATATTTTTGATATAATAACTAATACTTTCAACAAAACAACTAATATTTTTGACATAAGAAGTAATATTTTTTTTATATTAAACTAGCATACGTTAGATGTAATGCATTTGACAAAAACACTAATATTTTTAACATAAAAACTAATACTTTTGAAAAAGTATTCTTAACGAAAAAAATAGTAATTTTTATGTCAAATTAAATATATTAATAATATTTTTGACAGAAAACTAATACTTTCAACAGAAAACGTAATACTTTTAGACATTAGTAATACATTTTATGTCCAATTAGCATACATTAAATTTAATATTTTTGAGAGAAAAAATAATAATTTTAACATGAAAACTGGTATTTTTGACATAAATGTAATAATTTATACCGTTTACCAAAAAATTAATATTTTATACTTTAAATTAGCATATGTGAGATGTAATATACTTTTGATAGAAAAATTAATACTTTATTAAGAACTAATAAATTTAACAAAAAATCTAATAATTTTAACAAAAAATCTAATATTTTTAACATAAAAAAATATTACTTTTTATGTGAAATTAACATACGTTAGAAGTGGTACTTTTTCCTTAAAAACTAATACTTTTAACAAATGAACTAATACTTTTGATATAAGAAATATTTTTTTATGTCAAACAAGCATGCGTTATAAGCAATATTTTTGACATAAAAATTAACACTTTAATCATAGAAACTAATATTTTTCGCTTAAAAAATAATATTTAGTACAATTTACCATAAAAGTTAATATTTTTTATGTTAAATTAATATACGATAGAAATTATACTTTTGATAGATAACTAATATTTTTAGCATAAAAACTAATATCATGACCACCATCTTCTTTCAATGTGGCAGAAAAAGTAGCAAGGTTGGTGAAAACTCTCATTTGCCAAGAAATTCATCCACTGTGCAGAGAAAGGGGTATCATGACCGCAATTTCACCCTTTAAAAATATCATGAAGATGACCACGAAGATGATAGGCAAAGGGATGAAAAATATCACAAAGAAAACATCAAAGATTATAAATATCCGGTTGTTAAGCATAGGATAGACCGTGACAAAGATGTCGTTGAAATATAATTTTTTTAATACTTTTATGTTAAAAGTATTAGTTTTCATGGTAAACGTATTATTTTCTATGTCAAAAATATTAATTTGTAATATATACTTGTTTGATTAAAAGGTCTTACTTGTTAGCTCAAAATTAATAGTTTTCACGACAAAAATATTACGTTTCATGTAAAAAGTATAATTTTTGTTATATATATTTATTTGATTGAAAATTAATAATTTTAATGTCAAAAATATTATTTTTTTATCATAAAAACTAATACTTTTAATATAAAAAGTAGTACTTTTCAATAAAAAATTAATACTTTGTAATATATATTTAATTGACTCAAAAATATAATTTTTTAATGTCAAATTCTTAGTTTTTACTGCAAAATTATTATTTTTTATGTCAAAAGTATGAATTTTTAAAATATAATTATTTTAATGAAAAATACTAGTTTTTTATGTCAAAAGTATTAGATTTTTTTTACTTGAAAAGTATTAATTTTTAATGCAAAAGTATTTTTTTTTATTTTAAAAATATTATTTTGTACTATATGATTTTGTTGTTGTCAAAGATATTAATTGCGTCAAAAGCATTAGTTTTTCGAATAAAAATTTTATTTTTTATGTCAAAAGAATTACGTCCAAGTAATATTTTTAACTAAAGAAATAATACTTGTTTTTTTTTGTTTAAAAAAAGTGATATTTTTCGTATACATATAATACAAATTAATATTTTTCCATATATTCTCATGTGTTATTTTTAACCAAAACAGTAATACTTTTGACAAAAAACTTAATACTATAAACCAAAAAATTAATATTTTTCATTTAAAATAACCATATATTTCAAAGTAATAATTTTTACATAAAAAATTAATACTTTTCACGTGAAATAACTATATATTTTCAAGTAATATTTTTGACCAAAAAACAAATATTTTTAACAAAACAAGTAATACTTTTGACCAAAGAAACTAATATTTTCAAAAAAATAATACTTTCAGTAATCATATATTATAAAATATTAATTTTTATGTCGAAAAGATTAATTTTGTGCCAAAAATATTAGTTTTTTCAATAAAAGTATTATTTTTTCCGTCAAAAGTATTAATTTTTATTTTGTAATATATGATAATTTCAGCTTTACAGTTTAACTAGCTTGCACAACACAGTAATTACAATTAAGAATAGAATACATTCTGATAAAAAAATTAAAACATAATTTGAGAATACTACGAATCGTTATCGCCAAAACGTAGGTCACAACTAACAAGGCCAGAGTAAGGAACACAAATCTTTTGGCATCCACTGACAGGACAGACCTTTTGGAGAACAAAAACTGTAGTGACCCAACCCGAATCCACTAACTAATCAGAGTTACGATAAAAGTGCATGCAATTAAAACTTAAAGCGTAAAGAGCGGATAATTAAAATACAACAAATCCAATCGGCAGAATACAACCGACGATATCAATCGTGTATAAATATTATTTATACAACCAAATCGAAGGTTCAGGGTAAACAAATCCCTACCCTCTACAACCTCGCACTCTCCAAAGCTCAATCCTGCTGAGAGCCGCCTGGACCGTCCAGCCTCAAACCTGCTCCGCCACAAGGTACACCACGATACCCAAACACAGGGGCGTGAGCGACAACGCTCAATACGAAAGCAATGATATAAATACAGATATGCGCACACAATATGATTTAAAACTCAAGTGAAAACACTTGCTCATGGCGCTGGGAATATACAGTACTGGCTAGAGAGCTACTCCGCGGGGTACTCGTATATTTCATTTCAGGGCTGAGCCAACCCCATCCTGACCCGAATCAAAAATAGGATACAAGTCCCATATGGAAATTGTCATACCTTACTCGAGTCCAATATGAGATCACTCTTCCCTATGGAGACTGTCAATGACTCATATCTCTCCGAATGTAGTCACACGTAAAACCATGTATGTGCTAAGACGGTTAAACATGCTAAAACATGATAAGACATATAGCACATACTCATGCAACATACATGCAAATATATCATGCCGCCTATCTCAGTCAGTACTTACGTACCTCTAACACTTCTGGTCAAACCTAGCTCCGCTGGTCTAGACTCCAAGCCTACTAGTCCAGTCTACTGCTACTGCGTCCGTCATTAGCCCTTTGTTGTAGATAGCCCCAAAACTAGGCGACATCTCCGTGACGATGCCTAGATCACTAAGCCACTTCCGGATTTCCCGTAGGACGCCTAGATCTCCCTAGATCTGAGTTAGAAGGCTTAAGAATTGAGAGAGAACAGAGGAAATGAGCGAGTCACAAATGAACCTCGGCTCCTCTATTTATAAACGAAGTTCGGGCCGTCCGAACTCGGCTTCGGGCCCTCCAAACTGGTTCGGATCCTCCGATCATGACTTTGGATCGTCTGAACACAATCGGATCGTCCGATCCTAACTTCGGGTCCTCCGAAGTCCCATCAGTGATGTCAGCCATGACGTCACCTTGCTGACGTAGTTGATGACTTAAGCCCTAACCCTGTTCGGGTCCTCCGATTCCACCGACGGAGCATCCGATCCTGGTTCGGATCCTCAGAACCTCTCTTCAGATCGTCCGGACTCCTCGGGCCTCCGGTCCTGACTCCGATTATGTTCGGGTCCTCCGAACACCAGTTCGGAGCGTCCGAACCTCCCGAGCCATGCCCACCATTTTCGAGTATCCTGGATCTATTTTCGGGCTCCGTTAATCCATTTGGAATTTTTTTAATCATGTTTTATTAAATTTAAACATGATCACTTGATTAATTACCTATTAATCATTACTTTTGGATACGTGTTACTATATTGTTCCCCACTTAAGAAATTTCGTCCTCGAAATTAAAGTCAGAGGAAAAGTACAGGATTCAACACGAATATCCTTTATTACAACTGAACAATTACAGACTCGATACAAAGAAGTACAAAATCTCAAAATAACTCTGGGTGCTCGGCTAACATTCGACTCTCCAACTCTCAAGTAGCTTCCTCTGTACCTTTGCGCTGCCACTATACCATCACCAATGGTATACGCTTGTTACGAAGTATCTTTTCCTTCCTGTCTAGAATCCGCAGGGGTTTCTCCACATATGATAGATCCCGATCTACCTTTACCTCAGTCGGATGCAAAATATGCGACTCTTCCGCCACGTACTGTCTCAACAAGGACACGTGGAACACATCGTGAATCTCTGAAAGATCGGGTGGCAAGGCCAAACAATAAGCCACATCCCCAACCTTCTCGAGAATCTCGAAAGGACCAATAAATCTCGGTGTCAGCTTACCCTTGCGACCAAATCTCATCACCTTCCGGAAAGGTGACACACGCATGAACACATGCTCTCCCACCTCGAAGTGTAACGGTCTCCGGTGAGTGTTCGCGTAATTAGCCTGTCGATCCTGGGCTGCCTTAATCCTGCATCGGATCAACTCCACTGCATTAGTAATCTGCTGAATCATCTGAGGACCCTTAACCTGACGCTCGCCAACCTCATCCCAAAACAAAGGTGTACGACAACGACATCCGTAAAGAGCCTCAAATGGTGTCATGTCAATGCTGCGATGTAAACTATTGTTATAAGCGAACTCCACCAAGGGTAAATGATCATGCCACACTGGGCCAAAATCCATCACCGCTGCACGAAGCTTATCCTCTAAAGTGCGAATAGTACGCTCGGATTGTCCATCCGTCTCTGGATGATAAGCCGTACTCAGACTCAATGTATTACCAAGGGCTCGCTGGAAACTACCCCAAAATCTCGAGGTAAATCTCGGATCTCTATCGTTGACAATGCTCAACGGAATCCCAGGCAATCGAACAATCTCCCGCACATACAATTGCGTCATCCTATCAAAGGTATAATCGCGGTTATATGGAAGAAAATGCGCTGACTTCGACAACCGGTCCACGACAACACAAATAGCATCATAATTCCTGGAAGACATAGGCAATTGGGTGACAAAGTCCATCGTCACATGCTCCCACTTCCACTCAGGACTAAGCTGTGAAGTAACCCTCAGGGTCGTCTAAACTCTGCCTTGACCTGTTGACACACAAGGCATCGGGATACGAACTTATAAACATTGCGCTTCATCCCTTTCCACCAAAATCGAGTGCGAAGATCCTTATACATCTTCATGCTGCCTTGATGTACAGAGAATCGAATGCGGTGAGCTTGCGATAAGATCTCATCCCTCAAAGCAGAATCCTTGGGTACCAAAACTCGACCAAAAAGACACAATAAACCGTCTCCTTGTAGATGAAAACCAGAAGTATTATCACCCTCAGCCAAACAGGCCAACTTCTGCGTCTTCAGATCAGAACTCTGAGCTTCACGGATTCGTCGATACAAAGCTGGCTCTGCAAGCACAGAAGAAACACGAATTCCTTGTTGTTCTTTCTTATGACGGAATGTGAATCCCAAAGAACAACACTCCTCCACTGCCTTCGAAACTAAACTGGTACGAAGGGAACTCACATAGACCTTGCGACTAAGCGCATCAGCAACGGGGTTAGAAGAACCTGGATGGTTCTTGATCTCACAGTCATAATCTTTCAACAGATCCATCCAACGACGTTGCCTCATGTTCAACTCAGCTTGAGTGAACAGATACTTCAAACTCTTATGATCGGTGAAGATCTCAAATCGTTCTCCGTACAAATAGTGACGCCATATCTTCAAGGCAAAGACAATGGCTGCAAGCTCTAATTCATGAACGGGATAGTTCTCCTCGTAAGTCTTCAGCTGTCTAGAAGCATACGCAATCACGTGGCCGTTCTGAGTCAACACACACCCCAAACCCTGGAGAGAAGCATCAGTGAAGACTACAAAACCACCTGATCCAGACGGCAAAGCAAAAACTGGAGCTGTCGCCAAACGACGTCTCAACTCACGGAAACTGTCTTCACAAGCATCAGACCACACGAAAGAAACATCTTTCTTCGTCAACTGAGTCAAAGGCTTAGCTATCTGAGAGAAGTTCTCCACAAAACATCAGTAGTTTCTTGCTAAACCAAGGAAACTACGAATCTCAGAAGCTGTAGTCGGACGCGACCAATTCAAAATAGCCTCTGTCTTGCTAGGGTCAACAGATATGCCCTCCTGAGAAATGACATGACCAAAGAATACAACTCGGTCAATCCAGAAGTCACACTTGCTCAACTTCGCATACAACCATCTCTCTCTCAAGACCTGCAATATAGTATAGAGATGATAGGCATGTTCATCCATGCTGCGAGAATATACCAAAATATCATCGATGAACACTACCACGTACTTATCTAGAAAATCTTGGAAAACTCTGTTCATCAGATCCATAAAAACAGCTGGAGCATTCGTCAGACCAAACGGCATCACTAGAAACTCATAGTGCCCATACCGCGTACGGAATACTGTCTTAGGAACATCCTCCTGTAGAACTCGCAACTGATGATACCGAGACCAAAGATCAATCTTCGAATAGACAGAAGTACCCTGTAACTGATCAAAGAGATCATCTATCCACGGAAGAGGATACTTATTCTTCACTGTCGCTTGATTCAACTGACGGTAATCAATACACAACCGCATTGAACCATCCTTCTTCTTGACAAACAGCACTGGGGCTCCCCATGGCAAAACACTGGGTTGAATATACCCCTTATCAAGAAGATCTTGTAATTGCTTCTGCAGCTCTTTCATCTCTGATGGCGCTAAACGATAAGGAGTTCTGGAAATTGGTGCGGTCCCTGGAACTAACTCAATGCCAAACTCGATCTCCCTCACTGGTGGAAAACCTAGAATTTCCTCCGGAAATACATCTGGGAAGTCATGAACCACTAGTATCTCCCGGATATCTGGCTCTCCCAAGGATGCGTCAATGGCGTAGAAAAGGTAGCCTTCCCCGCCATACTCTAAAGCACGTCGGGCCTTCAGAGCAGAAACCACTGGCATCGGGAGTCGCGCTCCCTTACCATAGAAGTACCATGACTCTTCATCCTCCAGTCGGAACTGAACAAACCTCTGATAGCAATCCACTATCGCTCGGTAGGTAGTCAATAGATCTATCCCAATGATGCAATCGAAATCCTCCATCGCTAGAATCATCAGGTTAGCACTAAGCTGATGCCCCTCGAAATCCAAAATACAACCCACAACTAGACGCTTGGCTAAAACCTCGCTACCCATATGAGTAGAAACCACTAATAACACGTCTAGAGTAATATATGGCAACTTATACTTCTTAGCAAAACGTGCTGAAATGAAGAATGAGATGCACCGATATCAATTAAAACATATGCAGGAAAACCACATAAACTACAGATATCTGCAATCATCTGATCACTGTCAGCCTCTGCCTGCTCCTGGTTAAGCGCAAAGACCTGACCCTGGGCACGTGGCCTCAAAGAAGAATGACCCCGAGAAGGAGTCCGATTAGGCTGTCGCTGAGACTACTGCGGCTGCTAACGCTGCTACGAAAACTGCTGCTGGAAAGGTGGCTTCTGATACTGAGGTGGCTGAACAGATGCCTGAGAACCTCCGGAACCACTCGCTGCCCCAATCAGCATAGGACAATCCCTCTTCATGTGACCCTCCTGGCCACACTCGAAACAAGCACTGGTCGATCGACCACACTGCCCTGGCGGATGTCTGTGTCTGCACTGACGACAACGGTTTGGCCTCTGACCGCCAAAATTATGCACTCCACCAGATCCAGAGGAAGAAGAAGAAGTACCTCCTGGCTTCTTGAAAGACTGACCCCTAGGGCCCAAAGTACTGGCACTCGCTGACCTGGAAGAAGAAGAGTAAAGTCCTCTGTTCCTCCGAATAGTGTCCTCAGCCTGGCGACAACGGTCCACCAAATCCTCATAAGTCCCATCGCCGCCCACAACAACCATCCGATGAATATCAGGATTCAAACCCTGAAGGAAATGATCAAACTTCGCCATAGAACTATCAGCAACATGAGGACAAAAAGGTAGTAGATCAAAGAACTTCTGCTGGTACTCCTCGATCGTCATCGTCCCCTGTCGCAAACTCAGCAACTCACTGGCTTTCGCTTGACGAAGAGCTGGAGGAAAATACAACCTCTGATAAGCAGCACGGAACTCTGCCCAGGTGGCTACTCCTCTAGATGCTATGAATGGTGTGGAAGTATATCTCCACCACTTCCTCGCTCGTCCCTCAAGCATGAAGGCAAGAATCTCCAACCTATCCTCATCTGTGCAACGGAACTCCTGAAAACACTGCTCCATCCTCTCAAGCCAATCCTCCACCTCTTCAGCTGTCTCACCTACCGACAAAGGCTTTGGGCTAACCTCCTTAAATCTGCGCATGCTCACTCGCTTGCGCTACTCAGGCTGTCCTTGACGACGTCTACGATAATTTGGATCGCCCCAATGACTGCCGCCTCCGCTATCGTGGCTCTCATCGTAATCTGCCATCTGTTACACAATAACAGATAATAACTTAATCCGCTTTACGAAATTCCCAGTGCAATGCGCTCTGATACCAAATATGTAGCGACCCAACCCGGATCCACTAACTAACCAGAGTTACGATAAAAGCGCATGCAATTAAAACTTAAAGCGTAAAGAGCGGATAATTAAAATACAACAAATCCAATCGGCAGAATACAACCGACGATAAAAATTGTGTATAAATATTATTTATACAACCAAATCGAAGGTTCAGGGTAAACAAATCCCTACCCTCTACAACCTCGCACTCTCCAAAGCTCAATCCTACTGAGAGCCGCCTGGACCGTCCAACCTCAAACCTGCCCCGCCACAAGGTACACCACGATACCCAAACACAGGGGCGTGAGCGATAACGCTCAATACGAAAGCAATGATATAAATACAGATATGCGCACACAATATGATTTAAAACTCAAGTGAAAACACTTGCCCATGGCGCCGGGAATATACAGTACCGGCTAGAGAGCTACTCCGCGGGGTACTCGTATATTCCATATCAGGGCTGAGCCAACCCCATCCTAACCCGAATCCAAAATAGGATACAAGTCCCATATGAAAACTGTCATACCTGACTCGAGTCCAATATGACTTTCAATGACTCACATCTCTCCGGATGCAGTCACACGTAAAATTATGTATGTGCTAAGACGGTAAAACATGCTAAAACATGATAAGACATATAACACATACTCATGCAACATACATGCAAATATATCATGTCGGCTATCTTGGTCAGTACTTACGTACCTCTAACACTACTGGTCAAACCTAGCTCCGCTGGTCTATACTCCAAGCCTACTAGTCCAATGTACTGCTACTGCGTCCGTCGTTAGCCCTTTGCTGTAGATAGCCTCAAAACTAGGCCACAGCTCCGCGACGACGCCTAGATCACTTAGCCACTTCCGGATTTCCCGTAGGACGCTTAGATCTCCCTAGATCTGAGTTAGAAGGCTTAGGAATTGAGAGAGAAGAGAGGAAATGAGCGAGTCACAAATGAACCTCGGCTCCTCTATTTATAGACGAATTTCGGGCCGTCCGAACTCGGCTTCGGGCCGTCCGAACTGGTTTGGATCCTCCGATCATGACTTCGGATTGTCCGAACACGATCGGATCGTCCGATCCTAACTTCGGGTCCTCCGAAGTCCCATCAGTGATGTCAGTCATGATGTCATGATATGAATCTTGTTGTATAAGATTAGCAAACACGATTACAATTTGAATCGCACCCTCTAACCAATAAACAAAAGACTCAAAGTTTTGCCCAATCTTTGAAACAAGTAAAATTGATAGGGTTTTGGATTTCCACCTTTAATCGATGGTACGATTAACAACAGAAACCACAACAATTGAAACCAAAGAAAACCTTCAGATAAACTTGTATCTGACAATCTTCAGTGAGAAACAATCGACAAACGTTTCCAAGTAATTAACTGAGAAAGTTTGATTTGAAGAACAAAGCAAAGCTTTGAATAAAATTCTTGAGAGAATTTTCAATAATTTTTGTATAAACTGAATCTGAATTATTATTAATGAAATAAAACAAAAGTATTTATAGTTTACAATCAAAAATAGAAGATAACGCAAAATATAGCCTAAAGATATCAAAGATATCATCTAGAAAGTTTTCTAGTATAATTAAAAGACTCAAAAATAGGAAAATAATGCCAAAATATCAAAAAGTTTCGCACACACACAAACATGCCGAACTGTGTGAAAACGAGTGCAGGCGCGGGCGCGCAGAGCTTTCTGAATCGACGCACGGGCGCGCATAACGTTCTGTCAAACAGGCGCGGGCGCACGAGAACAAGACGCGGACGCGCATGCGTCTCGGGTTGTGTCACCTATTTTTGTGTTCTTCTTGACATTTTCTCCACTCTCTTGACTTCTTTGGACTTCAATAACATTGTAGCATCCTTCAAAGTGATCTTCAAGTACTCCAACTTGATTGACATGAATTCCAAACCCTTCAACTCTCGAATATAAATCATGAAGCAAATCTTGGAAGAATATGAATCTTTGAGCGCCTTTTAGATTCATATCAGACTCCCCTTCTTCAAAAAGATTTGTCCTCAAATCTTGCCCTTTATCTACAAAAACCAAGCAAAGATTAGAAAATTTAAAAATATTTTTCACAAGCAACAATGTACTTTGCACACTCAAAACTATATCAAGACACACGAAATTTCTCATACTCAAACTAAACACCTTATAACCACTAGCACGTATAAACATGATTAAAATGCCATTAAGCAAAACATAGAGCAAATTCCTCTCCTTCTTAGACCTAGTTAACCCCAACACAAAATTCATAGATAAATACAACCATTGTGCTCTAGGAATAAGAATTAATGCACATGCAATATGCCGCTTACAACTCCACTCAACATATCTTTTCATGTGTAACCATAACAAATATTCATCCAACATACTCTTTAATTTGGATTTCTCAAAATTACACTTCAAACTGAAAGCACATATCCTTTCGTCAAACAAAGCATGCAATGAAGAATATATAAAGAAAAACTTATTTTCTTTAAACAAATACTTGCTCACATAAAATTTATCATGGACATTGCACAAGTATTTTTCAAACCATAAGAACCATGTAACCAAAAGAGATAAGAACTCATACCTTTGTGATAGTGTAATAACTGCCACATTTTCCTTACCTCGTTGGTACTTAATCAACTCTTCACCAACAACCCTGAGTTCTTGAAAATTCTCACCATCCACAAGTAAAGCAAATTTTCTTGTACACAACACATTATCATTCAAACTTTCACACAAACTCTCATCTCTTTGTGTCGACACCACAAGTATAAAATATTCGACACGCCCATTCAAAATTTTGATATATACTAAGATATAATCAAAGTATAACAAAATAGATTTACCTCTAGATGCATGCAAAATATATGCCATCAATCTCATGAAAGTACAATGCACATTAGCTAGCCCAAAAGTCATCACTAACCAATCAAGAAAATAGGACTTACCACATATGCTACTCATGCACAATTGACTCACATCGACACAAACTAACTCATCAAATCTTTTAGTATGCACAAACTTAAGAGAATTAATATCAAGATTTGAAATCAAAGCATAATTCATAGCTAACACTTTCTCAAATCCTTCAACAAAGTAAGTAAATTCATGCAACATAGAATTAAGTTCATACATTTGGAAGTTTGAATTGAAATTGTACCTTCGAATTGCATCTACATCGTACCTCTCAAAGGGAACAACTTTCAAACATTCAACCTCACCTTGACATGGATCCAACATGTTAAGCCTTTTAGTTTTGTATCTCCTTTTCTTCTTCAACAACACATCTCCAAAATCCTGCAAAGAAGAACAAACGATGCTCGGGATTGAACCGGCTATATCATCACAATGAGATAAAACCTCTTTGTACACAAGTACTTTAAGGATCTTATTCAATTGCACAAAATTTTCATCCTCACAATTTCGGACCATAATATATTTTTTTTTATTGGTCTCTTTCCTCTCTTTTTTTACCTCAAAGGTCATCTCACTCTTTTGAACTCTCTTTCTTTCGGCCTCTAAATTTTCTTTTCCTTTTTCTTTTTTTATGGCTATCTCACTTTTTTCATCACTCTTTTGTTCAGCCATATCACTCAAATTTTCAATTTTCAATTGATCCTCAAGAAATTCATTTCGACTCAATTGAATAGAAAGATTACAAGACTCATCCAACAACAAATTACTAGTCCCACTATGAACATCCATAGGACTCTCATCTACGACACAAATATTAGATGACTCTTCAACACCTACAAACTCACCTACCACTTCACATTTGCCAACATTAACACCACTATCAACCACACCATGTACAATAGAAGGTTTTTCATCAAGCCATTCACCTTTCACCGCACATATTTCAACACTCATATCATCAATAGTTGAATTATCATCATTCTCAATTTTCTCAACTACTTCCATTTCACATTTAGATTCAACCTCTACACAAGAATCCGACACTTTCATCATAGCCTCCTTAAAACATTGGCTCATATCATGCATATCTTTTCTACGACACCATAAGCATGCAATATCAAAGGTACTAGAATTTGAAAGTTTAGATGTACGTTGATGTTCACGTTTGGGATATTCACAGTGATTAGGAGAAAAACGTTTTCGCATAGCTCTCTTTATCTCATCCCATGTAGAAATGGGATTCATTCCATGTCTTTTCCTGTTCACCACAACTTTATCCCACCAAGTGCAAGCATAGTCGGTAAACTCTTGTAAAACAAGTTTAAACTTCCTAGCTTCAGAAAAATCACGACCTTCAAATATATTATCTACTCTTTTCTCCCAATTCAAGTACGATTCCGAATCCGAATATCCATCAAATGACGGAATTTTATTTTTCTTAAAAATATCCAAATAATAATTAAAATCTTTTTCTCCACGACAACCATCATCATCTCTATACACATTAATTTTTCTCTCTCTCCTACTCCCATAATCAAACCTCCTTTCACTCTCCCTATACCCATTGAATTTTCTTTCAAACATTGTACCTACAAGAAAAAGGTTAGTAATAAAATATCCTCACCCAAATTCTCACTAGTCACTCCAAAGAAAATCACTCAATCACTCATTTTTTTTTCACTCAAATAAAATATCCTCACCCAAATTCTCACTAGTCACTCCAAAGAAAATCACTCAATCACTCATTTTTTTTTTCACTCAAATATATGGAATATCTTATGCTTTGTGATTTTAAATATCAAACTCACAAGTTCAAAACTTGTAAACACTTGCCAATCGACTCACGTAGATTGCACAAAAAAACAAGAATTTGACTTTATGAAGATTAAAATAGACTTGGCACTCAAGACTCACAAGACACAAGACATTATGACCACAAGTTATTTTGCTTCTTTTTTTTTCGACAATTTCGGTATTCTTTCTTTTTTTTTGACCGATTTCAAATATCTTTTTTTTTTTAATTTTAGATTTTTTTTCTACCTTTTTTTTTGAATTTATAACTTGTAGCACAAGCACGAGACTTGGATAACAAGTTTGAAAGTAAAGACACAGAAATTTGATATAAGATAGATGAAGAACGAAGAACGAAGGATGACGAATGACGAACATGAAGAACACGAAGAACAGATGACGATAAGATACTTACTTGATTCAAAACCTTGGCTTTGATACCAAATGATATGAATCTTGTTGTATAAGATTAGAAAACACGATTACAATTTGAATCGCACCCTCTAACCAATAAACAAAAGACTCAAAGTTTTGCCAAATCTTTGAAACAAGTAAAATTGATAGGGTTTTGGATTTTTACCTTTAATCGACGGTACGATTAACAACAGAAACCACAACAATTGAAACCAAAGAAAACCTTCAGATAAACTTGTATCTGACAATCTTCAGTGAGAAACAATCGACAAACGTTTCCAAGTAATTAACTAAGAAAGTTTGATTTGAAGAACAAAGCAAAGCTTTGAATAAAATTCTTGAGAGAATTTTCAATAATTTTTGTATAAACTGAATCTGAATTATTATTAATGAAATAAAACAAAAGTATATATAGTTTACAATCAAAAATAAAAGATAACGCAAAATATAGCCTAAAGATATCAAAGATATCATCTAGAAAGTTTTCTAGTATAATTAAAAGACTCAAAAATAGGACAATAATGCCAAAATATCAAAAAGTCTCGCACACACACAAATACTCCGAACTGTGTGAAAACGAGTGCAGGCGCGGGCGCGCATAGCTTTCTGAATCGACGCGCGGGCGCGCGTGGGAAGTGGCGCGGGCGCGCATAATGTAGTGACCCTGCATGGAATCACCTACTAACTGGCAACTAATAGCATGCATTAAACTTAATACAGTAAAATACTTAACAGAGTAAAAACGTGCGGAAATTTAACCATAATTTACATATCAGCTTAGTAACATAATCCAGGCTTAAATCTGTAGTGATACAACCAAATTGAAGAACTTAAAAGTAAACATTATACAGCTAAAACAAATCCTGCTGTATAAATTCCCCTGAAAAGCTCCGGCTCCCTAGTCCTGCCTCGAACTACCGGCTCTGTCGATCCTGCAACCTGCCCCATGGAATAGGGTGTCCAAGATAAATATTAGGACGTGAGCGCTAACGCCCAGTACATAGACATGAGTAAACATATGTATATAATGCATGCAACATGATGACTGGTAAAGGGTCATCTGAAAAATCATGCTCAGTACCGGCGCCACATGAGTGCTGCCACCGCATGGATCAACCTCTGGGTAAAACCACACTCGTCTAGTACACCAGAGTAGACAGACATAAATGACCCCGCCGTCGCGGTACTCTCAGTGACAGACTATCGAGTATAGAGCTGAGCGGCTCTATAATCAGGTATAACAAGGTATAGGCTCAACGTGTATATGCACATGACATATGAATATAGAAAGCGGTAAATCATATATCATGCCATATAATAATGCCAAATAAATGCAAAATATAAACATGTATACTCACTGGCAATCTCAGTCAATGTGTACGTACCTCTAGGTTAGTTCAAGTATAGTAGGATCCTAGGTTCCAAGCCTATATTCAAAAGTTCACCGTATCACTACATAAATTCTATAAGCCTTAACTAAGCTAATAAGTACTTCCAAAACTTAAATAGATTCCCTAACCATACGTTCGTCTGTAGATAGCCATTTGGAGTCGCTAGTCCCGGATGACTATAACCACACCTTGGTTATTCCAGAACCTCTATTATAACCGATAGGCCCTCAAGTGTATAACTCATACTATATAACTGAAGAAAGAAACTCGGGAATTCGTAATTCAAATGAAATCAGACAAGCCCTATTTATAGGAAAAATTCCCGGCCAGGATCGGAACTTCCGATTTCGGGATCGGAACTTCCGATCCAGCTCACTGCGTGCATGATTGACACGCCAGGATCGGAACTTCCGATCCGACGATCGGAGCTTCCGATCTGCCCTCCGTTCGACACTTGTCAAAACTCACTGCTGAGTCATCAGGTAAAGCTGGCAGCCGGAGATCGGAACGTTCTTTCCAGGATCGGAGCTTCCGATCTCGGTGCTTCCGCTGAGCTTCTGAAGTGGCGGGGATCGGAGCTTCCAATCTGGGTTCGGAGCTTCCGATCCGGCCCAAAGTCAAAAGCCCAAATTCTCTTCCGAAGTCCAATAACACTCCGAAATTGATTAATTACCAATCCTTAATCATGTTTAACATATTATTATCTTAAAATGAGTTCTGGATTACTAAATTCTCCCCACCTTTAGATATTTCGTCCGCGAAATAACATCTAAAGACAAATCAAGATAACAATATGAAATATCAAACCACGTTTTATTACAACAACTGTAATTTCAACTACATGGTAATCAAAAATACAAAGCAAACAACTCAGGATATTCTGCTTGCATACGATTCTCAGTTTCCCAAGTAGCTTTTTCAACGCCTCGGTGCTGCCACTGTACCATCACAAGTGGTATAGTCTTGTTCCGAAGAACTTTTTCCTTTCTGTCTAAGATACGGATTGGTCGTTCAACAAAAGACAGATCTGGCTCTAGCTGAATATCAGTAGACTGAATCACATGAGATTCATCAGCTATATACTGTCGAAGTAATGACACATGAAAAACATTATGTATACTGGAAAGATTTGGCGGTAACGCCAAATGATATGCAACATCTCCGATCTTTTCCAGTATCTGGAAAGGTCCAATAAAACGAGGAGACAACTTGCCTTTCACGCCGAATCTCATCACCTTCCTGAAAGGTGATACTCGTAGAAACACATATTCACCAGGCTCAAACTGAAGTGGCCTGTGACGAATATTAGCATAACTGGCTTGTCTATCTTGAGCTACTTTGATCCTATGCTTGATCAAATCTACCTTGTCTACAATCTGTTGCACCAATTCAGGACCCTCGACTTGTCGTTCACCAACTCCTTCCCAGAATAACGGAGTACGACACCGTCGACCGTACAATTCCTCGAAAGGTGCCATATCAATACTACGATGATAACTGTTATTGTAGGCAAATTCGATCAAACTGATCCTGCCAAGATAAGCCAAAATCCATGACAGAAGAACGTAGCATATCCTCCAAAGTACGAATCGTCCGCTCTGACTGTTCGTCAGTCTCCGGATGATATGCAGTGCTCAAACTCAGAGTAGTACCCAACGCCTCCTGAAAACTACCCCAAAAACGTGAGGTAAATCGCGGGTCTCTATCACTAACTATGCTTACTGGAATCCCATGCAATCGCACTATCTTCTGGATGTATAAACGTGCAATGTGATCATAAGAATACTCCCGGTTATAAGGAATAAAGTGTGCTGATTTTGTCAAACGGTTAACAACAACCCATATAGCATCACACTGACGTGATGTCATAGGTAAGTGGGTAACAAAATCCATAGTCACATGCTCCCACTTCCATTCGAGAATCTCAAGATTCTGCAATAATCCATCTGGTTGTCGATATTCAGCCTTGATCTGTTGGCAAAAACATCTCGAAACAAATTGATACACACTCCTCTTCATCCCTTTCCACCAGAATCTAGTTCGCAAGTCCTTATACATTTTCATGCTTCCAGGATGAACTGATAATCGACTCCTGTGAGCTTGAGATAGAATATCGTTCCTGAGCTCCACAACATTAGGTACAACCACTCGATTAGATAAGAACAATAAACCATCTGCCTGAAAATGAAATCCAGATGTATTAACTCCATTGGCTAAATGTGCCAAACACTGAGTCTTAACATCAGATATCTGAGCATCTCTGATCCGAGAATACAATGCTGGCTCAGACAAAATAGTATACAATCGAATTCCATTTCTCCCTTTCTTGTGCTTGAGCGTAAAACTCAATGAACAGCACTCTTGAATCATATGAGATACTTCACTAGTCTGAAGTGCAGAAAGTCTCACCTGCCGACTCAAGGCATCAGCAGTAAGATTAACAGAACCTGGATGATATTTGATTTCACAATCATAATCCTTCAGAAGATCCATCCAGCGTCTCTGTCGCATATTCAACTCCGCCTGAGTGAATATATACTTCAAACTCTTGTGGTCCGTGAATATCACATATTTCTCGCCATAAAGATAATGCCTCCAAATCTTGAGTGCAAATACAATGGCGGCTAACTCGAGATCATGTACTGGATAATTACTCTCATGTGTCTTCAACTGTCAAGAAGCATAGGCAATAACATGTCCATGCTGTGTCAGAACACATCCTAATTCCTGACCAGAGGCATCAGCATAGAAAACATAACCTCCTGATCCAGAAGGTAGAGCTAGCACAGGTGCAGTAGTAAGACGTCCACGCAGCTCGTGAAATGACTCCTCACAATCTGAGGACCATATGAAGGCAACATCTTTCCGTGTAAGCTGTGTCAAAGGCCTGGCCAACTGTGCAAAATTCTTGATGAACCGACGATAATATCCAGCTAGACCCAAGAAACTACGAATCTCAGCAACCGTCGTCGGACGAGACCAGTTCAGCACTGCCTCTATCTTACTTGGATCAACAGATATCCCTTCACTAGAAATTACATGACCGAGAAACACTACCCGATCAAACCAGAATTCACACTTGCTCAATTTCTCATACAACTGCTTATCTCGTAACGTCTGTAAAACAATCCTCAAATGCTGTGCATGCTCATCCTTGTCATGAGAATAGACAAGAATATCATCAATGAAGATGATAACAAATCTATCCAGATATTCTCGAAATACCTGATTCATCAGATTCATAAAGACTGCCGGTGCATTCGTCAAACCAAATGGCATAACCAAAAATTCATAATGCCCGTATCTGGTCCTAAAAGTAGTCGTAGATATATCTGAGTCTCATACCCGCATCTGGTGGTATCCAGATCTTAGATCTATCTTGGAGTAAACAGAAGTACCCTGTAGTTGATCGAATAGATCATCAATCCATGGCAAAGGATACTTATTCTTGATGGTGACACGATTCAACTGCCTGTAATCAATACACAATCGCATCGATCCATCTTTCTTCTTGACGAACAAAACAGGTGCTCCCCACGGAGAAACACTCGGACGAATATATCCCTTATCAAGCAGATCCTGTAACTGCTGTTTCAATTCCCTCATCTCTGATGGTGCTAGAAGATAAGGCGCTCGGGATATAGGCATAGTTCCTGGTACTAAATCAATACCAAATTCAACCTCTCGCACCGGAGGAAAACCAGGAATCTCATCAGGGAATACATCCGGAAACTCACCGATTACCGGTAACTGATCAATACCCGTACTACTCATGGACATATCAACTACATAGATAAGGTAGCCCTCCCCACCTGAATCCAAGACATGACATGACTTCAGAGCCGAAACAAGTGGCATCGGAGGTTGTGCACCCTCACCATAAAAATACCAGCTATCACCCTCAGCAGGATAAAATTGTACCAGACGCTGATAACAATCCATAGTAGCATGATAAAAAGTCAGTATATCTATTCCCAAAATACAGTCAAAATCTGCCATCGCTAATATCATCAAATTAGCCGATAACGCATTACCCTCAAACTCCAGAAAGCAACTCATCACTAGACGCTTTGTTACTATCTCCTGTTCCAGCGGAGTAGATACAACTAAATCCATATCTAATGATACATAAGGTAATCTATGTCTCTTAACAAAGCGACTAGAAATAAAGGAATGCGATGCTCCAGTATCAATTAAAACAAGTGCAGGAATACCATATAACAAAAAGGTACCTGCCAACATGCGATCGCTTCCCTCAGTAGCCTGTTCTTGAGACAGAGTAAATACCTACCCTTGAGTCTGGGGACGGTAACCAGAAGAACTCTGTGGTGCTGGCTGCTGTCGTGGAAAAGTAAAAGCCTGAGATCCAACCTGTGATCCCGATCCACTAGCAGAACCCATGCGCTGAGGACAATCTCTCCGCAGATGTCCCTGCTGACTGCAAATATAACAAGCACCAGTAGCTCTCCGACATGAAGCTGCAGGATGCTTCCCTCCACAGTGACTACAAAACTCCTCCTTCTTCTTCTTTTTCCCAAAACGGAACATACCTCGTGAACCAAGAGATCCAGATGAAGTAGTAGGAGTAGAAGAAGACGTAGGTCCAGATTGCACAACAGATTGAGCTTGAGGCTCAAATGATCCACTAGGCTGTGCTGGCATCAACAACTGTGCACGCCTGTTGCTGGTCTCCACAAGACGGCAACGGTTCACCAAAGTCTCATAAGATACTGGGTCATCACAGACAACAACCTGTGAGTAGATATCTTGGTTCAGACCTTGTAGAAAGAGATCATACTTCGATGCATCACTCTCATTAATATGAGGACTGAAAGGTAGCAGATCAAGAAATCGTTGCTGATATTGATCAATAGTCATTGATCCTTGTCTCAGAGTAAGCAACTCCATCGATCGTGCTTGGAAAACAGCTGGAGGAAAATACAGTTTCTGGAACTGCTGACATAAATCTCCCCAAGTCACCTGTCCTCTCTCAGTACGTGCCTGAGCAGCTTTGGCATCCCACCAAAAACGTGCTCGATCCTCTAGAACAAATTCTAGAACTTCCAATTTCTGATCCTCAGTACAATCGAAAGCACGAAAAGTACTCTCAAGTTTAGACATCCAACTTTTTGCTTGTTCAGGATTCTCGCCTCCCACCAACGGTTTCGGTCCTACTTGCATAAATTTATTGATAGAGTAGCGACGTCTACCCTCATGATGACGATGTTGATCATCATGATGGAGGTGATGACGATGATGATGACCACCTCCCTGGCCAACACTACCGTGACTCTCGTGAGCCATATCCTGAAAATAATTGCACATTAAAATTCCAAATGCGCAAGAATTACTCAAGACTAAACTAAATCCTAAGTACTAATCCCAAAATCTAAGCATGCTCTGATACCAAAAATGTAGTGACCCTGCATGGAATCACCTACTAACTGGAAACTAATAGCATGCATTAAACTTAATACAGTAAAATACTTAACAGAGTAAAAACGTGCGGAAACTTAACCATAATTTACATATCAGCTTAGTAACATAATCCAGGCTTAAATCTGTAGTGATACAACCAAAATGATGGTAAAGGGTCATCTGAAAAATCATGCTCAGTACCGGCGCCACATGAGTGCTGCCACCGCACGGATCAACCTCTGGGTGCAACCACACTCGTCTAGTACACCAGAGTAGACAGACATAAATGCCCCCACCGTCGCTGTACTCTCAGTGACAGACTATCGAGTATAGAGCTGAGCGGCTCTATAATCAGGTATAACAAGATATAGGCTCAACGTGTATATGCACATGACATATGAATATAGAAAGCGGTAAATCATATATCATGCCATATAATAATGCCAAATAAATGCAACATATAAACATGTATACTCACTGGCAATCTCAGTCAATGTATACGTACCTCTAGGCTAGTTCAAGTATAGTAGGATCCTAGGTTCCAAGCCTATATTCAAAAGTTCACCGTATCACTACATAAATTCTATAAGCCTTAACTAAGCTAATAAGTACTTCCAAAACTTAAATAGATTCCCGAACCATACCTTCGTCCGTAGATAGCCCTTTGGAGTCGCTAGTCCCGGAAGACTATAACCACACCTTGGTTATTCCAGAACCTCTATTTTAACCGATAGGGCCCTCAAGTGTATAACTCACACTATATAACTGAAGAAAGAAACTCGGGAATTCGTAATTCAAATGAAATCAGACAGGATCGGAACTTCCGATCCGACGATCGGAGCTTCCGATCTGCCCTCCGTTCGGCACTTGTCAAAACTCGCGGCTGAGTCATCGGGTAAAGCTGGCAGCCGGAGATCGGAACGTCCGTTCCCGGATCGGAGCTTCTGGTCTCGGTTCTTCCGCTGAGCTTATGAAGTGGCTGGGATCGGAGCTTCCGATCTGGGTTCGGAGCTTCCGATCCGGCCCAAAGTCAAAAGCCCAAATTCTTTTTCAAAGTCCAATAATACTCCGAAATTGATTAATTACCAGCCCTTAATTATGTTTAATATATTATTATCTTAAAATGAGTTATGGGTTAATACACATAATGTTCTGTCAAACAGGTGCGGGCGCACGAGAACAAGACGCGGGCGCGCATGCGTCTCGGGTTGTGTCACCTATTTTTGTGTTCTTCTTGACATTTTCTCCACTCTCTTGACTTCTTTGGACTTCAATAACATTGTAGCATCCTTCAAAGTGATCTTCAAGTACTCCAACTTGATTGACATGAATTCCAAACCCTTCAACTCTCGAATGTAAATCATGAAGCAAATCTTGGAACAATATGAATCTTTGAGCGCCTTCTAGATTCATATCACGTCACCTTGCTGACGTAGTTGATGACATAAGCCCTAACCCTGTTTGGGTCCTCCGATTCCACCGACGGAGCCTCCGATCCTGGTTTGGATCCTCCGAACCCCTTTTCGGATCGTCCGGACTCCTCGGGCCTCCGGTCTTGACTCCGATTACGTTTGGGTCCTCCGAACCTCCCGAGCCATGCCCACCATTTTCGAGTATCCTGAATCTATTTTTTGGATCCGTTAATCCATTTGGAATTTTTTTAATCATGTTTTATTAAATTTAAACATGATCACTTGATTAATTACCTATTAATCATTACTTTTGGATACATGTTACTACAAAAACTCGTCAATGTTTTTCCTTAGTGAGAATTTAAGCAGAGGGAACACGAGAACCAAATGGAGTGCATAATTTATTCGGATTATATTTCACATCAACGAGCTGATGGTCGAACTTGCAGACGTTGTTTGACAAAATTCAGGAGTATGTCATCCGTGGTCAAATCCCTGAATATAAAGTACCCGAAAATGCCCATGGCAAAGTAGATGGCTGCACAAAGTATGAGTGATATTTTCACAGCAAAGTTCATGTTTGCAGGCGTTCCGAGCTCGATTCCAATGGCATGAACTGCATGAGATCCATTAGTAGGAGTTAAATGGTGAATGAATTAGAAATACAAGTTCATAACAATATGGAAACATTTCTAATTTCTTCCATACATATCTATATATATACATAGATCCATCCAAAACTAGATAAACAAACAGATTAATTCATATCCGATCTCGAATAGTCGTGTCTTTGTTACCATTGAACTGAAATGTGAAAGCTGTAACAATGGCAGGAACAGCTGTGAAAAGGTTGTTACGCAATCAAACTATGAATCAAATGCATTGGTATACAGAACGGGCTTGTTGTGATAAACAAATATAATAAAATTCTAGCAGTTCTTTAAGAATCAGAACAAAGACTCATACTTTAAAGAAAGAGAAGAGTAAATAAGATTTATTCCTGATTCAGGCATTAAAGATCAATCAATAAATTAACAAACAACTAATGGAGCACCTAAAACCAAAGCATGACATCACCAAAAACTAGTATGCTCTATCAGTATCAAAATATAAGGCTGCAAAAGCTAATACATTATACAATGTCATGAAACATGTTCAGAGAGCCAAAACTCAATCTTCACATATAAACAGTAAATCAATCATCAAAGCATAAAGTCTATCAAAATGCATCCGGGAACCGAAGTCCAATCAATTTAATGTGAAAATATACTTGGGAAACATTCCAGGGAGAGACGATTTTGAAGCAAAAATCATTTTCCATGGTTCAATGATAAACCTGACACTTCAAATAATTCTCACATGTTGCAGTTCCGATCAACCAAAGCCTATAATCCTTGAATCCACCTTCAAATCGGGTTAATAATTTCGCCATTTCGGCTACGACAGCCCTTCCAATTTCAAAATTCGTTCGTTGTTGATGCATCAAACTAATATGGTTTAAACAAAATGCCTTTGCTTCAAGAGTTCATCATGTTCATTTGTTGGATTGTAAAATTTTAAAGACACGTAAAAGGTCTTCTGGCACATACCTCGACTTTGAATCAGTGGATCTGAGCGGCTTTCAAATCCCGAGTCCCCAGTGCCGAATTTGAAAATTAAGAACCCTAAATTTGTACGAAAATTAAGGATGAAAATAGAAATCTTGTGCCGTGGAAGATTTGAATATTGAAAAAAAATTCAATGGAAGAAAGATTAAGACGCGTTAGACAGAGGAAAAGAAATGAGAACGAAGAATCGAAGATTACATTTTATGCCAAAAATATTACTGATTATTATAAATATGAATAAGGTTGACACGTCTCACGAATGAGATCGTGTCACGTTAGTAACTTTATAAAATCTCTATCAAAATAAAGTATTAGCAACAGAATTTCAGTGAAGTGGAAGCCAAGAAACGAACCTCCTCTAAACAAAAATAATCACCCCACTCCTTCATAATAACAAAATCACACATATTATTAAACACAGAACATCCAACTGGTGATTAAGATCTAATAGTCTTAATTAGTTTTCTTCTTTCATCGATAAACTCTCGACGATACGAATAGTAATAATTCTTGTTCGTCCGATGGAGAGAATGGAAGGTTGTCATGAACCGCCGATGGTGAATAAGGCGGAGATCGACACGAGTTCTCCCTTCGGATCGGTCAAAGAGGCCGTGATGCTGTTCGGAGAGCGGGTTCTTGCCGGCGAGGTCTATGCTAATTATAAGCTCAAAGAGGTGATAACCCCATAATCTTATAAGTTGCATTTGCTTACTACATTTTCGAATAATCTTGTTCACGTAATAGTCATTACTTGAATCGCACTGGCTACATAGATCTCAATTTTATTATTATTAATACTTTAAATTTTTTAATCAATGTGTAATAATTCCCAGTATCACATATATTAACTTTTGTTGCACTTGAATCTGAAAAACAATGTATATATATTAGAAATTAGGGGAAAATTTTAAATTTGTCAATGAATTTCTTTTTTTCTATTTTCGTCTTCTGAAACTAAAAATAGGAGCTTTGAAGGTATTAATATTTTTTTATTTTATGTACCAATTCTTCAGTGTATTTCGATTATTGAATCATTGCCAATGAATATCAATTTTTTTTATTTAATTTAAGTGGTAGCAAAATAAATATCATGCAAGATCTTGTAAAAAAAAAAAGAATTGCCATGGAAACTAATTATTTTGGTATAAAGGTGTATACACACACACATAACGTACAATAGACACATGCACACACACATTCATATACATATATTACATGCATATGTATACAGCAAATTAGGTCTGAATTAAGATCAAGAAATTTTGACAAAAAAAATGAGCAATGGATTCTAAGAGGGAGTAATATACTATATTTTATCATAGTTAAACATTAAATTCCTCGAGGGAAAAACCTTGAGGCAAAACTAAATTTTGGTAAAAATCATTTATATATAAAATTTAGGAATTTTATTTTACGGGTCAATTATTGTCACTACTTGTTCCTCTTGTTCATAGGTGTCTTTGATTTTGTCCTAACAAATCGGAATATAATTTTAGTTTATACTTTGCTTGATGTATATATAGACTACAGACCCCCTTTTTTAATAAAGACAGATTCCAAGATTATTCACTTATATTATAATGAGTGCATGAGCATATATACAACTCGTCAATTAAACTTAAACTTTCAACTTTTTAAGACAAAGTCATATGAAATAATGAAACCACGAATCATATTATATTTTAAGAATTATTGATATGTTCCGGTCAATTTTGAGCTTTCGAACATACGTTCTAGTTAGACCCTTGTGGATATTGTCTCGAAATATTTGTCGCCTGATTTATTCATAGTTCGTTATTTGTTGATCCTGCTCCTGTATTAATATACATATATACATATAACACCACATATGTATATATATATATATATGTGTGTGTGTGTAAAGATTTTAAATCATAGCTATAATATATATATGTGTGTATAAAGATTTTAAATCATAGCTATAATTATATGTGAAACAGATGCAAGACGTGACAAACGAATACGACCACGACACCGAGCTAGAAGTCACCAAACAAAGCCTACTAAGGGCACGAGAAGAAAGAATGCAAATGGCCAAATTCCTCTCTTCTTTGCAACAAGAACTTGAACAAACCAAAAGGGAGCTCAAAAAACTAAAGACACATATAACCGACGCACACGCGTTAGACCTTGAAGTCGAGGAAGACCTCAAGTTCGTCGAGGAATCGAATGAACCAGTGGAGCACGTGAAAATGGAAACAAGCAATGGTGGTCAGAAGATCGAGTTCCAAAAGAAGAAGTATGTGACGTTCGCGAACCCCCCATCCGTGGCTCGAGTCATTCATGTGGAGCCATCGACTAGCGCCGAGACTGTGTTGCAAAGGCAACCTTCTACGAGGAAGAAGAAAATGAAGCAATTGATACCATTTCTTGGAGGGATTTTTTCCAAGAAAAGGGGAAGCTCAGGAGTTGCAACGGCTTGAGAATTCATATGTTATAATCGAGAGTATATATATAATATGCAAGGAAATAATTGGAGGTTTTATATTTTATTTTACTTTTTTTGGCAATTTTTCAATAATTCAGGAATATGACTACTTTTAGAATATGTTTGACTCGGTTCATACTCAAAGATTCTTGAATCCCTCTTTGTTTATTAATTTGTTTACCACGTAAACTTGTAACATAGGAAAATTTTGATAGGAGTAATATATATTTAGTTATCAACAAATATAAAGTGATACAACACATATATATATATATATGAGGACTTTTCAGCTGCCCAACAATATTTCCCCACCTCGTCTCCGATCGGGTTTTAGTTGTTTTTTTTTAATTTTTCGCATAACTAAAACACGGTAACAGGTTTTAGTGGTGGGAGACGAGTTGTGCATCATTGGTTATACAGCTCAAAATTTCTAATATATATATTTATATATATATTTCATACGATGAGCACCAACTGGGGCACCTGCCTAACTGAGATGGCGTCATGTATATCCACTCGGTGGACATTAACTAAATATATTCTCGATAAAGATAAGGTTTAAAATATAAAAGCTATAGTGAGCTACTCGGCCGGATGGAGTGATTACCAGAAACTATTATCAGTTGAAATATTTTTGAAGAACTTGCAACATATATAAATGAAAATAATTTCAATTTAATCATACAATTATATTTTCTCATCTGATTTAAATTCAATAACTGAATACTACACCATATCATAAGATGACTTGTTAAAAAACTCAATGCAATCCGCAATCGCCTCGTTGTAGTGTGAATCTGAAGAGTAGTGACTATACAAGTTACTGCAAGAAGTTCTGCTGTCACAAGAGCTCCGCCTTGGAGCTGCCGCCACAGTCGTCCCTGTTGCTGCCGCCGGAGACTCGCCTCTGGCATGGACCGGGAAGATGAATCGCATTACAATCTTGCGAAACCGGCCGAAGAGTTTCATTCCTAGAAACCAAGAAAACCTGATCGAAAACCCTAGCAATGTAGTATATGTGTGGAGTCAAGTTTCCAAGGGAATCTTGAATTAGCTCTCTCGATCCTCACCGGTTTGTACTATAAATAAGTTTGAATTATGAGATTTTTTTTGAAGATATTCTTCGAGAAGTGTAATGTTATCATTTCTGTTGTTGGGAGATTTAAAGGAGATGATTTCTTTATTTGTTTTATATATTTTTATTTTGAAATTTTTTAGGGTTTTATTCATATTGTAATATATTATATGTAACAGAGGACTCAATGATGTCTCAGGCCATGTGAACAAATCATTGGCATGGCCTTTTGTCCTCAACAAGAGTTGTGTGTGTGTTAAACTGTCCATCTTTGCATGATACAAAAGCATTTAATTCAAAGCCCCAGAAATGATCTGAAAAGCAAACAATATGTTTTTGCTTTGTTGTTAATTTTTTCCTTTTCTTCCTCAAGAATAATATTGCATTTTAATCGCATTTTCAAGTCCCTATTCAAACATTATTTTTAATTAGGGAAACAACATTTTTGGTCATATATATAACTTGTACATTTTTCATTTTGTTCATGTTGATCGGTTAATTCACGATTTTAGTCCACTACTTTTTTTTAAAATTTTAATCATTTTTCATCAGGGTACTAACATGATATCATGCACACAAGTCAGAAATGTCCTGTGTCACTTCATTATTTTCTAGTATCATGTCAGTATTTTTCAGTGACATATCAACACTATAGTGAAAAAAGATCAAACAAGGAAAAAAAGATAAATTTAGTGAAGTAAAATTTACCAATAACAGGATAAAAACTGTCAAGTTATACACATGCCTCTTAATTATGTTTTCTTCACTATAAAAACAAATTAAAATATTACTTCTCAAAAGAGAAACAATTTAGTAATATTTTACGGGTAAATACGTTTTTTTGTCCATTAACTTGTCCATGTTTTGGTTTTGATCCATTAACTTTTTCGATGTGGGTTTTGGTACACTAACTTTGCATTTTCAATGTTTTTTGGTCCAACTGCATACGTGTCATTTTTTTATTGGTCCAAAATGATGAATTGGACCAATCAAAAGCTGACACGTATGCAGTTGGACCAAAAAACACTTAAAATGCAAAGTTAGTGTACCAAAACACACATCGAAAAAGTTATTGGACCAAAACCCAATGGAGATAAAGTTATTGGACCAAAAAACTTATTTTCCTATATTTTGCATAGAAAATGGAAATTAATACTAATACGCCACATACTTTAAAATTTAATTTGAAATTTTTCACGTGATAGTTAATATACATGACTTTTACCTAGAAATTACAATATCTTGACATGATTATCACATGAATACAAAACTTTGCTCCAAAATATAGTCAAATATGCGTCACATTCACCTACACAACTTTAGAATATTTATTTCAGGAAAGTGGATTTTTCATATATATTTTCTTATTGAATCACTTTCCACTGATGTTAAAATTCTTGAAATTTGATTGGATTTGTATAAAATATTTCTGATTAAGAATATAATGTCTCACAAAGTTGATGTAATTATCGAGGTGGTCTTCCTTTTCTTGGTTCTTTCCTCACTTTAATATGGTCCATATCTATTGAATTCGATGCATATATGCGAGTTGATCATTGGTTACAACTAATTAATAGTAAATTAATCTTTAATTATTCAATTAAAAGGTAATATGTCATTGTTTAATGAGTTAAAAGTTTGTTTCAAATGATGAATGGTCAACTTTGTCTGGTAAGTCTATAGCTAAATATATACTGGAGAAATCATTAGGCCACTGTACAATATTCAAAAGTTAACAAGGGAATTTTCCGGGCCACGATTAATGAGGATGTTTGTTATTTATCCCTTGCAAGGGGTTGATGTGGTGTCGACATTAATACCATGTTAGTATAAGAATATATTCTCTTTTATCTTCGGTATATTATGTTTTATCTTTTGTATATTTTGTATATTGTGTTTTTTTTTATTTTTCTTAGGTTTATTTATTTATAAATATATCATGTATTCATTCTCAGAGATGAATGAAAATTATATTTTTTCGTCAGTTTTTACATGGTATCACGAGCCTCTGACATACGTCACTAAACCTAACCCTAACCTTAACACAAAAAGCCAGCGCCGCCGCCACCTCCCCTGCTACTCCGATCTCCTTCAATATTGCTGTTCATGTGCCCATGAAGCTCACCTCCTCCAACTATCTCTCCTGGAGTTTGCAGTTCATGACCCTCTTTACTGGTCATGATATGCTTGGATTTGTTGGTGGTTCTGATCTTTGTCCGGAAAAATTCGTCACAACAGCCACCTCCCAAATCCTAAATCCTTTGTACACCGCCTGGATCCGTCAGGATCAACTGATATTGAATATCATCGATCATTGGATCGATGTCTACATCATTGATCCCATTTATTTCTAATGCCACCACATTCGTCGACGCCTAGAACACCTTTGCTCTCACCTATGGCAAGCCTTCTCGTGTCTTCATAACTCAGTTAAAGATGCAACTTCGTAATTCGTACAAGGTCTCTCAGTCCATCACCGAATTCATGTAGTTCATCAAATCCAAAGCTGATGAACTGGATCTCATGAATGCTCCTATTGATATTGAGGATCTCACCAACAATGTTCTTCATGGTTTGGATGTTGACTATAAAGAACTTTCACATGTTATTCAAGCTCGAGATACTACAATCTCGTTTGAGGATTTACACGATAAGATCCTCAATCATGAAGCTCATCTTGTTGCTCGTCGGGATTCACAAATTGTAGCGCCTAAAAATCCAATCTACTAAGTTGCATGCATAATACTAAATAAATATTATGATTATTATTTTTAATTTTAGTTGATTTAAATAATTTATTTGATTATGAGTTAATAAAAATATTAATTCTTTATTTAAATAATTTTATTGAACTAACTATTTAATTAATACTTTTAATTGCTTAAGTTTATTTATTTAAATGATTTTTATTGTACAACTTAATAGTTTTATTGATTTTAAAGGTTTAAACTTGCTTATTTAAATTATTTTATTTGTACAGCTTAATTATTTAAAAAAACTTAAAATTCCCACTTATTTATTTATTTAAATGATTTTAAATGTATAGTTTATTTATTTAAATGCTTTTGATTGTCCAATTTGTTTTAAAGGTTTTTAATCCGCTTGTGTAATTATTTATATGACTTTTAAAGGTTCATATAGTTTATTTAAATTATTTTAATCGCTCCGTTTATTATTTAAATATTTTATTTATCATGATGATATCAAAATGTTTAATTATTGATTTATATAGAATTTTTGAGTTCTTGAGTTCAGTGAATTCCAATTCCGGCTTGAGGTGAAGGTGGATTCTAGCGGTAATTCCTAATTTCGCAAGATTTGAGATTTATGAGAAACTGAGAAAATAGATAAACTTTTGATTGTAGGATTTTTCGGGTGACCACTTCTATGGTATTTTTGAGTTTATTTTAGAACTTTCCAAAATTTAACATTTTAGAACCCGTGCAAGTGAGATTTAATTATTTTCTTCAATTATTAACTTTTCAAACATATGGATATTAAGAAACTAGGTGTGAGTAGTGCAAGAGTTGTAAAACAACTAGTAGCACTTTTATAAGACATTTAAAGTAGCACTTTTAAGTCTTTTGCACACACACTCAAATTAAAATCCTCATTTTTATTTTCAAACCCTAAATTTAAAATCAAGACTTGAAACCCTAGTCCCCAAACCCCTCAACACGCCGCCTCTCTCCTCTCCAACATCCCAAACCCGTCGGCCACCTCCATCCCCTCCATTCTAACCGCCTTTGCCGCCGTATCACCACCTCATGGCTGACCGGAGCTCGAGTCTAAAAGGAAAGGGAAGGCTGCTCTACACGTTTCCAGCCCATTTTCAGCTTCCTTTTCTTGTTTATTTTGGGTTTAAGGCAAGTATAACATGTTCTTTGGCCACCAAGTACAGATATTATTTGTATGTTTTGATTTCCTTCATGCATTTTGAGTTTTTGTGAATATTGGCCATGTATTTTGAAATTTTCAGAAAGTTTCAGTAGTGTTCATGTCTATGTTTCGAATTCACATGTAACACCCCAAAATTAAGCTCGAGATGTTAGGAGATTAATATTGATAATCGGATATTAAGATAGTAGAGGATTTAATTGTTACTCGATAAGGGACCGATTTGCAATTCTTGGAATTTTCAAGGACTAAAGTGCAAAAATGAGATTTTATATAACACTTGGCCTATTTTTGACTTGACTAAGTCTTCATTATCCTCTTTCTTCTTCTCCCTCAAGCCGTGCACCACCATTGAAGAAACCCAAGGCCCCTCAAAGATTTTCTTCCTCTGGGTTTGTGTGATCCGTCCGTTAGAAATTCAATCTGAAGACAGATTAGCGATCACGGCTGCGAGAGCTCCGTTCTACCGTAAGTTTTTCTTCGATAAAGTATACTTCGATTTTGGGATGTTTTCAGAACTTGTTTAAATTTGGATATGTTGTTCTTGAGCTAGCATGTATCGTATATTTGAAGTCGGATCGGAAAAAAAGCGTCGTTCGGATTTGTTATATTTTTTGGAAGCCTATTTCGAAAATGGGGATTTTGTGATTTGTTGGATTGGAATTGTTTTGTTATTCTAGCATTGGTTTGAGTTGTTTGCGATTCTATACTACTGTCTGGGTTTCCGGTTTGATCAGAATATAGCCGTTATGCTGCCGATTTGAGTTTTGGGATTTTGAACCGTTTGAGTTATTGAAACTTTTGGCTTTTGAGTTGTTCCTCATTGTGATCTTATTTTGCCTCCGTAAAGATTCGTTTGAAGTTTGTTGAGCCTAGAGTTAGCAGAAGTCAAACGTTGAAGAGATTAGACGAAGAGCGCTTATCCAAAGTTGGAACTACTCAAATCAAAAGGTACAAGCAGTCATCGTTTTAGCGGGATAGCACACTCGAGACAGTTGGTTCTTGAGTTTTCCTTAAATCACATACTTGCATCAATACTTGTTCTAAGATGCGAAACTTGTATTTTGTTGTTTGAGCTTTTGTTATATGGCTTAATTATTTTTCTTTTCTTATGCATTCATCTCGAGCCTAAATCTTTGATTTTAGCGGGCTGTACGCCCTTTTTTTTATACGATTTGGGGGCTATAATCGAGTGGCCTGGGTGTAAAAGTTCACCTAGTGTCAGCATACTCCTTGTAGTCGCACCAAAGTCTAGAGGATGGAGATACGTGGCACCACATCGATCAGGAGAGTCGGTGAGTTGTTACGTGATCTCATCCCCGGGATCCAAAAAGCAAAGCAGCAATTCCTTGATTATCAGAGTTGATATCCCTATTTTAAAGACATGCATTTCATTCGTATTAACATTGAGTATGTTGTCTTTATATCATACTATTGATATATTACTTGTTGTTGCATGTTATGCTGCTTTTACTGGGAATATCATTCTCATCGGAGTTATCCGGCTGTTGCTTTGTTTTGTATGTGTACTTCTCATTAGGTGGGGCAGGATAGAGTCAGAGGAGGCTTGGTTAGCTTTGAGATGAAGGAATAGAAGTGAGACTCGGTTTAGAAGTCGAATCAGAATGTCAATCTAGTTTATATTATGAAGCATGTTTAGAATTCGAACTTGTTTCTTTTGGGCTTGTAATTCAGAACCAAAGCATGTTTTATGTTGTGTAATATTCGAATAACTCTAGAACTGCTTGTATGGCTTTTTATGAGTTTCGAGTTGAAATGCATGTTGAATCTTTTGTTTTGAGTTGAATTGGCCATGTAATTGTATCTGTCATGCCCTTTTCTTTTGCTGGTGCAACAGGTCACGGACCCCGTGCCATGTCCGTGCAAGGGTCCGTGTCCCCTCGCAAGTTTTGGAGTGTTTTTTTTATGAGTGCACGGACCCCGTGCCACCTCCGGGTGTAGGTTCGTGTGGTCGGGCATAGTTATGTTTTTAGTGTAATGATTCCGCACGGACCCGGGCACGGAGGTGGTGCGGGGTCCGTGTGCCCTTCAGTTAAGTGCACGGACTCGTGCATGGATGTGTGCACGGGGTCCTGGCATGTTTTTAAATTTTTTATTTATTTATTGCTTTTAATCTTGGAGATTGTATGCCTAGTTATTATTTAACCCAAGATTAGATGTTTAGAATCGAGGTCTCACATTAAGTGGTATCAGAGCGATAAGTTCTTGGTTGATCTAGAAGTGAGCAGGGTAGATCGAGTCCGGATGATTTGAATTCTCGTATGTGATTGAATCCTTTAAATGATTATTTAAACGTCATGCGAGCATGCTTTATTATTCCATAAACTATTTGAATTACATGATTATTTGATTTAAATATTAAAGCATGATATATATTAGAATTGCGGATTTAAATTATTCCTGATATGGAATGAGATTTTTTGAACAAAGATTAAGGACACGAGATTGTTGAATTGAGATATTTGTGTCCTAATTCTCTTGAATATGAGATATGTTTCCTCGATGAATTTTGATCAGGAAACATTCAGTGGCAACCCCGATTGAACATCTTTGTTCAGCGAATGAAAGAATGGATGTCACTCTGACACCGATGGAAGAACTTTTGTTGAGGTTTCAGTCGTTAAACCCACCAACTTTGAAGAATAATGATAATGCTGTGGAGTGCGATAATTGAATAGAAGAAATCAATCAGTTGTTTGATTCTCTTGACTACACCGATGAGCGTCAAATTCGGTTAGTAGTATACCAACTTCAGGGGATGGCCAAAGGTTGGTGGATTTCAAGGAAGAAAGCCTTGGAGAATCAAGGTATGGTTGTTTCTTGGAGTTTATTTAATGCAGAAATTCTTCGGCAAATTTCGTTCCAACAACCAACTGGATATAGAGGAAGTAATTCAAGGGATCCTTTGCAACCAAGAGGGAAACAATTCAAGAAGTCTGGGAGCAGTTCTTCTAGCTCCAGCGGATCAAAACAGTTTGGTTCAGGACAGAGTTCTGGATCTTCCGGTTTATCTTTCAGCAATTGTGGAGGTCGACAGCTCAGCGAGCACTGTCTTCGAATTTATGTTAGTTGCAATATCTGCCATCAGACCGGACACTACGCGAGGAGATGTCCTCAGCGTGATACCATTGGATCTCGGTGAGGGCTTTCTTTTAGACCAATGGTTCAACAGGGGCGGCAAGCTTCCATGGTTCATTCCATTCAGCCGCTGCAACAGAATCTACTAGGAGGTTATCCGAATATGAATCAACCTCCTATGCAACAAACTTTAGTATTTGCTCTTAATGAGGATACGCAGACTCGGGGTGCACCTGGAGATGATAAGACAAGTAACCATTCGAATTTTGTTGTTTTTTTTTTTCTACCTGTTGAATGTTAGATATTAGTACTTTCCCTACCTTTTACTTGAGGAATCTAGTTTGATGTTTTCCCTTTTGTTGAGCTTTTGGGTTACTTTAGTCGCAACTCTTGATTTGGTTGGGAATAAGATTGAACTAGACAGTTGGTACATATGTTATCGGATTATGAGTTTATTATCCGTTGAGCTGTTTAACCAAGTACAGGGCAACCAAGAATTATTTTCAGCAAGTTGCCAGTTTCAAATTTGATTCGTTAGACGAGTGGAAATCCTCTGGTAAGAATTCTTGATTCGTAGATTCTATTGATATTTGTTCTGTAGAATGACCGTTTTTTACAGAAATGTGCGGAGGAATTCCTTTTGTTGGCAGAGGATGTCCTGAAATTTTAACCCGATCTGGTTGATACACCAGTAGTTATAGAAATTGCAGGAGATGTTATAGCAGGATTAGCTTCCGATTTTGATTCCGATTCGTCAAATTGATTTCAACTTGATTTGAGATCAGAATATCATCTTCCTAAGACCGGACTCGGAACGAGGAGCCGGATCTTTCAGAGATATTCAGATTAAATTGTGACTTTTCTTATCGATGAAATTCTTGTCCGTTGAAGAGTTGTACTGATCTTTCAGAGTTTGAGAGTTATTTGCAGATTTGCATGCCGATCAGTGATATGTTTTCTCTATCGACGTCTAAATTCAGATTGAATCGAGTTGTCCTTCCTCGATCATATTATCTGGAGGCAGAAATTCTGTTGATCACCTCAAGACCGGACCCGATATGAATTGATCTAGAGTGACGTCCTTACCTGGAATTTGAATATTCTTGGGTTAGCAAGTTCTATCGCAAACTCTTCAAGGGATTATTATCGGTTGTGAAGCCGATTACTCAGCAGAATAAGTTCTTCTATCTGGACTTAATATTTTGAGACCAGTTCTTATTGTTTGAAGAAAAGGTTGATCAGCGCTTCATTATTCTTTTATTTTCTTCTGTATTGAGGACCTTATGGTGCTTTGCACTTCTTCTTATTGAGATTGGAGGTATACTCTTGTTCAGAAGAATCACTTAGCATGAGCATCGAAACAGCTGAAGATGCTCGAGACTCAATGTCTGATTCTGGATTTTGAGCTCGTAGCAATCTTATTGATTAGAAGATCTGGTATCTATTTTCTTTTGAGGAGATTTTCCTTAATCTTCATGATCTTAGAAGCTGTATTACTGGTTTCTCCGTATAGACTGGGTATGAGAAAGAGAAGATGTTAGAGGTATGTTTTTCCAATGTTCTGAACAGTGTGCAGTTGATAGTAGAGAGAGAACGACCCGATGGTCTGTTGTACAGTTTATTCTGGTTCAGAATTGGTTAGAGATCATGTTTCTAATGGATTCTTTAGGAAACTTCCTTGAGCAGTTTGAGTTTGAGGTACTATCTGTTTAAGATTGACCGATTGGTGAAAGCTGCTTCTGTATTCCATACAAAATGATTCTCAAACATTATCAGATGATAGATATTCTGTTAGAACTTTTGTCAGATTGTTTGATTGCCGAATTTGGGCGTTTCAGACAGAGATCTTTGATATACCCTTTCTTTGGTATATTCTTCGAAGAGGATTTTGTTATTCGATTGCAGCTGAGTACATTTATTATCCTCAGAACGACGGATAGTCAGAACAGATGTTTTGTATTAGAGGCTTTGCCAAGCTGTAGTGCTAGGCCAACCCAATATCTGTATAGCCTGATTTGGGCTAGGTGAGGGTGAGCGGTCCATGCCATCACTTAATGCTCAAATTATTACCAGACTTGGTAATTCATGGTACCTATCCTAAAGGTCCATGGTTCTTATTAGAGGAAGTTATGAAACTCCCTGACTCCAAGAAGAGAAAATCTGGAGTTTGGTGCTTGATCTTTTGCACTAGTTGACGAGTATCACTAACTCCTATGGAGTTTTGTACAACAACAACTACTAGATGATTATCTGGATGGCATCTTTGGATGAGTTGTACGAGCAGAATTGAAAATCTCTTTGTTTTGGGATGATCCTTTTTCTTAGTCACCAGTTTTGGGACAAGATTTGTTTAGAGGTTTTTGAACAGTTGATGTTTGCCTGTCAAGAATGAAGACTACTTGGACTAGATAGTCGAAGTATACAAATTTTAGATGCGGATTTTCGTATTTTTGATCGGAAAGATTGAATATTTCTGAAGATTTCTACTTTCAGAGGTTTTGGTAGTTATGATTAGAGAGAGAAATCGTCTCTTAGATTGTTTAAATCTCACTAGAGTCTGGAGCTGATAGACGATCTTGCCTACAATTTGTTCCGTCTCATTCTTGTTTTCACGAGGTGATTTCCGTCTTTAGTTGCGGATTATCGCCAAATCCTTGTTGCTGAATTACCCAACCAGATGTTCTTATGTTCTGTAATTGTTGAGATTGGAATTTGACGAGTTACCGAATTGCCTGAGACGACTGATTCAGAGTATGACCGAACAGAAAAGCATCTCTGAACCAAACCGATTCAGTTTTTGCTAGTTCATTTGAGCCGTTAAGGTTTTGAAAAAGAGATTTGGGAATGAGAGTCCGATTTGAGACAGCAGTTTCTGGACATATCCTGAAAGATGAATTCATTTCCAGTTTTGGATTTTATCCCTTTTTCTTTTTGGAGATTGAACTATATCCGATTTCGAGGACGAAATCAATTCTTACAGGGGGAGAATTGTAACACCCAAAAATTAGCCTAATCGAGATGTTATGAGATTAAGATTGATAATCGGAGATTAAGATATTCGAGGATTTAATTGTTACTCAATAAGGGACCTATTTGCAATTTTTTGAATTTTTAGGGACTAAAGTGAAAAAATGAGAATTTATATAAAACTTGGCCTATTTTTGATTTGACTAAGTCTTCATTATCCTCTTTCTTCTTTTCCCTCAATCCGTGCACCACCATTGAAGAAACCCAAGGCCCCTCCAAGCTTTTCTTCCTCCGGGTTTGTGTGATCCGTCCGTTAGAAATTCAATCTGAAGACAGATTAGCGATCACGACTGCGAGAGCTCCGTTCTACCATAAGTTTATCTTCGATCCAGTATACTTTGATTTTGGGATGTTGTCAGAATTTGTGTAAATTCGGATATGTCATTTTTGAGCTAGCATGTATCGTATATTTGAAGTCGGATCGGAAAAAGAGCGTCGTTCGGATTTGTTATATTTTTTGGAAGACTATTTCGAAAATGGTGATTTTGTGATTTGTTGTATTGGAATTGTTTTGTTATTTTAGCATTGGTTTGAGTTGTTTACGATGCTATACTGTAGTCTGGGTTTCCGGTTTGATCATAATATAACCGTTATGCCGCCGGTTTGAGTTTTGGGATATTGAACCGTTTGAGTTATGTAAAATTTTGGCTTTTGATTTGTTCGTCGTTGTGATCTTATTTTGCCTCCGTACAAATTCATTTGAATTTTGTTGAGCCCAGAGTTAGCAGGTGTCGAACGTCGAAGAGATTAGACGAAGTGCGCTTATCCAGAGTTGGAACTATTCGAATCGAAAGGTACAAGCAGTCATCGTTTTAGTGGGATAGCACACTCGAGACAGTTGGTTCTTGAGTTTCCCTTAAATCACATACTTGCATCAATACTTTTTCTAAGATGGGAAACTTGTATTTTGTTGTTTGAGCTTTTGTTATATGGCTTAATACTTTATGTTTTCTTATGCATTCATCTTGAGCCTAAATCTTTGATTTCAGCAAGCTGTAAGCCCTTTTTATTAGACGGTTTGGGGGCTATAATCGAGTGGCCTGGGTGTAGAAGTTCACCTATTGTCAGCATACTCCTTGTAGTCGCACCAAAGTATAGAGGATGGAGATACGTGGCACCACCTCGATCGGGAGAGTCGGTGAGTTGTTACGTGATCTCATCCTCGGGATCCCGAAAGCAGAGCAGCAATTCCTTGATTATCAGAGTTGATATCCCTGTTTTAAAGACATGCATTTCATTCGTATTAACATTGAATATGTTGTCTTTATATCATGCTATTGACATATTACTTGTTTTTGCATGTTATGTTGCTTTTACTAGAAATATCATTCTCATCGGAGTTATCCAGCTGTTGCTTTATTTTGTATGTATACTTGGCAACAGGTGGGTCAAGATCGAGTCAAAGGAGGCTTGGTTAGCTTCGAGATCAAGGAATAGAAGTGAGACTCGGTTTAGAAGTCGAATCAGCATGTCAATCTAGTTTGTATTATGAAGCATGTTTAGAATTTGAACTTGTTTCTTTTGGGCTTGTAATTCAGAACAGAATCATGTTTTATGTTGTGTAATATTTGAATAACTCTAGAACTACATGTATGACTTTTTATGAGTTTCGAGTTGAAATGCATGTTGAATCTTTTGTTTCGAGTTGAATTGTCCATGGAATTGTATCTGTCATGCCCTTTTCTTTTGCTGTTGCAACAGGGCACGGACCCCGTGCCATTTCCATGCAAGGGTCCGTGTCCCCTAGCAAGTTTTGGAGTGTTTTTTTTATGAGTGCACGAACCCCGTGCCACCTCCGGGTGTGGGTTCGTGTGGTCGGGCATAAAGTTATGTTTTTAGTGTAATGATTCCGCACGGACCCGGGAACGCAAGTGGTGCGTGGTCCGTGTGCCCTTCAGTTAAATACACGGACCCGTGCACGGATGTGTGCATGGGGTTCGGGCATGTTCTTTAAATATTTTTTTATTTATTTCTTTTAATCTTGGAGCTTGTATACCTAGTTATTGTTTAACCCGAGATTAGATGTTTAGAATCTAGGTCTCACATCACATGTGTCCTTTATGTTAAAATAAGTTATGTGTTGAGTTTGAGTTGAGACTTGGATGGGCTATGCATTATATTTCGAAAATATGGATTTTTATGCAAGGGTGATGTATTTTTCTTTCAAAATCAGAAGGGGCATGCTATAATTTCGAAAATAATGTGTGTTTATGGTGTTGAAATGAGCTTTGATATGTGTTTTGAATGATTCTTGTAAGGGCTTGTGCAATTCGAAAAATTCAGCTTGTGTCTCAGTGTGTTTTTGGCTCATTTTTAAATTTGGTGGAATTAATGATGCTTAAGGGGCTGCCTAGGCTAATCGATTTCATGTTTAAATGGTGTGTTGGTTGAATTTTTAGAAAGCTAGAAGGGCTGGAGGTAAGTGTTTAATGGTGCGAGATAGTGGCGTGTAGAATGGGGCTCCGATAAGGGCAAATCGGTTAAGAATTGGACTTTGAGCTAGTTTCGGGTGTTAAGGCATGGCTCGAGGGTTCAATTTGATCTATGTTGTGTTAATAGAGTGGTTTTTAGGCTGGAAGTTGGAAAATTTGTTCCGTGAAGTGTTTGGAAGTGGCTAAGTTTGTGTTGAAATTTTTAGTTCATGTTAGGTGCTGTTGGGAAAGTAATGTTTATATTAGGCTTAGACATATTTTTTGGCTAAGGGGCGGATTCTGGAAGTAGCCAAGAATGTTGGAAATAGGTTGGTTTGAGCGGAAGTCAATTTGGTTGTGATTTGGTTGGGTTTTAGATTGTTGAACGAAAGGGGCTGGTAGCGCTTAGTCGTGTCGCGCCCAAATTAACCCAACTCAGATTAAACAATTAAAAATTTAATAGAGAGAGTAGGGATCGTTTCCATGAGGAAAGTGAATTTATTTGTGTTCTTAAAAATACTGAAAATAAATAAAAGGAGGTTTTAGATTTTAAAAACTACTATGCAAGAATTAAAATAAGAAAGATCAAATAAATAACGAGACTTGGTATCGGTCGACTACACCCTTGAAATCATTCACTCGATCATCGATTCTCTAAAAATAATAATTCTCATTGAATATTCACCATTGAAAATATAATTCCTGTTCCACCTTAATCTTAGTTAATTAGACACCAGCGTTCTAGATTAACCCTTACCAATAAATCAACCAAAATACCAGCGATCTAGATTTAAATCTAAGGTAGCATTCATATGAGTAAAACTGATGAATCTAGACAACACATGCACCAGCGGATGTATTTAGCCTAGTCAATTGTTGTTCCTACGATTTAACAAATTCAACAGCAGAAAATATTAAATGCAGTTGCTTCACAAATTAGATGATTCAAACAATTACGGATTTGAATTCTAATTTAGCGGTAGATTGTACGAAAGAATTATCAATGATCAATCTAATAATCAAACACACAAGCATGAAATAAACCAGAACAACTCATGATACTCGATAAAAATCAAACATTGAAAATCAAAATCTCACAATGTGAATAAAATCAAGGGTTTCGTCTTCCTTAACAAAGTACTAAAAAAGAATTAAATCTAAGAACAAAAAAGATAAAACCTAGCCGCCAAGAGAGTTCTTCAAGCTTTCTGCCATCCAAAGATCTTCAGAATTGATCCAAAATATAGTAATTTTCGAGTTATATGATGTATTTAAAGACTAGAGTCCTTCCCAAGAAAGTTTCCTAATTAAATTCTAATTCCCGAAATTCACGTCTCGCACGCTCGATCTGATGAGTTGGGCGGATTGAACGCGCAAAAAAAAAATCCAACTTACTGCCTTGCACTTTCTTGTAGGCGCGCTAGGGCGCAGGAGTTCGCAGGATCGAGCACGACTTTTTTCCAGCGAGCAGTGATTTTGAAAAATTCAAATCCGAAGATCTAGCCGTCAGATTGAGATAAAATTTGGACAGCTATTTTATAACATCTTGATCTTTATTTTCAACAGTGGAGATCGGATTTGAACTTATATAAAATTAAATATGATTTTCTGATCATTGCAGCTTCGTAATTCTTCTCTTATCCGGCTCTTTCTTCCATCTTTAGCTCATTTTCTTCACTTTTCCTATATCAAACCACATACAATGATTAGTAACTATAACATGAATTTAATCAATCAAAATACACTTAATCATCACAAATTAACTCAATCAAACATAGGAAAATACCATCACATCAAATTCCCCCTACTTAATCCTTGCTCGCCCTCGAGAAACACAAAACATAAACACAAAATAATGAAATCACAGCCTCAAAGAAGTTTTCACATACAAAAAAAAATTATGAATACTTTCGATTTTCTATAATACACAATCAGTCAAGCATGAACGTGTGTGTGTGTCATGTTATTCCAACTACATGCAACTTCAAAAGAGTCACTTTTAAGACTGTTCGCCGACCTATGACAAATCACTGTGAGTATCCCCATCAAGAGCCCTTTCCTCCCAACAATCTTCAAACAAAAACACAACTCTCTTGAGATAAAATTACGCACCTCCGGATTTTGCACCCAGTATTACTTTAGCCCCAATAATTACCCGCTAACTTAGCTATAACTAAGACATGATTAGAATTTCAATCCCCTTGTCTATATCCCGGATGGAGCATCAACCCCATTTAATCCGCATACTTAGCCTTGAATTTAATCTTTTAGGATTTCAATCCTTTCTAGGCCCGGATGTAGTTGTATATAATTTTTTTTTTCTAGGTGCGCCCAAGATCGTTTATGTCAAGTAAAAAAGATCATCAGGGTTCAACAAAACACTATCAGGCTCCACAAACACCTATTGTCGTGCAATGGTCCAATAGACACAAACATCATCGAATACATCGCTACAGTTCACTGGTTTAACATGTGTGATTAAAATATTCACTACTCAACCTACGATTTCTCATATCCAATCAAGAGCAAATTTTCATGTAAAATAATTTTACAAAACTTCATCATCATAGGCTAGTGAATTTCAACAGTGATATTCATTGCTAACTATGAGCTCTAAAATTTTTAAAAAATACGGCTAAATGCTCTAACTGACTGGCTAAGTACTCTCCCCCATACATAGAATCTTCATTGTCCCCGATGTAAGTCAAAATGCAAAATAAAAATAAAAATAAAAACTGAAAATGAAAGTAAATACTCCCCTTGGGTTGCCTCCCAAGATGCGCTTGATTTCCAGTCTTCAGCTTGACCCTCAGAAGCACTCCTCAAAGAGCGGCTGACGCCCAAAATAAGTGTCATATGACACCACAAATGGGTCTTTGTTCCATGTTCCCTCAAGCTTGCATAGATGTATACAGTTTAAGCTCGTCACCTCAACAACACTCCAAAGTAGCCGATAAACATGAGAAGAGAACATCTCTGTTAGCTCTCAGACGCCAACATCTTTTGAAACTGGTATTGATGGAAAGGAAGGATCTTGGGGATGTGTGTATGATAATACTATCGATGAGCTCATATCGATAGACTCTTGAACTCCGTCATCCACAAACTCAAGTGGTAACATATTTCCATTATACGAAATTTCTTCAAGAACATCTTCCGACTGCGGTTCAATAAGAAAAGAAAACTCAAATGACTCTAAATCTTCAGCATGATTTGGTTCGCACTCCCAATCCTGGTTTTCTGAGTCATCATCATCGAACCAAATCGGGTTGGTCACTGCTTGAGTATCTTTCTCCACTTCCTGTTCTCGGTGTTCATGGAGGATTGATCTCTTGATATTCTCTATGTGCTCCACAAGGTGACATCTAGAATTTTTTAGATCTTCTACAGTTTCCTTAGTCGATGCCACAAGCTTGATCATTATATTCTCCAGCGGGTGTAAGATCAATTGAGAACAACTTTCCTCCTCCTTTTGAAGCTCGAATGGTTGGTCTGTAAAATCCGGGTATTGAGTATCTTGTGGGTATTGGTGCCTCCATTCTTGTGGTGTGAGATCCCAATATCGGTAATAATCAAATTCTGCCATATCATCCAACAGGTGAATCATATTATCATCATCTCGGCAAAATAGTGAACTACCAGTTGTGAAAGCTCCATCAATTACCCATCTTTTTGTCACTGCATCCAAACCATTAAGAAAAAATGTAAGGAGAGAATAGTTAGAAAAATCATGATACCGGAAGATGGTTGCTAAATCTTTGAATCTCTTCCATGCTGCGTAGAATGGCTCTCCGTGTTGCTAGGTAAAACTTGTGAATACATGTCGTTTTGACATCTCGAAGTATTACACCATCAGAATCCTCCTTCGCCTATGTAAAGTTCTTTCTATCTCTGGGTCGTATGGAAATTCTTCTTCTTCCAAAGATTCACCTGCACGCACGAACAAACCAGAGTAGTATTAGGAGGAATAATAAAATTAAAAAAATAAAAACAAAAACACAAATAAATTAAACGCCTTTCCCCGACAACGGCGCCAAAATTTGGTAGCGCTTAGTCGTGTCGTGCCCAAATTTACCCAACTCAGATTAAACAATTAAACATGTAGTAGCGAGAGTAGGGATCGTTCCCACGAGGAAAATGAAATTTATTTGTGTTCTTAAAAATACTGAAAATAAATAAAAGGAGGTTTTAGATTTTAAAAACTACTATGAAAGAATTGAAATAAGAAAGATCAAATAAATAACGAGACTTGGTATCGGTCGACTACACCCTTGAAATCATTCACTTGATCATCGATTCTCTAAAAATATTTAATTCTCATTGAATATTCACCATTGAAAATCTAATTCCTGTTCCACCTTAATCATAGTTAATTAGACACCAGCGTTCTAGATTAACCCTTACCAATAAATCAACCAAAATACCAGCGATCTAGATTTAAATCTAAGGTAGCATTTATATGAGTGAAACTGATGAATCTAGACAACACATGCACCAGCGGATGTATTTAGCCTAGTCAATTGTTGTTCCTACGATTTAACAAATTCAACAGCAGAAAATATTAAACGCAGTTGCTTCACAAATTAGATGATTCAAACAATTACGGTTTTGAATTCTAATTTCGCGGTCGATTGTACTAAAGAATTATCAATGATCAATCTAATAATCAAACACACAAGCATGAAATAAACCAGAACAACTCTTGATACTCGATAAAAATCAAACATTGAAAATCAAAATCTCACAAAGTGAATAAAATCAAGGGTTTCGTCTTCCTTAAGCAAGTACTAAGAAAGAATTAAATCTAAGAACAAGAAAGATAAAACCTAGCCGCCAAGAGAGTTCTTCAAGCTTTCTGCCGTCCAAAGATCTTCAGAATTGATCCAAAATATAGTAATTTTCGAGTTATATGATGTATTTAAAGACTAGAGTCCTTCCCAAGAAAGTTTCCTAATTAAATTCTAATTCCCAAAATTCACGTCTCGAGCGCTCGATCTGACGAGTTGGGCAGATCGAGCACGTAAAAAAAATCCAACTTACTGCCTTGCACTTTCTTGTAGGCGCGCTAGGGCGCAGGAGTTCGCAGGATCGAGCACGACTTTTTTCCAATGAGCAGCGATTTTGAAAAATTCATATCCGGAGATCTAGCCGTCAGATCTGACATTTGGACAGCTGTTTTAAAACATCTTTAACTTCATTCTGAACGGTGGAGATCGGATTTGAACTTTTTTAAAATTAAATATGATTTTCTGATCATTGCTGCTTCGTAATTCTTCTCTTATTCAGCTCTTTCTTCCATCTTTAGCTCATTTTCTTCACTTTTCCTATATCAAATCACATACAATGATTAGTAACTATAACATGAATTTAATCAATCAAAATACACCTAATCATCACAAATTAACTCAATGAAACATAGGAAAATACCATCACATCACGGGCGCAGATTTTGGTTCGGCGGAAGCCGCTGCCAAAAATTTGCTTGGGCAGTAACCTTGGCCTTGCTTAATGTAGTGACCCGTATCCAGAATTAAGTATTAATTGTAATTAATCCAATGATTATGTTTATATTAAGTAAAAAATGATTAAGGAAATTCCAGATGGATTTACGGAGACCGGAAATGGATCCAGAACGCTCGAAAATGTCCAGGAAGGTTCCGAGTCTTAGGAAGATTGGAGGATCCGAAGTCAGGATCGGAGGCTCCGAACGTGTTCGGACGCTCCGTCGGCAGGTTCGAACGATCCGAACAGGGCCATGGATTATGTCATCATTTATGTCAGCAAAGTGACATCATTTCTTACGTGTGGATGGGACTTCGGACGATCCGAAGTTAGGATCGGATGATCCGACCGTGTTTGGAGGCTTCCAACTGAGTTCGGACGGTCCGAACTCCGTCTATAAATAGAGGAGCCGAGATTCATTTTCACTCGCACCTTTCCTCTCTTCTATATCGATTCCTTAGCCTACTAACTTAGATTTAGGGAATTCTAGGCGTCTTATTGGGAATCCGAAAGTGGCATAGCGATCCAGGCGTCGTAGTGGAGCTGTGGCCTAGTTTTGAGGCAAACGGCAGCAAAGGGCTTACGATGGACGCAGGTATAGATTTGGCTTCCTAAAAATATTTAGGAGTATAGAATATCTTAATTATCACATTTAGAGCTTATTTAATAATGCATGGGTATTTGCATTGTAGACGCAGTACTGTGGACTTGTAGGCGTGAGATCTAGACCAGTGGTGCTAGGATTTGCCGTAGTGTTAGAGGTACGTAAGTACTTACCGAGATAGCCAGCATGATATATATGCTTATATGTTGCATGAGTATATGCTATGTGTTTTACAATGTTTTACGGCTTTAGCACATGCATGTTTTTAAGGTAGACTACATCTGTTATGATGTGAGTCGTGAAAGTTTCCATTGGTGAGGGGTTACTTCTGAGGGAAGACTCAACCCATGGTTTTTCTATGACTAAGAGCGGCCACGACGGTGGGTTTTGACTCTATACTTGATAGGAGAATATACGAGTACCCCGCGGAGTCGCTCTCTTAGCATGTTACTGTATATTCATGGCGCCCTGAGCAGACTGTTTTAACCAGTATTTTAAAAGTCATTTGCTTGCTGCATATTAGTTCATATATCATTGCTTTCGTATTGAGTGTTGTCGCTCATGCCACTGTGTTTGGTATTTTGGATACCTCGTGGCGGGGCAGGTTTGAGGCAGGAAGGTCCAGGTGACTCGCAGCAGGGTTGAGTTCATTACCTATTGCAGTGAGAGTTTAGCGGTAAGGCTTGTGACCCTAAGACTTTCGATTTGGTTGTATAAGATTAATTTTACACTTTTTTTTATCGTCGGTTGTATTCTGCCGATTGGATTTGTTGTATTTTGTGTAATCCACTATTCACGCTTTTAATATTATTGCATGCGCTTATTTAAATCTGATTAGGTAGTGGATCCGGGTAGGGTCGGTATATTTATTGTTATCAGAGCGCATTACAACTGGGAATTAGCAAGCGGATTAATACATTATCTGTTATTAATTGACAGATGGCAGATTACGACGAGAGCCACGATAGTGGAGGTGATGGTCGTTGGGACGGAGGAGACGGTCATCGACATCGCTGTGGGCACCGTGAGGATCGGAGGAGAGTGAGCATGCATAGATTTATGCAAGTGAGCCCTAAGCCATTAGCAGGAGGCTAGACCCCAGAGGCTGCCGAGGACTGACTAGAGAGGATGGAGCATTGCTTCAAAGAGTTCCGTTTCACAGAAGAGGAAAAGATGGAGACTATTGGTTTTTTGCTAGAGGGACGAGCGAGGAAGTGGTGGAAATCTACTTTTGCACCGTTTGTAGCGGCGAGAGGAGCAGCTACTTGGGCTGAGTTTTGTACCGCTTTCCAGATATTGTATTTTCCTCCAGCCCTTCGTCAAGCGAAAGCTAGTGAGTTTCTTGGACTGCGATAGGGGACGATGTCTATCGAGGAGTATCAGCAGAAGTTCTTTGATCTGCTTCCTTATTGTCCACATATTGCTGAGAGTTCCATGGCCAAGTATGATCATTTCCTTCAGGGTCTGAACCCCAATATTCATCAGATTGTTGCTGTTGGGAGCGACATGACAAATGAGGATTTTGTGGACCGTTGTCACCAGGCAGAGGACATTCTTCGGAAGAACCGATCTATGATTCCTTCCTTTTCATCTAGACCGACTAGTTATTTGGGTCCGAGATCCCAGTATTTCAAGAAACAAGGTGGCACTTCTTATTCTTCTTCCGGATTTGACGGAGTGCAGCGTTACGGTAGCTAGAGGATGAGCCGGTGTCGTCAGTGCAAGAGGGGGCATCCTGCAGAACTGTGCCCTATTTCAGCCAACACATGTTTCCAGTGTGGTCAGGAGGGACACATGAAGAGGGACTGCCCTATGTTGATCGGAGCGGCTAGTTGATATGAATCTTGATGTGTAAGATTAGCAAACACGATTACAATTTGAATCGCACCGTCTAATCAATAAACAAAAGATCCAAAGTTTTGCCCAATCTTTGAAACAAGTAAAATTGATAGGATTTTTGGATTTCCACCTTTAATCGACGGTACGATTAACAACAGAAAACACAACAATTGAAACCAAATAAAACCTTTAGATAACTTGTATCTGACAATCTTCAATAAGAAACAATCGACAAACGTTTCCAAGTAATTAAACTGAAAAAGTTTGATTTGAAGAGCAAAGCAAAGCTTTGAATAAAATTCTTGAGAGAATTTCAATAATTTGTGTATAAACTGAATCTGAATTATTATTAATGAAATAAATAAAAGTATTTATAGTTTACAATCCAAAAATAAAAGATAATGCAAAATATAGCCTAAAGATATAATAATATCTCCTAAAAATTTCCTAGTAGGAATAAAAGACTTAAAAATAACATAAAATATCAAAAATAAGAATAATATCTCGCACACACACAAACACCTTCGGTGTGTGTAAAAGGCTTCGGGGCAGGCGCGCCGAAGTTGCGCAGGACACGGCGCGGGCGCGCAAGATGTAAGCGCGGGAGCGCCGAAGTTTCACAAAATCTTTGTCAATTTGGCATCCGGACACGCGGGCGCGCAATCTGAAGGCGCGGGCGTGCTGTGGGTTCTCTAATCAAGGCATGGGCGCGCGGATCCTTAGGCGCAGGCGCGCCGCAGATTCGAGCTTGGTCTTCAATTTCTTCACTTTCTTGATCTCCTTTGACCTCAATAAGATTATAACTTCCTCCAAATTGAATATCAAGAAATACAACGCCCTCTTGTATCTTCAACATCAAGGATTGAAGTGCTTCCTTGAACTCCTGAGCTCGACCTCTCGTAACTGGTCCTCTTGGAATTTCCAACGGATCCTTAACCACTCGATCAACGTGCGAGCTATCCATGATCGCATCATCCTCCCCTTCTTGAAAGTGATTTGTCCTCAAATCTCGTTCGCCTCCTACATCAAACAAAGATAAGTCAGTAAAATTAAATGTAGTACTCACGTTATACTCACCTGGAAAATCTAGTTTGTAAGCATTGTCATTTATTCTCTCCACGACTTGAAAAGGACCATCCCCTCGAGGTAACAACTTTTAACGTCTCTTCTCCGGAAAATGCTCTTTTCTCAGATGAAACCAAACCCAATCACCTGGTTCAAATACAACCTTTTTCCTTCCCTTATTCGCTAGCTTGATATACTGCAAATTCTTTTTCTCTATATTCGCACGTACTTTCTCATGCAAAGTTTTCACAAACTCAGCTTTCTTCTTACCATCCATATTAACCCTTTCACTCATAGGTAACGACATCAAATCCAAACACGATTATAAAGAATCGCACCCTCAGTTCAATAACAAAAAGACTCAATAATGTTGTCCCGATCTTTTGAAACAAGTAAGTTTTCGGATATCTACCTCTAATTTACAATGAAACTAGCAACAAATAATCACAACTTTTGGATATTCACCTCTAGTTTACAACGAAAATAGCAACAGATAATCACGAGATAAACAATCGATCTCAACGGAACCTTCAAAAAACTTGTTTCAGACAATCCACGAAGAAGAACAATCGACAAACGCCACAAAGTTTATAAAACTTTGATAAGTTTGATTTTTGGATAAACAAAGCAAAGCTTTGACATAATTCTAGAAAGAATTATAATTGATAAAAATCAATAATCTTCATTGTATTGTATTTAATAATGATTGTATATGTTGTATTTATAATACAACTATAAAATAATAAAAGATAAAGCAAAATAATACAAAAGATATCAAAAAATATCATCTAAAGCTTTTCTAGTAAACTTATAATACTCAAAAATAGGAAAAAAACATAAAAAAATAATTAAAGTCCCACGCACACACACTACACGCCGAAGTGTGTGTACGGACGCACATGCTTGCATTTTACATTTCTGCGCATTATTCTTGCAAAAATCATAACTCAAAATCTAGCCGTCGGATCAAGCTGCAATTTTAACCATAGCTTCATAACATCCTAAACTACATTTTGGACGGCGGAGATTGGATTTTGATATCTCTAGAATCTTCATAAAATTTCAGTACTCCACCACGAACTCCATGCTTTCAAACTTGGCTCCCTTGCTCCCCAACTTGATTGTCATGGATCCCAATTCCTTCTAATCTCGATGGAAAATAATGAGAAAAATCTTGGAACAATATGAATCTTCGATAGCTTTTTAGATTCATATTACTAGTGGTTCCAGAGGTTCCCAGGTGTCAGTACAGCAGCCGCATCAGCAGTATCAGCAGCAGCTTTCTCACTAGCAGCGCCAGCAGTTGCAGTCATCTCCGCAACAAACTTCTTCTTGAGGTCATTATTCCTTACGGCCGCATGTTAAGGGGCAGGTCTTTGCATTGAACAAGGAGCAGGTGGAGGCAGACAGTGACCGTATGATTGCAGGTACCTGTAGTTTATTTGGTTTTCCTGCATATGTTTTGATTGATACGGGTGTGTCACACTCATTAATCTCAGCACGTTTTTCTAAGAGGTAAATATTGCCGTTTGTTTCTTTAAACGTATTGTTAGTGGTTTTTACTCCGATGGGTAGCGAGGTTTTAGCTAAGAGTCTAGTGGTTGGTTGCTCTTTGAATTTTGAGGGGCATCAGCTTAGTGCTAACCTGATGGTTTTAGCCATGGATGATTTTGACTGTATTATTGGGATTGATCTACTGACTACCTACAGAGCCATATTTGATTGCTATCAGAGGTTTGTTCAGTTTCGTCCTGAGGATGGCGAGGAATGGTATTTCTATGGTAAGGGAGCGCGACCTCCAATGCTAGTAGTTTCTGCTCGGAAAGCCCGGCGTGCTTTAGAGTCTGGCAGGGAAGGCTACCTTATCTACGCCATCGATTCATCCTTGGAGGGACCAAACATCCAGGAGATACCAGTAGTCCGTGATTTTCCCGATGTGTTTCGGGAGGAGATTCCAGGCTTACCACCAGTGAGGGAGATCGAGTTTGGCATTGAGTTAGTGCCAGGGACAACACTGATTTCCAGAGCTCCGTATCGATTAGCACCCACTGAGATGAGATACCTCCAGAAGCATCTTAGATCTTCTTGATAAAGGCTACATTCGGCCGAGATTTTTGCCATGGGGAGCCCCAGTCATTTTTGTTAAGAAGAAAGATGGGTCGATGCGTCTTTGCATAGACTATTGACAGCTTAATCAAGCCACGGTGAAGAAAAAGTATCCTCTTCCGCGGATAAATGTTGAAAGGAATTTTATTCTTTGAAATTTTGGCCCTTATATTAATTAATATTATTAGATTTTTCTTTCTAGACAAGTTCAAATATTTGGTAAATATCTTGTGTATATCTCGTATATGTTAAGATATATAATTTCCATGCTTATATCTTGTCTTGATAAGGTAGTTATTAGATATAATATTACTCGATATTATCAAGATTTTATTTGCAAAATTTGATAGAGTTTTATTCCTACTAAAACATGTTTCCTTATTCATGTAGGACTCTATTTAAAAAAACCTTCAAGACTTGGATGCTTATCTATAAAATGAGGTTTTCACGCACAAGATAGTGAGAGACTTCAGACGTACAAAACCGCTGCGTAACCATTGAAGAATTATGTTGAAGAATTGAAGATTCTGAAGCAAAGTTTTGCAACCTTCGTTGTTGCTTGTCCCCGTGTTGCTGTTCGTGTTGAAGACATCAGAGACAACACTGTGGGAACCGTGTTGCTGAAGATCTTTACGTGTTTCTTCAATTTAGGCTACGGGAGTTGCATCTGTTATATTTACTCTGATTTGTTTAGGATGCAAGTTTGATTTTTTAAATTGTTGAGAAATTTAGGATTTATTGACTTTTCGTAAAATCACTAGGATTACTTTGTAAGACTGATCTTACGTTTACTAGTGATATTTAGCCCTAAGGCACCCGCACGAGGTTTTATACTCGTGCAAAATTATTTACTTGTGTTTTATTTACGCTTTAAATTTCCGCTGCACTATGTTGTCTTTGGTGTTACAACACGAAGTACAACACTGCCTATTTTACATAACAAACCACGTACACCGTTTATTTCACGTGGCATCAGAGCCACCACTTGACTTTACTAAGTGAGTTCCTGGTTTGTGTTACAGGTTAGTTATGGATACTCCGTACACAAGTGCAATTCGTCCACCTATTTTGGATGGGACAAATTACGGTCCTTGGAAATTGAAGATGAGCATGTACATTCAATCCATTGAGTCCAGGGCTTGGCAACGTGTTCTTGATGGTTGGACACCACCTATGAGAGATGATGTTGTACCCAGACCAAAGCCAAGAGCGCAATGGACAGCCGATGAAAATACTGCGGCTATTTATAATGCAAAAGCTCTTAATGCTATGTTTACTTCTGTTGATATGAATATGTTTAATCTAATTGATACTTGTACTTGTGCAAGGGATGCTTGGGAGAAATTTCAAACCCATTGTGAAAGCTCGGCAAGTGTCAAGAAGACAAGGATGCGTCTCCTAACTTCAAAATTTGAGAAATTGAGAATGGTGGAATCAGAGACTATCATGGAATATAATGAAATTGAAGAGCCTTGCAAACGAAGCATTTGTTCTTGGTGTTCCTATTTTGAACGAGAGACTTGTGTCCAAAGTGCTTCGTTCTGTCCCTAAAATATTTCACACCAAAGTTTGTGCTATAGATGAATTCAAAGATACATCTATAATGGGGTTGGATGAGTTGATAAGTTCTCTTCACACATATGAGATGGATATGGAAGCCGAAGATGACTCCAAAGGTAAATCTATTGCCTTTCAAGTATCTAATGATATTTACAATGATTTTTCTGAAGTTCAACAGGAAGTAAAGGAATCTGATCTTGAAGAAAATTTGATTTTCTTGATCTCAAAGAAATTCACTGATTATCTCAAGGTAATGAAAGAAAATAAGGATGTGAAAAGTGCATAACCTTCGAAATTTCCTAAACTGCCTATTTTAGAGAAGCCTCAAAAGCCACCTAATACTCGAGGACCTCGCCAAAGGTATGAAGGTAAGATTCAGTCCTCAAGTAAAAATTTTTATAATGTTCAATGCAGTGAATGTAAGGGATATGAACACTATGCATATGAGTGTGCCAATCACCTTCGTAAAGGTATGAATGTTTCTCTGAGTGATGATGATTCTGAAGAAGAACAAGAAAAGGTTGAACAGGCAGATCTCATATCTTTTACTACTTTGCTGGAAAGTAAGAAAAATTTTCAGATTAATCCACTCGATGTTGGCTCCGGTGTTGCAACACTTGGACGCAACACAGTTCAAAAATTTGTTTGCCTTGTTGCTTCTAACCTTGATAATTCCAGTGATCATGAAGAACAGGTAGCTGACGCTTACACTGTGGAGGATATACAGAAAATCTATGAGGAGTTGTATTGTGATTGGATCAAGAGAAATCAGTTGAACACAACTCTCACCAAAGAGAATACTGAATTAAAAGCTGTTGTGGCTAGGCTGGAAGTCATCATGAGCAAGAAAGATCTGGAATTATGGTTATTGAATTCAGAACTTGAAAAAGCAAAAACAAATCTTGCTGGATTTAATTCAAGTTCAAACAAACTTGACACTCTGTTGTCTATGGGTAAAATAACAAGTTTGGACTTGGTTTTAAAGAAAGTGTTTTTGAAACTGGTGAATCTTCCAAAACACCAGTGTTTGTGAAGGAAGGGAGTGATTCCTTGAACCATCCTTCAACTGCGTCTAAAGTTAAGAAACCTATTGTGGAGAAAATTGCTCCTGTTCCAATGCCAAAACAATGTAAGCATCCTTTTGTGTGTCATTATTGTCTCAAACCTGGTCACATCAGTCCCTTCTGTCGAAAGCTTAAGAATGACTATATTTTGTGGGAATCTAAGCAATTGTTGCCCCCCGTGTTGCACAACACCATGCACAACACTTGCAGAAAAAGGCCCACTGTGAAGAAAGTATGGACACAAAAATCTGATGTTAAAAGTTTTTTTATTTATACCTCCTTGAAAGCTAACACTGCACGTAATTGGTACTTTGATAGTGGAAGCTCTCGGCACATGACAGGTTTGAAAGATCACCTCACGGACTACATTGAACAAAATGGAGGTAGAGTGACTTATGGAGGTGGTGCAAAAGGAAAAATTGTTGGCAAAGGAACACTCAATGTGGAAGGGTTTCCAAAGCTTCATAACGTCTTACACGTTGAAGGACTTAATGCAAATTTAATTTTAATTAGTCAACTGTGTGATGATGACTTGCATCTGAAGTTCGATAAGAATACTTGTGAATTTTTTGATAATGCTAACTGTTGTGTTATGACAGGTACAAGATCAGTTGATAATTGCTACCAACTTGCTGAGGAATTGGCATGTATACATTCAAAGTTTGATGAGTTTAGTCTATGACACCAAAAGCTTGGACATGTGAATTTCTAGACTTTAAAGAACTTGAGTAAGTATGAAGCTGTCAGAGGTCTTCCAAATATAAAGTCTGGTGTTCCATATTTTTGTGATGCATGCCAAAAGGGTAAGCAAACACATGTTTCGCACCCCGTGTTACAACACTGTGGGACAACACGGTGTCTTGAACTTTTGCACATGAATTTGATGGGTCCCAGGGAAGTCAAAAGTTATGGAGTTGCAATGATCATAACTGATCATGGAAAGGAATTTGAGAACTCATCTTTTTCTTCTTTGTGTGATAAGAAGGGCATCTCACAAGAGTTCTCCGCTCCAAAAACTCCTCAACAGAATGGAATTGTCGAAAGGAAGAATAGGACATTGCAGGAGATGGCTAGGGTGATATTGAGCTCAAAAAATATCTCCAAGAGATTTTGGGCAGAAGCATTAAACACAGCTTGCCATATTTCCAATCGTGTTTATTTTAGAAGTGATTCTTCGATAACTTCCTATGAAATCCTCATGGGAAAGAGGCCAAATCTCAATTATTTTCATATTTTTGGCTGTGTGTGCTATGTTTTGAATGATAGAATTCACCTAGCAAAATTTGATTCCAAGAGTGATAAGTGTTTGTTCCTTGGTTATTCTACTAATAGTCGTGCATATAGGATGTATAACCTTTGGACCAAAATAATTATGGAATATATTTATGTTGTTTTTGATGATGGTGCAGATCTCAAAGGAAAAACTGCTGAAGATGATATTGAAGGCTTTCTGGAAATTCCTCTCGAAGAAAACAGTGTTGTTCCGAATGTTGCAACACCAAAAACAACACTGGTTCCTCCAGAAACTGTTCATGAAGAAAATCCTCAAAATAATGAGGAAACTGAGGTATCTACTGAAAAAGACATTCCAAGCAAGATACAAAAGAATCATCCATCATCAAAGATCATTGGAGATGTTCATGGAACAAGGCAAACCCAAGCTAAGGACAAAGTTGACTACCACAAGATGGTTGGGTTAGTATGCATGAGTTCCGTGTACTCACAGGTAATGCATTTTTGTTTTGTCTCCAATATGGAACCTATGAATGTCAATGATGCTTTGAACGATAAATTTTGGATAAATTCCATGCATGAAGAACTTGAAAAATTTGTCCGAAATGATGTTTGGTTTTTAGTTCCACCTCCTGATCATGGTAATGTCATTGGTACAAAATGGATTTTCAAAAATAAAACCGATGAATCAGGAAACATCATTAGGAACAAAGCAAGGTTTGTTTCTCAAGGGTATACGCAGGTTGAGGGGGTTGATTTTGATGAGACATTTGCTCCTGTTTCCCGCATTGAGTCAGTCCGAGTATTGCTAGAAATTGCATGTCATATGGGTATAAAACTTTACCAAATGGATGTGAAGAGTGCGTTTTTGAATGGAATTTTAAATGAAGAAGTGTATGTGAAGCAACCCAAAGGCTTTGAGGATCCACACCACTTATATCATGTTTACAACTTTAAGAAGGCACTTTATGGCTTGAAGCAAGCTCCACGAGCTTGGTACGGTAGGTTGACCAAGTATTAGCTCGAATTGGCTTCAAACGAGGTGAGGTTGACAAAATCCTTTTTATTGAAAATGCCAAAGGTGAAATTCTTATTTGTCAAGTTTATGTGGATGACATTATCTTTGGTGCTTCTTCTCAAAAGCATGTTGATAGTTTTGTTGAATGCATGCCTTCTACGTTTGAAATGAGCATGGTAGGAGAATTAACTTACTTTCTTGGATTGCAAGTTAAGCAATCAAGTGATGGTATTTTTTTGTGTCAAAGTAAGTATGCAAAGAATTTGGTGAAAACGTTTTTCAAAGAGAATGTTAAGAACATGAAAACCCCAATGGGCTCGAGTGAAAAATTAGAAAAAGAAAGTGTTGCGGCTGGTGTTGACAACACCATGTATCGCAGCATAATAGGAAGTCTTTTGTATTTGACTGCTAGTCATCCTGATATCATGTTTATTGTGCGTTTATGTGCAAAGTACCAATCTGATCCAAAGGTAACTCATTTAAAAGATGTTATGAGAATTTTGAAATATGTTTCGGGTACATTGGATTTGGGATTGTGGTATACAAGGGAAACCAACACTAACCTTGTAGGTTTTAGTGATGTCGATTGGGCTGGTGATGTGAATGATAGAAAGAGCACTACGGGTGGGTGTTTTTACCTTGGCAATAATTTGGTCTCATGGTATAGTCGTAAGCAAAATTGTGTGTCACTTTCGACTGCTGAATCTGAATATGTGGCAGCCGGAAGTTGTTGTTCACAACTTCTTTGGATGAACCAAATGATTGAAGACTATGGTTTAAAGAGTGAACACCCTATTGTTTATTGTGATAATTCGAGTGCTATTGATATATCAAAGAATCCAATTCAACACTCACGCACAAAACACATTGACATATCATCACTTTATTCGAGATTTGGTAGAGAAAGGTATGATTCAAATGGAGTTTGTTGGAACCAATAACCAATTGGCAGATATTTTTACTAAAGCATTAGATCATGAGAAATTCTCAACTCTTCGGAGGTCTCTCAGCATGTGTGCATTATAATCCTTTGCATGTGTTGTCTTCGGTGTTACAACACTACCGACAACACTGTTGTTTTTCTTGTCATGCATATTTAGGATTTTAGGCATTCTGCATTCACTATGTTATGGGTGGTGTTTAAATCTCTGTTACAGTGATTCAATTGATGCCAAGTTTTTTTTCAAATTTTAAGCACACTGACCCTTTTGTTTTTGAACTCTGACTAAACCACCGAGTAGTTGAGGAATGTACGTGAAATCCATGTTTTTGTTCCATGTGAAAGGTGGTTTTGCAAATTCAGTGTTCAGCTTCTTATCAAGTTTGTTGACTAATGTCATAAATACAAAATTTTTCAAAAATCAAAAGAAAATGGAAAAAGCTACCTAATTGAGTTTAATGAAGACTGTTCTTTTAGTGTGCATGCTATCACTTCTAGAATTTTTCTGAAAAAAGGGTAATCAAGTGTGCAAGTTTCAAATATTTTTGAAAAACTTTGGTGTTGTTGATGATGTTGCAACACGAGAAGCAACACTATACTTGTGAACATACCGTATGCTTGTTATTGCATTTTTATTTTATGATACACTCTGTTTAGGCATAAAATAGGTCATGCATATGCATCTTTGCTAATAGGGTTCTGTTTTTGGGTAAGGTTCTAAATAGACAAATTTTGATGATTTACCCTATTTACTGAAAATTGAATTTCTATGATTGATTTTTGTTTCAGTGGAGTTAGGCTGATGTGGTGTTAATTCTGGAAGATTTGGGCTGAAATAGTTATCTTATTGCCTTATTTATGGGATTTTATCTCTTAATCTCGGTTTTTAAATTTTGGCAGTTAGGAAAGTTACCGTTAGTAACTTGGAGCGATAAGGGATCAGGGTAATTATGAGTTTGTTAGAGGGAAAATGTTACCATTTTGTGATAGGGTTTATATATATTTGTTTTCCTATTTATCGGGCATTATCATCTTCTTGATTTTACAATTAACCCGATTGTTTTTTTCTGTAAACCCCATCTCTCTCTCACTCTCAAATTTTATTTTTCGTGGCAGGCTTTGATCCTCAAGATATCAGAAGCGATATGGGCCACAAAGAACCCGATGTTGCTGCCAGTGTTGCAACACCGGAGAACCCATCTTCCGCCCCTTCTCTGCCAATCGTTCCAGTCCCCATGGAACTCGTTCCTCTAGCTGTTCTTATGCCCGACGAACCTGGGAACGCCATTGATCTTGAAAATCCGCTTGATTTTTCTGTCCTAAACCGAGTTCATCCTCCTCCACCGATGGCTCGCCGATCGAAGAGGAAAGCTGGGTATAATCCTGATTTTACCCAGTCCAAACGTTTTTACAAGGGTCCTCGTATTTCCATGGCCTAAGAGGATCGTAGCTCGGGTGGTGACTCAGAGGATGCTGATTACGAGTTTTTTGCTCGCAAAAAAATCTCATCCACTGATGCCTCTGCCTCCGCTCCAACTGCTAAATATGCTTCTGAAAGAAGTGATTCGAGTTATTTTGATGAAGTTCCTCCTCCCACTAAAACGAAGAAAGCCGATGGTGAACCATCCAATCCTCCAGAAACTGCTTTTTCTGATGAGGATGCCACTTTGGCTCAAATCTTGGAGAGCCTCAAGCAAGGAAAGGCTACGCCCTCTGCCTCCACAGGTCACCAATCAGATGATGAGCCTGATGCTGAGATGATGGAAGAGTTTGCCGAGGGCAAAGCTTATCAAAATTCTTATACTTGCTCCTCTTCCTCTTCTGCCAATTCTGATGCTGACTCTTCTGACAAGAGTGCTTCTATAGAAGAAGAAGAAGAAGACTTCTATGAGGTTTCCAACATGGATGCTGATGAAAAGCCTCTAGCGACAGAGGATGTTTTTGCTGGTGAAGCCAGTGTTGTTGTTGGTGTTGTCAACACCACAAACAACACTGTTTATGAGGAATATGACACTGATTCTGCTCATTCCCTCATGTTTTATTCTGGTGATGCTACTGCTGTTTGGCCTCTCTTCATTCATCGAGGACTGTTGGATGAGAGGAACATTGATGTACGATACTACGATATGTACAATCTTGTTGATTTTCTGAAGCTTAGGAAAATTTATTCTACAGTTGTTGCTGTGATACCCTACTGTAAGAGGGTGATTCTGGAATTCTACGCCAACCTAACTGCAAGCATTGAAGATCCAGAATCTGCGAAGTATGGCTTGGTGTATCTTCGGGGTAGGCCATTTGAGTTTACTCCAGCTGTTATCAACTTTCTATACTCAACCCCCGATGTAGATGAAGGACCCCATCCGGATGTCAATGAAGTTATTTTTGTTCTTACTGGTGGCTTGGTCAAAAAGTTTTCTGACCATTTTTCTGCAGCCAAGTTAACTTATTTTTATTCTGTCCTTCACAAGATTATTGTGAGGAATTGGACGCCTTATTCCAACTCTACAGTAATTACAAGGCCACATGCGTTCATTATGTATGCCATAGGAACTAGGAGTCCTTTCAATTTTGGAAAGCTGGTATTCAAGAATGTGCTCCAGTTTTCTGATGGTGGTCTCAAGTATACTAAGCTGCCATTCCCATATTTGATATATGGCATTTTAGAGTCTCAAGCATTCATCCGAAATATCACAGAAGATCTCGCTGATCAACCTGAGATTTTGAAGTTAGCAGCTGGACTCCTCAAGGGAAATCGAGACCTAGATTTGCCCTGGACTGCCACTCCTACTCCTGCTGCTGAAGTTGCTGATTTTGCACCCGGTGTTGCCAAAACGGGTGACAACACCAAAGAAACAGTGCCTACTCCTACCCCTTTGGAATTCACCACTGCCACTATTCAGCTGCTGATGAATCGTGCTGAGGAAAAGATTGCTCAAGCACAAGAAGATATTACCTTCTATAGCACGGTCTTGGCTGAATGTCGGAGACAACTTGCATTTCTGGCCAAACAGGGGTAGATAGTGGACAATATGAAGCTGCTGGTCCATCTGGGACTAAAGATGATGAGGATGAAGCTACTGCTCAAGAGGGATCAGATAGTGATCAATTTTAGATTTTGCTTCTTTTCTCATCTTTGCTTAGTTGTTAAGTTTTGATTTTAATATAACTGTTTTGTTTGATCTAGTTATGTGCCTCAAATGCTCTTACTTGCCTTAACTATACTAACAACTTCTACCCCATTTATGCTTTGAATATGAATTATATAATCCCTTACTCATGGCTCGGGTTATCCTTGGTGTTGCCAACACGAGGGACAACACTTCAGGGGGAGACTTAAAATTCAGGGGGAGAAGAATTTTTAAACTCAGGGGGAGTTTATGATTATGTTTACTTGTGCTATGTTTTGTCCAGAAAGCAAAAAAGGGGAGATTGAAAGGAATTTTATTCCTTGAAATTTTGGCCCTTATATTAATTAATATTATTAGATTTTTTTTTCTAGACAAGTTCAAATATTTGGTAAATATGTTGTGTATATCTCATATATGTTAAGATATATATTTTTTATGCTTAAATCTTGTCTTGATAAGGTAGTTATTATATATAATATTACTCGATATTATCAAGATTTGATAGAGTTTTATTCCTAGTAAAACATGTTGTCTTATTCATGTAGGACTCTATCTAAGAAAACCTTCAAGACTTGGATGCTTATCTATAAAAGGATGTTTTCACGCAAAAGATAGTGAGAGACTTCAGACGTACAAAACCGCTGCGTAACCATTGAAGAATTCTGTTCAAGAATTGAAGATTCTGAAGCAAGGTTTTGCAACCTTCGTTGTTTCTTGTCTCCGTGTTGCCGTTCGTGTTGAAGACATCAGAGACAACACTGTGGGAATCGTGTTGTTGAAGATCTTTACATGTTTCTTCAATTTAGGATACGAGAGTTTCATCTGTTATATTTACTCTGATTTGTTTAGGATGCAAGTTTGATTTCTCAACTTGTTGAGATATTTTGGATTTATTGACTTTTCGTAAAATCACTAGTATTACTTTGTAAGACTTATCTTATGTTTACTAGTGATATTTAGCCCTAAGGCACCCACACGAGTTTTATACTCGTGCAAAATTATTTTCTTGTGTTTTATTTATGCTTTAAATTTCCGCTGCACTGTGTTGTCTTTGGTGTTACAACACGAAGTACAACAATGCATATTTTACATAACAAACCACGTACACCGTTTATTTTAGATGATCTGTTTGATCAGTTGCAGGGTACTTCTGCTTATTCGAAGATCAATTTGCGATCGGGATATCATCAGTTAAGGGTTAGAGAGGAGGATATCTCCAAGATAGCATTTTGTACGCGGTATGGTCACTATGAGTTCTTAGTGATGCCGTTCGGTTTGATGAATGCTCCAGCAGTCTTCATGGATTTAATGAACAGAGTATTTCACGACTTCCTGGATAAGTTCGTGGTGGTGTTCATTGACGATATCATTGTGTATTCTCGCAGTGTCGATGATCACGTGTGATAGAGACAGTTGTATGGGAATTTGAGAAAGTGTGATCTATGGATTGACCGAGTTGTTATCCTTGGTCATGTGATTTCACGAGACGGTGTTTCCGTTGATCCTAGCAAGAGGGAAGCCATTTTGAACTGGTCGCATCTGACAACAGTTTCAGAGATTTGTAGTTTTCTTGGGATGGTTGTCTACTATCCGAGATTCGTGGAGAAATTTTCTCAGATTTCTAAGCCATTAACGCAGCTGACGAGGAAGGATGTACCTTTTGTTTGGACGTCAGAGTGCGAAGAGAGTTTTCACGAGTTGCGACACCGTCTGACTATAGCTCCAGTGTTGGCTCTACCGTCTTGATCAGGTAGCTTTGAGTTCACACTGATGCTTCTTTCCAGGGTTTGAGATGTGTGTTATCGCAGAGAGGTCATGTGATTTCCTATGCCTCTAGGCAATTGAAGACTCATGAGGAAAACTATCCCGTACACAATTTTGAGCTTGCGACCATTGTCTTTGGTCTTAAGATATGATGTCATTATTTGTACGGTGAGAGGTTCGAGATCTTTACTGACCATAAAAGTTTGAAATATTTGTTCACTCAGGGTGAGTTGAACATGAGGCAGCGTCGTTGGATGGATTTACAAAAGGACTGTTAGAGTAGGTGCCCGTCGAGCCAAGTGTTGGCCGATGGTCCTTGAGAGAACTCTTGTATGACAATCTTTATTTTAATAATATTTGACAATATTTAATTTGGCACACCTTTATCTGTATACCCATGCTAGCTGCATTGATAAAGCCCTTGAATATACAAATAGTAGAAATAATATGAGATGGTCATGTGATGACTATCATGAAACTCATATTTGGAATATTGTATATTCTAAACGGTTCCTAGTTGATTCAGCCGCCACAAAGAAGGATAAAGGTCGCTCGAGCTTGAGACTAGTATTTGCGATGTGAGTACCATGTTTCATTGGTAGGGGACATGGTGATGTCCAAGCATGCAAATAGGTGCTCCTTGTAGAGTGCACTAAACAATCCTCCCTAAAGGAATTTCCAAGTGGTTATCACTTATCGAGTGGAATAGTCCTAGTTTATGGTTGTACTGTTGGAACACGTTCTCGGATCTGTCAGATCTGATACCCGTTGCAGCGAAAGTTTAAAATTTTTATTTTCTGATCTGAAACGATTCCAGATCGTGGGTATCAAATCCTTACGATTAAATAAATAAGTAAAATAAAACAATAGTAAAATTTACCTCTCAAGTCTCAACATAAGGTTATGGACTCCAACAGATAAATCTGCGCTTCTTGTATATCCCAGGAACTGATGACTCGATCAACTCCTGAATCATGTCAACGAACAGAATTATAAACCCTCTGACAAACTGCACTAGAAAGTCTATCAAAAGTTTCTACGAAGAGAATTAACAGATTTGATCTGTTAAATCAGACTGCAATTTTCGAAAATTGCTGACTGAATTTTTGAGAATGGGAGACAGAGGGGTCGGCCACCCTAGGGAGAATGCTCTCTAGGGTTTCGAAAATTATGAGCCTTGTTATCTAATTTCTGTACTGCAATAAATTATTTATAACATGGGCTGCTAACAGCTTAGGGCCCATTAGTCATAACTTCAAGCCTAACAAGCAAAGCCCGCACATTCAGAAATTAATATAAAATTCATCGTGACTCAAATTTATAAACCAATTTTACCAATGTGTACAGAAACATTTTCTGCATATTTTAAAGTCAAGAAAAATTTTCTGAATCCGAATTCAGTGATTTCCAAAAATGGCATCCCTATGTCATTTTAGGAAATCTCACTCCCACTACTCATCAATAAGACTTCCTACTTCTCATTAGCTAAATTTAACTATTTAAATTTAATTATCTCAACGGGGATTAGAAATCTATTACTTGTGTAACCCTCAATGGTTCAGGGATACAGCTAGTCGTGGGCCCACAACTTCTTGTGACTCGGAACAATAATTTCCGACTTTACCATCGAATCATGGTAAGGGTGCCTAGCAACATCGCCCCCTGATTCCCTAGGTATCACTGATAGTGCCTGCAAGAACCAGTGGGTTTTGGTTAGCGTATAGTACGGTCCCTTCATCCATATATCCCGATCGAATCAACAACCATTGGTATATCAAGAGTCGTTCGATATTCGATAACTATGCAATGCATCTTGGAGATCAAATAGTGACATCGCATGTGCAACTAGGAAACCAAGTAACCTAAAGCACATCATGTACTCTGGCCAGAGATTTGTCACACTAACATCTCCTCAGATCGCATAGGACATCCACACTCGCAAGCATGTGGTGAATCCTTGACAACAAATCATTGACTCCTATATGTGTCGTAACTGTACCCAATCTCGACATCTGATGATCCTCATGGAGTCGGTAAACGAGTCAAAGTACAGTACTAGCATATAGAGTCTCCATGATGTTTCAAGTAGTAAGGACTAATGGTGTACAACCAAAATCACGGACTTTTCCACTCAATTAGTGAAAACCACTTGGAAAGTCCGAATAGGGTAGTTCGATCATTCATCCAATGAATATCCATGTGCATGCTTCGAACATCTCCATGTTCCATACCAATGAAACGTGGTACTCGGCAACGCAAATTCTAGTCTCAATCTTGAGCGATCCTTATCCTTATTGCGGACGGCTCAATTGACTAGGAACTGATTTAGAATATACAGTGATTACAAGTTGTGTTTCATGATAGTCATCCATATCTACTATCACATCTTGCATGCACTTTAGTATATTCAAGGTCTTTATCTAAACATCATATAGTATGTCAAAACATAACAATATGATAAAAGATAAAGTAAATTCCAATAAAGAGTGTAAATTATATTAAACAAAGATTGTTTACAAATAGAGTCATAAAAGCCCTTAGCCACAAGTTGGCAAGCAAGGCACCCACTCTTTCATGCACACCATTAGTCCTTATGACCCGGGACAACATGGAGACTTTATATGCTAGAGCTTCACTTTGACTTGTTTACCGACTCAACTGGGGTCATCAGGTGGCAATGTTGGGTGTTGTGTTGAAACATATAGTAGTCAATGCATTGTTGTAGTAGCCCGTGCCCTAATTGAGTAATTAAAGGATTAATGCTAATTAATTTAATTAGGTATCGGACAGATCGGAAGCTCCGAAGGCACGATCGGAAGCTCCGAACAGGATCGGAAGCTCCGATGAGCGATCGGAGGCACCGATGTTATTACGTCAGGCATGACGTGTGGTTGGATCGGAAGCTCCGATCAGGACCGGAAGCTTCGATCACCCCTATCCGGAGTCATCAAGTGATATTTTGACACGTGGTAGATCAGGATCTTCGGAAGCTCCGATGACAGGATCGGACGTTCCGATCAAGGATCGGAAGTTCCGATCGTTGTCTATAAATAGAAGACTGAGACTTCACTTTCATTTGCCAATTCCGAGTTCTCCTTTCCTTTCTAGTCCTTTTGGAGCTGCTCTAGTCTTCTTAGGCTTGGTCCGGAGGTCGGAGAGGCGTTCGGTAGTCGTAGCGGAGTCGTGCCCAAGTTCTGGAGGCATCGACATCAAAGGGCTAACGACGGACGAAGGTATAGCTTTGCTCCCTATAAATATTTAGGAGTATGCAATAGCTTAATTAAGGCTTTTAGAGCACTTTAATGATAGTAGTATCATTTGGCAGTGTAGAGCAGACTATAGGCGTGGACCTAGAGTTGGTAGAGCTTTCACTGTTTTGAGGTACGAAAGTACTGTTCGAGATATCCTGACTGAGTATGCATGTATTATATGACTGCATGATTTATATGCCATGATATTATGCTGCATTCATTTGCATCTTGCTGTATCTCCTTCGAGATGTCCGTAGTAGGGTTGTACCCTATCCTGTTAGTGGATGGACTTCCATCGATTTGGGTCCGGCGTATCCACGGTTATCTCGGTATGGGAGCCACCTCCTGAAGCGACGGCACAACGTGCTACATACCAGGGCCCGGTCTGTCTCTGTTATCTGATCCTTGACCTCGAGTCTATAGGGAGTTCACTTTGCATGCATGTATACTCATACTCTCGCACTGAGCGTTTTATGCTCACGTCTCGTACTCTGTCTTTTTCTGGACACCCTATTCCATGGGGCAGGTTTGCGATTGGACGAGGAGGGTGGATCCAGGAGGGGCTAGTCAGTGGTTGGCCAGCTGGAGCTTCGTCTAGGTTTTATTACTGTTGTTTGGGTTTATACAGCTATTCGATTTGGTTGTATATTATTGGATAATTACAGATTCCTTTACTTGGGATTGTATAATGTTATTGGATTCCGCAGTTTTATTCTGATATCTGTTTAATTAAGTTAATTGCATGCATAAGTTCTGTTTAGTAGGTGATCCGGGTAAGGGTCACTACATTTATGGTATCAAAGCTTGCAAAAGAATTCTTGGGATTTAGTCTCATCTTGAGGTATTTTTGTAGATGTCAAATCGTGACGACCAGAGTTCTCATGGCAGTGTTGGTGGGCGTTGGGGTGATGCCGACCGGGAGCCTCGTCGAGAACGGCGTCATCGTCATCATGACGACGAGCGTTTCACTGTGCGTCGATTCTTAGCTATGGGTCCCAAGCCCTTAGTTGGAGGTGAGTCTCCGGAGGATGCGGAGAACTGGTTAGACTGCATGGAGACGACTTTTCAGACTTTCCAATGCACCGATGAGCAGAAGGTGGAGACCCTTGGCTATCTTCTGGATGGGCGTGCGCGCAGGTGGTGGAGGTTTACTTCTACACCTTTTGTTGCGGCGAGAGGAGTGGCCACCTGGGCCGAGTTTCGCACAGCTTTCCAAAAGTGGTATTTTCCTCCTGCACTCCGACAGTCGAAGGCAGGCGAGCTACTGAGTCTGCGACAGGGAACCATGTCTATCGATGAGTATCAGCAGAGGTTCATTGATCTGCTATCCTATTGCCCCGAGATTGCTGATAGCTCAGAGATGAAGTATAATCTGTTTCTTCAGGGCCTTAACCCTGAGATCCATGACCATGTGGCGGTTGGCGACGACATGTCCTACGAGGGTTTGGTGAGCCGTTGTCATCAGGCAGAGGACAGCATTCGGCGGAACAGGTCTTTTCCTCAGTCGAGGCCTGCTAGTTCTTTGGGTCCCCGTGCCCAAACTTTCAAGAAGTCTGGATCTTCTTCTTCCTCTGGTTCTGGAGGTATTGTCCGTTATGGTAAGAAGGACAAGTGTGATCACTGTGGGAAGAACCATCCACCCGACAAGTGCCGTAGAGCTTCTGGAGCTTGTTTCCGTTGTGGAGAGACTGGTCATATCCGGAGAGATTGTCCAATGTCTGGGGAGGAGGTTCTGGTTCTGGTTCAGGATCGGGTTCTCAGGCTACCGTATAGCAGAGGTCGCAGGGACAGTCTGCTGGGAGTTCTCATTTGAGGCCACGAGCTTCTGGCCAAGTGTTTGCCCTGAGACATGATCAGGCTGTGGAGGAGAATGAGAAAGTCATCGCAGGTACATTTATGCTTTATGGTATACCTGCTCTTGTACTTATTGACACTGGTGCATCTCATTCCTTCATTTCTGCACGTTTTGTTAAGAGGCATAAGTTACCATGCATTGCACTAGACGTAGTGATGTCTGTTTCTACTCCGACGGGCCAATCTGCTTTGGCTAAGCGTCTAGTGATGGGTTGCCCTTTAGAGTTTGAAGGGAACGTTCTGTTGGCGAATCTCATGGTCCTGGCGATGGACGACTTTGATTGCATTCTGGGAATAGATGTGCTGACTACCTATCGAGCTTCAGTGGACTGCTATCAGAGATTAGTACGCTTTCATCCGGAAGGGAGTGAGAGTTGGTTTTTCTATGGTGAGGGAGCGCGACCCCCGATGCCTTTGGTATCCGCTTTGAGAGCCTGTCGAGCTCTACAGTCTGGCGGGGAAGGCTTCCTTATCTATGCAGTTGATTTGTCCGCTAAGAGTATTGGGATAGAGAGAATTCCTGTTGTGGATGAATTTCCAGATGTGTTTCCTGATGAGATTCCGGGTTTTCCTCCTGCTAGGGAAGTCGAGTTTGGCATAGAGTTGATGCCGGGTACTTCGCCTATTTCTAGAGCACCGTATCATCTGGCTTCGTCAGAGATGCGTGAGTTAAAGAATCAGCTACAGGATCTTTTGGACAAGGGGTACATTCGTCCTAGTGTATCTCCTTGGGGAGCTCCTGTTCTCTTCGTGAAGAAGAAGGATGGGTCGATGCGGCTGTGCATTGACTATCGGCAGCTGAATCGAGTGACTGTGAAGAACAAGTATCCGTTGCCTCGTGTTGATGACTTGTTTGACCAGCTGCAGGGCACATCAATTTACTCCAAGATTGACTTGAGATCTGGGTATCATCAGTTGAGAGTCCGTGATCAGGACGTAGCCAAGACTGCATTCCGTACTCGCTATGGGCATTACGAGTTCCTAGTGATGCCATTTGGTTTGACTAATGCGCCGGCTATATTCATGGATCTGATGAACCGTGTCTTCAGGGAGTATTTGGACAAGTTTGTCGTGGTCTTCATTGACGACATCCTGGTTTATTCGCGTAATACGGAAGAGCATGTTTCTCACTTGCGGTTGGTACTGCAGACTCTTCGAGATGAGCAATTGTACGCCAAGCTGAGCAAGTGTGAGTTCTGGATGGATAGAGTGGTTTTTATTGGCCATATCATATCCAGGGAGGGGATTTCTGTTGATCCAAGCAAGATTGAAGCGGTACTTAATTGGTCGCGTCCGACGATAGTTGCTGAGATCCGTAGTTTTCTGGGTCTAGCAGGGTATTATCGTCGCTTCATTCTGAACTTCTCTCAGTTAGCTCGACCGTTGACGCCGCTTAGCCGCAAGGGTGTGGATTTTGAGTGGTCCTCCGAGTGTGAGGAGAATTTCCGTGAGCTTCGACGGCGGTTGACTTCTGCGCCGGTGTTAGCATTACCGTCAGGATCTGGAGGGTATGTAGTTTACACGGATGCTTCTCTTCAGGGGTTAGGTTGTGTCCTGACTCAGAATGGGCATGTGATCGCATACGCTTCTAGACAGCTGAAGCTTCACGAGGACAACTACCCAGTCCATGATTTGGAATTGGCAGCCATTGTGTTCGCTTTGAAGATTTGGCGTCATTATCTTTATGGCGAGAAATTTGAGATCTTCACCGACCATAAGAGTCTCAAGTATTTGTTCACTCAGGCAGAATTGAACATGAGACAGAGACGTTGGATGGACTTGCTTAAGGACTATGATTGCGAGATTAAGTACCATCCGGGAGCTGCTAATCTCACCGCTGATGCTTTGAGTCGCAAGGTGCGACTATCCGCACTTCAGACTTGTTCGATGTCTAGTGCGATCAGTGACTGTTGTACTTCAGGTTTTACCTTCAAGCATAAGAAAGGTATGCAGAGTATCCAGATGTTTGCGATATTATCTGAGCCAGCCTTGTATTCGCGGATCCGAGATGCTCAGATGTCTGATTCAAAGACCCAGCGTTTAGCTCGTCTAGCTAACGAAGGTAGCTCGTCTGGATTTCATTATCAGTCAGATGGCTTTCTGTGTTTGTCTGGTAGGCTTGTGATTCCACAGGATGAAGAGTTGCGAGAGGAGATTTTATCTCAGGCACATCGCACTAAGTTGAGTATTCATCCTGGGAGCAACAAGATGTACAAGAATCTACGTACTCGTTTCTGGTGGAAGGGAATGAAACGCAGTGTTTATCAGTTTGTTTCGAGATGTTTGGTGTGTCAACAGGTCAAGGCAGAGCACCGACGACCTGGAGGATTGCTTCACAGTCTGCCTATTCCTGAATGGAAGTGGGAGTTTATCACTATGGACTTTGTGACCCATTTGCCGGTATCCCCAAGGAACTGTGATGCTATCTGGGTGGTGGTGGACCGACTCACCAAGTCAGCGCATTTCATTGTCTATAGCCGAGAGTACTCTGTGGATCGCATGGCACGGATGTACATTCAGGAGATCGTCCGACTTTATGGAGTGCCTGTGAGCATTGTCAGCGATCGGGACCCCAGGTTTACTTCTAGATTCTGGGGGAGTGTTCAGCGTGCGATGGGTACTACTCTCAGTTTGAGTACAGCCTATCATCCGGAGACTGATGGTCAGTCAGAGCGCACTATCCGTACGTTAGAAGATATGCTTAGAGCGTGCGTCATGGATTTTGGTTCAGCCTGGCAGGATCATTTGCCGTTGATCGAGTTCGCTTACAACAACAGCTATCACACTAGTATTGGGATGGCACCTTTTGAAGCGTTGTATGGGCGACGTTGTCGTACTCCACTCTTCTGGGAAGAAGTGGGGGAGAGACAGGCTGAAGGACCCGAGTTTATCCAGCAGGCGATAGACATTGTTGATCAGATCAAGAAACGGATTAAGACTGCACAGGATCGTCAGGCCAGTTATGCTAATATCAAGCGTAGGCCTTTGCAGTTCGAGGTTGGGGAGAAAGTGTTTCTGAGAGTGTCACCTTTCCGCAAGATTCTCAGATTTGGCCTTAAGGGCAAGTTGTCTCCCAGATTTATCGGTCCGTTTGAGATCTTGGAGAGTATTGGCGATTTGGCTTATCGACTAGCATTGCCACCGCATCTATCCAGCATTCACGACGTGTTCCACGTATCTCTGTTGCGACGGTATGTGGCGGATGAATCTCATATTCTGGAGCGATCTGAGGTTCAGGTAGACAATGATTTGACTTATGTTGAGAAACCTCTTCGCATCCTTGATTATAAGGATAAGGTTTTACGGAACAAAGTGATTCCTTTGGTTTTAGTTCAGTGGCAGCACCGAGGCACTGAGGAAGCTACTTGGGAGCTTGAGGACAGGATGCGTAAAGACCATCCTGAGTTGTTTTGATTTCATTCTTTAAATTGTATTCAGTTGCAAACTCTGTAAACGTTTGATTTGAATAAAGAATGTTTCTGATTTCTGTATTTGCATTCGGTACTTAAGATCTGATTTCGAGGACGAAATATCTTAAGTGGGGGAGAATGTAGTAGCCCGTGCCCTAATTGAGTAATTAAAGAATTAATGCTAATTAATTTAATTAGGTATCGGACGGATCGGAAGCTCCGAAGGCACGATCGGAAGCTCCGAACAGGATCGGAAGCTCCGATGAGCGATCGGAGGCACCGATGTTTTTACGTCAGGCATGACGTGTGGTTGGATCGGAAGCTCCGATCAGGACCGGAAGCTCCGATCACCCCTATCCGGAGTCATCAAGTGATATTTTGACACGTGGCAGATCAGGATCTTCGGAAGCTCCGATGACAGGATCGGACGTTCCGATCAAGGATCGGAAGTTCCGATCGTTGTCTATAAATAGAAGACCGAGACTTCACTTTCATTTGCCAATTCCGAGTTCTCCTTTCCTTTCTAGTCCTTTTGGAGCTGTTCTAGTCTTCTTAGGCTTGGTCCGGAGGTCGGAGAGGCGTTCGGTAGTCGTAGCGGAGTCGTGCCCAAGTTCTGGAGGCATCGACATCAAAGGGCTAACGACGGACGAAGGTATAGCTTTGCTCCCTATAAATATTTAGGAGTATGCAATAGCTTAGTTAAGGATTTTAGAGCACTTTAATGATAGTAGTATCATTTGGCAGTGTAGAGCAGACTATAGGCGTGGACCTAGAGTTGGTAGAGCTTTCACTGTTTTGAGGTACGAAAGTACTGTTCGAGATATCCTGACTGAGTATGCATGTATTATATGACTGCATGATTTATATGCCATGATATTATGCTGCATTCATTTGCATCTTGCTGTATCTCCTTCGAGATGTCCGTAGTAGGGTTGTACCCTATCCTGTTAGTGGATGGACTTCCATCGATTTGGGTCCGGCGTATCCACGGTTATCTCGATATGGGAGCCACCTCCTGAAGCGACGGCACAGCGTGCTACATACCAGGGCCCGGTCTGCTCTGTTATGTGATCCTTGACCTCGAGTCTATAGGGAGTTCACTTTGCATGCATGTATACTCATACTCTTGCACTGAGCGTTTTATGCTCACGTCTCGTACTCTGTATTTTTTTGGACACCCTATTCCATGGGGCAGGTTTGCGATTGGACGAGGAGGGTGGATCCAGGAGGGGCTAGTCAGTGGTTGGCCAGCTGGAGCTTCGTCTAGGTTTTATTACTGTTGTTTGGGTTTATACATCTATTCGATTTGGTTGTATATTATTGGATAATTACAGATTCCTTTACTTGGGATTGTATAATGTTATTGGATTCCGCAGTTTTATTCTGATATCTGTTTAATTAAGTTAATTGCATGCATAAGTTCTGTTTAGTAGGTGATCCGGGTAAGGGTCACTACAATTGTAGTCGGGGATTCACCGCTTACCTACGGGTATGAATATCCTATGTGTTCTCATGCATATGTAGATTGAAATATCTGATCAGAGTAGGTTTTAATTAAGAAAGAGTTTCTTGAATTACACCTTCGATGAAACTACGACATGGCACATAGTTATCGATTCAATGACAACTCTCGATAAACTAATGGTTGTCGAATCGGTCGGGATTTATGAGTTGAAGGGACCGTACTGTACGCTAACCATAATTGAATATTTCTTGCAGGCACTATCATTTGATACCTAGGGAGTCATGTAAGCGATGCTGCTAGAGGTTTAACATGATTGGCTGGGTACTATCAGACTTGAGTTTTCTGACGTTCTTATTATCAAGGAGTTGATAAATAAGAATGGAGCTATATAGGGTATGCTCACATAAGGGACTTGTTGATCCCGAATCACATGGAGATGTGAACCCACTGCTAGTTGTATCAATGAACCATTGAGGGTCACACATGTACTAGCTTACTAGATCCCGTTGAGAATAAAATTAGTTCAATGTGTTGAACAAATTATAAAGGAGTTTATACGTGAAATAAATTAGAAGTATGACTTCTAAAGGAGAATAAATGAGAAAGTAACTTTTAATTTATGAATGTGTTCCAAGATTAAAAGTTGACTTGAATAAAATAATTAATTTTGAAAATGGTGATTTTCGAAATTATTATTATGAACTTAATTAAATTAATTCAAGTGTTGAATTAATTAAACACTAGTGGGCCTTGTAGAGTCCAAATAATTAAATTAATTCAAGTGTTGAATTAATTAAACACTATTGGGTCTTGTAGAGCCCAAATAGAAATAGTGTTAAATAATTATTATACTAGTGGGCTTGAATGAGTTCAAGTTGGATTTAATTAATTGATTAAACTCAAATGGGGTTGATTTTGATAATTAATTAAATATTAAGTTCATGGACCATGTATATATATTTATATGTTTGACATATAATATATATACAATACATGAGAGAGAGGGAATATGAAGGGTTAAAGACAAAGTGCACACTTTTCTGTGCATGTTTTTATTTTTTCCATGCATGCTTTGTCTTTTGTCAAAACACACTTTTTAAGTACCAAGACAATCAATATTCCTCTCTAATTTTTCGAAGAAGTGGCCGAACACTCTCCCCGTAATATTCTCCATATTTTTGTCTTTCAACTTTGGAGAAAAGGCAAGAAAATTCCCAATGAAAAATGCACTAAATATTATAATGCATATTTAGAGTGGATCTAGTTTGACTAGTCGTGGACCTAATTGGAAGAAAGGAGTCAATTTCGAATAAGGTGTGTTCTTGGAGGGTTGAATCTTTTTGAGAAATGTGTGCTCTTGGAAGCTTGTAGATAATGTCTACCATTTCAAGAGCTAAGTTGTTCACAACTTAGTTGGAGTCATAAATCAATATTTTGTGATTGATAGGTAAAAATATCTTAAACACCCTATGGATGTTTAATATTTTTGAATACTACACATGTGCTCGGTTTTACATAAAATTTTAAACTTCCGTTGCGCTTCCGGGCACAAGAGAACCGATCCTACAAGGACTACGATTATGAGATCAAGTACAATCCAGGTTCTTCTAATCTAGTTGCGGACGCTCTTAACCGCAAAGTGTATGTGAGTTCGCTTCGTACCAGCTCAATTGCACGAGTGGTAGGGAAGTGTTGTTTCTTGGGTTTCACTTTTCGACATAGGAAGGAATAGCAGGGAGTTCGCGTTTCATCTATACTTGCCGAACCAGCGCTGTATACTCGTATACGTGAGTCGCAAGCCGTTGATCCAAAGACGCAGAAGTTAGCCCGATTGGCTCAGGATGGGAATACTTTTGGTTTTCATTTGCAGAATGATGGTCTGTTGTGTCTCTTTGGACGTGTGGTAGTTCCTGATGATTCCACAGTACTAGAGGAGATTCTATCACAAGCTCACCGTAGTAGATTTTTTGTTCATCTAGGAAATATGAAAATGTACAAAGATCTACGTACGAGGTTCTGGTGTAAAGGAATGAAGCACAGTGTTTATCAGTTTGTGTCACGATGCCTTGTATGCCAGAGTTTAGAGATTCCTGAGTAAAATTGGGAGCATGTGATGATGGATTTTTTCACCCACTTGCCGATGCCTTCCCAGAATTGTGATGTTATTTGGTTTGTTGTTGATCGATTGTCGAAGTACGCGCATTTCTTGCCTTACAATCGGGACTTTACTTTTGACAGAAAGGCACGTCTATATGTGCAAGAGGTTGTTCGTCTGCATGAGATTCCGTTGAGTATTGTCAACGACCGAGATCCGAGGTTTACCTCTAGGTTTTGGGGTAGTTTTCAGCGAGCTCTGGGCACTACTCTGAGTTTGAGTACAACTTATCACCCGGAGACTGACGGTCAGAGTGAGAGGACTATTCGTACAATCGAGGACATGCTTCGAGCTACAATCATGGATTTTGGACCAGCGTGGCACGACCATTTGGCGTTGGTGGAGTTTTCTTATAACAACAGTTACCACAACAACATTGGCATGGCACCATTTGAGGCCTTATACGGACGCCGCTGTCGTACGCCTTTGTTTTGGGATGAAGTTGGCAAACGTCAATTTGAAGGTACACAGATGATTCCGAAGATGATCGATGTAGTGGAGATGATCTGTAAGAGGATTAAGGCAGCCCAGGATCGACAGGCTAGCTGCGCTAACACTCATCGCAAACCATTGCATTTTGAGGTAGGGGAACATGTGTTCCTACGAGTGTCACCTTTCCGGAAGGTGATGAGGTTTGGACTCAAGGGCAAGTTGTCGCCGATATTTATCAGTCTGTTTGAGATTCTTGAGAAAGTTAGAGACGTGGCTTATCGTCTAGCTTTGCCTTCGTATCTTTCCAGTATCCATGATGTGTTTCACGTTTCCGTGCTGAGACAGTACGTGGCGGATGAGTCGCACATCTTGCATCCGATTGAGGTGCAAATTGATCAGGATCTGTCATATGTGGAAAGATCTCTCAAAATTCTTGACAGAAAGGACAAGGTGCTTCGCAATAAGAGTATACCTTTGGTGATGGTGCAGTGGCAACATAGGGGAACCGAGGAAGCAACTTGGGAGATGGAGAGCCGGATGCGAGCTAAGTATCCAGAGTTGTTTTCATGTTTTGTACTTTTCTTTGTAAGGAAGATTTGTACTTTGTAATTTTCAGTTGTAATAAAGATCATTTTTTGACTTTTCGTGTTTTCATCTAGACTAAAATTTCGAGGAAAAAATTTCTTAATGGGGGGAGAATGTAGTGACCTGTATCCAGAATTAAGGATTAATAGTAATTAATCCAATTATCATATTTAGATTAAGTAAAACATGATTAAGGAAACTCCAGATGGATTTACGGAGTCTGGAAATGGATCCAGAATGCTCGAAAATGGCCAAGAAGGTTCGGAGTCTTAGGCAAGATCGGAGGATCCAAAGTCAGGATCGGAGGCTCCGAACATGTTCGAACGCTTCGTCGGCAGGTTCGGACGATCCAAACAGGAACAGGGCTTACATCATCATCTATGTCATCAAGGTTACATCATTTCTTACGTGTGGATGGGACTTAGAACGATCCGAAGTTAGGATCGGATGATCCGATCGTGTTCGAAGGCTCCGAATTGGGTTCGGACGGTCTGAACTCCGTCTATAAATAGAGGGGCCGAGATTCATTTTCACTCGCACCTTCCCTCTCTTTTCTCTCAATTCCTTAGCCTTCTTAATTTAGATCTAGGGAATTCTTGGCGTCCTATTGGGAATCCAAAAGTGGCATAGCGATCCAGGCGTCGTAGCGGAGCTGTGGCCTAGTTTTGAGGCAAGCGGCAGCAAAGGGCTGACGACGAACGCATGTATAGATTTTGCTTTCTAAAAATATTTAGGAGTATAGAATAGCTTAATTAAGGCTTTTGGAGCTTATTTAATAATGCATGGGTATTTGCATTGTAGACGCAGTAGTATGGACTTGTAGGCATGAGATCTAGACCAATGGTGTTAGGATTTGCCGTAGAGTAAGAGGTACGTAAGTACTGATCGAGATAGCCGACATAATATATATGATTATATGCTGCATGAGTATGTGCTATGTGTTTTACCTTGTTTTACGGCTTTAGCACATGCATGTTTTTACGATAGACTGCATCTGATATGATGTGAGCATTACAGTTTCCATCGGTGAGGGGTTACTTCTTATGGATTCGTGTCGGGAGAGGAGAGACTCAGCCCCTGGTTTTCCTATCACTAAGAGCGGCCACGACGGTGGGTTTTGACGCTATAGTTGATAGGAGAATATACGAGTACCCCGCGAAGTCGCTGATATGAATCTTATGTATGAAAGGCAACACGATTACAACGAATCGCACCTCAATTCGATAACAAAAGAATTCAAAGATTTTTGTCCCGACTTTGAAACAAGTAAAATATTTTGGATCTCCACCTCTAGTTGAACAATCTAACTAGCAACAGAGAATCACGATAGAAAACAATCAATGCCCCAATTAGAACTTCAAAGGAACTTGTCTTTGACAACCCAATTGAAAATCGACTGACAAACACCACAAATCTATGAAACTTTGATAAGTTTGATTTTGGGTAAAACAAAAGCTTTGATAAAATTCTAGAGAGAATTTTATGAATAAAATCTGAAATCTTAATTAATTCATCAATAATGAATGTTTTTTGTATTTATAATACAACTACAAAATAATAAAAGATATTGCGAAATAATTCAAAATATATCTAAAGATATCAAAAATATCTACTAAAAGTTTCCTAGTAGGAATAAAAGACTCAAAATAAGAAAATAATGCCAAAAATATCAAAAAGTCTCGCACACACACAAACACGCCGAACTGTGCGTAAAACTCCGAGGCACGGGCGCGCAAGATTGACGCGCGGGCGTGTGTTGGAAGTGGCGCGGGCGCGCATGACGTTCTGCCTCAAAGTCTTTAAATCCGCAAGGACGCGCGGGCGCGCATGGAACAAGGCATGGGAGCGCATGCGTCTCGGGCTATGTCACCTATTTTTGTGTTCTCTTTGACATTTTCTCCACTTTCTGGATTTTTTTGGACTTCAATAATATTGTAACATCCTTCAAAGTGATCTTCAAACATTCCAATGCCTTCTTGACAATTCATCATCAACGATTGAAGCACATCTTTGAATCTCTTGGCTCGACCTCTTGTAATTTGTCTCCTAGGCATCTCCAACGGATCCTTAGCCACGTGATCAACATGCGAGCTATCCATGATCGCATCATCCTCCCCTTCTTGAAAAGGATTTGTCCTCAAATCTCAATCATCACCTACATCAAACAATGACAAATCAGAAACATTGAAAGTAGTACTCACATTATAGTCACCTGGAAAATCTAATTTGTAGGCGTTTTCGTTGATGCGCACCAACACTTGAAACAGTCCATTGCCTCTAGGTAAAAGCTTTGAGCGCCATTTTTTAGGAAACCGCTCTTTCCTCAAATGCAACCACACCCAATCACCCGGTTCAAACACAACTCTCTTCTTTCCCTTATTTGCTTGCTTTGTGTATTGCAAATTCTTTTTCTCAATGTTCGCCTTCACCTTTTCATGCAAATTTTTCACAAATTCCGCCTTTTTCTTACCATCCATGTTAACCCTTTCACTCATAGGCAAAGACATCAAATCCAATGGGGTTAAAGAATTAAAACCATACACAATTTCAAATGATGAATAATTCGTAGTAGAATGCACACTGCGATTATATGCAAATTCAATAAAAGGCAAACATTCTTCCCAACTCTTCAAATTCTTTTTGATTATCAACAAAGTTCCTAACATCCTATTAACAACCTCAGTTTGACCATCCGTTTGAGGATGACATGTAGTCCAAAACAGTAATTTAGTACCAAGTTTGCACCACAATGTTTTCAAAAAATAACTCAAGAAACGAGTATCCCTATCAGAAACAATACTTCTAGGCATACCATGCAATCTAAAAATTTCATTAAAGAACAAGTCCGCAACATGAGATACATCATCAGATTTATGACAAGCAATAAAATGAGTCATTTTCGATAATCTATCAACCACCACAAACACAGAATCCCTCCCCTTCTTAGACCTTGGTAATCCTAAAACAAAATCCATAGAAATGTTACCCATGGTTCAATAAGAACGGGAAGTGGAGTATACAAACCATGTGGTTGTTGTCTGGACTTTGCTTTCCTACAAATCACACATCTTTCGCAAATTTTCTCAACATCATGCTTCATATGCGGCCAATAAAAATGTTCATGCAAAGTTTCATAAGTTTTAGCCATACCAAAATGTCCCATTAAACCACCCCCATGTGATTCCCTAACAAGTAATTCACGGATAGACGACTTAGGAACACACAACTTATCCTCCTTAAACAAATATCCATTATGCATGAAGAATTTATCTTTTGGACCATGCAAACATGACTCATATATATGTAACGCCCCATTTTTATCTTAAATGAGTTAATTTGAGTTAATCGGCGATTGCAGAGTTCAAGAGCCGACTTGATTTTGATCAGGGTCCTTTTTGCAAATTTTGGAAATTTCAGGGACCAAAACGCAAATATTGGATTTTATATATTATCTACACTTAGATTTATTTTGAGAAGCCCTCACTTCATCCCCTCCAAGCCGTCTCCCTCCATTCTCATGCATCCAAGCTTTTCCAAGCTTTGGGATTTCAGTCCGAGCACGATCCGACCGTTGGAATTTATTTCAGAAGGTAGTTTAGCGATCACTGCAGCGAGAGCTCCGTTATATCGTAAGTTTTTCTATGATCAGATGCATTCTAGTTTTTGGATGTTGTTAGAATCGTTTGAGATTCGAGTATGTTGTTCTTGACAGAGTTCTGATCGTTTATTATCTGTCGGTTTTGAATTAGAGCGACGTTCGGATTTGTTATGATTTTTGGAAGCCATTTTCGAAAACTTGGATTTTGAGATTGATGGGTTTGCTTTGTTATTGTTGTTTTGGGCATTGATATGAGGTTATATCGGTATTGAACTGCTGTCTGCATTTTCGGTTTGTTAAGTTTATAGCCGTTATGCCGTCGGTTTGAGTTTTGGGTTTTCGAATCGTTTTTGAATTGTTGAAGCATTGTCTTGTCAGTGATCGTTGGAGTTGATCATCTCTTATCTTTGTACAGATTCGTTGGAGTTGTCGAGTCCTGTGTTAGCAACATTTGATCGTCGAGTTTTGGACGAAGAACGGTAAAGAGATTTCCTTGAACCGTTGTTTGTTGTTTAGGTTGTATAGTTGTTGATACAATCTTTTGTTGTAGCTTGTCTGGAGTTGGATCTACGACATTGAAAGGTAAAAGCAGTCATCGTAGCGGGATAGCATACTCGGGACAGTTGGTTCTCAAGTTTCCCTTTCAAATCACATATTGCATCTACACTTGTTCTAGCATGAGGAACTTGTGTCTTGTTGATTGATTTTGCTTTTGACTATGTGTCTTATGTTTTATGTTTCTGTTATGCATTCATATTGAGCCTACGTTGATTTCAGCAGGCAGAACCCCCCTTTTTGTTTGGACGTTTGGGAACTATGATTGAGTGGCCTAGGTCGTAGTCGTATCGCCTAGTGCTAGCATACTCATTATGGTTGCTCAAAGTCTAGAGGAGTGAGATATGTGGCACCACCTTAATTGGGAGAGTCGGTGAGTCGTCACATGATCTCATCCTTGGGATCCCAAAAGCACAGCAGCAATCCCTCGTTTATCAGATTTGATATCCCGGTTTAAAGACATGCATTTCATTACGTTGTTATTGATTTTGTTGTTGTCTTGAAAGCATGTTTATTGTTGTATTACTTGATATGTTGCTTTTACTGGGATTATCATTCTCACCGGTTTATCCGGCTGTTGCTTTGTTTTGTATGTGTACTTGGCATCAGGAGGGGCAGGATCAAGTCAGCGTAGACCTGGTTAGCGTCAAGAGCAAGAGATAGAAGTGAGACTCGTTTAGAAGTCAAATCAGCTTGTCAATCTAGTTATGTTTTGCGAACATGTTTAGTCATTTGAACTTCTCGTATTTGTTTTGTAAGCAAGAATCGATGTAGGTACTACCGAATTGAATGTTTCTCTTCCCTAAACCTTTCTTGTATTGTTATTGGCTTGTCAAATACTTTTAATGCAAGTGTTTAGGTTTTGTTGAGTTTATTTCGGTGCCTTAATATTTCTGGGCGAGAGGATGGCACGGGCGCGCGGCCTCTTTGCGAGGTAAGGGCGCGGGCGCTCTTCCTTAGACCGCGGGTGCGCTGGTTTTTGCGCAGCATCGGCGCGGGCGCGATGCCTTATAGCATGGGCGCGCTGGTTTTAGCGAATCTTCGGCGTGGGCGCGCGAGTCTTCCTTAAAAAAAAAAATAATTGGTTGCTTCTAATCTTGGTTTCTTGTTTACTTATCGGTTGTTTTGTCCGAGATTAGTTGATTAGAAACGAGGTCTCACATTAAGTGGTATCAGAGCGATAAGATTCTTGGTTAAACTAGAGTGAGCGGGGTAGATCGAGTCTGCGTGTATTGGCTCCTCGCATGTGTTTGAATTATTTTAGCTGTATAATTAATTCCATACGAGAATGTCTTATTGTTGAGAATTATTTGAATTACATGGTTATGTGATTTACTTTTATAAAGCATGATCTACTTGAGATATAACTGCTTATGTTATCGACTGGTATTCGGTTTTTTTGAGCGGTTGTAAAGGGCACCAGTTGTAGCGATTGAGATATCTCGTGTTCTAACCATTGTTATTCAGATGGGTCCTCGTCGAGTGATAAACAAAAACACACCGCCAGTTATTCCCGCAACCGAGCAAGCTAGTACTGAAACGGTTGAGATGGATGCTACAGCAACGCCTATGGAAACCTTGCTGAAGAGGTTTCAGTCGTTTAATCCGCCGTTGCTGATGGGTACAGAAAATCCAGTTGACTGCGAGAGTTGGTTGGATGATATCGATCAGTTGTTCGATTCCATTGACTACACCGATGACTGCCGAATTAGGTTAGTCATTCATCAGCTCCGTGGGGTTGCTAAGAGCTGGTGGATCATGATGAAGAAAGCAATGGAGAGTAGAGGTACGGAAGTTACTTGGTCTCTTTTTAAATCTGAATTTTATAAGAGGTTTTTCCCTATCTCGTATCGGAAAGATAAGGGAGCAGAGTTTGCCAATCTGAGGCAAGGGAATCTGAACATTGAAGAATACATGGCTAAGTTTGATAGTCTGTTGCGTTTTGCGCCGCTAATTGCCGGAGATGAGGAAGCAAAGGCCGATCATTTCATCAATGGGTTGAATCCCGATGTCTTCACGTTGGTAAACACCAACAGACCTAACAACTTTGCGGATGCCATGAATCACGCAAAGGGGGCAGAAGCAGGCTTGTGGAGGTAAAAAGGTAACCAGGTAGCACCTCAGCAACATAGGCAGTATCAGAACCCACCATCTCAGTATCAAAATCAGCCACCTCAGTATCAGAACCAGCAGCAAAGGTATGAAGGTGGAAACAATGGGGGAAACAGAAAGGATCAGTACAAAGCAAGAGGTAAACAGTTCAAGAGGTAGGGGAACAGTTCTTCTAGTTCCAATGGTTCCAAGCAATTCGGTTCAGGACAGAGTTCTGGATCTTCAGCCATGTACTGCAGCAAGTGTGGGGGAAGACACTCACCGGATCAGTGTGTGGGAGTCTTTGATAATTGTAACACCTGTCAGCAACCGGGACACTTCTCTAAGGTGTGCCCTCAGCGTAACAGAGATAGAGCTCAAAGTGGAAGTTCATCTCGACCTGCAGCTCAACCCGAGAGGCAGTATTCTGCAGTGTACTCTTTCCAGCCTCAGCAGCAGAACAGACATGGAGGTAACTCTAGTGCGAACCAGCCTCCGAGACAGCAGGCACGAGTCTTTGCTTTGACAGAGGATCAGGCTCAGGCAGCACCTGACGATGTTATAGCAGGTAACTGTTCGATTTTTGGTTATTCTGCTCATGTTTTGATAGATACAGGTGTTTCCCATTCCTTTATCTCAGAGAAATTTGTGTTATTGCATGCCTTGCCTACTGCATATTTTGCGAGTTGAGCTGTTGTTTGCCAAGTTGTCTAAGTGTGAATTCTGGTTGGATCGAGTTGTCTTTCTTGGTCATAATATTTCAGGAGATGGGATTTCTATCGATCCCAGCAAGATTGACGCGGTTATGAATTGGCCTAGACCGACATCAGTACTTGAGATCCGAAGCTTCACGGGTTTAGCTGGTTATTATCGCCGATTTATCGAGGGTTTCTCGTCTATTGCCAAGCCAATTACCCAGCTAACTCAGAAGAATGCGCCTTTTGTCTGGACTACAGATTGTGAGGCTAGCTTTGTTGATCTGAAGAGGAGACTGACCAGTGCTCCGATTCTTTCTATTCCAAAGGGTACTGGAGGTTTCACAGTCTATTGTGATGCTTCTAACCAAGGCTTGGGTTGTGTTCTTATGCAGCATAAGCATGTGGTGGCGTATGCATCGAGGCAGCTGAAACCGCACGAGACTCGTTATCCGGTTCATGATCTTGAACTAGCTGCGATCGTCTTTGCTCTGAAGATCTGGCGTCACTATCTGTATGGTGAGTCTTTCGAGATCTTTTCAAACCATAAGAGCCTTAAGTACTTGTTTTCACAGGCAGAGCTGAATATGAGACAGAGAAGATGGTTAGATCTGTTGAAGGATTTTGACTGTGAAATCAAGTATTATCCGGGAAAGTCGAATGCAGTTGCAGATGCCTTGAGCCGAAAGCTTTGTTCTTTATCTCTTTCTACTATTGGTGTTTCTTAGTTGATCGATGATTGTTGCACTTCTGGTTTAGAGTTTGAAACAGATAGGGAGACTATCAAAGTGTTTGCTATTCAAGCCGAACCGGAGTTGTTTGTTGCAATCAGTGAAGCACAGAAGTCTGAGCCGAGCATTCAGGTTTCAGTAGAGAAAGTCAGATCTGGGCTTCAGTCTGAATTCCAAGTTAGAGATGATGTTTTGTTTGTGAATAACCGTATTGTTGTGCCTGATATTTCGGAGTTGAGACAGCGTATTCTTCGAGAGGCTCATTGTAGTCGGTTTAGTATTCATCCTGGAGGTTGTAAGATGTACAACGATCTGAAGAACCAGTTTTGGTGGAAGAAAATGAAGAGCGATGTTGCGAGGTTTGTATCTCGGTGTTTGAACTGTCAGCAAGTAAAAGCAGAACGGAAGCAACCAGGAGGTCTGTTGCACAGTCTATCTGTTCATGAATGGAAATGGGATCACATTTCTATGGATTTTGTCACGAAGCTACCACGATCCGTTCGAGGATGCGATGCCATTTGGGTAGTGATCGACCGATTGACGAAGTCTGCGTGTTTTATTCCGTACAAGATGACGTATCGTCATGATCAGATGGCTGAGTTGTATGTTAGCAATGTTGTGAGATTGCATGGTGTGCCGAAGTCGATCGTTTCAGACAGAGATCCTAGATTCACTTCGCACTTCTGGCACAGTCTTCAGGTGGCACTTGGTACTCGATTGCATCTGAGTACAACTTATCATCCTCAGACTGATGGACAGTCAGAGCGGACTATCCAGACGTTAGAGGATATGCTGCAAGCGGTAGTGCTAGACTTTGGCACTAGTTGGCAAGATTCTTTGCCTCTTGTTGAGTTTTCTTACAACAACAGCTTCCAAGCGAGTATCGGTATGGAGCCTTTTGAGGCTTTGTATGGTAAGATAGGCAGGCAAAGTATGCGAATGTCAGGTGTAGACCTCTGAGTTTTTATCAGGGAGACCGAGTCTTTCTGAAGATTTCTCCGTTTAGAGGCACTGTCGGATTCGGTAAGAGAGAGAAGTTATCTCCGAGATTCATCGGGCCGTACGAGATTCTCGAGAAGATAGGCAGTCTTGCCTATAGACTTGCACTTCCTCCTTCTCTTATTCTTCAGCCTGACGAAGCCGAGTTAGACGAGACTCTGAGCTACTTTGAGCGACCGATTCAGATCCTTGATCAGAAGGAAAAACAACTTAGAACCAAGTCGATCCCGTTAGTGAAAGTGCAGTGGAGCCGTCACGGAGTCGAGGAAGCGACTTGGGAGACAGAATCTGACATGAGACAGCGATTTCCGGAGTTATTCGGATGACGTGAGTTCTTCTTACTGTCTTTAGTTCTTTATTCTATCTTATGAGTTGTTGTTCTCGTTGATTTCGAGGACGAAATCTCTTCTTAGTGGGGGAGAATTGTAACACCCCATTTTTATCTTAAATGAGTTTATTTGAGTTAATCGGCAATTGCAGAGTTCAAGAGCCGACTTGATTTTGATCAGGGTCCTTTTTGCAAATTTTGGAAATTTTAGAGACCAAAACGCAAATATTGGATTTTATATATTATCTACACTTAGATTTATGTTGAGAAGCCCTCACTTCATCCCCTCCAAGCCATCTCCCTCCATTCTCACGCCTCCAAGCTTTTCCAAGCTTTGGGATTTCAGTCCGATCACGATCCGGCCGTTGGAATTTATTTCTGAAGGCAGTTTAGCGATCACTGCAGCGAGAGCTCCGTTATATCGTAAGTTTTTCTACGATCAGATGCATTCTAGTTTTTGGATGTTGTTAGAATCGTTTGAGATTCGAGTATGTTGTTCTTGACAGAGTTCTGATCGTTTATTATCTGTCGGTTTTGAATTAGAGCGACGTTCGGATTTGTTATGATTTTTGGAAGCCATTTTCGAAAACTTGGATTTTGATATTGATGGGTTTTCTTTGTTATTGTTGTTTTGGGCATTGACATGAGGTTATATCGGTATTGAACTGCTGTCTGCGTTTTTGGTTTGTTCAGTTTATAGCCATTATGCCGTCGGTTTGAGTTTTGGGTTTTCGAATCGTTTTTGAATTGTTGAAGCATTGGCTTGTGAGTGATCGTTGTAGTTGATCATCTCTTATCTTCGTACAGATTCCTTGGAGTTGTCGAGTCCTGTGTTAGCAACATTTGATCGTCGAGTTTTGGACGAAGAACGGTAAAGATATTTCCTTGAACCGTTGTTTGTTGTTTAGGTTTTATAGTTGTTGATACAATCTTTTGTTGTAGCTTGTCCGGAGTTGGATCTACGACATTGAAAGGTAAAAGCAGTCATCGTAGCGGGATAGCATACTCGGGACAGTTGGTTCTCGAGTTTCCCTTTCAAATCACATATTGCATCTACACTTGTTCTAGCATGAGGAACTTGTGTCTTGTTGATTGATTTTGCTTTTGACTATGTGGCTTATGTTTTATGTTTCTGTTATGCATTCTTCTTGAGCCTACGTTGATTTCAGCGGGCAGAACCGCCCTTTTTGTTTGGACGTTTGGGAACTATGATTGAGTGGCCTAGGTTGTAGTCGTATCACCTAGTGCTAGCATACTCATTATGGTTGCTAAAGTCTAGAGGAGTGAGATATGTGGCACCACATCGATTGGGAGAGTCGGTGAGTCATCACATGATCTCATCCTCGGGATCCCAAAAGCACAGCAGCAATCCCTCGTTTATCAGATTTGATATCCCAGTTTAAAGACATGCATTTCATTACGTTGTTATTCATTTTGTTGTTGTCTTGAAAGCATGTTTATTGTTGTATTACTTGATATGTTGCTTTTACTGAGATTATCATTCTCACCGTTTTATCCGGCTGTTGCTTTGTTTTGTATGTGTACTTGGCATCAGGAGGGGCAGGATCAAGTCAGCGTAGACCTGGTTAGCATCAAGAGCAAGAGATAGAAGTGAGACTCGTTTAGAAGTCGAATCAGCATGTCAATCTAGTTATGTTTTGCGAACATGTTTAGTCATTCGAACTTCTCGTATTTGTTTTGTAAGCAAGAATTGATGTAGGTACTACCGAATTGAATGTTTCTCTTCCCTAAACCTTTCTTGTATTTTTATTGGCTTGTCAAATACTTTTAATGCAAGTGTTTAGGTTTTGTTGAGTTTATTTCAGTGCCTTAATATTTCTGGGCGAGAGGACGGCATGGGCGCGCGGCCTCTTTGCGAGGTAAGGGCGCGGGCTCTCTTAAGTAGAGCGCGGGCGCATTGGTTTTTGCGCAGCATCGGCGCGGGCGCGCTGCCTTAGAGCGCGGGCGCGCTAGTTTTAGCGAAGCTTCGGCTTGGGCGCGCTGATGTCAGCGCGGGCGCGCGAGCCTTCCTTAAAAAAAATAAAATAAAAAATAATTGGTTTCTTGTTTACTTATCGGTTGTTTTGTCCGAGAATAATTGATTAGAAACGAGGTCTCACAATATATCTCACCAAAATCAAGATCACTAGTATATAACTCCTTCACATACTCAAATCCTAAGAATTTAGAGTCTAGAGTAGATAAAAGTACATACCTTCGTGATAGAGCATCCGCTACCAAATTTTCCTTTCCTTGCTTGTACTTGATAACGTAGTGAAAAGTTTCCACAAACACCACCCACTTAGCATGCCTCTTGTTTAGATTTTGTTGTCTTTTGAGAAGCTTTAATGATTCATGATCCGTATGAATTACAAATTCCTTTGGCCTCAAATAGTGTTGCCATGTCTAAAGTACCCTTACCAATGCATAAAACTCCTTGTCGTAGGTAGGATAATTCAAGGACGCCCCACTAAGCTTCTCACTGAAGTATGCAATCGGCCGCCCACCTTGCATCAAGACACCTCCAATTCCTACACCTGACGCATCACATTCAATTTCAAAAGTGTTAGTAAAATCAGGTAATACAAGTAAAGGAGCATTAATTAATTTATGCTTAATAATATTAAAAGACTTCTCTTGCTCCTCGCCCCAATGAAATGGAACGTTCTTCTTGATCACTGCAGTCATAGGTGCCACCAAAGTGCTGAAATCTTTCACAAATCTCCTATAAAAACTTGCAAGACCATGAAAACTTCGAACTTGACCAATATAAGTAGGCGTTGGCCAATCTCGAATTGCACTTACCTTTTCCTCATCAACTTTTACCACTTGAGCACTCAAAGCATAACCAAGAAACACAACTTCATGTGTACAAAACACGCACTTTTCAAGTTAGTATATAAATGTTCAGCTCTCAAAATGATTAATACCATTCTCAAGTGTTCCACGTGCTCATTCAAATTCTTGCTATACACCAAAATATCATCAAAGTAAACCACAACAAACTTCCCAATATATGCACGCAATACATGATTCATCAATCTCATAAAAGTGCTAGGTGCATTAGTTAATCCAAAGGGCATAACCAACCACTCATACAAGCCATATTTGGTTTTAAAAGCAGTTTTCCACTCATCACCTTCTCTCATCCTAATTTGATGGTAACCACTTTTTAAATCAACTTTACTAAAGATGCTAGAACCATGCAACTCATCCAACATATCATCTAGTCTAGGAATATGGTGCCTATACTTGATTGGAATATTATTAATGGCTCTACAGACCACACACATTTTCCATGAACCATCTTTCTTAGGAACTAACAAAACAGGCACAACACACGGTGACATGGACTCACGCACAAAACCTTTATCTAAAAGTTCACTTACCTGTCTTTGCAGCTCTTTTGTTTCCTCCGGGTTGCTGCTATACGCTGTCCGGTTTGGCAACGCACTTCCGGGCACAAAATCAATTTGATACTCAATCCCCTTCAAAGGTGGCAATCCTTGAGGCAAATCCTCCGGAAATAAGTCTTCAATTCCTGCAAAAGAGAAACAACATTGCTCGGAAGTTTTCCGGCTATATCACTTGTGTTAAGGAGAATCTCCTTATAGAAAATCAACACAAGTGGAGTATGTACATGTAGAATCTTTCGTAGCTCACTCTTTTGAGCCATACATATTTTTTTATCGGCCTCTTTTCTTTCAATTTTTTTTTCATTTTTTTTTCTTTCACTCTTTTTTTCTAAGGTCATCTCACTTTTTTGTTCACTCTTTTTTTCGGCCTCCATTCTCTTTTTCTTTTTCAAATGATCATCCAACACTTGCTTTAGAGTCATAGGTAACAATACAATAGGTTCCTTTTTCAAGGTAAAAGAATAACAATTTTTTAAATCGTCATATATCACCTTCCTATCAAATTGCCACGGTCTACCCAACAAGATATGGCAAGCTTGCATAGGCACCACGTCACACAACACTTCATCCACATATTTTCCAATAGAAAATGGTACCACAACTTTCTTGATTACCCTTACCTCAGAACTATCATTGAACCATTGCAATTTATAAGGTTGAGGAAGCTTTATATAACAGGCAAACTCAACTTTTCCACCAGCTCATAACTCTCTACATTAGTGCAACTCCCACCATCAATTATGACATTACATACTTTATTATTCACAAAGCATCTAGTGTGGAATAAATTTTCCCTTTGGTTTTCTTCCTCCTTCTTTTGTTGAACTTTCAAAACCCTCCTAGTCACCAATAATTCACCAACAACTGCATTATATCGCTCATCATCGGGATCCTCCAACGCAGGAATATCATCATAATTCTCCTCCTCACTCTCCAATTCAATCTCACCAACATCATTCACAATCATTATTTTTTTAGTAGGACACTGACTAGCAATATGACCAAGACCTTGATATCTAAAGCCTTTAATGTCCCTAGAACGATTACTGGGAGTTTCAGATTGACCTTGCACTCCTTGCTTTGGTGTTTCTTGCTTGGTGTCAACTTTTGGTTTTGACACCGGCTTGACATCCTCTCGTTTGCCAATGTTTGGACGCCAAGGTGTAGTAGTTCCTCCACCCAAGGACACTCGACCAATGCCTCTCCTCTTAAGCTGTAGCTCCACTTTCATAGCTAATTGTACCATCTCCTCAAGATCCACACAATTTTGGAGCTCCACTTGGTCTTGAATATCTCTATTCAAACCACACAGAAATCAAGCCATGGTTTTCTCACTATCCTCCTCAATGTTAGCCCAAATCATAGTAATCTCCAACTCCTTGGAGTAGTCCTCTACACTCCTCGTGCCTTGCTTCAAATTCTGCAATCGCTTAAACATATCACGATAATAGTAATTAGGAACAAACCTTTTCTTCATTATTTGCTTCATCTCTTCTCATGTTTCAACAGGCTTCTCACGATTTTTCCTCCTAGATATAACCAGCTGATCCCACCAAATTAGAGCATAATCTACAAACTCAACAACCGCTAACTTTATTTTTTTCGAATCGCTGTAGTTGTGGCAATCAAACACCAACTCCACTCTCATCTCCCACTCCAAATAAGCCTCTGAATCAGATTTCCCATGAAACGATGGAATTTTCATCTTAATCCCACTAATATTCCCATCTTCTCTACCCCCTTCAGTATATCTCCCTCGCATTGCTTCTCTTCTATTCCTTCCATCCTCTTGACCTCGCCTATTCCTACCCGAATTCTCACCAAAACTCTCATCATCCTCACTAACTTCAAGTTTACTTATTCTCTCATGCATCGTTTCCAACTCAGCTCTCATCGCTTCCCGTATCATTGTAATCAAATCTTTCTTTGAAAAATTTTGACTATTAGAACTCATCGTACCTACAAGAAAAGTTAGTAATAAAATTCCTCACACAAGTTCTCACAAGTTCCTCCAAACGAAATCACTCAATCACTCTTTTTCTTTCCACTCAAAATTTATGTAGGCTTTTTCTTTGTGTAAAAGTGAATCAAACTCTCAAGTTTACAACTTTTAGACAATTGAAGATCGACTCTCGAAGATTGACAAAAACAAGAATAAAAAATTTATGGATGCTCGAGTTTTGACTTGCACCCAAGGATGAACAAGAACAAAAATTGTCCACAAGTTATTTTTTGAAGCTTTCGGCCCTTACATTTTTTTTTGACCGATTTTTTTTTAAGATAACTTGTAGCACAAGACACGAACGAGAAATAGACTTAGACGAAGAATTAGAAGAAGGACAAAGAACGCGAAGAACACGAAGAACAGATAGTCACAAAGATGTGAAAACTTACTTGTTTCAAACCTTTGCTCTTGATACCAACTGATATGAATCTTATGTATGAAAGGCAACACGATTACAACGAATCGCACCTCAATTCGATAACAAAAGAATTCAAAGATTTTTGTCCCGACTTTGAAACAAGTAACAGATTTTGGATCTTCACCTCTAGTTGAACAATCTAACTAGCAACAGAGAATCACGATAGAAAACAATCAATGCCTCAATTAGACCTTCAAAGGAACCTGTCTTTGACAACCCAATTGAAAATCGACTGACAAATGCCACAAAGTTATGAAACTTTGATAATTTTGATTTTGGGTAAAGCAAAAACTTTGATAAAATTCTAGAGAAAATTTTATGAATAAAATCTGAAATCTTAATTAATTCATCAATAATGAATGTTTGTTGTATTTATAACACAACTACAAAATAATAAAAGATATCGCGAAATAAATCAAAATATATCTGAATATATCAAAGATATCTACTAAAAGTTTCCTAGTAGGAATAAAAGACTCAAAATAAGAAAATAATGCCAAAAATATCAAAAAGTCTCGCACACACACAAACATGCCGAACTGTGTGTAAAACTCCAAGGCGCGGGCGCGCAAGATGGACGCGCGGGTGCGCATGGCTCTTTGGACTGACGCGCGGGCACGCGTTGGAAGTGGCACGGGCACGCATGACGTTTTGCCTCAAAGTCTTTAAATCCGCAAGGACACGCGGGCGTGCGTGGAACAAGGTGCGGGCACGCATGTGTCTCGGCCTGTTTCACCTATTTTTGTGTTCTCTTTGACATTTTCTCCACTTTCTAGACTTTTTGGACATCAATAATATTGTAACATCCTTCAAAGTGATCTTCAAACATTTCAATGCCTTCTTGAAAATTCATCATCAACGATTGAAGCACATCTTTGAATCTCTTGGCTCGACCTCTCGTAATTGGTCCCATAGGCATCTCCAATGGATCCTTGGCCACATGATCAACATGCAAGCTATCCATGATTTCATCAGTCGCTCTCTTAGCATGGTACTGTATATTAATGGCGCCTTGAGTAGACTGTTTTAACCAGTATTTGAAAAGTCATTTGCTTGCTGCATATTAGTTTATATATCATTGATTTCGTATTGAGCGTTGTCGCTCACGCCCCTGTGTTTGTTATTTTGGGTACCTCGTGGCGGGGTAGGTTTGAGGCTTGACGGTCCAGGTGACTCGTAGCAGGGTTGAGTTCATTACCTATTGCAGTGAGAGTTTAGCGGTAGTGTAGTAGCCCGCACCCAGTTTTAGTAAGTAATTGCTAATTAAACCGATAAACTGGATTAACGGAGCCCGGGATTAGACCCAAAATGATCAGAAGTGGTCCGGAGGGTCAGACAGAACAGAAGAAACGTTCTAGGAACGGATGCAACGTTTGTGCCATCAGAAATGCGTCACTGCTTACGTACTTGATGTGACATTGGCACCATCGAAAGCAACGATGGTGAACGGACACAAGGTTTGTTAGGCAGAACGGACGCAACGTTGAAGAACGGATGTTCCATTCGTGGTCTATAAATAGAGGTGCCGAGATTCATTTCAAAGCACACCATTCAACTCTTCTCTCTCGATTCCTTAGCCTTCTAACTCAGATCTAGGGAATTCTAGGTGTCCCATTGGGAATCCGGAAGTGGCATAGCGATCCAGGTGTCGAGCTGTGGCCTAGTTTTGAGGCAATCGACAGCAAAGGGCTAACGACGGACGAAAGTATAGCTTTTGCTTCATAAAAATATTTAGGAGTATGCAATAGCCTAGTTAAGGCTTTTAGAGCACTTTAATGATATTAGTATCATTTGGCAGTGTAGTGCGGATTATAGGCGTAGACCTAGAGCTGGTAGAGCGCGCCTAGTATTTGAGGTACGAAAGTACTGTTCGAGATATCCTGACTGAGTATGCATGTATTATGTGACTGCATGATTTATATGTCATGATTTTATGTTGCATACATTTACATCTTGAGCTATATCTATTGAGATGTCTGTTAGTAGGGTATACCCTATCCTGTTAGTGTATGGACTTCCATCGATTTGGGTCCCGCGTATCCACTGGTATCTTTGGTATGTGAGCCACCTTCTGAAGCGACGGCATAGCGTGCTACATACCAGGGCCCAGTCTGTCTCTGTTATCTGATTCTTGACCTCCAGTCAGTAGACGGTACACTTGCATGCATGTATAGTCATACTCTCGTGCTGAGCGTTTTATGATCACGTCTCGTACTCTGTATTTCTGGACACCCTATTCCATGGGGCAGGTTTGCGATTGGACGAGGCAGGTGGATCCAAGAGGGGCTAGGCAGTGATTGGCCAGCTGGAGCTTCGTCTAGGTTTTTATTCTGTTGTATTGGGTTGATACACTGTTCGATCTGGTTGTCTAATATTTGGGTATTTACAGATTCCTTTTCTTGGGATTGTATAATGTTTATAGTTTCCGCAGTTCAATTCTGATTACTGTTTTGATTAAGTTAATTGCATGCCTAAGTTCTATTTATTTGGTGATCTCGGTAAGGGTCACTACATTTATGGTATCAGAGCATGCATAGTATTCTTGGGAATTTAGATTCTGCATAATATAACCATGAGGTACTTTTGTAGATGGCGAACTACGATGATCAGAGTAGCTATGGTAGTGGAGGTGGGCGCTGGGGAGACGATGACCGTGAGCGTCGTCGGGAGCGTCATCATCGTCGTCGTGATGAGGATCGTTTCAGTGATACCTAAGGAATCATTGGGGCAATTTTTCTAGGTGCTCTTACCATGATTCGTTGGGTAAGTCGGAAATTGTTGTTCTGAGTCACAAGGAGTTGTGAGCCCACGGCTAGCTGTATCCCTGAACCATTGAGGGTCACACAAGTAATGGATTTCTAATCCCCGTTGAGATAATTAAATTTAAAGAGTTAAATTTAGTGGATAAAGAAGTAGGACTTCTTATTTAAAAGTAGAGGGAGTAAGATTTCCTAAAATGACATATTGATGGACATTTTTTGGAAACCACTGAATTTGGATTCAGAAAATTTATCTTGACTTTAAAAGATGCAGAAATGGTTTCTGTGCACATTGGTGAAATTGGTTTATCAATCTGAGTCACGATGAATTTTATATTAATTTCTGAACATGCGGGCTTTGCTTGTCAGGCTTGAACTTATGACTAATGGGCCCTAAGCTGTTAGCAGCCCACATTATAAATAAGTTATTGCAGTGCAGAAATTACACGAAGAAGGTCAAAAATTTCGAAACCCTAGAGAGCATTCTCTCAAGGGATTCGGCCGACCCCTCCCCCTCTCTCACAGTGTTCGAAAATTTAGTCTGTGAATTTTTGAATTTGCAGACTGATTTAACAGATCATATCTGTTCTATCTCATCGTAGAAACTTTTGATAGACTTTCTAGTGCAGTCTGTCATAGGGATTAAATTTCTGTTCGTGGACCTGATTGAAGAATTGTTTGTTCATCAGTTCCTGGGATATACAACAAGAGCAGATTAATCTGTTGGTGTCCATAATCTCGCTTCGAAATTTTAAGGTAAAATTTACATTGTTTAAATTTTATGTTATCAATTTTAATCGTATGAATTTGATACCCATGAGGATGATCGATTGTCATGACCAATGTTATAGGTGTATGTTAGGTTGTTTACATTTGGCTTTATTATTGATTGTTGGGTTTTATTAATGGGCCTGGTTTATGGCCCAATTTGATTTTATCATTTGTAATAAAAGTGGGCCTGGTTTATGGCCCGTTCCCACCCCTATAATGTATCCCTTTATTTGTCATAGTAATTTATTGTAAATTCACTAGAAATAGTGGGAGATTTTGAAGATGGAGGTGGGCCCAGCAAGCAATGATAAAGACTGAAGAAATGTAAATTGGAAACACAATGTAATAGGATTGCATTGCATACTTGCATATCACCTAGGATTGGACTTAGACTCGTGATTGGCAACCACGGATCTATTAGTAATGGAATCGATCATCCTAAAATATAATATATGATATTATTGTTGTATGCATGTTTAGACTAAATTGTATGAATCCCGCAAGCATACAAAATTTTGAATGATGAGACAAACCTTTTCAAAATTAAAATCCCTCATTTTAAATTTTATTTAAAATTGATATCAAGATTAACAAAAGGGAATTTAAATATTGTTTAAATGTTCCTACCTTTCATCAACGATCAATGTATGAGATGCTACCCGCGGGCATGGTCCGGCTCATATTATTGGGGGGGCTCGTTCGTCGGAAAGCTGTACATTGGATCGACACATGTTGTAAGTTGGGTGGAACTCCCATGGGATTGGCTCATATTATTGGGGATCCACATGGCGACCGTCCATCACAACTTAATATTAATGGGTCATCTTGACATGTCACAATAAATGGCGTCATATTATTGGGCCCTTATTGGACATGAGGTAAAAACATGGGGGATACTTTGGAAGTAATTGGGCTCTACCTTTTGAAAATTATGGTTGGCTAATATTATTCGGCACTATGATTTGTCAATTGGACTCCATGTTCCCACTAAGGAAAGGAGTTTTCCGTTTTCACTAGAGGGTAGTGAAATCGTTAAAATAGTGGCAGTGTAATTCATAAAATTAAAATTCTCCATATTTTATGTCTTAGTAAATTAATTAAACAATCATCGATTATTGTCTGTTTCATCTCAGTATATCATTATGATGAATCTTTGTAATCCACATGTTTCAATTCTCGAACAAAACAAACTTTCTGGCGAAACTATATGGAATGGTTAAATAAGTTAAGATTGTCCAGAGTTCGGAAAAAATTTTCTAAGTGCTTCTCCGAAAACAGCCCCGGCTGATGTAACTGCCGAAAGGTTGGCTGAACTAGAGAAATGGTTGGACCATGATCTCAAGACCAAATGTTACATGCAAAATTGGACAAGTCTAAACAAGTTTGTCATCACTGCAAGAAACCCGATCATTGGAAACGTAACTTCAAAGGGTATGTTTTACATTGAAATAAATGTTTTACTTAATACTACTTCTTGGGTATTGGATACCAGATATAGATCTCATATTTGCAATGAGTTGCAAATGATGACAAGAAGTAATAAGCTTAGGAAGGGTGAGACCCAGCTAAGACTCGAAAATGGTTCTAGAGTTGAAGCCCAAGCTATAGAAGACGTTTATTTAGTTTTGCAGAACAATTTTAAGTTATTTTTGAGAGATGTTTTATTTGTGCCAGATTTAGTTAAAAACATTATTTCTATTTCTATGCTTGATAGAGATGGTTTTTCTTGCAATTTTGTGAATGGGATTTGCAATATTTATAAGAATGAATGTTTAATTGGATGTGGACAACTTGAAAACGATCTATATAACTTAAAATTAAAAGGCGTTCCAATTAATTATGTTGATAAACCGGTAACAACAAATAAAAGGAAAATTGATAATCAAAACCCGGAAAACCTTTGGCATGCTAGGCTAGGTCATATTTCCTCAAAGAGGATGAACAAGCAAGTGGGAGAGGGCATGTTTGATATGTCTGATATTAACTCTCTACCTACTTGTGAGTCCTGCCTGAAAGAAAAAATGACTAAATCTCCTTTCAATGGAAAACCTAAGCGTAGTCAAAATCTATTGGATTTGATCCATACAGATGTTTGCGGACCATTTAGTATTGGTACAAAATTTGGTCACACCTACTTCATTACCTTTACTGATGATTATTCTAGGTATGGGTACTTATATTTGATGAAATATAAGTCTGAATCATTTGAAAAGTTCAAAGAATTCAAGGCTGAAGTAGAAAACAAACTAGGTAAGAGTATTAAAGCACTTCGATCAGATCGAGGTGGAGAATACTTAAGTACCGAGTTCTTGGATTATCTAAAAGAGAAAGGGATTCTCTCTCAGTGGACTCCTTCTATGACACCTCAGCTGAATGGTGTTTCGGAGCGTCGCAATTGAACCTTGTTGGACATGGTTCAATCTATGATGAGCTTCACTGAGCTCCCACCTTCGTTTTGGGGCTATGCTCTTGAAACGGCAGTATTGTTGTTGAACAACGTCCACACTAAAGCAGTGGACAAAACACCATAGGAGTTATGGAATGGCAAAGATCCTAAGTATTCGTACTTGAGGATTTGGGGATGTCCTGCTTACGTGAAGCAGACAGTGGGAGATAAGTTGGATAGTCGATCCACCTTATGTTATTTTGTAGGGTATTCAAAGAATTCAATCGGATATTATTTCTATCATCCTACTGAAACAAAAGTGTTTGTTTCAAGGAATGCCACCTTCTTGGAGAAGAAATTCTTATTGGATAAGAAAGGCAAGATGATGGAACTCGAAGAAATTTGAGAAGAACCCGAGATACAAAATAACGATCCTATATCTCAAGAATCATCACAAGACATTCCTATTACTAGAAGATCCGAGAGGACTTCTAGGCCTCCTATTAGATATGGTCTTGTTCTTGAAGGGGATCAAAGTGAACCCGACATTGGATGTGATCCGAGAAACTTCAAGGAAGCAGTTTTTGATGCTGATTCGAACTTATGGCTTGAAGCTATGCAGTCGAAAATAGACTCGATGCATGCAAACCAAGTTTGGTCTTTAGTAGATCCTCCCGATGGAATAGTTCCAATAGGGTGTAAATGGATCTACAAGAGAAAGCTTGGGCGTGATGGTAAGGTACTGACCTACAAAGCATGATTGGTTGCAAAAGGTTATACTCAAACACAAGGAGTTGACTATGATGAAATCTTTTCACCAGTCGCAATGTTCAAGTCCATAAGAATCCTTATTGCCATAGCAGCTTGGTATGACTACGAGATATGGCAAATGGATGTGAAGACTGCATTTCTTAATGGAAACATTATGGAAGAAATGTATATGATGCAGCCCGAGGGATTCACATCCATGGGAAGTGAGCATAAGGTATGTAAGCTTCAGAGATCGATCTATGGTCTCAAACAGGCATCAAGAAGTTGGAACCAGAAATTTGATGAAACAATAAAGGACTTTGGTTTCATCAAGAACCCGGAGGAACCGTGCGTGTACAAGAAAGTAGTTAAGGATGCTGTGACATTCTTAGTACTTTATGTTAATGACATCTTACTTATTGGGAATGATGTAGGGATGTTGCAGTCAACAAAGATATGGTTGTCAGGTAGATTCTCGATGAAGGATTTGGGTGAGGCGTCCTATATTCTAGGGATACAAATCTATAGAGATAGATCTAAGAGAATGATATGACTTACTCAAGCTACCTACATCGACACTATATTGAAAAGGTTTTCAATGGATGAGTCCAAGAGAGGACATCTACCTATGTGTCATGGAGTCTCTCTATCCAAGTCTATGTGTCCCAAGACTGACGAAGAGATAGAAAAAATGACACACATACCATATGCGTCAGCCATAGGGAGTATCATGTATGGGATGATATCTACCAGACCGAATGTGGCCTATGCTTTGAGCGTCACGAGCAGATATCAAGCCAATCCCGGTCAAATGCATTGGAAAGCCGTGAAGGATATTCTTAAGTACTTGCGAAGGACTAAGAATGTATTCATGGTTTATGGAGGAAGAGAATTGAAATTGGAAGGCTACACCGACTCTAGCTTCCAAAGTGACGTGGATGACTCGAAGCCAACCTCTGGTTTTTCATTCGTGCTCAATGGCGGTGCTGCCTCTTGGAAGAGTTCCAAGCAGGACACCACAGCGGATTCCACCACTGAGGCAGAATACATTGCAGCATCAGCTGCTGCTAAAGAGGCGGTTTGGATTAGGAAATTCATCCAAGAGTTGGGTGTAATTCCTGAAGCTGTTGGTCCAGTCCCGATGTACTGTGACAACACGGGTTCCGTTGCTCAGGCAAAGGAACCAAGGTCTCATCAGAAGTCCAAACACGTACTGAGGAAATACCACATCATCCGGGAGATCGTGGATAGAGGAGACATCACTGTCGAGAGAGTGGCCTCTGCAGACAATATCGCTGATCCGCTTACTAAGCCCTTGCCAGGACCATTGTTTGACAAACATCGCGAAGCAATGGGATTACGTAGTATGACTAGTTGGCTTTAGGGCAAGTGGAAGATTGAAAGAGTGGGTGCCCGGTTAGCCAACTTGTGGTTAAGGGCTATTATGACTCTATATGTAAACAATCTTTTGTTAAATATAATTTACACTTTTTAATAATGGCATTTACTTTATCTTCCTTCATATTGATATATTATGATATACTATTGTTGTTTTGATAAAGACCTTGAATATACTATTGTTGTTTTGATAAAGACCTTTAATAATGTACGATTGAGCCGTCCGCAAATAAGGATAAGGATCGCTCGAGATTGAGACTAGCATTTGCGATGCCTAGTACCACGTTTCATTGGTATGGAACATAGAGATGTTCAAAGCATGCAAATGGATATTCATATGATGAATGATCGAACTACCCTATCCGGATTTTCCAAGTGGTTATAACTTATCGAGTGGATAAAGTCCGCGGTTTTGGTTGTACACCATTAGTCCTTACTACTTGAAACATCATTGAGACTCTATATGCTAGTACTGTACTTTGACTCGTTTACCGACTCTATTGGGGTCATAAGGTGTTGGGATTGGGTGCAGTTACGATACATATAGGAGTCGATGCTTTGTTGTCAAGAATTCACCACATGCTTGCGAGCGTGGATATCCTATGCGATCTGAGGAGATATTAGTGTGACAAATCTCTGGCCAGAGTACATGCCGTGCTTTAAGAAATGGTTTTTTAGTAGCACATGCGATGTTAGTATTTGATCTTCAAGATGAATTGCATAGTTATCGAATCTCGAACGAATCTCGATTTACCAATGGTTGTTGATTCGATCGGGATATATGGATGAAGGGACCGTACTGTACGCTAACCAAAATCTATTGGTTCTTGCAGGCACTATCAGTGATACCTAGGGAATCATGGGGCGATGTTGCTAGGCACTCTTACCATGATTCGTTGGGTAAGTCGGAAATTGTTGTTCCGAGTCACAAGGAGTTGTGAGCCCACGGCTAGCTGTATCCCTGAACCATTGAGGGTCACACAAGTAATGGATTTCTAATCCCCGTTGAGATAATTAAATTTAAAGAGTTAAATTTAGTGGATAAAGAAGTAGGACTTCTTATTTAAAAGTAGAAGGAGTAAGATTTCTTAAAATGACATATTGATGGACATTTTTTGGAAACCACTGAATTGGATTCAGAAAATTTATCTTGACTTTAAAAGATGCAGAAATGGTTTCTGTGCACATTGGTGAAATTGGTTTATCAATCTGAGTCACGATGAATTTTATATTAATTTCTGAACATGCGGGCTTTGCTTGTTAGGCTTGAACTTATGACTAATGGGCCCTAAGCTGTTAGCAGCCCACATTATAAATAAGTTATTGCAGTGCATAAATTACACGAAGAAGGTCAAAAATTTCGAAACCCTAGAGAGCATTCTCTCAAGGGATTCGGCCGACCCCTCCCCCTCTCTCAAAGTGTTCGAAAATTCAGTCTGTGAATTTTTGAATTTGCAGACTGATTTAACATATCATATCTGTTCTATCTCATCGTAGAAATTTCTGATAGACTTTCTAGTGCAATCTGTCAGAGGGATTAAATTTTTGTTCATGGACCAGATTGAAGAATTGTTCGTTCATCAGTTCCTAGGATATACAACAAGAGCAGATTAATCTGTTGGTGTCCATAATCTCGCTTCGAGATTTTAAGGTAAAATTTACATTGTTTAAATTTTATGTTATCAATTTTAATCGTATGAATTTGATACCCAAGATATGAAATTGTTCCATATAAAAATTTTAAAACTTCCGCTGCACCGGGTATCATTTTCTTTTCGATCCGGAGAACGACCGTGTTCCAACACTTTCGTCCTAGTGTATCTCCTTGGGGAGCTCCTGTTCTCTTTGTGAAAAAGAAGGATGGGTCTATGCGGTTGTGCATTCACTACCGTCAGCTGAATCGAGTTACCGTGAAGAACAAGTATCATTTGCCTCGTATTGATGACTTGTTTGATCAGCTGCAGGGTACTTCGGTTTACTCCAAGATTGACTTAAGATCTGGGTATCATCAGTTGGGAATCCGAGATCAGGATATAGCCAAGACTGCATTCCGTACTCGCTATGGGCATTACGAGTTTCTAGTGATGCCATTTGGATTGACTAATGCGCCGGCTATATTTATGGATCTGATGAACCGTGTGTTCAGGGAGTATCTGTTGGAACACGGTCGTTCTCCGGATCGAAAAAAAAAGTTATACCCGATGCAGCGGAAGTTTTAAAATTTTATATGGAACGATCCATATGGGTATCAAATTCCTACGATTAAAATTGATAATATAAAATTTAAACAATATAAATTTTACCTTAAAATCTCGAAGCGAGATTATGGACACCAACAGATTAATCTGCTCTTGTTGTATATCACAGGAACTGATGAACGAACAATTCTTCAATCAGGTCCATGAACAGAAATTTAATCCCTCTGATAGACTGCACTAGAAAGTCTATCAGAAGTTTCTACGAAGAGAAATTACAGATTTGATCTGTTAAATCAGACTGCAAATTCAGAAATTTGCAGACTGAATTTTCGAACGCAGTAGGGGAGAGGGGCGGCCGAAAACCCTAAGAGAGGAGGCTCTAGGTTTTCGAAAATTATGCCTTGTATTGTGTAATTTCTGCACTGTAATAACTTATTTATAATGTGGGCTGCTAATAGCTTAGGGCCCATTAGTCATAAGTTCAAGCCTGACAAGCAAAGCCCGCATGTTCAGAAATTAATATAAAATTCATCGTGACTCAGATTGATAAACCAATTTCACCAATGTGCATAGAAACCATTTCTGCATCTTTTAAAGTCAAGATAAATTTTCTGAATCCGAATTCAGTGATTTTCAAAAATGTCTATCACTATGTCATTTTAGGAAATCTTACTCCCTCTACTCTTAAATAATAAGTCTCAGGGCCTCTCGCGCGCGCGCGCGTGAAGGTCGCGCTCGCGCGCAGGCCACTCGGACGGAAAAGTGCAGGCTTCCCAAAAAAACCAACCAAAACTATCTCCAATCAAATCTAAACCCATGCACAAATACAAACCAACATTAAATCATACAATATTCTAAGTTCTGCCCAAAATACAACATATCAAGTTCGATGATGGGATTCAATCGACTGATCAAAATAATACAAGTTCAAAAGACACAACCCTACGACACGGTGTCTCACTTCTATCAATCTCACCCCGTGCTAACCCAGACGACTCGGTCCGGCTCCTGATCCCCCTGTTTTCAAGTACACATACAAACAAAAACAACAGCCGGATGACCCGATTAAAAATATAATTTCCAAGTAAAAGAGACAGACATACAATAACAATTAAACATCTCATATTGAAATGTAACGATCATCAATAATTCAAAATGACAGTGGATGTATGCATGACTTCAAAACACGAGATTATCAAGTCAGATAATCGAAATATCAATCGGTACTCGGTTGGGATCCCGGGGTCAAGTCATTACAAACAACCCATCTAAACTCCCATTCGGGGTGGATGTCGTACAACTCAACTCCTAGACTTCAGAGCAACTATAAGAAGTATTCTAGCACTTGGAAAAACTCGAAATCCAAGGCCACTTCAATATAGCTCCCTAAATCGTCTAATTTCAAAATGAATCAAATATTCGACTCAATATGAATGCAAGTGTAAACAAAGTAAATAAATCAAGTTCTCACCAACAAATTAACATGCAGTATGTGATTTTTGGGACTCGAGAATCAATCGAACTCGAGTATTCATCCCCATTCAATTCAATGTCGTCTTTTACCTTTCCAAGTTTGTCGGTGATTCAAATCTGAAAATAACAATGAAATCAATCAATATCGAATCAAAATAAGTCGAGCCATCTCAAGAATTTCAATACTATACCGTTCGTCGACTACAATCGATTCAAGCTCCCAATTACGTTCCAAACCCAAATTCTTTCAACCAAAATCTGAAAATATGAAATATGGATTCGATATCAAATTATCAACTCGAACAAACCCGGAAATCAAACCGAAATGACATAACCAATAATCCAAAACTCGATTTCGATGGCATAACGGCTATAAACGGTCAAACCAAAAATCTCAAATCAATAATCATCATCAACATAATCCAAACCATCTTCCAATCCATCAAAAACAACCAAATCCAACCAAAATCACAAAACCCATTTTCGAATTTATTCTCCAAAAATCATATAAAATCCAAACTTTATTATTTTACCAAACCAACTTCAAATACACGGTCTATGCTAGCTCAAGAACAACATATTCGAAAATCATCAAATTCTGACAACCCAACAAAATCAAAGTTCAAAAGATCGTAGCAAAACTTATGGCAAAACGATGCCCTCATTGCGGTGATCGTGAATCTAAACTCGAATCGGAAATCTGACGGTCGGATCATGTGAATCAAAGGAAGAAGAAGCTTAAAAAGTTAGCCATGACTTCTCCTCTCTCTCTCGGTTGGCGTGGGAAAATGGGGAAGGAAGAGGGATAGGTAGGAGAGATAGTGATAGGATGATGTAGATAATAATAAGTCATGTCAAATAATATATACTCCCCATTGACTAGTCAACCGACATATTAGAAATCGGTCCCTGAAACTCCAAATTCAATCAATTCAATCCCGGCTCAAATAATCTCCATTAATTCAATTCTCATAATAAATAATAATCAAATCTGCTGACACGAATTAATTAATTTTAAGGCCTTACAATTCTCCCCCTCTAAGAATCGATTTCGTCCTCGAAATCACGAATCACAAAAGCTAAGAGGAATAGAATCGACTGAATAAGAACTTACATCAATCGAATAAATCTGGAAATCGCTGCCTCATATCCGATTCGATCTCTCAAGTTGCTTCCTCAACTCCGTGACGACTCTACTGAATCTTCACTAATGGAATCGACTTGTTTCTGAGCTGCTTTTCCTTCCTGTCAAGAATTCGAATCGGTCTCTCGAAATAGCTCAGAGTCTCATCGAGTTCTACCTCGTCTGGTTGAAGAACATGGGACGGATCCAGATGATATTTCCATCTCATTGAAACATGAAACACATCGTGGATGCCTGAAAGAGACGGAGGAAGAGCAATCCTATAGGCAAGATCACCTATCTTTTCCAAAATTTCGTATGGACCAATGAATCTCGACGACAACTTCCCTCTCTTCCCGAATCTGACAGTACCTCGGAATGGAGAGATCTTCAGAAAAACTCGGTCTCCCTGATCAAAATATAGAGGTCTGCGTCTGATATTCGCATACTTCGCCTGTCTTTCTTGGGCTGTCTTCATTCTGGTTCGAATCAACTTCACCTGCTCTGCAATATCGCGAATCATATGTGGACCCAACTCAAGTGATTCTGAAATCTCATCTCAAAATAACGAAGATCTGCACTTCTTCTCGTACAAAGCTTTGAAAGGTGCCATTCCAATAATCTCTTGAAAGCTGTTATTGTACGAAAACTCCACTAGAGGCAAAGAATTTTGCCAACCTGAGCCAAAATCAAGCACTATGGCTCGAAGCATATCTTCCAAAGTCTGGATCGTATGCTCAAACTGACCGTCGGTCTGAGGGTGATACGCTGTGCTCAAGTGCAAACGAGTATCCAATACCTCCTGCAAACTGTGCCAAAAGTGATATGTGAATCTCGGATCTCTGTCTGATACTATCAACTTCGGCATGCCGTGCAATATCACAACCTCTCTGACATACAACTCGGCCATCTGATCGTGACAGTATGTCATTCTGTATGGAATGAAACAAGCAGATTCTGTCAACCGGTCAATCACTACCCAAATCGCATCACAACCTCTGACTGAACGCGGTAGCTTCATGACGAAATCCATAGAGATGTGATCCTACTTCCATTCCGGAACAGGCAAACTGTGCAATAATCCACCTAGTTTCTTCCTCCCGTCTTTCACCTGTTGAAAATTCAGACAACGGGACACAAACCTCGTGACGTCTCCTTTCAACTGCTTCCACCAGAACTGAGTCTTCAAGTCATTATACATCTTTCGGCCTCCGAGATGAACACTGAACCGACTGCAATGCGCTCTCGAAGAATACGCTGTCTTAACTCAGAAACATCGGGCACAACAATACGGCTATTCACAAATAAAACAGCATCCCTGACCTAAAACTCTGACTGGTGACCTGATCTGACCCTCTCTATCAAACTCTGACTGCTCGGATCAAATCTCTGTGCCTCTTTGATCAACTGAAACAACTCTGGCTCGGCCTGAATCACAAAAACTCTGATGGATCTCCTATCGGTCTCAAACTCTAAACCAAAAGTACAACAGTCTTCAATCAACTGAGAGACACCGATCGTAGCGAGAGATAAGGAACAAAGCTTCAGAATAAGAGTGTCTGCAGATGCATTCGACTTTCCAGGGTAATACTTGATCTCACAGTCAAAGTCCTTAAGCAAATCCATCCATCTCCTCTGTCTCATGTTCAGCTCGGACTGGGAAAACATGTATTTCAGGCTCTTGTGGTCAGAAAATATTTCAAAAGACTCACCCTAAAGGTAATGGCGCCAGATCTTCAAAGAAAAAACGATCGCAGCATGCTCAAGATCATGGATCGGATAACGAGTCTCGTGCGGATTCAGCTGCCTTAATGCATAAGCTATTACGTGCTTCCTCTGCATAAGAATGCATCCAAGACCACGGTGAGAAGCATCGTAGTAAACGGAAAAACCTCCCGTACCTGATGGAATAGACAAGATCAGAGCACTGGTCAACCTCTTCTTCAGCTCAATAAAACTGGCTTCGCACTCCTCAGACCAAACAAACGACGCATTCTTCTGGGTCAACTGGGTAATTGGCTTTGCAATGGAAGAGAAACCCTCGATAAATCGGCGATAATATCCCGCTAAACCCATAAAGCTTCGGATTTCTGGCAATGATGTTGGTCTCGGCCAATTCATGACTGCCTCGATCTTACTGGGGACCATAGCAATTCCATCTCCCGATACAATGTGGCCTAGAAAAACAACTCGGTCCAACCAGAACTCACACTTTCATAGCTTAGCATACAACTATTCGGCTCGCAAAATCTTCAATACAATCCTCAAATACTCGGCATGGTCAGAACAGTTCTTCGAATAGATTAGAATATCATCAATGAAGATAATGACAAACTCATCTAAATATCGCTGAAAGATACAATTCATGAGATCCATAAAAACTGCTGGAGCATTGGTCAAACCAAACGGCATGACTATAAACTCGAAATGCCCATATCTGGTTCTGAAGGCTGTCTTAGGCACATCCTCGTCGCAAACTCTCAGCTGATGATACCCTGATCTCAGATCTATCTTCGAATACACTGAAGAACCCTGCAGTTGATCAAAAAGGTCATCAATTCTAGGATGAGGATACTTGTTCTTGACCGTCGCTTGATTCAACTGGCGGTAGTCGATGCAGAGTCGCATAGAACCGTCTTTATTCCTCACAAAAAGCACTGGAGCACCCCAAGGCGATACGCTAGGTTGGATGTATCCCTTGGCAATCAAATCTTCTAACTGCTCCTTCAACTCTTTCAATTCTAACGGAGCCATTCGGTAAGGCGCTTTTGAAATAGGCTGAGTACCTGGTGCAAGTTCAATGCTAAATTCGATCTCTTGAATAGGAGGAAAACCAGGAATTTCGTCTGGAAATAAATCTGAAAACTCGCTAACCACTGGTATCTCATTCAACTCAGGACTAGACCTCTGAACATCCACTGCATAAATCAGAAATCCCTCTGCTTCCCTCTGTAATAAACGAGACATGGATAACATGACAAAAATCAAAGGAATTCTGGATCGAGAACCCTTACCGAAAAACTTCCACTTGTCTGCCATCTCAGGTCTGAATCGGACCACTTTCTGAAAGCAATCTATTGTCGCCCTATACTTGGTCAAAGCACCAATCCCGATAATACAGTCAAAATCAGATAGTCCAAGTACAATGCAGTTTATCTCAATCGAATTCCCCTCAGATTCTAACACACAATTTCGGACCAATCTCACCGAAACAGTTTCTCCACCCAAAGGTAAAGTAATAAAAACAACATCAGATAAAGGCTCAACAATTAAATCATGCATCACGACAAATCTTTCAGAAATAAAATAGTGAGAAGCACCCGTATCAATCAAAACATATGCAGGATACCAAGAATCGAACAGTTACCTACTATCACATCATTCAGAGCTGCATTGGCCTGATCCTCTCTCAAAGAAAACACCCTCGCCTGCTATTGAGAAGGTTGGTTCTGATTCTGATTACCTCCCTGACGAGACTATTACTGGGGCTGAAAAGAATGGACTGCAGAAGCTGATCTCTCGGGCTGAGCTGGCGGTCGAGAAGAACTGCCGCTCTGAGCTCTATCGGATCCCCGCTGAGGACAGACTCTAGCAAAGTGACCCGGCTGCTGGCAGATATTACAACTACCAAAAACACCTCGACACTGATCACTTGGGTGATGGCCTCCATACTTACTACATGATTCTCCTGAAAACCCTGAATTCTGCCTAGAATTGAACTGTCTAGAGCCACTGGAACTCGATGAACTGCTCCCAGACTTCTTAAACTGCTTCCCTTTCAGTCGATACTGATCTCGTCTGTTTCTGCTACTATTATTTCCCTCAACCCTTTGAGACTGATTTGACTGTTGAGGAGGTTGGTACTGATACTGAGACTGTTGAGTCTGAAACTGAACAGGATGATTCTGAAAAGATCTCTGCTGCTGCTGAGGAGCTAACTGATTTCCTCGCTGCATCAAAAGTGTTAGAGTAGGTGCCCGTCGAGCCAATGTGTTGGCCGATGGTCCTTGAGAGAACTCTTGTATGACAATCTTTATTTTAATAATATTTGACATTATTTAATTTGGCACATCTTTATCTTTATACCCATGCAAGCTGCATAGATAAAGCCCTTGAATATACAAATAGTAGAAAGAATATGAGATGGTCATGTGATGACTATCATGAAACTCATATTTGGAATACTGTATATTCTAAACTGTTCCTAGTCGATTCAGCCGCCATAAAGAAGGATAAAGGCCGCTCGAGCTTGAGACTAGTATTTGCGATGTGAGTACCATGTTTCATTGGTAGGGGACATGGAGATGTCCAAGCATGCAAATAGGTGCTTCTTGTAAAGTGCACTGAACAACCCTCCCTAAAGGATTTTCCAAGTGGTTCTCACTTATCGAGTGGAGAAGTCCTAGTTTATGGTTGTACACCATTAGTCCTATAACCCGGGACAACATGGAGACTCTATATGCTAGTGCTTCACTTTGACTTGTTTACCGACTCATCTGGGGTCATCAGGTGGCAATGTTGGGTGTTGTGACGAAACATATAGGAGTCAATGCATTGTAGTCGGGGATTCACCGCTTACCTACGGGTATGGATATCCTATGTTATATCATGCATACGTAGCTTGAAATCTCTGATCAGAGTAAGTGGTAATTAAGAAAGGAGTTTCTTGAATTACACTTTCGATGCAACTACGGCATGACACATAGGTATCGATTCAATGACAACTCTCGATAAACCAATGGTTGTCGAATTGGTCGGGATATATGAGTTGAAGGGACCGTACTGTACGCTAACCATAATTGATTGGTTCTTGCAGGCACTATCATTTGATACCTAGGGAGTCATGTAAGCAATGCTGCTAGATGTTTACATGACTGGTTGGGTACTATCAGACTTGAGTTTTCTGACGTTCTTATTATCAATGTGTTGATTAATAAGAATGGAGCTATCTAGGGTATGCTCATATAAGGGACTTGTTGATCCTGAATCACATGGAGATGTGAACCCATTGCTAGTTGTATCAGTGAACCATTGAGGGTCACACAAGTACTAGCTTTCTAGATCCCGTTGAGATTAAAATTAGTTCATTGTGTTGAACAACTTATAAAGGAGTTTATAAGTTAAATAAATTATAAGTTTGACTTCTAAATTGGAGAATGAATGGAATAAGTAACTTTTAATTTGTGAATGTGTTCCAAGATTAAAAGTTGACTTGAAATAATTAGTTTATGAAAATGGTGATTTTCTAAACTATTATTTTGAACTTAGTTAATTAATTCAAGTGTTGAATTAATTTAACACTAGTAGACATTTTAATGTACAAATAATTAAATTAATTCAAGTGTTGAATTAATTAAACACTATTGAGTCTAGTAGAGCTCAAATTAATATAGTGTTGTATAATTATTGATACTAGTGGACTTGAATGGGTTCAAGTTAAATTTAATTAATTGATTAAACTTAAATGGGTTTAGGTTTAATAATTAATTAAAAATAAGTTCAAATGACTTTTGAATATATATATATTTATATATGTATATATATATAGGCGTGTATATATATATATATATATATATGATATATATATGTGTGTGTATGGAATTTGAAGGGTTGTAAGATGGTTTTCAATTTTCCATGCATGGCTTAATTGTACTCATTAATCCCTCTCCTTTAATATATTATGTGGAATAATATATACACACACACAATACATTCCATTCTAATTCAATAGTGGAAGTGGCCGAACACTCAAAATATTTTTCTCCAAGTTTTTCTTTCAATTTTTGTGGAAGAAGAAAAGAAAAATCTCAATGAAAAATCCTCTAAATATTCTAGTGCATATTTAGAGTGGATATAGATCGTCTAGTCGTGGACCTAATTCGGATGCTCGAAGAGTTGAATCCATTTTGAGCAAGGAGTGCTCTTGGAAGCTTGTTGATTGAGTCTACCATTTTTCAAGAGCCTAGTTGTTTATCAACTTGGTTGGAGCCATAAATCAATCTTTGAGATTGATAGGTAAAATTCTAAACACCCTATGGTTATTTGAGTTTTTGAATACTACACAAGTGCTCGGATTTCTTTTATTAAATTTTTTTATATTTCCGCTCCGTTTTCGGGCACGAGTTAACCGATCCCCTTCAGTGGTATCAGAGACTAGGTTACTCTTTTGTGTAGTATTTGTTGGATATTATGTTGAGGTCAATTTCTAACCGCATGAGAAAATCAATATTTTAACTTTTAGGGCAAATTTTATAAAAAATTATTTTTTTTTATTTTCGGGCAGCCCTTGGGCTGCCCGAAGGTGTCCTAGGGGCAGCCCACCATATTTTTAATAAAAAAAATAAAAAATTTTGGCCGGAATCCGGCGACGGAGTTTCGGTGACGACTATGACGACTTGATTTTTTCAAAAGTTGTTTTGGAATATCATGTGTCATAGGCCCTAAATTGTTAAATATATTATAGTTTATTTTTATGAAAAATTAAACTTTATAATATGTGATTTTTCTCATAAAATAAATAGTTAAAGTGTGACTTTGATTATTTATAGTAAATTGTGATTTATAAGAAATTCAATTATAAATAAATTAATTTGAAAATAAAAAAAGGTGTTTGTTTATTTTGTTAATTTATTTTCTAATTGTGGTGGTTAGTGATTGGACCAAGATATATAATATTTGATTTATTGATTATTGAGATAATTAATTGATGGTGTATGATATGCGATATTGTGCATGAAGGATGATTAAAAGCCCAAGACCAATTTGCTAGGTGTATGCTAGGATATTTTGTGTTGAATGATTGTAATAATTATCAAATTATAAAGTGGGCTTGGCTTATGGCCCGTTCCCACCCCATGAGATGTATCCCTATTTGCCATGGATATTTTCATGTAAAATATTTGATAGCGGAAGTTCAAGATTGGAAGATGGTGGGACATGATGAATTATGAAGATCCAAGACATGTAAATATTGGAAGCTTATGTAATTGTTGCATTTGCATCCCATGCATTCCCTAGAAATTGGACCTAGGCCCGTGTTTGGCTCACACGGGCCAAATAGTTTTTGGGGCGATTGATCATCCTTATTAATTAGTATGTGCGTTATTATTTTATAATAACAAAGTTGCATGAATCCGGCAAACATACGATCAAACATGGCGATCTTTAAAATTAATGATGAGACTTTTTTTTCAAAATTAAAAACCCTCATTTTGAATTAGATTCAAAATTTATATCAAGCCCGAAAAGGGGAATTATAAATGTGTTTATAATTTCCATGTCTTCCATCGACAATGGATGCATGACGAACGCTACCCGTATTCAATACTCGACTCATATTATTGGGGGGGTTTTGGATGCCGGAAAGCTGTGACATCCATTGACATGGTGATGTGAACTACGTGGAACTCCCATGACTTCGGCTCATATTATTGGGGGAACTCATGGAGACCGTCCATTAAGGTTCGATATCGATGGGTAAGGCTTGACACGTAAAGATGAACGACGTCATATTATTGGGTCCTAATCAAGCGTGAGACAAAAGTTTACGTAAGGGTTGCATGGAGATGCAATTGGAAACTACCTTTTTAGAAATTATGATTGGCTGATATTATTCGGGATCGTAATTGGCTAATTGGACCTTATGTACCTACTGAGGAAAGGAGTTTCCCGTTTTTACTAGAGGGTAGTAAAAATGTCAAAAACAGTGGGAGTAAATATTTATAAAGTTAAAGTCCACACTTTATATCTTATTGAATATTTTAAAATAGTCATTGACATTTATCTGTTATTATTTTTCAGTACAAGTTTTTGAAAATGTCATCAATTTGCAATCCGTAGTCTGCAATACTCGACAAACATTTACTGACCGGTCCAAATTACCTTGATTGGCTAAGAAATTTGAAAATCGTCTTGAACTCGGAAAAGATTGCATACACACTTGATGAGTCGCCCCCTGATACGGCTCCGACTGATTGTAGCCCTGAGGAGCTACAGACTTACAAGGATTGATGTGACCATGACTTGAAAGCCAAGTGTTATATGCAGGCTTCTATGAATGATGACCTTCAGCGACGTTTTGAGAGTGCAAAGCATGCTGCTGACATTCATTTGCATCTCAAAGAACTCTTTGGTGAACAAACACGCCCACTTCGACATGCGATTGTCAAGGAGCTAATCACTTTGCGCATGCGAGATGGGGCTTCGGTCCATGAGCATGGCCTGAAGTTGATTGGGCTCGTGGAGAAACTCGTTAGCATGGATCTTGTGCTACCAACTGAGTTGACCACAGACGTGTTGCTTTTGTCACTGCCTAGCTCATTTGATCCTTTTGTGGTGAATTTCAACATGAACAGGTTAGATCCAACCCTTGAGGAGTTGGTTAACATGCTTGTTACGTTTGAATCCACAATCAAAAAAGAGAAGCCGGTTCTTTATGTGGGATCTTCATCTGGTTCAAAGAATAGACCACATGGGAAGGGAAAGAAGCGTTCCTTCCATGCTCCCAAAAAGAACGTGCCCTTGAAGAGGCAAGCTCCGAGTCCCGTTGTGGTAGCCACACCAGTTAAGGCTAACAAGACTAATGACGTCTGTCATCACTGTAAGAAACCTGGACATTGGAAACGTAATTGCAAGGAATATCTTGACCAGAATGGTTCTGGAAAAGGTATGTTCTACATTGAAGTAAACATTTCACTTAACTCTTCTTCTTGGGTATTGGATACCGGCTGTGGCTCACATCTCTGTAATGATTTGCAGGTGATGGCAAGAAGTAGGAGACTCAGAGATGGTGAGACCTTCTTGAGGATGGGCAATGGGGCAAGAGTTGCAGCCAAAGCTATTGGAGATGTTTACTTATTGTTGGACAATGATTTTAAATTATGTTTGAGAGATGTTTTGTTTGTACCAGAATTGGTGAAAAACATTGTTTCCATTTCTATGCTTGATAAAGATGGATATTCTTGTTTATTTGGCAAAGGTGTTTGCAATATTTACAAGAATGAATGTTTAATTGGTACAGGACAATTGGAAAATGATCTCTATAATTTAAAATTAAAAGATATTCCTATGTATAATGTCCAAGAGATATCAACAACATCCAAAAGAAAACAAGATACTCTAAATCCAGCACACTTATGGCATGCTCGATTAGGTCATGTATCTTTTAAAAGGATAAACAAGATAGTGGGAGAAGGCATGTTTGATATGTCGGATATTAATTCTCTTACTACTTGTGAACCCTGTCTAAAAGGAAAGATGACCAAAATTCCCTTTAAGGGCCATGTGGAGCGAGCCAAGGGACTGTTGGATTTGATCCATACAGATGTGTGTGGTCCACTTAGCATCACCACTAAGCACGGACATTCTTACTTCATTACCTTTACCGATGACTTCTCTAGGTATGTGTATGTGTATTTGATGAAATACAAATCTGAAGCTTTTGAAAAGTTCAAAGAATTCAGAAATGAAGTAGAAAAACAATTGGGACGAAGCATTGATAAGTGCATTTTGTATGAATTATTTCATGTTATTTTTATGTCTATTTTGTGTGCATTCATATTATTTTTATGTGTTTTTATGTGTTTTAGTGCATGTGTGTGTATTTCAATCCTTGGGTTAATTTTGTAGGAAAATATATTGTTGAAGAGTGAATTGCGGACCAGCTTTGTTCAAAAAATCAAATTTAATTTTAGAGAGCTCCAAATCTGATCTTTACTGATCAGATTAAAGTTCACGATGTTTTGAAGCTGCTGTCCAAATTTCAGCTCAATCCGACGGCTTGATCTTGAGATATGAATTTTTGAAAATCGTCGCTCGGTGCAGAAAACTTGTACTGCGCGCGCGCGAGAATCAAGCTCGCGCGCGCGCGAGTTTCGTGATCAGATCTCTGTTTTTAACTGCTGCGCGCGTGCGAGGCCTATGCCGCGCGCGCGCGCATGCTCGGGGGTCATATGTGTTCCGAAAAATCCTTATTTTGAGAGAAAATTAACTGGTAGGCGTTCCGAACCATATATATAGAAGATATAACATATTTTTGAGGTTTTCGGAAGCTCGAGAGCGCAGACAACGCAAGAGGAGGCGGCTACAAGGCTTGGGAGAGAAGATTTCTCTTTTCTTTTCTTTTTTTCTTCTTATTTTTATTTTTGAATTTTTGTTTTTAATTATTGAGTAGTTTATTTTCAACCAAGACGGTGTGATTGGGCCGAACAAATTCATGTAGAAAACTTGGATGTTTGTTTGGAATTTTTTAGAATTGATTTTATTTTATTGATTATCAGATTTATCTTTGCCTTACAAATTTCTTGGCCAGTTATTTGTTTGCTTGTTAATCGATTCCAATTTGTACAGAGGAGGTTTCGAATTCGATCACTTTGGTTTTCAACATAGTGTAAAACTGACTAGAAATAGAATTCGGTTTCATTATGCGGTTTAGGTGTTTACTGAATTTTCACAAATATTTAATGCATTCAAATTTGATTAGAATTACGAAAGATTAGTTCATCAATATTTGAATAGGTTTGATTGTTCTAGAAATAGACCTTTGAACAAATTAGGAGAATTCCCGTGAATTAAAATTAAATCTGAGTCCTGAATCGACTACATGTTACGTGATTTGTTCGGTACCTACGTGTGTCTTGGTTGTCTTTATTTTAATTATTTTTATCTTTAGTTATTTTTATTCTTATTTCTTAATCAGTTTTTATTTTATATTCTTATCTTATTTAATTCAAAATCCTTCTATTATTTTGTCTAGATTAAGTAAAATAATTAATTCTTGAGAATTCACTGCAGTCCCTGTGGGATCGATACTTGGACTCTCTGTCCACTTTACTATTACTTGACCTGGTACGCTTGCCAGTAGATTTATATCACACCGATTTAGCCGGTCAAGTTTTTGGCGCCGTTGCCGGGGACTGTTTAGTTGATATTAGGATAGATTATTTGCTTGAAGCTAGACATTTTTTTTTTAATTTCTATCTTTTCGTTCTTTTCGTTTTTTTTTATTTTATTTTAATTTTGATTTTTTTTCTTTTCTTTTGCTTGTGAGGTACTTGGAGATGGATCATCATCAGGTGTTCACAAGATTTGGCCAGCAATACTTGGAGCCATTTTATGCTGTTTGGGGGAGATTCAATGATTTGGCGAACAGATTTCGATGCCATAAATTTTCGAGCTACACCCTCACTCAATTTTTTTATGGTGGTTTGGATGAGATTACAAGAAGTTGGGTGGATTATGGAGTGTTGGCCACTGGCAGTCAATTGTTTAGAAGAGATGAAGACAGTGCGATGCACTTGTTAAATGATATGGCAGATTTTGACTACCATTGGCATTGTGATCCTTCACTGCAGGGTTGGAGTCACCAATATCCTCCAGATATCAACTCTAAAAATTCTGCGAACCAGCCACCGGAGCATCAAGAAGAGTGCATAGGGCGTTCCGAAGATTATGTGGCTCAGTTGAAAAATCTTGTGCGACAGCAGACAGAGTCAAATCAATTTTTAGAAAGCCGCATAAGTCTTTTGGATGAACAGATTGCGCTTATTAGAGAACCAATTTTGGATATCTGCCAATTGAGTAAAGTAACTGAGCCAGAGCATGAAGAAATCATTTTTGAGGAATCTTCTTGTGAGGATGAGCCAAACATGATAGTGGAGGAGGAAGAACCATACAAGGAGAGAGATTTTATCTCGTCAGTGGTCGTTTTATGTACACCGTTAGAAGATACTTTTTTGCCATTGACGCCACCTCCACAGTATTACATCCTCTTTGAGCTTCAGCCTAGAATCAGAGTCGCTTTCCAAAGGAAAAATTTCATGCCGAGTACTGTTGGACCGACAAGCTTAAACTGCAAATATCACGCCAAGCTTGAGGGCGAAGAAATTCAAAACCCATACGTAGAATCGTATGATTCTTACTATGGGCGGCAGCCGCTCTTTGATGGTGGCTTCTGCATAGTCGGGCTATAGACTATAATTTTAGCGCTGACTGGGAGGCAACCCAGTGTTTTTGCTTTTGTTTTTATTTTGTTTTTTTTTATATTTTGTTTTTATTTGATTTTGTTTTCTTTTCCATGCCAGTTGGTCATGCCTGCCGATATATCTAGACTGATGCTACTGTCCCAGCTGATGCCGTCAAGAAGGAAGAGAATGAAACGAAAACCAGGGGAGTGTTATTTCTGTTTTCATTGTGTTTTTGTTCGTTTTGAATTCTGTTCATTGTCTGAAGCATTGAGGGCAATGCTTTGGATAAGTATGGGGGGGTAGACTAGTTTATTTCATTATGTTTTGTGTTTGTGTTGCATAAAGTTCGTTTCATGTCTGTTTGCATATAGTGTGTTTTTGTTGTTGTTTGTGTTGTCCTGCATGGGTAGGATGAGTCATGATAGCCAATGATGATGAAGTTTATTTGAAAAAATTGATTTTTGAAATTTTTTATGCTCTTGACTGGACATGAGAAACTGTAGGTTGAACCGTGAATATTTTTAAGCACTAATGTTAGACCAGTGAATTGTAGCGAAAGATTTGATGAAGTTTCTATCTGTTTGACCATTGCACGGAAATAGGTGGTTTGTGGATCTTGATTGTGTTCTATGAATTTTGATGAGGCTCTAGTTTACACTTATGATCTTGGGCGCACCTAGAGAAAAACAATTTATATACAATTCCATCCGGGCCTTGAAAGGATTAAAATCCTTAAGAAAAAAAAATTAAATTTAAGGCTAAGTATGCGGATTCAATGGGATTGATGCTCCATCCGGGCTATAGACGAGGGGGATTAGAAAGAAAAAATAGAATGATTTTTCGTATCCTAGCCAGTTATAGCTAAGTCAGCGGGTAATTATTGGGGCTAATGCAATACCGGGTGCAAAATCCGGAGGTGTGTAATTCATTATCTCAAGGGAGGTGGGTTTAGCCTAGAGGTCGTTGAAAGGAATGAGCACTTGAAGAGTGAAACTTGCACTAATTTTTCATAGGTCGCTAAGCAGTTTTGAGATGAATTCGGTCTAAGTTGTATGAAACTGGAATACATTTCACACACACACGTTCACGTTAAACCGAATGTGTATTATGAAAAGTTGAGAGCATGTCTGTGTTTTTTGTTTTGTGATTAAACTTCTCAGAGGCTTTGCACATTTATGAATTGTCCTTACTTATGTTTTTGTTTGCATTCTGTTTTTGCATGTCTTGCTCGAGGGCGAGCAAGAGTAAAGTATGGGGGTGTTGATAAGTGCATTTTGTATGCATTATTTCATGTTATTTTTATGTCTATTTTGTGTGCATTCATATTATTTTTATGTGTTTTTATGTGTTTTAGTGCATGTGTGTGTATTTCAATCCTTGGGTTAATTTTGTAGGAAAATATATTGTTGAAGAGTGAATTGCGAACCAGCTTTGTTCAAAAAATCAAATTTAATTTTAGAGAGCTCCAAATCTGATCTTTACTGATCAGATTAAAGTTCACGATGTTTTGAAGCTGCTGTCCAAATTTCAGCTCAATCCGACGGCTTGATCTTGAGATATGAATTTTTGAAAATCGTCGCTCGGTGCAGAAAACTTGTACTGCGCGCGCGCGAGAATCAAGCTCGCGCGCGCACGAGTTTCGTGATCAGATCTCTGTTTTTAACTGCTGCGTGCGTGCGAGGCCTATGCCGCGCGCGCGCGCATGTTCGGGGGTTATATGTGTTCCGAAAAATCCTTATTTTGAGAGAAAATTAACTGGTAGGCGTTCCGAACCATATATATAGAAGATATAACATATTTTTGATGTTTTCGGAAGCTCGAGAGCGCAGACAACGCAAGAGGAGGCGGCTACAAGGCTTGGGAGAGAAGATTTCTCTTTTCTTTTCTTTTTTTCTTCTTATTTTTATTTTTGAATTATTGTTTTTAATTATTGAGTAGTTTATTTTCAACCAAGACGGCGTGATTGGGCCGAACAAATTCATGTAGAAAACTTGGATGTTTGTTTGGAATTTTTTAGAATTGATTTTATTTTATTGATTATCAGATTTATCTTTGCCTTACAAATTTCTTGGCCAGTTATTTGTTTGCTTGTTAATCGATTCCAATTTGTACAGAGGAGGTTTCGAATTCGATCACTTTGGTTTTCAACATAGTGTAAAACTGACTAGAAATAGAATTCGGTTTCATTATGCGGTTTAGGTGTTTACTGAATTTTCACAAATATTTAATGCATTCAAATTTGATTAGAATTACGAAAGATTAGTTCATCAATATTTGAATAGGTTTGATTGTTCTAGAAATAGACCTTTGAACAAATTAGGAGAATTCCCGTGAATTAAAATTAAATCTGATTCCTGAATCGACTACATGTTACGTGATTTGTTCGGTACCTACGTGTGTCTTGGTTGTCTTTATTTTAATTATTTTTATCTTTAGTTATTTTTATTCTTATTTCTTAATCAGTTTTTATTTTATATTCTTATCTTATTTAATTCAAAATCCTTCTATTATTTTGTCTAGATTAAGTAAAATAATTAATTCTTGAGAATTGACTGCAGTCCCTGTGGGATCGATACTTGGACTCTCTGTCCACTTTACTATTACTTGACCTGGTACGCTTGCCAGTAGATCTATATCACACCGATTTAGCCGGTCAAGCATCAAGGCACTTCGATCGGATCGAGGTGGTGAGTACTTGAGTACTGAATTCCAAGAGTATCTTAGGGAGAATGGGATTCTCTCACAGTGGACTCTTCCTGGTACACCTCAGTTGAATGGTGTTTCAGAACTTCGTAATCAAACTTTGATGGACATGGTTCGGTCTATGATGGGGTTCACGGAGTTGCCGCCATCCTTTTGGGGATATGCACTTGAGACAGCGGCATTGTTGTTGAACAATGTCCATTCAAAGACAGTTGATAAGACACCATATGAGATATGGATGGGAAAATCTCCAAAGTATTCTTATCTAAGAATATGGGGATGCCCTGCTTATGTGAAGCAGATAGTGGGAGATAAATTGGATGCTCGATCCATTTTATGCTACTTCGTGGGATATCCAAGGAATTCGGTTGGATATTATTTCTATCATCCCAAAGAAACAAAGGTGTTTGTTTCTAGGAATGCAACCTTCTTGGAGAAGGAATTTCTATTGGATAGAAAATGGGAGATGATAGAACTCGAAGAAGTTCGAGAAACACCCACGATTGTGGAACCCACACCCGAACAGCCAAGAGAGGAGATACAAGCTCCTAGAAGATCCGAGAGGATCTCAAGACCACATATGAGGTATGGTCTGCTTCTTGAAGAGGGCCAAGATGAGCCTGACCATGGATGTGATCCAAGGACCTTCAAGGAAGCATTTTCTGATGCCGATTCATCCAAGTGGCTTGAAGCTATGGAATCTGAGATGAATTCCATGTATTCGAACCAAGTGTGGAATCTTGTGGATCCACCTGAAGGAATTGTTCCTATAGGGTGTAAATGGATTTACAAGAGGAAGCTTGGGACGGATGGGAAGGGTCTGACCTTCGAGGCTCGATTGGTGGCAAAAGGTTATACTCAAAGGCAAGGAGTTGACTTTGAAGAAACTTTTTCTCCAGTCGCAATGTTCAAGTCCATAAGGATATTGCTTGCCATTGCCGCATGGTATGACTATGAAATATGGCAGATGGATGTGAAGACAGCTTTTCTTAATGGGGATATTAAGGAAGAAATTTACATGTCTCAACCTGAAGGGTTCACATCTATTGGAAGTGAGCATAAAGTATGCAAACTTCAGAGATCTATCTATGATCTCAAACAGGCATCTAGGAGCTGGAACCTCTTATTTGATGGTACAATCAAAGAGTTTGGGTTTACTAAGAATCCTGAGGAACCATGTGTGTATAAGAAGGTCAGTGGGAGTGCTGTGACATTCCTAATACTTTATGTTGATGACATTCTACTCATTGGGAATGATGTAGGAATGTTGCAATCAACTAAAGTATGGTTATCGAGTAAGTTCTCGATGAAGGACTTGGGTGAAGCATCTTTTGTATTGGGAATACAAATCTATCGGGATAGATCGAAAAGATTGCTTGGTCTCACCCAGTCCACATACATTGATACCATCGTGAAGAGGTTCTCGATGGATGAGTCTAAGAGAGGACATCTACCAATGTGTCATGGCGTGTCTCTATCAAAGTCCATGTCTCCCAAAAATGATGCAGAGATAGAGACGATGACATGCATTCCATATGCATCTGCAATTGGTAGTATCATGTATGCGATGATATCTACACGTCCTGATGTGGCCTTTGCACTTAGTGTTACAAGTAGATATCAATCGAACCCTGGTATTCCACACTGGAAAGCTGTGAAAGACATTCTCAAGTATTTGAGAAAGACTAAGAATATGTTCTTGGTTTATGGGGGTGGAGAACTAAAATTGGAAGGCTATACCGACTCTAGCTTCCCAAGCGATGTTGATGATTCAAAGTCAACTTCCGATTTTATATTCATGCTCAATGGTGCTGCTGTTTGTTGGAAGAGTTCCAAGCAAAATAGCACTGCAGATTCAACCACTGAGGCAGAATATATTGCTGCATCCGATGCTGCAAAGGAAGCTGTTTGGATTAGGAATTTCGTCCAAGAGTTGGGCGTTATTCCTAATGGAGTTGATCCAGTCCCGGTGTACTGCGACAACACTGGTGCCGTTGCTCAGGCAAAAGAACCAAGGTCTCATCAGAAATCCAAACATGTACTGAGAAAATACCACATCATCCGGGAAATTGTGGAACGAGGAGATGTCTTGTTAGACAGAGTCGCCTCCGCAGATAATGTTGCTGATCCACTAACTAAGCCTTTACCAGGACCATTGTTCGAAAAGCATCGCGAATCAATGAGTTTGAAGAATATGGGTAGTTGGCTCTAGTACAAGTGGGATATTGTTAGAGTAGGTGCCCGTCGAGCCAATGTGTTGGCCGATGGTCCTTGAGAGAACTCTTGTATGACAATCTTTATTTTAATAATATTTGACATTATTTAATTTGACACATCTTTATCTTTATACCCATGCAAGCTGCATAGATAAAGCCCTTGAATATACAAATAGTAGAAAGAATATGAGATGGTCATGTGATGGCTATCATGAAACTCATATTTGGAATACTGTATATTCTAAACTGTTCCTAGTCGATTCAGCCGCCATAAAGAAGGATAAAGGCCGCTCGAGCTTGAGACTAGTATTTGCGATGTGAGTACCATGTTTCATTAGTAGGGGACATGGAGATGTCCAAGCATGCAAATAGGTGCTCCTTGTAGAGTGCACTGAACAACCCTCCCTAAAGGATTTTCCAAGTGGTTCTCACTTATCGAGTGGAGAAGTCCTAGTTTATGGTTGTACACCATTAGTCCTATAACCCGGGACAACATGGAGACTCTATATGCTAGTGCTTCACTTTGACTTGTTTACCGACTCATCTGGGGTCATCAGGTGGCAATGTTGGGTGTTGTGACGAAACATATAGGAGTCAATGCATTGTAGTCGGGGATTCACCGCTTACCTACGAGTATGGATATCCTATGTTATATCATGCATACGTAGCTTGAAATCTCTGATCAGAGTAAGTGGTAATTAAGAAAGGAGTTTCTTGAATTATACTTTCGATGCAACTACGGCATGACACATAGTTATCGATTCAATGACAACTCTCGATAAACCAATGGTTGTCGAATCGGTCGGGATATATGAGTTGAAGGGACCGTACTGTACGCTAACCATAATTGATTGGTTCTTGCAGGCACTATCATTTGATACCTAGGGAGTCATGTAAGCAATGCTGCTAGATGTTTACATGACTGGTTGGGTACTATCAGACTTGAGTTTTCTGACGTTCTTATTATCAATGTGTTGATTAATAAGAATGGAGCTATCTAGGGTATGCTCATATAAGAGACTTGTTGATCCTGAATCACATGGAGATGTGAACCCACTGCTAGTTGTATCAGTGAACCATTGAGGGTCACACAAGTACTAGCTTTCTAGATCCCGTTGAGATTAAAATTAGTTCATTGTGTTGAACAACTTATAAAGGAGTTTATAAGTAAAATAAATTAGAAGTTTGACTTCTAAATTGGAGAATGAATGGAATAAGTAACTTTTAATTTGTGAATGTGTTCCAAGATTAAAAGTTGACTTGAAATAATTAGTTTATGAAAATGGTGATTTTCTAAACTATTATTTTGAACTTAGTTAATTAATTCAAGTGTTGAATTAATTTAACACTAGTAGACATTTTAATGTACAAATAATTAAATTAATTCAAGTGTTGAATTAATTAAACACTATTGAGTCTAGTAGAGCTCAAATTAATATAGTGTTGTATAATTATTGATACTAGTGGACTTGAATGAGTTCAAGTTAAATTTAATTAATTGATTAAACTTAAATGGGTTTAGGTTTAATAATTAATTAAAAATAAGTTCAAATGACTTTTGAATATATATATATTTATATATGTATATATATATAGACGTGTATATATATATATATATATATATATGATATATATATGTGTGTGTATGGAATTTGAAGGGTTGTAAGATGGTTTGCAATTTTCCATGCATGTCTTGCAATTTTCCATGCATGGCTTAATTGTACTCATTAATCCCTCTCCTTTAATATATTATTTGGAATAATATATACACACACACAATACATTCCATTCTAATTCAATAGTGGAAGTGGCCGAACACTCAAAATATTTTTCTCCAAGTTTTTCTTTCAATTTTTGTGGAACAAGAAAAGAAAAATCTCAATGAAAAATCCTCTAAATATTCTAGTGCATATTTAGAGTGGATATAGATCGTCTAGTCGTGGACCTAATTCAGAGGCTCGAAGAGTTGAATCCATTTTGAGCAAGGAGTGCTCTTGGAAGCTTGTAGATTGAGTCTACCATTTTTCAAGAGCCTAGTTGTTTATCAACTTGGTTGGAGCCATAAATCAATCTTTGAGATTGATAGGTAAAATTCTAAACACCCTATGGTTGTTTGAGTTTCTGAATACTACACAAGTGCTCGGATTTCTTTTATTAAATTTTTTTTATATTTCCGCTGCGTTTCCGGGCACGAGTTAACCGATCCCCTTTAAAAAGTCCAGCTTTGGCTCCCTTATCCTGATCCATAGCATCTGCGAAGTTATTGGGTCTCCCGGTACTGACCAAAGTGAAAATCTCAGGATTCAAGTCGTTGATGAAATGATCGGTCTTGGCTTCTTCGTTGTCTACGATGTGAGGTGGGAACCTCAAGAGACTGTCAAACTTGCTCACATAATCTTCGATACTCAAGTTTCCTTGCTTCAAATTCGCAAATTCGGCACCCTTTTCCTTTCGGTACGAAACAGGAAAGAATCGCTTATAGAACTCAGTCTTGAACAAACTCCAAGTGACAGCGGTACCTCGATTCTCATTTGATCTCTTGGTTGTGGTCCACCAATTCTTAGCAACACCCTGTAGCTGGTGAATGACTAACCTGATTTTGCGGTCATCAGTATAGTCGAGGGAATCGAAGAGTTGATCAATGTCATCTAGCCAACTTTCACAATCGACGGAGTTCTCGATACCCGTGATGGTAGGCAGTCGGAACGATCGAAATCTCGCCAATAGAGTTTCCATAGGGGTCGTGGTAGCATCCATCTGATCTACTCCCGTACTACCTTGATCATTCAGAGGAGTTACTACTGGCGGCAGATTCTCATTAGAAGGAAGAACCAAGTGTGGTTGATTCCTTCGCACAAATCTTCGAGGTGCCATCTGGTATCAAATGGTTAGGACACAATATCTCAATCACAATCTCAATCCCATAACTTCGGTGTCCAAAAACTCTGCTCTGAGTACTCATGAATCTCAAGGAAATTCGAAAACAGATGATATCACAAATACAATTATATATAACGTAATTCATGCTTTATAATTTAAATCACAAATCATGTAATTCAATTAATTCAAGAATCAATAAAGCATGCTCGCACTTATTTAAAATAATAATTTAAATAAATCAATCACATGCGAGAATTCAATTCATGCAGACGGTCTACCCCGCTCACTCTAGTTCAATTCCAAGAATCTTATCGCTCTGATACCACTTAATGTGAGACCCCGTTTTCTATTCATCTAACTCGAATAATTAACACAATCGAACAGTGAGAGCAGAGAACTCGAATAAATTTTTTTTAAAAGACCCCGCGCTCGCGCGAGATCTTCATCTCGCGCTCGCATGGGCTTGCTCATCAGTGCCCGGTGGAAGACCCCGCGCTCGCGTGAGATGCTCTCCTCGCGCGCACGCAGGGTTCCAAAACAGAACCCTCAGGAAAGGCTCGCGCTCGCGCGAGATGCTTGTCTCGCACGCGCGCGGGCAAAATAACCCGACCTCTCAAGGGCCTCTCGCGCGCACGCGCGTGATGGTCGCGCTCGCGCGCAGGCCACTCGGACAGAAAAGTGCAGCCTTCCCAAAAAAACCAACTAAAACTATCTCCAATAAAATCTAAACCCATGCACAAATACAAACCAACATTAAATCATACAATATTCTATGTTCTGCCCAAAATACAATATATCAAGTTCGATGATGGGATTCAATCGACTAATCAAAATAATACAAGTTCAAAAAACACAACCCTACGACACGGTGTCTCACTTCTATCAATCTCACCCCGTGCTAACCCAGACGACTCAGTCTGGCTCCTGATCCCCCTGTTGTCAACTACACATACAAACAAAAACAACAGCCGGATGACCCGGTTAGAAATATAATTTCAAAGTAAAAGAGACAGACATACAATAACAATTAAACATCTCATATTGAAATGTAACGATCATAAATAATTCAAAATGTGTAGTGACCCACAATTAATCAAGGTAATTAAGGAAATTAATTACTAAATTTTGCCTAAAATTATCCGAAGTGGATCGGAAGCTCCGAAGCACGGATCGGAAGCTCCGATCGGGATCGGACGTTCCGTTGGAGGATCGGAGGTTCCGTTCTGGCTAGGGCTGGCGTCATCACTGACGTCAGCAAGATGGCATCACTGCTTATGCACGTGAGGTGACAACGGACGTTCCGATGTCATGATCGGACGCTCCGTTCGCGATCGGATGTTCCGATGAGGGATCGGACGTTCCGATCACCGTCTATAAATAAGGGGTCCGAGCCCTCATTCTGTGCACCGATTTCCCCTCCTTTCCTCTGGTTTTCGAACCTTCTTACTTAGATCTACGGAGTTCTAGGCATCCTATTGGGAATCCGGAAGTTGCCTAGCGATCTCGGCGTCGTAGCGGAGGTGTGCCTAGGTTTTGAGATGATTCTACACCAGCGGGCTGACGACGGACGAAGGTATAATTTGGCTTTCTAAAAATATTTAGGAGTATGAAATAGCTTAGTTAAGGCTTTTAGAGCGTTTATAGTAATGCATGGACTTTTGCATGTGTAGACGCAGTAGAGCAGACTTGTAGGCTTTGGACCTAGACGGGTGTGCTAGGAGTTGACCTGCAGTGTTAGAGGTACGTAAGTACTGACCGAGATAGCCAGCATGATATTTATATATATGTGTGTGATGCATGATGTATGTGCTGTATTGGCTATGTTTTACTGTTTTTAGCACATGCATATGTTTTTACGGAGACTGCATCAGGTATGATGTGAGTCATGACAGTTTCTATCAGTCGAGGCGATTCTTCCTGAGGATTCGTGTCTTGGGAATATACGAGTACCACGCGGAGTCGCTCTCTTGCCCGGTACTGTGTATTCCAGGCGCCATGAGTAAAGTGATTTAACCCTGATTTTTAAAGTCATGTGCATGCTCATATTTGTATTTATATCATTGCTTCCGTATTGAGCGTAGTCGCTCATGCCCTTTATGTTTCGTGTTTTGGGACACCTTGTGGCGGGTCAGGTCTGAGGCTGGACGGTCCCGGTGGTTCCCAGCAGGGTTGAGGTTGCTACCGTGCAGAGGTAGTTTGTTAGGGATTCTGATACCCTAATTTTGATTTGGTTGTATAAAGAATTATACACTGTTTCTATCGTCGGTTTTATTCTGCCGATTGGATTTGTTGTACTTTGGAATTATCCGCTATTTAACGCTTTAATTATTATTGCTTGCGCTAATCACTCTAATTAGGTAGTGGATCCGGGTAGGGTCGCTACAAAATGAGAGTGGATGTATGCATGACTTCAAAACACGGGATTATCAAGTCAGATAATCGAAATATCAATCGGTACTCGGTTGGGATCTCGGGGTCAAGTCATTACAAACAACCCACAACACTCCCATTCGGGGTGGATGTCGCACAACTCAACTCCTATACTTCAGAGCAACTATAAGAAGTATTCTAGCACTTGGAAAAACTCGAAATCCAAGGCCACTTCAATATAGCTCCCTAAATCGTCCTATTTCAAAATTGAATCAAATATTCGGCTCAATATGAATGCAAGTGTAAACAAAGTAAATCAATCAAGTTCACACCAACAAATTAACATGCAGTATGTGATTTTTGGGACTCGGGAATCAATCGAACTCGAGTATTCAATCCCATTCAATTCAATGTCGTCTTTTACCTTTCCAAGTTCGTCGGTGATTCAAATCTGAAAATAAAAATGAACCCAATCAATATCGAATCAAAATAAGTCGAGCCATCTCAAGAAGTTCAATACTATACCGTTCGTCGACTACAATTGGTTTAAGCTCCCAAGTTCGTTCCAAACCCGAATTATTTCAACCAAACTCTGAAAATATGAAATACGAATTCGATATCAAATTATCAACTCGAACAAACCCGAAAATCAAACCGAAATAATATAACCGATAATCCAAAACTCAATTTTGACGGCATAACGGCTATAAACGGTCAAACCAAAAATCTCAAATCAATAATCATCATCAACATAACCCAAACCATCTTCCAATCCATAAAAAACAACCAAATCCAACAAAAATCACAAAACCCATTTTTGAATTTATGCTCCAAAAATCATATAAAATCCAAACTTCATTTTTTTTCCAAACCGACTTCAAATACACGGTCTATGCTAGCTCAAGAACAACATATTCGAAAATCATCAAATTATGACAACCCAACACAATTGAAGTTCAAAAGATCGTAGCAAAACTTACGGCAAAACGACTCCCTCGTTGCGATGATCGTGAATCTAAACTCGGATCGGAAATCTGACGGTCGGATCGTGCGAATCAAAGGAAGAAAAAGCTTGAAAAGTTAGCCATGGCTTCTCCCCTCTCTCTCGGTTGGCGTGGGAAAATGGGGAAGGAAGAGGATAGGTAGGAGAGATAGTGATAGGATGATAATAATAAGTCGTGTCAAATAATATATACTCCCCATTGACTAGTCAACCGACATATTAGCAAATCGGTCCCTGAAACTCCAAACTCAATCAATTCAATCCCGGCTCAAATAATCTCCATTAATTCAATTCTCATAATAAATAATAATCAAATCTGCTGATCACGAATTAATTAATTTCAGTGCCTTACAAACATAATATTAAACTCATGAAGTTAAAGTTATAAGCTCTTCAGATAATAAAATTCTAACATTTATTAAGTTGGTATCGGGTTCCCTTCAGAGTCTAATATTTAACAAATTATATGTATACGCCTTGGGTATTGATTGCAGGACTCTATTAAATTAAAGAATAAAATTATTATGAAAAAGATCTAGACAAGCTCAAAGAGCCCTTCAACTATCATATAACATGATGGCATCAATACTCCAGAAAGTTAACGGTTACAGCTAACACATTTGAGAAATCATCTACCTTCAGACTGTCGAGCTACTATAGCAGCATATTCATCTTCCTTGACTTCTGATCATCAAAAATTCATTCAAATCTTCAATCCTAGCATTCATAACAGATATAGACTCCATAAATGTCATCCTCCTTGCCTCTTCTTTTCTAGTCTTTGCTACAAATATCAAAATTTTCAAACAAACACAAAACTCATGAGCGGCACTCATAACAAAAGCCCACTTTCAGATTTTTTAAATACCGATTGAGCATCAATGAAAACAGAGATAAATGGAACACTTTATTAAGCTTTTAACCCAAGCTAGAACACTAAGAACAAAACAAAATTGGCGCTGAACTCACCGAAAAAGACGCACGGAGCAGCAGGTCAGGAACAGGGCTCGGTTCGGGCATAAAAGTGCATAAAAACTAGTGATTCATGGTTCAAATCGAAGCTACTGATCTAAGGAACAAAACCCCTCAACAGTTTGAAATTCAAGAACTGGACAACGGTTTTAATTAAAGTTGTTGTAGTAGGGTAAAATAAAACGGTTTAGGGATAAAACCGTTGCGGTTTGATGGCGGTTAATGATAGTTTTTTCTTTTAGTTACTATAGGTACAAAGGTGGAGTATGTGCTTGTATCATGTAAACTTTTAAAATCATCAGAAACACTTAATTTATATTTTCCGTGCAAAAGGTTGTTCAATCAAAATGATAAAGATCAGATGAAGCCAAAACTAATCTCACCAACCCAAATTCTCACTTTTCATTATAGACAAAATAGAATGTTCAAGATTCTATGCATCTTCAATACACAAAAATGCAGATCATCGTTACACTAAAAGTAATAAAAAAAATTCAAACCCAAAAAACAGAAAAATCGATTAAATAGACAAGCAGCGTGGACATAATATACACACAAAGAAGTGAAACCTCTTTCTCAATGACCTTGGTGAAGAAACGCTCATCTTGCACCGCTGAGACTTCACCACAATAGTATCGCCACACCAAAACCCTACAATTTTTGCTCAATAGGAATATCGACGACGCTGCTCCCGCCGTTGCTCCGCCTAATCGAGCGATTAATTAGATTCCACATTGATCACAAATCAAGAGTAAAATGGCGATGAGATTTTGCAAACAATGAGTAAAAAACCGAAAATTGAGATTCAAATCTACATAGTTTTCATAAAGGCTTCTAGTGCGGAATCTGAAAGGAGCGTGAATCTGCGGATTTTGTATGAAGGACTGATGAGGAATTTCAAGGAGAATGGAACACTTTGATTGCGGTTCTTCGTGGGATAAGGGTGAAGTGCATGCATTTTGGGCTTTTTTTTCTGGGCCACGTTTGTTTCTCTTTATTGTTATTATTATTATTATTATTATTATTATTATAAAGATTTAAACCAATATGTTAAGATTTGTGAAAAACAAATTATAAAAATAATTAAGAGGGAAAAATAAATATGTTCCCTCCATTGTTAGAAGTGACATCTATTAAAAGTGTCATCACAAATAGTTTAACAAGTTATTTTATTTCTTTAATTGAGAGTTTCTTACAAATGTCATTATAAAATTCTTGTAACAACACTTTTAAAAAAATGTCAACATAAAAGTGTCACTATAGGCATTTTTTCTTGTAGTGAATGATGCTTAAGGGGCTGCCTAGGCTATTTTATTTCATGTTTAAATGGTGTGTTGGATGAAGTTTTAGAATTCTAGAAGGGCTGGAGGTGAGTGTTAAATGGTGCGAGATAGTGGCATGTAGAATGGGGCTCCGGTTAGGGCAAATCGGTTACGAATTGGACTTTGAGCTAGTTTCGGATGTGAGGGCATGGCTCGAGGGTTCAATGTGATCTATGTGGTGTTAATAAAGTGGTTTGTAGGCTGGAAGTTGGGAAATTTGTTCCGCGAAGTGTTTGGAAGTGGCTAAGTTTGTGTTGAGCTTGTGCATATTTTTAGTTCGTGTAAGGTGCTGTTGGGAAAATAATGTTTATATTAGGCTTAGACTTATTTTTTGACTAAGGCGGATTCTGGAAGTAGCCAAGGATGTTGGGAATAGGTTGGTTTGAGCAGAAGTCAATTTTGTTGTGATTTGGTTGGGTTTTAGATTGTTGAACGAAAGGGGCGTAGATTTTGGTTCGACGGAAGCCGTGGCCGGAAATCTGCTCGGGCAGGAACCTTGGCCTTGCTTAATGTAATGACCCGTATCCAGAATTAAGAATTAATTGTAATTAATCCAATGATCATGTTTAGATTAATTAAAACATGATTAAAGAAATTTCATATGGATTTACGGAGTCCGAAAATGTATCCAAAATGCTAGAAAATGGCCAGGAAGGTTCTGAGTCTTAGGCAAGATCGGAGGATCCGAAGTCAGGATCGGAGACTCCGAACATGTTTGGACGCTCCGTCGGCAGGTTCGTACGATCGAACAGGGCTAAGGCTTACGTCATCATCTACGTCAGCAAGGTGATGTTATTTCTTACGTGTGGATGGGACTTCGGACGATTCAAAGTCAGGATTGAACGATCTGATCGTGTTCGGAGGCTCCAAACTGGGTTTGGACGGTCCGAACTCCGTCTATAAATAGAGAAGCCGAGATTCATTTTCACTCGCACCTTTCCTCTCATCAATCTCGATTCCTTAGCCTTTTAACTTAGATCTAGGGAATTCTAGGCGTCTTATTGGGAATCCAAAAGTGGCATAGCAATCTAGGCGTCGTAGTGGAGTTGTGGCCTAGTTTTGAGGCAAGCGGCAACAAAGGGCTAACGACGGACGCAGGTACAGATTTGGCTTCCTAAAAATATTTAGGAGTATAGAATAGCTTAATTAAGGATTTTAAAGCTTATTTAATAATGCATGAGTATTTGCATTGTAGACGAAGTAGTGTGGAATTGTAGGCGTGAGATCTAGACCATTGGTGCTAGGATTTGCCGTAGTGTCAGAGGTACGTAAGTACTGACCGAGATAGCCGACATGATATATATGCTTATATGTCTCATGAGTATGTGCTATGTGTTTTACCATGTTTTACGGCTTTAGCACAGGCATGTTTTTACGGTAGACTGCATCTGTTATGATGTGAGTCATGAAAGTTTCCATCGGTGAGGGGTTACTCCTTATGGATTCGTGTTGGGATAGGGGAGACTCAGCCCTTGGTTTTTCTATCACTAAGAGCGGCTACGATGGTGGGTTTTGACGCTATAGTTGATAGGAGAATATACGAGTACCCCACGAAGTCGCTCTATTAGCACGGTACTGTATATTCATGGCTCCCTGAGTAGACTGTTTTAACCAGTATTTTAAAAGTCATTTGCTTGCTGCATATTAGTTCATATATCATTGCTTTTGTATTGAGTATTGTCGCTCACGCCCCTGTGTTTGGTATTTTGGGTACCTCGTGGCGGGACAGGTTTGAGGTTGGACGGTCCAGGTGACTCGCAGCAGGGTTGAGTTCATTACCTATTGCAGTGAGAGTTTAGCGGTAGGGCTTGTGACCCTAAGATTTTTGATTTGGTTGTATAAGAGTAATTATACACTTCTGTTATCGTCGGTTGTATTCTATAGATTGGATTTGTTGTATTTTGTGTAATCCGCTATTCACGCTTTTAATATTATTGCATGCGCTTATTTAACTCTGATTAGGTAGTAGATCCGGGTAGGGTCGCTACATTTATTGGTGTCAGAGTGCATTGAGACTGGGAATTAGCAAACGGATTAATACATTATTTGTTATTAATTGACTTATGGAAGATTACGACGAGAGTCACGATAGTGGAGGTGATGGGTGTTGGGACGGAGGAGACGGCAGTCAACATCGCCGTGGGCACCATGAGGATCGGAGAAGAGACAACATGCATAGATTTATGCAAGTGAGCTCTAAGCCATTAGCATGAGGCAAGACCCTAGAGGCTGCCGAGGACTGGCTAGAGAGGATGGAGCATTGCTTCAAAGAGTTCCGTTTCACAGAAGAGGAAAATATGGAGAATCTTGGTTTTTTGCTAGAGGGACGAGCGAGGAAGTGGTGGAGATCTACTTACGCACCGTTTGTAGTGGCGAGAGGAGCAGCTACTTGGGCTGAGTTTCATATCGCTTTCCAGAGATTGTATTTTCCTCTAGCCCTTCGTCAAGCGAAAGCTAGTGAGTTGCTTGGACTGTGACAGGGGACGATGTCTATCGAAGAGTATCAACAGAAGTTCTTTGATCTTCTTCCTTATTGTCCGCATATTGCTGAGAGTTTTGTGGCCAAGTATGATCATTTCCTTCAGGGTCTGAACCCTGAGATTCATCAGATGGTTGCTGTTGGGAGCGACATGAACAATGAGGGTTTTGTGGACCGTTTTCACCAGGAAGAGGACATTCTTTGGAGGAACCGGTCTATGATTCCTTCCTTTTCATCTAGACCGACTAGTTCTTTGGATCCGAGATCCCAGTCTTTCAAGAAGCAAGGTGGTACTTCTTCTTTTTCTTCTTTCGGATCTGGCAAAGTAAAGCGTTTCGGTAGCCAGAGGATGAGCCGGTGTCGACAGTGCAAGAGGAGACATCCTGCAAAACCGTGAACTATTTCAGCCAACGCATATTTCTAGTGTGGTCAGGAGGGACACATGAAGAGGGACTGTCCTACGTTTATCGGAGCGGCTAGTGGTTCCAGAGGTTCCCAGGTGTCAGTACAACAGTCGGAGCAACAGTATCAGCAGTATCCTTCTCACCAGCAGTGCTAGCAGTCGCGGCCATCGCCGTGACAGACTTCTTCTCGAGGTCATTCTTCCTTACGGCCGCGTGTTCAGGGGCAGTTCTATGCACTCAACCAGGAGCAGGTGGAGGCTGACAGTGACCGTATTATTGCAGGTACCTGTAGTTTATGTTGTTTTCCTGCGTACGTTTTGATTGATACGGGTGCGTCACACTCATTTATCTCAGCAGGTTTTGCTAAGAGGTATAGATTGTTGTTTGTTCCTTTAGATGTATTGTTAGTGGTTTCTACTCTGATGGGTAGTGAGGTTTTAGCTAAGCGTCTAGTGGTTGGTTGCTCTTTGGATTTTTATGGGCATCAGCTCAGTGCTAACCTGTGCTTTTAGCCATGAATGATTTTGACTGTATTATTGGGATTGATCTCCTGACTACCTGCAGAGCCATAGTTGATTGTTATCAGAGGTTTGTTCAGTTTCGTTCTGAGGATGGCGAGGAATGGTATTTCTATGGTGAGGGAGTGCGACCTCCAATGCCAGTGGTTTCTGCTCTGAAAGCTCGGCATGCTTTAGAGTCTGGCGGGGAAGGCTACCTTATCTATGCCATCGATGCATCCTTGGAGGGACCAAACATCCAAGAGATACCCGTAGTCCGTGAGTTTCCCGATGTGTTTCCAGAGGATATTACATGCTTACCACCAGTGATGGAGATCGAGTTTGGCATTGAGTTAGTGCTAGGGACAACACCGATTTCCAGAGCTCCGTATCGATTAGCACCCACTGAGATGAGAGAGCTCTAGAAGCAACTTCAAGATCCTCTTGATAAGGGCTACATTCGGCCGAGTGTTTCGCCATGGGGAGCCCAAGTCCTTTTTGTTAAGAAAAAAGATGGGTCGATGCGTCTTTGCATAGACTATTGATAGCTTAACCAAGCGACAGGGAAGAACAAGTATCCTCTTCCGCGGATAGATGATCTAATTGATCAGTTGCAGGGTACTTCTGTTTATTCGAATATCGATTTGCGATCGGGATATATCAATTGAGGGTTAAAGAGGAGGATATCTCCCGGACATCATTTCGTACGCGGTATGATCACTACGAGTTCTTAGTGATGCCATTTGGTTTGACGAATGCTCCAGCATTCTTCATGGATTTGATGAACAGAGTATTTCGCGACTTCCTGGATAAGTTCGTGGTGGTGTTCATCGACGATATCCTTGTGTATTCTCCCAGTATCGACGATCACGTTTTCCATCTCCACACAGTATTGCAGATACTGAGAGAGGTGTAGTTGTATGCGAAGTTGAGCAAGTGTGATTTTAGGATTGACCGAGTTGTTATCCTTGGTCATGTGATTTAACGAGACGGTGTTTCCGTTGATCCTAGTAAGACGGAAGCCATTTTGAACTTGTCATGTCCGACAACAGTTTCATAGATTCGTAGTATTCTTGGGATGGCTGGCTACTATCAGAGATTAGTGGAGAACTTTTCTCAGATTTCTATGCCTTTGACGCAGCTGACGAGAAATGATGTACCTTTTGTTTGGATGTCGTAGTGCGAAGAGAGTTTCCACGAGTTGCGACGCCGTCTGACTACAGCTCCAGTGTTGGCTCTACCGTCTGGATCAGGTGGCTTTGTAGTTCACACTGATGCTTCTCTCCAGAGTTTGGGATGTGTGTTATCGCAGAGAGGTAATGTGATTGCCTATGCCTCTAGGCAATTGAAGACTCATGAGGAAAACTATCCCGTACACGATTTAGATCTTGCGGCCATTGTCTTTGCTCTTAAGATATGACGTCATTATTTGTACGGTAAGAGGTTCGAGATCTTCACTGACCATAAAAGTTTGAAATATTTGTTCACTCAGGCTGAGTTGAACATGAGGCAGCGTTGTTGGATGGATTTACTGAAGGACTACGATTGTGAGATCACATACCATCCAGGTTCTCCTAATATAGTTGTGGATGCTCTTAGCCGCAAAGTGTATGTGAGTTTGCTTCGTACCAACTCAATTGCACGAGTGGTATAGGAGTGTTGTTTCTTGGGTTTCACTATTCAACATAGGAAGGAACAACAGGGAGTTTGCGTTTCATCTATAGTTGCCAAACCAGCGTTGTATACTCGTATACATGAGTTGCAGGCCGTTTATCCGAAGACGCAGAAGTTAACCCGATTGGCTCAGGATGGGAATAATTCTTGTTTTCATTTGCAGAATGATGGTATGTTGTGTCTCTCTGGATGTGTGGTAGTTCTTGATGATTCCACACTACTAGAGGAGATTCTGTCACAAGCTCACCGTAGTAGATTTTCTGTTCATCCATGCAATATGAAAATGTACAAATATCTATGTACGAGGTTCTGGTGTAAAGGAATGAAGCACATTGTTTATCAGTTTGTGTCACGATGCCTTGTATGTCAGCAGGTCAAGGCAGAATTTTTACGACCCGGTGGATTGCTCCAGAGTTTAGATATTCCTGAGTGGAAATGGGAGCATGTGACGATGAATTTTGTCACCCACATGTCGATGTCTTCTAGGAATTGTGATGCTATTTGGGTTTTTGTTGATTGATTTTCTAAGTCCGCGCATTTCTTGCCTTACAATTGGGACTTTACTTTCAATAGAATGACACGTCTATACGTGCAAGAGGTTGTTTATCTGCACGTGATTCCATTGAGTATTGTCAGCGACCAAGATCTGAGGTTTACCTCAAGGTTTTGGGGTAGTTTCAAGCGAGCTCTGGGCACTACTCTAAGTATGAGAATAGCTTATCACCCGGAGACTGTGTAACGCCCGGAAATTTGTTTACGTAAACTCGCATGCATAATTAGGACAATTAATTATTTTAAAATTTAGAAAATGGGTCAAATGACTTTATGTGAAATATGTGAATTTATATGCATGATTTAAAAATTATTTTTATCCTTTAACCTGCATTTATGCTATTTATGAGATTTTTAGAATTTGCCTTTTTTAATCGCGTAGGCGGGACCGTGGATGAACGAAATATATGAATTTTATTCCAAATATTTTTATGATAATTTTATGAGCCTTAAAATATTATTTTAAGGTATCATTTTCGGAAAATAATAGATTTTATATATATAGATATATATGGAATCAATTTTCACTAAAATAAGTTATTTTAAAGGCTTTTGATGGACTTTTAAAATTATATAAATATATATTACGAAAATCTATCATAATTTATTTAACTTTTAAGAGTTATATATTTTTCTGTATTAAATATGATATATTATCTTCAAAAAATTCTAAATAATTGTGATAATCACCAAATAATATTTTAGCATATATTTTCATTCCTTCTTCACGTTGAATACCCTAGCCGCCATCTACCCCATCTCCCTCACGTTCATCAGCAGAAAACTCACTCGCACACATAAGTTTTTGAAGATTTAATCGAAGTTTTGAAGATCGTTCGTCCCGGTGATCGCCGTACGCACCATATTCACGTTTTTACTTTGAAAATCAAACAAGGCACGTTTGAATTCTCTTTTTGGCCACCATATAAGTCATAATATTCTTATCTTGCATGAAATTTTTGGATTTGGCTAGTTGTGTTCGAATTTTTATGAAAATTTTGCATGTATGCATAGACTGTTCTCGTTTCATGCTTCCCTCATGATTGTTCTTTCACGGTTTCACCTAGTTTCTTGATTGGATTCATTCAAGGATTGCTGGCTGATGTTAGGGAATCATGTTAGGGTCCTCTTGGTTGAATTAGATGGTCCTTTAAGGTGAGAAAAGAAGGAGGCTGAAGCTATTTTGTTTCACAGGCTATCAAGTCGGCGAATATCGGGATTTCCGAAACGTGGTTCGCTAGGGCTGTGTAGGGATCGGTTCAAAGCAAGGCATGGATTGTTGGAACCACCCAGATTTTCGCTTCGTCTGGACGGCGGAGATCCGGCCGGTCGGCATCCGGAGCCGGCTGACAGCAAGCCATAAAGGCTTGCTGCTGCACGACCGAAGGGAAAGGTTGAAGAGGGGGAAGTCTGTTCGTGATGGGTTTGGGAAATTGGGTTTCTTCTATTTCTGGTTATGGGTTTTTAGGCTGGCCGAGCTTGGGTCTTGGGTCCGGGTTGGGTCTAAAATAATGCGGGTCAAGTTAGTTGGGTCCGGGTTGTGCTTGTTGTGCTCGGATATTTTTAAATTTTAAATTTTAAATTCATTATTAGTTATGAATTTTTAATGGACTTATTCTAAGTAATTAAATTAAATGGATCACTTTGGTTTTATTAATTAGGCTTAGAAAATTATTTAAGTCCAATAATTTTTTTTATGGGCCTAGGGTCATGGAAATTATTGGTCAAGTTTTTGGGATATTGGGCTCATTTGGTCAGTCTAGGTAATTAATGGTCTTGGGCCTGGTTTTTGAGCCAGATATGTCTTATTGGACTTGAATAAATTATTTGGGCTTAAATATAAGTTCAGGGCTTAAGTTTAGTTATTGGGTCAGTCTAGAAGTTAATGGGCCTAAGTCTAAGGAGTCAGTAGCCTGAACCAATCCATGAAAAAAATATGCATGATCCGTAAATATATATTTAATTATTGCATGAATATTTTATGTATGAAAAAGTATAATTTTTATATTTATTAATTAAATACATATTTACGGGAAATATTTTATGAAAATAAGATCATGAAAAATTTTATTTATGTGCATGATGCTATATGTATATGTGTGATGCTGGACAATGAAAAATATTTTAAGGGAGTTGAAGGGGGTGTGTGACAACCTACGGGATTGGAGATGGGATGCCTAGGCTCGGAGACCTTTCCATATGACACGGGACTGTGGGTCGGGATACTGGGGCCCGATTTCCTTTCCATACGATTATTATTATGTTTGCCTACGGATCCGGGGTCAGCCTGGTGAAGGGGCCAAGAGGTAGAGATCCCACCGCCACGTACGCTGATTTTAGATTGATCAATCGACATGACACGTCACACAGCATGGATATAACCTTCAAATTTTTAAATGATGATATGCCCTTATTATGATGCATGATTATGTATGAGTATGTATTCTATGTTATGTGATGATCATGATACATGTATTATAAAGACATTCATGGATATATATATATATATATATATATATATATATATATATATATATTATTTATTATGTATCTTGCATGTATGATATTGTGCATTATTTTTATTCATGTTGTTACTATGAGATAGAACGTGTTGAGCTTCTAGGATCACTAGAATTAAATGGTGCAGGTGAGCAAGAATATGATATAGAGAATGTAGCCCCGACTGGCGGTGGAGACGTATGAGCCTCCCGACAGCCGGCTAGCCCGTGACCATCGCTCTAGTCATGTCTTTAGTGATTTTGAATATTATTACATTTTCGCACATGTTTTATGATTTAATTACGGGTTTATGGGTTTTAGGTGAGGATTTTTATGAGAGGTTGATGATGATTTTATTGCATGGGTTATACTTAGTTTATTTGCCTGCAAATTCTTGTTATGGATTTTAGTTGGAACATTTTTATGGAAAATTATTTATGTTTATAAATATTTTATAAAGTAATTATTTACTATATATATATATATATATTATATTAAGTATTGTTTTTTTTATTCATTTATAGATGCATGATTTTTAAATATATTTTATATTAAATATTTAGTTATTTATGTGTTAAAAAAAATTTAGTGATAGTAGGAACTAGTCGTTTCAGAGTGACTGGCAGAGTGAGAAGACTTTTCGTACTCTCGATGAGATGCTTTGAGCTACAGTCATGGATTTTGGACCAGCGTGGCATGACCATTTGGCGTTGGTGGAGTTTGCTTATAACAACAGTTACCAAAGCAACATTGGCATGACACCATTCGAGGCCTTATACGGACGCCGTTGTCGTACGCCTTTGTTTTGGAACGAAGTTGGCAAACGATAAGTCGAAAGTCCACAGATGATTCAGAAGATGACTGATGCAGTGGAGATGATTCGTAAGAGGATTAAGGGAGCCTAGGATTGACAGGCTAGCTACGCTAACACTCACCACAGACCATTGAATTTTTAGGTAGGGGAACATGTGTTCCTACGAGTGTCACCTTTACGGAAGGTGATGAGGTTTGGACTCAAGGGCAAGTTGTCGCCGAGAATTATCGGTCTGTTTGAGATTTTTGAGAAAGTTGGAGACGTGACTTATCGTCTAGCTTTGCCTCCGTATCTTTCCAGCATCCATGATGTATTTCACGTGTCCTTGCTGAGACAGTACGTGGAGGATGAGTCGCACATCTTGCATCCGACTAAGGTGCAATTGGAACTGGATCTGTCATATGTGGAAATACCTCTCAGAATTCTCGACAGAAAGGACAAGGTGCTTTGCAATAAGCGTATACCTTTGGTGATGGTGCAGTGGCAGTATAGGGGAACCGAGGAAGCAACTTGGGAGCTGGAGAGCCGGATGCGAGCTGAGTATCTAGAGTTGTTTTGATGTTTTGTACTTTTATTTTTAAGGAAGATTTGTACTTTTTAATGTTCAGTTGTAATAAAGAACATTGTTTTACTTTCCGAGTTTTACTCTAGACTAAAATTTCGAGGAAGAAATTTTTTAAGGGGGGAAGAATGTAGTGACCCGTATCTAAAATTAAGGATTAATTGTAATTAATCCAATGATCATGTTTAGATTAAGTAAAACATGATTAAGAAAATTTCAGATGGATTTACAGAGTCCGAAAATTGAATCTGAACGCTCGAAAATGGCCAGGAAGTTTCCGAGTCTTAGGCAAGATCGGAGGATCCAAAGTCAGGATCGGAGGCTTCGAACGTGTTCGGACGCTCCGTCGGCAGGTTCAGACGATCCGAACAGGACCAGGGCTTACATCATCATCTACGTTAGTAAGGTGACATCATTTCTTATGTGTGGATGGGACTTCGGACGATCCGAAGTCAGGATCGGACGATCTTTTCGTGTTCTGAGGCTTCGAACTGGGTTCGGACGGTCCAAACTCCGTCTATAAATAGAGGAGCCGAGATTCATTTTAACTCGCACCTTTCCTCTCTTATCTCTCGATTCCTTAGCCTTTTAAATTAGATCTAGGGAATTCTAGGCGTCCTATTGGGAATCTGGAATTGGCATAGCGATCCAGGCATCGTAGCGGAGATGTGGCCTAGTTTTGAGTAAAGCAGCAGCAAAGGGCTGACGACGGACGTAGGTATATATTTGGCTTCCTAAAAATATTTAAGAGTATAGAATATCTTAATTAAGGATTTTGGAGCTTAGTTAATAATGCATGGGTATTTGCATTGTAGACGCAGTAGTGTGGACTTGTAGGCGTGAGATCTAGACCAGTGGTGCTAGGATTTGCCGTAGTGTTAGAGGTACGTAAGTACTGACCGATATAGACGCCATGATATATATTCTTATATGTTTCATGAGTATGTGCTATGTGTTTTACCATGTTTTACGGCTTTAGCACATGCATGTTTTTACGGTAGACTACATCTGGTATGATGTGAGTCATGACAGTTTCCATCGGTGAGGGATTACTCCTTATGGATTCGTGTCGGGAGAGGGGAGACTCAGCCCCTGGTTTTGCTATCACTAAGAGCGGCCACGACGGTGGGTTTTGACGCTATAGTTGATAGAAGAATATACAAGTACCCCGCGGAGTCGCTCTCTTAGCACGGTACTGTAAATTCATGGCACCCTGAGTACACTATTTTAACCAGTATTTTAAAATTCATTTGTTTGCTGCATATTAGTTTACATATAATTTCTTTTGTATTGATTGTTGTAGCTCATGCTCCTGTGTTTGGTATTTTGGGTACCTCTTGGCGGGGTAGGTTTGAGGCTGGACAGTCCAGGTGACTCGCAGCAGGGTTGAGTTCATTACCTGTTGCAGTGAGAGTTTAGCGGTAGGTCTTGTGACCCTAAGACTTTCGAGTTTGTTGTATAAGAGTAATTATACACTTTTGTTATCGTTGGTTGTATTTTGCCGATTGGATTTGTTGTATTTTGTGTAATAAGCTATTCACACTTTTAATATTATTGCATGCGCTTATTTAACTCTGATTAGGTAGTGGTTTCGGGTAGCGTCACTACACTTAAGGGGCAGGGGATTTGGATTTTTTTAAGTTTGGGAAGGGTAGAGGATGCCGGTTCAAGAGGAAGTCAATTCGGATGAGAAAAGGACGAGTTATGTGTTTTTCGGCTTCAATGCTCGTGGCAAGTATTGGTTGAGGGAAGAGGAAAAATGATATGAATCTGACTAGCAATGAAAAACAAACATGATTATTGTACGAATCAAGCCCTTAATTCAATAACAATAATGACTCAAAGATTTTTCCCGATCTTGAAACAAGTAAAAACAAATAGCTAAATTTGGATATTCACCCCTAATTGATAAACAATTAGTAATAAATAATCACGAAAAAATTATAATTCAACGAAACCTTTAAATAACATGTATTTGACAATCTACGATAAAAAACTACCGACAAACGCCACAAAGTTTATGAAACTTTGATAAGCTTGATTTTTTATGAACAAAGCAAAAAGCTTACAAAAATTCTAGAGAGAATTTTAATTGATCAATAATAAAAATCTGAATTCTAATGAATAATGAATCAATATAGTGTTATATATAATTTACAACTCAAAAAGGTAAAAGATAAGACAAAAAGGTAGTTTTCTAATGCCTCTCAAACACTCAAAAATAGAAAAAAAATATCAAAAATATCAAAAATCCACCGAAACACACACAAACATGCCAAACTTTGTGTGTGCACGGACCCTGGATAAGGGTCCAGACTGTTGGAATATCGGGTTTTCTCGTGCCCAAGACGCAGCTGAAGTTTAAAAAATTTTATTGACATTCAAAATATGCTTGGATACTCGTATGATTAATAATTATCCGTAGGGAGTTTATGAAGTTATACCTTCGGTGAACAAATTCACAGGACTCCAACTATTTCGAAAAATCAAAAATAGCTCTTGTTGTATATCCCCACGAAAAATCAAACTGGATTTTTTCTCCTTTATTCAAATCAGGTCCATGGCCAGATTTCATGTTCCTCTTCTAAATTGCACTTAAGAAGAAGAAGAAATTTTGCGTTGAGAAAAAAAATGAAAAGACGACTGGCCGAGATGAGAGCTTTGAGCAGAGAAGAAAAAATTTCTTCGCATTATTTATGAGAGCTGCTCTGCTCTTTTTTATCGCCTCAATCAATTTTTCAATTGATTGAGGCAATATTAAATGAGTTGTCGGTTGACAACTCATTTAATCATTATTATTATTTTTAATTATTATAATAATATAATATATATATATAATATATATATATATATATATTATTATTATGAGACCTTAATTCTAATCATCTAAACTCGGGATAAACAATAATAAAGCATACAAGAATAAAAGTAAAGGAAATAATTTTTTTAAAAAAAATAAGGGCTGCGCTCGATCGCATGAACTCGTGCGATCGAGCGCACGAATTATACCTCAAGTTCGCCGGAGAAATTCAGGTGCTGCGCTCGATCCTATGAACTCATGGGATCGAGCGCACCAATTCTGCAAAGTTCTCTGCCTTAACATAAATGAGGGCCGCGCTCGATCCTACGTACTCGTGCGATCGAGCGCACCCTCTGCCCAGAAAAATATCAGAACAGAGCAGGCTTGGTTCAAACTAAAACACCATTCAAACTTCAATCTTAAACATGCATCAACACATCCAACATGCATAATACATTACAAGGTAGTTCTAAAGTTATACAATCCTCCAACTAATAGAACATGCATTCGATTCTTAGTTTACAATCCAAAATTCATCACAAATTTTGAATTATAGTTTCAACTCCTAAAACCAAGGGCCTCACTTCTATCCTCTCGATCACCTATCCATGAGTTCTCTGGCTCGGTTCTACCCCACCTGTTGCCAAGTACACATACAAACAAAGACAACAGTCGGATAATCCAGTGAGAATAATATTTTCAGTAAAAGAGACTAGCATGCAATATCACATAAAAATATCAGTCATGATATGAATCAATTCCAAATATAATCAAGTAATCCATTCAAGTACTGAATTAAAATGATATGCATGACTTTAAAATTTCTAGATTATCAGACTCAGATAATCGAAAGGAGTTCTTCTTTCTTTCTTTCTTCAGTTTGGGATCTCGAGATTAAAATATCCAACAATCACACCGAACTCCCCTTTCGAGGTGGACGAGGTATATTTTAATCCTCTAGACTCTAGGGCATTATAGTGAGTTAATCGACACTTGTAATAAATCGCCTACCCAGGCCACTCAACTATAATCTTCAGATCATCTAATTCAAAAAGAATAATCAATCGGCTCAATATGAATGCATATGAAATCTCATGCATTCAAATATCAATTAAATCATAAGTTCAAATAAGCATATAAACATGCAAGTATGTGATTTCTTCTAGGACACTCGAATCAATCCGGATTCGAGTTAATCGTCCTATTCCATTCCAAATTTGTCTTATACCTTCTTTTCGTTTTACAATCTTCAATCTGTAAAACACAATTCTCAATTCAATATCTATTCAAGTTCTACGATCGATAAGTAAGAAAGTCGATATTATACCGGATCAAATCTTCCAAACCGATCGATGCTGCAATCTCGCAACTCCAAGGACTTCGAATCAATCTAAAGAAGAAGTCACAAGATCAATACCGATAGCAATACCTCATCAAACTCGGTATAATAAAAACAATAGAAACGTTATCCCAAAACTCAAACTGACGGCATAACGGCTATATTCTGATAAACCGGAAACGCAGATTGCATAACATCAATCCAAACAACTCAAATCAATCATCATTCAAACATTCAAACTCAAATCCAACACATCACAAAACCCACAATTTTGAGATATGCTTCCAAAAATCATAACAATTCCGAACGACGCTCTATTTCAATTTCGTCTAAGAATAAACGATAAGAATAATCTCAACAACATCATACCCGAAAAGAATCAAATTCCAACTACATCCAAAAAATAAAAAATATCTGATCGGAGAGAAACTTACGATATAACAAAGCTCTCGATGCAGTGATCGCTAAACTGCCTTCAGAAATAATTTCCAATGGACGGATTGACCGAAAACTCAAATCTGAAAGCTTAAATCACATTTGGTGCTTTTTCCATGGTGGAACACGTTGGGGAGGGAGATGGAGAAGATAAGAAGACTATGTCAAACTTCTAAATATATAACAAAACTCATTTTTGCATTTTAGTCCCTGAAATTTTTGAAAATTGCAAAATAGTCCATGATAAATAAAAAGTCGGCTTTCGAATTCTGAAATCACTGATTATCTCAAATAAAGTCAATTAAGATAAAAACGAGGCGTTACAATTCTCCCCCTCTAAGAATAGATTTCGTCCTCGAAATCAAAGATATCAACTCATAAGATAAGAAATAAGAATTCAAGAACAGAATTAAGGACTCATGTCAGATAAACAAATCCGGAAATCTCTGCCTCATATCAGATTCTGTCTCCCAAATCGCTTATTCTACTCCATGACGACTCCACTGGACTATCACCAAGGGAATCGATTTGGTTCTGAGCTATTTCTCATTTATGTCAAGGATCTGAATCGGTCTCTCAAAATAACTCAGAGTTTCATTAAGTTTGGCTTCGTCAGGTTGAAGAACATGAGAAGGATCTGGATGATATTTCCTCAAGATCGAGACGTGAAATACGCCGTGAATACCAGATAAAGAAGGAGGAAGTGCTAATTTGTAGGCTAGATCGCCTATCTTCTGTAAAATCTTATACGGACCGATGAATCTCGGTGACAACTTTCCTCTCTTCCCAAATCTAACAGTACCTCTAAACGGAGAAATCTTCAAGAATACACGGTCTCCCTGATCGAAAGATAGAGGTCTGCGACGAATATTCGCATACTTCGCTTGTCGGTCCTGAGCAGTCTTCATTCTCAAACAAATAATCTTCACCTACTCAGCCATATCACGAATCATATCTGGTCCCAAGTTTGGGGACTCAGACATCTCATCCTAGTACAAAGGAGATCTGCACTTCTTTCCATACAACGCTTTGAATGGTGCCATTCCTATACTCGTCTGGAAGTTGTTGTTTTACAAAAAATCCAAAAGAGGTAATGAATCCTCCCAACTAGTGCCAAAATCAAGCATTATTGCTTGTAGCATATCCTTCAGAGTCTGAATCGTCCGCTCTGATTGACCGTCGGACTGAGGATGATATGTTGTACTCAAGTGCAAATGAGTACCAAGAGCCTCCTGTATAGTATGCCAGAAATGAGAAGTAAACCGAGGATCTCGTTCTAAAACAATCAATTTCGGCACACCGTGCAATCTGACAATCTCTCTGACATACAACTCGGCCATCTGATCATGACGGTCAATCATTACCGAAATGGCATCGCATCCTCGAACAGAACGGGGTAGTTTCGTGATGAAATCCATCGAGATATGATCCCACTTCCATTCCGGAATAGATAAACTGTGCAGAAGACCACCCGGCCTCTTTCTCTCGGCCTTCACCTGCTGGCAGTTCAAACAACGAGATACAAACCTCGCAACATTACTCTTCATCTTCTTCCACCAAAACTGACTCTTCATGTAGTTATACATCTTTCGGCCTCCAGGATGAACACTAAACCGACTGCAATGTGCCTCTCGTACAATACGCTGTCTCATCTCAAAAATATCAGGCACAAAAATACGGTTATTCACAAATAAAACATCATCCCTGATCTGAAGCTCAGACTGATGTCCAGATCTCACCTTCTCTATCGAATGCTGAATACTCTCATCGGATTTTTGTGCTTCTCTGATCGATACAAACAACTCTGGTACGGCCTGGATAGCACAAACTCTGATAGGATTCCTATCTGATTCAAACTCCAACCCAGAATTTCAACAGTCTTCAATCAAACGAGACACAACGATGGTCGAAAGAGATAAGGAACAAAGCTTGCGACTCAAAGCATCAGCAGCCACATTCGAATTTCCCGGGTAATACTAAATCTTGCAGTCGAAGTCCTTCAATAAATCTAGCCATCTCATCTGTCTCATATTCAAATCAGACTGTGAAAATAAGTACTTAAGACTCTTATGATCATAAAAGATCTCAAAAGACTCACCGTACAGATAGTGACGCCAGATCTTCAAGGAAAAAACAATAGCAGCGAGTTCAAGATCATGCACTGGATAGCGAGTCTCGTGCGGTTTCAACTGTCTCAACGCATACGCTATCACGTGCTTCCTCTGCATAAGAATACATCCAAGACAAGAATGGGAAGCATTGCAAAACACCGTAAAACCTTCAGAACCTGATGGAATAGAAATAATTAGAGCGCTAGTCAATTTCTTCTTCAACTCAATGAAACTGGTCTCACACTCTTCAGTCCAAACAGATGGCGCGTTTTTCTGAGTTAGCTGGGTAATTGGATTCGCAATAGAAGAGAAGCCCTTAATAAATCTGCGATAGTAACCCGCTAAACCCATAAAACTCCGAATTTCAGGCACAGAAGTCGGCCTTCGCCAGTTCAAAACTGCCTCGATCTTGCTGAGATCGACAGAAATCCCATCTCAGAGATAATGTGACCAAAAAAAATGACTCGGTCCAACCAAAACTCGCACTTCGACAGTTTGGCAAACAACTGTTCGGTTCTCCAAATCTGCAAAACAATCCTCAGATGCTCTGCATGATCAACACGGCTCTTCAAATAGATCAGGATATCGTCAATGAAAATAATAACAAACTCATCTAGAAAGCGCTGAAAGATTCGGTTCATCAACCCCATAAAGACTGCTGGGGCGTTAGTCAAACCGAAAGGCAAGACAAGAAATTCAAAATTGCCATACCTCGTCCTAAACGCATTCTTAGGAACATCATCTTCTCGCACTCTCAGCTGATGATACCCAGACCTCAAATCTATCTTCGAATAAACACAAGAACCCTGAAATTGATCAAAAAGATCATCTATACGAGGTAAAGGATACCTGTTCTTAACCGTCGCCTGGTTCAGTTGGCGGTAGTCGATGCAAAGTCTCATGGTGCCATCTTTCTTTCTAACAAAGAGAACAGGAGCACCCCAAGGCAATACACTAGGTCGAATGTATCCCTTGGAAATCAATTCCTCCAACTGCTCCTTCAATTCCTTCAATTCAATTGGAGCCATTCTATACGGAGCTTTAGAAATCGGCTGAGTACCTGACGTCAGTTCGATGTCAAATTCAATATCACGAATAGGCGGTAATCCCGGAATCTCATCCAAGAACACATCAGGAAACTCTCTAACCACTGGTATGTCAGTCAACACTGGGCTAGACTTCAAAACATCCACTCCATAGATCAGAAAACCCTCTTCTCCTCTCTGCAACAGTCTAGTCATAGACAAAACATAAATCAAAGCAATTCTAGATCGAGAACCCTTACCAAAGAATCTCCACTCATCTGTCATCTCTGGTCCAAAACAGACTACCTTCTGAAAACAATCAGCTGTAGCTCTGTACTCAGTCAAAACATCTATACCAACTATGCAGTCAAAGTCAGACAAACCAAGTATAACACAGTCGAACTTTAACAAATTCCCCTCACTACTCAATTCACAATTCCTAACAAAATTCCTCGAAACAATTCCTTCACCAAAAGGTGAAGTAACGGAAACCACGGCAGGCAATGGCTCAAAAGGTAAGGCATGCATCAATACAGATTTCTCAGATATGAAAGAGTGAGTTGCACCCATATCTATCAAAATATAAGCAGGATAACCAAAGATTGTACAGTTACCTGCAATCACATCATCAGGTGCTGCCTGAGCCTGATCCTCAATCAGAGCAAAAACTCTCGCCTGCTGTCGAGGAGGTTGATTCAAGTTCTGGTTACCTCCCTGACGATTCTGCTGTTGGGGCTGGAAAGAGTGAACTGCATTCGTCTGCCTCTGAGGCTGAGATGAGTGTCGTGAAGCATTACCACTCTGAGCTTGCTCCGAGCCTCTCTGGGGACAAAGTCTAGCATAATGTCCCGTCTGCTGTCAGATGTACCAATTCCCAAAAATTCCTATACACTGGTCACTGGAGTGACGACCTCCACACTTGTTACAAGAAGCTCCAGAGGAATCTGAACCCTGTCCAGAAGTGAACTGATTTGAGCCACCAGAGCTCGAAGAACTGCTTCCTGATTTCTTAAATTGTTTTCCCTTCGGTCGGTAGTAATCCTTTCTGTTGCCTCCACTGCTACCACCCTCGAATCTCTGAGGCTGATTCTGATATTGAGGCGGTTGGTTCTGAAACTGCCTCTGTTGCTGCTGAGATTCAATCTGATTCCCTCTCTGCGTCATCAGCCCTGCCTCAGCACCCTTGGCCTGATCCATTGCATCATCAAAGTTATTGGGCCTTCCAGTATTCACCAGAGTAAAGATATCAGGATTCAAGTCATTGATGAATTGATCAGCTTTAGCTTCTTCGTTGTCGGCAATGTGAGGTGCGAAACTCAACAGGCTGTCAAACATGGAAACATAATCCTCGATATTCAGGTTTCCTTCCTTCAGATTTGCGAACTCGGCACCTTTATCCTTTCGCTACGAAACTGGAAAGAACCATTTATAGAACTCAGATTTAAAAAGATTCCAGTCAATAGCTATACCTTGATTCTCAAAAGCCCTCTTTGTCGCGATCCACCAGTTCTTCGCAACTCCTCGCAATTGATGAATAACTAACCTGACTATGCGGTCATCAGAATAGTAGAATCAAAAAGCTGGTCTATGTCATCCAACCAACTCTCGTAGTCAACTGGGTTCTCCATATCCTTAAAAATCGGGGGTCGGAAAGATTGGAACCTCTTCAGTAAGGTTTCCATCGGCGTAGCGGTGGCATCCATCTGATCAGTCACCGTACTGCCGTGTTCATTCGGAGGAGTGTTCACAGGTGGATTCTAATTCGTAGGAACAACTGGCGGTGGGTTCCTATTCAACACTCTTCGAGGAACCATAATCTGATAATCAAAGGTTAGGACACAGATAATCCAATTCCCATAATTCCATAAGGTCCAAAACCTTCTCTGAATAATATCACCACTTCGAGAATATTTGCATTCGATCCAGAACCATCAATTGATATCTCAAGTAATTTCATGCTTATTATTTAAATCACATAATCATGTAATTCAAATAATTCTCAATCAGTAAAGCATGCTCGCATCATATTTAATAAGTCAATTAAATAACTCAAACACATGCGAGAAGCCGATTCAAGCGGACTCGATCTACCCCGCTCTCTTTTAAATTAAGTCCAAGATCTTATCTCTCTGATACCACTTAATGTGAGGCCTCGATTCTAATCATCTAAACTTGGGATAAACAATAATAAAGCATACAAGAATAAAAGTAAAGGAATTTTTTTTTAAAATAAGGGCTGCGCTCGCTCGATCGCATGAAATCGTGCGATCGAGCGCACGAGTTATACCTCAAGTTCTGCCGGAGAAATTCAGGTGATGCGCTCGATCCTATGAACTCATGGGATCAAGCGCACCAATTATGCAAAGTTCTCTGCCTCAACATAAATGAGGGCCACGCTCGATCCTATGTACTAGTGCGATCGAGCGCACCCTCTGCCCAGAAAAACATCAGAACAGAGCAGGCTTCGTTCAAACTAAAACACCATTCAAACTTTAATCTAAAACATGCATCAACACATCCAACATGCATAATACATTACAAGGTAGTTCTAAAGTTATACAATCCTCCAACTAATAGAACATGCATTCGATTCTTAGTTTACAATCCAAAATACATCACAAAGTTTGAATTATAGTTTCAACTCCTAAAACCAAGGGCCTCACTTCTATCCTCTCGATCACCTATCCATGAGTTCTTTGGCTCGGTCCTGCCCCACCTGTTGCCAAGTACACATACAAACAAAGACAACAACCGGATAATCCGGTGAGAATAATATTCCAGTAAAAGAGACTAGCATTCAATATCACATAAACATATCAGTCATGATATGAATCAATTCCAAATATAATCAAGTAATCCATTCAAGTACTGAATTAAAATTATATGCATGACTTTAAAGCTTCTGGATTATCAGACTCAGATAATCAAAAGGAGTTCTTATTTCTTTTTTTCTTCGGTTTGGGATCCCGAGGTTAAAATATCCAACAATCACACCGAACTCCCCTTTCGAGGTGGACGAGGTATATTTTAATCTTCTAGACTCTAGGGCATTATAGTGAGTTAATCGCCTACCCAGGCCACTCAAATATAATCTCTAGATCGTCTAATTAAAAAAGAATAATCAATCGGCTCAATATGAATGCATATGAAATCTCATGCATTCAAATATCAATTAAATCATAAGTTCAAATAAGCTAAACATGCAAGTATGTGATTTCTTCTAGGACACTCGAATCAATCCGGATTCGAGTTAATCATCCTATTTCGTTCCAAAGTCGTCTTATACCTTCTTGTTGTTTCACAATCTTCAATCTGTAAAACACAATTCTCAATTCAATATCTATTCAAGTTCTACAATCGATAAGTAAGAAATTCGATACTATACCGGCTCAAATCTTCCAAACCGATCGATGCTGCAATCTCGCAACTCCAAGGACTTAGAATCAATCTAACAGATGAAGTCACAAGATCAATACCGATAGCAAAACCTCATCAAACTCTGTATAATCAAAACAATAGAAACGATATCCAGAAACTCAAACTGACGGCATAACGGCTATATTCTGATAAACCGGAAACGCAGACAACATAAAATCAATCCAAACAACTCATATAAATCATCATTCAAACATTCAAACTCAAATACAACACATCACAAAACCCACAATTTCGAGATATGCTTCCAAAAATCATAACAATTCCGAACGACGCTTTATTTCAATTTCGTCTGAGAATAAACGATAAGAATAATCTCAAGAACATCATACCCGAAAAGAATCAAATTCCAAATACATCCAAAAAATAAAACATATCTGATCGTAGAGAAACTTACGATAGAACGAAGCTCTCGATGCAGTGATCGCTAAACTGCCTTCAGATATAATTTCCAACGGAATGATTGACCGGAAACTCAAATCTAAAAGCTTGAATCACGTTTGGAGCTTCTTCCATGGTGGAACACGTTGGGGAGGGAGATGGAGAAGATAAGAAGACTAAGTCAAACTTCGAAATATATAACAAAACTCATTTTTGCATTTTAGTCCCTAAAATTTCCAAAAATTGCAAAATAGTCCCTGATCAATAAAAAGTCGGCTTTCGAATTCTGAAATCACTGATTATCTCAAATAAAGTCAATTAAGATAAAAATGAGGCGTTACAATTATTATAAACATAAGGTCCCACAATCATAAATATATATTATATATATCCATATATATATCGTATATATATATATATCTATATATATGCATTTATATATATTGTGTGAGTCCTTAAATCCCAGTCCAACTCGAAAAAATTAATTAAACCCTTTTAATTAATTTAGCTCTCAAAATTTCTATAAACTCTTATAAAACATTTATAATCTTATCTATCGATCTAGTCAAATTTGTTTATCATAAATTTAACTCTTTGAATTTATTATCTCAACGGAAACAAGAAAACCAGTACTTGTGTAACCCTCAATGGTTCAAGGATACAGCTAGCTGTGGGTTCACAACCTTTTGTGATTTAGGAAATATTCCTTTATATGGGCTTACCCTTTTAGCCCAATTTTATGTATCAACTTCTTGATCATAAAATGTCAGAACTCATTTCTGATTTAACCCATCGAATCATGGTAAGAGCGTTAAGTAGCACCGCCTGATTATTCCCTAGGTATCACTGATAGTGCCTGCAAGAACCAGTCGATTATGGTTAACGTACAGTACATTCCCTTCATCTCATATATCCTGATCGAATCAGCAACCATTGGTATATCGAGAGTTGCCTTTGTTTCGATAACTATATTCTATCTTCTTGGATAATGCATAGTGATATTGTATATGTAACTAGAGAAACCATTTCCCTAAAACACATATAATGCCCTGACCAGAGACTGAATACACTATCATATCCTCAGATCATATAGGATATCCACATTTCATAAATGTGTGGTGAATCTCCGACTACAACCACTGACTCCCATGTATGTCAGAGCTACACCCAACCATGCCACTGTGGTGCTCTCCTGGAGCCAGTAAACTGATCAAAGTGCAGTATTAATACACAGAGCCTAGTGTTGCCTCGGGTCATAAGGACTAATGGTGTACAACCATAATCAGGACTTCATCTACTCGAAAACTGATAACCACTTGGAAAGTCCTACGAGGGTAGTTCAATGAACACATCCTATGTGTCACCACCTGTATGCTTCGGACATCATATGTCCATTACCAATTAAACATGGTACTCCACATCACAGATGATAGTCTTAATCTCAAGCGACCATTATCCTTCTTTTGGGCGGCTTAATCGACTATGAACTATGTTTAGAATATACAGTGGAATAAAGATGTGTTTCATGACTATCATCCAATGATATCTCATCTTTCATGCACTATAGTATATTCAAGGTCTTTATCAATGCAACTTGCATGGGTATAGAGATAAAGATTTCCATATACAAAAGATAAATTTTATTAAATAAATATTATTTGTACATAGAGTCAATAATGTCCTGCCAACAGTTGGCCTTATGCGCACCTACTCTAACAATCTCCCACTTGCCCTAATGCCAACTACTCATTAGTTTTAAACCCATTGCTTCGCAATGCTTTTATAACAATGGTACTAACAGGGGCTTAGTAAGCGGATCAGCAATGTTATCTTCAGAGGCTACCCTCTCAACAATGATGTCTCCTCTTCCCACAATCTCCCATATGATGTGGAACTTCCTCAGTATTTTTTTGGATCTGTGATGAGATCTGGGTTCCTTTACTTTCGCAACGGCACTAGTGTTGTCGGAGTATACCGGGACTGGATCAACAACACAAGGAATAACACCCAACTCTTGGATGAAATTCCTCATCCAAACGGCTTCTTTAGTTGCATCCGATGCTGCTATATATTTTTTGTGAAAATTTGCTCGCAAGCGTACGAGTGTCAAGTTTTAGTATAGTGAAAGAGAGAGTGTCGATCCCACAGGGAGTAAAATGAAAATAATCAATACTTGTAATTAAAATAGTCTTAATTTTATCTAGAAAATCAAACTTCGAGAATTTTGCAGAAGAAATAAAATAAATAATGAGAAATTATCAAGCTCACACACACACAAATTTCGAGGAATTATCAATCAGAGAAAAATAGTCCAGAGGTTTTGATTTCACTTGGTCTCGACAATATTCAATCCTAATTAATCTATTTTATGAATTTCCTTCGATTAATAACCAAGAACACTTAGATTATTCTATTCCCCTCTCCCGAGCAACAAATAGAGTGTATCAACTACAATTCGATTTCAATATCCCTATTAAAAATCTAGATGTAGTGATATGTATAAAATGATGTTCCTTAAAGGTTCTATTAAAGCTATATACTCTCCCGAGCTATATAAACAATTAACAGTGTAGTTCCTATTGATCCTACTCAAAATTCCCTCTCCCGAGCAACGATTCTAAGTAAATATAACAACTCAATTTATGGCCAGTAAATTAAGAAGAAATTCAATTCTAGAAACATAATTAATCTATAGAAATTCAATTTATTAAAATCAAAGATTCATGAATATGTCTCAACCAAGCTACGTCAACCTCTAGACTAGAAAAGTTTAGTTCATGCTCAAATTCAATAAAAACCAGATCATGTTTAATATCTCAAACATAATTCAAAAATCAAAAGAAAATAAAAAGAAGAAACAAAGCCGTAGTCTTTCTTCCGTATCCGGTCGAAAAGTCTTCGTCTTCGTTCCAAGCAACCTTTAATTCTTCAACTCCAAAAAACTCACAAAAGTGCTCTCTAGAATCTTGTGTGTATTGGCGACTGATAGATAGTTTAATGACTCAGAAAAATCTCCTAAATATGACCTAACAATCGTCCAAAATAATACCAAAGATATCGCCAAAGTTTCCATAAACAGTCGAACTCTAATATTCCATACAGAGGACGGCGCGGGCGCGCAGGGAATAGGGCGGGCGCGCCTACAATTCGCAAAACAAACTTTTGAATATTCTTTAACGGCGCGGGTCAGCGCGGGCACGCCCTCATCTTGACTTTTTTTCTTGGGTTCTTCAATAACAGCGCGGGCGCGCCTATAGCTCGTACTTAGTCTTTTTCTTCTCTTTTCCAATCTTGAATTTCCTTGTAAACTTCCATCTTTTAAGCTTATTTCCACTTGAACACATCGAAGTCCATAACTTCCTACAAACACAAAAACAACAACAATTTCACGCAATATCTACCAATAAATTCCAAAAGTCAAGTAAAACCATATACAAATTAAGTGCACAAAATGCACTTATCAAATTCCCCCAAACTTGAACTTTTGTTCGTCTTGAGCAAAACTAACACAAACTCCACTCAATTGCAAGAACAACAACCATCAAGAATGACTATAGATTAATGACCTCAGTATGGAATTCCAAAACAATTTAAATCCAATCATATCTATCCTACTAACACTTGAAAAATAAGTTAGCCAGAAAAGTAATTCAACCTCATAAACTCATAAACTCCGCAACTCACGTTTCAAAATACTCTTCTCTTAACTCAATTCAAACATTCACAAATCATGAGGACTTTCATTGTAGAACTGGATCAAATTCAAGGATATATCATCACAACCACACTCAATTGGTTTAATTCAAAGAATGTAGTGTGTGCATGTTTCGATCAAGAATTCATAATCATTAAAGTTTCAATCAACAGTCCATAGGCTAAATTCTCGCAACCCCTCTCCACTAGTATATTGGGCAACTGTGACTTGGTCAATAAGACTTAATAAGCTTATAATGCAAGGCCTGGCTCATGGCTACAAATGAAGGAAAAAAATTCAAATAAGGAGTAATTCACATTTATGCTCAAACTCTAATGTCAACTCCTTTTCATTCACAACTTCACACTTATTTCACTTCATTGATTTCACAACTTTTCTTTTCACAACTTTTCTTTTCACAACTTTTTCAAATCTTTTTTCTTTTCTACTACCTTCCTCATTTCCATTCATCCACCACACCATTCCATATTCACAAATAAAAACTAGGAGCATATAATAATTTAGCATTCAAATTACTCCCTTAAAGGTAAGAAATAGTGTATAAGCTATTCAGGTAGTCAATGTAGTACCTTGAAATAATGATGAATGGGGGTTTCATCACACGTTTACACGCATGTCATTCAATTTTCAATAAAGCTCAAACAAGGTACTAGGGATAACATATATAATAGGTAGCTTGAAAGGCTCAAACGAATTCAAAAAAATCGCCTAAATCATTCCTAATCACAGTTTTGCCCGTATTTCGCCTCTAGGGGTGTCCGAACTAGTTCTAGACAAGTCTCAATCCACAATTAAATCATACAAATCTCAATCAGTGCAGAAAGGAATAATCATCAGCAGTAAACGATGATTTTCACAACAAGTTTCAGAATTCTCGTACCTCTAAGTACTAATATGCGTGTAAGCTCAAATGGGCAACTAAGGATAAATTGATTCAAAAAAATTCAAGGCCCAAAAAATCCAAACAATGCTTCAATCATTTTTATGTTTGTCTGTCTCAAGATTCAGATTCAAGAAAAATCACAGAATATATAGGAGTTCAATTGTTCACTTGGTTCCGTTTATTTCAAAATTTTGTCAGCTAGGCAGGTAGTCATGGACTTCAGTTACAAAACAAAAATTAACATCGTTGGCCATCAATCCATTTCATTATGATTTCTCAAATTCAGCCACACACCAACACAACAGAACTCCTAAGAACCAAACAACTAAAATAAAAACAAAACAAAACAAAAGCAACTAAACAAAAACAATGCAAGTCAGAACTGACACAACTCCCCCAAACTTAGTACATTCATTGTCCTCAAGGAATTAAAACAAGAAAGCATAAAGGACATGTACCACAAACGACGACCATCAGTGGTCGTCGCCATCATCAGCAGCATCAGCATGGGACGGACCTGAAGGGCCAAAAGTGGGTGGCCACTGTGGGTACAGAGGAAATGGATGAGTCGAACTAGCAGCCTGTGGAAACTGATGTCTCAAAGAATCTGTAAAATCCATCATGTAGTCCATAAAGACACCAATAGTCTGCTGAAATGTCCGAAACTCTTGACGGTGCGATCTCAATTTATCCTCCAGAAGAGCAACACGATCGGGCGCAACAGGGGGAACCTGAGGTCGGGGTGCAGGGCCACTTCGTGCAGCTGCTCTCTCATTAAAATCTCATCTCTAAGCGCGAGTTCGGTGCTCAGAAGCCGGTATCATGCGAAAAGGAGTTTGACAAGCAATCGGAGCAGTAGCTTTCAACAATTCTTCATTCTGGCCCCACTCAACTCCAGCCGCTTCACAAAGATCAATGATAAGTGTGGGCAATGCAAACCTGCCAGTCGTCTTACCTGCCGCCACACCCTGAATAGTTTCTTGACAAATCTGTCCCAAGTCGATTGCTTTGCCCTCCAAAATACAATAAACAAGAATCGCTCGTTCTCGTGTCACCTCATGCTCGTGGTCAGTTGGTTTAAGAGGAGCACACACAAAGTTATACCACAGCTTAGCATCAGGAATTAGCTCGGTTTTCTTCAACTTGGAAGGCTGATGATCACGGCCCATGCGCCATTCCGTGCCTGAAACACAAATATGGCTCAAAATCGCCGCGTAATCCACTTCATTCGCTCGGCACTCCGCATACTCATCGTGAAATACTGGCGGAAGGTTGTACAGGGTGTTAATAGTGTGAGCATCAAAAGGCACCAGCTGGCCTCGAACAAGCACTTTCAACTGCATGTGCTTTACTTTCAAGTTCGCATAAAATTCACGAACGACTGGGACGACTGCATCCTGAGGTGGCTTAACAAAATTTAACCATTGACGCCCATTCACAGCCCTACCAATTGCACTCAAAAACTCATCGTTCCCAAATCCCGATGTCATATCAAACCCACGCTCCGGTAATATCGTTTTGCCTAGACAATTTTGATAATGCTGTTCAGCACTCTCATTTCAGAAACGCTGCGGCTCAGGCTCCAGATTAGCATGAGAAGAGGATGCAACAGATTTTTGTTTCTTCTTTGGTGCCATGAATCATACACTTAGTGTGCACCACAAGTCACGCAACAATTAACCAATTTACCACAATCACAACTTCACCAAACTTAAATCTAATCCACAATCCACACACAAAAACAACCGCTTCCACAACAATCCAATAGAATTCACACTTCAAAGATCGATTAATCAATTAAGACTTCAAGACCCACGAATCGCACGAGTAGAATTTCGAAATACTCACCACCCAAAACACTTTTAGAAGTACCAAAAGAACGACTTACTCCATATGAGTCCGAGAAGAGTAGATAATCAAAAGCTTCCCCAATGTACAATCCTCCAAAAATTAAATGAGGTGTGCCCTGGATAAAAATGGTTCGACCGTCCCGCGTCAAATAGATGATGAAAGAAATTAGATTGTGGGGGGTGGAGATGAAGAGATAGACGAGCCGATTATAACAATAAAAGAGGGGAAAAAATCGTGAGGAATAAGGTGGACAAGAAATTAGGGAAAAGATTTGGAAGAAAGGAAAGAAAAGAGTAGGTTATATGGAAGAAATCGGTGTCGGGGCGGGCGCGCGTATGGTAAGGGCGGGCGCGCCTTCGATTCATTTTGTGAGTTTTGTAATAGCAGGGGCGGGGTGGGCACGCGAGTGGTAAGGGCGGGTGCGCCTTCATCTCGAAAAATTTGGCACAAATATGGTACAGGGACAGCGCGGGCGCGCCGAAGGAGGGGCGGGCGCGCCTTGAGCTCGAAAAATTTCACCATTGTCATGCTAGAGGGGCGCGGGCACGCTAATTAATAGAGCGGGCGCCCCTTCGGTTCCAGATTGGTATGCAAAATCCTGCAAAAATCATAGAAAAAACCAAATTACTTCCAAAACAACAAAATTAAAAGTAAAAACAAAAAAAAAAAAAAAACGAGAAAACAAAGACAAAAACTAAAAAATTTGGGTTGCCTCCCAAAAAGCGCTTGGTTTAAAGTCATCAGCCCGACGTGCACCAGTCTTTAGTTGGGATCATCTAGAAATGCACTGGATGCGGGTAGTACTTCGTTGCCAAAGTAGTGCTTGACTCTCTTCCCATTAACTTTGAAAGTTCTTCCATCTGTACACCGCAATTCAATGGCACCATGTGGATAAACTGTCTCTATGAGAAACGGCCCTGACTATCGCGATTTCAACTTCCCTGCAAATAATTTCAACCGAGAGTTAAATAGCAAAACTCTCTGACCCTTTTCGAATTCCCTATGCACAATGATTTTATCATGCCACTTCTTTGTTTGCTCTTTGTAGATCTTGGCATTCTCATATGTTTCACTTCGGAATTCATCCAATTCATTCAACTGTAGTTTCCGCAACTCTCCGGATGCTTCGAGATCCATGTTTAGCTTCTTGATAGCCCAAAACGCCTTGTGCTCCAACTCCAACGGTAAATGACATGCCTTACCAAAAACCAGCCTGTAGGGAGACATCCCAATGGGTGTTTTGAATGCAGTGCGGTAGGCCCAAATGGCGTCATCTAGCTTGATTGCCCAATCTTTCCGATTTGTCTTAACCGTTTTCTCCAAGATTTGTTTGATTTCCCGGTTAGAGATCTCCGCCTGGTCATTGGTTTGAGGATGGTATGCACACGCCACCTTATGCCTGACACCATACTTAGTGAGCAAGATATTAAAAATCTTATTGCAGAAATGCGTACCTTCATCACTGATTATTGCTCGTGGAGTTCCAAACCGCGTGAAGATATTCTTTTGCAAAAATTTAACTACAACACGAGCATCATTAGTCGAGGTGGCAATGGCTTCCACCCATTTCAAAACGTAATCAACTGCTAATAAAATATAAGTGTACCCAAAATAAGGGGGAAAGGGACCCATAAAATCAATACCCCACACATCAAATAATTCTACTTCTAAAATATTTTTGAGGGGTAATTCATGCCTTCTTGAAATATTTCCCGTTCTTTGACACTTATCACATGATTTCACCAAGGTATAACTATCTTTAAACAACATAGGCCAATAAAAACCAGATTGTAGTACCTTAGCAGCAGTTCGGGTGGCTCCAAAATGTCCTCCATAGGGGGAGGAATGACATTGTTCCAAAATTTCATTTGCCTCTTGCCCCGCCACACATCTCCGAATCACTTGATCGGCACAATGTTTGAAAACATAGGGATCATCCCACAAGTAGAATTAACGTCATGGAAAAACTTCTTCTTTTGATGTCTATTCAACTCTGGAGGCATAGCACCACAAGACAAGAAATTCACAATATCAGCAAACCATGGAATAAAGGAACTTACCTCAAAGATTTGTTCATCCGGAAACAATTCCTTTATGCTCTCCTCCTCCTTCACGTTTCTAGCTCCAATCTTGACAAGTGATCAGCAACTTGATTTTCGCTACCCTTCTTGTCCTTGATCTCAAAATCAAACTCTTGTAAAAGTAGAATCCACCTTATCAAGCGTGGCTTGGCATCCTTTTTGGCAAACAAGTAGCTAATTGCTGCATGGTTAGTATAAACAACTACTTTAGTACCAATTAAATATGGACGAAATTTATCAAAAGCAAAAACTACTGCAAGCATCTCTTTTTCGGTGGTAGTGTAGTTTTGCTGTGCGGCATCCATGGTGCGACTGGCGTAATATATAGCTTTGAAAATCTTATCTCTCCTTTGGCCTAATACCGCGCCCACTGCATAGTCACTAGCATCGCACATAAGCTCAAAGGGCTCCTTCCAATCCGGCACAATCATGATGGGTGCTGTGGTCAATGCCGTCTTGATCTTTTCAAATGCCTGCAAACAATCATCATCAAAAATGAATGTAGAATCTTTTTCAAGTAAATTACACAGGGGTTTTGTGATTTTAGAAAAATCCTTGATGAAACGCCGATAAAACCCTGCATGGCCTAAAAAACTTCTGATGCCCTTGATATTCTTCGGAGGTGGAAGCTTCTCAATTGCAACCACTTTGGCTCGATCCACCTCTAATCCATTGGATGACACTTTATGTCCAAGGACAATGCCCTCTTGAACCATAAAGTGACATTTTTCCCAGTTAAGAACTAAATTCTTTTCTTGGAACCTCTGCAAAACAAGAGATAGATTATGCAAGAAATGATCAAAAGAGGAACCAAATACTGAAAAGTCATCCATAAACACTTCCATCACGTCCTCCACCATATCTACAAAAATCGCCATCATACACCGCTGAAAAGTTGCAGGTGCATTACACAGTCAAAACGGCATCCTCCTGAAAGCAAACGTGTCATAGGGACACGTAAAAGTAGTCTTCTCCTGATCCTTCGGTGCTATGACAATTTGATTATAACCTGAATACCCATCTAAGAAACAGTAATAGCAATAACCAGCAAGTCTATCAAGCATTTGATCAATGAAAGGAAGTGGAAAATGATCTTTACGAGTAGCTTTGTTCAACTTCCTATAATCTATACAAACTCGCCAGCCAGTTACTGTACGTGTGGAGATTAACTCATTATTCTCGTTTTTAACCACAGTAATCCCACCTTTCTTAGGCACCACTTGAACAGGAGATACCCAACTACTGTCAGAAATAGCATAAATCACTCCCGCATTCAACAACTTTAAAACTTCTTTTTTAACTACCTCCTTCATAGCGGGATTTAATCGCCTCTGATGATCAACATAAGGGGTATAAGACTCTTCCATCAAAATTTTATGCATGCAAATTGTTGGACTAATACCCTTTATGTCCAAGATTGACCATCTTAAAGCAGTTTTAAAATTTCTCAGAACTCTCAGCAACTTATCTTTCTATACAGCAGATAAATGAGCAGATATAATAACAGGACAAGTAGAATTTTCACCAAGGAATTCATAACATAGGTGCGCAGGCAATGCTTTCAGATCATGAGTTTCATGGGATACCTCTGGTGCACTATTTTCCAATGTTTCAGATTCCTTAGAACTCACCATTTTTTATTTCGGAGCGCTGTCTAGGAATACTTTTTGTTCATGTAACTCCCAATCCTCTTCCTTATCAACCACCTCATCCGCCACCAAACATCGTTCAAGCGGATCAGTACTTCCTGCACATGAAAAAGAGTTATGAGAATCAATAATTTCAATGCTCTTACATGTACTTACCTCATTTGGGCCCCTCATGGTGTGATAAATATTAAAAATCACCCCTTCACCACCAAATCGAAGTGTGAGTTCTCCCTTGTGTACATCGATCAATGCGCGTGCAGTAGCTAGAAAAGGTCTCCCAAAAATCAAGGGAGTTTCTTCATCTTCATCCATGTCCAAAATCACGAAGTCTGCTGGAAATATGAACTTATCGATCTTTACCAAAACATCCTCCACAATACCCCATGGATATGTGATACTCCGATCAGCCAACTGTAATGTGATGGTGGTCGCCCTGACTTCTCCAAGCTCCAAAGTCCTGTAAACAAAAAAAGGCATTAAATTTATACTTGCTCCTAAATCACATAAAGCTCTATTTACCTTAGAACCAACAATAAAAGAAGGGATAGTAAAACTCCCTGGATCCTTCAGCTTTTGTGGCAACTTTTTCTGCAAGATTGCGCTACATTCTTCTGTCAAATTCACCACTTCATTGTCTTGCAATCTCCTCTTCTTAGACATTACATCTTTGATGAATTTTGCATAATTAGGCATTTGTTCCAAGGCTTCTGCAAATGGAATATTGATGTGTATCTTCTTGACGATATCTAGAAACTTGGAAAACTGTTCATCAAGTGCCTTCTTCTTAAACCGCTGTGGATAAGAAAGTTGTGGCTTGTACATCGGTTTAGATTCAGCTTCCTTCTTGGGCTCTTCAACCACAATTTCTTCAGTCACTGGTTCTTCACTTTCTTTGGCTTTGCTCTGCTCTTTCTCTTCTAACTTCTTCCCACTTCTCAACTCAACAGCTTTGCACTGCTCTTTTGGATTCACTTCAGTATTGCTGGGAAATTATCCTCTGTTTTTATCATTCAAAGCATTTGCAAGCTGTCCAATCTGTGTCTCCATGGATTTCATCATAGCTCCCAAACTACACATGTGTGTCTCCATGCTGTCCATTCGAGTTTCAGTCCTCGACATCCTCTTGTTAGATTCAGTAACAAATGTAGACACCACATCCTCCAACGATTCTTTACCTTCCCCTTGATTTTTATTGAATCCCGGAGGGGGTTTCAACACATTTTTGTTGTTGGCATAGGAAAAATTTTCATGGTTACGTAAACCAAGATGATAAGCATTAGGTGGATGGTTACCTCGATAGTTTCCATAGCCTCTGGGATTGATATATTGAGCTTCCTAAGGTGGATGAGATTCATCTATGGCAACCGACACACCTGCAGGTTCTGCGATATTCACCTTGTTCAAAGAAGCCACTTGTGTACTCAACGCAGATAGCTGTGCAGTAATGGATGTAAGAGGATCCACACTGTACACTCCTTTCTTGACTCCCATACGTTCAGATGGCCATTGATAACTATTGATAGTCATCTGTTCCAGCATATCATAAGCCTGAATGGGGTCCTTGGAAAATATGGTACCTCCAGCAGCAGAGCCCACAGACATTCTTGTAGGCACATTCAGTCCATTGTAGAAAACTCTATTTCTTCCCAATCTGCAAAATTATGATTAGGACAACGCCTTAACAAATCTTTGTACCTTTCCCATGCCTCGTATAGCTGTTTTGAATCATGCTGTTGAAAGGTACTGATCTCAATCTTCAGCTGGGTTGCCTTGGATGGTGGAATGAATTTTTCTAAGAATTTCACAGCCATGCCCTCCCAAGTTGTTATGCGTCCTAGTGGCAATGACTGCAGCCAACTCCGTGCCTTGTCCTCGAGAGAAAAAGAAAACAAACGTAAGCGTATTGTATCCTCAGAAACACCATTTATTTTAACAGTATCAGTAATCTCTAAAAAAGTGTGCAAGTGTAAGTGAGGATCAGCTGTGGCAGTTCCATTGAATTGGTTCTGCTGAACCATGTTGATTAAGGCCGGCTTCAACTCAAAGTTGTTGGCATTTATTGTCCCTCTAGCGATTCCAGAATAATGAGCCTGGATCGTTGGCCTGAAATGATCTCTAATTGGAACCAAAGGCAATTCATTGACATCTTCTTCAGCCATGTTTAATTGTTCTTCTCTCCTAGCTTTTCTCAAAGCTCTTGCAGTTCGTTCAATCTCTGGATCAAAGAGCAAAGAATTCGCACTTTGAGATCTTTGCATAAACTGCAATTAAGAACAATAGCAATTTATTAATACTTAAATCAAAATAAAGAAAATCTCTAAATTAAAACTTCAACTAATTGGTAACAAGACTAAAAAATAATCAAAATTACTCCCCGGTAACGGCGCCAAAAACTTGTTGTGAAAATTTACTAGCAAGCGTACGAGTGTCAAGTTTTAGTATAGTGAAAGAGAGAGTGTCGATCCCACAGGGAGTAAAATGAAAATAATCAATACTTGTAATTAAAATAGTCTTAATTTTATCTAGAAAATCAAACTTCGAGAATTTTGCAGAAGAAATAAAATAAATAATGAGAAATTATCAAGCTCACACACACACAAATTTCGAGGAATTATCAATCAGAGAAAAATAGTCCAGAGGTTTTGATTTCACTTGGTCTCGACAATATTCAATCCTAATTAATCTATTTTATGAATTTCCTTCGATTAATAACCAAGAACACTTAGATTATTCTATTCCCCTCTCCCGAGCAACAAATAGAGTGTATCAACTACAATTCGATTTCAATATCCCTATTAAAAATCTAGATGTAGTGATATGTGTAAAATGATGTGCCTTAAAGGTTCTATTAAAGCTATATACTCTCCCGGGCTATATAAACAATTAACAGTGTAGTTCCTATTGATCCTACTCAAAATCCCCTCTCCTGAGCAACGATTCTAAGTAAATATAACAACTCAATTTATGGCCAGTAAATTAAGAAGACATTAAATTCTAGAAAAACAATTAATCTATAGAAATTCAATTTATTAAAATCAAAGATTCATGAATATGTCTCAACCAAGCTACGTCAACCTCTAGACTAGAAAAGTTTAGTTCATGCTCAAATTCAATAAAAACCAGATCATGTTTAATATCTCAAACATAATTCAACAATCAAAAGAAAATAAAAAGAAGAAACAAAGCCGTAGTCTTTCTTCCATGTCCGGTCGAAAAGTCTTCGTCTTCGTTCCAAGCAACCTTTAATTCTTCAACTCCAAAAAACTCACAAAAGTGCTCTCTAGAATCTTGTGTGTATTGGCGGCTGATAGATAGTTTAATGACTCAGAAAAATCCCCTAAAAATGACCTAACAATCGTCCAAAATAATACCAAAGATATCCCCAAATCTTCCATAAACAGTCGAACTCTAATATTCCATACAGACGACGGTGCGGGCGCGCAGGGAATAGGGTTGGTGCGCCTACAATTCGCAAAACAAACTTTTGAATTTTCTTCAACGGCGCGGGCGCGCCTAGGGTCAGCGCGGTCGGGCCCTCAGCTCGACTTTTCTTCTTGGGTTCTTCAATAACAGCGCGGGCGCGCCTATGAATGGGGCGGGCGCGCCTATAGCTCAAACTCAGCCTTTTTCTTCTCTTTTCCAATCTTGAATTTCCTTGTAAACTTCCATCTTTTAAGCTTATTTCCACTTGAACACATCGAAGTCCATAACTTCCTACAAACACAAAAACAACAACAATTTCATGCAATATCTACCAATAAATTCCAAAAGTCAAGTAAAACCATATACAAATTAAGTGCACAAAATGCACTTATCAATATTCTGCCTCAGTGGTGGAATCCGCCACGGTGTCTTGCCTGGAACTCTTCCAAGAGACAACGCCACTATTTAGCATGAATATAAATCCAGAGGTTGATTTCGAATCATCCACATCCGATTGAAAGCTAGACTCGGAATAGCCTTTCAATTATAATTCTCCAGCCCTGTATACTATGAACATATCCTTAGTTCTTCGCAAGTATTTCAGAATATCTTTCACAGTTTTCCAATTCATTGGACCGAGGTTTTCCTGATATCTAATCGTGACACTCAGAGCAAATGCAACATCAGGCCTTGTTAAAATCATACCATACATGACACTACCAATGGCTGATGCGTACGGTGCGCGTGTCATCATCTCTATCTCCTCGTCATTTTTAGGGCACATTGACTTAGAAAGAGAAACTGCATGACACATTGGTAGATGTTCTCTCTTGGACTCTTCCATAGAGAACCTCCTCAGTATGGTATCTATATAGGTGGCTTGGGTCAAACCCAACATCCTTTTTGATCTATCTTTATAGATCTTTATGCCCAATATATAGGATGCTTCACCCATGTAAGACTCGAGATTATTTAATTTTAATCCGAGTATATTTAATTTGAGAATTTTGGAGTTTGAATTGAAATTCTAATATTGTTAAATAATTTAGGATTGAAATTGAATTAAAATATTTCATAAGGACTGAATTGCAAATAGTGGAAATTTTAAGGGCCAAAGTGCAATTTTCTATATTTGAGTGGGACACTTGGCATCTTATGTATACATACATGTAAATACATGTAATTGCATCAGATTTATCTTCTTATTCAACAGAAAAACTGAGACTTCATTTTTTTTGTCTAAATTTGATCTTCAATCTTCATTATTTCAAGATCCGTCTATCCTAATATAATTCTGAGCACGGTTTTGGAATCCTCGCAACAAGAGCTTCGTTGTGATGTAAGTATTATCTTGATTCAGTATATTTCGAAAATATTTTATTGGGATAACTTGGAATTCGATTATGGTTATGTGTTCTTGAGCTTGTATGCGCGATTGTATTGAAGTCGGACCGAGGAACGGGCGTCGTTTGAAGTTGATATGAATTTCCAGCTTTTACTCGCATATTATGCTATCTGATTTGGCTGGGTTTTTATGATATTTGGCTGGTATGATATGTATTTGAGACTTATATGGTTGTTAGAATTAATGGCTATGAGTTTCGGTTACCGGTTTTGTTACTGTTACGCCGCCGGTTTGGAAATGGTTCAGTTTGATCATATTTGAGTGAGCTGAGCTTGATTTGAGTTTATTGCTGATGTTCTTAGGCTAATAATGTTATATTTCCAGATTGAGTCCAGAAACGTCGCACTCGTGAAGCTTCAGTTTCGAATCGGGAAGTATTGATCAAGGTTGGTGAGTTCTACACCTTGAGGATTGAATTGTATTTGAGCCAAATTTTTTATAGAGCTTGTGTGTTTTGTAGCTTGTGGATTTAGCTAGCTCTTTATCAAGAAAGGAATGATACGACGATGATCAAGCTGGGGATGGTTAGTCGAGACGAGTTCAACCTAACGATTCCCTTAAATCACACATTACTTGGCATTATATGTTTATATCTTGGTTATGCATTGCTTGAGTCTATTAGCACGCTTTGTAGGCTATTGTAACATGATGTTGTATTGTATTGTCTTATAATGCATGTTCTTTCTATCCTTGCCACAATATCGTTGATGAGTTATAATGAAACGTCTAGACCTTCTTAAAACTTAAAATGCGGAAAACTTTTTTTTTTATATATATATACTATACATATATTCCCATACATATATGTATCACATTTAAAATCAACTGCTGCTACACGTAGTAATTTAAATAAAAATAAACAATTAAATAATTTAAAAGGGTTTCATGCATGAAACAAAATAGTAAGTATTCCATGTTTAAAACTCAACATATTAAAATAAATTTATCTTAAAACATCCCATAAAAACTGCAACGGTCACGGGGCCACTGTTCCGTGAACTCATACGTCATCACCACCGGTAGGATCTATATAAATATCATCTGACTCACCTGCACCATATAAGCATAGTGAGCCTAGGGGCTCAACATGTCTAAACTTGAATATCAAGGTTTAAAATAATGCATCACATAATCATACTAATACATATACATGATACATGAACATGCATGACAATATTTTCCATAACATAAATACTGAAACATAAATCTTAATCATAAACATCATCTTTCTTCATCATACATAACATAATTGAGCATGGTATTTTTGAAACAGTCTATGGTCCTATCCGTAAGTGTGACTCTTATCTGTGTCGACTGATCAGTCTCTTGAACCAACGTACGTGGCGGTGATAAATCACCTCCTATGGTAGTAAACTACCGCATAAATCATATATCATATGGTGGATAACCACCCTTATGTCACACTACTTCAATTTCCATCAAGAAAATATTTTATTGCTCAACTCATACATAATCATAATCATATCATATAAAATTTCATGAATGCATGCACTGAAAATTTGTCCGTAATATATATTTAATTGATTTTTCATAATAAATATACTTATACTTAAAATATAGACTTCATGCATAAAAATAATTAAATATATATTCCGAACTTAGTTATTTTTCATGGGTTGGTCCAGACTGCTGGTCTCTCTACTAAACCCCTTAACTGACTTAAAGCCCATTAACTAACTTAAAGCCCATAATTAAATAAATAATTTTAAAAATTATAATTTTTTTACTAAAATAAAATACTTAAATATTATTGGGCTTAAATAAAAATATTTAGGCCCATTAACTAATTAATTCATATAAATTCTTGGACTGGCCCAATAAAATCACTGACTGACCCAAAAATTCCTATGGGCCCACAAGCCCATGAAAATCATTGGGCTAACTTTAAAATAATTTTGAAAGCCCAAATAATTTTATTTCTAATTAATTGGCCCAAAAACCAATTAAAACACTAAATACTTAAAAATTAAAATACTCGAGCCCGACCCACCTAGCCCGGACTCGGACCATCCTAACCCGACCCATGACCCCCTGAACCGACCCGGACCCAACCCTGACCCAAGAACCCGACCCAGCCACTCCCCAACCAAGCCCGACCCTTCCCTCTCCTAGATTCCTCTCGGCTCAGCGGCAGTCTACATTCCCGACGTTCGTCCGGCCACCAAATGTCGGGGCACCACCACCACCAGATAGCCCACATTCAGGGGGTTCCAAAACAACAAGAATCAAACCAAACCATGGCCCGAGGAGTGAGAACAAAGCTCTGCACCAGACACCTTCTTCCTCCTCGCTCGCAGATTGAGCAGTCCCCAAACTTTCAATCGTGCGGTTTCTTCCGACAACCAAAGACCGTGAAACCACCTCTCAATCTTAGCAACATCTAAAGCTTTCAAACCCAACAAACCTCACTCAAAATGGTATTCCGAGGAAGGAGAACGAAGTCTTCTTCCTCAGAATCCTAAACTGCCCGATCTGCTGCACCCAACTTGAACAGATTCGACTTGGACCTTTCCAGCCCCAAACCAACCACATAGCTCAACCATGAGGACCCTAAGACACCCCTTAACAACAGCCATTAGCCTGGACTGCACCATGCTAGGAAGAAAATGTGATTCATGGACAAGAATACACAACTATATGCAACAAACAATTCATATCTTGAAATATTCGAACCTGATAACTTCTACAACAAAAACATCATGCAATATTCCGGGACGACGAACGGACCAAAATCTTCAAAGAGCTAGGTTGGAACGGCTATGGAGGATGAGTTTTCTGAAGAAATCGTGAAGAAAGGCTGAAGATGATGATAGGAGGCGGCTGATACGTTTTTGATCGGCTAAAGGAATTAATTTTAGGTTTAAATTTGAGTAGATAATGGGTAGATTTAGGATAATAACTAATATAAATTAATTAGGTAGATAATATAACATAAATATAAGATTTTAAACTTTTAAAAATACCTACTAATCTGATATATAATAATAAATCCAGAAATATAATATTAAAGGATTTTTAAAGATCAATAAAAGTCATTAAAATTACTTATTTTGGCCAAAAATCAATTCTTAAATAAATATGTAAGTGAATACTAAAATTTTCTTGACAAAATACCTTATAATATTATTTTAAGGCTCATAAAACTCATAAAATATTTTTGGCTAAGAATTTTGGTATCTCGTCCGTCCACGTTCCCGTCTACGCGATCAAAAATAATAAATTTCTTAAAAATCTATAATTTCCATAATTATGGATTAAATGCTAAAATAAATTAAATCATGCATATAAATCACATAATATCACATAAATACATTTAACCATTAATTAAAAATTAATTTCTCCTAATTATGCATGCGGATTTACGTTTAAAATTTCCGGGTGTTACATATAAACCTCGATATCAAGTATCAATGACGAGTTGTAACATTGATATTTCAATTTCGGTGATAGCATCAGTGGTGAGTTGAACCTGATGATGAGTGATGCGTTCTAGCATCTAAACCGTGTTGTATATTAAACCTTGAACCTTTATTGTCTAGCTAATTGCCTTGCAGTTCCTATTTGTCTTTTATATTGAAATGTAAGGAATTTGCTATCTATGTTTCAGTATATGTTTCCGTTGTTTCATACTAAGTTTTATACTTACCGGTTTGTCCGACTGTTGTTTTGTTTTGTGTGTGCATTGCAACAGATGATACATGACCGAGTCGTAGAAGGTCTTGAGCGATTGAAAGTGTAGAAAAGTGGCGTTCCAGGCTAAGAATGTAAAAGTGCTGGCAAGAACTTGAGTTTATGTTTATAGCATGTGTTGGTTGTGTTTTTACAAACCTAGTGGATGTAAACTTGAAGTTTAGCTTGAATACTTGTAGTATCTTGTAAGCTTGGCTTTTGAATAAAGTTGTCATGTATCTTGCACATGTTGTTCTGGTATGTTTAGCCTTGTTTACATTGAAATACATGTTGTTAGATTGCAAGGAATTAGCAAAGAACAACACAAGGTAATTCTGCAGAAGTTTGGAACAGAGCTTGCCCGCTCAATCGGTGCAACTCGACCGATCGAGCGGGGCATGTAAATTTCCCAACCCGAGAGTCTGGGATTTCTCGGCCGCTCGATCGGTTAAGTTCAACCGATCGAGCGAATGTACATTTTAAAAAAAAATTTATTTCTTTTTTATTACTTGTGTTTAGTTCTTATGCTTAGTGTTGAGTCATTGGAATTAAAATAGACGCGCCTGGGGTCCCCACAACCCATATCTTTCATCAAGAATTTATTGGACAATCAAACTTTAGTTGATTGCAGCATTTCTACATCATTTCCAATAAGTAGAATGTCATCAACATAAAGTATTAAGAATGTTACTGCATCCCTATGAATCTTTTTATACACACATGGTTCTTCAGGATTTTTAACAAAACCAAACTCTTTGATAGTGTCATCAAATATGAAGTTCCAACTTCTTGATGTCTGTTTGAGACCATAAATAGATCTCTGAAGATTTCATACCTTATGCTCACTTCCCATGGATGTAAACCCCTCTGGTTGAGACATATAAATCTCTTCTTTAATGTTGTCATTAAGAAAAGTTGTCTTTACATCCATTTGCCATATTTCATAGTCATACCATGCTGCTACGCTAGCAGTATCCTAATGGACTTAAACATAGCTACTGGTGAAAAAGTTTCCTCATAGTCAATTCATGGCCTTTGAGTATAACCTTTTTCCACCAATCGAAATTTGAAGGTCAATACCTTCCCATCCACCCCAAGTTTCCTTTTGTAAATCCATTTACAACCTATAGGAACGATTCCATTAGGAGGATCTACCAAGGTCCAAACTTGGTTGGAATGCATCGAGTCAAACTCTGATTGCATAGCTTCAAGCCATTTGGATGCATCGACATCAGAAATAGCTTCCTTGAAAGTTCTTGGATCACATCCAATATCAGGTCCTAACTGATCATTCTCAAGAAGCAGACCATACCTCATAGGTGGTCTAGAGATCCTTTTGGATCTTCTTATTGTGTGTATATCTTCGATTGGTTGTTGGGTGTAAGATCTTCTATAGGTTGTACTTGAACCTCTTCAAGCTCTATTACACTGCCTTTTCTATCCAATAGAAACTCCTTCTCAAGGAAGGTGGCATTCCTAGAAACAAACACCTTTGTTTCTTTAGGATAATAGAAATATTATCCAATAGAATTCTTTGGATATGATGGGCATGTTCATGTTGCATATTTTATTATCATTTTATTGTCATTTGTGTGTGCATTCATTTGTTTTAATTAAGTTTTTGTTGGTATTTCATACATCATGTCTACATTACACGCTCCCGTGTTTATTGTATAGGACGTAGCGTTTTGTCGAGGAAAATATGGAAAAGCCATTGCGCAAGAATGAATTACGGAGCAGCAATGATAAGAAAATCATATTTAATTTTATAGAAGCCCAAATCCAATCTCCACTGTTCAGAATAATTTTCAAGATGTTTTGAAGCATCTTTCCAAATTTCAGCTCAATCTGACGGCTAGATCTCCGGATATAAATTTTACAAAATCGCTGCTCGCTGGAAAAAAAGTTGCGCGCTCGATCCGCATGAACTCAGTGCGCCCTAGCGTGCCTATTGAAAATTTGGGGCAGTAAGTTGGTTTGGTTGTTTTGTGCACGCTTGATTGCACGTACTCGGTGTGCTCGAGCGCACCGAATTTTCCGAGAAATCTGTTTTAATTAGAAAACTTTCTTGAGAAGGACTCTAGTCTTTAAATGAAAGAGTGGGTGCCCGGTTAGCCAACTTATGGCTAAGGGCTTTTATGACTCTATGTAAAACAATATTTTGTTTAATATAATTTACGCTTTTATAATGGCATTGACTTTATCTTTCTTCATATTGTTATATTATGATATACTATTGTTGTTTTGATAAAAACCTTGAATATACTATAGTGTATGTAAGATGTAGTAGCACATGGGGATGGCTATCATGAAACACATCTTATAGTCACTGTATATTCTAAACTGTTCCTAGTCAATTGAGCCATCCGCAAATAAGGATAAGGATCGCTCGAGATTGAGACTAGCATTTGCGATGCCGAGTACCACGTTTCATTGGTATGGAACATAGAGATGTTCAAAGCATGCAAATGGATATTCATATGATGAATGATCGAACTACCCTATTCGGACTTTCCAAGTGGTTATCACTTATCGAGTGGATAAAGTCCGCGGTTTTGGTTGTACACCATTAGTCCTTATTACTTGAAACATCATTGAGATACTATATGCTAGTACTGTACTTTGACTCGTTTATCGACTCTATTGGGGTCATCAGGTGTCGGGATTGGGTACAGTTACGACACATATAGGAGTCGATGCTTTGTTATCAAGGATTCACCACATACTTGCGAGTGTGGATATCCTATGCGATCTGAGGAGATATTAGTGTGACGAATCTCTGGCCAGAGTGCATGATGTGTTTTAGGTTAATGTGTTATCCTAGTAACACATGCGATGTCACTAATAGATCTCCAAGATGTTATGAATAGTTATCGAATCTCGAACGACTCTCGATATACCAATGGTTGTTGATTCGATCGGGATATTTGGTTGAAGGGACCGTACTGTACGCTAACCAAAATCTACTGGTTCTTGCAGGCACTATCAGTAATACCTAGGGAATCATGGGGCGATGTTGCTAGGCGCTCTTACCATGATTCGATGGGTAAGTCGGAAATTGTTGTTCCGAGTCACAAGAAGTTGTGAGCCCACGGCTAGCTGTATTCCTGAACCATTGAGGGTTACACAAGTAATGGATTACTAAAACTCCGTAGAGATAGTTAAATTTAAAGAGTTAAATTTAATGAAAGAGAAGTTGGACTTCTTAACTAAAGGGAGTGGAATTTCCTAAAATGACATAGGGATGGACATTTTTGGAAATCACTGAATTCGGATTCAGAAAAATTATCTTGACTCTAAAAGATGCAGAAATGGTTTCTGTGCACATTGGTGAAATCAGTTTATCAATCGGAGTCACGATGAATTTTATATTTATTTCTATGACAACAAGCTTGGCTTGTTGGGCTTAAGTTATGGATTGTGGGCTTTAAGGAGTTAAAGTCCTTATATAATTATAACTTAATCCAGTCTAGAAATTATCTATAAATAGGACTGCAGTGTTCGAAAATTGTGTGTGATTTTCAGTCTTGAATTTTCGAAAATCAGTCTAGATTATTCAAGAGGATTTTCGAAATCCTCTGTCCCTTTCGGAGAAAATTCGGCTTGTGATTTTTATGAAAAATTACAATCTAAATTAACAGATCATATCTGTTTATTCTCTACGCAAACTTCTGATTGATTTCTAGTGCAGTCAATCAGAGGATTTTGTTTTCTATTCGTGGACCTGATTGAAGAAACGTTCGTTCATCAGTTCCTGGGATATACAACAAGAGCAGATTAAATTGTGTTGGTGTCCATAATCTCGCTTCGAGATTTTAAGGTAAAATATTTAATTGTGATTATTTATTTTACTTACACAAATTTAATCGTAAAAGTTTTGATACCCAGATATGGAATCGTTCCATATTAATAAAATAAAATTTTTAAACTTCCGCTGCACCGGGTATCAATTCTAATTGATCTGAACACCGATTTCCAACAGTGGTATCAGAGCCAGGTTGCTCAGATCAAACGATTAAATTAATCTATTGTACAAAATTTTTAAGCCTCGGTTTTTGAAACAAAACAAATTTTTAAAAATTAAATTTTTGACGGGCAAAACACGGGCAGCGATCGGATCGCTACCCGGGGCAGCGCACGAAGCTGCCCAGCCCAAGCCCCGGTCGGGGCACGGGCTGCCCGGGATTCTCTCGGGCAGCCCGGAAAATTAAAAATTTTAATTTTTAAAAAAATTTTGAATTTTTGAAATTCTAGTGTTTGATCCGATCGAAAATTGTTTTTGATTAGATCACGAGGCATCGGATCGAATTGTTCGAGTCCGAAATTTTTAAAATTGATTTTTGGATAAATTTGAATTTTTGGAAAATTTATAAATTTTATCCGTTAAATTAGATTTTATAAAATTAATTATTTTGGTACAATTGATGATAAGATATGATCTTATGGATGGATAAGATAAAATATGATTTTATCTTTTAATTATGATGTCATTTCATGTTTATCCAATTATTTTAATTATTGAATTAATTATTAGATAAAAGGATGATCGATTGCCATGACCAATGTTTTAGGTGTATGTTAGGTGATTTACATTTGTCTTATTGTTGTTGGTGTTTATTAATGGGCTTGGTTTATAGCCCAATATGATTGTCATATGTAATAAAAGTGGGCCTGGTTTATGGCCCGTTCCCACCCCTAAAATGTATCCCATATTTGTCATCGAAATTTATTGTAAATTTATTAGACTTAGTGGGAGACAAAGATTTGAAGAAATGGTGGGCCCAGCAGACAATGAAGACCGAAGAAATGTAAATTGGAAGCACAATGTAATAGGATTGCATTGCTTACTTACATATCACCTAGGATTGGACCTAGACTTGTGATTGGCAACCACGGGTCGATTAGTTAATGGGATCGATCATCCTTAAATAATATATGATATTATTGATGTATGCATGTTTAGACAAAATTGTATGAATCCCGCAAGCATACATAAATTGCATGATGAGACAAATTTTCAAAATAAAATCCCTCATTTTAAATATGATTTAAAATTGATATCAAGATAAACAAAAGGAATTTTAAATATTGTTTAAATATTCCTATCTTCCATCAATGATCAATGTATGTGATGCTACCCGCGGATACGGTCCGGCTCATATTATTGGGGGGCCCGTTTGTCGGAAAGCTGTACATTGGATCGACACATGTTGTAAGTTGGGTGGAACTCCCATGGGATTGGCTCATATTATTGGGGATCCGCATGGCGACCGTCCATCACAACTTAATATTGATGGGTCATCTTGACATGTCACAATAAACGGCGTCATATTATTGGGCCCTTATTGGACATGAGGTAAAAACATGGAGGTTGCTTTGGAAGCAACTGGGCTCTACCTTTTGAAAATTATGGTTGGCTGATATTATTCGGGAACAAAGTTTGTCAATTGGACTCCATGTTCCCACTAAAGAAAATATTTCTCATTTTCACTAGAGGGTAGTGAAATCGTCAAAATAGTGGGAGTGTAATTCATAAAATGAAATTCGCCATATTTTATGTCTTAGTAAATTAATTAAACAAATCATTGATTATTGTCTGTTTCCTTTTCAGTATACTATTACAATGACTTCTCGCAATCCACTGTTTTCAATTCTCGAACAAAAAAAATTGACTGACGCAAACTATACGAAATGGTTCCGTAAGTTGAAAATTATTCTCACTTCGGAAAAAGCTTTCTACGTGTTAGAGAAGCCGCCTCCGAAGGAAGCCCCGGCTAATACAAGTCCGTAAGAGTTGGCCAAACTTGATTTATGGTGGGACCATGATACCAAGGCCAAATGCTACATGCAGGCTTCGATGTCTGATGAGCTTCAAAGGAGATTCGAGGATGCCGTGAATGCTGCTGACATTCACAAGAACTTCAAGGAACTCTTTGGAGCTCAGTCAAGATCGGAGAGGTATGCCACCGTCAGAGAGCTCATGACGAGCCGCATGCGAGATGGGACTTCGGTTCGAGAGCATGGGGTGCGCATGATTGGGATCATTGAAAAGTTGGTAACACTCGACTTGACTTTGGAGCATGAACTTAGCGCGGACTTGTTGCTTCTATCACTTCCTTCATCGTTTGAAGGTTTTGTGATGAACTTCAATATGAACAAGATAGAGGTCACCCTTGAAGAGATGGTCAATATGCTTGTCACATATGAAGCCACACTAAAAAAGGATAAACCGGTACTCTTGGTTGGCTCCTCTTCTAACTCTAAGAAAGGACCAAGTGGAAAGGGTAAGAAACGTTCTGCCCCGCCCAAGAAGATTGTACCAAATAAGAAGGGAAAGGCCAAGGCTTCAATTGAGATAAAAGATGAAAACGTTTGCCATTACAGCAAGAAACCCGGTCATTGGAAACGTAACTGGAAGGAATACCTCGAACAGTTGCGAACTGCAAAGGGTATGTTTTACATTGAAATAAATGTTTCGCTTAATACTTCTTCTTGGGTATTGGATACCGGATGTGGATCTCACATTTGCAATGATTTGCAAGTGATGACAAGAAGTCGCAAGCTTAGAATGGGTGAGACCCAGCTGAGGCTCGGAAATGGTTCTAGAGTTGAAGCCAAAGCTGTGGGAGACGTTTATTTAATTTTGCAGAACGATTTTAAGTTACTTTTGAGAGATGTTTTATTTGTTCCAGATTTGATTAAAAACATTATTTCTGTTTCTATGCTTGATAGAGATGGTTTTTCTTGCAATTTTTTGAATGGGATTTGCAATATTTACAAGAATGAATGTTTGATTGGAAATGGACAACTTGAAAACAATCTATATAACTTAAAATTAAAAGACATTCCAATAAATTATGTTGATAAACCGGTAACAACGAACAAAAGGAAAATCGATAGTCAAAACCCGGCAAACCTTTGGCATGCTAGGCTGGGTCATATTTTCTCAAGGAGGATGAACAAGCTAGAGGGAGAGGGCATGTTTGATATGTCTGATATTAACTCTCTATCTACTTGTGAATCCTGCCTGAAAGGAAAAATGACTAAATCTCCATTCAAGGGGAAACCTGAGCGTAGTCAAAATCTATTGGATTTGATCCATACAGATGTTTGTGGTCCATTTAGAATTGGTACTCAATTTGGCCACACCTACTTCATTACCTTTACTGATGATTATTCAAGGTATGGGTATTTATATTTAATGAAATATAAGTCTGAAGCATTTGAAAAGTTCAAAGAATTCAAGGCTGAAGTAGAAAACAAGCTAGGTAAAAGTATTAAAGCACTTTGATCGGATCGAGTTGGAGAATACTTAAGTACCGAGTTTTTGGACTATCTGAAAGAGAATGAGATTCTCTCTCAGTGGACTCCTCCTATGACACCTCAGCTGAATGGGATCTCACATTTGCAATGATTTGCAGGTGATGACAAGAAGTCGTAAGCTAAGGATGGGTGAGACCCAGCTAAGGCTCGGGAATGGTTCTAGAGTCGAAGCCAAAGCTATAGGAGACATTTATTTAGTTTTGCAGAACAATTTTAAGTTATTTTTTAGAGATGTTTTATATGTTCCGGATTTGGTCAAAAATATTATATCTATTTCTATGCTTGATAGAGATGGTTTTTCTTGCAATTTTGTAAATGGGATTTGCAATATTTACAAGAATGAATGTTTGATTGGAAATGGACAACTTGAAAATGATCTATATAGCTTAAAATTAAAAGACGTTTCAATTAATTATGTTGATAAACCGGTAACAACAATTAAAAAGAAGGACGATAGTCAAAACCCGGCAAATCTTTGGCATGCTAGGCTAGGTCATATTTCCTCAAGGAGGATGAACAAGCTAGTGGGAGAGGGCATGTTTGATATGTCTGATATTAACTCTCTACCTACTTGTGAGTCATGCCTAAAGGGAAAAATGACTAAATCTCCTTTCAAAGGGAAACCTGAGCGTAGTCAAAATCTGTTGGATTTGATCCATACAGATGTTTGCGGTCCATTTAGGATTGGTACTAAATGTGGCAACACCTACTTCATTACCTTTACTGATGATCATTCTAGGTATGGGTATTTATATTTAATGAAATATAAGTCTGAAGAATTTGAAAAGTTCAAAGAATTCAAGGCTGAAGTAGAAAACAAACTAGGTAAAAGTATTAAGGCACTTCGATCGGATCGAGGTTGAGAATACTTAAATACTGAGTTTTTGGACTATCTAAAAGAGAATGGGATTCTCTCTCAGTGGACTCCTCCTATGACACCTCAGCTTAATGGTGTTTCGGAGCGTCGCAATCGAACTTTGTTGGACATGGTTCGATCCATGATGAGCTTTACTGAGCTCCCACCTTTGTTTTGGGGCTACACGCTTGAAACGGCGGTATTGTTGTTAAACAACGTCCAAACTAAAGCAGTAAATAAAACACCATACGAGTTATGGAATGGCAAAGCTCCTAAGTATTCGTACTTGAGGATTTGGGGATGTCCTGCTTACGTGAAGCAGACAGTGGGAGATAAATTGGATAGTCGATCCACTTTATGTTATTTTGTAGGGTATCCGAAGAATTCAATCGGATATTATTTCTATCATCCTGCTAAAACAAAAGTGTTTGTTTCAAGGAATGCCACCTTCTTGGAGAAGGAGTTCTTATTGGATAAGAAAGGCAAGATGATGGAACTCAAAGAAATTCGAGAAGAACCCGAGATACAAAATAGCGATCCTACACCTCAAGAATCATCACAAGACACGCCTATTAATAGGAGATCCGAGAGGACTTCTAGGCCTCCTATAAGATATGGTCTTCTTCTTGAAGGGGATCAAAGTGAACCCGACATTGGATGTGATCCAAGAAACTTCAAGGAAGCAATTTCTGATGCGGATTCAAATTTATGGCTTGAAGCTATGCAATCGGAAATAGACTCGATGCATTCTAACCAAGTTTGGTCTTTAGTAGATCCTCCCGATGGAATTGTTCCAATTGGGTGCAAATGGATCTACAAGAGAAAGCTTGGGCCTGATGGAAAGGTATTGACCTACAAGGCACGATTGGTGGCAAAAGGTTATACTCAAAGACAAGGAGTTGACTATGATGAAACATTTTCACCAGTCGCAATGTTCAAGTCCATAAGAATCCTTATTGCCATAGCAGCATGGTATGACTATGAGATATGACAAATGGATGTAAAGACTGCTTTTCTTAATGGAAACATTAAGGAAGAGATCTATATGATGCAGCCTGAGGGATACACATCCATGGGAAGCGAGCATAAGGTATGCAAGCTTCAGAGATCAATTTATGGTCTCAAACAAGCATCAAGAAGTTGGAACCAGAAATTTGATGAAACAATAAAGGACTTTGGTTTCATCAAGAACCCGGAGGAACCATGCGTGTACAAGAAAGTAGTTAAGGATGCGGTAACATTCTTAGTACTTTATGTTGATGACATCCTACTCATGGGGAATGACGTAGGGATGTTGCAGTCAACGAAGATATGATTATCTAATAGATTCTCGATGAAGGATTTAGGTGAGGCATCCTATATTCTAGGAATTCAGATCTATAGAGATAGATCTAAAATAATGATAGGACTCACTCAATCAACCTACATCGACACCATATTGAAAAGGTTTTCTATGGATGAGTCCAATAGAGGACATCTACCTTTATGTCATGGAGTTTCTCTATCCAAGTCTATGTGTCCCAAGACTGACGAAGAGATAGAGAAGATGACACACGTGCCATATGCGTCAGCCATAGGTAGTATCATGTATGGGATGATATCTACCAGACTGGATGTGGCCTATGCTCTGAGCATCACGAGCAGATACCAAGCCAATCCTGGTCAAATGCATTGGAAAGCCGTGAAGGATATTCTTAAGTACTTGCGAAGGACTAAGAATTTGTTCATGGTTTATGGAGGGAGAGAATTGAAGTTGGAAGGCTATACCGACTCTAGCTTCTAATGTGACGTGGATGACTCGAAATCAACCTCTGGATTTGTATTCGTGCTCAATGGCGGTGCTGTCTCTTGGAAGAGTTCCAAGCAGGACACCACAGCGGATTCCACCACTAAGGCAGAATACATTGCAGCATCAGCTGCTGCTAAAGAGGCGGTTTGGATAAGGAAATTCATCCAAGAGTTGGATGTAATTCCTGAAGCTGTTGGTCCAGTCCCGGTGTACTGTGACAACACGGGTGCCGTTGCTCAGGAAAAGGAGCCAAGGTCTCATCAGAAGTCCAAACACGTACTGAGGAAATACCACATCATACGGGAGATCGTGGAAAGTGGAGACATCAGTGTCGAGAGAGTGGCCTCTACAAAAAATATCGCTGATCCGCTTACTAAGCCCTTGCCAGGACCATTGTTTGACAAACATCGCGAAGCAATGGATTACGTAGTATGACTAGTTGGCTTTAGGGCAAGTGGGAGATTGAAAGAGTGGGTGCCCGGTTAGCCAACTTGTGGCTAAGGGCTTTTATGACTCTATGTAAAACAATCTTTTGTTTAATATAATTTACACTTTTATAATGGCATTGACTTTATCTTTCTTCATATTGTTATATTATGATATACTATTGTTGTTTTGATAAAGACCTTGAATATACTATAGTGTATGTAAGATGTGGTAGCACATGGGGATGGCTATCATGAAACACATCTTATAGTCACTGTATATTCTAAACTGTTCCTAGTCAATTGAGCCGTCCGCAAATAAGGATAAGGATCGCTCGAGATTGAGACTAGCATTTGCGATGCCGAGTACCACGTTTCATTGGTATGGAACATAGAGATGTTCAAAGCATGCAAATGGATATTCATATTATGAATGATCGAACTACCCTATTCGGACTTTCCAAGTGGTTATCACTTATCGAGTGGATAAAGTCCGCGGTTTTGGTTGTACACTATTAGTCCTTATTACTTAAAACATCATTGAGACTCTATATGCTAGTACTGTACTTTGACTCGTTTACCGACTCTATTGGGGTCATCAGGTGTCGGGATTGGGTACAGTTACGACACATATAGGAGTCGATGCTTTGTTGTCAAGGATTCACCACATACTTGCGAGTGTGGATATCCTATGCGATCTGATGAGATATTAGTGTGACGAATCTCTGGCCAGAGTGCATGATGTGTTTTAGGTTAATGGGTTCACTACAACAAAAATAGACATTAACAACAGTTAAAAGACAACGCTTTTAACAAAAAGCATTGTAAAAAAACTAAACACAACGCTTTTATTTAAAAACGTTGTGTTTTTTTATTTAATTTATAAAAACACAACGCTTTTTAACAAGGGTTGTAGTTGAGCGTTCTTTTTTAAAACTACTACAATGCTTTGTCTTAAAGGGGAAAGAGTAGAAATAAAACTCAAATTGCCATCAGCTCTTTTCGCTCATTATCGAGAACCCTAGCTGCGTGATTGAAGATTTCAATGAGCAAGATCCTTCGATTTTTTTCTCTTCTGCTCTTTCTCAAAGTTTGCTCAAATTTCCGCTCTCGGTAGGCACAATACGTTTATTTCATGCCATTTTCTCCCATTTCTCTTTCTCTTCACTCTTTTTATAATACCCGATACCCTTTTCCCAAAACCTTAGCCGGCTACTTCAACCCGCCGTATCGCCGGAAAACTCAAAATAAATTACAGATTTGGATGGAGAACGGGTTGGGCTATCTTTTCTTACTTATATGTAAAGGTATGTAAATCGCGACCTCGAAGCTAGCTCCGTCGGCCCTTTCTTCCCGCGACGCTTTACGGCCTCTTCTCCATTGTCGAGATTAGTCTGTGGAATTGACTGCCTTAAATCCCCCTAAGCATTTGAAAACCTTTTACTCCCTTTTTTAGGTCAATGGTGGACGAGAGGGTCGAACAATTGAAGCGTACGAGGTTGCCAAAGCTGTTGAAAAATTGTGGGATGGAGAAATATTCCTGAATTGCATTTACTGTGATGGTATTTCATGATATTTATTGATTCATTTATAATTTATTTCAAAATCATGAGCTTTTTTAAATTCTGATTCGATTGAATTTGATTGTTTTATTTGAATATTTGTGACGTGTTTTCAATGGGCATATTCTAATTTGGGAAATTAAGAAAACAAAGTACTTGCTCGCTTACAAATAAATGACAAAGAGCATAATGAATGATTCGATTTAATTTGATTGTTTTATATATGAATGATAAATGATTTTCCAGATTTTTTGTTTGTCGGGGTACTGTGAACTTATTTCCAGTTTGCGCTTTCTAGTTGTTATGCTATAAATGGGGTAGAAACCAGCTTGGTGTGTATATCAAGCCATCATGTAGTCTTTGAATTTTGTTGACATATTCAAATTGGTTTTGTAGTGCATGTTCATGCCTTCCACATATATGATCCCCTGTTTTCTGTATAAATATCTCAAGTGTGTTTTGCAATTATTAAAGTCTCTTGTTTTTTTAGTGTTCTTCCGCAGATATGTTCTATAAAAGCCTATTGTATTAGGTAAAGTTTTGTTCCACGATACATATACACAACCCCTGGTATATTAGCTTGTTACTAATTCTTTCCTCTCCTTTGCCACAGCTTTTTTGGAACCTTTTTGTTGGCATCTGCTATATGCGAACAATATTTAACATTAAACGATTCACACCACATTAAATCTTTGACGTGGATAATTGATATGAATTTAATATTTTTGGTTACAATTACAATTTTGTGATATTTTCTTGCTCTATAGGCTAACAGGAGGGAAACATGGTCATTGGGTATTTTGTCCTTCATACACAGCATGGTGTGGAAGGTCTTGTTTAGAAAGGTGAGTGACAATTTATTCTTTTCTAATTAAGCCTGTCAATGTGGCATGCACATTACACTTCATAAAGCATTACGAAAGTGCATGCATAAAAATCCATACGATGATCATTTTGGCTTATGTTTTGTTTTTGTTTTTTTTATGATTTCAAAAGTTTTAACATTAAATCTATTTAAAAAATCTGAAACATGTGCACGATTCCATTTAAAAAATCTGAAACATGTGCACGATTCTATTAAAACAATCTTTTCTAATTAAGCCTGTCAACAACGGTGTTTCTTGCTTGTAATATAGTTAGCATTTTCTGGATTTTTTGGTTTATGGTATTGGTAGCCCTGGTTCATGATTTCCCGTTGTTTTATTCCTTGATTTTCTGTACAATTATTGCTGGAATCTTTCTTTGCTAAAATTTTGCTTTGTGTCTTGGATATTACGAGTTTGATTCCTACCTGCGTGAGCAGTAGTGTAGGCTGCCATCATTGTTATCTTTTATGTGTGATAGAGGTTTTCGATTGTTATGGTGATTGTCTATGTTTTTCTCTCAAAATTGGCCAAGTCGCCCCAACTCCACGTTCTGCTTATGTCCAAGGCAATTGCTGATTTATTGGGTCAATTTCTGTGTTGGCTATAGGAGCTGGCTCTATAAGAAGATATTTTTGTAGATTTGTCATTATAAGAGACTGGTGAATTATGGTGCCTTGGCTTTCTATTTTATTTGTTTTCCGCAGATGAGTAGGAGTAGGTGTAGGTGTTGAAGCCATTTTTATATGTATTTGGTAGTTTGTATGTTTGGAATTTTGTTGCTCCCGCATTTGGAAAGGTTGCTTTCTTGCTTACTATAGATTAGATGTGAACAAGCTTTTTCTGGAAGTTTTGGTTTTAATCTCATAAAGCATGTTTTGTTCTTCTTCTGTATCATCTCGCATAAAACTACGATAAAATAACCAAATACTATTGATGTAGTACGTGAGAATTTGAGAGCAACAAAGAAGGAATATGCTAAAACAGAGGATGACTTGAAGTCGCTCCAGAGTGTTGGACAGATCATTGGCGAAGTTCTCAGGCCACTGGATAATGAACGCTGTGAGTAAACTTTTGCTTTCATGTAATTGTCAGGATAAAGCATGTCTATCTTCTTGTTGATGTTTCTTATCCTTTTGATGGGAATGTGAAAAAATAAATTCTTCAATATTACGTTATAAAGATGAAGGAATATTATCCCAGATCTTTGGCCTTGATCCTAATATTATGTACTATCATTGTTGGGATCTTGCCCTTCTGATTCGCTAATTGATTCTAAATTTTATTGTGTAATGTAAGCAACAACATCCTCATCAATTGTTTTCCTGAGGTGAATTCACTGTTCTTACTTCGATTTTCGATTTGTATTTTACCTAGCTATTTGCACTCCCATACTGTTAGGGTACTTCAGACATCTGCTTTCATACTCTAATCCCCGTTTTCTACGGAATTAAATTTGGAAATAGTGAAATTGGGAGAGCCCCGATTAGGGAAATTCCTGGTTTTGTGAAATTGTGTCTAGATTTATTGAAAAGAGAGAAATTACAATCAGAATTGAGAAAAATTATTGGTTTCAGGTTCACAAGTAAAGGTCCTTTGGACGGTCATTCGTCACCTCCAAATTTAGCAGCTACCACAAACTGCGGAGTGAGCTTGCTCGCATGTTTGCGCTCAAAGGCCTGTTGGAGGACCCTCATAGATCAGGATGGTACGTAGCTTGTAATTGTTGACCTGTGAAGGAGCCTTAACCTCAAGTAAGCTAGAGAGTCGCGTCATTTTTAATCGATTTCATTAGACTCATTTAAACCTTAAATATGTTGTTTTTCGTGATAGGAATGAATGATTGCAAGGTAGCTTTGGATGTCTTACAAAAGGAGGTGATAGTTTTTGCTCAACCAAATAAAGAATTGTATAGAGAAATGACTCAACTCCTAACATTAAATGCTTTCAGGTACAATGAAAAATACATAGCAGTTGCTTATGACAGAATTAACAAGGAACACCATTCACTCACAACAATGGAAATACTGAATCTGCCAGAAAACATATTGTAAATGAACTTTGGGGTGTTCTTGACACAAATCCTCTCCTCCAATGGAAAACAAAGTTTCCTCAATATAGCAAGTCGAGGTAGAGACGATTGATTAACCAGAGGTATTTCTATACAAATAAGTGTAACACTCTTTTCTTAGTCTTGTTGATTCTAAATAATGTGATAATATGCAGCATGAACTGTTGTTCTGGATGTTAATATTAACTCAAAAGTGATTCTAAATCGATAATTAGGGATCCTCAGTCGTGAGATGTAGTGTTCGGGATTAGGAGATTTTTGAACCTACCCAACCTTTTTTAGCGATTTTCGGCAATGATTTGAATTTTTCCGCTGTGTATAGCCATCTGCTCTATTTCATATTGTTGTATTTTGAGTTAGGATGTTTAAGAGTTTGATTTAACCTCTAGTGTGAAATTTAGTTCGTTAATGTATGATATATTGATTTGTAACTGATCCGTGTGTGATCCACGAAACTTTCAAATACTGTAGTTTGTTTCTACTGTAGTTGTTTCTAGTTCTTGCAAAATTCAGCAATGTTGGAGGTGACAAGTGGCAGTCCATGGAAAATCACAAGAATTTGCCCAGTGTTCAACTTGAAAAAAATTGCGAGAGCTGGGGAGATGATTGGTTAAATGCAGTCAAAAGATTGAGCAGTATGTATGTATTTCTCAGGTTTGTCATATACTTGTTGTATGTTATCGTTATGGCTGAATGTTTGTCTGAAATTGAGAACTAACAAAGTTATTTGCTCTTGTTTTTTATACGTGTTGGATGAGTTTGTCATAGCTATGCATTTATAAATCAAAGGGAGATTAGATTTTACTTCCATAATTGTTTTTTGCTTTAATGGGCACAATATGCTTGTGATTTAGACGACATTTAGTTACTAGTCCATTGACATCGTGGAAGTATTGTATAGATATATGTTAGGTTGTGATTGGAAGAATCTTGGTGAAGTTGCTGATCATGCAACTCTTTTATTTATTGTTAAGCTTGTGATCTTTTGCTGAGGTAGATTTATTTCTAAGAGCTACAAGATTGAACTGATTTTCTTTTTTCTCGTATTATTGTATTAAATTCCAAGAACATATGGATGCTCTTGTTAGCATTTTTTTTCAATAACGCATGCCAAAATCACAATTATGCTTTTTTTCTTTTTCTTTTCCCATGTAATGTTTTCAGTGTTGAGAAGTGGACTTTGAATGAATCTATCTGTTATCATATCTCTAAGGTCTGGTATGTCGTGACTGGTGAAAAACATTATACATTTCAAGGCCATGATGCTCCCTTCAGATGTTGATTTTGTGAACATATTTTTTTTCCCAGGAGATGTACCTATTGCATTTTTCACTTACACATAAAATTAAAGTGTTTCGTTATTGCATCATATTTGTTTTATGTGTGTTTGTTCTTAAATATTTAAGTTTATTTATCATTTTGATCTATTCATATTTTTTTATATTTGTTTGTTCTTATTTTTAATAACTTACAGTATGAAGATATAAATTAAAGAAAAAGAGATTGTTGCGGTTTTTATGAAAGTTCGGGACGCTAACATGTGCTGAAGGGAAGGATCAAATTTTTTTTAGATTAATGAATAGTTTTTTCCTAGAGTTCATTAATTTAGAATTCGTTTATTTTTTATATTTGAATGATTTATAATATTGAAATATTGTATATTAAATTTTATTTTATAAATTTTTGAATTTTGAGTGATTTAAAATACTGAATATTTGTGAATTAATTTTTTTTTTGTTTTTTATTTGAACAAAGACAACGCTTTTTTAAAGCGTTGTCTTTGCCAGAAAAGACAACGCTTTTTTGAAGGGTTGTCTTTTCCAAATACAACGACACTTAAAAAGCGTTGTCTTTTCCAGAAACGACAACGCTTTTTATAAAAGACAACGCTTAAAAAGTGTTGTCATTTTTAGATACGACAACGCTTTTTAAGCGTTGTCGTTTCACTTAAAAAGCGTTGTCTTTTTCAGAAACGACAACGCTTTTTATAAAAGACAACTCTTAAAAAGCATTGTCGTTTTTAGATATGACAACGCTTTTTAAGCGTTGTCGTTGCTGGAAACGACAACGCTTTTTCCGCGTTGTCTTTTAGCGTGGTCTTTTACAACACTGCCTACGACAGCGCTTTTTCGGGGACATTAACAACGCGGAAAAAGCGTTGTCTTTGGCCGTTTTTCTTGTAGTGGTTATCCTAGTAACACATGCGATGTCACTAATAGATCTCCAAGATGTTATACATAGTTATCGAATCTCGAACGACTCTCGATATACCAATGGTTGTTGATTCGATCGGGATATTTGGTTGAAGGGACCGTACTGTACGCTAACCAAAATCTACTGGTTCTTGCAGGCACTATCAGTAATACCTAGGGAATCATGGGGCGATGTTGCTAGGCGCTCTTACCATGATTCGATGGGTAAGTCGGAAATTGTTGTTCCGAGTCACAAGGAGTTGTGAGCCCACGGCAAGCTGTATTCCTGAACCATTGAGGGTTACACAAGTAATGGATTACTAAAACCCCGTAGAGATAGTTAAATTTAAAGAGTTAAATTTTATGAAAGAGAAGTTGGACTTCTTAACTAAAGGGAGTGGAATTTCCTAAAATGACATAGGGATGGACATTTTTGGAAATCACTGAATTCGGATTCAGAAAAATTATCTTGACTCTAAAAGATGCAGAAATGGTTTCTGTGCACATTGGTGAAATCAGTTTATCAATCGGAGTCACGATGAATTTTATATTAATTTTTATAACAACAGGCTTGGCTTGTTGGGCTTAAATTATGGATTGTGGGCTTTAAGGATTTAAAGTCCTGATATAATTATAACTTAATCCAGTCTAGAAATTATCTATAAATAGGACTGCAGTGCTCAAAAATTGTGTGTGATTTTTAGTCTTGAATTTTCGAAAATCAGTCTAGATTATTCAAGAGGATTTTCGAAATCCTCTGTCCCTTTCGGAGAAAATTCGGCTTGTGATTTTTATGAAAAATTAAAATCTGAATTAACAGATCATATCTATTTATTCTCTACGCAAACTTCTGATTGATTTCTAGTGCAGTCAATCAGAGGGTTTTGTTTTCTATTCGTGGACCTGATTGAAGAAACGTTCGTTCATCAGTTCCTGGGATATACAACAAGAGCAGATTAAATTCTGTTGTTGTCCATAATCTCGCTTCGAGATTTTAAGGTAAAATATTTAATTGTGATTATTTATTTTACTTACACAAATTTAATCGTAAAAGTTTTGATACCCAGATATGGAATCGTTCCATATTAATAAAATAAAATTTTTAAACTTCCGCTGCACCGGGTATCAATTCTAATTGATCTGAACACCGATTTCCAACAAAATACATCATATAACTCGAAAATTACTATCTTTTGAGGACTTCTGAAGATCTTTAGACGGCTACATACAGAGAATTCATCTGGCGTCTAAGTTTTATCTTTCTTGTTCTTAGATTTAATTCTTCTTGTTTTTTATTCTTGGTTGAGGAAGACGAACCCTTGAATTTATTTATCTTGTGAGATTCAGATTTTCATTGTTTGATTTTTATCGAGTATCAAGAGTTGTTCTGGTTTATTTCATGCTTGTGTGTTTGATTATTAGATTGATCACCTGATAATTCTTTCGTACAATCTACCGCTAAATTAGAATTCAAATCCATAATTGTTTGAAACATCTGATTTGTGAAGAAACTATGATTAATATTTTCTGTTGTTGAATTTGTTAAATCGTAGGAACAACAATTGACTAGACTAAATACAACCGCTGGTGTTTGTGTTGTCTAACTTCATTAGTTTTACTCATTTGAATGCTACCGTGAGTTTAAATCTAGATTTTTGTTATCGGGTTAATTTATTGGTAAGGGTTAACTTAGAACGCTGGTGTCTAGTTAACTAAAATTAAGGTAAAACAAGAATTAAATTTCCAATGATGAATATTCGATGTGAATTAATTATTTTTAGGGAATCAATGATCGAGTGAATGATTTCAAGGGTATAGTCGACCGATACCAAGTCTCATTAATTTATTGATCTTCCTTATTTTAATTCTTGCATAGTAGATTTTAAAGTTCAAAATCCTCTTTTATTTATTACCAGTATTTTTAAGAACACAAATAAATTTAACTTTCCTCGTGGGAACGATCCCTACTCTCGCTACTACATGTTTATTTATTTAATCAGAGTTGGGTTAATTTGGGCGTGATACGACTAAGCGCTATCAAATTCTGGCATCGTTGCCGGGGAAAGGCGTTTAATTTATTTGTGTTTTTGTTTTTGTTTCTTTGTTTTTTATTATTCCTCCTAGTTCTACTCTTGTTTGTTCGTGCGTGCAGATGAATATTCTTAAGAAGAAGAATTTTCATACGACCCAGATATAGAAAGAATTTTGCTTAGGCGAAGGGGGATTCTTGCGGTGTAATAATTCGAGATGTCAAATCGACAAGTATTAGCAAGTTTTATCCAGCAACACGGAGAGCCATTCTACGCAGCATGGAAGAGATTCAAAGATTTGGAAGCCATCTTCCGGTATCATGATTTTTCTAACTATTCTTTCCTTACATATTTTCTTAATGGTTTGGATGCAGTGACAAGAAAATGGGTAATTGATGGAGCTTTCACAGCCGGTATTTCAATATTTTGCCAAGATGATGATACCATGAGACACCTGTTGGATAATATGGCCGAGTTTGACTATTACTGGTATTCACACTCTCAATACCCGGATTTTACAGACCAACCATTTGAGCTTCAAAAGGAGGAGGGAAGTTGTTCGCAGTTGATCTTACATCCGCTAGAGGATATCATGAGCAAGCTTGTGGCATCGACTGTGGAAACTGTAGAAGATCTGAAAAAGTCTAGATGCGACCTTGTGGAGCACATAGAGAATATCAAGAGATCACTCGTCCATGAATACCGAGAACATGAAGTGAAGCAAGATACTCAAGCGGTGACCAACCCGATTTGGTTCGATGATGATGACTCAGAGAACCAGGATTGGGAGTGCGAATCAAATCATGCTGAATATTTAGAGGCGTTTGAGTCTTCCTTTCCATTAGTACCAGTTTCAAAAGATTTTGGCTTCCGAGAGCCCGCAGAGATGTTCTCTTCCTATGTTTACCAGCTATGGAGTGTTGTTGCGGTGACGAGCTTTAACTGTTTATATTTGGCCAAGCTTCAGGGCTTATGGAACCAAGACCCATTTGTGGTGTCATATGACACTTATTTTGGGCGTCAGCCGCTCTTTGAGCAGTGCTTCTGAGAGTCAAGCCGATGACTGAAAATCAAGCGCTGGCTGGGAGGCAACCCAGTGTCTTTTTTCTTTATTTCATTTTTTTGTTTTTGTTTTGTTTTGTGTTTTTTTTTTCTTTGTTTTCAGGAGCCTAGCCGCCCCATCTGCCATCCAATTTTCAATATGAGTCTCCCATTATTCATTCTGAGGCCAAAGAGAACGACAACGCCAACACTTGAACCAGGGGAGTTCTGTTTTAATTTTGCATCTCGTTATCATTTTTTTATTTTGTGTTTGTGTCGTTAGTACTAGAGCATTGAGGCAATGCTTTGGTTAAGTGTGGGGGGAGTTCATTCGATGGTTTGTCATTTTGTTTGCATTCGTTTGTTGAGTATATGCATATAGTTCGTTCCGTATCATTTGTTAGTTTGTTAGTGTTTGTCGTGTTACATGAGTAGGATGATGATTGTTAGCCTATGATAATGGAAGTGAAAAAAATGAAATTTTTGAAAAAATTTACTCTTGATTGGACATGAGAAACCATAGGTTGATTGTTGAATATTTTCAAGCACGCTTGTTTAACCGGTGAAGTTTAGTGATGTATTAGACTTTGTGGATGTCTGTTGGACCATTGCACGACAATAGGTGTTTGTGGAACTTGATGGTTCTTAAGTCTTGATGATCTTGTTGATTTAGCATTTACTCTCTTGGGTACTTTTTGAAAAAAAAAAAACTTTTATTACATGTTTATGAGCAATCGACTCCATCCCGGTTGCGAGCGAGATGTTTGAAATTCTATTCATCTTGTTTGTGTCTAAGTTTGCGGATAAAATGGGGTTAAGCCTTGAAAAAAATTAGTAAGGCATCAGTTCCATCCGGGCTTGGAAGGTGAATGAAATCTTATTCACTATTTCATAGCTAAGTATGCGGGTAATTATTGGGACTGTCAAAGAAAGAAAATTTGGTGCATAATTTGCTTAAGAGAGTTTGTGTTTTGTTGATGGATTGTTGGGAGGAGAGTTCTTGATTGTGAGACTTGCACTGAATTTTTTTTAGGTCGGTGAACAGTCTTGAAGCGTTGTTCTTTTGAATTTGCATGTAACTGGGGTAACATGACACACACACACGTTCGCATTCGACTGAAGGTGTATCATTGATGATTGAGAGTAGCTATGAACTTGTTTTTTTATGAAAGTGGTTTTCTCTGAGGCTATGATATGTGTGATTCATCCTTGCTTATGTGTTTGTTTTATTTCATTTTGTTTTTGCATAACTTGCTCGAGGGCGAGCAATGATTAAGTGTGGGGGTATTTGATGGGCATGTTCGTGTTGCATATTTTATTATCATTTTATTGTCATTTGTGCGTGCATTCATTTGTTTTAATTAAGTTTTTGTTGGTATTTCATACATCATATCTACATTACACGCTCCCGTGTTTATTGTATAGGACGTAGCATTTTGTCGAGGAAGAGATGGAAAAGCTATTGCGCAAGAATGAATTAGGGAGTAGCAATGATCAGAAAATCATATTTAATTTTATAAAACTCCAAATCCAATCTTCACCGTTCAGAATAACATTCAAGATGTTTTGAAGAATCTGTCCAAATTTTAGCTCAATCCGACGGCTAGATCTCCAGATATAAATTTTACAAAATCACTGCTTGCTGGAAAAAAAGATGCGCGCTCGATCCGCATGAACTCGGTGCGCCCTAGCGCGCCTATTGAAAATTCGGGGCAGTAAGTTGGTTTGGTTGTTTTGTGCACGCTCGATCGCACGTACTCGGTGTGCTCGAGCGCACGGAATTTTCTGAGAAATCTATTTTAATTAGGAAACTTTCTTTGGAAGGACTCTAGTCGTTAAATACATCATATAACTCAAAAATTACTATCTTTTGAGGACTTTTGAAGATCTTTAGACGGCTACATACAGAGAATTCATCTGGCGGCTAAGTTTTATCTTTCTTGTTCTTAGATTTTAATTCCTCTTGTTTTTATTCTTGGTTGAGGAAGACGAACCCTTGAATTTATTTATCTTGTGAGATTCAGATTTTCATTGTTTGATTTTTATCGAGTATCAAAAGTTGTTCTGGTTTATTTCATGCTTGTGTGTTTGATTATTATATTGATCACCTGATAATTCTTTCGTACAATCTACCGCTAAATTAGAATTTAAATCCGTAATTGTTTGAATCATCTGATTTGTGAAACAACTATGATTAATATTTTCTGCTGTTGAATTTGTTAAATCGTAGGAACAACAATTGACTAGACTAAATACAACCGCTGGTGTTTGTGTTGTCTAGCTTCATTAGTTTTACTCATTTGAATGCTACCGTGAGTTTAAATCTAGATTGCTGTTATCGGGTTAATTTATTGGTAAGGGTTAACTTAGAACGCTGGTGTCTAGTTAACTAAAATTAAGGTGAAACAGAAATTAAATTTCCAATGATGAATATTCGATGTGAATTAATTATTTTTAGGTAATCAATGATCGAGTGAATGATTTCAAGGGTGTAGTCGACCGATACCAAGTCTCATTAATTTATTGATCTTCCTTATTTTAATTCTTGCATAGTAGATTTTAAAGTTCAAAATCCCCTTTTATTTATTTCCAGTATTTTTAAGAACACAAATAAATTTCACTTTCCTCGTGGGAACGATCCATACTCTCGCTACTACATGTTTATTTAGTTAATCTGAGTTGGGTTAATTTGGGCGTGATACGACTAAGCGCTATCAGGATACCCTATGAAGTAGCAAAAAATAGATCGACTATCCAATTTATTTTTCACTTCTTGCTTTACATAAGCAGGACATCCTCATATTCTCATGTAAGAATATTTAGGAACCTTTCCTTTCCATATCTCATATGGTGTTTTATTCACTACTTTAGTATGAACATTGTTTAACAACAGCATTGTCGTTTCAAGCGTATAGCCCCAAAACGAAGAAGGTAATTCAGTGAAACTCATCATTGATTGGATCATATCCATCAATGTCCTATTTCGACATTCTGCAACACCATTTAATTGTGGTGTTCCAGGAGGAGTTAACAGAGAGAGAATTCCATTCTCTTTTAGATAGTCTTGAAACTCGGTACTTAAATATTCTTCACCTCGATCAGATCGAAGAGTTTTAATATTTTTACCAAGTTGCTTTTCAACTTCATTTCTGAATTCTTTGAACCTTTCAAAAGATTCAGATTTGTGTTTCATCAAGAACACATACTCGTACCTTGAATAATCATCGGTAAAGGTAATGAAGTAAGTATGTCCATACTTAGTACCAATACTAAGTGGACCACACACATCCGTATGGATCAAATCCAATAGGTCATGAACACGTTCGACTTTACCATCAAATGGTAACTTGGTCATTTTTCCTTTAGGACAAGATTCACATATTTGTAAAGAGCTTATATCGATCATGTCAAACATGTCCGCTCCCACTAGCCTATTCATCCTTCCTTGGGATATATGTCCAAGTCTAGCATGCCATAAGTGTGCGGGGTTGAGACTACCAACCTTTCTTTTTGTTGCTTGAATATTGTTTAATGGGATTTCTTTAATTTCTAAGTTGTATAGATCGTTTTTCAATTTCCCATTTGCAACCAAACATTAATTCTTGTATATTTTGCAAAAATACAAGTGAATCCATCTCTATCTAGCATAGGAATGGAAATGATGTTCTTTACAAGATCAGGGACAAATAAAACATCTTTCAAATACAACTTGAAATTATTATTCAACAATAAATAAACATCTCCAAAGGCTTTTGCAGCAACTCTTGCTCCATTGCCCAATCTCAAGAATGTGTCACTTTCTCGGAGCCTCTTGCTTCTTGTCATCACCTGCAAATCATTGCATAGATGAGAACCACATCCGGTATCTAATACCCAAGAAGAATAATTAATTGAAACGTTTACTTCTGTGGGGCCTCGGGTTGCAAATCTCAAATCTTAAGGGCAATTAATGAATAAGCAATCACCAAGCATCCGAAGCTGTAACAAATAAAAAAAAAAAAAATTTAAAATAAGCTGCGCTCGAGCGGCTGAAAAGCGCCGCTCGGGCGCTCCCTGCCCATTTCGAAGCAGAACTTTCTGCCCCGGGCTGCGCTCGAGCTGCTGTTTTCTGCAGCTCGAGCACGGCCCTGGGCAGATTCTTGCCCACATTTGACAGCTCCAAAACTTGGTAATTGACAGCTCCAAAACTTGTTTCCTTTAATGTAAACACAAATTTATACATCTAACAAAGTCTCAAGCCAGTATACATGCATTTTATTACATCAACCAAGTCGCTAAAGAAACGACAACGATAACGACACAAACTATCTCAAGTTTTATACATGTATTCCAAAACCAACAAGTTCTAAAGTTCCTTGCTTCTAACATTCAAAACATCAACTACAACCCGAGTCCTCACGTGCTAGACTCTCTCCCAGCTGTCAATGACGTCGATGATCAGCTCCTGCCCTCTCTGTTGTCATGCACACATACAAAACAAGACAACAGCCGGATAAACTCCGGTGAGATATAATTCTCAATATAACCAGCATATCGAAAGCGTTAAATAAATCATATTAACTCTATTTAAAACTCGACTCAACAAATAGAATACTCAAACGCTTTAAATACGAATTGATTCACATAACTTCGAAGCCATCAAGATTCATAAATGATCTTGACATGGATATCCATCTAACGAATTCGTAAACGACTCGCAAATAAGGTTAACCGCAACCTTGGCTTAGAATCAATTCGATATAACATCATATCAACGCAAATTTAAAGATCCACTACCTGAGATGGATCGACAACACCACAATCAAATCAAAACATAAACAAGTATGTGATTTTTGCGGGCCAACTCAAAGATTAATCGTTCTTGAGTTTCAAAGTCCTTATTTCGCGATGTCGTCATTATACCTTCGTTTATCGAGGTTCTGAACTCTTCAAATCTGTAAGATATAATCAAAATACATATATAAAACTTCATATCAATCTATCATTTCAGAAACGAGTCAAAACCATCAAGAATTCATCAATCAATTGCATTTCAAACCTCAACTCTTTCTTCGTTCGTTCAAGTCGGCGTCTTGTGTCGTTTATCGTTCAAACTCAACTGAAACTGAATAAAAAAAATACTATAACCTTCATAACATCTCAATAACAACTTCAACTCAGAATTCGGCTATCAAAACAGTTCCAAAACTCGATTAAACGACATAACGATTCAAAATCGGTAACCGACGTAATCCCGACTTCGAAACTTGTAACTCAAACTCATATATCAGCATATATTTAATCAAATTCAATAGAATAAAATCATAACAGCAGCTATAATCATTGATATACATGCTACAAATCATAATCAATCCCTTCAATCATCCAACTTTGATCCGGTGTCGAAACTAGACGCAATACAAATTGCAAAACATGATCGAAAACTCGATATCTGATATCTGTCAATTTTCGAAATTCAAACCATGCTAAAAGATATAAAATCTTATACCAAATTGAAGCCCTTGTCGTAAGGATTCCAGAACACTTTTCGGAATCGAAATCGGATACCCGGAGCAAAAGTTATAAGGGTTTGAAGATCAAAAACTCAAAGAAAAATGGAAGAAATCGAGCTCTGTTCTTATTTTTCTGAAATTTCTCCTTCATACACGTGCATAAGCTGAGTATTCAATTTAATATCTGATAACTTTGAATCCTAATTGCAATTTAGCCCCTCATTTCTTCAATAATTGTAATTTGGTCCTCGGCCCTTATTTTAATTCAATTTCAATCCTAAATAATTTAAGAATATTAGAATTTAAATCAAAACTCTAAATATTCCCAAATTAAATATACTCGGATTAAAATTAAATAAATTCGGATTAATCTCTAATTAATCCCGGGCCTTACAACTTCAATAGAATATACCTTTGTCAGAACGTTTCTGAGCTAGATAATCCTTACAGTTTCTCATCCAATGCCCTGGCTGATTGCAGTGATAGCATACATCGTATTTCTTGTCGGATTTGGGAGCATTCAACAGACGCTTCTTGTTGGGTTTGTTTTTCTGGGTTGTGGCAGAACGTTTCTTGCCTTTGCCCTTTGGCCATTTCTTTGCACGAGACGAAAAGCCAACTAGGAGAACCGATTTCTCCTTTTTCATGGTTGCTTCAAATGAATTAAGCATGGTGACCAACTCTTCAAGGGTGACCTCAATCTTATTCATGTTTAAGTTTACCACAAACCCATCAAATGAATCTGGTAAAGACAATAGCAGGACGTCAACTAAAATCTCATGGGGAAGTACCATGTCTAGGCTTACCAACTACTCAATGTACCCAATCATGTGGACACCATGCTCATGAACCGAAGTCCCTTCTCGCATACGTGTATTCATGAGTGCCTTTACGGTTGTGAACCTTTCAGCTCTTGTTTGTGCACCATACAACTCTTGTAGGTGTAGGTGAATGCTAGCAGCATTCACAGCCTCCTCGAATCGCCTTTTTAATTCATTTGACATTGAAGCCAACATATAGCACTTTGCTTTAAGATCATGGTCCCACCACGTCTCAACCTTCTTCAGCTCATCAGGGCTGATGTCCTTAGCTGCCTCTTTTGGAGGTGCTTTTGTTAGTACATATGTTAACTTCTCCGACGCGAGTACGATTTTTAGGTTTCTTAGCCAATCAGAGTAATTTGGTCCAGTAAGTTTGTTGTTATCGAGGATAACAGATAGTGGATTGCGATGAGCCATATTCGAAATTTTTACTAAAATTAGAAACAGATAAAATGTTACTGATTATTTAATCAAGTTAAGAAGACATAAATTATGGTATTTTATTTTATGAATTACCCTCCCACTGTTTTGACATTTTCACCACCCTTTAATGAAAACAGGAAATCGTATTTCCTCGGTGAGAACATGAAGTCCAACTGGCTAATTTTGATCCCTGAATAATATCAGCCAATCTCAATTGGCAAAGGTAGTTTCCAATTACATCCAATGTAACCTTCATGTTATTCGCCTCGTGATTATATATGAGCCCTATAATATGACGCCTCATATAAATTTCATGTCAAACCAACCCATCAATGTCGAGTTACAGTGGATGGTCCCATAAGATCCCCCAATAATATGAGCCGAAGTTATGGGAGTTCCACCTAACTCACATCACATATGTCAGTGGAAGTCACAGCTTTTCGATATCCAGGCCTCCCCAATAATATGAGCCAGACCTGACCATGGGTAGCGTTCATCATGCAACCACTGTTAATGGAAGGCAGAAATCATAAACAATTTAATTTTCCCTTTAACGGTCTTGATATAAATTTTGAATCGTATTCAAAATAAGGGATTTTAATTTTAAAATTTATCTCATCTTTTGAACATTTCAAAATTGTGCCATGTTTGTAGTATGTTTACCGGATTCATGCAATTTTGTTATCGTATAACCTACATACTATTTTACCATATATATCGCATATATATAATAAATATTTAGGATGATCGATCACCGAGAGCTATGTTGATCCTTGTTTTACCGAGACAAAGATCTAGGTCGTACCCTAGGTAATGCAGGTATGCAATTCAATCCTATTACATTGTATCATTTATTTTACACATATTCGGTCTTCAATTTTCATCGTTATCTTCATCACCTTCGATCTCCCACTAATTCTAATGTCGTACATTAAAATTCCATGACACATAAAGGGATACATCACTAGGGTGGGGATTGAGCTATAAAACAAGCTCATTATGCAATGATAATTTATTATTACAAAACCGAATGATAAATAAATCCTAGCATTCACCTAGCACATTGGTCATGGTTCTCGATCATCCACGGAATAATAATATCATATATTATATAATCCATCAATACATGTATCTTGTAATTTTATCACTAACCGCCACAATTATTCAATGAATTAACAAATTAAATAAAATAAACTCTTTTATTTAATTTCTAATTAATTCAATAATAATTGATTTCTTGTAAAACCTTTTTACTATAAATAATTAGAATCACATTCCAATTATTTATTTCATAAGAAAATTTTATAATTTTACCAAAAATTTATTCCAAGGGCAAATTTACAAAATTTTCATAAAATTTTTATTTACCCAAATTAATTTAAAAATTAAAAGAAAAATGCATCGGGCTACGAAACCTTTTCGATCTTACAATCGGGACTACTCGAAATAACTTCGTACAACCGATCTCAGTCCGAGGACTACCCGAACATTTTGGGCAGCTGCCCAAACAATTCGGGCAGCCGGGTACTGTTCACGTAAACAGCACCCGAAGTACTATGCACGCGTGAACAGTACATGCGCGGGCTGCCCGAACAATTCAAGCAGCCGGTACTGTTCACGTGAAAAGTAACCGAAGTACTGTTCACGAGCTGCCCAAACTTTTCGGGCAGTGATAACCTTTTTTTTAATTATGCGTCTGTTTTTCCGAAAATTTTTCTTATGCGGTTAGAAAGAAAAATACTCAACATGAAATAAACCATACGATACAGAGAACCTGGCTCTGATACCACTGTTGGGATACCTGGTTTTCTCCTGCCAAAGACGCAGCGGAAGTTTAAAAAATTTTATTTTGACATTCAAAATATTCTTGGACACTCGTATGGTTAATAATTATCCATCCGTAGGGAGTTTATGAAGTTATACCTTCGGTGAACAAATTCACTGGACTTCAACTATTTCGAAAAATCGAAAATAGCTCTTGTTGTATATCCTACGAACAATCAACGGGATTTTTCCTCCTTTCTTCAAATCAGGTCCACGGCCAGATTTCCTGTTCCTCTTCTAAATCGCACTTAAGAAGAAGAAGAAATTTTGCGTTAAGAAAAAAAACGAAAATACGACTGGCCGAGATGAGTTCGAGCATAGAAGAAAAATTTTCTTCGCATCATTTCTGAGAGCTGCTCTGCTCTCTTGTATCGCCTCAATAAATTTTTCAATTGATTGAGGCAATATTTAATGACTTGTCGGTTGACAACTCATTTAATCATTATTATTATTATTTAATTATTATAATATATATATATATATATATATATTATTATAAACATAAGGTCTCACAATCATAAATATATATATCGTATATATATCTATATATATGCATTTATATATATTGTGTGAGTCCTTTAATCCAAGTCCAACTCGGAAAAATTAATTAAATCCTTTTAATTAATTTAGCTCTCAAAATTTCTATAAGCTCTTATAAAACATTTATAAGCTTATCTATCGATACAGTCAAATTTTTTTATCATAAATTCAACTCTTTGAATTTATTATCTCAACGGGAACAAGAAAACCAGTATTTGTGTAACCCTCAATGGTTCAGGGATACAACTAGCTGTGGGTTCACAACCTTTTGTGATTCAGGAAATATTCCTTTATATGGGCTTACCCTTTTAGCCCCATTTTATGTATCAACTTCTTGATCATAAAATGTCAGAACTCATTTCTGATTTAACACATCGAATCATGATAAGAGCGTTAAGTAGCACCGCCCCATGATTCCCTAGGTATCACTGATAGAACCTGCAAGAACCAGTCGATTATGCTCAATGTACAGTACAGTCCCTTCATCCCATATATCCTGATCGAATCAGCAACCATTGGTATATCGAGAGTTGCCTTTGATTTGATAACTATATTCTATCTTCTTGGATAATGCATAGTGATATTGTATATGTAACTAGAGAAACCATTTCCCTAAAACATATATCATGCCCTGGCCAGAGACTGAATACACTATCATTTTCTCAGATCATATAGGATATCCACATTTCATAAATGTGCGGTGAATCTCCGACTAAAACCACTGAATCCCATGTATATCATAGCCACACCCAACCATGCCACTTTGGTGCTCTCCTAGAGCCAGTAAACTGATCAAAGTGCAGTACTAATACACAGAGCCTAGTGTTGCCTCGGGTCATAAGGACTAATGTTGTACAACCATAATCAGGACTTCATCCACTCGAAAACTGATAACCACTTGGAAAGTCCTACGAGGGTAGTTCAATGAACACATCCTATGTGTCACCACCTGTATGCTTCGGACATCCTATGTCCACTACCAATGAAACATGGTACTCCACATCACAGATGATAGTCTCAATCTCAAGCGAACATTATCCTTCTTTTGGGCGGCTTAATTGACTATGAACTATGTTTAGAATATACTGTGGAATAAAGATGTGTTTCATGACTATCATCCAATTATATCTCATCTTTTATGCACTATAGTATATTCAAGGTCTTTATCAATGCAACTTGCATGGGTATAGAGATAAAGATTTCCATATACAAAAAATAAATTGTATTAAATAAAGATTTTTTGTACATAGAGTCAATAATGTCATGCCAGCAGTTGGCCTTATGGGCACCTACTCTAATACGGACATAGGTCCGTGAGCCCTCTGTCTTGTAAACTCAAAAGTTGATGATATGTAATGAAGTGCACGGACCCTGTGCCAGGTGCACGGACCTTATGCCTGCAGACCAGGTTCTTGCTTGGTTCCGGGCCTTGGTCCGGGCACCTTCGCGAGCTGATTCCGGCCAGTTCCGAGCCTATCTTCTCTTCTTGGTCTTTATGCAGTCGAATCATGTTTAAACATCTTCCAACTTGATTCCTATGCTCCGCATCTCCTTCATGACTTAGCACCACGTTTGCAAACATTCATTGAAGTGCTTCCTTGAATCGCTTGCTTCGACCTCTAGTCATTGGTCCTTGTATCAGCTCCAACGGATCCCTCATATTCTTAGAAACTTTATCATCATGTGAGCCAACCATGTTCGCATCATCCTCCCCTTCTTGAAAAGGATTTGTCCTCAAATCTCGATCGTCACCTACATCAAACAACGACAAGTCAGAAACATTAAAAGTAGTACTCACGTTATACTCATCTGGCAAGTCCAATTTGTAGGCATTGTCATTGATTATCTCAAGGACTTGAAATGGTCCATCACCCCTAGGTAAAAGCTTTGAATGTCACTTTTTTGGAAACAACTCTTTTCTCAAGTGCAACCAAACCCAATCACCTGGTTCAAACACGACCTTCCTTTTACCTTTATTCACTTTCTTTGTGTATTGCAAGTTCTTCTTCTCAATATTCGCCTTCACCTTCTCATGCATATTCCTCACAAACTCCATCTTTTTCTTACCATCCATATTAACCCTTTCACTCATAGACAAAGACATCAAATCCAATGAAGTTAAAGTATTAAAACCATACACAATTTCAAACGAAGAAAAAATCATAGTAGAATGCATACTACGATTATATGCAAACTCAACAAAAGGCAAACATTCTTCCCAACTCTTCAAATTCATTTTGATTATAGTATGCAACAATGTTCCTAACGTCCTATTAACAACTTCAGTTTGACCATCCGTTTCAGGATGACATGTAGTCGAAAACAGTAATTTAGTACCCAATTTGCACCATAATATTTTCCAAAAGTAGCTCAAGAAACGAGTATCCCTATTAGAAACAATAATCCTAAGCATGCCATGCAATCTAACAATCTCACTTAAGAATAAATCAACAAAATGTGAAGCATCATCAGATTTATGAAAAGCAATAAAATGAGTCATATTTGAAAATCGATCAACCACAACAAATATAGAATCCCTCCCCTTCTTAGATCTCGGTAGTCCTAGAAAAAAAATTCATAGAAATATCTGTAGTGACCCGCACCGTGATCACCTACTATTCAGAAGCTTTTGCATGCATTTAACTTCAATAATAAATCTTCAGAATTAACAGCAAAAAAGCGTAAATAAATCCCCAAATAAAATATTTATGATACAACCAAATCGAATAAATCCGTTGTATTAACCCAAATACAACAGAAAGAAAATCCTAGAAAAAGCCTTGCTGGTCATCCAACGCCTAAGCCCTCTTGGAACCACCCGCATTGTCCAGTCGCAGACCTGCCCCATGGAATAGGGTGTCCAGATACAACAAGTACGGGATTTGATCATGATAAGCTCATTACGAGAGTATGAGTATACGGTATTATATGTGCATGTATGCAAGTGAACTAGGTACCAAGACACGAGGTCAAGAATATCTGATCAAGAACAAAATTGGGTCATGGTATGTGCCACGCTGAGCCGTTGCTACAGAAGGTGACCAACATACTCAGAAGCCCTGATGGTGACCTAACACAAGTACACGTGTGCAACCAAATATCAGTGACCTAACAAGAGATCTGTGTCCAACTGATTTTGGCGACCTAAGACGTGTCTATGTCTCCAACCATCTCCCGTATTGGTTTGGTGGGTTCACATACGGTGAAATTCCTTCCTCGCGGTTTTATGCTTATTAATTTTACTCTAGAGGAAGATTACCTGATGTTTTTTTGGGGTAAACCTGAAGTCTCTATTCGGTCTGTTACGATCCGGTTTTCTAAATGGACTCCGGAGTTCAGGTTTGAGGAGGAGTCTTCAGTGGTTCCGGTTTGGGTCAAATTTCCGAATTTACCCCTGCACCTTTATGATAAAAAAAAAGCCTGTACCCGATAGCAAAGATCCTAGGTAATCCTATTAAGGTTGATGAGATTACTGCTGATGGTTCCAGGGGGTCTTTTGCTCGTGTGTGTGTGGAGATGGATGTTCTATTGGCTCGTCCGGAGCGTATTTGGGTTGGCTGGGGTGACCACTGTCAGATAGTTGAGGTTGTTTATGAACAGGTTCCCCATTTTTGTACTCACTGTCGCTTCCTGGGCCATTCCCTTAAGTTTTGTTCTCGGAATGGGCCCCCCGTTTGCAGGAGAAGACCCCATCGTCGGGGTAAGTCTTCACGTGCTCCTCCAGATTCTGGTACAGTTCCTGGGGATCAGGATCAGGCTGCTCAGTAGGATTTGGGTCCTCCTTCCAGTGTTATTCAGCATGCTACTTCAGATGGTTGGACTGTTCAGAGGGGTAGAAAGCGGTCTCGTCTGCCTCAGCATCGTGTGCTTCCTCAGTCTTTGAGGAATTCCTTTGACGTCCTTCAGAATGTCAAAGAGGATGTTGGTCAGGATGTTGCTTCGGGTGGCATCCCTGCTATTGGTGTTAGTTCTGCATCGGACTCGCAGTTGGTCATTGAGGATGAGTCTGGACAGATAGAGGTGGTGCCTTTTGTTACACCACTGCCAGTTGTTTCTACTGATGCTCAGAGCTCGGGATTTGCTCCTCCAGATCCTGTTTTTCTTCCAGTGTTGGATGTTACTACTGATAGCTATAGGAAGGCAAAGATTTCGGCGGCCCCTCCTGCCTCTTTGAGTCATTCTCCGTTCTTATCAGTTCGCACGCGCTCTCAGAAGTGCTATGGATCTTTGACTCAGCAGCGTCGACAGCGTGTTTCTTCGGGGCGTCCTCCTTGAGTAGCTGTTTGATGATGGTTTTATTAGGTGGGGGAGTACTGCAGGTTTCTCCTTGCTCACTGATGTTTTATTCTGTATTATGGACTCTTGTAGTCTTTTATGCTATATGTTTTGATGTTCTTTTTTTTTCTTTTGGAGAGGTCTTGGCCTAGTCCCCCTCTCTAGTTGGTGTTTTTTCTACTGTGTTTATAAAATAAGTGGCATTGCCACCTTTTTTTTAAAAAAAAAAAAAAAAAAAAACACTAGGCAAGCTAGACCAGCTCTATGTCCAAGCCTACAGTCCCCACAACAATTCAAAGTACTCATGCATTATAACCTTATTCTAAAAGCCTTAACTACTCTATAGCATACTCCCTATTTACTATAAAGAGCCAGAGCTATACCTGCGTCCATCGTCATCCCGCTGATGACGATTGCCCCAGAACTTGGGCACCGTTCCGCTGCAACCCTGGAGCACCTGGACAACCTCCAGACAAAGCCTAGGATGGCTGGAAACACACCAAAACCCCTATAAATGCCTAAGAACCGAGAGAGAAATGAAATTTTGGTGTGAAATTCTGAAATTCAGAGGGATTATTTATAGGCGGAGTTCGGACGGTCCAAACTGGGTTCGGAAGGTCCGATCTACCACTTGTCCGAGCCATTTTGACACCTGGGCTCTGCTGAGTTCGGACGGCCCGTACTGGTTCAGACGTCCCGAACTGGTTCAGACGGCCCGAACTGGTCCGTAAGCTCCGAACTGTTTTGGTCCTTTCGAACTCCTTTTGGACCCCCCGAGACCTACTCTACCATTTTCGGACGTTTTGGAACTGATTTTCCACTTATTTTCACCAAATAAGGACTCCTTAAACATGTTTTGACACTTTTAAAATTATATGTCATTTTCTAACATGTTTAAAATCTCTTAATCTTGTAAAATAAAATCGGGCTGCTACATTCTCCCCCACTTAAGATAATTTCGTCCTCGAAATACATCTTAAGTACCGATACGGACTTGAATAAGAACAACAAGTTCTTTATTATCTCATATCATTTTACAAGACCTCACTGAATCCAAATAATTACTTGTGACATCATGGTCTCAAGACTGGGGTAACTTTCCAATAACCTTTCTTAAGTACAAAAGACTTCCAGAGCAATACTGGGAACACACACCACCACTTCCAATCCTGATTATAGTCCACGTCTCTCATTATCAATCATCATTGTGTCCTGATGAAAATTTTCATCACTTGACAACTCAAAATCATATCTTTATTCTCATAGGAAATCCACCCAAATAAGTCTTACAATCACTTAATAAGAAACCCAAATCATCATGCTAATCATGTCCCTGATCACTATCTGTAACTCTGATAAGGCCAAACGATACTGATCAAAACTATTGGTTCTCCCCCAGTACCACCTGCAAAAACTATCCATCCAAGATGTACACTTGTTAAAGAATCATTTTCAAGACTATTCTGTCAACGGAAACTAAAATCTGTATCTCTGATAAAGTCAGACGATAACATTCAAATCTCTTGGCACTAATCCAATACCAATATCAAATTTATAAGAACATTCATTTTGGTAATTATACCCATTGTTATAACTGTGCAAAATATCAAGACTCAGGTTGTAGTAGCCCGTATCCAAAACTAACAATTAATGAGTAATTAATTGAAGAATCATGTTCGGATTAAGCAAAACATGATTAAGGAAATTTCACATGGATTAACGGAGTCTGGAAATGGATCCAGGAATCTCAAAAATGGTGGGCATGGTTCGGCAGGTTCGGGCGCTCCGAACTTGAGTTCGGAGGATCCGAACATGGACGGAGCCAGGCTTGGTTCTGCTGAACCATGTTGATTAATGCAGGCTTCAACTCGAAGTTGTTGGCATTTATTGTCCCTCGAGCGATTCCAGAATAGTGAGCCTGGATCTTCGGCCTGAAATGGTCTCTGATTGGCACCAAGGGCAATTCATTGACGTTTTATTCAGCCATGTTAAGTTGTTCTTCTCTCCTAGCTCTTCTCAAAGCGCGTGCAGTTCGTTCAATCTCTGGATCAAAGAGTAGAGAACTCACACTTTGTGTTCTTCGCATAAACTGCAGTTAAGTACAACAACAATTTATTAGTACTTAAAATAAGATAAAATAAAAGATCTAAATTAAAATTTAGACTAATTGGTATCAAGACTAAACAAAATCAAAAAGTACTCCCCGGAAACGGCGCCAAAAACTTGTTGTGAAAAATACTCGCAAGCGTACGAGTGTCAAGTTTTAATATAGTGAAAGAGAGAGTGTTGATCCCACAAGGAGTAATTTGAAAATATTCAATACTTGTAATTAAAATAGTCTTAATTTTATCTAGAAAATCAAACTTTGGAAATTTGCTGAAAATTTAAATAAGTAATGAAGAATTATCAAGCTCACGCACACACAAAGTTTTAAGAAATTATCAATCAGAGAAAAATAGTCCAGAGGTTTTGATTTCACTTGGTCTCGACAATATTCAATCCTAAATAATCTATTTTATGAATTTCTTTCAATTAATAACCAAGAAAACTTAGATTATTCTATTTCCCTCTCCCGAGCAATAAATAGAATGTATCAACTACAATTCGATTTCAATATCCCTATTAAAAATATAAATGTAGTGATATGTGTAAAACGATGTTCCTTAAAGGTTCTATCAAAGTTATATACTCTCCCGAGCTATATAAACAATTAATAATGTAGTTTCTATTGATCCTACCCAAAATCTCCTCTCCCGAGTGCCAGATTCTAAGTAAATATAACAACTCAATTTATGGCCAGTAAATTAAGAAGACGTTCAATTCTAGAAACACAATTAATCTATAGAAATTTAATTTACTAAAATCAAATATTCATGAATATGTCTCAACCAAGCTACGTCAACCTCTAGACTAGAAAAGTTTAGTTCATGCTCAAATTCATAAAAAACCAAATCATGTTCAATGTCTCAAACATAATTCAACAATCAAAAGAAAACAAATAATAAGAAATAACAAAGCCGTAGTCTTTCTTTTATGTCCGGTCGAAAAGTCTTCGTCTTTGTTCCGAGCAAACTTCAAATCTCAATCCCAAAATCTTACAAAAGTGCTCTCAAGAATATTGTGTGTATTGGCGGCTGATAGATCGTTCTATAACTCAGAAAAATCCCTTTAATATGCCCTAAGAATTGTCCAAATAAGCCCAAGAAAAACCCTAAAGTTTCCCTAAAAACTTGGACTTTAAATTTTAACACAGATGACGGCGCGGGCGCCCGATGGAACAGGGCGGGCGCGCCTTCACTTCGCAAAACAATCCTTCAAAATTTCTTCAAAGGCACGGGCGCGCCTTCAGCTCGAATTCTCTTCCTAAAATCCTCATATACAGCGCGGGCGCGCCTGGACCTCGAATTTAGCCTTTTTCTTCTTTTTTTCAACTCTTGATTCTTTCTTTAAACTTCCATCTTTTAGGCTTAATTCCCCTTAAATGCATCAAAGTCCATAACTTCCTACAAACACAAAAACAACAACAATTTCACGCAATATCTACCAATAAATCCCAAAAGTCAAGTAATTCCATATAAAAATTAAGTGCACAAAATGCACTTATCAGAGTTAGCTGCAGTTGTATTTGCATTGAAGCTGTGGAGACACTACTTGTATGGTGAGAAGTTCCAGATTTTCACCAACCACAAGTGCCTGAAGTACTTCTTCACTCAGAAGGAGTTGAACATGAGGCAGAGATGATGGTTGGAATTGGTGAAGGACTACGACTGTGACATTAGCTACCATCCAGGTAAGGCTAATGAAGTAGCAGATGCATTGAGTCGCAAGTCTGCGACATTGAACCAATTGACAGTCCAGCAGAAGTTGATTGTTGATTTTGAACGGATGAATTTGGATGTATTCGAACCAATGTAGGTATGCACTTTATCAGCTTTAACAGTTGTACCAAGTTTGCTTGATAGAATTTGAGCAGGACAAGCTTCTGATGAATAGTTGACGTTGTGGAGAAACAGAGATGAAGCTAAGGGTGGTACATTGTACACTGTCAAAGATGGAATTGTTCATCACAGAGGTAGAATGTGGGTGCCAGCAGTAGACTCGCTGAGAGTTGAAGTAATGACTGAAGCCTATACTGTTTTGTATTCTATTCATCCAGGGAGTACGAATATGTATAAGGACCTGCAATCCTTATACTGGTGGCCAGGTATGAAGAAGGATATTGTAAAATTTGTGAGTGAATGCTTGACTTGTCAGCAGGTGAAGATTGAGCACCAGAGGCCGGCTTCTGAAACCTTTACCAATACCTACATGGAAGTGGGAAGATGTTACGATGGATTTCGTGGTAGGGTTGCCAGTTTTACCGCAAAGGATGAACTCGATTTGGGTGATAGTGGACAGGTTAACTAAGTCAACTCATTTTCTTCCAGTCAGGAATAATTTCTCGATGAATCAGTATGCAGAGCTGTACATTCGGGAAATTGTCAGATTGCATGGATTTCCAGTGAGGATATTATCTGACAGAGATCCTAAGTTCACCTCGAATTTTTGGGGAAGTTTGCATAGAGGATTGGGAACGAAGTTAGCTTTCAGCACATCATTCCATCCTAAGACAGATGGTCAGTCAGAACGAGTGATCCAGATACTTGAAGACATGTTGAGGGCTTGCATGATCGAATTTGGAGGAAATTGGGAATCAAAATTTCCTTTAGTGGAGTTTACTTACAACAATAGTTATCAAGCAACTATTGGCATGGCTCCGTATGAGGCTTTGTATGGGAAAAGATACAGAACTCCCCTACACTGGGATGAAGTTGGAGAGAGAGCTGTTTTGGGGTCAGAAATAGTGACTCAAACAGTAGATGTGATAGCCAAGATCAGAGACATAATGTTGACAACTCAAAGTCGACAGAAAAGTTATGCCGACTAGCGGCGTAGAGATTTGGAGTTTGAAGTAGGTGACCATGTATTTTTGAAGGTCTTACCATGGAAAGGTGTGATGAGATTTGGAAAAATAGGTAAATTGAGTTCAAGATATATAGGACCTTTCGAGATCCTATAAAAAGTTGGGGCTCGAGCTTACCGAGTGGCACTACCGTCAAACTTGGAGGGTGTACACAATGTCTTCCATATCTACATGCTAAGAAAATATGTGGCGAATCCTTCCCATGTTATTCGTCATGAACCAGTTGAATGGACGCCAGACTTATCCTACGAGGAGATGCCTGTTCAAATCTTGGATAGACAAGTTCGTAGGTTGAGGAATAGAGAAATCCCAATGGTGAAGATCCTATGGCGCAACCACTTGGTTGAGGAAGCTACATGGGAAACCGAGCAGGATATGCGAGCACGCTATCCTGAACATTTTGGTAAGTCGAATTTCGAGGATGAAATTCTTTTAAGGTGGGTAGAGTTGTAAGGTCCAAAAAGTCCACTAGCTTAATCACGATTAATTAATTAAATTATATGATTTAAGGCATGATATTTAGAATATTTAATTGTCATGTTTAATTATGTGATTTAATTACATGTCTGAAATGTTATGTGATATGTATGATTTTAAATTTTTCAGGTTGGTATTAATTTTGGATCGTAGGGACGAGCCTAGCCTTGGATTGAGTTAATAAAAATATTTTAAAATAAATTTGATGGGATGCAGTGTATTTTATTTATTGAGAGAGAGTAAAATTTTAAAAGGGCTTTTAATTGTAACTAATGGGCCGTGTTAGGAGCCCATTACTCACAAAACGGTTTAAGCGTTCAAAATTTCTTTTCTTTTCTCTCATTTCAACACTCTCTTTTTCTCTCAAATCTCTCTCACTCAAACGCTGCATCAAGGCTAAGGTTCTTCAGAGGCTCGAGGCTAGATCGTCCTACCGCTCAGGTTAATTCCAATCAAATCGATTCAGGCAAGTTTTTACAGTTTTGAAACTCATTCAAGAATATATGTAATTTCAAGATAAACCCTATGTGTTTGATTGGTGATCTATGCATGTTTCTTGAAAACATTTATGAGTATGTTTCTTGATTGTGATACGTGAAGCATTCCTGATGTGTTCGGTTCATGTTTATTGAGTTTTGAATGATTTGAAGGAAAGAAATCAGATTTTAGGGCAAAAGTTTGAAGGAAGGTTTTTGATGAAATATCTTTTGAATTTAATTGTGTTTTGGGGCGTGTTATTTTAAAAGTTTCATGATTTTGAAGGGTAATTTGATAGGAAAGTGTTCTAAAACATTGAGGGTTTCGAAAAAAATGCAGAAAAGATCAGATTTTTGGAAAAGAGGCGCGACGGCGCGCCCGCGCAGCTTGAAGCGGCGCGCCTGGGCATCGCATGCCTGCGTATAGACTGTGCGCCCGCACCGTAGGTTCACAGTTCCCACCCCATTTTACGAGGTTTTGGGTCCTAAAAATCTTATTTTCAGTATTTTAATGTATTTTAATCATTTATAAGAATGTTCATGAAGAAGTTTAAAGTTTTCAAGGTCTGGGATGGACGGAATGCCTCACGTGGATCGGTCAAGTTATGTATTGCATGATTATGTGATTTTCTCATGAAAGCTAATTTCTCATGAAATGTTTTGAAGGATTTTTAAGCATGTTAGCATCACGAAAAATTTTATGAGCATGATTTCATGATGTTACGAGATTTATGGAAATAACATGATATGATATGATAAGATGAATGTTATGTTGCATGGAAAATATTTTGATGATTTATGCATCTTGTGGTGATTATACGGGGTATGCACTTCGGGTTGAGCTCCGGAGCGGCTATCTAAAACATGGCTCATGGGATGGATTACACGTGGTATGCACTTCGGGATGAGCTCCTAAGCGGCTATCCAAAGAATGAAAGTTTACGGGCGTAATGTCATATGCTTGTTGATCAACAGAAAACTATGAATGGCTCATTATGACGGTTGCCACACTACTCATACTTCATCACCCCGAATATTTTTATGTTATGGCTACATCTAATCTAGGTTTATTGCATGAATTCTTGAGTTAATTTTTTCTCTTTTAAAGTTAGAAAGATCTTTTTTATGCATTTTCTTTATGAGTCTTTAGACTCACTATACTTGAATGGTGCAAGTAACGATGATGTTGATGCATTCATTGATGATTATGTAGGAGGACATGAAGAAGAGGCAGGGGTCGGTTCAACGGGCAATGCATGAGTGCGAATGCTATTGAATGAAAGTTGTTTAAAACATTTATAGTTTATGAGAGAAAAACAAGTTTTGAATTTTTTTTAAGTTGATGGCCATGTTTGGCAAAGACTTTTAGATGCTATGTCATTATTTGTGCACTATTAATACGTTCATTTTATTAAAGAAGATGATGCTTCCGCAAAGTTTTTTCTTATTTTCCCCAAATTTTAAGTATGTATGTTGAGTAACGCTCGGATTTTGAAAATTGGGACGTTACACCAGGAGTCATAGCGGAACTGTGACCTAGTTTTGAGGCAAGTGACAGCAAAAGGCTGACGACGGACGCAGGAATAGCTTTGACTTCCTAATAATATTTAGGAGTATGAAATAGCTTAGTTAAGGCTTTTAGAGCTTAAATATTGATTCATGGGTATTTTCATTGTAGTCGTAGTAGAGCGAACTTGTAGACGTGGGATCTAGACCAGTGTTCTAGGTTTGACCCGCAGTAGTAGAGGTACGTAAGTACTGACCGAGATAGCCGGCATGATATATATGCTTATATGTTGAATTCGTATGTGCTATATGTTTTTCATGATTTACTATTTTAGCACATGCATGTTTTATAGTGGACTGCATCTCGTGAGATGTGAGTCATTGACAGTTTTCATAGGAAGCTTGTAACTCATCATGGACTCGAATCAGGTATTGTCAGTTTCCATGTGAGCCTTGTGTCCTGTTTTGGATTCGGGTCAGGTTTTGGGGAGGCTCAGCCCCTAATTTTGCTATCAATAGGAACGACCACAACGGTGGGATTGATGCTATAGTGGTAGGGATAATATACGAGTACCCCCACGGAGTCGCTCTCTGGCAAGGTGTTGTATATTCGGTGGCGCCCTGAGCAGACTGTTTTACCCAGGATTTTAAAGTCATTTTTGTGCTGCATATTTGTTTATATATCATTGTTTTTGTATTGAGCGTTGTCGCTCAAGCCCCTGTGTTTGGTGTTCTTGGGATGCCTTGTGGCGGGGTAGGTTTGAGGCTAGAGGGTCCCGGAGGTTCGCACCAGGAGTGAGGCCGGTGCCGCTGGCAGCAGGAATTTAGTGGTAGGGTTGTGACCCTATGAACTCTCGATTTGGTTGTATAAGTATTATACACTTTTGTTTTCGTCGGTTGTATTCTGTCGATCAGATTTGTTATATTTTTTAGTTATTCACTATTCACGCTTTTAATATTATTGCATGCGCTTTATTATTCTGATTTGGTAGTGGATCCGGGTAGGGCCGCTACATTACCGGTATTGGAATCTTACACCATAGGTATGGAGCCACCAATACCCACAAGATACTCAATACCCGGATTTTACAGACCAACCATTCGAGCTTCAAAAGGAGGAGGAAAGTTGTTCTCAATTGATCTTACATCCGCTAGAGGATATAATGAGCAAGTTTGTGGCATCGACTAAGGAAACTATAAAAGATCTAGTCAATTCTAGATGCCACCTTGTGGAGAAAATGGAGAATATCAAGAGATCAGTCCTCCATGAACACCAAGAACAGGAAGTGATGCAAGATACTCAAGCAGTGACCAACCCAATTTGGTCCGATGTTGATGACTCAGAGAACCAGTATTGGGAGTGCGAATCAAATCATGCTGAAGATTTAGAGGTGTTTGAGTCTTCTCTTCTTATCAGTGCTCTAAAAGGCGCCGCCTAGGTCCGCCTAGACGTCGCCTAGGCGCTAGGCGGTTTCCCACCACCTCGCATTCTTGCTAGGCTATGACTCTAGGCGTTGTCCACCTAATCTCCCGCCTAGGTGGGTCCCAAGACGCCTAAGTTGGAAAAAATCTGCCTACGCGGTTACTATTTTTATAAAAAAAAATAAAAATCAAAAACTAAAAGAGAGAGACGCGAAGCGAGAAACAAACTCAAAAAGAAATAAGAAGCGCAGAAAATAAATTCAAGCAAAAAAATTAAATCTCATATTACATATGAAGACTTGATATATATTAATATCTATGTTGTTCTTGTTGTTGTTGTTTATTATTAAAATTTTATAAGAGTTTCGTATAAAAACTGAAAAACATAAAACATAAAAATTATATTTTATAGTAAAATTCATGAATATTTTAAGTTATTTATTATATAGGTTTTAAAAAAAACCGCCTAGGCCCCTCCTAGGAAGTCGCCTAGGCGGTTAGGCGCTAGGCAATGGATCGCCGCCCGCCTACCGCCTAGCGCTTTTTAGAACATTGCTTCTTATTGAACCTCAGTCGGAAGATGTTCTGAAAAAAATAGGGTATGATGAAAATATGTTGTCACTCAAGTTTGAGGGTGACGAAGTTCAAGAGTCTATCGATTTGAGCTCATCGATAGTATTCTCATACACACATCCCCAAGATCCTTCCCTTCCATCAATACCAGTTTCAAAAGATTTTAGCTTCCGAGAGCCCATAGAGATGTTCTCTTCCCATGTTTACCAGCTACTATGGAGTGTTGTTGAGGTGACAAGCTTAAACTGTATACATCTAGCCAAGCTTGAGGGCACGTGGAACAAAGACCCATTTGTGGTGTCATATGACACTTATTTTGGGCGTCAGCCGCTTTTTGAGGAGTGCTTCTGAGGGTCAAGCTGAAGACTGAAAAGCAGGCGCTGCTTGGGAGGCAACTCAAGGGGACAATGTAAGATTTTAAGTATGGGGGAGAGGACTTAGCCAGTCAGTTAGAGGAATTAGCCGATTTTTGAAAAAAAAATATTTTTTAAAGCTCATAATTAGTGATGAATATGGCTGTTGAAGTTCACTGGCCTATGATGATATCTAATTGATGACATGCATGCTTTTGAAAATAGATGATTTGCTAACCTTGGAACATTTTGATCTCCAATGCAAATTAGACTTTGATATGGTTGTTGAATATTTCTGAGCACGCATGAGTCATGGCTTATAAATTGTATGTGACATAGTGAAGGTCGTGTGAGCCTTGTGATAGTCTTAGGAAGTCGCTAGCCTATCAACCCCTTTTTGAGCTGAATCGAAAAAAAAAAAAAAAAGAGTTAGTAAGGTGAGGGGAGATATTGGAATGGAGATTGAAATTCTAACCCTACAAATTCCAAGAGCTAAATATGGAGGAAAATGTATGGAGTTGGGGACAACTGGGTGCAATTATCCGGCAATGTGAAAAAAAAAAAAAGAGAATTTCTCAAAGGTTCAACTTGATTGGTGTGTCAACTTGAGCTGTTGTGGGGTTTTACATTAATTGGATTTGTGGAGTATGCATGACACTTGCTAATGACCATACACACACGCGTTCGAGACTATATGAAACAACCCTGACTCAACATAAGTAATAATTAAATAAAATGCGAATTTTTCAGAAAATTTTATAAAAATTTCAGCATGACCTATTTGTTTAAGTGAAAACCCGCCTGTCTCAGACAGCAAACAAAATAAAATGAAAGAAATAAAAAACCGACGACACAAGTAAACTAAACCGAGAAAAGAACGAGAACCCAAGGAAGAGATTCTACATAACAAATATCCAAAAGTGTTTAAAAATCTAATGTTTACATTTCCGAAACAATTCTAACTAAACAATACATATACATTTGACAAATAAGCAAAATAAATGCTTCATAACATATAAATTCTATTAACTATGCGGAAAACGAGCATAGGTCGGAGGGATGTGCCGTGCCCGCATCGCAGTCCACTCGATAGTCTTGCCCCTCGATCTAAATGAAATACTCCTCACTTGAAAACAATAAGTGTAGTGAGTCTAAAAGACTCAGCAAGAATATGGAGGGATAATGAGTACCACATAAATACAAGCACACGCATATTTAAAGTAGCATATACTAAAAATACTTTTGTTTTGTGTCATTACCTTAAACAAAATAGACTTCTAAAATGAGAGAACATGAATATAACATATGCATGGCTAAGTCATAAATAATCAATGTAACTGCATAAACTGCACTGAAACATAGTCATAAATATTTTGAACTGTAACTGTAACTGAATAAACTGTTCTGGAACATAGACATAAATATTTGAACTTAGATCCTTGAATTGTGACTCTGTGATTTCGATCATGATCATGGCTGCAGTGCACTATGCCGCATGGAAGTCAGGATTTCTCCCAACCCGTCTTGCCCATACTTGGTAAGGGAAGCTAGAATTTCTCCCGGCCCGTCCAAACCCATACTTGGTAAGGGAAGCTAGGATTTCTTCCGGCCCGTCCAAACCCATAAATTTGATAAGGGAATCCAGAACGTCTCCCAGCCCATCCAAACCCATACTTTCTATAGTCACAATCATCTCACTTCGTTCTAAATATATTTTCTTTCATACTTGAATATGAGACTTAGCATGCATATGTAAATATGACGTACATGTAAATGTTTGATCGATAATCATGCAAATGACTCACACATGGATGACCGGAATGGTGATTTAGGAGACAAACCAAAATATGGAAATTTAACCCATAATTTGCGCTTAGGACAATTCGAGCGGTTCGCCCGTTAAATTTGTAACTTGCTCGATTCTTATTCAAAAAGGATTTCGCTTGAAACCACGACTCCATGACACTTAGAACTAAGCAAGAAAATCATCCTCGGAGTTTTATTCCTAAGCAATCATTTTATAAAAATTCTATTTCCGGGCAGCAAGCCTATAACTTCAAAATTCTGCACCTATTCGTTCAAAAATCTAGAACTCAACTCAAACTTAACCGAATTGATTCCCGCTTGAACCGACATACTCCCGACATCTAAGACAAGTTTCAGACCCGTGCCCGTAGCCAAATTCTGATCTTAACCCAACCTTAGCCATGTGTTCCCGGACAGCTCAAACTTTCCAAAAATTTCTGCTCTTGCCCACCTCTTGCACTTAACCAAAAACTTAACCATGACACTCCCAAGTCCCAAACCACTAGACTAGGAATCAAGCTCAGCCTCTAGCTTCATCATAAGTTCCTAAAACCTGCCCATAACCTGCTGGAACTCAGCTCCAACTAAAAAAGCAGCCTCCAAACCTCAAAACCGAGCCCAAACTCTAGCCAATTTGAAGCTTCTTCAACTCCAACTTACACTCTAATTTCAAGTCATCCTAAGCACTACCACGTAAACTACATTTCACCCATGGTAGCTGCTAAATCACCAACCAACCAACACCATTGAAAAACACAAGATTTTCGAACCAAAATGATATACAAATCTGAAATTTATTCGAACCACATGCCATGAAAAATCTGGAAAATATTCGAACACATAGCATCATTAGAATCAACATTCCATTTCCATATATGTTTCAAACCTCATCAAACAATCATGGTATCCTTATTTCTCAAACAAGATTATGGGAAAACTCTCGGCTAAACCAAGAAACCGAAACAGGGCAACATTTTTTTTTTGAAAATAAATCATGAAATGCAACACACAATAAATACTAATCTACATGGTGAAGAAAGGAAGCCTCATTCTTGCCTAGCCAAGAAAATAAAGAAACGAAATGAACAGATGTTGCGGCCGAAAAGATGGAGAGCTGGAATGAGCTGAACCGAGCTCGATCGAAGAGGAAACAGCTCGACCCGCTTGACTTGAAGATGCCTCACCGGAAAAATAAAGAAGAGGAACAAATGGGCGGCGATCCTAGCTGGGAAAAGATGAAGCCGATGGAAACTTGGGGGAGAAGAGTGTGTGTGTGTGTCGTGATTGTGTGTGTGTTTTAGGGTATAAATTGGAGATTTCTTGGGTTGGGAATTTTATTTTTAAGTGCAAGTGTATAATAATATATAATATATAATATGTAGTATTTTAATTGGTGTGTGAGAGAGTTTATTAAATAAAAAAGGAAAATATTACACACTTCTAAAAAATACTACCTAAACTTAGGAACTGGGATTTAGGAATTTAATTGCCCTAAGAAAAATACAAGTTTGAAAATTCTAATTTTAAAATATTAAATTGGATTTTACTAGCCCGGGATTAAAAAATATCACCCTAAAATTAAAAATCAATACTTTAAATATTTTGATGTCGCAGCGTTAAATAAAATTTTTAAACAACAGACAGAGAAATTAAAATAATTTTACACAAACTAGACAAACGTTTTAAAAGCAATTTAAATAAACACACAAGCGAAAACAAAAACCTTTAAAATGATTTGGACAATTTAAAAGCATTTAAATAAATAATCTAGGAATTTAAAATAATTTAAAATAACTAACCGCTAAACTTAGGTTATTTAAAATAAATAAGTTGGACACCCAAAAATATTTAAACAAATAAGCTAAGCAGTTAAAATCATTTAAATAAGTAAACCAAACAGTTAAAATTATTTAAATAAGCAAGCTTAAACTTTTAAAATATTAAAATAATTAAGTTGGACAATAAAAATTATTTTGACAGATAAACTTAAACAATTAAAAACATTAATTAAAATGTTAGTACAATAAAAATCATTTGAACAAATAATAAAATATTTTATTAACACATAATTCACATAAAAAATTTAAATCAATTAAACCTAAAATGATAATCATAATATTTATTAAATTTAATGCATGTGATTTAGTAAATTGGATTTTAGACGCCACACTATATCTCTATTTGAAATGTCTAGATATTGAACTTGTTCCGTTGTTAGCATTTTAACGCCTTTCTTGATCATGCATTGAGTTAATTTCTGAGGCACACATGTGTAGATCATGGTTATTTTTCATTATGAGATATGAGCTCGAACTTAATTTTGGTTTTGTGTTGCTCGAGGGTGAGCAAAGGTTAAGTATGGAGGAATTTCATGTGGTTATATTTTTCTATATTTATTTAAGTTAATTTGTATGATTAAGAGAATTTGCATTGATTAAATTCATTTTATAGTTCCTAATCATTGTTTGTGTTTTGATATAGAAAAAGAGATGAATTGGAGCAAAAAAATTAGAAGAAAAGAAAAGTATTAGCGCCATGGAAGAAGTAGAGATGTTGTTTAGAGCTACAGCTCTAAACAACAGCTCTATAGAGAAGGAGAGAAAAAGAGTGAAGCGTTGTAGCACTGTGGAGCAGCGCTATTGTGAGCCTTAAAGAAGCGCTTCTGCGCTAATGAGGAGCGCTTCTGCGCTAATCTAGTATGCGTACAAAGTCTCGGACAGAGAAGGTCCCGATCGATCAGTAACTTTTTACCGATCGAGCCGGAGAAGATAAGGAAAAAAAGATGTGGATCAGAGAAACTCTCGCTCAGTCGGTAGTTTCTTACCGATCGAGCGTAAACTACCGATCGAGCGAGACAAAAATTCGGCGAATTATATTTTAAAAAGAAAAATTTCTTGAGAAGGACTCTATACTTTAAATTTCATCTAGAACCCGAATTTAATAATCTTTTGACGGCTGGAGAGTGGAGAATAAGTCTTGGCGGCTAGGTTTTCATCTCTTGTTCTTAGATTTAATTTTTTTCTTCAATTCTTCTAAGTTTTAATACTTGGTAGAGGAAAACAAACCCTTGAAGTTTTATTTATCTTGTGAGATTCAAATTTCCATTGTTTGATTTTTATTTGAGTATCAAGAGTTGTTTGCAATTGATTGTTATGCTTGTATATTTAATTATTGGCTTGATCACCCAATAATTTTTTCATGCAATCTACAGCTACATTAGATATCAAATACGTAATTGTTTGATCCCTCTAATTTGTGAAGCAACTATTTAATATTTTCCGCTTGTGAATTTGTTAATTAGTAGGAACAACTATTGACTAAATTAAATACAACCGCTTGTGTTTGTATTGTTTAGCTTCATCAATTTCACTAGTTTGAATGTTATCTTGGATTTAAATCTTAATCGCTTGTATTTTGGTTAATTCATTGGTAAGGGTTAATTTAGAACGCTTGTGTCTAACTAACTAAAATTAAGGTGAGATAGGAATTAAGTTTTCAATGATGAATATTCAAATGAGAATTAATTATTTTTAGAGAATCGATGATCGAGTGAATAACTTCAAGGGCATAGTCGACCGATACCAATGCTTGTTTTTAATTGATTTCTTCATTATAATTTTAAATCTTGCATGCTAGTTGGTAAAATTTATTTTAATTTGCTTTTAATTATTAGTAGTCAATTTTAAAATCCAAAACCCTTTTTATTTATTTTTAATAATTTTACGAACACAAATAATTTCACTTTCCTCGTGGGAACGATCTCTACTCTCGCTACTACATGTTTATTTAGTTAATCTGAGTTGGGTTAATTTAGGCATGATACGACTAAGAGCTACCAGGGCCCGAAGACATTTTCACTTATGTTTTTGACCTATTGTAGTGACCCTTACCCGGATCACCTACTAAACAAAACTTAGGCATGCAATTAACTCAATTAAACAGAAATCAGAATACAACTGCGGAACCATAACATTTATACAATCCCAAGAAAAGAAATCTGTAAATATCCAAAATAATATACAACCAAATCGAATAGCTGTATAAACCCCAAAACAACAGAATAAAAACCTAAACGAAGCTCCAGTTGAACAACCACTGCCTAGCCCCTCTTGGATCCACTCGCCTCGTCCAATCGCAAACTTGCCCCATGGAATAGGGTGTCCAGAAACACAGAGTATGAGACGTGAGCATAAAACGCTCAGCACGAGAGTATGAGTATACATGCATGCAAATTGAACTCCCTATAAACTCGAGGTCAAGGATCAGATAACAGAGACAGACCGGGCCCTGGTATGTAGCACGTTCTGCCGTCGCTGCAGAAGGTGGCTCCCATACCAAAATATCAGTGGATATGTCGGACCCAAATCGATGGAAGTCCAACCACTAACAGGATAGGGAAAAACCCTACTAACAGACATTTCGAACGAGAAAGCTCAATATGCAAATGAATGCAGCATAAATCAATGACATATAAATCATGCAGTCACAAAATACATGCATACTCAGTCAGGATATCTCGAACAATACTTTCGTACCTCAAATACTAGGCAAGTGCTATCAGCCCTAGGTCCACGCCTATAATTCGCGCTACACTGTTAAATAATACTACTATCATTATAGCGCTCTAAAAGCCTTAACTAAGCTAAAGCATACTCCTAAATATTTTTAGGAAGCAAAAGCTATACCTTCGTCCGTCGTTAGCCCTTTACTGTCGAATGCCTCAAAACTAGGCCACAGCTTCGCTACAACGCCTGAACTGCTATGCCACTTCCGGATTCCCAACGGGATGCCTAGAATTTCCTAGATCTGAGCTGGAAGGCTAAGGAATCGAGAGAGAAGAGATGAATTGGTGCACTCAAATGTGAGCTCGGCACCCCCTATTTATAGACGGAGTTTGGATCGTCCGTACTGGATTTCGGAGCCTTCGAATACGTTCGGATCATCTGAATTGGACTTAGGATCGTCCGAACCCAATATTACGTCATTGCTTACGTCAACATAATGACGTCATCCATAATGATTATTGGCAGCACGTTCGGAGCGTTCGAACCACTCTTCGGATCGTCCGAACCCTGACTTCGGACCGTCCGAACTCACCAACGGAGCCTCCGAACCCGACGACCCTCTAACCATTATTGAGCGTTCTGAATCCATTTTCGAACTCTGTTAATCCATCTGGGACTCCCTTAATCATGTTTTATTACATCTAAACATGATCGTATTATTAATTACTTGTAAATCGTTAATTCTGGATACGGGTTACTACATTCTCCCCTACTTATGATATTTCGTCCTCGAAATCCGATCTTAAGTACTGAATGTAAAACAACAATCCAAAACATTCTTCATTCAACTAAACGATTACAGAGTTCACAACTGATTACAACTCAAAATGAAATAAAAACAACTCAGGATGTTCTTTACGCATCCTGCTTTCGAGCTCCCAAGTAGCTTCCTCAGCGCCTCGGTGCTGCCACTGTACTAAAACCAAAGGAATGACCTTGTTCCACAAGACCTTATCCTTATGATCCAGGATACGAATAGGTCTTTCAACATAGGTCAAATCCTTATCCACTTGAACTTCAGACCGCTGTAGAATATGAGACGGATCTGCCACATACCGTCGCAACAGAGATACGTGGAATACGTTGTGAATACTGGACAGATACGGTGGCAAAGCCAAACGATAAGCCAAATCGCCAATATTCTCCAAGATCTCAAACGGACCGATAAACCTGGGAGACAACTTGTCCTTAAGGCCAAATCTGATAATCTTGCGGAAAGGTGATACTCTCAGAAACACTTTCTCCCCGACATCAAACTGCAAAGGCCTACGCTTAGTGTTAGCATAGTTGGCCTGACGATCCTGTGCAGTCTTAATCCGCTTCTTGATCTGATCAACAATATATACTGTCTGCTGGATAAACTCCGGTCCCTCAGCCTGTCTCTCCCCCACTTCTTCCCAGAAGAGTGGAGTACGACTACGTTGCCCGTACAACGCCTCAAAAGGTGTCATCCCAATGGTAGTATGATAGCTGTTGTTGTACGCGAACTCGATCAATGGCAAATGATCCTGCCAGGCTGAACCAAAATCCATAATGCAAGCTCGAAGCATATCCTTCAAAGTACGGATAGTGCGCTCTGAATGACCATCTGTCTCTGGATGATAGGAAGTACTCAAACTGAGAGTATTACCCATCGCACACTGAACACTCCCCCAGAACCTAGAAGTGAACCTGGGGTCTCAATCGCTGACAATGCTCACAGGCACTCCATGAAGTCGAACGATCTCCTGAACATACAGACGTGCCATGCGATCCACAGAGTACTCTCGACTATAGGTGATGAAATGCGCTGACTTGGTGAGTCGGTCCACCACAACCCAGATAGCATCACAATTCCTCGAGGACATCGGCAAATGGATCACAAAATCCATCGTGATAAACTCTCATTTCCACTCAGGAATAGGCAGACTGTGAAGCAAACCTCCAGGTCGTCGGTGTTTTGCCTTGACCTGCTGACACACCAAACATCTCGAGACATACTGATACACGCTGCGTTTCATTCCCTTCCACCAAAACCGAGTACGTAGATCTTTGTACATCTTGTTACTTCCCGGATGAATACTCAACTTGGTGCGATGTGCCTGAGACAAGATCTCCTCTCGCAACTCTTCATCCTGCGGAATCACAAGTCTACCAGACAAACACAGAAAACCATCTGACTGATAGTGAAATCCAGACGAGCTACCCTCGTTAGCTAGGCGAGCTAAACGCTGGGTCTTCGAATCAGACATCTGAGCATCCCGAATCCTCGAGTACAAAGCTGGCTCAGATAGTATCGCAAACATCTGAATACTCTGCATACCCTTCTTATGCTTGAAGGTATACCCTGAAGTACAACAGTCACTGATCGCACTAGACATCGAACAAGTCTGCAGCGCAGATAGTCGCACCTTGCGACTCAAAGCATCAGCGGTGAGATTAGCAGTTCCCGGATGGTACTTAATCTCGCAATCATAGTCCTTAAGCAAGTCCATACAACGTCTCTGCCTCATGTTCAACTCCGCCTGAGTGAACAAATACTTGAGACTCTTGTGGTCGGTGAAGATCTCAAATTTTTCTCCATACAGATAATGACGCCAGATCTTCAAAGCGAACACAATGGCTGCCAATTCCAAATCATGGACTGGATAGTTGTCCTCGTGAAGCTTTAGCTGTCTAGAAGCGTATGCAATCACATGCCCATTCTGAGTCAGGACACAACCTAACCCCTGAAGAGAAGCATCAGTGTATTGAAAGAGTGGGTGCCCGGTGAGCCAACTTGTGGCTAAGGGCTTTTATAACTCTATGTATAAACAATCTTTTGTTTAATATAATTTACACTTTTATTATGGCGTTTACTTTATCTTTTATCATATTATTATGTTGTGACATACTATAAGATGTTTAGATGAAGACATTGAATATACTATAGTGTATGTAAGATGTGGTGGCACATGGGGATGGCTATCATGAAACACATCTTATAGTCACTGTATATTCTAAATAGTTCCTAGTCGATTGAGCCGTCCGTTAATAATTATAAGGATCGCTTGAGATTGAGACTAACATTTGCGATGCCGAGTACCACGTTTCATTGGTATGGAACATAGAGATGTTCAAAGCATGCAAATGGATATTCATACGATAAATGATCGAACTACCCTATCCGGACTTTCCAAGTGGTTATCACTTATCGAGTGGATAAAGTCCGCGGTTTTGGTTGTACACCATTAGTCCTTACTACTTGAAACATCATTGAGGCTCTATATGCTAGTACTGTACTTTGACTCGTTTACCGACTCTATTGGGGTCATCAGGTGTCGGGATTGGGTACAGTTACGACACATATAGGAGTCGATGCTTTGTTGTCAAGGATTCACCACATACTTGCTAGTGTGGATATCCTATGCAATCTGAGGAGATATTAGTGTGACGAATCTCTGGCCAGAGTACATGATGTGTTTTAAGAAATGGTTTCTTAGTAGCACATGCGATGTCACTATTTGATCTTCAAGATGCATTGCATAGTTATCGAATCTCGAACGACTCTCGATTTACCAATAGTTGTTGATTCGATCGGGATATATGGATGAAGGGACCGTACTGTACGCTAACCAAAATCTATTGGTTCTTGAAGGCACTATCAGTGATACCTAGGGAATCATGGGGCGATGTTGCTAGGCGCTCTTACCATGATTCGATGGGCAAGTCGGAAATTGTTGTTCTGAGTCACAAGGAGTTGTGAGCCCACGGCTAGCTATATCCCTGAACCATTGAGGGTCACACAAGTAATGGATTTTTAATCCCCGTTGAGATAATTAAATTTAAAGAGTTAAATTTAATGAACAAAGAAGTAGAACTTCTTATATCAGAGTAGAAGAGTAAGATTTCCTAAAATGACATAGGGATGGACATTTTTGGAAATCACTGAATTCGGATTCAGAAAATTTATCTTGACTTTAAAAGATGCAGAAATGGTTTCTGTGCACATTGGTGAAATTGGTTTATCAATCTGAGTCACGATGAATTTTATATTAATTTATGAATATGCGGGCTTTGCTTGTCAGGCTTGAACTTATGACTAATGGGCCCTAAGCTGTTAGCAGCCCACATTATAAATAAGTTATTGCAGTACAGAAATTACACAACAGAGGCTCATAATTTCGAACACTAAGGTTTTTGAGACCTATAGTGGCCGCCCCTCTCTGTGTTTTCTCTCTGAAATCCAGTCTGTGAATTTCGAATTTGAAGTCTGGTTTAACGGATCAAATTCGTTAATTCTCTTCGTAGAAACTTCTGATAGATTTTCTATTGCAATATATCAGAGGGATTAAACTTCTGTTCATGGACCTGATTGAAGAATTGTTCGTCCATCAGTTCCTGAGATATACAACAAGAGCAGAGTAATCTGTTGGTGTCCATAATCTCGTTTCAAGATTTCAAGGTAAAAATTTAATTGTTATTTAATTTTTACACGCACAATTTAATCGTAAAGTTTTGATACCCATGATATGGAATCGTTCCATATAAAATTTTTAAACTTCCGCTGCACCGGGTATCAATTCCAATTGATCTGAACACGGTTTTCCAACAGTGGTATCAGAGCCAGGTTGCTCAGATCAAGCGATTAAATTAATCAATTGTACAAAAAATTTTAAGCCTCGGTTTTTGAAACAAAACAAATTTTAAAATTAAATTTTTCGACGGGCAAAACACGGGCAGCGATTGGATCACTGCCCGGGGCAGCGATGGTCGCTGCCCAGGGCAGCGCGCGGCGCTGCCCAGGGATCGCTGCCCAGGGCAGCGATCGTCGCTGCCCAAGGGGCAGCGACGGGCTGCCCGGTCCGAGCCCCTTTTGGGGCGCGGGCTGCCCGGGATCGTCCCGGGCGGCCCGGGAAAATTTATTTTTATTTTTTAATAAAAATTTTAATATGTTAAAATTCTATTTTTGGTCCGATCGAAAATTGTTTTTGATTGGTCCACGAGGCGTCGGATCGAATTGTTCGAGTCCGAAAATTTTAAAATTGATTTTTGGATAAATTTGAATTTTTGGAAAATTTATAGATTTTATCCGTTAAATCAGATTTTATGAAATTAATTATTTTTGGTACAATTGATGATAAGATATGATCTTATTGAAATATTGAGTAAAATATGATTTTATGTATAAAATTGGATTTTATATGTAAAATATGATTTTATTTGATAAAAAGATAAAATATGATTTTGTATGTAAAATAAAATTTTATATATGGAATATGATTTTATCCTTTTTAAATTTAATTGTCATTGCATGTTATCCAATAAATTAATTTTGAATTAAATATTATTGGATAAGGATGATCGATTGCCATGACCAATTTTGTAGGTGTATGTTAGGGAATTTACATTTGTTTTTATTGTTGTTGGATTTATTAATGGGCCTGGTTTATGGCCCAATATGAATTGTCATATGTAATAAAAGTGGGCCTGATTTATGGCCCGTTTCCACCCCTTAAAATGTATCCCCTACTTGTCATAGTTATTTATTGTAAATACATTAGACTTAGTGGGAGACAAAGATTTGAAGAAATGGTGGGCCCAGCAGACAATGAAAACTGAAAAAATGTAAATTGGAAGCTCAATGTAATAGGATTGCATTGCATACCTGCATATTACCTAGGATTGGACTTACACTTGTGATTGGCAACCACGGGTCGATTAGTAATGGAATCGATCATCCTAAAATATAATATATGATATTATCGTTGTATGCATGTTTAGAATAAATTGTATGAATCCCGCAAGCATACAAATTTTAAATGATGAGACAAATTTTCAAAATTAAAATCCCTCATTTTAAATATGATTTAAAATTGATATCAAGATAAATAAAGGAAATTTAAATATTGTTTAAATGTTCCTACCTTTCATCAACGATCAATGTATGAGATGCTACCCGCGGATACGGTCCGGCTCATATTATTGGGGGGGCCCGTTCGTCGGAAAGTTGTACATTGGATCGACACATGTTGTAAGTTGGGTGGAACTCCCATGGGATCGGCTCATATTATTGGGGGATCCACATGGCGACCGTCCATCACAACTTAATATTGATGGGTCATTTTGACATGTCACAATAAACGGCGTCATATTATTGGGCCCTTATTGGACATGAGGTAAAAACGTGGAGGTTGCTTTGGAAGCAATTGGGCTCTACCTTTTGAAAATTATGGTTGGTTGATATTATTCGGGACCATAGTTTGTCAATTGGACTCCATGTTCCCACTAAGGAAAACAGTTTCCCGTTTTCACTAAAGGGTAGTGAAATCGTTAAAATAGTGGGAGTGAGATTCATAAAATAAATTTCGCCTATTTTATGTCTTAGTAAATTAATTAAAGAATCACTGATTATTGCCTGTTTCTTTTCAGTATTTCATTAAGATGAATTCGCGAAATCCACTATTCTCTATTCTCGAACAAAATAAACTGACTGGCGCAAACTATACGGAATGGTTCCGTAAGTTGAAGATTGTCTTGACCTCGGAGAAGATGCTCTACGTGTTAGAAAAATCTCCTCCGAAGGAAGCACCAGCTGATATAAGTCCGGAAGAGTTGGCCAAACTTGATATATGGTGGGACCATGATATCAAGGCCAAATGCTATATGCAAGCTTCGATGTCTGATGAACTCCAGAGGCGATTTGAGGATACCGTGAATGCTGCTGACATTCACGTACAACTCAAGAAACTTTTTGGGGCTCAATCGAGAGCTGAAAGGTTTGCTACTGTAAAAGAGCTAATGACGTGTCGCATGCGTGAAGGGACTTCGGTCCGTGATCATGGGGTACGCATGATTTGTCTCATTCAGGAGTTGGTAATGCTTGATTTGGTATTGGAGCATGAACTCAATGTGAACTTATTACTTCTCTCTCTTCCTTCATCGTTTGACGGTTTTGTGGTGAATTTCAATATGAACAAGATAGAGGCCTCCCTTGAAGAGATGGTCAATATGCTTGTAACATATGAAGCCACTTTAAAGAAGGATAAACCAGTTCTCTTGGTGGGATCCTCTTCTTCAGCTAAGAAGGGGCCAAGTACAAAGGGTAAGAAACGTTCTGCCCCATCCAAGAAAACCAGAAGAACAAGACAAAGGCTTCAAAAATGGAAAAGTCCAAGGATGTTTGCCATCACTGCAAGAAACCCGGTCATTGGAAACGTAACTGCAAGGAATATCTAGAGCAGTTGCGAACTGCGAAAGGTATGTTCTATATTGAAATAAATGTTTCACTTAATACTACTTCTTGGGTATTGGATACCGGATGTGGATCTCACATTTGCAATGATTTGCAGGTGATGACAAGAAGTCGCAAGCTTAGAATGGGTGAGACCCAGCTGAGGCTCGGAAATGGTTCTAGAGTTGAAGCCAAAGCTGTGGGAGACGTTTATTTAATTTTGCAGAACGATTTTAAGTTACTTTTGAGAAATGTTTTATTTGTTCCAGATTTGATTAAAAACATTATTTATGTTTCTATGCTTGATAGAGATGGTTTTTCTTGCAATTTTTTGAATGGGATTTGCAATATTTACAAGAATGAATGTTTGATTGGAAATGGACAACTTGAAAACAATCTATATAACTTAAAATTAAAAGACGTTCCAATAAATTATGTTGATAAACCGGTAACAACGAACAAAAGGAAAATCGATAGTCAAAACCCGGCAAACCTTTGGCATGCTAGGCTGGGTCATATTTTCTCAAGGAGGATGAACAAGCTAGAGGGAGAGGGCATGTTTGATATGTCTGATATTAACTCTCTATCTACTTGTGAATCCTGCCTGAAAGGAAAAATGACTAAATCTCCATTCAAGGGGAAACCTGAGCGTAGTCAAAATCTATTGGATTTGATCCATACAGATGTTTGTGGTCCATTTAGAATTGGTACTCAATTTGGCCACACCTACTTCATTACCTTTACTGATGATTATTCAAGGTATGGGTATTTATATTTAATGAAATATAAGTCTGAAGCATTTGAAAAGTTCAAAGAATTCAAGGCTGAAGTAGAAAACAAGCTAGGTAAAAGTATTAAAGCACTTTGATCGGATCGAGTTGGAGAATACTTAAGTACCGAGTTTTTGGACTATCTGAAAGAGAATGGGATTCTCTCTCAGTGGACTCCTCCTATGACACCTCAGCTGAATGGTGTATCGGAGCGTCGTAATCGAACTTTGTTGGATATGGTTCGATCCATGATGAGCTTCACTGAGCTTCCACCTTCGTTTTGGGGCTACGCGCTTGAAACGGCGATATTGTTGTTGAACAACGTCCACACCAAAGCAATGGATAAAACACCATACGAGTTATGGAATGGCAAAGCTCCTAAGTATTCGTACTTGAGGATTTGGGGATGTCCTGCTTACGTGAAGCAGACAGTGGGAGATAAGTTGGATAGTCGATCCACCTTATGTTATTTTGTAGGGTATCCGAAGAATTCAATCGGATATTATTTCTATCATCCTACTGAAACAAAAGTGTTTGTTTCAAGGAATGCCACCTTCTTGGAGAAGGAGTTCTTATTGGATAAGAAAGGCGAGATGATGGAACTCGAAGAAATTCGAGAAGAACCCAAGATACAAAATAATGATCCTACACCTCAGGAACCATTGATGGACACGCCTATACCTAGAAGATCCGAGAGAACTTCTAGATCTCCTATTCGATATGGTCTTCTTCTTGAAGGGGATCAAGATGAACCCGACGTTGGATGTGATCCAAGAAACTTCAAGGAAGCAATTTCTGATGCGGATTCAAATTTATGGCTTAAAGCTATGCAGTCGGAAATAGATTCGATGCATACAAACCAAGTTTGGTCTTTAGTAGATCCTCCCGATGGAATTGTTCCAATAGGGTGTAAATGAATCTACAAGAGAAAGCTTGGGCCTGATGGTAAGGTATTGACCTACAAGGCACAATTGGTGGCGAAAGGTTATACTCAAAGACAAGGAGTTGACTATGATGAAACCTTTTCACCAGTTGCAATGTTCAAGTCCATAAGAATCCTTATTGTCATAGCTGCTTGATATGACTATGAGATATGGCAAATGGATGTGAAGACTGCATTTCTTAATGGAAACATTAAGGAAGAGATCTATATGACGCAGCCTGAGGGATACACATCCATGGAAAGCGAGCATAAGGTATGCAAGCTTCAGAGATCGATCTATGGTCTCAAACAAGTATCAAGAAGTTGGAACCAGAAATTTGATGAAACAATAAAGGATTTTGGTTTCATCAAGAACCCGGAGGAACCATGCGTGTACAAGAAAGTAATTAAGGATGCTGTGACATTCTTAGTACTTTATGTTGATGACATCCTACTCATTGGGAATGATGTAGGGATGTTGCAGTCAACAAAGATATGGTTATCAGGTAGATTCTCGATGAAGGATTTAGGTGAGGCATCCTATATTCTAGGAATTCAGATCTATAGAGATAGATCTAAAAGAATGATAGGACTCACTCAATCAACCTACATCGACACCATATTGAAAAGGTTTTCAATGGATGGGTCCAAGAGAGGACATCTACCTATGTGTCATGGAGTTTCTCTATCCAAGTCCATGTGTCCCAAGACAGATGAAGAGATAGAGAAAATGACACATGTACCATATGCGTCAGCCATAGGTAGTATCATGTATGGGATGATATCTACCAGACCGGATGTAGCATTTGCTCTGAGTGTCACGAGCAGATATCAAGCCAATCCCGGTCAAATGCATTGGAATGCCGTGAAGGACATTCTTAAGTACTTACGAAGGACTAAGAATATGTTCATGGTATATGGAGGAAGAGAACTGAAATTGGAAGGCTATACCGACTCTAGCTTCCAAAGTGACGTGGATGACTCGAAGTCAACCTCTGGATTTGTGTTCATGCTCAATGGCGGTGCTCTCTCTTGAAAGAGTTCCAAGCAGGACACCACAGCGGATTCCACCATTGAGGCAGAATACATTGCGGCATCAGCTGCTGCTAAAGAGGCCGTTTGGATGAGGAATTTCGTCCAAGAGTTGGGCGTTATTCCTGAAGTTGTTGGTCCAGTCCCGGTGTACTGTGACAACACGGGTGCCATTGCTCAGGCAAAGGAACCAAGGTCTCATCAAAGATCCAAACACGTACTGAGGAAATACCACATCATCTGGGAGATCGTGGAAAGAGGAGACATCACTGTCGAGAGAGTGGCCTCTGCAGACAATATCGCTGATCCACTTACTAAGACCTTGCCAGGACCATTATTTGACAAACATCGCGAAGCAATGGGACTGCGTAGTATGACTAGTTGGCTTTAGGGCAAGTGGGAGATTGAAAAAGTGGGTGCCCGGTGAGCCAACTTGTGGCTAAGGGCTTTTATGACTCTATGTATAAACAATATTTTGTTTAATATAATTTACACTTTTATTATGGCGTTTACTTTATCTTTTATCATATTATTATGTTGTGACATACTATAAGATGTTTAGATGAAGACCTTGAATATACTATAGTGTATGTAAGATGTGGTGGCACATGGGGATGGCTATCATGAAACACATCTTATAGTCACTGTATATTCTAAACAGTTCCTAGTCGATTGAGCCGTCCGTTAATAAGGATAAGGATCGCTCGAGATTGAGACTAGCATTTGCGATGCCGAGTACCACGTTTCATTGGTATGGAACATAGAGATGTTCAAAGCATGCAAATGGATATTCATACGATGAATGATCGAACTACCCTATCCGGACTTTCCAAGTGGTTATCACTTATCGAGTGGATAAAGTCCGCGGTTTTTGTTGTACACCATTAGTCCTTCCTACTTGAAACATCATTGGGACTCTATATGCTAGTACTGTACTTTGACTCGTTTACCGACTCTATTGGGGTCATCAGGTGTCAGGATTGGGTACAGTTACGACACATATAGGAGTCGATGCTTTGTTGTCAAGGATTCACCACATACTTGCTAGTGTGGATATCCTATGCAATCTGAGGAGATATTAGTGTGACGAATCTCTGGCCAGAGTACATGATGTGTTTTAAGAAATGGTTTCTTAGTAGCACATGCGATGTCACTATTTGATCTTCAAGATGCATTGCATAGTTATCGAATCTCGAACGACTCTCGATTTACCAATAGTTGTTGATTCGATCGGGATATATGGATGAAGGGACCGTAGTGTACGCTAACCAAAATCTATTGGTTCTTGCAGGCACTATCAGTGATACCTAGGGAATCATGGAGCGATGTTGCTAGGCGCTCTTACCATGATTCGATGGGCAAGTCGGAAATTGTTGTTCCGAGTCACAAGGAGTTGTGAGCCCACGGCTAGCTGTATCCCTGAACCATTGAGGGTCACACAAGTAATGAATTTTTAATCCCCGTTGAGATAATTAAATTTAAAGAGTTAAATTTAATGAACAAAGAAGTAGGACTTCTTATATCAGAGTAGAAGAGTAAGATTTCCTAAAATGACATAGGGATTGGCATTTTTGGAAATCACTGAATTCGGATTCAGAAAATTTATCTTGACTTTAAAAGATGCAGAAATGGTTTCTGTGCACATTGGTGAAATTGGTTTATCAATCTGAGTGACGATGAATTTTATATTAATTTCTGAATATGCGGGCTTTGCTTGTCAGGCTTGAACTTATGACTAATGGGCCCTAAGCGGTTAGCAGTCCACATTATAAATAAGTTATTGCAGTACAGAAATTACACAACAGAGCTCATAATTTCGAACACTAGGGTTTTTGAGACCTATAGTGGCCGCCCCTCTCTGTGTTTTCTCTCTGAAATCCAGTCTGTGAATTTCGAATTTGCAGTCTGGTTTAACGGATCAAATTCGTTAATTCTCTTCGTAGAAACTTCTGATAGATTTTCTAGTGCAATCTATCAGAGGGATTAAACTTCTGTTCGTGGACCTGATTGAAGAATTGTTCGTCCATCAGTTCCTGGGATATACAACAAGAGCAGAGTAATCTGTTGGTGTCCATAGTCTCGTTTCGAGATTTCAAGGTAAAAATTTAATTGTTATTTAATTTTTACACGCACAATTTAATCGTAAAGTTTTGATACCCATGATATGGAATCGTTCCATATAAAATTTTTAAACTTTCGCTGCACCGGGTATCAATTCTGATTGATCTGTTCACCGTTTTCCAACATGTATACCACATACCCTCCAGATCCTGACGGTAATGCCAACACCGGCGCAGAAGTCAACCGACGTCGAAGCTCACAAAAATTCTCCTCACACTCGGAGGACCACTCGAAATCAACACCCTTGCGGGTAAGCTGCGTCAACGGTCGAGCTAGCTGAGAGAAGTTCAGAATGAAGCTTCGATAATATCCTGCTAGACCCCAAAACTACGAATCTCAGCAACCGCCGTTGGACGCGACCAATTCAGCACAGCCTCAATCTTGCTCGGATCAATAGAAATCCTCTCCCTGGATATGTTATGGCCAAGAAAGACCACTCGATCCATCCAGAACTCACACTTGCTCAGTTTGGCGTACAACTTTTCGTCCCAAAGAGTCTGCAGTATCACTCGCAAGTGAGAAACATGCTCCTCCGCATTACACGAATACACCAAGATGTCGTCAATGAAGACCACGACAAACTTGTCTAAATACTCCCTGAAGACACAGTTCATCAGATCCATAAATATAGCCGGCGCATTAGTCAAACCAAATGGCATCACTAGAAACTCGTAATGCCCATAGCGAGTACGGAATGCAGTCTTGGCTACGTTCTGATCTCGGACTCTCAACTGATGATACCCAGATCTCAAGTCAATCTTGGAGTAAACCAAAGTACCTTGCAGCTGATCAAATAAGTCATCAATACGTGGCAACGGATACTTGTTCTTCATAGTAACTCGATTCAGCTGCCGATAGTCAATGCACAACCGCATTGACCCATCCTTCTTCTTAACAAAAAGAACAGGAGCTCCCCAAGGAGATACACTAGGACGGATGTACCCCTTGTCCAAAAGATCTTGTAACTGATTCTTCAACTCACGCATCTCTAACGGAGCCAGACGATACGGTGCTCGAGAAATTGACGAAGTACCCGGCATCAACTCTATGCCAAACTCGACTTCCCTAGCAGGAGGAAAACCCAAAATCTCATCTGGAAATACATCTGGGAATTCATCCACAACAGGAATACTCTCTATCCCAATACTCTCAGCGGACAAATCAATTGCATAGATAAGGTAGCCTTTCCCGCCAGACTCTAGAGCTCGACAAGCTCTCAAAGCTGATACCAAAGGCATCGGGGGTCGCGCTCCCTCACCATAGAAAAACCAGCTATCACTCACATCCGGATGAAAGCGTACTAATATCTGATAGCAGTCCACTGAAGCTCGATAGGTAGTCAGCATGTCTATCCCCAGAATACAATCAAAATCGTCCATCGCAAGGACCATGAGATTCGCCAACAGAATGTTTCCTTTGAACTCTAAAGGGCAACCCATCACTAGACGCTTGGCCAAAGCAGATTAACCATTGGAGTAGAAACAGAAACTACTACGTCTAGTGCAATGCATGGTAACTTATGCCTCTTAACAAAACGTGCAGAAATGAAGGAATGAGATGCACCAGTGTCAATAAGTACGATAGCATGTATACCATAAAGTAGAAATGTACCTGCGATGACCTTCTCATTCTCCTCCACAGCCTGATCATGCCTCAAGGCAAACACCTGACCAGAAGCCCGCAGCCTCAAATGAGAACTCCCAGCAGACTGTCCCTGCGACCTCTGCTGAACGGTGGCCTGAGAACTTGATCCTGAACCAGGACCGCCTCACCCAGATAGTGGACAATCCCTTCGGATATGACCAACCTCTTCACATCGGAAACAAGCTCCAGAAGCTCTACGGCACTTGGCTGACGGATGGTTCTTCCCGCAATGGTCGCACTTGTCCTTCTTCCCAAAGCAAACAACACCTTCAGTACCAAAAGAAGAAGTAGATCCAGACTTCTTGAATGATTGGGCACGGGGACCCAAAGAACTAGCAGGCCTCGACTGAGAGAAAGACCTATTCCGTCGAATGCTGTCCTTTGCCTGGTGATAACGGCTCACCAAACCCTCGTAGGACATGTCATCACCGACCCCCACACGCTCGTGGATCTCAGGGTTAAGGCCCTGAAGAAACAGATTATACTTCATCCCAGAGCTGTCAGCAATCTCGGGGCAATAGGATAGCAGATCAAAGAACTTCTGCTGATACTCGTCAATAGACATGGCTCCCTGTCGCAGACTCAGTAGCTCGCCCTCCTTCGACTGACGGAGTGCAGGAGGAAAATACAGCTTCTGAAAAGCTGTGCGGAACTCGGCCCAGGTGGCCACTCCTCTCGCCATAACAAAGGGTGCAGAAGTAAACCTCCACCACCTACGGGCTCGCCCATCCAGAAGATAGCCAAGGGTCTCCATCTTCTGCTCCTCGGTGCAATGAAAAGTCTGAAAAGCCGTCTCCATGCGGTCTAACCAGTTCTCCGCATCCTCCGGTGAGTCACCTCCAACCAAGGGCTTCGGTGCCATCTGTAAAAATCGGCGAACGCTAAAACGTTCCTCATCACGACAACGATGGTGACGGTCCCAACGACGCTCACGATCGTCATCTCCCCAACGTCCACCTCCACTACCATGGCTACTCTGGTCATCGTAGTTTGCCATCTACAAAAGTACCTCACGGTTACCTTATGCAGAATCTAAATCCCAAGAATATTATGCATGCTCTGATACCATAAATGTAGTGACCCTTACTCGGATCACCTACTAAACAGAACTTAGGCATGCAATTAACTCAATTAAACAGAAATCAGAATACAACTGCGGAACCATAACATTTATACAATCCCAAGAAAAGGAATCTGTAAATATCCAAAATAATATACAACCAAATCGAATAGCTGTATAAACCCCAAAACAACAGAATAAAAACCTAAACGAAGCTCCAGCTGAACAACCACTGCCTAGCCCCTCTTGGATCCACCCGCCTCGTCCAATCGCAAACCTGCCCCATGGAATAGGGTGTCCAAAAACACAGAGTACGAGACGTGAGTATAAAACGCTCAGCACGAGAGTATGAGTATACATGCATGCAAAGTGAACTCCCTATAAACTTGAGGTCAAGGATCAGATAACAGAGACAGACCGGGCCCTGGTATGTAGCACGATGTGCCGTCGCTGCAGGAGGTGGCTCACAAACCAAAATACCAGTGGATATGCCGGACCCAAATCGATGGAAGTCCAACCACTAACAGGATAGGGAAAAACCCTACTAACAGACATCTCGAACGAGATAGCTCAATATGCAAATGAATGCAGCATAAATCAATGACATATAAATCATGCAGTCACAAAATACATGCATACTCAGTCAGGATATCTCGAACAGTACTTTCGTACCTCAAATACTAGGCAAGTGCTATCAGCCCTAGGTCCACGCCTATAATCCGCGCTACACTGTTAAATGATACTACTATCATTATAGCGCTCTAAAAGCCTTAACTAAGCTAAAGCATACTCCTAAATATTTTTAGGAATCAAAAGCTATACCTTCATCCGTCGTTAGCCCTTTGCTGTCGAATGCCTCAAAACTAGGCCACAGCTTCGCTACAACGCCTGGACTGCTATGCCACTTCCGGATTCTCAACGGGACGCCTAGAATTCCCTAGATCTGAGCTGGAAGGCTAAGAAATCGAGAGAGAAGAGATGAATTGGTGCACTCAAATGTGAGCTCGGCACCCCCTATTTATAGACGGAGTTCGGATCGTCCGAACTGGACTTCGGAGCCTCCGAACACGTTCGGATCGTCCGAACTGGACTTCGGATCGTCTGAACCCAATATTACGTCATTGCTTACGTCAGCATAATGACATCATCCATGACGATTGTCGGCAGCACGTTCGGAGCGTCCGAACCACTCTTCGGATCGTCCGAACCCTGACTTCGGACCGTCCGAACTCACCAACGGAGCCTCCGAACCCGACGACCTCTAACCATTATCGAGCATTCTGAATCCATTTCCGAACTCTGTTAATCCATCTGGGACTCCCTTAATCATGTTTTATTACATCTAAACATGATCATATTATTAATTACTTGTAAATCGTTAATTCTGGATACGGGTTACTACACCTATGGATTCCCAAAGGTTGAAGTGGCATAGGAGGCGTAGGAAAACCCCCACAGATCGCCACCACGTACGTTGGTTTTAGATTGATCAATCGCTTATGGTTGCACTTCACTGATATGACCCACAGGAAAATGATTTTTATGATTATGACATGTCAATGCTTATGTTATGTATTTATGTTACGTATTATGTTTATGATCAAGATTATGATGACGTTTATGTTTATGATTCAGCATTATGCAAACATTTTTACGAACATGCATGCATAAGATACTTCATGATATTTTTATATGATATGTTCTTGTATGCGATTTTAGTATATGGTATTTGTTATTACTAGGTAGAGCATGCTGAGCCTCTAGACTAATTAGATTTAAATGACGTGCAAGTGAGTATGACGCTAGTTTTGATTATGTGGTCCCGACTAGGGGCGAGGGCCTTTGAGCATCCGAAGCAAGTTAGTACACCTGTGACCTTCGCAGATTATGTTTCAGTGTTTTTGGGATTTTATTTGGGATTGTATTAAATTATTTTTCGCACATGTTTACTGTTTTCACTGTTTTACTGGGTCTTGAAACTGTAGTTGCTTGCATGTGTTTTGGCATTGAACTTTGAATTCCGCACTTTGTTATTGAACTTTCATGCATGAATTTTTAATTATTCGAGCATTCTAAATTATTGGCATGCAATCAATTTATTATGTATTATATTTCGTGAAAATCTATTTTAAGTATAGTTGCATATATGTATGAGCATATATGTAAATTCTTAAAAAAAAAATTCACGCATCGGGATTCACACCTGACATATAACGTCTTATCTCAGATGTTTTCCACAGACGACGTCAATTGATGTTGCTAAAAAATGTGATCTCTTGGCCGAGCTAAAAGATATGGTCCAACCTGACGAGAGCCTGCAACCAACAGCTAGAGTGTTAGGAAGAACCGAAAGATGTTTCTGACGTATCTCCTCTGACGCTCAAGTCAGATGCGAGGACAGCAGAATATAATGAGTGATGTGTGTGCACTCGATGATGTGGAATCATTAACAATGAAATCAAACCTGGTATTTATATGAGAGGCCACCGGATTTGGTGTCGTCCTTCCTTAATTAGCATCCATGATCCTAGGGATCACAATCCAGTGAATCTCGGCACGGATCTTGTCTGAATCCATCCTAATGATGGAAGGTCGAATCTTCGGAGTAATTTCGTATCTTCTGGCTAGCCCAAGATTTTATCCGAGCTATGATGTTGAGCTACCCAAACAACCATCCTACGAGTGGGCTGATCTGCCCTCTAGCCGACCCAAGATTAATGGTGAGGGAGCTGTGGAGAACTGCCACGGTGGCCGACCTAGGAGCTGTGTCGAACTTCCATGGTGGCCGACCTGAAGGTCTAACCGACGTCCCGCTCGATCGACCTGGGGTTTCTGGTAAGAGAGCTGTGCCGACCTGTCTTGGGAGTAGACCTGAGAGTCTGGCCCTCCTCCTACTCAACCAACCTGGGATTATTGGTCAGGGAGCTGTGTCGCCCTGTCAGGGGAGTAGGGCCATCAATGGGGGGATATAGAGGATGAGCTGATCTCATCCCTGGGGTATCAACTACCATTGTTAAATAATTCACTAGTTTGAACTCATTATTTTTTCCACCCTTTAAATGTAAATAAATAAATTTGAGTTCCTTGGTTCAAAGTACAACTAGATCAAATCATCCAGAATAAAAACCGAAACCATATCCAAACAACAATAAACCGGGTCTTATTAGTCTTACGGTTTCGAGACTGAGCCTGAAACTGTCGATTTTAGAACTATGGTCTAAACAGGGTTCCTCTAAAAAAATTTAAAAGATGTAAATCGAGTTATATTTGCTATTCTATAAAAATAGAAACTTTCTACTTAAAACAAAAATTTCGATTCTAACATATATAGACAGGGCCTTTCTTTTTCTTTTTTTTTTTTTTTTTCCCATCTGAGATGTTTGCGAATAGAAAAGTTTCTGCCCAAAACATAGAAGTTTCAATGCTAACATATAGGTAGGACCCCTTCTTTTTTGTCAGATTACCCTTTCGTTTTTTTTGTGCATCTAACATATTCGCGCGAGCATCTCGGATGAAAAAATGAACTCTTAGATCCACCATTCAAGCACCTACTGGATGGATAGCATCGAACAAACATCAAAAGAAAATTGAATCACCATCTTCATTGATCATATCCCAATGAAAAGCAAGTTTTACATTGAACTACACTAAGCACTGGATGGTTACATTTTGTAAACAAAATATTATAATCTCATTTTTCAATGTATGTTTCTCCCCCTTTCCCATCTCTCTGATTCATTTATTTCCCAAAAATATCCTTTGCACCATCAAATTCTCGAAGTTCCACGCATCTGAAAACCTCGTCTTCTCGAGCTTGAACGTGATCACCGGTTCAAAGATGAAGTTTTCTCAAGGATAATGCACCAGTTCGATTTGTCGTAAAATTTATCAACAACGACAGCACCATCCACCCCAGACACCAACCTGCAGTGTAAACTGTTGTCACTGGCTCACTGCCGATAGCTTTGTCAAGGCTCCAACACAAATTAATAATACTTAGAACCACCATGTGGCGAAAACTGCTTGTAAGTTGTAATGAATCAAGTATTATTTAGAGATCAAGAAAAGAAAAGGGACTACATTTTTGCCACATCCATTTGCTTCTAATCAGTTTACATGCAGGTCGAAAGCTAGCACAAAAGCCTGTCTTGTGGGCCAAAAAATTATACCTGTGTTTTAACCTAGAACTTTACTTTCACAAGGAACATAAATTAGACAGATGTATATCCAACTTGCGTGATACTCAATCCTCGACAGACGTTTAAAAAAATCACCACGCTCTGGATTCATTGTTTATGAGGAAACCTTTTGATGAGGGTGTTGTTATTGGAGAAAAAAAATCCTTATTTTTGTAGCATCCACATTATTTCATCATAGAGAGTAAACAACACATTGGATAGAAAAACTTCTTGGGATAGTGTTGGAAATCCAAATACCATATATCTAATCAAACGGAGCAAACAAGAACTAGCAAATGTAAATGTTACAACTTCAGTCTTTCAGACACATGTAAAAGCAAAAAAAATCCCCTACCCCACCTCAATGTTATATAAAAAAAGACAAGGGATGTCTTTAACTTGTGTCAGTCTCCAACTCACCAGATTTGAAGCTTCTTTTTTTCGCCAAAAAAGATTTTTATTCTCACCTTGACCCACAGGGACAGAAATAAGAATTAAAAGAAAGAATGTAAAGACATGCACATTTATTCTTGCTAGACAGAGTTCCCCAGTGCAACAGAAGAAAAGAGGCTAGGGATGGACCAGATGTTCCAACAGGTGAATTCTTGTACAAAAATGTGGGGACCCTTCTTAGAGAGGTAAGGATAGAAAAACAGGATTGTACTAAATCATTTCATTTTCCACAATTGCGGACCCCCAGCCTTTATCTACTCCATTAATTTTTTCCATTATTTTTTCCTATTTTTTCAGAGTGGTATATCCCAAATGGAAAAAAGCACACATAAAGAATGGTAATTATAATAAGACCGAAAGCCAGTTCCTCAGCAAAACGGTGGCAGAATATCAATGTCGATGCGAAAATTAGCCCAAATATTGTAGATCACAAAGCTGTTAATCAATGATAACCCAGCAGCAAGAAAATACCAGCTGAGGATTACTACATCGTGTTTGACATTTGTTTTGTTTTTGTATTTCCTTTATGTTTGAAGGTCATTTTGCAAAAAAAAATTTGAAGGAAGGTCATAAATCAAAAAATTTGTTTGACCAAGGTCATTCTTCAAATTATCCCTTGATTAGAGCCAAGTACCTAGCTATTAATACAGGGAGAAATCACAGAGAGATAATGTAATGGGCAAGAACTAAGGACAAACTACTGAAATCAAGGCTGATATGATGGAAGATTCAAAAATAAGGAATTGATTAGAAGGATTTTTATTTAGTTTGCTTATTTAATATTGCATGCATTCTAGCCATGAATAAGGGGATTACGTCAGATTTCTTGCTAGAAAAATTAATTGTCTTCCTTGTATTTAAATGACTATTGTTGCAAGGAATAAAGACATCCAGAATTCTAAATCAAATAGTGAATGTGAGATCGCGAGGTTCTCTCAAAACAAGCCTCGAAACCCTATCCAAAATACATTTATCATCTCATAACATGATCCAAACCTGGGACCATAACAGATAATAATTATTATTATTCAAACTAAGGAAAATCAACATAAACTGAGGTCTTACCTTTCAAGCTCACCTTCACCAAAAACATGATAATATCTGTCATAGACAACAGCGCCCTTCTTGTCATCTTTCCTTGCCCAACCATTAGCTATGGCATTAGCAGAAGCTCCACTCACTTCAGCTCGATGATAGGGTAAGTGCCAAGGAACAAAATACTCCTGCTGACAAGCTCTGCTTTTTTCATTTCTAGAAGCCAATGCATCATCTTCATAATTAGAATTAGCATGAATTTCATCACAAAATTCACCTTTTAGGGACTCAGAAGGAAGATACTTTGACGACTCTGCAGAAGCATTTTCCTCATTTTCTGGGATGCTTTCTAGAGCAAGTGAAGAGGAAGGGCTGCGAATTCGGGGGCTTCCAGGCCCAATCCATTCCTCCGAGTACTTCTCAGGAAGGGGAGTCCATTTGTTTACCAAAGATTTATCCTCTTGTTCCCAAGCCCAAACTGTAATTAGAACAAGGCCACCCAACTTGACAACACGAATTAATTCATCTACAGCTTTCTTTCTCCTACATTCCGTGCTTAAGTGATGTAACACTGCTATAGAAATCGCTGCATCAACATATCCAGTAAGGTAAGGAAGATTTACTGCATCAGCAACTAAAACTTCATGCCTCTTATCTGCACATATACCAATAAGGGGGGCACTGATATCACAGCCAACGAAATAGCACTTGGGATTTAAACCCAAGTATTTCCCATTCCCACATCCTGCATCCAGTATAAGTGATCCTGAGGGCAAAGAGTTCAGAAACAGTTGAACTTTGGGCCATTTTGCGAACCGGGTAGAGCTAAAATGGGGAGCAATTGCGTCGTATACACGATGAACAAACTTCTTTTCAATTTCTGGGGTCGATTGAACATTTGAAGATGAAGCTCTCAGGTCAGACCTCACTGCAACAGGAGATAATACATGCAACTTTTCGTTGGAGACGTCGGACAAATCAGAGGAGCCATCTAATTCTGATTCTTTCATGGTACATAAACCTCTCAGATGGTCAGTGGTTTGAAATATTAAACAAGGGTATGCCAGAAATCCTTTGATAAGAGATGTTCTAGTACCAGCAGCCTCAACAATCATCAGATTGTGCCAACACCATTAGACTAGACTGAAACAGAAACGCCACAAACATCAGGAACATAAATTAAAAAAAAAAAAAAAAAAAAGATAAAAATTTTAGAAAATGTGAAATTCTGCTAGCATTATTTTCCTCCTTTTGTCGCATAAGTTTACCAAACTCTTTGTGAATCTTAAAAGCCTCGCCTACATGTAAGAGCATAAACCCAGCAGAAGACAATAACTTGCTCCTCAGTGAAGAAAAACCAAGCATACGAGTCAAAGACAGCACAAAGCATAAATTCATCTCAGAGTCACAGATAACAAATGTACAAAAATGATTCCATAGGACTATTTAAGAAAATCAAGAAACAAATTAAGGGTACCTACATCTACAAAGATAGATTAAGTGAAAATTCACCCCACGAGTTGTTGAATTACCAAACATATTAAATTGCAAAAATAATCCAACAAAATATGAAAAAAAAAAAAAAATTTATCATCGGTGTTGGTCAAACAGAAGAAATGCTAACCAAAAAGGCAGAAGAAATCGATATCCTTCAGAAAATTAAAACAGAGTTTCGACATCGCCGGCGGCAAGTTTTAATAGATTGGACTTTCACTCTTTAAGGTACGACAAGTTCTGGGCCTATCAAGCCCAGTTTTACAAATTGTGGTTCATTTTTTAAAATATAATTAAAAATTGGTTAAATGTTTTTTTCCAGAATAATAGAAAATTTGAAATTGTTTTTTTTTTTTCCTTTTAGGTAAGCCAAATAATTGAGTTTAGTATTCTGCTTATAATTCTTTATGGGAAAATAAACAAACACAAAGTTAATTCTCAAGCTCAATTCATTCATACAAATATTTGTAAAACGTTCTCGTTTTCTACAAAAATTTTAAAAAGTTTTAAAAGCTGGTCAGAATAAATATGTGCTTGAAAAACTATAATATAAAAACATTTTTAATAATTTAAAATAATTAAAAAGGTGTTTGAACAAATAATTTAATATAAAAACCTTTTAATTGTACAAAGAACTTTTTATTATACTTATATATAGATGGTTTCTTACTTTCTTATAATAGCTTTCTTGTTGGAATATATATATATATATATAAAAAGTGTAAATTTGGACATCCATTAAATTATCCTATATAGTTTCTCTAAAAGATTTATACATTATAATACAGTATATTACCCTATATAGTTTCTCTAAGATTTATTCATTGTAATACAGTATATACTGTATTACAATGAATAAATCTTAGAGAAACTATATAGGGTAATTTAATGAATGTTCAAATTTACACTTTAGCATTCTTTCAATATATCTAATGATCAAAGTGCAAAAATGTAAATTGCTCATTAAAACCTTCTCACATTCTCGTTATCCTAACATTGAAGCAAAATTTAAATAAATTCAAATTTATGAAAATAATTTTTAATTCCCAATAATATATATTTTATGATCAATAATGATTTTCATAATACGTCATTTCCTTCGGGTTGTGATTTGATTAATAGATTTGAGAGTATGAATTTCACATATATTGATTTCAAATTCCCCAATCTTTTTTAGATGGGTTTAATACATGCCGCCCCCAGGGCACTACCCTGCAGGTGATGTGTAACCTCATGATTGGTCAAAATTAGTGGATCTCATGTAGGGCCCACTTATTTTAACCAATCATGAACCGCCACGTCACCCGCAGGTAGTGCCCTGCGGATAACATCGACGAAGAAAATAAAGTGAATCTCAAATCCACCTCATATCAAACAATGCAAAATAGAGATGTGATCTCCCGGGTGATCCGGGCCATTGATACTGGCCAGCATAGACTGAGCCACAAAATAGATTCCATTTAAATAAAAAAAAACACGCATCAAACTCATCAATCCAAACCTAACGGACATTATCAATTTCAACATCCAAACGGAACATCAATGATCGTTATCGTGGAAGATAACGGTGCGAACAAAGATTGATTCACGGTTACAAAGGAAAAAAGCAATGTGAAAAATGCACAAAAACAATTTTTCCCAAGAAAAAATACAAACAAAAGTTCCGTATATAAAAGAATAAACGACTTGACGTTGGATTCACTGTTAGTAATGAAACTATGACGACGAAAATGAGTCATATACATAAGCATCAAGAATCCATCGATTACATATCATCTATTAACCAACCACATAACCACACACAAAACACATCTATTTGTTTGGGGGATGATTTGGCGGTGCACGTGTTTTCCTAGACCTTAGTCGGGTTATTCGTTCTACTCCGTCCAACATCATGTTTTGAGGAGGAGGTTGAGCACTTCCATTTGCTGAAGGCACTGCATCAACCTGCATCATTGACAGTTCTTCGGAAATTTTGACAGTTTCAATAAGGGCTTGCATTGGTGCTGTTTTCTGATCTTTTGCGACTGCAGGAAGGGGGGCAGGGGTGGGAGCAGGTTCTGAATCATCGGAAGGTCCAGCTTTGTCTGTTGCATCTTCTTGGTGGTCACTCGAAGCAGGAGAAGAGGGTTGCTCATCTTGAAGCTGTGTTGTTGCACCTTGTCCTTCTTTACTCAAGGACGCAGTGGGTTTCTGGATCCTAGAGCCTTGCTGGGATGGCTGCAAAAGTTAAAATCGGAAATGTTAATTTGAAACAATGAAAAATTGGATCCCTATTATCAAAGAGATAATTGCATACACGACCCATGTGAAATCATGAGATTGCTACAAACCCCGTGACTATTAACCCCATGTGTTTTCAAATTTTGAACACATATACCCTTATATCCCAGAAAACACATAAGCACAAGAGGTTCTGTACTCAAAATTTGAAAATATGGGGACATATGTGCTCAAGATTCAAAAAACACATGGAGCTAATTGATCATTCTTTCTTCAAAGAAGATTTTAACAATCTCGTTGTCTCACTGGAGTAGTGTACGCAATTACCCCTATCAAACTGTGTTGGAAAGTTTTTGAAGATCCTATTGAAAGATGATAGGGCGTCACAAGGTAGTCGGGAATTGTAAAAAACAAGTGAGAAGCTAACATAATTTCAAGAGTATAGAGAGTTAAATGATGAATACTGTCTGGAAGGAAAAACTTCACAAACACACACATATTAACAACTGCTTTTGCATGGCCCAAACAGTTCCAAGTTATTCTAGAGTATAAACCTGCCAGAATTCTCTCTCTCAAGGAACTAAAGGAAGATTAGATGCAGAAAAGGCATTTCTTTAACTTCGACAAATCAGGAAGGAATTTCTACCAACACTTGTGTATTTCATGAATGCTTGAAAGGAGTTCATTCAAGGAAACTGCTCTATTAGTCGACCAAGGACGAAAAACATGGTGGTCTGAAAATTTAGAATTTTATTATGCTGCACGTAACAATATTCAATACTCTTCGGAAAAAAAGACATTCCTGTTCATACCTGAGCCCGTTGTGGAGGGGATGATTGTGAAGCAATATACTGTAAAACATCAAAAATTCTAGTTTGACCGTAGCTTGATGCCTTTTGCCAGTACAAGAGAGCCATATCTCCAGCTCGTGTCCTCAGTTCTAACAGACTACGGTCGATTTCTGTCTCATGCTTTGCAACATAGGGTCTAAAGAAGGAATCATACACGTACGTTGTTCCCTGAAATAAATTAGTAAATAAAAGAACATTAAATTACAATAGACAAGGAAAAAAATACCGATATTCCATAATAAAATAGATAGAAAATTCACCTTGGTTTTAGGGAACCACAAGTATATAAAGAAGGCCAACTTAGCTTCACCATACATAGGAACCCTGAAGATATTTTACAAGCAAGAACTACAATGAGAATCGGAAAAAAAAATAGTAATAATTAAGTAAAGAAGTATTAGTGTATCAGCTATTGAAAACTAACCAGCCTATAAACATATCACCAATCCTTTCACAAACAGTCAAACCAGCTACCAAGATCCTGAAAGTTGGAGATAAAAATTAACCCGATAATTGCATTAAAGCATGGCTAAACTAAATAAATCAAACATGCAGCATACCAATATTGGCACCAAAAACGAAGTTGCTCGATGTCAGGCTTGTTCATTTCCACGGATTTATAGCATTCATATGCAGGATACACATAACCCAAAATCAACCTGCAAAAGGCTTAGAAAGTTAGCTACTTGTGCAAGGAAATGTAGGGGAGAAACAGTACGTGCAAGAAAACAGAGCCGTACAAAAGTCCCCTCGTCAGAAAAGATCCTATCATCTTGATTCTCTGTCACAAAGATATTATAAAACACACATAAGGTCAAGTTCAGCACCACAGAGATTAGGAAAAGATTAAAAAAAAACAGCGAGGATGTGAAAGATGCATCATGTTGCTAAAACATGAGAATGAGAATTTAATCAAACCCCGCAAAGATATAAAACACACAATGAGGTCAAGTATAGCACAGAATTGGGATGACGAATGGAAAAACCCCATAAGTTGGTTTCTCATTCTTGCCTTCCAAAAACAGCATTCTGTTACTAAAACATGAGACTTGTTTAATTTAGGCAATTGGGCCGAATATCTAGCAAGTACATTTCCACCAGAATTTTATTTACACGAAAAACATGATAGAGTTCAAGATCATTACAAACTAAAATCTTTCCAATTCTTCTCCCTACCAATTTCTTTCGACTCCCACCCATACCAAAAACTGAAAGCATCTTAAGAATATATATGTAATCACATCAAATTTGCTATCTCGACCATTTGATTTATAGATTTAATTTCGATACAAATCCTCTTGCTTTGCAATAAATATCTGAAGTGTGCTAAAAGACGAGAAACAATCCTCTAACCATGCCTAACTTAGACATCAAATTCCAAAGTTCAGATAAAAAAATATCATTAAAAACAAAGAAAACCAAGAAATGACACTGACATCCCACATTACAGCTCCTTCATGGAAACAGGGAATGAAACAGTTTCAAACTCCCAAAAGCTCAAATTCACCGAATCACACAAGTCCCAACACACAGAGTTTACAAATCCTTCAAAACATACCTCAACGGTGAAATATAATAATAATAATAATAATAATAATAATAATAATAATAATAATAATAATAATAATAATAAAGAAAGGAAAACAGCACTTCATCGGAAAAAAACCTTCAAAAATTCCACGACGAGCACCCCAAAGTTAACAAATCGCACAAAGAAACCAAAAACAACACCTCGAAAGAGTAAGGATTCAAATAACTTCGAGTTCAGAATCTGCAGAGAGCCAATACTCCAGAAGAAAAAAAGAAACAGAAGGAAAGGAAAGGAAATCACCGCTCGTTCAGCGCAGCGTACACAGTGCGTTGATTAATTAACCACAAAGAACATAAGATTTGCGAAACCTCCTCCGTCGCACGGCCGGCGGCGCCGCCTCGTAGAGTGGACTAACCGTTAGTACGTCGGCGAGAGGAGACAGTAGGCTCGAACGAGGGGACCGGATTTTGTTGTAAATAATAATTTTAAATTCAATTTGAGTGTTTGAAAGGATGAGGAGGAAAGTTAATGTGCGGGGGAGTAGCACGGCTTTATCGTGAGGCCTCGCGCTTACACCAATAAGGGCTTGTTTGGATATCAAGTTACTTTTTTTATTGGATTGTCAAGTGATGTAATGCCTATCATAACAACAAAATTTGTATATTAATTTTTATCATAGTTCAATACATTATAGTCAATTTTGTGAGAGTTATTTTTTTTTATATATTTTTCATTATAAATGTATCAAATCAACTCGTCTCATAAGAAACATATTCTTAATTAAATGGTTCAATAACCATGGAGAGAATATCAAAATTATTGATATGACATCGAAATAGAAACTAACTTCAAAACCAAAAAAAAAAAAAAAACTAATTTACTTACTAAAACAAAACCTAATTTTGCCAATTAGAAAAACCCAAACTCAAAATAGGTCAATTTAGGGAACCATTGTGACAATATTCCCTCGGCGTATGTGTAACAATTTTTTATTGTGACGAAGTTAACTTCAGCTTAAAAAAAAATAAATAATAATAATAATAATAATAATCATGGGATTATTGATCTTTGCATTGCCAATTTGATGGAGAACTCAAGTGAACATGAGTAAAAATTAATGACACAACCCAAACGGCCAAACGGTTTTTTGTTTCCATTTATGATAGTAGTTTCTAGTAAGGATGACATATCGAACCTAAAATACCGAATTTTCGGGATACCGTACTGAAATTTTTTCGATATACAAACAATTTTGGCATACAAAATTTTTTTCGGTATCTATACGACATCAATATGGATTTTTTCTATATCAAAATTAATTCGAAATTTCAATATCGATATCGGTATGAATTTTTTTCATATCGATATTTTTGATACGATATACCGAAAACCCATCCTTAGTTTCTAGGGTTTGATGTAGCCAAATTTACATCAATCTATATAATATGATTTGTGAATATTATATTATTTATTCATCTAATTAGTTATAAGTATAACATTTAAATAATAAATGTTTGATACATTTTAATTGATTGTACATTAATTAGAAAAAACTGTTATTCAATATTAAACAATCGAAACGTAATGCTGAAACTTTATATGTTTTAAAATATTTGACTCGATCCTTGAAAAAAAACCTCAAGAATTGCGGAGCTTGTGTAGGTGAATTGACAATGACTTATACTGTACTGCTCAGTATGCTGATTAATTGAAAATTTACAATAAAATAGAATAGTTTTTTTTTTCTTTTTGACAAATAAAATAGAATAGTTGGTGGCATGAATGAATGCATAAGTGGATAAGGAGCAAAGTATATTATTTAACCTACCAAAACGCAACAATCCAACAGAATCTCCCTTTCTAAGTTTCTTTAATGTTACTAACTATATGCTACTCTTTTTTGTACTTTTCAGCCTGTGTATTGAGGGCCGGCTATATCTTACGTTTTTTAGTATGATCAAGCGCTCGTCATTTTTTTTTTAAACCAAAAATTATAACAATTGAAAATGGTGAAATTTCAATTTTTTTTAACCGTATTTGTTGTATCTCAATAATCGTATAACGATGGTTCTCTTATAATAGACAATTATTTCAATTCATGGGAATTGAAAACTTTGATAGCGATTTAGGATCTAGCATTTGTTATTTACCAAAAATTTAACTAATGGTAAATTTGAAAGTCTAACATTTTAAACTGCACAACAATTATTGCTCTCAACAGCTTTATTACTTGGCTTCTTGTCCTCTAATTCAATGTTTTATTTTATGTGCCAAGATTTGGAAAAATCAAACTATGATTTGGGAATGTTAATTTAATTACCTTTATTTCCGTTATAGTATTTATGTATTTAATAATCAAAATTGTGGACCTTTCACCACTATAATGTCAATAATTTGAATAATTGATCAACGGCTATATGGACTTTAGTGCCATATTATTTAGACTTCGAGTTCAAATCTGTATTTTCCTTTTTAAAAAAAATAAACTCTAATGTCACCTTATGGTATGCTTATTTTCCATATATATGTATCTTTGATTCAATTAACAAATCATGACAACCAACTATATTATAAGATATTGTATATATCTAGACGATCAATATAATCGTCAAATTGTAATAGAAAATATTCATAGCATAATCAGTCGACATAAAAATTGGGTAGGTAACAACACTTGAGAAGATGGAATTGAGATAGAAGTCGATGAATCAAGTCAGCATATTATAAGAAATACAGTTTATATTTTTGAAAGAAGACATAAATCTTGTGTTTTTTATTAAGAAAACAACGATACGATCATCCGAGTCGTCGACTCGATCCTACTAGTTACTATCATTTTCTATCAAGTATAAACATGATTTGGAATCCCTTTTCTTAAAAAATAATAATAATAATAAATAAATAAATTGAGAAGCAACCATCATAAATATATATGTTAGAAAGATTACATCTATTTGTTGGTTCTCATCATTAAATTCAACTCTTCAAGGGTTAATGTCTAGTGCACGAAAGGTTAATAAAAAGGGATTAATTTAAATAGATTGATTGGACTTATTATTAGATGGTACATGTGTCATACCTCTGTCCCACATGAAAAAAATGTTTATAATGGGCTACAATGGACTTCTATAGAAACTTGAGTTAATCACTTTCGTAAAGCGAGAACGGATACGAAGTGGTTGCTATAGGACCTCATTGTGTAGTTGCGCAAGCGCGGGCCTGAGCCCGGGGCGTGACAGAATGGTATCAGAGACGGTCACCAGTCGGTAGATCCCGAAAAATAAGTGTTATGCGACCTCTTGAACCCGTAGGAGTCACCTCTAGATTTTCGGTTCTTGTGAATCGAGAGCTCAGGTCGCGAACTTGACTTAATCATTTTCGTAAAGCGAGGATGGATACGAAGTAGTTGCTATAGGGACCCATTGTGCAGTTGCACAGGGAGTTTATAATGGGCTACAATGAACTTCTATAGCAACTTGACTTAATCATTTTCGTAAAGTGAGGACGGATACGAAGTAGTTGCTATAGGGGCCCATTGTGCAGTTGCGCAGGCGCGGGCCCGAGCCCGGGGCATGACAACATGAATCACCCTTTCATTATTATTATAATTATAATAAGGGGAGTGTTATTCTCACTCCAAAAATTGTTTCTCACACTCTACTTTTTAAATTTCTTATCTTATCTTACAAATTTACCCTTGTTTAATTACTCCTCATTTAACTTAGACTAAAATGCCCTTTTATAATCTTAATCAATAATATTTTCCTTTTTACACGTTTTTTTACCTCTTCTCATCATCTCTGTCTTATTTTGCTTTGTTAACATGGAAGAAAATCACAGATTCCAAAATTTGGAGATTAATGATGAAGTTAATCAAATAATACTGTTGGGGATCGATATCGTGTGGAGAGGGGGGGGGGGGGGGGGTGAATACACAATAATGATAGTCTTTAAAATCTAATGTAATATGGTTGAGTAAATGTTAGTTCACTCGACCGGTTTTCTTTTAGCCTGCTAGAGATATAAAAGCAATTAAGATTAGTGCGGAAATAGCTCTCAATATGCTAGATGATATCCATGGAATGATGCAATGCAATAACGTAAGTAGACATAGATATGTTTCTGGATGTTCGGAGCTCAATCTACTACGTCACCCCTTCTTCCACCTCGGAAGGATTCACTAGAAGACTTTGGTTATTACAACGTCTTGCAATACACCCGATCCAAGTTAGGACTTATCCAATGCCTAATATGGAACTCCAAGATTCATGATGATAAGATTTAAAGCTCTTATCAAACTTTTCTTCAGATGGTGATGATGATTGTCTTAGTCTCTCGAGGACTTAAGACTTCTCAAATCTTTGTATCAGGTAGCGTTCTTCAAACGATATCTGGATTTGAGCAACCCTTGAAAAGATCTCTTCAAAGATCGGATAAGGCTGTTTAAGCTAAGGGTTTTCTCTTTGAGCGGTTGAGTATTTAAGATAGGTTCGAGAGCTCAAATAGACAGAGTCTCAATAAGCGTTGTTGTGTCGTATTTTCTGTCTAGAGAGGCTTTGATATATATAGCCTTTATCTTCAACGTATTTCTTCTTTTGTCCAACGGTAAGATTGCCCTACTGATAAAGCTTTCTGAATATTTCGTACTGGGAGCATCTTTAATTGTCTATTCAATGTGTCGCTCACATTAAATGCTATTTAAGGCTTTCTCACTTTTATCAGATGAATCTTTAAATGCTTCGTCCCTTGCTTTTCAGTTGTCTTGTCACTTTCTGAGATCTGGGAAACTGTAACTTCGAAATGTAGCGTGTAGCTTTTTGTATTTGAAGTTCGGTAGATATCTCAGTCGGTAGATATGTCTTTGTTTCGTTTGACATACAACTGTTTTGCATTATTCGTTGGTTGAAAAGCTTTAGCTGACGTTGGTAGATGAGTTCTTTTTTCGGTTGTCGTACAACTACTTTGCATGCTTTGGCTGACATCGGTAGATATGTCTTTGTTCGGTTGACGTAGCTGCTATTTATACAAATAAATGGCGGCCGACTAAACAACAATGTATTGTTTTGTTATCACCAAAAGTCAGGATTCAACAATTTCCCCCTTTTTGGTGATGACAAAACCTAGGCCCCAAAAATCATTTAAAGAAGATAGTAGACGAAATGAATTCATTGCGAAGATGAATTGCATTGAACAATTAATGTTACAAGCAATCATTGATAAGTAGCAGTGAAAACCTATTACACCTACATTGCGTTAAGTAAATAAAATGTACATAAAATGTACCTTACTTCCTTTGAATTCTCTGTGGAGAGGTGTCAACTGATTTTCTGGATACTTCACCCTTTTTGACATCACCACGGGTGATATGAGAGATGATCTCTCCTAGTTGAGCACCGAGAGTGGTTTGAAAAGTGTCAATATGGGATTCGATATGAGCGGTTAAGTCAGCCTGAAGAACTGAGATTTGCGTTGAAGTATGATCATTCGTGCGACGAACAATTTGAGAGACCTGTTCGGCAATAGTACCCATAGCTCGAAGATTGCGTTCTTTGTATTTTTTCAGTTCAGTGACGCATCTGCCGAGTTCAGAAGACAAACTGTTAAGACGAGACATAATCGCTGATCTTGTATTGTCAATGCCAGCGTCTTGTCCTTGTATGCGATTGCTGAGTCGCTGTGTGGTCACGCGAAGATTTTCTACGATGCGTTCCAAAGCATAATTCACTGGTTCGGAGTCAGCAACTGAAGTTGAAGCAAGTGTGGCAGTTTGATCTTTTGGAGGCGAGACTTTGGTGGTCTCGATCGATGAACGGACATCGATTCCAATCACCTGATCTGTTTGGTGAATTGGACTGGAGGGTTGCAAGCCGTCAGTCGTCGGTTGAGGCGAGTCTTCAGAATGGATCTCCAGAAGAGGAGATGTTGGTTGTTCATCATCAAAAATTGATTGCATAACATCTGAGACTGATGTGAGTGGGATCTCAGGAAGATTATCACCAACAACTGTTGTGATTGGGTCAATCAGTTGAGGGTCTGTGATGAGATCAGCACTTGATATAGGTTCAGCGGCTGATGAGGAAGCAAACGGAAAGTATGCCAAGGGACATTCGTCTTGTGCCGCAATAAATTCCTGTTCCTCTGCTGAGAATACGAAGTCAGATGCTTCCGAGTTATCATGAGATTCTAGAAGAGGGATCATGGCCTGAACTTCGTTGTTATACGCTTTTATGTATTCATCATCCGGTAGTGGGATGGAATATTTGAGCCGATATTCTCGTAAAAAGGTGTCAGTGACATCAACTGACGGCTTAAGGCATAAGATGACTTCAGTGTCATCTTTGGCAGTTTTGCTTATCGGCTGATAGTGCTCTTCTCTTTTGGAAAGAATATATCAGGCGAGACTATCACGAAGCTGAACGTCCACCAACTTATATCTGCCGAGTGCTGTTTCAAGACTTGATGTGGCAGTGAGAATGAACATCTTGTCTTCTAATTTGGAAAGGTATTCCAGTTTATTCTCAAGTAAGATCTGAGAATATGAAGCATTCAGACGATAGTGCACCCATTCATCAAATTCCTGTTGTTTGAACCGCACAGCCCGGAGAATGCTAAAAATAATGATAAAAACCTCCATTTTCCCTACCGATTGGGATTTTTGAAATGGGATGAGAGGTGCTTTTCCTTTGCCCTGAGGGCCGGTTGAAGTTGTGGTCAGTACAGAGAATGAGGGTTCCTGGATAGTGATTCCTTTTGGTGGAGGAATCTGGGTCTTCACAACCAACTCTTGTGTTCTCAAGATTTGCTGACTGATGACGATAGAAATATCAACTGATGAAGTCGGTGAGGGCAGAGAAATGGGTAATGTGGTAACAATGGTGCTGTAAATTGGTTCGGAAGTTATTTGGGGAATTTGGATTGGGTGAGTAGGTAGTGTTTCGGATTTTGAGACTTCATTGATTGTTGTGGTCAGTTGAGACGTTGGGGTGTGAACTGTAGATATCAACTTGATCCTCTTTGGTTTCGGGTGAGATGTCTTGGGAGCCATTTTTGCCTTTTGGGATGGAGAGGGGTGAGCGAATACTTGAACTAAGGGAGCATTGTCACTAACCTCATCCTCCAGATCAGAATCCACTTGAATAAGTTGTTTGATCGGTCGAGTACGCTTGACTTGGGGAGCTGCAGTGCTTTTGGCAGTTTGTTGATCTGCCCCAATTTATCATTTGATAGTCCTGAGCTGGTCAGAAGTCACCTGATTCTTGTTTAAGAACAGAGGGATTGTGACTGCATTTAACCATTTGGCTGCATGTAGGACTTCATAGTCTGAGGAGTCAATGTCTAGAGCTTCAAGTAGATAACATATCTGTAGTGCAAAACCTTCCGATTGTCCTTTGCCTCTAATCATTTCACATAAAGTAGAGTAGAGAATCGAAGACCAGTTAAAGTTCAACTGGGAGGCAATGGAGGCCATGTACTAAAGCTTTTCGAGAGTGATCTTGTCGTAGGAGCCAGCCTTGGTTAAAAGAGTTTTTGCGACTATGTTAGCCAGTAGTCGATATGCTGGCTTTAAGCTTTGTTTGAGGCCATTGACCTTAATGGGTGAGCCATCAAGTGTTATTTGAGCTGCCCAGTGGGTTGCATTACCGTCAGGTAAGTTTGCGCATTTCATCAAACCGGTTGTGGGCAAGTTAAAAGTATCGCCGAAGAAACGTTGATTGAACTCGATCTTCCGTCCTATGATGATACATATGATGCTTCCATGATGTATTTGGGCGGATTCAAAGAATTCCTTGACCAAATTATAATTGACCGTTGATCCAGAGCTAAGAAATTTGCGAAGCCCTGAAGCTTCAATCATGTTGAACATGGCTGAAATTTCCGCATTCTGGATGGAATGGATTTCATCAAAATTAATAGCCAGACAAGTCTTTTGGATAGACATCCTTGAGTTTTTCTGCAAACAAAAATATTTGATCAATAGTTTGTGAAGAATGCAGATGCAAAAGGTGAATATGAGTTCGATTTGCAATACAAGCTTGTGTGAGACGTGTGAAATGATCGGTAAATATGGTGCCACGTCACCTAAAATTTTGAATTTTGAAAGAGAGAGAGAGAGAGTGAAAGATACGCGGTAAATTAAAGTAAGTACGATGAATATAATATAATAAAATATAATATAAGGCGGTTGAATTCAAATTCCAATGACTGTAATCATTCTTGATTGTCTGACATCAGGATATGTGATGTTTTGGACACGCCGTCGGTTTTCAGAGTAATGATTTGATGCGTGATTTTTTCAGTAGACGATTGATATCACCCGAAGTTTCACCTTCTCTTTTTATGCATATAAATATAAAGTGAATATATCAGTCGTGTAACAATAAGAAATCATTCAATAAATTAGAAAAAAATATGCCGGGTCCGGGAGGTGATTTGGCAGTAGAATTTGCCGCTGTTCTAACGAGAGTAAGGTCTCGAGAGTACGAAGATGCTTTGTTCTTCCAGGTTGTTGAAGAAATGGAGACGATTGAAGAGCTGCGTTTGTTTCTCTCAATTGGCCATCCTCACCATTCTGAGAGAGACTACGCTGCCCTTGTGCAGCAATATGAGGACAAGTTGGGGTCGTCTGACCCGATGTTGGTCTTCAGTCCAGAGGGCCTGTTGCTTCTCTTGCTCTACAAAGAGCTAGAAGGACTGGAGCGCATCCGGTCGGATGATCTTGGCTACGTTCGCTCTCATACTAGGGAGCTTACGTTCTTCATGCTCTCTTGGAAGAGTGAGGTGGAGAAAGAGATCGGTAGGGCTCTTGAAGCCTTTAGAGCTCTCATGTAATATGTTCTTCTCTTTTTCCTGAAATAAACAAATTTATTTTGCGCATTATCTGCTTCTATGAATCAGTAAGCAATAAGAAATAATGTTACGTCACATCACACATTAAACGAGATATCATCGAGAAAGAAAACAGATATTAATAATGACAAATCACTGTTGCAAATAATAACTATTTTAAGATTTTTAAATAAATGCAAGAGTGCACAAATATCGATAATATAGGCTTATGAAAAGTCTGACCCAGTATCTCTTCCGGATTTTCTCGAAGATAAATCAGTGGGTAACTGTTGGCATTCATGATCTTTGGCCTTCGGTATTCTTCGCCTATAAATACTGTGATGTAAACAAGTAAATACATCATAGCTTAGTTGAAACAATAACTAATAACAAACAAAAAATGGATGAAGCCGATTTCGAAAGACGAAAGTCCATCTACAGAGGCAGAGTCATGGAGAGAGGCATGAGCGTGTGGCATATGATGGAAGCCATTCACCGTCAATATCGTTCAGGTGTTGTGCCTCTTAGTCCAGGTGTAGCGACCCTACCTGGATCCACTACCTAATCAGAGTTAAGATCATAATTAAGCATGCATTAAAATAAATCGCTGCGGAAGACTTAAATAAAAGCAGACCGGCAGAATACAACCGGTTAAATAAATTCGATTATACAACCCAATCGAATAAACCCTAAAGGCAAAACTTACAGCTAATCTCACTATCTTCACTGGTCATTGGCCAATCCAAGCTCCTGGTGTTCCACCCTGCACCTAAACCTGCCCCGTCGAATGGGGTGTCCAGATACACAGAAAAAACTGAACGTGAGCTCTAAGCTCAATACGAAAGCACTGGGTAAAACATACAAATATGATGCATGCAAATGATAAGGTATCCATATCTGGGATAACTGCATACAACTGCTCAGTAATGGCGCCTAGGACATGAGTGGTACACCCCGGGGAGCAAATCTTGTGTACACTGATCATTCCTATAGGACGTGGACTGTGTCCCCAGATGCTAATCACCCATGACCCGTCAGTCACTGGGCACTAGACATCACCCGTTCAGACAGGGCTGAGCGGCCCTACATGGCTCATCTCACAAGATGGACATGCACAATATGATATGCACATGCTGCATAATAATATGACACACAAATGCAACGTATAAGCATGCAAAACTTGCTGGCTATCTCAGTCTGTACTTACATACCTTACTACAGGCAGTCCTAGCAGTCCCACTCTAGGTTCCCAGCCTATCATCAACTCTACAATGCAAATATCCATGCATCATTATTTAAGCTCTAAATGCCTTAACTAAGCTATTCCATACTCCTAAATAATTTAAGGAGATCATAGCTATACCTGCATCCGTCGTCAGCCCGCTGATGACAATTTGTCTCAAAACTAGGTCACAGCTCCGCTACGATGCCTGGATCGCTATGCCACTTCCGGATTCCTCATTGGATGCCTAGATCTCCCTAGATCTGAGTTAGAAGGCTTAGGAATCAGAGAGAAGAGAGGGAAAGGTGCACTCCAAATGAACCCTTGGCCCCTATATTTATAGGCAACGTTCGGAGCCTCCGAACCCGGTTCGGAACATCCGAACACGATCGGAACCTCTGATCCCATCTTCGGAGCGTCCGATCGCCCAATATTACGTTAGCCATGATGTCACCTTGCTGACGTCAGCGATGACACATGCCCTGGTCCCGATCGGAACATGCGATCTCACCAACGGAGCTTCCGATCCTGACTTCGGATCCTCCGATCCTGTTTGGAACCTCCTGACTTGGTTCGAAGCTTCCGAACCCTCGGGACCCTCGGGACCTTCCCGGCTATTTTGAGTGTCCTGGATCCATTTTTGGACTCCGTTAACCCTTTAGGAATTTCCTTAATTACGTTTTACTTAATCCAACATTATTACATGATTAATATACTCATTAATCGCTAATTACGGATACGGGTCACTACATTCTCCCCCCCTTAAAAGATTTCGTCCTCGAAATCTAAGGTAATACCTCGAGAACGTAAGATAGACCACTACTTGAGTGTCTTGTCGAAATAGCTTCCGAGACACTCAGACTCTCGTCGAATTCCATATAAGCTCCATTAATGCTTAACCGCATTAATATTCTTTCACTGAAGATTACTGCGCTACTGGTCGACAGCCGAACTTCCCTAGCGCTAGCGTATCGTAACACTGATACATATTTCACTCGGACCACGATCTTCCTGACCACGAAGGATACAATACCCGCTTGATCAATATCATCGTCCCAAAGTAATTTTTAGACTAACGAAGACCAAGTCATGAACTGACTGGTTTACGACATTTGTCGAATTACTTATCGAATCTAACCATCTACTGGTTTCAAAATTTCTTGGTTCTCAACACCTCTAGTCAGGAAAACACTAAAGTATATACTTCAACGTAACTGCTCATAATGTTCCCTAAACTGGTTACCCTCCCCACTCTCCCTGAAGCACAACCGGCTTTCCAAGGAATACTGGGAACTTAAACCATCATGTCTAGTACATTCTGCTGTCCACGTTTCTTAGTATAACCTCAACACTGTGCCCTGATGATAACTATCGTTACTTTCAATTCATGACGCTACGTCATCTCCTAGCCATTGGCCTGCGAAATCACGCATACATGGCAATGGAAGTCATCATGCCTCTGATGATCTACATCATCTCGATCATAGGTTATTCACCTCATGAATTTGATCGATGGACGTCCTCCTGATAGTTATACATAGTCGCAATCACTGTACGCTCATCAAAACTAAGGCAAGCTCCCACCAATATGCTCGACTGGGACATTCCACAGTGCACAGACATATGGAAACGCTTCCTATTCTGTCTCGAAACTCGACAGTTATTGCACCTGGTATAACTCAACTCAGAGTCTCTGATAATACCATCTGCTCATACCAACCTCCCAAGGTTGAACATACTGATCCTGGAACTAAATCCCAACGGATTCTCAATAGTCAAATCGCTCCCTTGCCGAACGCATCAGTCTCAGCACTGAACGATCTAATTCGTCGATTCCCTAGTCAATCCTGGGAAATACTTGTGCTCGAAGTAACTTGCCACCCGACGCACATCCGAATATCGTCCATTGCTAAAACACAATATCCTTGAAGAATGGTCCGCACTGATGTGGCTTGTCGACTGGAAAGAACAAAGTTGCTTCATCGCTATCTTGCGAAATCTTCAATTCCCACAATAATCTTGTTGGCTACTAAGTCGATCTACGACTGCCTCGATCATCCCAATGATCTTAAGCACCACACGATGAAAATTTGTGACACACCCTGCCGGATCTCGAGAACTATGTCTCAGCAAATGTCACACCTCACAATCAAACAACTGATGTCCATACAAGTACACATTCCTCGTTGGATCTCAACCCAACGGTATACTAAGACATCATCACAAAAGCACTATCCTGGGAGTTACCAATTCCTTCGCTTGTTCCTCCTGTCAAGTTAACATCTAACTCGACCATACAAGTCAATCATAATCTTTCGGTAGATTAGTACCTGGCAACTTAGAGACCCTAAATCATCCGAATTGTCAAATGCTCTGAGATGGTATCCAGTACTCATCCCATAAGCACTACTCGACAAAATACTATCCCAAGTATTTCTTAATTGCTACATCCTGATCAACCCTGATTGGCTCAACCAATTGAACTCGTCGATCTACTTAAGCTCACACTTATCAGATCAAACCACCACTGATCATCCAACCTATATGGCTCGGTCAATAACCATGACTCAGCTGCCACAAAGAACCATTTCCAAACGGTGTCAGATCACAGTACATAAGTAGTTTACTTGGCACAAGTCCTGCGCCTTTTCAGCACTACTAACCGCTGCTTCGTATTCTGAACTTAATCATCCTAACTCTGACAGAGTTACCCAATAACCACTAGTAGTCACTAGCACAGATTCCGTGCCACCTTAGCACTACTAATCGTTGTTTTGTTCATCCAAGGCAAACATCAAGATAAGCTAAGCCCATTTCCATCCCATGGAAAATCCTACGCTCAATCTCTGAAAATATCAGACAGTACTTAGCGCAAACACTGCACTAACTATCCTTGCTTCGTTCATCCAGGATGAATATCACAATTCGTCAAATTCAGAATCATAACTAACAAATCTCCAAGATTCTTACAATCTTCAAACACTCTCCTGATTATTTCCCTCGCTAAGATTGTGCAACAATTTAAGACTAAGGTAGCTTACCATGTTAACCCACCTGGACAACCACCAAGGCTTCACGGGTATAGGTCACGCTTCCCTCATATCTCAGATAGCTCTGTACAATCCTTAGCGTCTGACATAATCTATCACAGATGAAGTCAATCATCATGGAGTAGTCCTCGTATTCGAGTCTAAGTCTTAAAACAACATTCCATCCAGTATCTTGGATAATTCCTATCACAAGAAAATTCTAACCACAACTCTGATGACAACCCCTAGTCATCGCTGGTAGAAATCCATCCACCTACTAGATCCACACGTCTAGCAGTAACCCAAAGGTTAAAACCTATCTGCTCAGAGTACACACTTGTCAAGGAAATCCCTCCATGACTGGTTCCTACAGCAGCATACTCAAACTATATCTCTGGCACACCAGACGATATTGAACCATCGATATCAAACCTGATATCTAATCCAAGGTCATACCTCGTTGTGACTGTCACCAAATCCCTAGATTGAGTAGCCTTCCCACCACCAATCCTGAAGCACAAAGGCTCCCAGGTACCCTCTGAAGTACAAGGACTCCCAGAGTAACACTGGCATAGGGTCGCGCTCCATCACGTCTAGTCATGGTCATAGTCCACAACTCTCGGCATATACTGGACCTGGTATCCCGATGAAAACCCATCATCACAAATCTCAACCTAACGAAGGTCAGACAGCCTGTTCTAAGGAAACAACCTAGAACAAAGTTCAACGGTCTAAACCGAACAATACCCTTAATGCCTCTAGATGAGTCCACCCATCACTGGCACTAACATAGTCCACTGACTAACTAGGTCGATCCTAGGAAAATGCCTAGACTAACCGCAAGTCACACTGTCGCAGTCGGCCCACTCAAATCCCATGAGCTACAGCAGTTGAACGCTAATCAACTAAACCCAATCCAAACTTCCGCACAATCATGCAATCATCCACGAGTTGCTGGATAAATAAAACATGTATCACTTATTTCAAGTTATGTACAATTCTCTTTATTACAATCTCATGTAATATATACAGTATTCAAAATACAGTGAAATGTACAATATCAACTTGAAATGGTACAACCAAAGTATGATGATTCATTACAACTGAAATACTGTTTACAACTACAAAAACACAGTATTCAAAAATCATCGTACTGGTCTTTGTTTCTTGAGCATGAAGCTTCTAATCGACACACGCATCGATACAAGCATACTCCCAACCATGTCTCTCTACATGTCCTCCTACGAAGAACTCTGGAGAAATGGCTCGTGATAGCTAACCAGCTATGCTCTGCGTCAGTGCATGTCAGTCGATCCCTTCTGCTCACGATCTACCATCAGCGTTCTTCTTGTATTCATATCATGCTTTTGAACATGAAGTTTCCCGTGTGCCTACCGAACGCATCGGTACAAGCATACCGACAAAACTATGTTTAGCATGAGTTTAATGACCTTACGCTCGAAACCTATCATGCCTTAGGCACTCGAGGCATTCCCTGGTAAAGGTCTATCTGACAATCTCTCCAACTACTAGTGGAGAATCTTCAGAGTAGTGTCATCATGGTACGGACGATACAAATGCAAACATCAAGTGCGTCCCATCCAATCCTCTGCCACTGCCTCTAGCATCCGGTACTCGATCCAAAACTAGGATCCACCTGAGTAGAAATCTTGAAAACTCGGACACGATCCATCACTCCTGTCCGCACTTGCTGGTATCCTATAAGCCAAATCTTTAAAATTCCTATCGATGATGATATTCTTCGGGCAATCAAATCACCGCATCACCACCTCTTCCAAGGTCTCATCGATCCTATAAGGATAACCCAAAGTCTCATTACTATATCCCAAGTCTCTTGCATGCATGCGCTCTGATACCAAAAATGTAGCGACCCTACCTAGATCCACTACCTAATCAGAGTTAAGAGCATAATTAAGCATGCATTAAAATAAATCGCTGCGGAAGACTTAAATAAAAGCAGACCGGTAGAATACAACCGGTTAAATAAATTCGATTATACAACCCAATCGAATAAACCCTAAAGGCAAAACCTACAGCTAATCTCACTGTCTTCACTGGTCACTGGCCAATCCAAGCTCCTGGTGCTCCACCCTGCACCTACACCTGCCCCGTAAAATGGGGTGTCTAGATACACAGAAAAGACTGGACGTGAGCTCTAAGCTCAATACGAAAGCACTGGGTAAAACATACAAATATGATGCATGCAAATGATAGGGTATCCATATCTGGGATAACTATATACAAATGCTCAATAATGGCGCCTAGGACATGAGTGGTACAACCCGGGGAGCAAAACCTGTGTACACTGCTCATTCCTATAGGACGTGGACTGTGTCCTCAGATGCTAATTACCCATGACCCGTCAGTCACTGGGCACTAGACATCACCCGTCCAGACAGGGCTGAGCGGCCCTACATGGGTCATCTCACAAGATGGACATGCACAATATGATATGCACATGCTGCATAATAATATGACACAAAAATGAAACATATAAGCATGCAAAACCCGCTGGCTATCTCAGTCTGTACTTACGTACCTTACTACAGGCAGTCCTAGAAGTCCCACTCTAGGTTCCCAACCTATCATCAACTCTACAATGCAAATATCCATGCATCATTATTTAAGCTCTAAAAGCCTTAACTAAGCTATTGCATACTCCTAAATAATTTAAGGAAACCATAGCTATACCTGCGTCCGTCGTCAGCCCGCTGATGACAATTTGTCTCAAAACTAGGCCACAGCTCCGCTATGACGCCTGGATCGCTATGCCACTTCCGGATTCCTCATTGGATGCCTAGATCTCCCTAGATCTGAGTTAGAAGGCTTAAGAATCAGAGAGAAGAGAGGGAAAGGTGCACTCCAAATGAACCCTCGGCCCCTATATTTATAGGCAACGTTCAGAGCCTCCGAACCTGGTTCGGAACGTCCAAACACAATCGGAACCTCCGATCCCATCTTCGGAGCATCCGATTGCCCAATATTACATCAGCCATGATGTCACCTTGCTGAAGTCAGCGATGACACATGCCCTGGTCCCGATCGGAACGTCCGATCTCACCGACGGAGCTTCCGATCTCGGTCGGAGCCTCCGATCCTGACTTCGGATCCTCCGATCCTGTTCGGAACCTCCTGAATTGGTTCGGAGCTTCCGAACCCTCTGGACCCTCGGGACCTTCCCGGCTATTTTGAGTGTCCTGGATCCATTTTTGGACTCAGTTAACCCTTTATAAATTTCCTTAATTACGTTTGACTTAATCCAACATCATTACACGATTAATATACTCATTAATCGCTAATTACGGATATGGGTCACTACACCAGGTCTTGCTGCAGGGTTGCTATGGTGCAAGCATTGCTTGCGAACCCAGAGCACTGGTGTGGTGCTAAGGCCATCTGCTATTCGGCTCATGATGTTGTTGGCAGAAAGAGACGAGATGCAGAACATCTGTTTTGAGGATGACTTCTGCAATGGTCAAGGCTCGCTCTCTGTCTGGATGATAGAGTGGAGTCGTGAAATGAGAAGCAGAATTTCTGCGGCTCATGCTGACTTCAGACTCACTAGGGGTTAGGGTTAAGCACTCCATGTAATGAAAGTATTTAGTGCTTTTAAATGAAATAAACGATTATTCCCCCTAAACTCATGCTTGTCTTAATTTAAATCAATTAAACCAAGAATATTGCGAAAATAAGAAAACTTAGTGTCCGGCAATGGCTTGGTGAAAATATCTGCTGCCTGTTGGTCAGTAGGTACGTAGATAATTTGAATCTCCTTTTTGAGTACGTGTTCACTAATTAAATGATGGCGCACATCAATGTGCTTGGTTCTGGAATGCATCACTGGATTTTGAGTGATTGCATTAGCACTCGTGTTGTCACAAAATATAGGAGCTTCATTTGACTTGATGTCATAATCCCTAAGCTGTTGTTGTATCCACAGTATTTGAGCACAGCAACTGCCAACTGCAAGGTATTCTGCTTTAGCAGTAGAGGTGGCAATTGATGTTTGCTTCTTACTGAACCATGAAATAAGTCTATCTCCCAAAAATTGACACGATCCGCTAGTGCTTTTTTCTGTCAATCTTGCAACCTTCATAATCTGCATCTGAATAACCAACAAGGTTAAATTCTGAGTCTTTGGAATACCAAAGACCCACATTTGTAGTGCCTTTAAGATATTTAATAATCCTCTTGGCTGCAATGTAATGCAATTGCTTGGGTGCTGCTTGAAATCTTGCACACAGACATACAACAAACATAATATCTGGTCTACTGGCCATAAGATAAAGTAATGAACCGATTAGACCTCGATACATAGTTACCTCAACTGGTGCTCCTGCTTCATCTTTGTCAAGTTTAATAGAAGCACTCATACGGGTAGAAATGGCAGAGCAATTCTCCATACCAAACTTCTTGATAAGTTCTTTCGTGTACTTAGTTTCATTTATAAAGATGCCAGTATCCAGCTGCTTGACTTGTAGTCCGAGGAAGAAATTTAATTCTCCCATCATGCTCATTTCAAACTGTTCCTGCATTATCTTAGAAAATTTCTCGCATAGACAAGGATTAGTTGATCCAAATATAATATCATCTACATATATTTGAACGAGTAAGATGTGATCTCCTTTAACAAACTTAAAAAGAGTCTTATCGACCGTTCCTATAGTAAAGGAATGATCTAATAGGAATTGAGATAACGTATCATACCATGCACGAGGTGCTTGTTTTAAGCCATAAAAAGCTTTATCAAGCTTAAAAACAAAATTAGGAGTTAAAGAGTTGATAAAACCTGGTGGTTGTTCAACATATACTTCTTCTTAAAGTAGACCATTGAGAAAAGCTGACTTGAGATCCATTTGATATACTTTGAAGTTTTTGTAAGCATCATAGGCAAGGAATATTCTGATAGCCTCAATCCTTGCTACTGGAGCGAATGATTCATCAAAGTCAATGCCTTCCTCTTGTCTGAATCCTTGAGCAACCAGTCGGGCTTTATTTCTTGCCACTGTCCCATCCTCATTCAATTTGTTGTGAAACACCCATTGGGTGCCTATGATGTTTTGATTTGTCGATTGAGGGACAAGATTCCACACTTTGTTTCTAGTGAACTGATTTAGTTCTTCTTGCATTGCTTCAATCCAGCTAGCATCTTGTAATGCTTTATCTATGTGTTTGGGCTTTAGCTGTAAATGAAAGCTGCATGCAATAGCTCATCAATCAGTTGATTACGTGTACGAATAGGTGCAGTAGGGTTAATGATGACTAGATCAGGTGGGTGATTTTTACCCCACCAAAGATTTGGTCCGAGAGGATTTGCGCCTGTTTGAGTGTCTTCCTCATCCTTGATTGCGTTGTTAGATTCAATAGAACCCTCTCTGATTATCTATTCGTCATTGATGTGATCTACTCCTCCTTCATTAGGTTGAATAATCTCTTCTGCTTGCTCATCTCTTGTGTCAGGAGGGTCATCACTATCACTTTCATCCTGTAGAACGGTTGATTTCAGCCTGCTGGCTAAATCTTGAATGTCAGTTTGAGACTTTCCTGCACAGACAGTAGTTTCATAAAAAATAACATGAATGGATTCCTCTATAGTCAGTGATATTTTGTTGAACACTCTATAAGCTCGGCTGACTGAGAAAAATCCAAAAAATATGCCTTCATCTGCTTTTGCATCAAAAGCTGTCAGGCGATGTTTTCCATTATCATGAATATAACAAACACAACCAAATACTTTAAAATATGAGACATCAGGTTTTGTGCCATTCCAGATCTCATATGGTGTTTTGTTGTGTCTCTTGTTAATCATAGATCTGTTTTGAGTGTAATATGCTGTGTTAATTGCTTCTGCCCAGAGTCTTTGAGATACATTGGAATCAGCAATCATAGTTCTAGCTGCCTCCTTAAGAGTTCGATTTCTTTGTTCAGCAACCCCGTTTTGCTGTGGGGTCCAAGCAGCAGATAACTCATGCTTGATGCCCTGGTCATCTAGATAGGATTTAAGGGTATTGTTTAAAAACTCAGTGCCTCTATCACTCCTGATCCTGTCTATCCCTGTATGTTTCTCATTTTGCATACGTTTGAAAATTTTTATCAGGTGAGTAGCAGTTTGATCTTTGGATGATAAGAAAATTACCCAAGTAAACCGAGAGTAATCATCCACAATCACTAAGGTATATCTCATTCCCCCTAAGCTCCTAATCGGTATCGGACCAAACAGATCCATATGTAACAGATCCAAGCATTTGGAAGAAGATGAGCATCCTTTGTTTTTAAAAGAGGCTCTCACCTGTTTGCCTTGCTGACAAGCGGAACAAACTCTATCTATTTTAAAATCACCTTTGGGAAAGCCAATAACCAACTCATGTTTACTTAGATGCTTAATGGACTTGAAATTTAAATGATTGAGCCGTTTGTGCCATAACCACTGCTTATCATTCTGAGCAACAAAACAAGTAGGAACTATCGGTTGATCACTTTGCCAATTCAGCCTATACGTGTTTTGTTCTCTTAGTCCGGTTAGCATAATATCGCCATTGCTAGATTTGATTAAGCAAGAATGTTTAAGAAATTCAACAATATAACCATTGTCACATAGTTGACTAATGCTAATCAGATTATAACATAAGTTATCAACGAGCAATACGTCATTAATGATAAAGTTACCATGAGTAATCTTACCCTTACCCACGGTCTTACCCTTCGAGTTATCACCAAAAATAATCTTAGGCCCTTTGTATTGTATGATTTCGGATAGTAAATCTTTGTTTCCAGTCATGTGTTTCGAGAATCCGCTATCAAGATACCACGTTGACCTTTCTGTTGCACTATTCTTCTCGAGTGATTTTACTGATAGTACCTGTAAGAAGAATGTACAACCATGGTACCCTTATCTATTTGGGTCCGAATTGGATTAGACCTTTTGGAACCCACACCCGAATTACTCTAACGGTTTTACCCGTGTGAGTGTTTTTAAGGTGAGTCGGTCGAGGTACACGATGTGAATTTGTGTGTGAGCTAGGCTTTACAATGTACTGTTTGAACTTCTGATCTGTGTTATTCAGTCTATATCGTTTTTGAATAGGCTTACAATTGAAGTGTTGGTTATGTGTCACCCGATGATTCCTGTACTTGAGTTGACTTGGTTCAAACCTTGATTGTTTGAACTTAGTTTGGTTTCCCATTTTTTTGTTCATTCAATCTTGATTTATTCCATGTCTCTTCTTTCCTTGGGATCTTAGATTTCACATATCCTAGTCCTTCATGCTTATCTTTTTCATATCGACTTGGCTGTTTAACATCTATATTTGGTTCAACATGTTCATATATCGTAATAGATCGAACAAATCTCATCACATTGGGATTGTTCCCACTAGAGTACGATTGAGTATTTTCTTCTGAGCCAGTACAATCATTTGATCCATATCCAAGACCGGTTTTATCACCTGCTTGTTTCTGGTTCTCATGTATCTTATCCAAAGAGACAGAAGCCTTATTCCAAGCATTGATTGTTTTAAGCAACTTTTGATTTTCAAATAAAGTAGCTTGGAATACTCGTTTCATATTATCATTCTCAGTAGCTAACAGATTTAGCTAAGCCTTTAGACCATCAAGTTCTTTTCGCTGTAAACAGCTAGATTCCCTTGATTTATCAATGAGACATGCTTTTTCTGTTTTCGCTTCCTCGAATAATATAGAAAGCCTCTTATACTCAGTGACCATCTCATTCAGTGCCTGAATGAGTTTCTCTTGGGTAAAGTCAGATGAGTTGAAGTCAAATACCTCAATGTCATCTTCTTCATGTATGGAGTTAGCCATGAGACATTGAACTTGCTCTTCCTTGCTTTCCTCGGAAGAGCTAACTGTATCGGTTGAGTCAGATTCTGTTTCAGCCCATTTGCTTTTCCCTTCGTCTGCAACTAGTACCTTTTGCTCCTTCTTCTTTCGATATGTTCTTCTTCCTTCTTTGCCTTTCTTCTTCTCATAGTGCTGCTTTCTTTCTTTATTCTTAGGTTTAGTACAATCTGCAATAAAATGGCCTTGCTTGCCACAGTTAAAGCATGCGAGACCATCCTATGTATGGTAATGTTTGTAGTAAGGTTTAAACTTTTTATTATTACGCATAAATTTCCCAAACCTTTTGATAAAGAGAGACATCGCTTCTCCACTCATTTGTTCAGCTGTCTTCTTTGTTGTATCCTCGATCGGTTGAGATAGGATAGTTGTCGTTAGTGCCTTGGTGGGGTTTGAAGCTGATGGTTCTTCCTCTGTTCGGATTCCAAGTTCAAACTCATATGCTTTGAGATCTGCAAACAGATCATGAAGTTCTAGCTTGTTCAAATCTTTTGATTCCCTCATGGCTATGGTCTTGAAATCCCATTCTCTGGGTAGTGCTCGCATAAACTTCAAGGCAATTTCACGATTAGTGTATATCTTTCCAAGAGCAATTAATTCACAAATAATATTGCTGAATCTTTCGTCAAAATCAGTCATTGTTTCTCCTGGTTTCATCTTGACGTTGTAAAACATCTGTATTGCTACAGTGAGTTTGTTTTCTTTAGTTTGATCGTTTCCTTCGCACAGTTGAGTGAGTTTCTCCCAAATTTCTTTGGCGGTTGAGCACGCCTTGATTTTGCTAAACATATTTTTGTCCAACGTCTTGTACAGTATATCTTTGGCTACATTATCAAGATTTGCTTTCTTCTTATCCTCAGTAGTCCACTCCATTCTGGGTTTCTCGACCATCTGTGGTTCTCCTCCTGTTACGGCTACAACATTGTTGAATTTGAGAATCTTCATGGGTCCGTCAGTGATAACGTACCACATGTCATCATCTCGAGCAGAAAGATGTGCATGCATACAAATTTTCCAGTCATCATAATCTTCTTTAGAGAACATAGGAATTTTATTTAAAGAAGTCATGATGAATATCAGTAGCTAAATAGAAAAACCCTCTCTGATACCACTTGTTGGGGATCGATATCGTGTGTAAAGGGGGGTGAATACACAATAATGATAGTCTTTAAAATCTAATGCAATATGGTTGAGTAAATGTTAGTTCACTCGACCGGTTTTCTTTTATCCAGCTAGAGATATAAGAGCAACTAAGATTAGTGCGAAAATAGCTCTCAATATGCTAGATGATATCCATGGAGTGATGCAATGCAATAACGTAAGTAGACACAGATATGTTTTTGGATGTTCGAAGCTCTATCTCCTACGTCACCCCTTCTTCCACCTTGGAAGGATTCACTAGAAGACTTTGGTTATTACAATGTCTTACAATACACCCGATCCAAGTTAGAACTTATCCAATGCCTAATATGGAACTCCTAGATTCATGGTGATAAGATTTAAAGCTCTTATCAAACTTTTCTTCAGATGGTGATGATGATTGTCTTAGTCTCTCGAAGACTTAAGACTTCTCAAATCCTTGTATCAGGTAGCGTTCTTCAAACGATATCTGGATTTGAGAAACCCTTAAAAAGATCTCTTCGAAGATCGGATAAGGCTGTTTAAGCTAAGGGTTTTCTCTTTGAGCGGTCGAGTATTCAAGATAGGTTCGAGAGCTCAGATAGACAGATTCTTGATAAGCGTTGTTGTGTCGTATTTTCTGTCTAGAGAGGCTTTGATATATATAGCCTTTGTCTTCAATGTCTTTCTTCTTTTGTCCAACGGTAAGATTGCCCTACTGATAAAGCTTTCTGAATATTTCGTACTGGAAGTGCCTTTAATTGTCTATTCAATGTGTCGCTCACATTAAATGCTATTTAAGGCTTTCTCACTTTATCAGATGAATCCTTAAATGCTTCGTCCTTTGCTTTTCAGTTGTCTTGTCACTTTTTGAGATCTGGGAAACTGTAACTTCAAAATGTAGCGTGTAGCTTTTTGTATTTGAAGTTCGGTAGATATCTCAGTCAGTAGATATGTCTTTGTTCCGTTTGACATACAACTGTTTTGCATTATTCATTGGTTGACAAGCTTTAGCTGACGTCGGTAGATGAGTTCTTTGTTCGGTTGTCGTAAAACTGCTTTGCATGCTTTGGCTGACATCGGTAGATATGTCTTTGTTCAGTTGACGTAGCTGCTGTTTATACAAATAAATGGCGGCCGACTAAACAACAAAGTATTGTTTTGTTATCACCAAAAGTCAGGATTCAACAAATACAATTATGGATTTCAAAAGATATTGAAGAAATTTTGTATGAAGATTGTTATTATTCGTTAACAAATTGTAAGTATTTTATCTTATAATTTTTTTCTTTGTGTTTGTTATTGTTATTATTATTTCTTGTTTTTGTTTTTTTTTTGGAACTATTTCTTGCTATTGAAATTGTAGTGACCCTGCATTGAATCATCTACTAACTGACAACTAATAGCATGCATTAAACTTAATAAAGCAAAGATTCTTAACAGAGTAAAACGTGCGGAAACATAACTCATAATTTACATATCAGCTTAGTACAAAAGTTCAAGACTTAATACTGTAGTGATACAACCATATCGAACAACTCAAAAGTAAACTGTCTAAACCATTTATATAGCTAAACAAATCTTGCTGTATAAAATAACTCTTCAAGGCTCTTGCTCCCTAGTCCTGCCTTGAGCTAGCGGCTCCGTCCATCCTGCGACCTGCCCCGTGGAATAAGGTGTCCAAGATAACAACTAGGATGTGAGCGCTAACGCCCAGTACATAAACATGTGTAAACATATGTATATGATGCATGCAACCGTGATGACTGGTAAAGGGTCATCTGATAAGTCATGATCAGTACAGGCTCCAACTGAGTGTTGTAACCTCGTGGATCAACCTCTGGGTACAACCACACTCGTCTAGTACACCAGAGTAGTTAGAAATACATGTCCCCGCCGTCGCGGTACTCTCAATGACAGAATAACAAGTATAGATCTGAGCGGCTCTATAATCAGGTATAACAAGGTATAGGCTCAATGTGTATATGAACATGACATATGAATATGGAAAGCGGTAAACCATATATCATGCCATATAATAATGCCAAATAAATGCAACACATAAACATGTATACTCGCTGGCAATCTCAATCAATGTGTACGTACCTCTAGGCTAGTTCAAGTCTAGTAGGATCCTAGGTTCCAAGCCTATATTCAAAAGTTCACCATATCACTACACAATTTCTATAATCCTTAACTAAGCTAATAAGTACTCCCAAAACTTAAATAGATTCACGGTGATATGAATCTAGAAGGCGCTCAAAGATTCATATTGTTTCAAGATTTGCTTCATGATTTACATTCGAGAGTTGAAGGGTTTGGAATTCATGGCAATCAAGTTGGAGTACTTGAAGATCACTTTGAAGGATGCTACAATGTTATTGAAGTCCAAATAAGTCAAGAGAGTGGAGAAAATATCAAAGAAAACACAAAAATACGTGTTATGGACAGTGACGTATGCGCGCCCATGCCTCCTTGACGTGTGCCCGTGCCTGATCCGGTGTTTTCAATATTTCTGGACACAATGCTATGCACGCCCGCGCGTTGATCCAGAGAGCTATGCGCGCCCGCGCCATTCCACGCACGCCCGTGCCTCATGTTTTTACACACAGTTCTGCGTGTTTGTGTGTGTACGAGACTTTTGATATTTTTGGCATTATTTTCTTATTTTGAGTCTTTTATTCCTACTAGAAAACTTTTAGGAAGATATTATCATATCTTTAGATATATTTTTAAGTTATTTCGCGATATCTTTTATTATTTGTAGTTGTATTATAAATACAACAAAAACATTCATTATTGATATAGAATTAAGATTTCTGATTATTGATTATTCAATACAAAATTCTCTCTAGAATTTTATCAAAGCTTTTGCTTTACCCAAAATCAAACTTATCAAAGTTCATAGCTTTGTGGCATTTGTCAGTCGATTTTCAATTGGGTTGTCAAAGACAGGTTTCTTTGAAGGTCTAATTGAATCTTTGATTGTTTCCATCGTGAATTCTCTGTTGCTAGTTACAGGTTCAACTAGAGGTGGAGATTCCAAAATCTGTTACTTGTTTCAAAGCCGGGACAAAATCTTTGAATTTTTTTGTTATAGAATTGAGGTGCGATTCGTTGTAGTCGTGTTGTCTTTCATACATAAAATTCATATCAGTTGGTATCAGAGCCAAGGTTTTGAATCAAGTAAGTATTTATATTCATCTATCTCTGTTCTTCGCGTTCTTCGTTCTTCTTATCCGTTCTTCATCGTTCTTCGTTGGAATATTTCCTTCGTCAAATTTTTGTGTCGTTTCTTTCAAACTTGTTATCCAAGTCTCGTATCTTGTTCTACAAGTTATAATTTCAAAAAAAAAAAAAAAGGTAAGAGAAAATTCGAAATTCAAAAAAAAAAAAAGTAGAGACCGAAATTGTCGAAAAAAAGGGAAGCAAAATAACTTGTGGTCATAATTTCTTGTGTCTTGTGAGTCTTGGGTGCCAAGTCTATTTCAATCTTCATAAAGTCAATTTCTTGTTTTTTTGTGCAATCTACGTGAGTCAATTGGCAAGTATTTACAAGTTTTGAACTTGTGAGTTTGATATTTAAAATCACAAAGCATAAGCTATTCCATATATTTGAGTGAAAAAAAAAAGAGTGGTTGAGTGATTTTCTTTGGAGTGACTAGTGAGAATTTGGGTGAGGATATTTTTATTACTAACCTTTTTCTTGCAGGTACAATGTTTGAAAGAAAATTCAATGGGTATAGGGAGAGTGAAAGGAGGTTTGATTATGGGAATAGGAGAGAGAGAAAAATTGATGTGCATAGAGATGATGATGGTTGTCGTGGAGAAAAAGATTTTAATTATTATTTGGATATTTTTAAGAAAAATAAAATTTCGTCATTTGATGGATATTCGGATTCGTAATCGTACTTGAATTGGGAGAAAAGAGTAGATAATATATTTGAAGGTCGTGATTTTTCTGAAGCTAGGAAGTTTAAATTTGTTTTACAAGAGTTTACCGATTATGCTTGCACTTGGTGGGATAAAGTTTTGGTGAACAGGAAAAGACATGTAATGAATCCTATTTCTACATGGGATGGGATGAGATGAAGAGAGCTATGCGAAAACGTTTTGCTCCTAATCACTGTGAATATCCCAAACGTGAACATCAAGGTACATCTAAACTTTCAAATTCTAGTACCTTTGATATTGCATGCTTATGGTGTCGTAGAAAAGATATGCATGATATGAGCCAATGTTTTAAGGAGGCTATGATGAAAGTGTCGGATTCTCGTGTAGAGGTTGAATCTAAATGTGAAGTGGGAGTAGTTGAGAAAATTGAAGTTGATGATAATTCAACTATTGATGATATGAGTGTTGAAATATGTGCGGTGGAAGGTGAATGGCTTGATGAAAAACCTTCTATTGTACATGGTATGGTTGATAGTGGTGTTAATGTTGGCAAATGTGAAGTGGTAGGTGAGTTTGTAGGTGTTGAAGAGTCATCTAATATTTTTGTCGTAGATGAGAGTCCTATGGATGTTCATAGTGGGACTAGTAATTTGTTGTTGGATGAGTCTTGTAATCTTTCTATTCAATTGAGTCCAAAAGAATTTCTTGAGGATCAATTGAAAATTGAAATTTTGAGTGATATGGCTGAAAAAAAGAGTGATGAAAAAAGTGATATAACCATAGAAAAAGAAAAAGAAAAAGAGAATTTAGAGGCCGAAAGAAAGAGAGTTCAAAAGAGTGAGATGACCTTTGAGGTAAAAAAAAAGAGAGGAAAGAAAAGAGAGGAAAGAGACCAATAAAAAAACAAAATATTATGGTACGAAATTGTGAGGATGAAAATTTTGTGCAATTGAATATGATCCTTAAAGTACTTATGTACGAAGAGATTTTATCTCATTGTGATGATATAGTCGGTTCAATCCCGAGCATCGTTTGTTCTTCTTTGCAGGATTTTGGAGATGTGTTGTTGAAGAAGCAAAGGAGATACAAAACTAAAAGGCTTAACATGTTGGATCCATGTCAAGGTGAGGTTGAATGTTTGAAAGTTCTTCCCTTTGAGAGGTACGATGTAGATGCAATTTGAAGGTACAATTTCAATTCAAACTTCCAAAGGTATGAACTTAATTCTATGTTGCATGAATTTACTTACTTTGTTGAAGGATTTGAGAAAGTGTTAGCTATGAATTATGCTTTGATTTCAAATTTTGATATTAATTCTCTTAAGTTTGTGCATACTAAAAGATTTGATAAATTAGTTTGTGTCAATGTGAGTCAATTGTGCATGAGTAGCATATGTGGTAAGTCCTATTTTCTTGATTGGTTAGTGATGACTTTTGGGCTAGCTAATGTGCGTAGTACTTTCATGAGATTGATGGGATATATTTTTCATGCATCTAGAGGTAAATTTATTTTGTTATACATTGATTATATCTTAGAATATATCAAAATTTTGAATGGGCGTGTCGAATATTTTATACTTGTGGTGTCGACACAAAGAGATGAGAGTTTGTGTGAAAGTTTGAATGATAATGTGTTGTGTACAAGAAAATTTTCTTTACTTGTGGATGGTGAGAATTTTCAAGAACTTAGGGTTGTTGGTGAAGAGTTGATTAAGTACCAACGAGGTAAGGAAAATGTGGTTGTTACTACACTATCACAAAGGTATGAGTTCTTATCTCTTTTGGTTACATGGTTCTTATGGTTTGAAAAATACTTGTGCAATGTCCATGATAAATTTTATATGAGCAAGTATCTGTTTAAAGAAAATAAGTTTTTCTTTATATATTCTTCATTGCATACTTTGTTTGACGAAAGGATATGTGCTTTCAGTTTGAAGTGTAATTTTAAGAAATCCAAATTAAAGAGTATGTTGGATGAATATTTGTTATGGTTACACATGAAAAGATATGTTGAGTGGAGTTGTAAGCGGCATATTGCATGTGCATTAATTCTTATTCCTAGAGCACAATGGTTGTATTTATCTATGAATTTTGTGTTGGGGTTAACTAGGTTTAAGAAGGGGAGGAATTTGCTCTATGTTTTGCTTAATGGCATTTTAATCATGTTTATATGTTCTAGTGGTTATAAGGTGTTTAGTTTGAGTATGAGAAATTTCGTGTGTCTTGATATAGTTTTGAGTGTGCAAAGTACATTGTTGCTTGTGAAAAATATTTTTAAATTTTCTAATCTTTGCTTGGATTTTGTAGATAAAGGGCAAGATTTGAGGATAAATCTTTTTGAAGAAGGGGAGTCTGATATGAATCTAGAAGGCGCTCAAAGATTCATATTGTTCCAAGATTTGCTTCATGATTTACATTCGAGAGTTGAAGGGTTTGGAATTCATGGCAATCAAGTTGGAGTACTTGAAGATCACTTTGAAGGATGCTACAATGTTATTGAAGTCCAAAGAAGTCAAGAGAGTGGAGAAAATATCAAAGAAAACACAAAAATACGTGTCATGGACAGTGACGTATGCGCGCCCGCGCCTGATCCGGTGTTTTCAAGTTTTCTAGACAGAATGCCATGCGCGCCCGCGCATCGATCCAGAGAGCTATGCGCGCCCACGCCTCGTGTTTTTACACACAGTTTGGCATGTTTGTGTGTGTACGAGACTTTTGATATTTTTGACATTATTTTCTTATTTTGAGTCTTTTATTCCTACTAAGAAACTTTTAGGAAGATATTATCATATCTTTAGATATATTTTTAAGTTATTTTGCGATATCTTTTATTATTTGTAGTTGTATTATAAATACAACAAAAACATTCATTATTGATATAGAATTAAGATTTATGATTATTGATTATTCAATACAAAATTCTCTCTAGAATTTTATCAAAGATTTTGCTTTATCCAAAATCAAACTTATCAAAGTTCATAGCTTTGTGACGTTTGTCAGTCGATTTTCAATTGGGTTGTCAAAGACAGGTTCCTTTGAAGGTCTAATTAAATCTTTGATTGTTTCCATCGTGAATTCTCTGTTGCTAGTTACAGGTTCAAATAGAGGTGGAGATTCCAAAATCTGTTACTTGTTTCAAATTTGGGACAAAATTTTTGAATTCTTTTGTTATAGAATTGAGGTGCGATTCGTTGTAGTCGTGTTGCCTTTCATACATAAGATTCATATCACCCGGACCATACCTTCGTCCGTAGTAAGCCCTTGGGAGTCGCTAGTCTCGGATGACTATAACCACACCTTGGTTATTCCAGAACTTTTATAATAACCGATAGTGCCCTCAAGTGTATATCTCACACTATATAACTGAAGAAGGAAACTCGGAATTTGTGATTCAAAATGAATTCTGAAGACCCCTATTCATAGGAAAATTTCCGATCAAGTTCGGATCCTCCGAACTCAGGTTCGGATTGTCCGATCCAACTCATAGCTTGCATGTGAAACACGTCGAGTTCGGACCGTCCGATCTCCACTTCGGATCGTCCGAAGTGTCCTATTCTTGACACTTGTCAAAAACCATGGCTGAGTAATCCTGCCTGCTTGGCATAAGAAAGTTCGGATCGTCCAATCATCACTTCGGATCTTCCGAACGTGCCTTAACTCCGAAGTCAACAAGGCACAATCGGAGCCCCCGAACTGCTGAGTTCGGATCGTCCGAAGTCCTCTTCGGACCGTTCGAACTGGCCCAAACATTGGAAGCCCAATTCTTAATTCTGAAGTCCGATTGATCCCTGGAATTGGTTAAATACCAACCCTTAATCATGTTTAGCATATTATTATCTTAAAAAGGAGTCTGGGTTACTACATTCTCCCCACCTTTAGACATTTCATCCGCGAAATAAAATATAAAACAAATCAAGATAACAATATGAAACATCAAACCATGTTTTATTACAAAAACAGTAATTACTTCTTTACATGGTAATCAAAAGTACAAAGCAAACAACTCGGGATATTCTGCTTGCATATGGCTCTCTGTTTCCCAAGTTGCTTCTTCTATGCCTCGGCTTCGCCAATGTACCATCACAAGTGGTATAGTCTTATTTCGAAGAACTTTCTCCTTCCTGTCTAGGATACGGAGTGGTCGTTCGACATACGACAGATCTATCTCTAACTAAACATCAGTAGGCTGGATAATATGAGATTCATCAGCTATGTACTGTCGAAGAAACGACATATGAAAGACATCGTGTATACTAGAAAGATATGGCGGTAAAGCCAAACGATATGCAATATCTCCGATCTTCTCCAGTATCTGGAAAGGCCCAATATATCGAGGTGATAAATTTCCTTTCAGCCCAAACCTCATCACCTTCCTGAAAGGTGACACTCGTAAGAACACATATTTGCCAGGCTCGAACTGAAGTGGCCTGCGGTGAATATTAGCATAACTGTCTTGTCTATCTTGAGCAGCTTTGATCCTCCGCTTGATCAAATCTACCTTGTCTTCAATCTGCTACACCAACTCGGGACCTTTAACTTGTCATTCTCCTATCTCATCCCAGAATAATGAAGTATGAAATCGTCGACCATACAATGCCTCGAAAGGTGCCATATCAATACTACGATGATAACTGTTATTGTAGGCAAATTCGATCAAAGGTAACTGATCCTGCCAAGACAAACCAAAATCCATAACAGAAAAACGTAACATATCCTCCAGCATACGAATAGTTCGCTCTGACTGACCATCAGTCTCCGGATGATATGCAGTGCTTAGACTCAGAGTGGTACCCAAAGCCTGTTGAAAACTACCCCAGAAATGTGAGGTAAATCGCGGGTCTCTATCACTGACTATGCACACTAGAATCTCATGCAATTGCACTATCTCCTGGATGTATAAGCGTGTCATGCGATCATATAAATACTCCCGGTTGTAAGGAATAAAATGTGCTGATTTTGTCAAACGGTCAACAATGACCCAAATAGCATCACACTGACGTGAAGTCATAGGCAAATGGGTGACAAAATCCATAGTCACGTGCTCCCACTTCCATTCGGGAATCTCAAGATTTTGCAATAAACCACCTGTTCGTCGGTGTTCGGCCTTGACCTGTTGACAAACAAGACATCTAGAAACAAATTGATACACACTTCATTTCATTCCCTTCTACTAGAATCTAGTTCGCAAGTCCTTATACATTTTCATGCTTCCAGGATGAACTGACAATCGACTCATGTGAGCTTGAGAAAGAATATCGTTCCTGAGCTCCGCATCATCAGGTACAACCACTCGATTCGATAAGCATAATAAACCATATGTCTGATAATGGAATCCAGGTGTATTAACCCCATTGGCTAGACGTGCCAAACGCTGAGTCTTAACATCAGATATCTGAGCGTCTCTAATCCGAGAATACAAAGATGGCTTAGATAAAATAGTATACATACGAATCCCATTTCTTCCTTTCTTGTGCTTGAGTGTAAAACGCAATGAATAGCACTCCTGAATCAATTGATATTGAAATGAACCAAACTCAAAGGAATTTTTTTTTATATTACATATATGCCCATACATATATGCATCTATACTTAAAAAATATATTTTTATAAAATTTAGTACATAATAAAAAGCGATTTCATGTCAAAACTTAAATACTCGAACACATTATAAATCCATGCGTAAATATTCAATAACGTAAGATGCGGAAAATAGTTTGATACAATCTCATAATCATTGAAACATAAAAGCGCGAAGGTCATGGGTGTGCTAGCTTGCCACGAATGCACAGAGGTCTTCACCACCAGTCGGGACCACAACCTCCTGAATAACATAAATCTCACCTGCACACCATTTAGATATAGTGAGCCTAAAGGCCCAGCATGCTCTACCTTTAATAATGAGTACTACTAAATAAAACCACATGCAATCACATAACGTATATAAAAATAACCTGAGGATTCTAATGCATGCATGATCGTAAAATCGTATGCATAAACTGCGTCGTAATCTAAATCATAACATAATACGTAACATAATACATAACATAAGCATTGACATGTTATAAACATAAAAATCATTTTATGTGGGTCATATAAGTGAAGTGTGACCATAAACATAAACGATTGATCAATCTATAAACCAACGTACGCGACGGCGAGGTTCACCCAACCTTAACATGGGGATCCGTAGGCTCCTGAACATAATTGCCACAATTCACATCAACTTCCCAAAAATATTTTCTTTACATGCCCTTAATATTAACATAAAATACATGCATGAATCATGAACTTAAAAATATCATTTTCTTAAAATTTTTCCCGTAAATATATATTTAATTCATTTTTCATAATAAAAATCATACTTATATCAAAATAAACATATACATCTATTAAATATATATTTACGGACTATTTTTTTTGCCACTGGCTAGTTCGAGTTGGTGCCCCTTAACTAAAGCCCATAAACTTAGACGGACTCATTAACATTTATACTGACCCAAAAATACTTAGACTAGCTCCATCACACTTAAAATGACCCAGATCAGACTTAGATTGGCCCAATAGTACTTAGCCCGACTTAGAATTTAGCTCAATCAAATAAATTAAACAACTTAGGCTCATTAACGAATTTAGCCCAATTAATAAATTAATCCCCCAATAACTATCTTAAGCCTAATAAGCTTGACTCAATAACTAAATCAATTCATGCAAGCCCAAATAACAATTTAGGTCAAATAAACAACTCAAGTCCAATAAACATCTTAGACCCAATAAATAAATTAAGTCCAATAAACATCTTAGGCCCAATAAAAAAATTGACCCAATGAATAAACTAGACACTTGGACTTTTAAATAAATTATCCGGCCCAAAATAAAATAATCCGGAACCAAACCATAACATATGACCGTAATACACTTTACCCGACCCGGACAACTTATGAAACTTAAAATTTGTAATTATTTATATGTTAAAAAATGTGTTTTAAAATTAAAGTTTCATTAAAATTATGAAGTTGTATTATTTTATTGTTATGTGTTTATATTTAAATATTTTACTCAAAATGTTGTATTTTATGTTTTGCGCAGGTTTGGTAAAAATAAAATTACTCAAGCTACAAAGATCATATTGGAGTAATATCAAATTATTTAGAATCACAAAAGAGGCATCTTTAACTTTGTAGAAGACAATAAATTCCAAAAACCTAATTAAGATGATCAAAATAATCAAACATCAAAATGTAAACAGATTTACTATTACTATAACCAGCTTGTAGTAAAAATATCATAACTATTTCACCTTTTACCCAAAGGAGGTGAATTATATGTCCAAACACATCTACACAAAATATCCTACGTGTTATATGTTGAATGAAAAGGCTGAATAGGTGGTCTAAGGTATCAAACATGCCAATTAAAGTTGGGTCATGGTATTGACATTCAAGGAGACAAGCACCCACCAACTTTACTATTTCACATTTAATGAGCCTTGGACTCTTGCTCTCATTTGGTCTATAAATAGATGTGTTGTATAAGATTTGTAGTACGCAAAAGTGTAAAGAAATTCCTCACTTGTAAAATAAATATTGTGTGTGTAAGAATAATAGTTTGAGTGTGCATATTTCTCCAAGTTTAAGTATGAAATTTCTTTTATCCTTACTCTTGAGTCTTATGTTCATGGCAAGCTAAATCCTTTTATGTCAAGGTGAAAAGGTTTCATTGTTGGTCAAGTAAGATTGTTTATATTTTGTATATTCTTTCATTTTCTATTTTTATTTTTACTAATTGATCTTTATTTGTAGGTATAATTTGGATGATTTATTGTTATCTATTTACATCAAATACTTGGTACCTTGAATGTGGTTACCTTGATTTGTTGTCTAATATGATACAATAAATACTACAATAATTATATACTATAAATACATGTATCAATTTATAATAAAGTCATATATATTATTTAGACAATAGTGTGGCTCTGCCGGTTGTTCTAAATAATATATTGTGATTTGATCTAAAATTTACTTTTTCGCAACTAACATTTACTTTCTCGCATCTAACATTTACTTTCTCGCATCTAACATAAAACAAAAGTCATATATTTTATTTAGACGATAGCGTGACTCTGCTAGTTGTTCTAAATAAAATATGGTGATTTGATCTAACATTTAATTTTATGTCAATTTATATTTATGCACTTATATATATATTATGGGTACCATATATTAATTATCGATTAATTTGATATTAATATTGTGGCGACCCCGGGCTCGTCTACTTTAATCCCATAACTCAATACTAAGCATTAGAACTACGCACGAGTAATACAAAAGAAAATAAATTTTTTTTTTTAGAAATTGGACCTCCGCTCGATCGGTTAAACTTGACCGATCGAGCGGCCAAGAAATCCCAAACCCTCGGGTTGGCATTTCAAGTGCACCGCTCGATCGGTCAAAGTGCACCGATCGAGCGGCCCCTCCAGTGCAGAAAATCTGCAGATGTTTCTTTTGTTCTTGTGCTCTCCTTTGCTAGTGTTTTGCTATCTAACAACATGTAATTCAATATAAACAAGGCTAACATACTAAAACAACATGTACAAGATACATGACAACTTTATTCAAAAGCCAAGTTTACAAGATACTACAAGTATTCAAGTAACTTCAAGAGTACATTCACTAGATTCTACAACACAACCATCACATTCTATAAACATTAACTCAAGTTCTTGACAGCATTTAAACATTCTTAGCCTGGAACGCCACTCCTCTAAACTTCCAATCGCTCAAGACCTTCTACGACTCGGCCCTGTATCATCTGTTGCAATGCACACACAAAACAAAACAACAGCCGGATAAACCGATAAATATAAAACTTAGTATGAAACAACGGAAAAATATATTGAAACATAGATAGCAAATTCCATGCATTTCAATATAAAAGACAAATAGGAATTGCAAGGCAATTAGCTACAAAATAGAGGTTCAATATTTAATATACAACACGGTTTAGATTCTAGAACGCATCACTCATCATCAGGTTCAACTCACCACTGATGCTATCACCGAAGTTGAAATATCAATGTTATAGCTCGTCATTGATACTTGATATCGAAGTTTGTAACTCATCAACGATATTGTAGCAAGGCTAGTAAGAACATTCTTTATAAGACAAAACAATACACCATCATCTTACTACAAAGCTTGCTAATATACTCAAACAATGCATAACCAAATTATAAACATATAATGCCAAGTAATGTGTGATTTAAGGGAATCAAGAGATTGAACTCGTTTCGACTAAACATCCCCAGCTTGATCATCGTCGTATCATAACTTAGTCTTGATAAGGAATGAGCTAGATCCACAAGCTACAAAATACACAATTGCAATCACAAATCTGCTCAAGCTAAACTCATGTATCAAAGTCTAAAGCTCACCAACTTTGATCAAATCTCTCCCGGTTCGAAACCAAAATGCCCGAAGTCGATGTCCTTTGATTAAATCTGAAATGAATGGTATTCAAGGCCATAAAATCAGCAAGAATTCATTTATACCACAGCTCAATCATACGGAGTCAAAATCCATCAACTTCGTAAACCAGCGACGTAACAATAACACAACCGATAACCGAAACTCAAACCCATCAATTCTAACCACCATAATCAGCTTTTAAACATAATATAGCAGCAAGATATCATCATAAATCAGCCAATTCAGCTAACATACTGTTCGAACAAGAGCTGGAAATCATAACACATTCAAACGGTATCCGTCCTTGATCCGGTTTCGATATAACAACCGATACAAGCTCAATAACACATTGAAGCCATAAGAATCTGATTATTACATCATAATTTCGAACTCAGCTGGATCAAATAGATACTTACATCACAACGAAGCTCTTGTTACGAGGATTCCAAAACCGTGCTCAGAATTTTATTCGGATGAACAGATCTTGAAATAATGAAGGTTGAAGATGAAATTTGGACAAGGAATATGAGTCTCTCGGTTTCTTACTATTGAAGAAGAGATAATTCTGATGAAATCCATATACATACACGTACAAAGCTAGGATCAAGACATGTGTCATCCACTATTCACAAGTAATTGCATTTTGGCCCCTCAAGTCTTTACTATTTGCAATTCAGACCATATAAAATCTTTTCATTCAATTTCAATCCTAATAATTTAAGAATTTTAGAATTTAAACTCAAACTCCAAATTCTCAAATTAAATATACTAGGATTAAAATTAAATAATCTCGGGTCTTACAAATATAGTGGGAACTATATTATATGATATATTTGTTTAAATATTTCATTGTTCTTTTATGTTTATATTTATGCATCTATATATATATTATGGGTACCATGTATTAAATATCGGTTAATCTGATATTAATATAGTGAGAACTATATTATATGATATATTTGTTTAAATATTTCATTGTTCTTTTATGTTTATTCTCATTTTAGTTTCTTTCATTTATTCTTGTTAAGCAATCTTAAATAAACCAACAATGAACCTTTGAAGCCTTGACAATTTTATAATCTGTGTATTTGAAGTTTTATAATAATATTTCCATCTATAATATATCATTGATAAAATTAAACTTACAACATCCTCTCCGTGGATCGATCTCGTACTCACGAGTATATTACTTGCAGACAAGCTACACTTGGGTGAATTACAATTTAAGTTGTAGCAACAACCCACTCGCCCGAGCCCTGCCTGAGCTGCCCGCTAGATAGACCACCCTTACAACCATCCAACTGTTCACCTAGCCGACACTAGTTCAAGACATCTTAAACCAACACCCAAAGGGACCTAATCTAACCATCAACCATTGAACAACAACTAAGACCTAGCCATGGCAGAAAAATCATTCACAATACATAAAAACGTGAATAATGCATGAGTTAAAATTTGATCTATTATATCCACATACAAATGCAACAACACAATTTAATAACCAAAACAGTGAATATACTGATCTAAACGGTATGAGAAATGAAGGGTATAACATGTCTTTGCGTTTAAAACGCACGAAAAACCTATACAGTTACGGTTGCGCATATCGGGACTCGAAAATCTCATATTTATCCAATTCTGGAAGATCAAATTTCTAATCTGCCGATTTCTGCCTCTAATTATCCTCAACGGGCTTTCGATCTGCGAAAAATCATATGATGGTCAAAAGTCAACCCTGGTCAACTCTGGTCAAACTTTGACAAAATATTATCGAATTTTATTGCGCTCTCACCGCTTAACAATTTTGAATCACGACTCAAAACTTGGATATTCGGATCTGTCACGTCGAGACGATCAAAAATGGTTAACACATCGGAAATCGCCGGAAAATGGGGAAGACGGCGGCGACACGGCGGCACAACGGCGGCGATCCAAACTTCGTCCAAAAATTATGAAATTTGGCAGACTTTTAGAGCTCGACGAGATGATTCTATTGCACTAATCCACGACCAGAATGGATCATCGAGGCGGCCGGGATCTGAGAAAAATGAGGGAATTCCGGCGACGCAAAAATGCTCTGATCCGCCCTATATACGCCGGAAAAAGCTAACAAAAGCTTAGGAAATATTCTATACATCATCTACTATCATCTAGCAACTCAAAAACCAACAAAAAAGAGCTCGAATCGCGAAATTTCAAACGAAGAAGTTGGTGAATAGTACCTTTGCAAATTCCGACTGTTATTCGTCAATTTCCCGGCGATCCAACCGTCGGATCTTTGATTTCTTGGTATCAATGGACTCGTCTTGATGTTGGATACAAAGTGACCATTTGGATCTTCAATCAGAGCTCCAGTGAACGGCCGGCGATGGCAAACGTGAGGGCTGCTACAGTAAACTCGAAATATTGGGGGAAAAATCGGGAGAAAATCTTTGATCTGTGTTTTTTTTAGTGTGTTTCGGTGTGTGTTTTGCGATCTATAGAAAAGCAATAATTTTCTGATCAGGACTAATTTATCTCGTATCCAACTGGCAAAATTAGTCTCCATTTTAATATTTTTCCGGTACACACACCCAATCTCTATAAACACCATTTTCGGAAATTATTGACTTTGACCAGTCAACTCGATCAAGTATTCTTTTAAATTAAATTATCTGGCATAAATAATTATGTATATTTTTATATCTTCAATAATTATTTTAATTGCCAATTAATTCGGTAAATAAATTTTGGGGCGTTACAGAGATAATTCACTAGTCTGAAGTGCAGAAAGTCTCACCTGCCGACTCAAGGCATCAACAGTAAGATTGGCAGAACCTGGAAAATATTTGATCTCACAGTTATAATCTTTCAGAAAGTCCATCCAGCATCTCTGTCGCATATTCAACTCCGCCTGAGTGAATAAATATTTCAGACTCTTGTGATCCGTGAATATCTCAAATTTCTCACCATAAAGATAATGCCTCCAGATCTTGAGCGCAAATACAATGGCGGCTAACTCGAGATCATGCACTGGATAATTATTCTCATGCGTCTTCAACTGTCAAGAAGCATAGACAATAACATGTCCATGCTGTGTCAGAACACATCTTAACCCCTGACCAGAGGCATCAATGTAGACAATATAACCTCCTGATCCAGAAGGTAGAGCTAGCACAGGTGCAGTAGTAAGACGTCTATGCAGCTCGTGAAATGACTCCTCACAATCCGAGGACCATATGAAGTTAACATCTTTCCATGTAAGCTGAGTCAAAGGCCTGGCCAACTGTGCAAAATTCTCGATGAACCGACGGTAATAACCAGCTAGACCCAAGAAACTTTGAATCTCAGCAACCGTCTTCGGACGAGACTAGTTCAGCACTGCTTCTATCTTACTTGGATTAATAGATATTCCTTCAATAGAAATCACATGACCGAGAAACACTGCTCGATCAAGCCAAAATTCACACTTGCTCAATTTCGCATACAACTGCTTCTCCCGCAACGTCTGTAAAACAATTCTCAGATGTTGTGCATGCTCATTCTTGTCATGAGAATAGACTAGAATATCATCAATGAAGACAATGACAAATCTATCCAGATATTCTCGAAATACTTGGTTCATCAGATTCATAAAGACTGTCGGTGCATTCGTCAAACCAAAAGGCATCACCAGAAATTCATAATGCTCGTATCTGGTCCTAAAAGCAGTCTTAGAAATATCTGAGTCTCGTACCCGCATCTGATGGTATCCAAATCTCAAATCTATCTTGGAGTAGACAGAAGTACCCTGTAATTTATCGAACAGATCATCAATTCACAACAAAGGATACTTATTATTGATGGTGACATGATTTAACTGCCCGTAGTCAATACATAATCGCATCGATCCATCCTTCTTCCTGAAGAATAATACAGGTGCTCCTCACAAAGAAACACTAGGACGAATATATCCCTTATCAAGCAGATCCTGCAATTGCTGTTTCATTTCCCTCATCTCTGACGGTATCAGATGATAAGGTGCTCGGGATATAGGCGTTGTTCCTGATACTAGATCAATAACAAATTCAACCTCTCGAACCGGAGAAAAACTAGGAATCTCATCAGGGAATACATCAGGAAACTCGCTGAAAACCGGTAACTGATCAATACCCAAACTACTCGTGGACATATCAACTGCATAAATGAGGTATCCCTCCCCACTGACTCTAAGACATGACATGTCTTTAGAGCCGATACAAGTGGCATAGGAGGTCTTGCTCCCTCACTATAGAAGTACCAACTATCACCCTCATCCGAATGAAACTGTACCAGACGCTGATAACAATCCACAGTAGCATGATACAAAGTCAGCAAGTCTATTCACAAAATACACTCAAAATCTGCCATCGCTAAAATCATCAGATTAGCAGACAACACGTGATCCTCAAACTGTACCAGACACTGATAACAATCCACAGTAGCGTGATACTACCTCTTGCTCCAGCGGAGTAGATACAACTAAATCCAGGTCTAATGATACAAATAGTAATATATGTCTCTTAACAAAGCGACTAGAAATAAAGGAATGTGATGCTCCAGTATCAAGTAAAACAAGTGCAGGAATACCACATAGTAAAAAGGTACCTGCCAACATGCGATCACTTCCCTCAGTATCCTGATCCTGAGACAGAGCAAACACCTGCCCCTGCGTGTGTGGATAGAAACTCGAAGAACTAGGTGGTGTTGGCTGCTAACGTGGATGAGTAGAAGCCTGAGATCCCATCTGCAACCCCGATCCACTCGCAACTCCCATACGCTGAGGACAATCTCTCTGTAGATGTTCCTGCTCACCGCATATAAAACAAGCACCAGAAGCCTTCGGACAAGAAGCTGCAGAATGCTTCCCACCACAGGGACTGCAAAATTCATCTTTCTTCTTCTTCTTTTCAAACCGGAACATACCTCATGAACCACGAGATCCAGATAAAGTAGTAGTATAAGAAGACATAGGTCCAGATTGCACAACAGATTGAGCCCTAGGCCCAAGAGATCCACTAGGCTGTTCTGGCATCATCAATAGTTCCCGCCTATTGCTGTTTGCCACTTGACGGCATCGATTAACCAAAGTCTCATAAGATTTCGGATCATCACAGACAACAACCTGTGAATAGATATCCTGATTCAAGCCTTGTAGAAAGATATCATACTTGGATGCATCACTCTCATTGATATTGGGACTGTAAGGTAGCAGATCAATGAATCGCTCTTGATACTCATCGACAGTCATAAATCCCTGCCTCAGGGTAAGTAACTCCATCGATCATTCCTGACGGAAAGCTGGAGGAAAATATAATTTCTGAAACTGCTTACAGAAATCCTCCCAAGTCACCCGTACTCTCTCAGTACGCGCCTGAGCAGCCTTTGCATCCACCATAAGCGTGCACGTCCATCTACTACAAACTCTAGAACTTCCATCTTCTGCTCCTCAGTACACTCGAAAGCACGAAAAGCATTCTCGATCCTGGCCATCCAGTTCCTTGCTTCCTTAGGATTCTCGCCTCCCATCAAAGGTTTCGGTCCTACTTGCATAAACTTATTGATAGTATAGCGACGTCTTCCCTCGTGAGGACGATGTCGATCCTCATGATATGGTGACGATGATGACCACCTCCCTGGCCAACACTACCATTGCTTTCGTGTAAGACCCTGAAATTAATTATTTCGAGTTTAGCAGAGTTGATTATTATTTATTTTGGAATTAATGAAGATTGATTGAGCTGGGATTTAGTCGATTTAATTTGGAGTTTCAGGGACCGAATTGCAATTAAACCGGTTGACTAGTCAGTGGAGATTATTATATTAATTGTTATATATAATATCTACCCATCACCATCCCTTCACTCCTCTCTCCTTCCCTCTCCCTTCATCACGCCTATAACCGAGAGAAGCCATGAACGATTCTCCAAGCTTTTTCTTCCGTTCGATTCGCTCAATCCGACCGTCAGATTTTAGTTTCGAGTTGAGATTCATGATCACCGCAACGAGGGCTTCATTCTGACGTAAGTTTTACTTCGATCCATGAACTTTGATTTTTGTTGGGTTATCAGAATTTGATAATCTTCGAGTATGATGTTCTTGAGCTAGCATAGATTGTGTATTCAAATTCGGTTTGAAAAAAGAATGAAGTTTGGATTTTATATGATTTTTGGAGCATAAATTCGAAAATGGGGTTTTGAATATTGTTGAGATTTGTTGTGTTATGAAGGATTGGAGGATGATATGAGATGGTTTGAGTTGTTTGGTGATGTTGTTGATTTTTGGTTTGACCATTTTTTTAGCCGTTATGCCATCGGAATCGATTTTGGACTATCGGTTGTTTTGTTCCGGTTTGATTTCCGGGTTTGATTGATTTGGTAGATTGATATCAAATCCGTATATTCTTCATTTTAAGATTTGGATTGGAGTTTCGGGTTTGGAACGAACTTGGGAGTTTGAACCGATTCGAGAATTGAAGACGGTATATTGATTGAGTTTCTTTGTTTTGATTTGTTTTGATTCGATTGATTATTGATTGAGTTCGTTGTTATTTTCAAACTTGAATCCTCGAAGAACTTGAAAAGGTAAAAAGACGACGATTGAATGAACGGGACGATTAACTCGAATTTGAATTAATTCGAGTGCCCGAAAGAAATCACATACTCGCATGCTTTTCGAATTATTTGATTTTAAATGGAATGAGTTTAGTTTCATTTGCATACATCTTGAGCCGAAGATTCGATTCGTTTTGAATTTAGACGATTTAGGGAGCTATATTGAAGTGGCTTTGGATTCGAGTTTTTCTAATTGCTAGAATGCTTCTTATAGTTGCTCTAAAGTCTAGGGGTCTGAGTTGAGCGACATCCACCCCAAATGGGTGTGTCGGTGAGTTGTTCGTGAAAACTTGACCCTGGGATCCCAATCGAGTACCGATTGATATTTGATTATCCGATTAGATAATCCCGAGTTTTGAAGTCATGCATTGCATTTTAATGCATTTTGAGTTGATAGCTGATATGCCTTTTTGAATTAATTGGCTCGTTGTTTTATAAAGCATGAATTGTTATATTATTTGAAATTGCTTTATTTGTCTCTTTTACTGGGAATTATATTCTCACCGGATTATCCGGCTGTCGTTTTGTTTGTATGTGTACTTGACGGCAGGTGGGGCAGGATCGAGTCACAAGCTGCATGACTAGATTGAGTTGGAAGTGATAGAAGTGAGACACCGTGCGTCGTAGGGTTATGTCTTTGAACTTGTATTATTTTTATTAGTCGAACGAACCCTATTGTCGAACTTCTTATTGTATTTTTTGGGCAGAACTTAGAATATTGTATGTTCTAAGTGTTGATATATATGTGTTCTTGAGTTTAGAATTGATCGGAAATGCTCTTGGTTGTTTTTTTAGTATTTCCAGGTTTCTGTCCGTTTGGCCTGCGCGCGGGCGAGGCTGGACCTCGCGCGCGCGCGGCTAGCTTGGAGGGGCTCTGGAAGTTTTGCGCGCGCGCGAGGCAATCCTTTTAAAAAAAAATTTGAATTGACTCGATTTTCCCGCGGCTCTTCGTGATTGATTGTGTTTAATTATTTGAGATTAGATGATTAGAAACGGGGTCTAACATTAAGTGGTATCAGAGCGATAAGATTCTTGGATTTGAACTAGAGTGAGCGGGGTAGATCGAGTCCGCATGAATTGAATTCTCGCTTGTGATTGATTTATTTAAATGATTTATTTAAGATACATGCGAGCATGCTTTATTGATTGAGAATTACTTGAATTACATGAGTTGCGATTTAATTTTTGAAACACAATTATTTGATTTGACTGAAAGCATGCTTTATTATTTATGAGTTACTTGGAATTACATGATTATGTGATTTAAATTTTAAAGCATAAATTACTTGAAATATGAACTGTACTTTAAGTTCGGATCCGAGTTCCACCGTCTGCTTGAGCTAGCAGATCAGAGATTGTTGGCGATGTGAATTAGAATCCGATTGAGATCCAAAATTCAGTGAATTGTAGTTGAATGAACTTATCAAACAGAGATGTGGAACACTTAATTTTTTAGATGGAGATTTGGTATCCTTGTCATACTGAATATCAGAATTGCCTCCTGAAGAATTTTTTTAGCAGACGACAACCAGCAATAACTCCTTTGACTGATCTAGATCATACCACCACTTCTCTGATAGATGTCACTCTGACACCGATGGGAGTACTACCGAGGAGGTTTTATTTACTTAGATTACCAATTCCGAAGAGTACCGAGAATTCTGTGGACGCAGAAGTTGAATGGAAGAGATCGATCAGTTGGATGATTCTCTGAACTACACAGATGATCGGAGAGTTCGGTTAGTGTGGTACCAACTTAGAGGATCGATAAAAGTTGGTAGAACTTGAAGAAAAGAGCATTAGAGAATCAAGGTTCGATCATTTTAGAATCTGCTTCCAACCGAATTTCCTCAACAGATTCCTTTTCATCGTTTGAACAGAGTTAGAGGGATGTAAAGTCCATCTTTAATCGAAGAGAAAAACAGTTTATGGAATCAGTGGGCAGTGCCTTGAGATCAGAAGACGTTGTCAGGTCTGTCATCAGCCCGGACACTCTGCCAGAGTTCGTCATCAGGATATTATCGAAGATCTCCGAAGGGAGTTGCCTTGTGTCTTTAACTCCGACTAGATTCTATCAGTACTCTTATCGAGGATCAGACTCAGATTTTACCGATGATGACCGCAGGAAACAGTAGAATATGGTTTCTATTATTATTCTGATATGATGGGTTGCACACCATATCTTTCTTCTTATCGATATTTATTGATTCATCTCAGTTTGTTGAATTTTGATTATCAGTAGTCGCAATTCTTGGAATTGATGGGATAAGTTGGAACCGAACAGTAGTGTACTTCAGATTCTGATTTGATTGAGATTTTGATTTGATTGTAACTGAGCAGTATCGTACCTCAGATATCAGATTTTGAGATGATTGTCTGTTGGTTGCTTATCCAGTTCAAAACTACTGAGGATTGTTTCAGGGAGTTGACAGATTCAGATCCGAGTCAATAGATGAACAGAAATCCTCCGGTAAGGATTCTCAATTCCAAGATTCTTTATTAGTTGATCTGCCGAATGACTTTCAGATGTAGAATTTCGCAGAGAAATTGTTTTGTTCGCAGTTGATGTCCTAGAATCTAGCCTGAATTGGTTGATAAACCAGTGGTTAGAGAATTGATGTTATCATCCGGATGAGATTTCTGGATTACCTCTGAGTCATGAGGTTAGATTCAGCAATGACTTGAGATCGGACATCATCAGTTGAGAGTTTGATAGAAAGAAGAATTGAAGACTGGACATGGATTGAGGTATGACTGCTTTGGAGTTTAGTCGTACTGTTTGAAGTGAAACTCGTCTACAGTATTGTAGATCTTTTGAACTGAATATATCAGAGGTATTTAGATGAAATTAGAAATTCTTATCGATCTTTTTGGTTCTGTTCGAAGAATAGTACTGATCATACAGAGTATTTGAGAATGGTTTTACAGAATTGCGTGTAGAGACGTTGCATGTTATGCTATTGAAGTCTGAATTTCATTGTATCGAGAAGTCCTTTCCTCGATCATATAAATTCTAGAGCTGGAAAATTCTGTGATTATTGCAAGATCGAAGCTGTTTTGATTGAAACCAATCCGACATCTGTACCTGAGAATTGAAGATTTTGAGTTCTATAGCAGGGTTTCGAGAGATTCTTATCGCCATGGAGTCGATCTCTCATCTAACTCCAGATAATGCACTTGAATCTGAACCGAATCTTATGAGATCAGTTTGTTTGACATGAAGAAGTGATCGATCCGAACTCCAGTATTTCCATTTCCTCTGTACTGATAATCTTCAGTGCATTGCATCTTCTTATCTAGATTCTGGAGGTATTCTTATTCAGAGGAAGTCTGTGATAGCTCAGTCATAGTAGCAGCTGGAGCAGTACGAGACTCAACATCCGATTCACGATATTGAATTGACAGTGATCTTATTGCTTGTAAGATCGGGCATCACTATCTCCAGTGAAATTTTCAAAGTCCTTTCTGAACCGAGAAGTCAAAGTATGAGTTTTACAACCGAACTGATTTTGAGATTGAGGAAAGAATTGATATAACGAAGAATCTGATGGTGAATTTCAGTATGATCCGAGGTATTACGATGCAGCAATTGAGGTTTGAACAGAATGATCAATTATTATTTTATCTACTACCGTTATTCTCTTGAGCCGATGAATTTGTTCTTATTTTATCTACTATCCTTGACTTCGCCGACCGATGAGTGTTGCACTTCTGATTTGGAGTCTAGAACAGATATGAAGTCGATTAGAATTCTTTTATCCGTAATGAGCCAGAATTGATTTAAAAGATGGAGATAGCGCAGAAAACAGATTTGAATTGGAGAATTTATTGAAGAAGAGTCAGAAACTGGGCACAATATGAGTTTCAGGACAGTGACGATACCTCAGTTATGAGTAATTGCTTTGTCATGCCAGAAATTTTGATTGAGGCAGAGTATCTTGAGATTGACACTTTGCAGTTATTCATTATTCTTTCAGACGACTGAAAGATATTCAGAGGATTAAGGAATCGACCTTTATAGGAACAGAGGAAGAATGAGGTTCGAAGGATGATTTTGTAATTGCTAGTCTGTCCACAGTTGATAGCTGATAGAGAGAAGGAACCGACTATTTGTGGAACAGTTCATTGCCAGAATGAAAAGAATATTACTTTATGACGGATAACTTTCTAAAGCTATCGATCCGTCTGGAAATTAGAAGTCATCCGAGCTGTTGTTAGACCGATTGCAGAATCTGCTACTGTATTCCGTATGGAATGAACTCCAGACTTGACCCAATGTTGATAAGTTAGTCAGAAAGAGTTTCAGATTGTTTTGCTCTGTCGTGGTTTTATCCGTGCAGAATAGAATTGGGAGCGTTCGGCATGTGGTCACGGAGGTATAGAACTATTTGGATTGGAGATGCTATCTGACTATAATTGAGGTATTGCTGTAGTCTGCTTCTATTTCAATACCAAATGAATTTCAGACGCGACAGTATGAATGAGATTGTTGTCAGGAGAATTTTTAGATAGTTGATTTGTCAAAGTCTGTCCTTTCAAAGAGGTCTTGAGATAACCCTCACCTTGAACTCAGTCTTTGAGAAACTTTTGTTATTGGATTATAGTTGAGCTCAGTTTATTATCCTCAGAACGACGGACAGCCAAGAATAAGTGATATAGACTTTAAGAGGATATGCTGAGCTGTAGTGCTTGATTTTGGCACTAGCTGGATGGATTTCTCATCTTTTGCAAAGTTTTCGAACAACAGCTATCAGACGAGTATCTTGATATCAATTGTTGTGAATGAGTTGTACAAGAAGCAATGAGAATACCAATCGAATCGGGATGATTTCATGAGTTTCCTGAATTGGGATCAATTTATTTAGAGGTTCGATAGACGGATAGAGATTTCCTGTCTAAGATGAAGGCGACTTGAGAAGAAGGATGAACGAAGTAGTCGAATTCCGACGTAGATCGCGATACTTATGTTCAGTAAGGCGGAGTAATTCCAAAGATTTCTCTGATTAGAGGTTATGACAGATGTGATAGAGAGAGAACTGTCTCAATGAACTCACGAGGTTCCTTTGTAATTCTAGAGGAGATAGGCGATCTCGCCTACCGACTTTTTACTCCTCCAGTTCTCCTTGTTTTCCACTACTTTTTTTTCGTATTCTTCGGGTATTCTCGGCATGCTTCACGTCTTTTGTTGCCAAGTTAGCGGATTTTTCTTGATTTTGAGACAAAAATTGATGAGTCGCCAGTTTTGTTTGAGACGACCGATTCAGAGTTGACCGAACATAGTAACAACTCTTTAGCGAGACCGATTCAGATGAGTTTGTGCAGTTGAGCCGATACGAATTTGAAGAAACGATACTAGTAGCGGAGTTTGGTTAGAACCGAGATTTCAGAGTTATTTTGAGAGAAGAATTATTATAGCAGTCTTCGAACGGTATCTTGTTTTTCTGAGATGGAACTGCTTTGATTTCGAGGACGAAATCGATTCTTAGAGGAGGAGAATTGTAAGACCCTGAAATTAATTATTTCGAGTTTAGCAGAGTTGATTATTATTTATTTTGGAATTAATGAAGATTGACTGAGCTGGGATTTAGTCGATTTAATTTGGAGTTTTAGGGACCGAATTGCAATTAAACCGATTGACTAGTCAGTGGAGATTATTATATTAATTGTTATATATAATATTTACCCATCACCATCCCTTCACTCCTCTCTCCTTCCCTCTCCCTCCATCACGCCTATAACCGAGAGAAGCCATGAACGATTCTCCAAGCTTCTTTTTCCGTCTGATTCGCTCAATCCGATCGTCAAATTTTAGTTTCGAGTTGAGATTCACGATCACCGCAACGAGGGCTTCATTCTGACGTAAGTTTTACTTCGATCCATGAACTTTTATTTTTGTTGGGTTATCAGAATTTGATAATCTTTGAGTATGATGTTCTTGAGCTAGCATAGATCGTGTATTCGAAGTCGGTTTGGAAAAAGAACGAAGTTTGGATTTTATATGATTTTTGGAGCATAAATTCGAAAATGGGGTTTTGAATATTGTTGAGATTTGTTGTGTTATGAAGGATTGGAGGATGATATGAGATGGTTTGAGTTGTTTGGTGATGTTGTTGATTTTTGGTTTGACCATTTTTTTTAGCCGTTATGCCGTCGGAATCGAGTTTGGACTATCGGTTGTTTTTTCTGGTTTGATTTCCGGGTTTGATTGATTTGGTAGATTGATATCAAATCCGTATATTCTTCATTTTAAGATTTGGATTGGAGTTTCGGGTTTGGAACGAACTTGGGAGTTTGAACCGATTCGAGAATTGAAGACGATATATTGATTGAGTTTCTTTGTTTTGATTTGTTTTGATTCGATTGATTACTGATTGAGTTCGTTGTTATTTTCAGACTTGAATCCTCGATGAACTTGAAAAGGTAAAAAGACGACGATTTAATGAACGGGACGATTAACTCGAATTTGAATTAATTCGAGTGCCCGAAAGAAATCACATACTCGTATGCTTTCTTATTATTTGATTTTAAATGGAATGAGTTTAGTTTCATTTGCATACATCTTGAGCCGAAGATTCGATTCGTTTTGAATTTAGACGATTTAGGGAGCTATATTGAAGTGGCTTTGGATTTCGAGTTTTTCCAATTGCTAGAATGATTCTTATAGTTTCTCTGAAGTCTAGGGGTCTGAGTTGAGCGACATCCACCCCGAATGGGTGTGTTGGTGAGTTGTTCGTGAAAACTTGACCCTGGGATCTCAACCGAGTACCGATTGATATTCGATTATCCGATTAGATAATCCCGAGTTTTGAAGTCATGCATTGCATTTTAATGCATTTCGAGTTGATAGCTGATATGCCTTTTTGAATTAATTGGCTCGTTGTTTTATAAAGCATGAATTGTTATATTATTTGAAATTGCTTTATTTGTCTCTTTTACTGGGAATTATATTCTCATCGGATTATCCGGCTGTCGTTTTGTTTGTATGTGTACTTGATGGCAGGTGGGGCAGGATCGAGTCACAAGCTGCATGACTAGATCGAGTTGGAAGTGATAGAAGTGAGACACCGTGCGTCGTAGGGTTATGTTTTTGAACTTGTATTATTTTGATTAGTCGAACGAACCCTATTGTTGAACTTCTTATTGTATTTTTTGGGCAGAACTTAGAATATTGTATGTTCTAAATGTTGATATATATGTGTTCTTGAGTTTAGAATTGATCGGAAATGCTCTTGGTTGTTTTTTTAGTGTTTCTAGGTTTCTGTCCGTTTGGCCTGCGCGCGGGCGAGGTTGGACCTCGCGCGCGCGCGGCTAGCTTCGAGGGGCTCTGGAAGTTTTGCCCGCGCGCGCGCGAGCACTCCCCTCGCGCGGGCGCGGGCACTTCCGTGAGCCTCTGGACCTTTTGCCTGCGCGCGCGCGAGGCAATCCTTTTAAAAAAAAAAATTTGAATTGACTCGATTTTCCCGCGGCTCTTTGTGATTGATTGTGTTTAATTATTCGAGATTAGATGATTAGAAACGGGGTCTCATATTTCGTTACCTCCATCAGCCATTATCTGAAAAGAGTTGCACATTAAAATCCCAAATGCGCAAAATTACTCAAAACTTAACTAAATCCCAAGTACTAATCCCAAAATCTATGCATGCTCTGATACCAAAAATGTAGTGACCCCGCATTGAATCACCTACTAACTGGCAACTAATAGCATGCATTAAACTTAATAAAGCAAAGATGTTTTACAGAGTAAAACGTGCGGAAACATAACTCATAATTTACATATCATCTTAGTACAAAATTTCAAGACTTAATATTGTAGTGATACAACCATATCAAAAAACTCGAAATTAAACTGTCTAAATCATTTATACAGCTAAACAAATACTGCTGTATAAAATAACTCCTCAAGGCTCCTGCTCCCTAGTTTTGCCTTGAGCTACCGGCTCCGTCCATCCTGCGACCTACCCCATGGAATAGGGTGTCCAAGATAACAACTAGAACTTTCAGAGACATCGCGTATTACTCGCTGAAATATTAGTGACACAACCTGCTAGATCTCAAGAACTAGATCCTAGCTAATGTCACATATCAGGATCAGACAACTGATGTTTCCCTGATAATGTCCATTAGTTTTTCCAACACTCATCGGATTCAACATAACGGTTCAACACAAGAACACTCCGTTGAAATGTTCGGTTGACACCCTTGATATCGTTGTTAGTGGACAACTCTCACACGAAGCAAAAACTTAATCCCTTCCGTTACTCAACCCGAGTATGCGATTGTTATCACTAAGCAATTGCTGGAATCAATATTAGTTTCTTCTTAGCAAAATACAATATCTTGGAAAACTACAAACTCCCTTGCTTGTTTCTACTGTCGAGTTATCGCCTAACTTGACCATACAAGTCCAATTGCAATCGTCCCCGATTACAGCAATCTCAAAAGATCTATCTGGCAACCCTAGAGACTCTAACTTACCCAAGTCGCCGACTGCTCTGAGATTGTATCAAGTACAATTCCCCTAAGCACTTATGCGACAAAATACTATCCCCAAGTATTTTTTATTGCTACACTCTGATCATCACAGATTGGGCTCAAATAATCGATCTTGTCGATTTTAATGGGGCTCACACTTAGCTCAACAGTGAAACTCAAATCAAACTTCCATTGATCATCTAAACATACGTGGCTCGATCAATAATCTTGACTCGGCTGCCACAAGTCTACTATTCCCAACACTTGGAATAACAAAATCGCTCTGGTCCCAACACACCTATACTCGATAGCCAGACAATCGCTATTAGCAGTACATTGGCACCCTCTCGCGCCTTACTACTGACAGCTGCCTCGTACTCTGGAATCGAATATTAAGGCAAACTAAACCCAAGAAATGCTCGTGATCTATCAACCTAGATCATTCCTTTAGTAGCCCGTAACCATTTAAAGAGATTAAGGAAATAATCGCATTTGCTAAACTCGGGATCGGACGATCCGAAGCCAGGATCGGAGGCTCCGAACGTGTTCGGACGGTCCGATCGGAGTCCAGTATTACATCATTGCTTACATCATCAAGATGATGTCATTGCTGATGCATTGATGTGAATTCAAACGCCCTGAAGTCGAGTTCGGATGGTCCGAACGTATTCGGAGGCTTCGAAGCCAGTTCGGATGGCCCGAACTCCATCTATAAATAGGGGTGCCGAAATTCATTTTCAGACGCACCAATCACCTCTCTTCTCCCGATTCCTTGGTCTTTCAGCTTAGATCTAGGGCATTCTAGGCGTCCCATTGGGAATCCGGAAGTGGCATAGCGGTCTAGGCGTCGTAGCGGAGCTGTGGCCTAGTTTTGAGGCAATAGACAGCAAAAGGCTAACGACGGACGAAGGTATAGCTTTTGCTTCCTAAAAATATCTAGGAGTATGCAATATCTTAGTTAAGGCTGTTAGAGCACTTTAATAATAGTATCATTTCGCAGTGTAGTGCGGACTATAGGCGTGGACTTAGAGCTGGTAGAGCTTGCCTAGTATTTGAGGTACGAAAGTACTGTTCGAGATATCCTGACTGAGTATGCATGTATTATGTGAGTGCATGATTTATATGACATGATTATATGCTACATACATTTGCATATTGAGCTATAGATGTCTGTTAGTAGGGTTTTACCCTATCCTGTTAGTGGATGGACTTCCATCGAATTGGATCCGGCGTATCAACTGGTATTTCGGTATGTGAGCCACCTCCTGAAGTGATGGCACAACATGCTACATACTAGGGCCCGGTCTGTCTCTGTTATCTGGTTCTTGATCTCTAGTCACTAGGCGGTTCACTTGCATTCATGTATACTCATACTCTCGTGCTGAGCATATTATGCTCACGTCTTGTACTCTGTATTTCTGGACAACCTATTCCATGGGGCAGGTTTGAGTTTGGATAAGGCGGGTGGATCCAAGAGAGGCTAGGCAGTGGTTGTCCAGCTGGAGCTTCGTCTAGGTTTTTATTCTGTTGTATTTGGGTTGATACAGCTGTTTGATTTGGTTGTATAACTATTTGGGTATTTACAGATTTCTTTCCTTGGGATTGTATATTGTTTATTGTTTCCGCAGCTTAATTCTGGTTTACTGTTTGATTAAGTTAATTGCATGTCTAAGTTCTGTTTAAGTAGGTGATCTCGGTAAGGGTCACTACATTTATGGTATCAGAGCATGCATAGTATTCTTGGGATTTAGATTCTGCATAAGATAACCGTGAGGTAATTTTTGTAGATGGCAGACCGCGATGATCAGAGTAGCCATGGCAGTATTGGTGGACGTTGGGGCGATATTGATGATCAGAGTAGCCATGATCAGAAGCTGTATTTTCCTCCTGCACTCCGTCAGATGAAGGCGGGTGAGCTACTGTGTGATACCTCGGTTCTAATCCTCTAATATTAATATAATGTAAACCAACATCAATCAATTTACAAAAGTTAAGGCAAGACAATAATTTTTTTTTAAAAAAAAAACAGGGTTGCGCTCGATCGTATGAACTCGTGCGATCGAGCGCACTAAAAATGCCTCAAGTTCTGCCGGAGGAACACAAGCCTTGCGCTCGATCCTATGAACTCGTAGGATTGAGCGCACAAAAAATATGAAATTCTCTGCCTCAACAAAATGAAGGGTCGTGCTCGATCCTACGAACTCGTGCGATCGAGCGCGCCCTCTGCCCAGAAAAATAAAACAGAAAACAGAACAAGGCTATCTAATTCCATTCAAGTCATTCAATACTTAAAAACATAAATATGCCTTACAAACTCAATTCCTTCAACTAGTAAGAAGTTCTAGAGTTTAACAACTGTTCAAAGTAAAGGACGAGCCACAACAACATTCAACTAGAAGGCTCGTATAAACAATACAACAATCCAACGAAGTTCGATATCTAAACATGTTCCAACATAACTAGGTAGACATGCTGACATGACTTCTAAACCGAGTCCCACGACTAATACTCCCTCTTGCTGCTAATCGGGCCTTTGCTGACTTGATCTTGCCCCACCTGTTGCCAAGTACACATACAAAACAAAGCAATAGCCGGATAAACCGGTGAGAATGACATTCCTAGTAAAAGCAACATAACACGTACTATATATCAACAACATGCTTTCAAGACAACATAATCAAATCAAGATAATGATATGCATGTCTTTAAATCGGGATATCAATTCTGATAAACGAGAGATTGCTACTATGCTTTTGGGATCCCGAGGATGAGATCACATAACGACTCACGGACTCTCCCAATCGAGGTGGTGCCACATATCTCACTCCCCTATACTTTGGTGCAACTATAAGGAGTATGCTGACACTAGGTGAACCTCTACACCCAGGCCACTCACAGTATAGCCCCCAAAACGTCTAAACAAAAAAGGTTGTTGTGAGACCCCAATTCTAATCATCTAATCAAGAGTTAATCCTATCGATAATCATTCAAAGGCCAAGAGATAAGACACAAAATAATAATAAAAAAAAATTCTAGTGAACAGTGTCGCGCTCGATCCTAGAAAATTCCAGAATCGAGCGCACCATATTCCTGAACTCTCTGCCGAGAAAATAATAAGTTCCGCGCTCGATCCTATAAAATCGTAGGATCGAGCGCACCCTGGGATCAGAATGTTTCCAGAAAACTGAACATGTTTCAAATCTCAAATCAACAATTCAACTCAATCTAATATCAATCTAACATGCTCAATTCCGAATCCAACAACATGTAATCAACATAAAAACTTCAATATTCATCATTCATAATCAATTCTAATATTCAACAATGCTCAAGTTCTAAACATGCTTTCAAAACATAAACTAGATTTGCATGCATTTCCAATTCTAACTCAAAGTCCCACTTCTATTCTTCATTCTCGTTCTATCCCTGTCATCTCTGACTCGATCCTGCCCCACCTGTTGCCAAGTACACAAACAAACAAAGACAACAGCCGGATAATCCTGTGAGAATGATAATCCCAGTAAAAGCAACATAACAAGTAATACAACAACAAACATGATTTCAAGGTAACAACGAACCAATACCAACGTAATGAAATGCATGTCTTTAAATCGGGATATCAATTCTGATAAACGAGGGATTGCTGCTGTGCTTTTTGGGATCCCGAGGATGAGACCACATAATGACTCACCGACTCTCCCAATCGAGGTGGTGTCACGTATCCCAATCCCCTAGACTTCGGTGCGACTATGAGAAGTATGCTGACACTAGGTGAACTTCTACAACCCAGGCCACTCGCAACATAGCCCCCAAAACGTCTAAACAAAAAGGGCTGTTCTGCCCGCTGAAATCAAAGTTGGCTCAAGATGAATGCATAACAGAAACATAAAACGTAAGCCACATAACCAATCTCAATCAATCAACAAATACAGTTCCACATGCTAGAACAATATTGATGCAATATGTGATTTTAAGGGAAACTCGAGAACCAACTGTCCCGAGTATGCTATCCCGCTACGATGACTGCTTTTACCTTTCAATACAAGTAGTTCCAACTCTGGATAAGCTACAATAAAAAGGTTATATCAGAAACTATACAACCTAACAACAATATCGGCTGAAGGTAATCTCTTTACCGATTCTTCGTCAAAGTCTAGATGATCGACTGCTGCTTCTCTGTCTCGACAACTCCAAACGAATCTGTACGGAGACAAAAGATGATCAACAACAACGAACAAACCCAATGCCCAAATTTCTACAACTCAAACACGATTCAAAATCCTCAAAACTCAAACCGGCGGCATAACGGCTATAAATGATCAAACCGGAAACGCAGACAACAGTTCAATATCGATATCAATACGAATCAATGCCAATACAACAACAAAAGCTCAAACCCAACCAATCTCAAAACTCAAACTTTCGAAAATAGCTTCCAAAAATCATAACAATTCCGAGCGTCGCTCTATTTCAAAACTGACAGATAATAAACGATCAGAACTCTGCCAAGAACAACATACTCAAATCTCGAACGATTCTAACAACATTCAAAAACTAGAATGTATCTGATCGTAGAAAAACTTACGGTATAACGGAGCTCTCGCTGCAGTGATCTCTAATCCGCCTTCAGAATTAATTTCCAACGGACGGATCGAACTCGGATTGAAATCCTAAAGCTTGAAAGAGGCGTTCCCAAGCTTTAATGGAAGGGAGACGTTGGAGGGGAAGGAGGATGAGATAAGGAGACTAAGTCAAATGAAATCCAAGTGTAGATAATATATTAAACTCCAATTTTGCATTTTAGTCCCTGAAAAATCCAAAATTTGCAAAATAGACCCTGATCAAAATCAAGTCGGCTCTTGAACTCTGTAATCTCTGATTAACTCAGATAAACTCATTTAAGATAAAAACGGGGCGTTATAGTTGTTCTGCCTGCTGAAATCAAAGTTGGCTCAAGATGAATGCATAAGAAACATATAAAATAAGCCACATAATAAAAGCTCATCAATCAAAAAAATACGAGTTCCACATGCTAGAACAAGTATTGATGCAAGTATTTGATTTTAAGGGAAACTCGAGAAACAACTATCCCGAGTATGCTATCCCGCTAACGATGACTGCTTTTACTTTTCAATGCAGTAGTTCCAACTCTGGATAAGCTACAACAAAAGATTGTATAAAAAACTATACAACCTAAACAACAACCACGGCTCAAGGAAATCTCTTTACCGTTCTTCGTCCAACTCTTGGCGATCAAATGCTGCCAACACAGGGCTCGAAAAACTCCAAAGAATCTGTACGGAGACAAGAGATGATCAACAACAACGATCAACTCACAAGCCAAAGTTCAACAACTCAAAAACGGTTCGACATCCCAAAAACTCAAACCGGCGGCATAACGGCTATAAACTGAACAAACCGGAAATGCAGACAGAATTACAGCATTGCAAATAACTCAATTCAATGCTAAGACAACCATAAGGGTTCAAATCCAACAAATCTCAAAACTAGATTTTTGAAAATGGCTTCCAAAAATCATAACGATTCCGAACGTTGCTCTATTTCAAAACCAAAAGATAATAAACGATCAGAACTCTGCCAAGAACAACATACTCGAATCTTGAACAATTCTAACAACATCCGTAAAATATAATGTATCTGATCGTAGAAAAACTTACGATATAACGGAGCTCTCGTTGCAGTGATCGCTAATCTGCCTTCATAAATAAATTCTAACGGCCGGATCGAGCTCGGACTGAAATCAGAAAGCTCGAAAGCTCAAAGGGGCGGCTTCAATGGTGGGCAAAGAGTTGGAGGAGGAGGAGGAAGAATGACTAAGTCAAACCATGAGTAGATAATATATAAAATCCACTATTTGCGTTTTAGTCCCTGAAATTTCCAAAATTTGCAAAATAGACCCTGATCAAAATCAAGTCGGCTCTTGAACTCTGGAAACTCTGATTATCTCAAATAAGCTCAATTAAGATAAAAATTCTCCCCCTCTAAGAAGAGATTTTGTCCTCGAAATCAAACAGACTCAAACACATAAGATAGAATAAAGAACAGAAGACAGTAAGAAGAACTCACGTCATCCGAATAACTTAGGAAAATGCTGTTTCATGTCGAATTTTGTCTCCCAAGTTGCTTCCTCGACCCCGTGATGGCTCCACTGCACTTTCACCAACGGAATCAACTTGGTTCTGAGTTGCTTCTCCTTCATATCAAGGATCTGAATCGGTCGCTCAAAGTAGCTCAGAGTCTCGTCTAACTCGGCTTTGTCAGGCTGAAGGATGTGAGAAGGATCTGGATGATACTTCCGTAGCATAGAGATGTGAAAAACGTCGTGAATACCAGATAAAGACGGAGGTAGTGCAAGTCTGTAGGCAAGATCGCCTATCTTCTCGAGAATCTCGTACGAACCGATGAATCTCAGAGATAACTTCCCTCTCTTCCCAAATCTGACAGTACCTTTGAAAGGAGAAATCTTAAGGAATACACGGTCTCCCTGCTTGAAACTCAGAGGTCTACGTCTGACATTCGCATACTTTGCCTGTCTATCCTGAGCTGACTTCATTCTCAACTGAATGATCTTAACTTGCTCTGCCATATCTCTAAGCATATCCGGTCCCAAATCAGGTGACTCGGATAAATCGTCCCAAATCAACGGAGATCGGCACTTCTTGCCGTACAAAGCCTCAAAAGGTGTCATACCGATAATCGCTTGGAAGCTGTTGTTGTAAGAAAACTCGACAAGAGGCAAATAATCTTGCCAACTAGTGTCAAAGTCTAGCACTACTGCTCGAAGAATGTCCTCTAACGTCTGGATAGTCCGCGCTGACTGTCCATCGGTCTGAGGATGGTAAGCTGTACTCAGATTCAAACGAGTACCAAGTGCTTCCTGAAGACTATGCCAAAAGTGCGAAGTGAATCTAGGATCTCGGTCTAAAATGATCGTCTTCGGCACCCCATGCAATCTCACAACATTGCTAGCATATAGCTCAGCCATCTGATCGTGACAATACGTCATCCTGTATGGAATAAAACAAGCAGACTTTGTCAATCGGTCGATCACTACCCAAATAGCATCGCATCCTCGAACGGATCGTGGTAGTTTTGTGACGAAATCCATAGAAATGTGATCTCATTTCCATTCAGGAACAGATAGACTGTGCAATAAACCACCCGGTCGCTTCCTCTCTGCTTTTACTTGCTGACAGTTCAAACATCGAGATACAAACCTCGCAATGTCGCTCTTCATCCTCTTCCACCAGAACTGGTTCTTCAGATCGTTGTACATCTTACGACCTCCAGGATGAACACTAAACCGACTACAATGAGCCTCTCGGAGAATACGCTGCCTCAACTCCAAAATATCAGACACAACAATACGGTTATTCACAAACAAAACGTCATCTCTAACCTGGAATTCAGACTGATGCCCAGATCCGACTTTCTCTATTGAAACCTGAATGCTCGGATCAAACTTCTGTGCTTCTTTGATCAATACAAACAGCTCTGGCTCGGGTTGAATAGCGCATACTCTGATAGTCTTCCTATCTGATTCAAACTCCAGACCAGAATTGCAACAATCATCGATCAACTGAGAAACACCAATAGTAGAAAGAGATAAAGAACAAAGCTTTCGGCTCAAGGCATCTGCAACTGCATTCGACTTTTCGGGATAATACTTGATTTTGCAATCAAAATCCTTCAACAGATCTAACCATCTTCTCTGTCTCATATTCAGCTCTGCCTGTGAAAACAAGTACTTAAGACTCTTATGATCAGAAAAGATCTCGAAAGACTCACCATTAAGATAGTGACGCCAGATCTTCAGAGCAAATACAATCGCAGCTAGTTCAAGGTCATGAACCGGATAACGCATCTCGTGCGGCTTCAGCTGCCTCGATGCATATGCTATCACATGCTTATGATTCATAAGAACACAACCCAAGCCTTGGTTAGAAGCATCACAATAGACTGTGAAACCTCCAGTACCTTTCGGAATAGAAAGAATCGGAGCACTGGTCGGTCTCCTCTTCAGATCAACAAAGCTAGCCTCACAATCTGCAGTCCAGATAAAATGCGCATCATTCTGTGTCAGCTGGGTAATTGGCTTGGAAATAGAAGAGAATCCCTCGATAAATTGGCAATAATAACCAGCTAAAACCATAAAGCTTCGGATCTCAGGTACTGATATCGGTCTAGGCCAATTCATAACCGCTTCAATCTTGCTGGGATCGACAGAAATCCCATCTCCAGAAATAATATGACCAAGAAAGACAACTCGATCCAACCAGAATTCATATTTCGACAGCTTGGCAAACAACTGCTCAAATCGCAAAATCTGCAAGACGATTCTAAAGTGCTCTGTATGGTCAGTACGGTTCCTTGAGTAGATAAGAATATCATCGATGAAGATAATGACAAACGCATCTAAATAACGCTGAAAGATACGATTCATCAAACCCATAAAAACCACTGGAGCATTAGTCAAACCAAACGGCATGACTATAAACTCAAAATGACCATACCTCGTTCTGAACGCGGTCTTAGGAACATCTTCCTCTCGCACTCTCAGCTGATGATAACCTGACCTCAGATCAATCTTTGAATAGACAGAAGAACCCTGCAGCTGATCAAAAAGGTCATCTATTCGGGATAAAGGATATCTGTTCTTGACTGTAGCCTGATTCAATTGACGGTAGTCAATACAGAGCCGCATAGAACCATCCTTCTTCCAAAAAAATAGAACATGGGCACCCCAAGGCGATACACTAGGTCTGATGTATCCCTTGGCAATCAAATTCTCAAGCTGTTCCTTCAACTCTCTCAATTCAACTGGTGTCATACGATACGGAGCTTTGGAAATAGGTTGAGTACCTGACACCAAATCGATGCTGAATTCGATCTCTCGAATAGGCGGCAATCCAGGAACATCTTCCGAAAACACATCCGCAAAATCTCTAACCACTATTATGTCAACCAATGCTGGGCTAGATTTCATTACATCAACTGCATATACCAAAAATCCCTCTGCACCTCTCTGTAACAAATGAGTCATAGATAACACTGAAATCAAAGGAATTCTAGATCGAGAACCCTTACCGAAGAATTTCCACTCGTCTGCCAGGTCTGAACCTGAAAACTTTCTGAAAACAATCGACTGTTGCCCTGTACTTGGTTAAAGTATCGATACCAACAATACAATCAAAATCTGACAGCCCAAGTACAATACTTTAATGCCCCATTTTTATCTTAAATGAGTTTATTTGAGTTAATAGGAGATTTCAGAGTTCAAGAGCCGACTTGATTTTGATCAGGTTCCATTTTGCAAATTTTGGAAATTTCAGGGACTAAAACACAATTATTGAATTTTATATATAATCTACACTTGTATTGACTTGGTCATTCACTCTTCTTCCTCCCCCAAACTGAGAAGCACCATTGAAGACGCCTCCAAGCTTTTCCAAGCTTCCAGATTCAAGTCTGAGCTCGATCCGGCCGTTGGAATTTATTTCTGAAAGCAGATTATCGATCACTGCAGTGAGAGCTCTGTTATATTGTAAGTTCTTCAACGATCGGATACATTCTAGTTTTTGGATGTTGTTAGAATCGTTCTAGATTTGAGTATGTTGTTCTTAACACAGTTCTGATCGTTTATTATCTGTCGGTTTTGAATTAGAGCGACGTTCGGATTTATTATGATTTTTGGAAGCCATTTTCGAAAATGTGGATTTTTAGATTGATCGGTTTGCTTTGTTATTGTTGTTTTGGGCATTGATATGAGTTGATATCGGTATTCAACTGCTGTCTGCGTTTTTGGTTTGTTCAGTTTTTAGCCGTTATGCCGCCGGTTTGAGTTTTTGAAGTTTTGAACCGTTGGAGTTGTTGTTTTGGGCTTGTGTATTGATCGTCATTGTTGATCAATTTTTGTATCTGAACAAATTCGTTTGGAGTTGTCAAGCCTGGTGTTAACAGCTTTTGATCGTCAAGAGATTGGACGAAGAACGGTAAAGAGAATTACCTTGAACCGTAGTTGTTGTTTAGTTGGTATAGTCTTTGATACAATCTTTTGTTGTAGCTTATCCGGAGTTGGATCTACTGCATCGAAAGGTAAAAGCAGTCATCGTAGCGGGATAGCATACTCGGGACAGTTGGTTCTCGAGTTTTCCTTTCAAATCACATATTGCATCTACACTTGTTCTAGCATGAGGAACTTGTGTCTTGTTGATTTATTTTGCTTTTGACTATGTGGCTTATGTTTTATGTTTCTATTATGCATTCATCTTGAGCCTACGTTGATTTCAGCGGGCAGAACCGCCCTTTTGTTTGGACGTTTGGGAACTATGATTGAGTGGCCTAGGTCGTAGTCGTATCGCCTAGTGCTAGCATACTCATTATGGTTGCTCAAAGTCTAGAGGAGTGAGATATGTGGCACCACCTCAATTGGGAGAGTCGGTGAGTCGTCACATTATCTCATCCTCGGGATCCCAAAAGCACAACAGTAATCCCTCGTTTATCAGCTTTGATATCCCATTTTAAAGACATGCATTTCATTATGTTGTTATTGATTTCGTTGATGTCTTGAAAGCATGTGTATTGTTGTATTACATGTTATGTTGTTTTTACTGGGAATATCATTCTCACCGGTTTATCTGGCTGTTGCTTTGTTTTGTATGTGTACTTGGCAACAGGTGGGGCAGGAACAAGTCAAAAGAGGCATGGTTAGCTTCGAGGGCAAGAAGTAGAAGTGGGACTCAGTTAAGAAGTCGAATCAGCATGCCAATCTAGTTTATGTTTCATAGCATGTTTAGTTTCGAACTCGTTGTTTTGTCGTATCAAATATGCTAGTATCGTGGATTGCAGGTGGTTGTCATATGTATTATGAACCATGTATGTTTGAATGTTGTTTTGGGCATGAATACTTGATGAAAAATGGATTGGTTTCATTTTGTAAAGTTGAAAAAAAATGCTGGTTTATTTTTGACACAGAACTGGTCACGCTCGAGCGGTAGTTGGTGCTCGCTCGAGCGAGCGTTCTTTAGTGTGCGAGCCAGAGCGTTTCTCGCTCGAGCGAGGGTGCCTTTCCACTCGAGCAAGCTTTTTATTGATTGTCGGACAAAAACTTTCTCGCTCGAGCGAGCGTGCCTTGCCGCTCGAGCGAGGCCTTTTAAAAAAAAAATTATTTGTGTTGGTTGCTTTACTTTCAAGTCTTGGATCTTGTATGCTTATTGTTGTTCAATCCGAGTTTAGTAGATGTTTAGAACTGAGGTCTCACATAAAGTGGTATCAGAGCGTTAAGATTCTTGGTTGAACTAGAGTGAGCGGGATAGATCGAGTCTGCGTGTATTGGCTCCTCGCATGTGTTTGAATTATTTAACTGTATACTTAGTTCTATGCGAGCATGCTTTATTGTTGAGAGTTATTGAATTACATGGTTTTGAGATTTAATTTATAAAGCATGATCTACTTGAGATATAACTGTTTCTGTTATCGACTGGTATCCGGTTTTTCAAGCGGTTGTAAGGGCACTGATTGTAGAGATTGAGATATCTCGTGTCCTAACATTTGATTATCAGATGGGTCCTCGTCGAGTGATAAACAAAAACACACCGGCAGTTATTCCTACAACTGAGCAAGCTAGTACTGAAACGGTTGAGATGGATGCTACAGCGACGCCTATGGAAACCTTGCTGAAGAGGTTTCAGTCGTTCAATCCGCCGTTGTTGATGGGTTCAGAAAATCCAGTTGACTGCGAGAGTTGGTTGGATGATATTGATCAGTTGTTCGATTCCATTGACTACACTGATGACCGCCAAATCAGGTTAGTCATTCATCAGCTTCATGGGGTTGCTAAGAGCTGGTGGATCATGACGAAGAAAGCAATGGAGAGTAGAGGTACGGAAGTTACTTGGACTCTTTTTAAATCTGAGTTTATAAGCGGTTTTTCCCTATCTCGTATCGCAAAGATAAGGGAACAGAGTTTGCCAATCTGAGGCAAGGGAATCAGAACATTGAAGAATACGTGGCTAAGTTTGATAGTCTGTTGCGTTTTGCACCGCTAATTTCCGGAGATGAGGAAGCAAAGGCCGATCAGTTCATCAATGGTTTGAACCCCGACGTCTTCACGTTGGTAAACACCAACAGGCTTAACAACTTTGCGGATGCCATGAATCACGCAAAGGGAGCAGAAGCAGGCTTGTGGAGGCAAAGAGGTAATCAGGTAGCACCTCAGCAGCAGAGGCAGTATAAGAATCAACCATCTCAGTATCAGAATCCGCCACCTCAGCATCAGAACCAGCAGCAGAGATATGAATGTGGAAGCAGTGGGGGAAACAGAAAGGATCAGTATAAAGCAAGAAGTAAACAGTTCAAGAAGAAGGGGAACAGTTCTTCTAGTTCCAGTGGTTCCAAACAGTTCGGTTTAGGACAGAGTTTTGGATCATCATCCTTGTATTGCAGCAAGTGTGGAGGTAGACACTCACCAGATTAGTGTATGGGAGTCTTTGGGAACTGTAACACCTGTCAGCAACCGGGACACTTCTCTAAGGTGTGCCCTCAGCGTAATAGAGATCGAGCTCAGAGTGGGAGTTCATCTCGACCTGCAGCTCAGCCTGAGAGGCAGTCTTATGCAGTTCACTCTTTCCAGCCTCAGCAGCAAAACAGACAGGGAGATAACTCTAGTGCGAACCAGCCTCCGAGACAGCAAGCACGAGTCTTTGCATTGACAAAAGATCAGGCTCAGGCAGCACCAGACGATGTTATAGCAGGTAATTGTTTGATTTTTGGTTATTCTGCTAATGTCTTGATAGATACAGGTGCTTCCCATTCATTTATCTCTGAGAAATTTGTGTTATTGCATGCTTTGCCTACTGAGTTGTTACCAACTGTAGTAGCTGTTACTTCACCTTTGGGTGGAGGAATTGTTTCTGTCACATTAGTCAGGAACTGTGAAATCTGTTTTGAGGGGAGTCTGTTAGAATTCGACTGTATTGTGCTTGGACTGTCAGATATTGATTGCATTGTCGGTATAGATGCATTAACAAAGTACAGAGCAATCGTCGATTGTTTTCTGAAAGTTGTCAGGTTCAGACCTGAAATGGCAGACGAGTGGAAATTATTTGGTAAGGGTTCTCGATCTAGAATTCCTTTGATTTCGGTGTTATCTATGACTCGTTTGTTGCAGAGAGGTGCAGAAGGATTTTTGGTGTATGCAGTTGATGTACTGAAATCTAGCCCAGCTTTGGTAGATTTACCAGTGGTTAGAGATTTTGCTGATGTGTTCCCGGAAGATGTTCCTGGATTGCCACCTATTCGAGAAGTCGAATTCAGTATTGACTTAGTGCCAGGAACTAAACCTATTTCAAAAGCTCCTTATCGTATGGCACTTATTGAACTGAGAGAGTTGAAGGAACAGCTTGAGGATTTGATTGCCAAGGGATACATCAGACCTAGTGTATCGCCTTGGGGTGCTCCTGTTTTATTTGTGCGGAAGAAGGATGGTTCTATGCGGCTCTGTATTGACTACCGTCAACTGAATCAGGCTACAGTTAAGAATAGGTATCATTTACCCAGAATAGATGACCTTTTTTATCAGCTGCAGGGTTCTTCTGTCTATTCTAAGATTGATCTGAGGTCAGGTTATCACCAGCTGAGAGTGCGAGAGGAAGATGTTCCTAAGACCGCATTCAGAACAAGGTATGGTCATTTTGAGTTTATAGTCATGCCGTTCGGTTTGACTAATGCTTCCGCGGTTTTTATGGGTTTGATGAACCGTATCTTTCAGCGTTATTTAGATGAGTTCATCATTATCTTTATCGTTGATATTCTTATCTACTCGAAGAACCGCACTGACCATGCAGAGCACTTGAGGACCGTATTGCAGATTTTGCGAGATGAGCAATTGTTTTCCAAGTTGTCTAAGTGTGAATTCTGGTTGGATCGAGTTGTCTTTCTCGGTCATATTATTTCAGGAGATGAGATTTCTGTCGATCCCAACAAGATCGAAGCGGTTATGAATTGGCCTAGACCGAAATCAGTACCTGAGATCCAAAGCTTCATGGGTTTAGTTGGTTATTATCGCAGATTCATCAAGGGTTTCTCGTCTATTGCCAAGCCAATTACCCAGCTGACTCAGAGGAATGCGCCTTTTGTCTGGACTTCAGATTGTGAGGCTAACTTTGTTGATCTGAAGAGGAGACTGACCAGTGCTCCGATTCTTTCTATTCCGAAGGGTACTGGAGGTTTCACAGTCTACTGTGATGCTTCTAACCAAGGCTTGGGTTGCGTTCTTATGCAGCATAAGCATGTGATAGCGTATGCATCGAGGCAGCTGAAACCGCATGAGACTCGTTATCCGGTTCATGATCTGGAACTAGCTGCGATTGTATTTGCTCTAAAGATCTGGCGTCACTATCTTTATGGTGATTCTTTCGAGATCTTTTCTGATCATAAGAGTCTTAATTACTTGTTTTCTCAGGCAGAGCTGAATATGAGACAGAGAAGATGGTTAGATCTGTTGAAGGATTTCGACTGCGAAATCAAGTACTATCCGGGGAAGTCTAATGCAGTTGCAGATGCCTTGAGCCGAAAGCTATGTTCTTTATCTCTTTCTACTATTGGTGTTTCTCAGTTGATCGATGATTGTTGCACTTCTGGTTTAGAGTTTGAAACAGATAGGGAGACTATCAGAGTGTTTGCTATTCAAGCCGAGCCGGAGTTGTTTGTTGCGATCAGAGAAGCACAGAAGTCTGAGCCGAGCATTCAGATGTCAGTAGAGAAAGTCAGATCGGGACATCAGTCTGAATTCCAGGTTAGAGATGATGTTTTGTTTGTGAATAACCGTATTGTTGTGCCTGATATTTCGGAGTTGAGACAGCGTATTCTCCGAGAGGCTCATAGCAGTTGGTTTAGTATTCATCCTGGAGGTCGTAAGATGTACAACGATCTGAAGAACCAGTTCTGGTGGAAGAGAATGAAGAGCGATGTAGCGAGTTTTGTATCTCGGTGTTTGAATTATCAGCAAGTGAAAGCAGAACGGAAGCAACCAGGTGGTCTATTGCACAGTCTATCTGTTCTTGAATGGAAATGGGATCACATTTCTATGGATTTCATCATGAAGCTACCACGATCCGTTAGAGGATGTGATGCTATTTGGGTAGTGATCGACCGATTGACGAAGTCTGCTTGTTTCATTCCGTACAGGATGATGTATCGTCACGACCAGATGGCTGAGTTATATGTTAGCAATGTTGTGAGATTGCATGGGGTGCCGAAGTCGATCGTTTTAGATAGAGACCCTAGATTCACTTCGCACTTTTGGCATAGTCTTTAGGAGGCACTGGGTACTCGATTGCATCTGAGTACAGCTTATCATCCTCAGACAGATGGACAGTCAGAGCGGACTATCCAGACGTTAGAGGATATGCTGCGAGCGGTAGTGCTAGACTTTGGCACTAGTTGGCACGATTCTTTGCATCTTGTTGAGTTTTCTTACAACAACAGCTTCCAAGCGAGTATCGGTATGGCGCCTTTTGAGGCATTATACGGTAAGAAATTCCGATCTCCGCTGTCTTGGGATGACTTTTCCGAGTCACCAGATCTGGGACCGGAGATTCTTAGAGATATGGCAGAGCAGGTTAAGATCATTCAGACCAGAATGAAGTCAGCTCAAGATAGACAGGCGAAGTACGCGAATGTCAGACGTAGACCTCTGAGTTTCGAGCAAGGAGACCGTGTTTTCCTTAAGATTTCTCCTTTCAGAGACACTGTCAGATTCGGTAAGAGAGGGAAGTTATCTCCGAGATTCATCGGGCCGTACGAGATTCTCGAGAAGATAGGCGATCTTGCCTACAGACTTGCACTTCCTCCGTCTTTATCTAGTATTCACGACATTTTTCACGTCTCTATGCTGCGAAAGTATCATCCAGATCATTCTCATATCCTTCAGCCTGACAAAGCCGAGTTAGACGAGACTCTGAGCTACTTTGAGCGACCGATTCAGATCCTTGACCGGAAGGTGAAACAACTCAGAACCAAGTTGATTTCGTTAGTGAAATTGCAGTGGATCCGTCACGAAGTCGAGGAAGCGACTTGGGAGACAGAATCTGACATGAGACAGCGATTTCTGGAGTTATTCGGATGACGTGAGTTCTTCTTACTGTCTTTAGTTCTTTATTCTATCTTATGAGTTGTGGTTCTCGTTGATTTCGAGGACGAAATCTCTTCTTAGTGGAAGAGAATTGTAACGCCCCATTTTTATCTTAAATGAGTTTATTTGAGTTAATCGGAGATTGCAGAGTTCAAGAGCCCACTTGATTTTGATCAGGGTCCATTTTGCAAATTTTGGAAATTTCAGGGACTAAAACGCAATTATTGAATTTTATATATTATCTAAACTTGTATTGACTTGTTAATTCACTCTTCTTCCTCCCCCAAACTGAGAAGCACCATTGAAGACGCCTCCAAGCTTTTCCAAGCTTCCAGATTCCAGTCCGAGATCGATCCGGCCGTTGGAATTTATTTCTAAAGGCAGATTATCGATCATTGCAGTGAGAGATCTGTTATATTGTAAGTTCTTCAACGATCGGGTACATTCTAGTTTTCGGATGTTGTTAGAATCGTTCTAGATTCGAGTATGTTGTTCTTGACAGAGTTCTGATCGTTTATTATCTGTCGGTTTTGAATTAGAGCGACGTTAGGATTGTTATGATTTTTGGAAGCCATTTTCGAAAATGTGGATTTTTAGATTGATGGGTTTGCTTTGTTATTGTTGTTTTGGGCATTGATATGAGTTGATATCGGTATTGAACTGCTGTTTTCGTTTCCGGTTTGTTCAGTTTTTAGTCGTTATGCCGCCGGTTTGAGTTTTTGAAGTTTTGAACCGTTGGAGTTGTTGTTTTGGTCTTGTGTATTGATCATCGTTGTTGATAAATTTTTGTATATGAACAGATTCATTTGGAGTTGTCAAGCCTGGTGTTAACAGCTTTTGATCGTCAAGAGATTGGACGAAGAACGGTAAAGAGAATTACCTTGAACCGTAGTTGTTGTTTAGTTGGTATAGTCTTTGATACAATATTTTGTGGTAGCTTATCCGGAGTTGGATCTACTGCATCGAAAGGTAAAAGCAGTCATCGTAGCGGGATAGCATACTCGAGACAGTTGGTTCTCGAGTTTCCCTTTCGAATCACATATTGCATCTACACTTGTTCTAGCATGAGGAACTTGTGTCTTGTTGATTGATTTTGCTTTTGACTATGTGGCTTATGTTTTATGTTTCTGTAATGCATTCATCTTGAGCCTATGTTGATTTCAGCGGGCAGAACCGCCCTTTTTGTTTGGACGTTTGGGAACTATGATTGAGTGGCCTAGGTCGTAGTCGTATCGCCTAGTGCTAGCATACTCATTATGGTTGCTCAAAGTCTAGAGGAGTGAGATATGTGGCACCACCTCGATTGGGAGAGTCAGTGAGTTGTCACATGATCTCATCCTCGGGATCCCAAAAGCATAGCAGTAATCCCTCATTTATTAGCTTTGATATCCCGTTTTAAAGACATGCATTTCATTATGTTGTTATTGATTTCGTTGATGTCTTGAAAGCATGTGTATTGTTGTATTACTTGTTATGTTGTTTTTACTGAGAATATCGTTCTCACCGGTTTATCCGGATGTTGCTTTGTTTTGTATGTGTACTTGGCAACAGGTGGGGCAGGAACAAGTCAAAAGAGGCATGGTTAGCTTCGAGGGCAAGAAGTAGAAGTGGGACTCGGTTAAGAAGTCGAATCAGCATGCCAATCTGGTTTATGTTTCATAGCATGTTTAGTTTCGAACTCGTTGTTTTGTCGTATCAAATATGCTAGTATCGTGGATTGCAGGTGGTTGTCATATGTATTATGAACCATGTATGTTTGAATGTTGTTTTGGGCATTAAAAATTGATGAAAAATGGAATGGTTTCATTTTGTAAAGTTGAAAAAAATGCTGGTTTATTTTTGACACAGAACTGGTCTCACTCGAGCGGCAGTTGGTGCTCGCTTGAGCGAGCGTTCTTTAGTGTGCGAGCCAGAGCATTGCTCGCGCGAGCGAGGGTGCCTTTCCGCTCGAGCGAGCTTTTTATTGATTGTCGGACATAAACTTTCTCTCTCGAGCGAGCGTGCCCTGCCGCTCGAGCGAGGCCTTTTAAAAAAAAAAATTATTTGTGTTGGTTGCTTTACTTTCAAGTCTTGGATCTTGTATGCTTATTGTTGTTCAATCCGAGTTTAGTAAATGTTTAGAACTGAGGTCTCACAAATACAGTCGAACTCTAGAATATTTCCCTCAAAACATAGTTTATAGTTCCTGACTAATCTGACAGAAACAATTCCTCCAACCAAAGGTGAAGTAACAGCTACTACAGTAGACAACAACTCAGTAGGAAAAGCATGCAATAACACAAATTTCTCAGAGATAAAGGAATGAGAAGCACCTGTATCTATCAAAACATGAGCAGAATAACCAAAAATCGAACAGTTGCCTGCTATAACATCGTCAGGTGCTGCCTGAGCCTGATCCTCTGTCAAAGCAAAGACTCGTGCCTGCTGTCTCGGAGGCTGGTTCGCACTAGGATTACCTCCCTATCTGTTCTGCTGTTGAGGCTGGAAGGAGTGAACTGCAGAAGGCTGCCTCTCAGGCTGAGCTGTAGGTCTAGATGAACTCCCACTCTGATCTTGATCTTTATTACGCAGAGGGCACACCTTAGAAAAGTGTCCCGGTTGCTGACAGGTATTGCAGTTACCAAAGACTCCTACACACTGATCTGGTGTGTGTCTACCTCCACACTTGCTGCAATACAAGGATGATGATCCAAAACTCTGTCCTGAACCGAACTACTTGGAACCACTGGAACTAGAAGAACTGTTCCCCTGCCTCTTGAACTATTTTCCTCTTGCTTTGTACTGATCCTTTCTGTTTCCCCCACTGCTTCCACCTTCATACCTCTACTGCTGGTTCTGATACTGAGGTGGCTGATTCTGATACTGAGGTGGTTGGTTCTGAGACTGCCTCTGCTGCTGAGGTACCATCTGATTTCCTCGCTGTCTCCACAAACCCGCTTCAGCTCCCTTTGCGTGATTCATAGCATCCGCAAAGTTATCAGGTTTAGTAGTGTTTACCAACGTGAAAATATCGAAATTCAAGCCGTTGATGAACTGACCGGCTTTGGCTTCTTCACTGTCGGCAATGTGCAGTGCAAAATGCAATAAGCTGTCACACTTGGCTACGTACTCCTCAATGTTTAGATTTCCTTGCCTCAGATTGGCAAACTCGGCTCCCTTGTCCTTTCGGTACGAAACAGGGAAAAACCGCTTATAAAACTCAGTTTTGAAAAGAGACCAATTTACAACTGTACCTCGATTCTCCATGGATCTCTTTGTCATGATCCACCAGTTCTTGGAAACACCACGAAGCTGATAAATGACTAACCTGGTTTGGCATTCATCTTGGATCAAAATTAAATAATTTCGGCTTATCGCATTTTAGTCCTTGAACTTCTCAATAATTTGCAAATTGATCCATGCTCGGATTTCACCGTCGAATTAAATTATCTTTCATTCTCGGAACTCGGAATTTAATTCTTAAATTCCATAAATATCCAATTCACATATTTTCATATTTTAATTTAAGAATCCCGGAATTTAAATCTCAAAATCCGTAAATTCTCAAATTAAATATTTTTAACTCGGAATTAAATCTCGAATTTTCATAAATTATCCAATTGATATTTTTCCAAATTCGGAATTTAATATCAATTACATAATTAAGAACTTAATCTTTCAGGGCCTTACAAAAATGCTTACGTGATATTATACACATCAGTTCTACATCAACACTGAATTGGTTCCATATCAGCGCCACATCATAAAAAAGACTAAAATTGCCAAAAAATAAAGATAGCGGACTAAAACTGAAATTTGAAAATATAGAGGATCAAAATCGCAAAGTGACAAACATACAAGACTAAAAAACAATTTTTCCTTTAACTTTTATAGCAAACATAATTTTTTTGTGAGACAATCTTATTGAGTCGACTTAACTCATATTTACAAAAAAAATGATAATTTTAACATAAAAAATAATATTTTTTATAAATAATATTTTTTATGGATCATTTTTATATATATCATAAAATTGATATGTAGGATTGTTTCGTAACTTTTTTTTCTTTATTACAATGAATTATTTTCGTCCAAACAAAATTATATAATTCCGCTCGTTCGAGTCAAACAACGTAATGTATATTTTCTCCTATTGCTAGGATAGGATTACACTTGGGAGAGAAGATATCAAAAATACGACCACCCCATCAAAGGAAATCGTTAGTTGAGCTTACCCAATTTTCCCCAACCCTTGATTTCTACGCTTCTTTCAAAGTTGAGAATAATAATATTATTACTACTACTTAGGTAAATAATAATAATAACAATAATAATAAAGATGTCTATTTTTACCACTTTGCTCGAAGACTTGGTCACTTGCTCACGTGCTTTAACAATGATGAAGCATATGGTTGGATGGTTTTTTTCATAACCAATTCGCACCAAACCAACTTTTCGACATGATTACTTTGATTGTTTTTTCAATGTTTGGTTTCATAAATTATTTGTCCTACATCAATTAAATTATTAACTATTTATCTCACATCAATCATAATAGGGTATCGTTTGGTACACAACATTATTAATTCATGTATAACTTATATGATCAAATCTCGCGTTCTTCTCGTCATATTATTTATCCATCTATTAATTATTAATTTTACATCAATCAAATCATTAATAATTTATCTTACATCAATCAAATAATTGAATTTAAATTATTATATTATTCCTTATAAATAATATTATTTATATTTTATTTAAAGTTACAAGGACAAAATGGTTATTTAACATTTTTATATAAAATTTAATCAATCAAATCAAAGAAACTATAATGTATCAATCAAATTCAATAATATATTAAGTATCATTATTTATTTATTTTTTTATTACATTATATTACTTGTTTATGTATTATTTTTCTTTTCCCTCAACCAAACGATACCTAATATAAAATTATAATATTACCCTCACATATATATTTTATTTATCTATATAATATAATAATGAATGAACCCTTTAGAATAACCATCTTGGTCAAATTAATGGATGAAAAAAATACCTCTCACTAATTATAACTACCATCTTTCAAATTTATTTTTCAATTTAAAAATATAAAAAATGTTCATTATTTTTAGATATAATGTAAACTATTTATGCACGCGAATTTTTGCGTGCGTTAATTACTAATATTTATTAATTATTAAAAAGGTTAAAAATAGAATTTACCATTTTATCATATATTTAATCATTCATACTGAACATATTACTATTTTTAAGCGCCAATTCAAACATAATAATAATCATACAATTTTTATAATTTCTAATGATATCTATCAAAACAAACGTACATAGAATCATCTCAGCTGCATGAGTATTATTGATTCATGATCTTTATCGTTATGGATAAAACCTAAATATATAGAATTAGAAAAAAAATTAAATTTTATTTTTACTTTTTCCCAAATATAACAATTGATAAATTTCCGCCACTTTATGGTTTGAGTTGAAGCGATATATCTATATATATATATATATATATATATATATATATATCTATATATATATATATATATATATATTCATTTCACATGCTATGAAGATATATCAAAGGTTGGATTTGTTGGATTGGCTCGCATTGGCCATTGCTCGTCTATATAGATGGGTTAGGTTGAAAAATTTTCAACCCGTCTAAATGGTAGATTGCCCCATCCTGTTCCGTCAAGTCATGAGTGTGATGAATTGCGGGTCAATCTGCCCCAGCCCGCCAAATATAATTAAAAAATGGTGGGCTGACCTACCCAACACGGTCAAATAAACAGGTTGGACAGCTAATTTCTCAACTCGTCCAAATGGTAGGCCGGATCATCCCATTCACCAACTGGTGGGTTTTAAAGGGTTGGGGTTAGCTCGTCCTGCCGACCTATTTTGACAGCTCTATGATATGAATCTAGTTGATTAATGAAAAGAAAACACGAAAATAAGCCAATTCGTACCCTCAGATCAATTAAACAAAAGACTCAAGAAAGTTTTCGATCTTTTTGAAACAAGTAAAATTACATAGAAAGAACAAAAGATAGATTTTGAATTTCCACCTTTAATCGATAAACGATTAACAACGAAAATTACGAAAAAACTATTGATTTCAAGGAAACCTTCAATAACTTGTATCTGACAATCTTCAATGAAGAACAATTGACAAACGCCACAAAGTTGAAAATTTTGATAAGTTTGATTTGAACAAAGCCAAAGCTTCAATAAAATTCTTGAGAGAATTTTATACTAATAAAAATCAATAATGAATTCTTAATTCTGTACAATAATGAATGTATCTGTTGTATTTATAATATAATTACAAAATAATTAAAGATAACACAAAATAATGCAAAAGATATAAAAAGATATCACTAGAAAGTTTCATAGCAGAATTAAAACACTCAAAATAGGTAAAATGTATCTCAAAAATAAAAGAAATCTCGAAACACACACGAACATGCCGCACTGTGTGTTTTCGGAATGCAGGACGCACTGGAGAGCAAATTTTGTCGCTGGAGCGCCAAACGTTCTGTCCAGAAGGTGTCAAAATTCAACTCTTGTGCTCGAGCGCGAGATTTCCTCGCTGGGGTGCGATAAATGGGAGGTCGCGCTGGAGCGCGACAACTTGCGCTGGGGCGCGAAGCCCTATGTCAAAATTCTTGCTCGATAATTCCTCTGATTTTTCGAGGCTTCCGTGCACTTCAAGGGCATTAAACTCCTTTCGGAAATGAACTTCAAATGTACCATCTTGATTGCCATGCTTTCTAACTTGATTGTCATGGATCCCAAATCCGTCTAATCTCGCTGGAAAATTACGGAGTAATTCTTGTAACAATATGAATCTTCGAGCACCGCTGAGATTCATATCAAACCCCCCTTTTTCAAAAATATTTGTCCTCAAATCTTGCTCGTTACCTACATCAAGCAACAAGAAATTAGCAACACTAAAAACTTTACCAAAACCATACTTACCTTGCAATTTTTCTTGGCAAGCTTTGTGATTCAACAAATCCTCATCAATGTTGATACCTTGCAGACTTATAACAAGATCAAAACCCACAAAATTCTTCATGCCCAAATTAAACACCTTTACGCCTTTGACATGCAAGAATATGATTAAAATTCCATTAAGCATTACAAAAATCAAGTTCCTCCCATTCTTAGATAGTTGACCCAAACACAAAATTCATAGATATATATAACCATTTTTTTTTCTAGGAATAAGAATTAAGTCATTTAAATCATAGAATTGCACTCTTAACACCTTTTGTACACATGCAACATGCTTCTTGCAACTCCACTCAATAAATCTTTTCTTATGTAACCATAGCAAATAATCATCCAACATATTCTTTAATTTGGATTTCTCAAAGTTACACTTCAAACTCAATACACATGTCCTTTCATCAAGCAAATCATGCAATGATGAACATATAAAAAAAAACTTATTTTCTTTAAACAAATACTTGCTCACATAAAATTTATCATGAACACTGCACAAGTATTTTTAAACACATCCTCAAAATCATTAACCCATTCACACAATTTATTAGCATTTTCAAACCAGAAGAACCTTGTAGCCAAAAAAGATAAGAACTCATTCCTTTCTGATAGTGTAGTAACTACCATATTTTCCTTACCTCGTTGGTACTTGATCAACTCTTCACTAACAATTCTAAATCCTTGAGAACTTACTCCAAATTCAACAAGTTCTCTTGCACGAAATACACTCAATTTTAAAATTTCAAACAAGTTTTCATTCCTATGCATCAATAACACCAACAGAAGATATTTGACATGCTCATACAAAAATTCGTTACATACTAGGACATAATCATAGCATACCACCATTAATTTTCCTCTATGCACATACAAAAAAATCTCATCATCCTCATGAAAATATTAGACACATTAGGAAATCCAACAACCATATCTAACCACACTAGCATATAAGACTTTTCACCAACGTAACTTATGCAGCATAAACACACATCAAAGTAACTCCAATCATACACAACAATATACACCAACTTACTTAATCTTGTATCATACCAAGATTCAATCACATTAAGATCAACAAATGATTTTAACACTACCATATGATCCAAATTATTCATTTCCTCAACATACCTAGATCCCAATTGAGACGACCTTATTTATATATATATATATATATATATATATATTACATATATGCCCATACATATATGCATCCATCCTTAAAATAGATTTTCATAAAATTTAATTCATAATAAAAATCGATTGCATGTTTAAAATTCAAAAAAACTCTAACAGATTAAAATTCATTCAAACGACTAGAATCTCAAAAGTATGCACACTAGTGAGAAATAGTAAACATGTGCGAAAAATAGCTCAATACATAAAATATCTCATCATAAACTAAATCAACTGAAACATGAGCTGGCGAAGGTCACGGGTGTGCTAGCTCGCCATGGATGCACAGAGGTCTTCGCCGCCAGTCCAGACCACAACCTCCTGACTAACATCAAACTCACCTGCATACCATTTAGATCTAATGAGCCTAGAGGCTTAGCATGCTCTACCCTTTAATAACAAATACTATATATAAGGACGCATACAAGCACATATCGTATAAAAATATCATGAAGTGTCTTATGCATGCATGATCATAAAATCTTTTGTATAATACTGAGTCTTAAACGTAAACATCATCATAATCTTGATCATATAGATCATACTTAACATAAATACATATCATAATCTTGGCATGGCATAATCAAAAAATCATTTTTCCTGTGGCTCATATCAGTGAAGTGCAACCATATTCGATTGATCAATCTATAACCAACGTACGTGGCGGCGGGGTCCACCGAACCTATGGGGTTTCCCTATGCCTCCTATGCCTCTTCACCAAACCTCTGGGGATCCGAAGGCTCATAAACATAAGTGGATAGGTCATCGGGCCTGGTATCTTGACCTTCAGTCTCGTATTTGTCACAAATCATATCAAATTCCCAAAAATTTTTTTTACATGCCCATAATGTAGTGACCCGTGCCGTGATCACCAACTAATCAGAACTTAAACATGCAATTAATAAATATATTAATATTAATCAGAGTAACTACGGATACTTAAAATAAAATAATATCAGGTAGGCAAAACCTAGTGGTCAACCCTGCTATCCAGCCTTGGTCACCACCTAACCTCCTTGTCTCCGGGAGAACTACCTGCAACTGCCCCATGGAATAAGACATCCAACCAACAGAAAATAACCGGAAGTGAGCCTAACATGTTCAGTACGAGAGTATGAGTATACATGAATGCAAGTATACTGCCTACTAACAAGAGGTCAAGAATCAGATACAAAGACAGACCGGGCCCTGGTATGTAGCATGTTGTGCCGTCGCTTCAGGAGGTGGCTTCCATACCAAAATAACAGTGGATTTCCGGACCCAAATCGATGGAAGTCGTTCCACTAACAGGATAGGGTAAAACCCTACTAATAGACATCTCAAAAGAGATAGCTCAATATGCTCATGTATGCAACATACAGTCGTGACATGCTGTATATAAAGACATATAAAACATGCAATCACATAATCCATGCAAACACATAATACATGCATACTCAATCTGGATATCTCGAATAATACTTCCGTACCTTACTAAAGCAGATCCTATAAGCTTCCCCTCTAGGTCCAAGCCTACCATGCATAACTACAACATAAATAACCCATGCATTACCTTGCATGCCAACATCACCTACTAGGCTCTAAAAGCCTTAATTAAACTATAGTCTACTCCCTATTTACTATAGGGAACCAAAGTCATACCTTCGTCCGTCGTCAGCCCGCTGATGTCGCATGCCCCAGAGCCTGGGCATAGCCTAGCTACGACCTCTAGATGCCTCGCCAGAGCTCCGTCGCCTGGCTGCTACCGCGGAAATACAATTGATAGAAAACAAAAAATATATTCAATGCATAAGCCTCAACCTGTCACCTTCTCGCCTATCCACTATACAACTGTTGTATTTGACTCGTATCTCCTTCATACAGCGTCAAAACCTCGAACGGTTTGAGTTTTTTTCTTCCTTACGCATGTAGCTTCGATTTGAGCCATAAATCGCTATTTTTGATTATTTTTTCTTCCAAGAGCAAGCCCTGTTATTGACCTATTTCTGCACACTGTTTTTGTTGCGCTTCTTCGAGAAGCCCTACTTTGATCTTGGAGTTTCCGAGGGTGAGTGAGTTGTATTCGAGGTTTTAAATCAAGCAAAGCCAGTCCCTGTTTTCTACTCATTCTTGTCCCTTTTCGACGAGTTTTTGGCGATTTCAACTTCTACTCTAGTCCAGCTAGCTATTTTAGCTTCGACGGACTTGATCTTGTTGGGGTCCCTCTGTAACGTCCCAAATTTATCTTAATTGAATTTATTTGAGATAATCGGAGATTATAGAATTCGAGGGCCGATTTGATTTTGATGAGGGACTATTTTGTAATTTTTGGAAATTTCAGGGACTAAAATGCAAATATTGGATTTGTTAGATATCTATAAGCTCCTTGACTCCTTTCTTCATCCCTCCCAACGCCTCCTCCTCCATTGAAGCTGCCCCTTTGAGATTTCAAGTTTTGTGATTTCAGTTTCCGATCTATCCGTCCGTTAGAAAATATTTTTGAAGGCAGATTAGTGATCTCGGCTGCGAGAGCTTTGTTCTATCGTAAGTTTTTCTTTGATCGAACACATTATTTTTTTCGGATGTTGTTAGAATCGATTGAGTTTCGGTTATGTTGTTCTTAACCGAGTTCTTATCGTTTATTCTCAATCGGTTTTGAGATAGAGCGTCATTCGGAATTGTTATGATTTTTGCAGTGATTTTCGAAAATATGGATTTTGAGATTTGATGGGTTTGAGTTCTATTTGTTGATTTGGTATTGATTTGAGTTGATATCGATATTATAATGTTGTCTGTGTTTCCGATTTGATCAGAATATAGCCGTTATGCCGCCGGTTTGAGATTTTTCGGATTTTGGGAGTTTGATTGAGTTTTTGGGAATTTTTTGATTTGGATTGATTTATGTTCTTAATTATCTCCTTTCAGACTTGTTTGAGCATCGTTGGACTCGGAGTTCTTGGATTTCGAATCATCGAAGAGTCGATCGAGCAATCAAGTTGGAGCAGCATTTGAATCGAAAAAGGTATAAGACGACTTAGACATGAATGGAACGAGTAACTCGAATCGTTCCGAAAAAATCACATACTTGCATGTTAATTGATTTACTTGAATTTATTGAACGAGTTATGATTTGCATTGCATTCATATTGAGCCAAATGATTTATTTCATTTTGATTTAGATGTTCTAAGAATTATAGTAGAGGGCATTGGTAGGCAAATTACTACAATGACTGACTTAACTCTCTATAGTTGCTTCAGAGTCTAGAGGATTGAAATATGCACTATCCACCTTGTGGGGAGAGTCGGTGTGATTTATGTGATATTTCGTCCTCGGGATCCCAATAGAGGAAGAGAATAACTGGAGTACCTTTTGATTATCCAGACTTGATAATCCAGGATTTTAAAGACATGCATTTCATTTTAGATTCCTCTTGAATTGTTTCAATGATAATTGAATATCATGAGTTGATGTATTAAATGATATTACATGTTTGTTGCTTATACTGGGAATATTATTCTCACCGGATTATCCGACTGTTGTCTTGTCTTTGTATGTGTGCTTGGCGGCAGGTAGGACAGGACCGAGTCAGAGATCGCACGGCTAGATGGTGGAGTGATAGAAGTGAGGACTCGGTGTTTTATAATTCGATTATGTAATCGAACTTAGATTGTAATCGAACTCGTTTGTATTGTATTGCATTGAATAAGCTAGACTGAAGCATGTTCTATTAGTGTTGAGATTGCATAACCCTAGAACTATCTTGTTTGGACTAGGTATGTTGTTTGGATGAGTTATGCATTGTTGGAATGTTTTGATTTTAAAATTTGAACTAGAACCTTTTTCTGGTTTTTTGTGCAGAAGTGGCCGCTCGATCGGTAGAATTTGACCGATCGAGCTGTGGAGCTACAATCCTGTTTTTGTTTTTTGAAAATGAGTGCCCGCTCGATCGGTTGAATATTACCGATCGAGCGGTGCTGGTTATTTTCCCGGGTAGTGAGTTTGGAATTTCTGCTCGATCGATCGGTTGATTTCTACCGATCGAGCCAGGCTCTTATTTAAAAAAAAATTACTTACTCTTTTAATTCTTCTATGCTTGTATTGTTTTTCCTGAGATTAAATGTTTAGAATCGAGGTCTCATACCCTCAATCACCCCAAATCAAATGTTTCAGGCTTCTTAGCATTCAAACCTCCAATTACAGTGCAAAAATTGATACAAGCACTTTTGATTGTGCTAGAAAATATAGAAGACGTATCTCCCTACATAATGTAAGTTTACTACATTAATGTATAATTATGCACATATGTAATTGTCAATATCTGCTGTCTAAAAAATATTATACAAAAATATTTTCATAGTGAACATAAAACCATTCTGAACTCAAACAAATAGAAAGATGAAAGATGGATACAAGATGCCCATAATAAGAGGTTCATTGGCTGGTTTCGTGCAATGGTTAGGTGGATATAAAAAATTTTATGTAAGTATTTTACAGTGACCAAGCTGTATCTACTATTTTAATAACCATTTTCAAATTGAATACATGTCAGGTGGCGGCTGAAATCGACAGTTGTACAATGAGAGGCGAAAAGGTGACGGGTTGAGGCTTATGCAATGGGTATATATATATTTTTTCTATCAGGTTTATATGTATGTATGTGTAAAAAAAATAATGTAAAAATATATTAGTTAGGAAACAAGGTTTTCATAGGTACTTGGTATTATAGAAATGTCATATTTATCTTAGATTTGTTTTTTGAATTTTTTGGATTGGTATCTTTATAGAACTAAGTCTTGAAAATATTTTATATATGGAAGTGTTCATGTAAGTTATGAATTAATCAAAGATTTCGACTTAAGATGAAAATTAGTTTGATGAGTGACAAATTATTTATAGTTTTGGACAAGAAAATTATATGAAACGCTTGAGATAAATTTATGAAATCGGTTTTTGATAAACTGAATATAGAATGTAGCCTAATAAATATTATGCGATTAATGATTGATTACATTGAAAGGTTGATAAAAGTTTTTACCTCACCACCAAAATTGATATTTTAATTTTATAATTAATATTTTATTATTGGGAATTATCTTGTGTTTTAAGATTTCATGTAGTGTTCTGTTCCACTTTGAGATTTTCAATTAGTGATAGAATTTTGATTTCATTCTAGAAAATTATATTATGAAGAAACAATGATATCTTAGCATAAGAGCAAACTCTACCATATTCAATTGAATGAGCAAGTCTGAATAAATTAGCTTTTGATGCCTACGTACCGTCATTTCGAGATTTTGAATTTCAAACTACGATAGAAGATAATTATAATAGAACGTATTAAGAATGTCATATTTTAGGAGTTGGACTAGGACCCATTGGTTTATTGGAATATAGAATATTTTAAAATAGTGTTGGACCGGGTTTGTAAGACTAAGAAAAAAAAAAGAAATAGAAAACTTAGCATAAAAAAAAAAGAAGCGTTAAAAAAAAGAACGCAAAAACAGAAAATAAAATGAAAAAAAATCAACAACGCCCTTATCATTTCATAAAATTTCATGACTTTCATATAAAATAGCTTTTGTGAACAAATAATAACATATATATGTAATAGATAGCTAAACCGATCCACGTGAGTTGTTACTTCCGTTTTTGATGTCAAATTGAAAATAATTTCATAAAATATTTTAAAAATATCAAAAATACCTTAAAAGATCATAAAAATACCCTTCGAACGTCAAAAAATAATTTTTAAAAAGGAAAAAAAATCTAGGCGCCTAGGAAACAAAGGCCGATATATGAAAATTTTGAGATAAATTTATTAAATCGTTTTTTAATTTACTATTATAGAAACTGAATATAGAATGTAGCCTAATAAATATTATGCGATTAATGATTGATTATGTTGAAAGGTGGATAAAAGTTTTTACCTCACCACTAAATTGATATTTTAATTTTATAAGTAATATTTTATTATTGGGCATTATCTTGTGTTTTAAGATTTCATGTAGTGTTCATTTCCACTTTGAGATTTTCAATTAGTGATATAATTTTGATTTCCTTCTAGAAAATTATATTTCGAGGAAACAATAATATCTTAGCATAAGAATAAACTCTACCATTTTCAATTGAATGAGCAAGTCTGAATAAATTAGGTTTCAATGCCTAAGTACCTGTTGTAGAACGCGGCGTTCAGATCAATTATGATTGATACCCGGTGCAGCGGAAGTTTAAAATTTTTGTATGGAACGATTCCATAATGGGTATCAACCTTACGATTAAATTGTGTGTGTAAAAATTAAATAACAATTATAAAATTTTTACCTTTAATCTCGAATCGAGATTTTGGACACCAACAGATTTCTCTGCTCTTGTTGTATATCCCTGGAACTGATGGACGAACTGTTCTTCAATCAGGTCCACGAATAGATATTTAATCCCTCTGATAGATTGCACTAGAAAATCTATCAGAAGTTTCTACGAAGAGATTAACGAATTTGATCCGTTAAACCAGACTGTAATTCAAAATCACAGGCTGGATTTTTCTCGAGTAGACAGGGAGGGGGGCGGCCACACTTGTTAGAAAAATACTTAGGTTTTCGAAAATTGTGACCTTGTTGTGTGTAATTTCTATACTGCAATAACTTATTTATAATGTAGGCCACTAACAGCTTAGGGCCCATTAGTCATAAGTTCAAGCCCGACAAGCAAAGCCCGCATGTTCAGAAATTAATATGAAATTCATCGTGACTCCGATTGATAAACCGATTTCACCAATGTGCACAGAAACCATTTCTGCACCTTTTAAAGTCAAGATAAATTTTTCTGAATCCGAATTCAGTGATTTCCAAAAATGGCCATCCCTATGTCATTTTAGGAAATCTTACTCCTCTACTCTTAAATAAGAAGTCCAACTTCTTCGTTCATTAAATTTAACTCTTTAAATTTAACTATCTCAACGGGGATTAAAAATCCATTACACTGTGTGACCCTCAATGGTTCAGGGATACAGCTAGCCGTGGGCTCACAACTCCTTGTGACTCGGAACAACAATTTCCGACTTGCCCATCGAATCATGGTATGAGCGCCTAGCAACATCGCCCCATGATTCCCTAGGTATCACTGATAGTGCCTACAAGAACCAGTAGATTTTGGTTAGCGTACAGTACGGTCCCTTCATCCAAATATCCCGATCGAATCAACAACCATTGGTATATCGAGAGTCGCTCGAGATTCGATAATTATGCAATACATCTTGAAGATCAAATAGTGACATCGCATGTGCTACTAAGAAACCATTTCTTAAATCACATCATGTACTCTGGCCAGAGATTCGTCACACTAATATCTCCTCAGATCGCATAGGATATCCACACTCGCAAGTATGTGGTGAATCCTTGACAACAAAGCATCGACTCCTATATGTGTTGTAACTGTACCCAATCCCGACACCTGATGACCCCAATAGAGTCGGTAAACGAGTCAAAGCACAGTACTAGCATATAGAGTCTCAATGATGTCTCAAGTAGTAAGGACTAATGGTGTACAACCAAAACCGCGGACTTTATCCACTCGATAAGTGATAACCACTTGGAAAGTCCGGATAGGGTAGTTCGATCATTCATCATATGAATATCCATTTGCATGCTTCGAACATCTCTATGTTCCTTACCAATGAAACGTGGTACTCTGCATCGCAAATGCTAGTCTCAAACTCGAGCGATCCTTATCCTTATTATCGGACGGCTCAATCGACTAGGAACAGTTTAGAATATACAGTGACTATAAGATGTGTTTCATGATAGACATCTCCATGTTCTACCACATCTTACATACACTATAGCATATTCAAGGTCTTTATCAAAACAACAATAGTATATCACAATATCACAATATGAAGAAAGACAAAGTCATTGCCATTAATAAAAGTGTAAATAATATTAAACAAAAGATTGTTTATACAAAGAGTCATCAAAGCCCTTAGCCACAAGTTGGCTCACCGGGCACCCACTCTTTCAGTACCGTCATTTCCAGATTTTGGATTTCCAACTACGATAGAAGATAATTATAATAGAACGTATTAAGAATGTCATATTTTAGGAGTTGGACTAGGACCCTTTGGGTTATTGGAATATAGAATATTTTAAAATATTATTGGACCGGGCTTGTAAGACTAAAAAAAATATAATAGAAAACTTAGCATAAAAAAGAAGCGTTAAAAAAAAAGAACGCAAAAATAGAAAATGAAATAAAATAAAATCAACAACGCCCTTATCATTTCATAAAATTTCATTACTTTCATAAAAAATAGCGTTTGTGAAGAAATAATAACATATATATGTATTAGATAGCTAAACCGATCCACGTGAGTCGTTACTTCCGTTCTTGATGTCAAAATTTAAAATATTTTCATAAAATATTTTAAAAATATCAAAAATACCTTAAAAGATCATAAAAAATACCCTTTTAACGTCAAAAAATGATTTTTAAAAAGGAAAAAAAAGTCTAGGCAGCTAGGCGCCAAAGGCCAATATATGAAAAACTTGGGATAAATTTATAAAATCGGTTTTTAATTTATTATTATAGAAACTGAATATAAAATGTTGCCTAATAAATATTTTGCGATTAATGATTGATTACGTTGAAAGGTGGATAAAATTTTTTAACTTACCACTAAATTGATATTTTAATTTATAAGTAATATTTTATATTTGGGCATTATCTTGTGTTTTAAGATTTCATGTAGTGTTCAGTTCCACTTTGAGATTTTTAATTAGAGGATAGAATTTTGATTTCTTTCTAGAAAATTATATTATGAGGAAACAATGATATTTTAGCATAAGAGTAAACTCTATCATTTTCAGCTGAATGAGCATGTCTGAATAAATTAGCTTTCGATGCCTAAGTACCGTGGTTTTGAAATATTGGATTTTCAACTACGATAGAAGATCATTATAATAGAATGTATTAAGAATGTCATATTTGAGGAGGTGGACTAGGACCCATTCGGTTAGGGGAAATTGCATATATCACCCTTGTGAAATTTCGTGTTAGCTAATAACCCCCTGTGAAAAATTTTTAAGCTAATAACCCCCTGTGATTCTAGATTTGTAGCATACACACCCTTTTCAGCTAAAAAATGAAGAAAATACCCCTACATAAAATAAATGATAAATTAAATAGTTCATAAAAGTCAAGGGCATTTTCGTCATTTTTTAGTCAGAAGGGGTGTGTATGCTACAAATCTAGAATCACAGGGGGTTATTAGCTTAAAAATTTTTCACAGGAGGTTATTAACTAACACGGGATTTCACAAGGATGATATATGCAATTTACCCATTCGGTTATTTGAATATTGAATATTTTAAAATATTGTTGGATCGGGCTTGTAAGACTAAAAAAAATGAAAAGAAAACTTAGCGTAAAAAAACGTTAAAAATAAGAATGCAAAATCAGAAAATAAAATAAAATAAAATCAACAACGCCCTTATTATTTCATAAAATTTCATGACTTTCATAAAAAAATAGCTTTTGTGAAAAAATAATAACATATATATGTAATAGATAGCTAAACCGATTCACGTGGGTCGTTACTTCCATTCTTGATGTCAAAATTGAAAATATTTTCATAAAATATTTTAAAAATATCAAAAATACCTTAAAAGATAATAAAAATACCCTTCGAACGTCAAAAAATGATTTTTAAAAAGAAAAAAAAAACTAAAGGCGCCTAGGCGCTGGTGAGTCCAGGCGCCTAGGTGCCAGATTATGCGCCTAGGCGCTCAACAGGCTAGGGCCCTAGGCGCTGGTAATAAACGGCGCCTATGCGCAAGAAGATAACAGGCGCCTAGGCTCCATCTTCTTTTTCTTAACAAAACAAAAACCACTTTTTTGAAGTTCAAATTTTACTTTTATGACGTATTAAGGTGTTTTTAATATTTTAATGATATTTTATCAAAATATTTTCAAGTTTGTTGTCAAAAACCATTGTTTTTTTGTCTTTTGACAAGAATTTTCTCTAAAACCGTTGTCGTTTGTTATATTTCAATGGAAAAATACGAAGATTTTTAAAAAATGTTGTCTTTATATGTTTCAAGTACAATGGTTTTCAAACTAAGACATCAGTTTTAATTAAACATTGGCTATTTGCGTGTTTTTGGGGTGTTTAAAACCATTTTCGTATGTGCGTGTATTTTAGTTCTATGACAACGTTTTTTCTAACTGATATTTTTTCACCTTATTTTTTTCCCCACGCATAAATACACTTGATAGAAAACAAAAAATATACTCAATGTCTAACCCCTCAACCTGTCACCTTCTTGCCTATCCACTATACAACTGTTGTATTTGACTCATATCTCCTTCATCCAGCGTCAAAACCTCGAACGGTTTGAGTTGTTTTCTTCCTTACGCCTGTAGCAAGCCCTGTTATTGACTTATTTCTGCACTGTTTTTGTTGCGCTTCTTTGATAAGCCCTACTTTGATCTTGGAGTTTCCGAGGGTGAGTGAGTTGTGGACAAGACCAATATATAAAAATCTTGAGATAAATTTATGAAATCGGTTTTTGATTTAATATTATAGAAACTGAATATAGAATATAACTAATAAATATTATGCGATTAATGATTGATTACGTTGAAAGATGGATAAAAGTTTTTACCTCACCAATAAATTGATATTTTAATTTTATAAGTAATATTTTATTTTTGGGCATTATCTTGTGTTTTAAGTGTAGTACCTAAAATCCAATTTACTAAATTACATGCATTAAATTTAATAAAAATTAGGATTATTATTTTTAAGTTTAATTGATTAAATTATTTATTTGAGTTACGTGTTAATAAAATATTTCATTATTTATTCAAATGATTTTGTTTTACTAACTATTTAATTAATATTTTTAATTGTATAAGTTTAATTGTCAAAATGATTTTTATTGCGCGATTTAATTGTTTTAATATTTTAAAGGTTTAAGCTTTACATATTTAAATGATTTTTTTAAATTGTTTAGTTTATTTTTTTAAAATTATTTTAATTTTTAGTTTAGTTATTTAAATATTTTTGAGTGTCCAAATTATTTATTAAATAGCTTAATTTTAGCGGTTAATTATTTTAAATTATTTTAAATGTCTAGCTTATTTATTTAAATCATTTTTAATTGTCCAAATCATTTTAAAGGTTTTATTTTTTCTTGTGTATTTATTTAAATTGTTTTTAAACGTTTCTTTAGTATGTTTAAATTATTTTAATCGCTCTGCTTGTTATTTAAATATTTTACTCGTCGCCGTAACATCAGAATATTTAAAGTGTTTAAAGTCTTGGATTTTCAAGCTTGTATTTTTATTTAGTGCAATTTAATCTGTAGTCCTAAGTTTCTAAGTTTTAGTAGCACTTTTTAAAAGTTTGTAGCACTTTTCTATCTCCTACACACTCAATTTTAATACATAACCCTAATCCCTAAAATAACACACACACTCACGCCTAATTCACACACACTAAAACTCACGCACACAACACAGCTTCGACTTCCCTGTTCTTCAAGAGACTGAGCTCGGTTCTTCGATTCTTTTCCTGGAGCTTTCAAGTTTCGATTCTTCTCCAGAAAACTGTTCCAGGTCCAGCTAGAAGTGTAGCCCGTGTTCGTTTACCTCGATTTTCCAGATTGTCTTCTCGGCCTAGCTCTCGGCCGCCATTTCGAGATTTCTGGGTTCATCAGTTCTTTCTTGTTCTAACTAGGCAAGATTATGAATTCATTCGTGCACTATATAGATTATATTTGTTGTGTTGATTGACATTTTAGGGTTGCAAAGTAAATTTTCTCCCTCACAAGCGTGCCCTGTTCTTCATTTATTTTGTACGGCTGGACATATATATTTTTGAGATTTTGATTGTTAGTCGATCTATTATTGTTCATATATGAAGATTGAATGATCCTAAAAGCTTTGAAATGCATTGGTAATCATGTTAGCACCATTTCGATTTTTCTGAATTTTGGCTATCATATTTCGAAAGTTTTTGTGTGTTTGTTGATGGTGGATTGGATTGGTGATGTAGGGGCTACCACGGGTGATATGAAGTTCACGTGGTAGCAATAGAATGAGTCGGATTTGTAGTAGGGGACTGTTCGAACTTGGCAGTACTAAGGGCTATTTTGGGGCTGTCCAGGTGTGAGCTTTAGCAAGGGAGATTGGCGTCTGTTAAGGGGATTGCTAGATGAGTTTAGCTGATGGTTCATGGTAGTGAATAAAGGATTTTGTGGTAGTGCTTAGGATGTGTTGCGATTAGCTAACGAAATGGGTGAAGGGGCAGCGAATTTTGTTGGTGAACTCGGTCTAGGGGTGCTGCTAGGGACTGCCATTTTTGAGTTAAGATAGGCTGGAGAGGGGTGCGTTCTTATGGGTTGAGAAGAGTCTAAGTATTGGTCATGATCCTAAGTATATTGGCTTGGACCTTGGGAGGCCTACGACTAAGTTTTGGAAGGTTATATAAGGAGACTTGAGCAGAATATTATCGGTGTGAGATCTGTCCAGAAACTGATCTTTGGAACAGTGCTAAACTCCAATATTGGTTAAGGGCTCGGGTTGGGAAATATCTTAGAATTATAGGAAAGGGCTGGTTCGAGTGAAATCAAATTCGGTTAAGTCTAGATGGAGTTTTAGGCCATTGATTGGAAAGGTGTAGGATATTTGGTGTTAAACAAGGTTGCTGTCCGGAAACAAAATCTTGGTAAAATGATGGTATAGGAATAATACTCGGAGAATGGTTTTCTTACTTAGTCCTAAGTGCAAATCATGGTTTAGATTCCTATCTTTGGTTTTCTCCCTAAATCACCAATTCCAGTCATTCACCATCGAGTCTCTTGCATGTACATTGATTAAACAGATTCCTTATTTGAGTTCATTACTTTCACATGTGCTTGCTAAGTCCTATATCCAATAAAGAAAGAAAATTACTTTTCGAACGAGGTGAACTGATTGTGACTATAGAAATGACGTGTATGTGTGGGGTTGGGAGACGTTCTGACCTACCTTACCAATGGACGTGTATGTGTGGGGTTAAGAGACGTCTTGGCCTTCCTTACCAAATATAGACGTGTAAGCGTGGGGTTGAGAGAAATCTTGGCCTCCCTTACTAATCACAGGGCAAGACGAGTTTAGGAGACATCCTGACTTCCGAAAATGAAGTATAATAACGTCTAATTGTGATATGAGAATTAAACATCCATTCTATCAGAATTAAACATCTAACATCATCGACATAGTTATAAATGAAAATTAAACATCCATTTTACCAAAATAAAATACCACCTTCAGCAACATAGTTATAAATAGAAATTAAACATCAATTCTACCAAAATACAGTATCAACTTCATCAACATAGTTATCCATCCGATCAAAGTATAGTACAGAATACACCAACAAAATTGTTCACTCGATTCTCAATTTCCTTAGTCCTTTCCCATCAAACCATATTTGTCGTTTAGCATGGCTGCAACAACGTGTGCCCTTGTACCGTCTATGTTGCAATCAGTCTGATTAGTCCATGTAAAAGGGTCATCACGAGCATAGCACTCCGCCCATAGGCAAGTAAACACACCACAATCTGAATTAGGCCGTTGGACTCTACACTTTGGGAATCCCACATTGCAATTGGCAAGCTCAAGATCCTTGAAAATCCTCAAGTATCCTAATATAAATTCAACCTGGACACAAATCGAATTATTGTAATAGTAAAACTAATTGCAACACATAATGAGGAAGGTAAAATAATACATTACTTACAAACTGCCTCGCACTTGTCCTGTCATATGGGCTGTCTATTGTGTTCCTCATAACAAATTCTCTTTTTACATTATTCCATGTACACAAGCAAAAACCAGTGAGAATTGGGGATTTATTGCCAATTTTCTCTATTTTTAATTTAAATTGTATGTGTTGCGCACAACAATATCATAATCTGGGATTCTATTTTGCGTGGTTTGTAAACAATTTTTCTAAATAAATCTTCAATGGAGAAATTGAAGTTCATGAATTAGATATATACTTGGTTGTTTTTTTAAAAAATTGATTGCTATAAACATTCATGAATTTGGAAATTCACTCACATCTTAAACGGAACAAGAATAATTTCATAAAACCAAGTAAACAAACTAAAATTTGTTTTCAAATGAATTTTTAAATAAAAAAAGATGAATGTTATGAATAAATAATTTAGATAAAAGAAAAAACTAAACTAAAATCAGAAAGTGAAAACTACATGCATGAACATTAATAAATTTTACTATAACGGAAATGGTACACGATGAATTTCTAGAAAGGTCAATATTTCCTATAGTTATAAGCATTGTCAGATACAAAATGAGCATATCCGGTGGTGATAAATTCATAAAGATAGGTAATTATCAAAGGAATTAACTGTCTTTAATAACCCACTTGGATCTTCGAGTCATTTTGAACGTGTACATCATAACAGAAATTATATCGATAACAAAATCTGAATAAACATCGTTTTAATATCAAATGCACTATTTTGAAACTTATTAAAAATCCACGCCACAAAACCTGAAAAACACACATTTCTCATTCCAAAACATGCACATTATACAAACATAATATCTATGATATTTTAGCGATTTGAAGGTCACCAAATATCTTTATCTTTTTATGAACTAAAATCAAGGTTAACTTGACACTATGCTTAAGAATAAAATCATTTACCTTGAAAATGTAAACATTTTTTTACAAAAATAGTTTCATATACAAATATCATAGAAGTCCAGGCTTACACAAAAAAATTCAAGAGAATCAAGCATACAATTTTGATGCAGATAAAAAGTATTAATCTTGCAAACCACAGTACTTTCAATTTCATTCATCCTCATTTAGAAACTAATTTTTTATTATTATTTTCCTCAAATGAGATTTGACAAACTAAAAAAATAGCGAACAAATAATCAAAATTCAAGAAATTTAATCCGAACAAACAATTGAACAATCAATATCAATTAAGAAACAAAACAAACCCCAATCATCGAGAGAGTTCGTTCGACAATGAAATCAAGAAAAAATTAGGATCAACAAAAACAAAGAGACACAAAACAATATCAAATCAACTATGGCAAACTTAACAAAGCACAGAGGGGAAAAACAGTAGCAAAACAGAAAAAAAAACATGCGAAAATCAATTACAATGCAGCGACAATTGGAACAAAAAATTGCATCCAAAAAATTTAATCAAAACCGAACAAGCCTCTAGATACCTCAAATACCAATATCGTAACCCTAGATACCATTTTCTAGAACAAATTTCAATCCAAAATCCTACTTCACAGATTAATAAGCACACAAACATATAATAACGTAAGAGTTAATAAAGAGCACAAACCGGGTAGAAGAAAAATAGCTCGCGGAAGGCCCCTGCGAGAACAATAATTTCGAACAGAAGAAAAATTTGAAAAAATCGAATGAGAATAGATAATAATACGTGAAGAAGGGTGCGTATGCCTGTATTAATGGCGAGTACTACGGCAGATGCGACCTATGGTGGCATCAGGGGTCGAAGAGAAGCGGAGGGCGGAGGAGTGACAGGGCGAGGCGATTCCGAGTTTGAATCGGAGAAAGGCAATCAAGTAGACTCATGTTCTCTGGTCGTTGGCCAATTCGGCTGGTGGTGATCAAAGTCGGCCGATGGATTAGGGGTAGAGATTTCTGTCGTGATAATCAAAGGGGAGATTCGGGAGAAGCATTAAGAGGGAGGTAAGAGGGAGGAAAGAGAGAGATGATAAATATAAATAGTATAATAATTAATAAATAAAGGAAAAATGAGATTATTGGTGAAAAAATAAAATAAAAAGGAAAATTGAGTCAAAACATGGATCTCTTATTTATATTTTCTGCCTTAGGTACTGAATCCCAACTTTGATTTTGAAAAGAGGATTTTTTTTTTCCTAAAATCCCCTTTTTTTTGATGTGTCGGCCTATTATTAAAAAACCGAAATCTGATTTTATATTTTATTACATTTATGGGCAATAATTTGCTGCGACGAGTTCATGTACAAGCCATTTGTTTGTACGCTAGTGTACCATTGCCCGTTAACTCTCTCTCTGGGGTAGATGTGATCACGGTGCGGTTCGACGGTTTTTCATATGAAATTCAAACCGAATTGTCAATTGCAGTTTGGTTATATTTTATTTTTTTATTGCGGTTTTATATGTAAAATCATTTTCGCGGTTTTCGAAGGTTTTAAGCGGTTGCTGTCGGTTCGCGATTTTTTTAATGATAGGTAAATTAAAAAAATAAAAACTATTCAAATTATTAGAATAATGAATGAAAACTATAATAAACACAATAAAACTAAATAAAATAACAATCAAGCAACAAAATAAAGTTAATCAACTATAATATGCTTAGGCAATGTTGAACATTAATATTTGTATAGAGAAGTAGTAAATAGATATGAAAAGAGAAAGACGGGAAAATTTTTTGAAGAAGTGTTGGGAGAGAAGAGAGTGGAGGCGGCATAAGATCAAATCTATTGTGTATAATGTATATACAATGTGCTATAAATATAACTCTAGCTAAATACCACTATACACGGTGGTGCGGTGCTGGGCGGTTTGGGCCAAAAATTATAACCGAACCATGGCGGCGGGGCGGTTTCCATTTTTTTTTAAAAAAAATCATGGTTATTTCAAAAAAGGAGATACCACCGTGCGGGGATGGTCGCGGTGTTTGAGAAAATATGTGATCACCCCTGCTCTCGGGATAAGAAAGGTAAGCAGCCCACAAACCCAACATTCTCAAAATTTTCGCAGCAATGGCGGTTGCGAGCTTAAGTTTCAATCTGGTGGGGGCGTTCAATGGCCTATCCATTGGTTCAAGCTCTTCCTCTGCTTTTTTGAGAGGAGAATTTGGTTCGATTCAAAGCGTAGGGCGAAATTTCTCTGTTTCTTTTCCGATTAGAGCTCCTTTGACGATTGAGTCCGCACATAAGAAGGGGGCTGGAAGCACAAAGAACGGACGGGACTCTCCCGGCCAGAGGCTTGGAGTCAAAATTTACGGCGACCAAGCGGCTAAGCCAGGTGCCATCATCGTTCGCCAGCGCGGCACCAAGGTTTGAACTTCATTCTCTGTTTCCGGTTTTAGTGTTCATGGAAAATCTTTTATGGAAAGGGCCTAGTTTTGCTTGCTTGAAGCCACAACCAGCTACGTGAATTCTATCTAATGAATGAAGCATGCGATGTCTCATGTTTGAACAACAGATATACTTGTATTCAAATGCATAAATCCATATTTAGATCTCATACTGTGAATGGATTGCGTTTTTTATTTCGTTCAGCAGTAACTGGTGCCAAAAATGGTGGCATTTTGTATGCAAGTTTCCAAATGATGCAAGTTTAACAAAGAAATGGTTTTCTCGGATTGTCCTATGCTGTTCTACATTCATCCTTTTCAAGTGTGTGATATGCCAACGTTTTTTTTTTTTTTTTGGTTTTGGGGGATAAGAAACGAGGATATGCCAACTCTTACACCACTTCCACGAGCAGTTTACCTCAAATTGAGTCTTGGCAATTCTGCAACATATTTGGTTTAGCTGATAACATAACTGTGACGTTTACATTTCCCTGCTAATATTCTAAACTTCATCTGTATTATCTCAATTTAGCTTCCTTTGCTACATCATTTTTCAATGCTTTCTGCAGTATTTTCTGGCATTCTGAAGGGGTTGTAGTTGTTGAGTTCAATTTTCTTGACTTTGGCAGTTTCATCCAGGAAAAAATGTTGGAATTGGCAAGGATCACACTATCTTCTCATTGATTGATGGGCTGGTCAAATTTGAGAAGTTTGGACCTGATAAGAAGAAGGTTCATTCATCTATATCAACTTTTGCATGTGAATATGTTATTTTCTTCTGATTGAATAGATTGTGATGGCCATCTTTTCATGAAATCCACAGATCAGTGTTTATCCACGCATTGTTCAACCTGAAAACCCATTGTGCTACAGAGCAAGGAAGAGGGAGTCCTTTAGGTTGCAACGCGAACGCAGAAAAGCGAGAAAGGAAGGTGTAGTGGTTGAGCCACAGCTGGTGCTTGCTTCTGCTCCGGAATCCCTGGAAGATAGTCCTGCCTGTTAATCTGCTGGCAATTGCCGTTTCTTTGTATTTGACAATTGAGATTATGAGCATAACTTGTAATTATAAATTAATGCTCGGATTCCAACTCCTGCTGATGCTGTTTGATTATTTATTTTACTTTTTTGTCAAGAAATGATTGTTTAACACGTTAGAACAAGTTGATTTTAAAATAATTACAATAAAGAATATATGTGAAGGCTGTTTGCCTATACGGGTCCATATATTTTGATGAGACTACAAAAACTTTGAACTTAGTGATTTTTCAAAGATAGAAGTTTTTAATCATAAAATAAATGTCGTAGGTTCAATCTTTAGCTAAATGTACAGCGTTTTGGGACAAGTAAAAGGCTTGTAAGACGTTTTGAAACATAAATAACCTGAACGTGTGATCCCAGCCTGCACCAAATAGGTTGACTTTTGACTGTCGAGATTGAATAAAACCAAGGATATTCTGATATGGCATTTTATACATTGCACAAAGATCTTTTAACTTTCGTTTGTTGAATTTCATTACAAAACACAGCCGCATCAAGAATTTCACGAACCAAGATAATAATCCTTTCGAAACAAAAAAGTCCTAGTCTTACTTTGTCTGAGCAGGTGAACGGCTAGGTTGTCTTCTCTCTTTTGCAACAGCTCGAGGAACAAAAGCAAAACCTCGAGTGTGGCGGCGGCCAAAATTTATTGATGAAGGAGAATCAGAGGTGCTTAGTCTTGAGACTGCTGAAACGAGAGTGTCCATGCTATCTTCGTCCACTTGCATATTTGCAGCCGAGGAAGCCTCTACTGATCCTTTCTTGTGAACGAATTTCTGCCTGTGTTTCTTTGATGGATTGGCTTTCTTAAACTCAAATGAAGCAGGGAATTGATGCTTGTCTATCAGATGCTGCTGCCGGCTCTTATAGTTCATCAGCTTGGCACCACAGCCTTCAACAAGGCATTCATACTATGCACATAAATTATATAAGGATTTCACAAGAGACATTTTAATTTTATTTTTTAAAAAAAATAAAAAATAGAAGAATCAAAAAGGCGTTTGGGAAGAACTGTATTTAAGTCGAGCAAATTACCATCGCAAATCCACGGGCAACTTTGGCCTGAAAGAAAGAATTGTGAGATTCAGAAACATGTATGCTAAGTAGGCGTGATGTTGGGAACACTTTTGAACAGACTGAACAAGATGCCTGGTGTCGAGCATTATAGTGATCTTCAAATTCCTCCAACGATTTAAGATGTGCACCACAACCAACAATTGGGCAGAACACTTCACTGACTTAAAAAAGTTTCAATGAGGTCCGACGAACTAGATAGACACCTTTGAAAACATTAAAAAAGTGAGCCAAAAACTTTTCTTAAGTCCCATTTTGACTAGACTGGAGATCATATTTTAAAGAAAAGATAAAGAGTATATTATGAATTCACAAAAATTCAAGGTAGTAAACAAATTCATTTACTGCCAGCCATGAACGAGTAGATAAAAAACTTAATGCTGCAAGAATAATGACATTAAGAAACTACTGAGACACTATGCTACAATCCTACATCAACTCGATCACAAAGATTATGCACAATCTTTTTTCCCCCAAATTCAGATATTAGAATAGACAGCAAGCCACTGGTTCTTTGCATCATTAGTTTTACAGTACTTCGCACAGGTATGAAATGATTTGCAAAAAGCAGAAAATGCAATGCATATAATTATATTTTGGATGAGAAAAACATTTATATTTACATCTTGTAGCATAATATACGCTAAGACAAAAACCAAGTTTGTTTTTACCATCTGGTATGTGCTTTAAACAATTCATGTATGCTAAACCAGCTATTGCAACCATACCTGCTCCCCCCGTCTTCCAAATTTCGAATCTGCTGCTTTTCCGCATCTGTCAACTCCAATGCAACCTATAGAAGAAATAATTTCAACTTGATAGACTTTTGCTCACTTTATGAGAAAACAGACAAAAAGAACATTCTCTCCATAAGATGTCTAGAGAAGAAAATTTCAAGAAATTTTTCATGCTTTTAAAATATTTGGTTCACAAATAAATGACAATTTCAAATGATATGTGTAGGGGAAACAGGTGCAGGTAAACAATATCAAACAATTTCAAAGAAGTTCACTACTGTGGTATATGACAGGCATAACCTAGTCCAGCTTAGCAATCTATCCACCAAATTCAGGAAGATCACACTGGGAGGAACCCAAGTAAAAAAAAAATCAACTGATTCTACATGCGGAAACTTCGAGGAGTTTCATACAAATGCAAAAGAAATTTTTATGTGTAAGTTACAACATGGGTAGCACAAAAGAAGGAAAAATAACTTATGACCTTATTAAGCAATATAGCTTAAATTTGAACATTGTAATATGATACAAAGACGATCAAGATGAGGGTACAGTACAAGATGATTGATACTGCCGTTGAAAAAGCATTGCAGACCTCAAATAACATATTTCCCTTATTTACATTTCAGAAGCTCAGAAATATGCTGCTTTCATATATTTTGTTTCAAGATTTGATTTGTACGAAACTAAATCCATCATGCTGAATTTACAGATATACTCTTTGTATTTCCAATTACCAAGAAACGTCAGAAGCAAAAAAAAAAAAAAAAAAAACTCTGCCTCCAACCTCGATACTTTACACAATTAACTAAAGGTAGTCGATCATAAACATCCGCATCACCGATAAATCAACCAGTGAGTTATTACGCTCAGGTACATTTTAACAGCAACAAATTCCATACATCTAACTGAGAAGAAAAATAAGAACCAAAATCACATCCGGCAAAATCAACAATACCTGATTATCAAATCAAATTGTGTATAGAGTGTGTGTACCTGTTTGGCGAGAAGTTCTCTTTCCAAGTTTCCGGCCTCGAAGAGAGGAAAATCGGGCACATAACTTCGTCTCAGTGGATTCCAAAATGGGAATTGGAATCCAGCTCTGCTCCCTTCAACCTCCGTTTCCATTTCCCCTTTCGTCGTGGATTTTGAATTTCACTGGATTCTTCTCGGATCAAATTCTTACTTTTATTTTATTTATGTTTTAAATTGGGCCGGGCAATAACCCACTTTCGATTTCAGTTCAGGTTGATTGGGCTTCCGATACGAGGTCAAGTTTGAGGTCAAGCGCTTAAGCCCCATAATTATCTTATACTTATATATCAATTTTGGGCCTAACTGAGACAAAGCAATGTCACGGTCAACTTTTTCATTTGTTTTTCAAACCAAACAATTTTTTTTTAAGTGGTGAAATTTTAAATTTTCACAAATTTAATTTAATATATATTTTAATGTTAGGAATCAATCCAAATTTTGGTATTCCGAGAATTCACCACGCAAGCAAACAAGAACAATAATCTCAGTTTCACAAATAAAACCAACGCACACAGATCAAACTCAAACACTCACGCAAAAGCAATAAACAACGCAAGTATTTACGTGGTTCGGCAAGAATTTGCCTACGTCCACGGGAGAGCAACACAACCACTTTATTAATCACCAACAGAACAACTCAAGCTCAAGAACATACCTTATTACAGAGATGGACTCAGACAAACTATCAAGCTAGATACAGACACAATTCAAGCTTAAGGCCTTGAATTTTTTCGTCACAATCTATGCTTAGTTTTTTCCTCCGAAATCTCTCCTTCTCTCTCACAATATATTCTGAAGAATTTGATTTTCTGTTATATTCGTTGCGGTCATCTTTCATCTGCTTATATAGAGAATTAAACTGGCTTTCATCTTGGGCTTTAGGTCAACAGTAACTTACGGCCCAATTATAAAGTCAACATGGTTCAATCCGATAAGCTTTCATTCATCAGTCTGATCTGCTCTCGCACTTCGATCTGCATCGATCTGCCTGCAAGCTACCAGCTTTACGAAAACTCCATCTGACTTCTAACCAAGTCACAATACTCGAGCAATCTATCTGCATGAACTCATCTGAAGACTCATCTGACCATCACATCGATCTGATCTCAATATTCGATCTGGCCATGAACTCATCTGATCACCGAGCTCATCTGATCTGTACTATTCGATCCGATCTCTTTTCTATTCTCATTCAATCTGATAGAAGCATACTTCAACAATCTCCACCTTGATTCTTTCAGGTTGAATGTTGATCTCCATCCTATCCGCCTTGGCTAATTTCCAATCACCACATTAACTAAGTTCAAACATTTCTTGAACTTAGCATATGGCAATGACTTCGTCATAGCATCTGCAGGATTTTCTTCTGATGTTATCTTCACAAGGATCACATCTCCTCTTTCAATTACATCTCTGACAAAATGCATCTTCACATCTATGTGTTTCGATCGTTCATGATAGACTTGGTGTTTCGTCAAGTGTATTGCACTTTGGTTGTCACAGTGTACTACAACTTGATCTTGTTTTACACCCAACTCCGCTATCATCACTTTTAACCACAATCCTTCCTTTATGGCTTCAGTAACAGCTATGAACTCTGCCTCAGTGGTAGAAAGGGCAACCACTGACTGTAGATTTGACTTTCAGATGATCGTTGTGCCATAAAAGGTGAACACATAACCAGTCAATGACTTTCTCGTGTCTACGTTCCCAGCAAAATCTGAATCCACATATCCAACTACCGGATCAATTTCATCTTGCTGTTTTTTGAACTTCAACCCCAGCCCCAGCCCAGTTGTGTTTATGAGATATCGGAGAATCCACTTTAGAGCTTCCCAATGATATGTCCCAGGATTAGCCATAAATCTTGACACAACACTGATTGTGTATGTCAGATCAGGCCTACTACACACCATTCCATATATGAGACTCCCCACTCCACTAGCATATGGAATACCAGTCATCTTCCTCTTGTCTTCCTCACTTTCAGGTGACTGATTCGCAGATAGCTTCAAATGTTGTCCCAGAGGGGTCAAAACAGATTTTGCTTGATTCATGTTATACCGCAGAACAACCTTCTTCAAATAGTTCTTCTGACTCAGATGAATCTCCTGTATTTTCTTGTTTCTCACTATGTCCATGCCCAAAATTCTCTTCGCTTCACCCAGATCTTTCATCTCAAACTCTGTGTTGAGCTGTTGTTTCAAGGATGATATCTATGTCCTACTTTTACTTGCGATCAAGATATCATTAACGTAAATCAGTAGGTACAAGATAACCTGCCCATCATCATTTTTTAGATAGACGCATCAGTCATATTGATTTCTCACAAAGCCAATACCAATCATGAACTCATCAAACCTCTTGTTCCACTGCCTCGGACTCTGCTTCAGCCCATACAATGATTTTCTCAGTAAGCAGACTTTGTTCTGGGTTTTCTGATGTATGAAGCCCTTTGGTTGTTCCATATAAATGGTTTCATCCAGGTCACCGTGTAGAAACGCAGTTTTCACATCCATCTGCTCAAGCTCCAAGTTGAGCTGGTTCACCAGTGCTAACATAATCCGGATGGAACAATGTTTGACCACTGGAGAATAGACCTCATTAAAATATATCCCTTCTACTTGACCAAAACCCTTTGCAACCAATCTTGCTTTATACTTGATCTGATCTGTACCAGGAGTCCTTCCTTCCGTTTATAGATCCACTTGCATCTCAATGTCTTTTGATGTTTCGGTCTGTCTACTAACTTCCAGGTTCGATTCTTCTCAAGTGAGTTCATCTCTTCATTCATAGCTTCAATCCACTTGTTTTTCTGTTTACTCGCCATAGCTTCATCATATGTATTCGGCTCTGAATACTCCACCTCCTCAGCTACTGTCAGTGCATACCAAGCCAGATCAGCTTCACCAAACCTCTTAAGAGCTCGGATCTCCCTTCTGGTTCAGTCCCTTGCAAGATTATAGGTACTCAAGTCCTCTTTTGGATCACTCGCTGTCATATCATCATCTTGCATCTCATCTGACCCTTCATCTGGCACAGAAGACTCCACCTCAATCGATATTTTATCATTCACACTGATCTGACTGTCCTTTCCATCTGTATTCATTTTATATCCCAGTTTGGATTCATCAAACTTCACATCCCTGGTGTTGAAGCACTTTGGACCTCTTGAATCCAGGTTCCAAACTTTATAACTCTTCACACCATCCGGATACCCAATGAATATACATCTGACTGTCCTTGCTTCCAACTTGTCCTGTTTCAGATGAGCATATGCAAGACATCCGAATACCCTCAAGTTTGAGTAGTTTGCAGGTGTTCCACTCCACTTTTCCATTGGTGTCTTGAAACCAATCGCACTGGATGGACACCTATTAACCAAATAACACGCAGTAGATAATGTTTCTCCCCAAAAGGACTTAGGAAGAGAAGCATTGATTAACATACATCTGACCCTTTCCAGAAGAGTTCTGTTCATTCTCTCTGCCAGGCCATTTTGTTTTGGCGTTCCTGCCACTGTTCTGTGTCTGGTAATGTCTTTCTCCTTACATAACTTTACAAACTTATCTCATAAGTATTCCAACCCATTATCTGTTCTCAGGTGTTTAACTCTTAGATCACTTGTTCTCAACTGCCAGCAGCCATTCTTTGAACTTGTCATATGCTTCATTCTTAGTCTTTAAGATGAATATCCATACTCTTCTTGAGTAATCATCTATCAAATACATAAATTATCTGTCTCCACCATGATTTCTGTCCGAGAAGGACCCCATAGATCTGAATGAATGTAGGCCAATGGTTGCTCAGTTGTGTGACTTTCTTGACCAAACGATACTCTTTTTGATTTTTCAAGAGCACAACTATCACACAGCTCAAGTGATTCAATCTTATCTCCACCTAACAGACCCTGTTTAGACAGCTCATGTAATCCCTTCTCACGTACATATCCAAGCCTCAGATGCCATAGCTTGGTTCTGTCCTGTTATTCCTGAATACTTGTTGTACTTCCAATAATCGTGTTACCTTGTAGTACATACAGGAGGTTCCTCTTGACAGCCTTCATAAAAACCAAAGATCCTTTTGACACTGAGATACTGTCTGCTCCTGATTTGAATGAATATCCCTGAGCATCAAACGTTCCCAATGATATCAAGTTTCTCTTCAACTCGGGCACATACCTCACCTTGGTGAGTACTCTGTCAATCTCATCATGCATCCTTATTCTGATATTTCTAGAGCCCTTTATTCTGCATGACTGATTATTCCCCAACAGTACCATGCCCTGATCCGATTCCTCCAATTTTTCAAACCAAGATCTTATAGGACACATGTGAAAAGAGCATCCTGAATCCAATATCCATTCGTGGTTCTGATCACCTTTAGAAACCACCAATACTTCTGCTGAGTCATATCCATCGGTAGCTACGGCAAGAGTACCATCTTCATTGGGTTTTTCATGTTTCTTCCCTTTCCTTTCCGGACAATCTCTTCGCAGATGTCCAACCTTCTGACAAGCATAGCACTTCATATTACCCAAGTTTTTGTTCTGGTATCTTCCTTGACTTTTCGATCTGGACTTTGGCCTGTATTTCCCACTGGATGTCCTCTTATCACTTCTGTCTCTCGCCGTAAGACCTTCTCCATGTGATTCAGTATTTGTGTTTGAATTTCTCTGAAGTTCCTTGGATTGAATAGCAGACATAACTTCTTCCAAGGTTATCGTCTGTTCTCTTCCATACAGCAAATCATCTCTGAAATTTTAATGTGCTTTTGGAAGAGCATTCAGAAGTATCAAAGCCCGATCTTCATCCTCAAGCTTTACTTCAATATTCTCCAAGTCATCCAATATCTTGGTGAATTCTTCGATCTGGTCTTCAAGGTTCTTCTCATCCTTATTCACAAAGAAATACAACCTCTATTTCATGTACAGACGGTTAGCCAGGGATTTCTTCATGTATAGATTCTCAAGTTTAAGCCACACAGCCGCTGCAGATTCTTCTCTAGCTACCTCCCGAAGAGGTCTATCTCCCAGACAGAGAATAATTGCACTGTGTGTTTTCTCAAGCAATTCATCCTTGTTCTTTATCTCATCGGACATCTCCTCCTTCTTCTTAAGAGCCTCCACCAATCCTTGTTGTATCAGGATTGCACGCATCTTAATCCTCCAGAGCGTTCTTGCCCGTGAACTTCTCGATATCAAACTTCATTGATTCCACCATTTTTGCTTAGTTTTCCACAGACGACGCCACTTGTTAGGAATCAATCCAAAATTTGGTATTCCGAGAATTCACCACGCAAGCAAACAAGAACAATAATCCCAGTTTCACAGATAAAACCAACGCACACAGATCAAACTCAAACACTCACGCAAAAGCAATAAACAACGCAAGTATTTACGTGGTTCGCCAAGAATTTGCCTACGTTCACGGGAGAGCAACACAACCACTTTATTAATCACCAACAGAACAACCCAAGCTCAAGAACAGAGCTTATTACAGAGATGGACTCAGACAAACTATCAAGCTAGATACACACACAATTCAAGCTTAAAGCCTTGAATTTTCCCGTCACAATCTATGCTTAGTTTTTCCCTCCGAAATCTCTCCTTCTTCTCTCACAATATATTCTGAAGAATTTGATTTTCTATTATCTTCGTTGCGGCCATCTTTCATCTGCTTATATAGAGAATTAAACCGACTTTCATCTTGGGCTTTAGGTCAACAGTAATTTACGGCCCAATTATAAAGTCAACATGGTTCAACCCGATAAGTCTTCATTCGTCAGTCTGATCTCCTCTCGCACTTCAATCTGCATCGATCTGCCTGCAAGCTTCCAGCTTTACTGAAACTCCATCTGACTTCTAACCAAGTCACAATACTCGAGCAATCTATCTGCATGAACTCATCCGAAGACTCATCTGACCATCACATCGATCTGATCCCAATATTCGATCTGGCCATGAACTCATCTGATCACCGAGCTCATCTGATCTGTACTATTCGATCCGATCTCTTTTCTATTCTCATTCAATCTAATAGAAGCATACTTCAACATTTAACAAGAGTAGATTTTAAAAAAAACACGTAAAACGTATAGGGAGACGTGTTCAGGTCCTTAGGAACTGATATAACTCAAGGATTTCGTATAATTCCAAAATAAGAAGAAATTTAATTCAAGAAGAGTTCCCACATACATTGGATTCTTGCTTGCTCCGTGCTTTGAACTTGAGCAGGGGTTGTGCAAACCAAACTTTTATTTTTCATCCAAAGTCAGCTGTTGAGATCTTCCATATAGATTGGTGTACACCATCTTCGTTCTATACACAAGAATCATGCTTAATACAACTGCACAGATGCAAAATCCGGGTATGATCAAGGAACTTAAGAAGAAGCAAATGGCGCCCTTGCACTTGAGCGGTTCATCAGCAGATGAATACATCAAGTGGTGCTGATGAGCTTGTCTTTCTGCCTCTCTGTCGTACAAGCTACTGTAGATTACGCCTGAGAACACTAATGAACCCATCGGGTTTTCTAGAGTGAGAAAATTGTACAAAGCACCAAAACTTCTCAGCCCAAACAACTCTGAGGTACCTGCGGGTACCACAGCCCAGTGTGCCCCGTAGCCAACACCAACAAGAAGAGTTCCCATGTACATTGCCCCCGACCAACCCATAGCGAAGAAGAAATGTCCGACTGCCATTATCACCTGAGCACCGGCCATGGCTGCAGGCCTGGGATATGCATAGTCGTTGTTTTGATCAAGTATACGGTCGTTGTAGTGAGAGAGAATATAAAACAGTTGAAAGCATAGATTTTTTTTTTTGAAAAGCTAGCTGGCATTTTTACCTGACAATTTTCTCGGAGATATAACCACCTCCTACACGGCCAAGAAATTTCCAAATGCTGATCATGGAAACGAATACATGGGTGTCATCATAACCCAAGGACTGGCTCATCTGACCCAAATTATCAATTACTGTTAAACCTGAGCCAGAGCTTAGTAGAAGAGAGGAAAACATAAGCAAAAAATCCGTCTTTGTCAATGCTTCCAATAATGTGCAATCCTCCCCCGTTTGTAGTCTTCGTTTGTTGATTCTTCCAACTCCTTCTACAACTGCTTCGGACAGATCTGCTTGTCGTTCAGCAATCAACCTGTCTCTCTAAAGCAGAAGGCGACTCTACATTTTCCTCGGCTTCAATTTCACCAGCTATAATATCTTGGACATCGTCTTCAGCTCCACAATGTGGTTCAGATAGAAGAGACTCTTCCACTGGTAATCTTGGATCTAGATAAAAACTCAAAGTCGCTGGGATAACAATGGGAATAAATAATATAACTAACAGAATCACCGTGAAAATTGTAACAACGATTTCGCTTAAATCAACTAGATCCTGCACGAGCATTACCCCCCATCAAATAAGCAGCCAAAAGAAGGCATATGCTATAGATAATCGAGAAATTAAACCCATCAGATGACTGTGTTTGCCTGTGACCTCTAACAGGCCTGATAAAGAACATCAGAGCAATTATCACTATTGTTGGCCCAACCACAACCATAAATATAAGTGACGCATGGTCAGTAGAATGGACCAGTGTATAGAACTGTGTCAAGATTGCACCACTCAACCCATCAAAACCCTTGAGTATTCCCACAACAGGACCACGACTTTAGGGAAAGTTTTGCACACAAGAGACCAATGCTGCCGTGTTGAAGTAGGTTTCGCCATTAGCTCCCACAAAAATAAGGATACACATCTAACAATTTGTCAAGAAATAATGTTTCACTTCTCAGAAGACGTCAGATGCAAACCAAAGGTCATGGTAGTCATTCGATTCTAAATGAGATTCGGTAAATAAAAAAACAACTGCAGTTGTGCAGCAGATGCCGTGGGTAAAAACAAAATAGAGTGTATATCAGCTTGAAACAAAATCAAGACTTTTTCCTGCATTTGTATAAGGCTTTTTTACAGCAAATTTCTACACGCCAGCCTCCAGTTACGCATGATAAATTTATTCCCCAAAAATCTAGTGACGTGAAAATACAAAGAGAAAAGGTTGAATTTTGACACGAACTTTGATCAAACTGAGGATTGATCGTATAATACTAAATGAATTGAAAAAAGATGATGAAAGACACTAAGCCAACAGTTGAAAAGGACTTGGCCCCTTGTTAAAACATCATACAGAACATTGAGATCAACTCAACATCGCATAAACCACACTAAAATCAAAATAAACCAAAGATCAACATTTACTGATGATTTCAGATCAACAATAAAAAACAACAATCAAATCGAATGATCAAATGACATTTCATGAGAACAAGCGTAAAAATGATACTCACATCTCATAACGGCAGAACTGGAGCTCTGCCGGTCACAATAAGCCAAATCCAACCGTACCCAACAAAATTCTGTATCACACCAACAAGTAGAGCACCCCACAAGGGCAAAATTTCAGATAAACTTCCAGCGAAAAGTCCGACGCTGCCCCCCAAGTCTTTAGCAACCCCTAAACTCGCAACTTACTTTTGATCGTAGTTTAAAGCACTCTTGATGACAGGTGAAATGCTACCAAACAAATACACAGTTCCAGCCCAAGATTGCATCCACACTGCAGCCACAAAAACCAGCCATCTGCTATGGAAAAATAAATGGATCCTCTCCGTGAAATAACCCATAATCAGCTCTTTAACATCAATCTAAAATTTTGTACTATCATGTGGACTTCTGAAAAAATAGGGGTTATTTGCATATTTTGGTCTGAATGAGTGGAATCTTCACTAAGGATTTAGTGATCGTGAGGGGGTCAACTGTTGAATGGCTGAAGTGAATGAGATTGCAGCCATACACTCCAACTAAGATAAATCCCCACGGATTAATATACATTGTTGCAAAGAAGAGCTAATTATTCCGGCAAGATTAATGGGTGAAAAGGCGTTTGTACTAATGAAAACAAATAATTAAAAACATCCAAAAAAATTAAAAAGATCAAACATAAATGAGTCCTATTTTTGTTTCTTGGTTCTTCAAATTGAGACAATCTCTACACTGTTTGTAGTTAATGATTTTTGAAGGGGGAAGAACCAAAATAAAGTTATTTTTATCGAATCGAGTGTAAGTTTATGATTCATAGTTGTTATTATAAAGCAAACATTTGTGAGCACTCTCCTGATTGGCAGATTATTTCAATTGATTCGAGAAAAACTAGAAAAGAGCCAGCAGTTTAAAGAAATTTTACGATAGCAATTTTACAGAGAATCATAATGCATAAAACCCAAGCAATATAAAATCAAAACCATAGCGTGTGAGGATACATCACAGAAGCTCAAAATTTTGCCAAATAATTTCGATATTACAAACAAAATAATAAAAAACATGCAGACACAACACCAAGCATACTACGCATCCCACGCCAACCATAAGTTGGTGGCGATAAAAAATATGAAGCAGATACGTGCATATATATAAAGATAATAGCGATAAAAACAACTATATCCCTTCAAACTAACATGCTCTTTTCTCGTTCCAAACATTCTACCAGAGAGGAGTGTTTTATTGCTCAACCTTGGCCATCTCCAGATCCAGAAAGCCGACCTTTTTTCCCAGTTTAGAACAGAAATCGCAGCTAGTTTACCGTAGAGATCTTCCATAAAGATTAGCATACACTATCTTTGTTCGATACACGAGCACCATACTTAAAACAGCAGCAATGATGCAAAATCCAGACATGATCAAGAAAGTTACGAAGAAGCAAATGGAACCATGGCACTTTGGTTGTTCCTCGAGATATAGGAATCTTGAAAATGAAGTCATCATACTGTGATATGCATGATAACCATTGTGAGCTTGTTTTTCTGCCTCTCTGTCATATATGCTACTGGCGATAAAACCTGAGAATACTAATGAACCTGCCGGGTTTGCTAGAGTGAGAAAATTGTACAAAGCACCGAACTTTTTCAGCCCAAAAAGCTCTGAGGCAGCTGCAGGCACTATTGCCCAGTGTGCTCCGTATCCGACACCGACAAGGAGAGTTCCGACATACATTGCCCCGGGCCAGCCCATTGCGAAGAAGAAATGTCCGAATGCCATTACCACTTGGGCACCGGCCATGGCAGCATGCCTTGGATATGCATAGTCCCTGTTTTGCAGTATATGGTAATTGTAGTGAGAAAAAATACATAACAATTTGTAAACATACACGTTGAGAGAAAAATATAGAAACAAGGTACCTAACAATTTTCTCAGAGATGTAGCCACCACCTACACGACCAAGAAAGTTCCAAATGCTGATCATCGAAACAAATACATGGGTGTTTTCATAACCCAAGGATTGGCTCATCTGACCCAAATTATCGATAACAGTCAAGCCAGAACCCGAGCCCAGTAGAAGAGAGAAAAATATAAGCCAAAAATCTGCCTTTATCAATGCCTCCAATAATGTGAAATCCTCCCCTCTATGTGGTCTTCGTTTCTTGATTCTCACAGCACCTTCTGCAGCTGCTTGGGCTAGCTTTGCCTGCAGTTGGGCAATCCTCCTTTGTCTCTCTAAAGCAGGAAGTAAGTCAACCTCTTTTGGCTTTTCATCCTCAATTTCACTAAATATGACGTCTTGACCATCATCTTCACATTTGCCAGCCTCTTGTTTTTCAGATTCAGTTAGAAGTGCCTCTTCGACAGGTAATTTTGGCTCCCGATAAAAACTCAGAGTCACCGGAATAGCAATGGGAATAAACAAAATAACTAGTAGAATGATAGTGAAAATTGTAATTATGGTTTGGTTTAAATCAACTATATCTTGCACCAACATTACTCCCATCAAATAAGCAGCCAAAACAACGCATATGCCATATATAACTGAGAAATTAAACCCATCGGATGACCGTATTTGCTTGTGACCTCCAACAGGCCTGACAATGAACATAAGAGCAATGATCACTATTGTTGGCCCAACCGCAACCATAAATATGAGCGATGCGTGGTCTGGGGTATGCATCAGTGCGTATATTTGAGTCAAGATTGCACCACTCAATCCCGCAAAACCCTTAAGAATTCCCACAACAGGACCACGGCTTTTAGGGAAGTTCTGCACGCAGGAAACCAGTGCTGCTGTGTTGAAATAGGTCTCGCCATTGGTTCCCACAAAGATAAGAATGCACATCTACACATGAACAGATGATAACGATTAAACTTGCTCAATCCTAAACAAAAAATTTCTAGCTACTAAAAAGTTGTGCTTTGCCTTCATTTTGTAAAGAAAAAGGACTTGAGTCAATAGCCAATTACAAACGACAGTAAGCAACAGAGCTTATCTCTGCTTTAAGATACCACATGAACAAATTAACTCTGTTCTCTTGCATATGTATGAAGTCTTTTTAAAGCAAGACTCTGCACTTGGAGTAGGCAAATATAAAACCGCCTAAAGATAATTATCAAATTAAAAAAAAATGGAAATCAGTAATCCGTCTGTAAAGATAAATCCAAAGTTCACTATCAAGTTACTTTTTTTAAATATAAAAATGACATCTTTGCGAATTAAAGAAGAAACGTGAGATCCAGAGGTGGACTCATCCAAGTATCATCAGAAAAAAAACATTTGGAAAACAAATGAATTCAAAAGGTTGAATCAATAATAGTATCGAACGACTCCGATCACAATAGAACCACAGAAAACAGCATGATCCACAAAACACTCAGATGAATCGAATAAATCTCGCGAAAAGTCAACAAATCAAAAAGTCAAAGGACTTGAACAGTTTAAGATAAAAACACAACACCTTGCACTCAACATCTAAAACAGATCCATGATCCAACGACTTGAAATAAAATCATGGATCAAACAGCATAAAAAGAGAATATATGTACTCACAGCCCATAATGGCAGAACAGGAGCTCTCCCAGACACAATGAGCCAAACCCAACCATACCCAACAAAATTCATCATCACACCAATAAGTAGAGCAGCCCACAACGGCAAACTCTCACATAAAGCCCCAGTCAAGAATCCGACGCTGTCCCCCAAATCCTTCGCCACCCCTAATCTCGCCACCTGCCTTTGATTGTAGTTCAAAGAACGCTTGATCACCGGCGATATGCTGCCAAACAAATACCCGATCCCCGCACATGATTGTATCCACATTGCAGCCACGAACACCAACCATCTGTTATTGACAAAAGAACGGATCCCTTCACTGAAGTAACCCATCATCGATTCCCAAACTTCTTCTGCGCCAATCAAAAGCCAAGTGCTTCCAGTTGGGAATTCTGAAATGGGTGTATATAGCAAATTTAGAGGCCGTTCTATTGACCCTTATCAAATAAATATGAAAGATGACAAAGAGCCGTCGGGGTGGAACGACAATGATGGGTGTGTTAGTAGGTAACAGTTGGGAGGCCGTATTACAGAGTGCCAACCACATACACAAAAGTACACATGTTTTACAACAAGAAAGAGTTGTAATCACATTTGTATAAGCAATTAAAGCAATTGTCCAAATTCTAAAAATTGGGAAATGATAACTTTATAAGAAAGAGTTCTAATCACATTTGTATAACCAAAAGTCAGTTCAAATCAGGTCATTATAAATTTAATCATCCAATGCAATTTTAGCCGCGATAAATTAAAAAAATACGTTGAACCATGATCACGAGTTAGATTCGACTTACTAATATCGAATATGTCGTACAAAGTTTGTCATGTTCGATTCATCTACATAACAAAATATGTGTGCACCGAATTGTAGCTATTGTATGTTCATTTCATAAAATAATATAAATAACATTTATTCTTATTTGTTGACTATGGCAAATATCCCATGTGTGGATCTAGTGGTGTAATTAAATTGAAATTTTAATAAAGTTACTGATTGCACGTTTTAATTCAGGTACTTTTAACCTATCTGGGTCAATTCATCCACCCGTGCCCATTTTTCGAGAGCTCATTAATGAGATCAAACAGCAACCACACGAAGATCTTTAAAAATCACATGTTAATACAAGTGTACCATTTGTGTTTATTATTGTTGTTATTATTATGTTATTATTTATTCAATCAATTATTTAAATAAGACGATGATGTCCTCTTTATTAATCAGCATAAAATTATTGACCATTAGATAAGAGGTAATTAATTGCGTATAAAAATAATCTGAGGACGATGGGATATTCCCTTTCTTGAACTTTTCAAATGATCATAATCATACCAAGACTCGAGTAGAGGGAATTGCATAATACACATGGAATATTTTAAATTATAATGAATAATAATAATGAGAAATAGGAAGTGTACAAAGAGTATAGGACCCCCGGTTGCACAAGTTGGTGTGTAAATTGTTTTAAATTATTAAATATAAATGAGACAGAAAATAAAAAAGGTGGACAAAAAGTCTGAAGAGGTAGGGAAGAAAAGGACCTTTGTGATATGGAAAAAGGTCACACTATTTGAATTCTTATCAAATACTCCTTGAAGTGTGCACCCAAGGGTCACTCTAGGCGTCAATTATATTACAAGATCTATAATTAGCCAAATGATAATTAAAATATAGAGATTTGGCACCTATAATTTCGTATATAAACTTGAAAATAAACGTTTTCTTGGTGGACATGATTGCTCTAAATTAAGTTACATTAAATGTACGCAAGATGACAAGTGATATTATATAATTATAATCTAATACCATAACTTGATATGCATCTCGAGATATATGGAACTAAAGTCCAAACAAGAGATGGCTATAAATACATTCATGTCCTATGTCAATTAATGTCGTCCATCTCTTTATTCAGTTTCTTCACGGAAAATAGCTTAAGTGGATCTTATCTATTATCTATGTTCTTTTATTATTAAATTATTTATGAGGTTTTAGAGGTTCCACACATGTTTTCTTTTTTTAGTTATTTTTAATGTTGGTAAACTTCTGTTTATCAAGTCAGAAAAAAATACACGGCCCATAAATAACTAAGATATATTATTATATATGAATTTTGTAGAATACAGAAAGCTGTAGTCTAAACAAGATGCATGCTAGAAATGTTATTATTGTGAAAATATGAAATTTATTTCGGGTAAACTAAGAGAAGAAAAATATTAATTAATAAAATAAATTTGATAAAAATGTTGATTCTGTTTAGACAGATATCTGATAAAAATTTTAAGTATTTCTATAACTAAAAAACATTAAAGCATATGTTTGGATAATTTTTTTGTAAAAAAAATCTATGAAATGTTTTTAAAAATTGTTCTCCCAATATAAATTTTAAAGAATAATTGAACTATAAATTTCTCACTCGAGATGTTTCATCTTGTACTTTTTCTTTTGCCAGAAGATCAGTGATAAGTGCATTTTATTTGCATTATTTTGTGTTATTTTTATGTCTATTTTGTGTCATTCATATTATTTTTTGTGTGTTTTTACATGATTTATTGCATATATGTGCATTTAACTCTCCGGATTGATTTTTGTAGAAATATTGAAGAAATCATGATTTTTGGAGGAAGTAGCAGCTATGGTCAAAAATTAATTTTTAATGTAGAGAGACCTAAATCCAATCTCCACCGTTAAAAATCAAGTTCAAGATGTTTTGAAGTTGCTGTCCAAATTTTGGTTTGATCCGACGGCTAGAACTCGAGATATGATTTTTTTCAAGAAAATTGCGCGCTGGCACATATGTATGCACGAACCCATGCACGGAGGTGGCACGGGGTCCGAACATGTCGCAAGGAAAAAAATAATTTGAGGCCGAGGGCACCCGAAGGTGGGCACGGACCCTTATCCAGGGTCCGTTCATGTCGCAGAATCAAAAATATAAAATTTCGGAAATTAAATTCTTAATTTTCCGGGCTTTATTTTATGGGCTTTCAAATACATATAAATAAGAGAGTTCAGAACGTGATTAGGGGTTGAAACGTATCAGACAGAAGGAGGCGGCTAGGAGGAGGATTGAAGACTTGGAAGACGCTTCATCAGAGTTTTTTCTTACTTTCTTCTTTATTTCTGTTTTCAATTATTGAGTAGTTTATTTTCAACCAAGACAGCGTGATTGGGCCGAACAAATTGATGTAGAAAACTTGGATGTTTATTTGAGATTTTTCAGACTTGATTTTATTTTATTGATTGTTAGATTCATATTTGTTTTGTGGATAGTCTGATTAACTGTTTGCTCGCATGTTAATCAATTCCAAGTCGACAGAGGAGGTATTGCTTTTGATCACTTTGATAATCAACACATGGTAAAATTGACTAAAAATAGAATTCGATTTCAGTGCGCGGGTTGGGTGTAAACTGAATTTTCATAAATATTTAATGCATTCAAATTTGATTAGAATTACGAAAGATTAATCCATCAATATTTGAATAGATTTGATTGTTCTAGAATAGACCTTTGAACAAGATATGAGAATTCCTGTAATTTAAGATTAAATCTAAGTCCTGAATCGGCTACATGTTACATGATTTGTTCGGTACCTACGTGTGTCTTGGTTGTCTCGTTTGAATTAAATTTTTCTTAAACTATTTTAATTCTTATTTCTTAAGCAGTTTTTATTTTATATATATTTTTATTTTATTTAAATCTAATTTCTCTTTATGATTTTGTCTAGATTAAGTAAAATAATTAATTCTTGAGAATTGACTGCAGTCCCTGTGGGATCGATACTTGGACTCTCTATGCGATGCACTTGTTACATGATATGGCCGATTTCGACTACCATTGGCATTGTGATCCTTCATTGCAGGGTTGGAGACACCAATATCCTCCAAATATCAGCTCTACAAAATTTTCAAACCAACCACCTGTGCATCAAGAAGCGTGTATAGGGCGTTCTGAAGATTATGTGACTCATTTGGAAAACATTGTTCTTAGAAAGCCGCATCAACACTTTGAGTCTTTTGAATGAACATATTGCGCTTTTTATAGAACCACTTTCTGAGATCTGTGCAGAGAATGAAAGTAATTGCGCAAAATCATGAAAAAAATAATTTTTGAAGAATTTTTAATTCAAGAGGAGTCAAACATGACAGTGGAGGAGAAAGAAACATACAAGGAGACAGATATGACCTCGTCAATGGTCTTTACATGCACACCATTAGAAGATCCGTTCTTGCCATTGACGCCAACTCCACAACATTACATTCTCTATGAGCTTCAGCCAGAATTCCAGATCCCTTCCCAAACTAATCAGTTCATGAAAAGTATTGCTGGACTGACGAGCTTACCATGTCAATATCACGCCAAGCTTGAGGGCGTAGGAAATCAAGACTCATACGTAGAGTCGTATGATTCTTACTATAGGCGGCAGCCGCTCTTTAATGGTTGCTTCTGCATAATCGGGTTGTAGACTATAAATTTAGCGTTGACTGGGAGACAACCCAGTGTTATTTTCCTTGCTCTTTTATTTTAATTTTTCTTTATTTTTGCTTCTTTCTCAATCCAGTTTGCCGTGCCTTACTAATGTATCCAGACTGCTATTGTCATCCCAAAAGATGCTGCCGAAGAGAAAGATGAAGATGATTTTTATGACCAGAGGAGTGTTATTTTTGTTTTTTTTTCATTTGTTCGTTGTGCATTCTGTTCATTGTTTCTGAAGTATTGAGAGCAATTCTTTGAATAAGTATGGGGGTAGATTAGTTTTGTTTGTTTTGTTGTTTTGCATTCATTTGGTCTAGTTTATTGCATATAGTTCGTAATCATGCATATCATTATGTTTTGTGTTGTGTGAATAAGTAGAATGATGACTGCTGGCCTATGATGATGGAATTGTTAAAAAAAAAATTTAGAAAAATGTTGCTTTTGATTGAACATGAGAAACTGTTGGTTGAATCGTGAATCTTTTTTAACACGCATGTTAGACTGGTGTAGTGTAACGATGTAATTGATGAAGTTCGTGTTTGCTTGACAATTGCACAGCAATTGGTGTTTGTTGATCATGATAGTGTCTTTAGATTCCCGATGATTTTAGACATTGCATGTATGATCTTGGGCGTACCTCTAAAATTTTTTGAAAAATTTTGGTTGAAACTAAAGTTAACTCCATCCGGGTTACGAGCAAGGGATTAAAATCCTAATCCTCTGTTTTTGACTAAGTATGCGAATTTCATGGGGTTAAAAATTATGAAATTTTAAAATAGCAATTTCATCCGGGCATGGAAAATGATTGAAATCCTACTCATTTTTCCATGGCTAAGTTTTTGGGTTGAATGAGATTGTCGCTCAGTCCGGGCTATAGACGAGAGGATTGAAATTCGAATCCTATCTTAGTTATAGCTAAATTTGCGGGTAATTATTGGGGCTTGAAAAAACCTCGTGCAAAATCCGGCATTGCGTAATTAATCTCAAAAAAGTGCATGTTTTTGTTTGGGATTGTTGGGATGAAGAGTGCTGGATTGTGACACTTGCACTGAATTATCATAGGTCACTAAGTATTCTTAGGACAGATTCTTTTGAAATTGCATGAAACTGGAATAACGTGGCACACACACGTTTACGTTAAACTAACAGTGTATTGTGGACAATTAGAAGTATTTGTGGTTTTTAGTTGTGGAAGTTGAAACTTATCTGAGGCTATGATTGTTCATGATTCATTCTTGCTTATGTCGCTGTTTGCAAATTGTTTTTCCATGTCTTGCTCGAGGGCGAGCAAGAGTTAAGTATGGGGGTGTTGATAAGTGCATTTTGTGTGCATTATTTTGTGTTGTTTTTATGTCTATTTTGTGTTCATTCATATTGTTTTTTGTGTGTTTTTACATGATTTATTGCATGTGTGTGCATTTCACTGTTGATTTTTGTAGAAATATTAAAGAAATCATGATTTATGGAGCAAGAGAAGAGCCACAAGCATAAATTACGGAGCAGCTATGGTCAAAAATTCATTTTTAATGATAAAGAGACCTAAATCCAATCTCCACCGTTAAAAATCAAGTTCAAGATGTTTTGAAGTTGCTGTCCAAATTTCGGCTTGATCCGACGGCTAGAACTCGAGATATGATTTTTTTAAGAAAACTGCGCGCTGGCACATATGTATGCACGGACCCATGCACGAAGGTGGCACGGGATCCAGACATGTCGCAAGGAAAAAAATAATTTGAGGCCGAGGGCACCCGGAGGTGGGCACGGACCCTTATCCAGGGTCCGTTCATGTCGCAGAATCAGAAATATAAAATTTCGGAAATTAAAATTCTTAATTTTTCGGACTTTATTTTATGGGCTTTCAACGACATATAAATAAAAGAGTTCAGAACGTGATTAGGGGTTGGAACGTATCAGACAGAAGGAGGCGGCTAGGAGGACGATTGAAGACTTGGAAGACGCTCCATCAGAGTTTTTTCTTCTTTTCTTCTTTATTTCTGTTTTCAATTATTGAGTAGTTTATTTTCAACCAAGACGGCGTGATTGGGCCGAACAAATTGATGTAGAAAACTTGATGTTAATTTGGGATTTTTCAGACTTGATTTTATTTTATTGATTGTTAGATTCATATTTGTCTTGTGGATAGTCTGATCAATTGTTTGCTCACATGTTAATCGATTCCAAGTCGACAGACGAGGTATTGATTTTGATCACTTTGATAATCAACACATGGTAAAATCGACTAGAAATAGAATTCGATTTCAGTGTGCGGTTTGGGTGTAAACTGAATTTTCATAAATATATAATGCATTCAAATTTGATTAGAATTACGAAAGATTAATCCGTCAATATTTGAATAGGTTTGATTGTTCTAGAAATAGACCTTTGAACAAGATAGGAGAATTCCCGTAATTTAAGATTAAAAATCTGAGTCCTGAATCGGCTACATGTTACATGATTTGTTCGGTACCTACGTGTGTCTTGGTTGTCTCGTTTTAATTAAATTTTCCTTTAAACTATTTTAATTCTTATTTCTTAAGCAGTTTTTATTTTATATTCTTATTTTATTTAAATCAAATTTCTCTTTATGATTTTGTCTAGATTAAGTAAAATAATTAATTCTTGAGAATTGACTGCAGTCCTTGTGAGATCGATACTTGAACTCTCTGTCCACTTTACTATTAATTGCGCTGGTACGCTTGCCAGTAGATTTATATAACACTGATTTAAGCGGTCAATCAGCGAATCAGGTTGCCCATGCTTTAGCTAGTGGGACTGCTTCTATGCCTGATTTAGTAGGAAGTTTTGTTCCTTCTCCTACTGTTATTTCGAATGTTATTATTCTGGACTTGACCTCTTAATATATTTATTCTGTTAGTTTCCAAAAAAAAAAAACCACACACACACGGGCTTTGCATGGTTTGGACTTCCCCGAGTGAACAACTAAACATTGGTGGTTCTAGGTAAATGCGTTTTGCATCCCAGAATTTACAGTTTTTAACATTAGGCAGTAAATCTGGGATGCTGACTATATAGCCTAATGGGTCATTCTCGAAATTTTCATTGTTAATTGTATTTAGGAATGCCATTTGTCTTCGTTCCCTTCTTCTAGTATTTTTTGCTACTCTACGATTTTCTAAGCAACCATGTTCCTTTTGTGAGATTTTATTTTTTTATTAACATCTAAAACATGTCCTCCACTTTGTGACATTATTATTAGTTTCATTCGTTAAACTAAACAAGGAAATATATTAATCAAATTATTAAATCCTATATATATGCAAGTTTAATTTTGGTGAAAACAACTGAATAAAGTAATCTTCAATTTAGTAGACTACTTATTTTAGGTGAGAAAAAACATGGTAAAATAGTGTAACCTAAGTATTCGTCAGTTTAATTTTCTTAGAGACTACAGAACAGCACAGTATTCGAAAAACCTAATTGTAATAGTTTAATAATAAAGTTGAGCAGAATACTGAAGAAGAGAACATGCATATAGAGAAAAAGTTGTTTGCAATATAATTGTAGGCCAAAAACAAACCTATAAAACAGCAGAGTCGAATAGCTGAAGATTATTTATTTGTTGACCTTTGGTAAGTGTAGCATGTATAATCTGGTACAACGAAATCCAATCATTTTCAAAATAAAATTAATATAAACAATGAATTAGGTGAATTTCAGTTTTTAATTGTACTAATCATTGCAAAATGGAAGGGTACGTATTTAAAAGAATTTGGTAAATGAAAATTAAAATCAGAAGTGAGATGATCATAACTGCATTTATAGATACTGAGATATATCACAGTTTAAGATGATTTTCGAAGTGTACCTTAGACACCTGGGTTTTCTGGTGTTTCCTCGACAGGAAAATCTTCTCAAAGTTGATCTGGAAATATCTGATTCAATCAGTAGGAAAGCACAAAAAAAAATTATTTAGGTCTGCATCGGATCAGCAGTAAAAATGTGGGGTCTTGGTATTTTTCTTCTGTGCTTTTGTTATGGGTTTCTAGTGTTCTCCAGTAATTAATACTATTACTTATCAGTGGGCCGAAACTTTGAAATACAAAGTCAAACAAGCATATGCAACAACAAGAAGTACAGTTATGAATCTAAAGTAAATTCTTGTCTTTGAATAATTTCTGGAAATAAAATAAGTCATTCATGCAGCATAGGAATTCTTGTAATTCTCTTTAGCAGAAGTAACATAGTAAAAACGGCAATTTGTAAAACCTTTGCATCAAATAAAAAATAAAAAAAGAACCCCGTTGAAAACTTCAATGTTCTTAGTGTAGTAACTCTCCTGAAGTCCAACATAGTCGAAAAGAATGTACACATCACAAAAGCAGACACCAAAGTATGTGAATCAAAGATAGAGATCTTTTGAGTGAGAGTAAAAGATATTCCTAAAATAAAATCGTACCAATTAATGGTAACAACAATTTAAGCAATCAACAACCATCTATATCTGCTATATTAACCTAACAACAAAACAGCAGATATAAGTATAAGCAAAACAACATATAAAAAATCGAAAGCAAAGGGAGGAAAGCAGAGCCAGGAAAAAGAAGCGAACCAGGGGAATTGGAGCAGGGGAACTCAAGAGCAAGTAGATGGGTAGAGTAAGAAATTCTAAGCAGACGACTTTAGTGAAGAGAATGGGAAAAAAGGTGCCCCTGCAGGCCCCGGTTGTGGATTTAGGAGTGAACCAATTACAGTGAGCCATGTTTTCCTTCCAAACAGTGGAGAAACAAACGCAAAGACACGTGTATTCTTTCTTACACGCAACGAGAAAGAAACATGACCATTTTAAATTATTGACGCTTTATTAGAAGTAGATTTCAGAATTTTTTTAGGAGACAATCAAAAGGCTGCAGTTAGTGTGGATAATGCATGAGGTGACATACAAATAATATGGTCTACTACTTCACGTGAAATGGACCCACAAATTCTTTGAATTTTTCCGAAATTACATTTTATAGCACAATTTTATTTTATTTTTATTTTGTTAAAAATCTCACTAGGTAAATAGTAAGGCATATAATTACCAATTAGTGCATTAATTCCCAAATTTTATGAAGATTCAATAAATATCTAAATTTATTCAACTATCACTAATATACAGCTTTATACAACTTTGAAAAACGATTCCTGAGCGTGAATCAATTGATATGGCTTTAAAAAGAAAATTCAGCGTATTTTTTACGTATAATTATTTTTAAAAAGTACTAAATTATAATTAATAATTAATAATAAATAAATGCCAAATGAAAAGAGAGGTGTGGTATCTTTCTCTTATTTAAAAGTAGTTAAAATATAATAAATTTACAGTTAATCTGCAACATTGTACAATCTAAGTGAAAGTTGTTTAATTAATTAATTAATGGGCATCAAACATATGTCAATAACAATTCAGCATCAATCCATACAGCGCTAGCGACACTGGTCAAACATCACTTAACCAAAGTTAATCAAATTCAACGGAAAAAACACATAACAAGAACAAGTGCAAAACCTGGTGGATTTTATTCTTCAAAATGTCCTTTGCTATGTATCGGTAATCAACTTTAAAGTGATATATTTTATTTCACATGCAAGTAATAGGCACTGGGGAGATGAAGATTTTTAAGAATCCCTAAGCTTAGGATGCAGTAACACAAACAAGGAGAAGAGAAGGTCAAATTGAAGAAATAAGACCGTAGATATCTTGGAGGGAAAAAAACATGCACATATCAAGAGTAAGAGGAAAACAACTAATCCAAACAAAGCTTTGAAGTCCCAAGAAGAGAAACACTGTGCAGAAGATTGTCCAGAGAAGGAATCATAAGCAGTTGGGAAAAATTGGAAAAGATAGGAGAGAACGAAGGCAAAACAGGGCAGAAGGAAATTACCTATCTTCTGGAGCAATCCTTGGTTTTTTTTGTATGTTTTTCCCTCCTGGAGCAGTAAAAAAAATAGAAGACAGTAGAGTATGTGAGAAAAAACCAGAGAAGAAAAAACGATGGTTCGTAGGAATAGAAACAAAAGGAGTCATTATCGACGTAGGAAGAAAACAGAACAAAAATTACTTACGAACAAAAAGAAACACAAATCTAAGAACATAAATGCGGCGTGAGAACAAAAAAGAGCAGAGAAGGCTACAAGAACGAACCCGAGAGGAAAAATTTCCAACCCAAATCAGAAAACACAAGGCTGGGAGAAAGCAAAATACAAGAGGGTAGAAAATGCCTTGTTCACGGTAAATACTTGTCGACCAAACGAACAAGAGGTAGGAAAAACACCACATATCTATGTACAACATCTTCTCCATAACCATAAGTATTAGGTTAGTTTCGAAAGCAGGAAAACAGATTTATGTAAAGCACGTGGGGAGAAACCCAGAAACATGAGAAAATAACAGAGGGAAAAACAAAAATACAAATCTGCTTGTTTTTAAAAATGCATATCTATATACAAAATATTCTCTGCCATAAAACTATATAAAAAATCGGAGCAGAGAATGGTAAGAAGTTGTTCCATTGTAAAGACCTATGGACCAAAAACAACACAGATCTAAAAACCACAACACAGATCTATGTACAGCGTCTTCTCTGTACGCTTCTCAGGCAAACAAAATCGCAGATGTAAAACCAAATCAAAAGATCTATATACGTGTGAAGATATAGCACCTTCAAGTTGTCAAACCTCGAAATAAAAAGCCGATAAACTTCCTGATTTAAATTAAGCACATGTAGAGACAAAATAAAAATCAAATTTGAGAAGAAAAAAGGAAGCAGATATGAAAATACATACACAGAAGAACGTACAATTTGAGAAGAGGAAATGAAGCATATCTGAAAATACATATACAGAACGTCATATGGGTAACAACATAAAAAAAGATAAGAACGGACCTGACCAAGCTTTGAAATCCCAATCAGATTCCTTACCACGCGAGAGACCAAAAGACGAGCACTTGGTAAACGAAAGAGAAGAAGGCAGAAGAAGGTGAAATTTAGGAAGAAGGGATTGAAACTTAACTTTAATTTACATATATAACCTTGGTTAAGTTATTAAAAAAAATTATAAAATTTTAAAGTTAAAAATCTTATTACTTTTTTAATCCAACTTTTGTTCTCGGTCGACCCAAATATGAGAAAGCTTGGGTGGAGAAGATCTCGGTCGACCCAAATATAAAAAATCTTGGGTAGACCTAAACTTGGGTCAACCCAAGCTTTCTCATGTTTGGGTCAGCTCTTGGTCGCCCAAGCATGGGTTGACCAAGTGCTGTGAAAAGAATTTTCCGCATTGCGCTGCGGAAAGTTGTTTTCTTCCGCAGCGCGCAAAGCATCGTGCGCTGCGAAAAAAAGCATTGTGCATCCAAAAAAACATTTATAATTACACAATTTTGTCCAATTTTCATTGATAATTTTGCATGTATTAAAAATTTATCTACTAATTTCACGAGTATGTTTATATTCGTACATGTTAACGTATGAATTCGCGAATTTCACATGTATGTTTTAAAATCGCACTTGTTTTAACATATGAATTCGCTAATATCACAAGCATGTTGACATATAATCGTATGTATTTTACGATATGAATCCATTAATTTCACAAATATGTTCTATAATCGTACATGTTTTTAAAATATGAATCCATAATTTGACAAGTATATTCTATAATCGTATATATTTTAACATATGAATCCACAAATTTCACAAGTTTGTCGATAATTACATAACTTTGACCCATAATTACACAAATTTGACCAATGTTGACCTATAATCGTATATATTTGAACATATGAATATACTAATTTGACAACTATGTTTGACAATCATACATGTTTTAACATATGGATTTGCTAATGTATGATGATTTCAGAGCCCATATTAAACAATATGTTATCATATTTTTAATGTGTAATATGTTTAGCATTGATAGATGACTAATAATGTCATTACTCTTTTTAATTGTACAGTGAAGATTCGTGAGCATTTGTCCTAATATAGCTTATCCAGGCACAGTCATCACCTGTTATTAAAGTTAGATGATAGACTTGTAACTGAGTTTAGATTTTTTTAGCCTGTGATATGTTTGATAATTACTGGCAATTGTTTTGATATTTAGTTTCTTTCAAATTGAAGAATTTGAGGTTTGATATATAATCGTTCAAATTATAACATTAGTATCCACAATTTATAACATATATATCTACTAATTTCACAAGTATATTATAATATATATGAATCCTCTAATTTCACGACTATGTTCTACAATGATACATGTTTTAACATATGAATTCAATAATTTAACAAGTATGTTCTATAATCGTAAATGTTTAAACATATAATCCACTAATATCATAGGCATGTTATATGATCGTACAGTATTAACATATGAATCCGCTAATTTCACAAGTATATTATATTTGGGCTGATTATCAATTCCATAATACAGGTATGTTTGTAATGCATTTATTTGTATATTTATCAGATCTATTTGTCAAGAAAAATTAGACAGGAAAATTATTTTTCGCTGCTAATTTCACAAGTTTGGCCAATATTTACATTATTTTGACATGAAATTACATAATTTTGATAAATGCTGAAATATAATCGTACATGTTGCAACATATGGATCCACTAATTTCAAGTTTGTTATATAATCGTACATATTTTAACATATGAATAAACTAATTTTACAAGTTTGACCGATAATTACACAATTTTGACCCGTAATTACACAATTTTGTCCAATGTTCATTGATAATTTCACGTGCTTTAATAATTTATTCATTAATTTCATGAGTATGTTTTATAATCGTACATGTTATATAACGTACATGTTTTTAACATATGAATCCATAATTTTACAAATATGTTCTATAATCATACATATTTTAACATATGAATCCACAAATTTCACAAGTATGTTCTATAATCGTACATGTTTTAATATATAAATAAACTAATTTCACAAGTTCGATCGATAATTACACATATCATTTGATTATACATATTTTAATATAATATTCAAATGATTTAACGATTACGTTATAATATGATTATACATATTATAACACATGAATCGACTTATTTAACGATTTTATTATATGATTATATATATTGTATCATATTAATCGACAGGGGCGGATCCAGGACTCTATGTTAGGAGAGGCCGCGTCTGAATACAAAATGACGAAAATAATTATTAAATGATATTATCGATTATCTATCAAAATCTATCGTTTTACATACCAAAGTTCTATATATTAACAAAATAATAACAATAAAAAAGTAATATGTAATCATTCATTCAATGAATTAAACTTTAATTTTTGTTTTGCGGGCACAAGTAAACATGAGTTTGTGTTTTTGTCCAAGTTGATAGGTAAGTTTTTCAATTAAAAAAACTATCGCAACTTGCAAGTATTTTAATAAGATTCAAAATTAATACAATATAAAAAAATAAAACACATCATAAAACAAAACAAAAACATAAAAAATATATATTAAAGAAGTTACGAAATCAAATAAAAAAACATAACCAAAATTTAATGTTAAGAAAAACCGAGGATTTACCAAACTTGGCTTATAAACAATGAGATTATCAGCTACCAAAAATTCCAAAATCTCAAACCTTAAAATCCATTCAAATATGTTAAAAATTGAGCAAGATGTATATTGAAAATGAGCAAAATATGAAATTTAAGAAATTACAAAATCAATCATATTTTATTGTCTTAGATAAATATGATTGTAACTTTATAAATAACAAAAAATAAAAAAGTTTTAAGATAGTTTAAAATAAAAATGTGCTAATTTTTCAAATTAAAAAAAATAGTAAGAGGAAAAAAATAGAAATAATGGTGCTAATTAAACTATTAAAGTGAGAATATATAATAAAAATAAAAAAATAAAAATGACGAAGGGCCCGAGGATGTGAGAATATATAATAATAATAAAAAATAAAAGTGACGAAGGGCCCGAGGATCGAACCTAGGATGCCAACATTAAGTTTGAAGGTCAACCACTAGGCCAAATGCTGACATCTGACACTATAGTGCGCTAATAAATATATATAAAAACAAAAAAAATATACTTATATATACTAATAAAATTTTCAAAAATTTTGGGGTGGTTGTGGCCCTCTTTTGCCCTACATTGAATTCTCCCCTGTTAATCGATTGATTTAACGATTATGTTATATGATTATACATATTGTAACATATTAATAGACTGATTTCACAATTATGTTATATGATTATACATATTTTAATACAAAAATAAAAAAATCTCTATCGTCTACCAAGAGATTTATGGGTAGACCATAATCTCTTGATCCAGACCATGGTCAACCATGGGTAGACTGGTCTACCCAGAAATCTCTTGGTCGACCATGGTCTACCCAGAAGTACCAAGAGTTCTGGGTAGACCATGGTCGACCATGGGTAAACCGGTCTACCCAAAAATCTCTTGGTTATGGGTAGACCACGGTCATGGTCGACCAAGAGAGTTCTACATATTTTAATATAAGATTCAAATGATTTAACGATTACGTTATAATATGATTGTATAACACATGATCGACTTATTTAACGATTATATTATATGATTATATATATTAGATCATATTAATCGACTAATTTAACGATTATGTTACATGATTATACATATTTTAATACAAAAACTAAAAAAATCTCTACAGTCTACCAAGAGATTTATGGATGGTCTACCCTGAAATCTCTTGGTCGACAACTTTTGGGTAGACCATGGTCGACCATGGGTAAACCGTGTTGGAGATTTAATAATAATTGTGATTGAACCAAATATCACAATAGCCAGGAATTCATGTCAAATTATCAAAAATATAAATAACAGTAAATACGTACCAGAATCCATTGATCGATCTAGCGTTGGAGTTATGGATCTTCCAAGACAACAGAGAATCGACCACCTTATTCTTGCCTGAGATGGGAACCAAGATAGAGATCTAGAATATGTGTGCCGTATGTATTCTGTAATTATTCTCTGCGTCTTGGGGACCATAACCTATATATATAACTTAAGCAGTCTTCTACCCATCACAGAAGACTTAATTGGGCTAGGTTTCTACACATAAGGCGGACCATACGAACTTATTTAATATTTTGGAAACCCATAATTAATTAGATCACCTTATTGGATTATTTATTAGATAGCAGTCCATGTACAATTAATTAATTTATGTAAGCCCACAAAAATTGTTCCAACAATCTCCCACTTGGGCGTTATCCGGATATTGTACATGCAAAATACTAGATTGAGCTCTTGCTATCTAAACCAAAATATTTTTTAACAATCTGGTCTATTGATTATGCTAATATAGAACCAAAGAGGCTTTCGCTACTTTTATAAATCACTATACCCAGCAGTGATCACAATAAAAGCATAAATAATAACATAGATCAAGTATGGATGTGTAGCATAGAAACACATAAATGTGATCGAAGAATAAAAACCCGCATTTCCAACTGGTCCTCTTAATGACTCAAAGAGTCAAATACCAAAATTTCAACCAGATACTAAACCGCAATGAAAGTCATCACTTTATTTCAGGGTAATTCAAATAAACTTTAGTCTGTACAAAAACATAAATCATGTCAAATGAGTCAATGCTCAAACCGAATACAAAATCCCACTGGACATGCATATCATATATATGGACAAAACCAATGTATGTCACATGCCCCATAAAACATCATGGGTGGCCAACCCAATAACAAATGCATCCGCAATTATGAAGTTTGAAAATTTTTCTCAGTTGGCACACAATCACTCTGAATTATTTCCTTCACAACCAAAAACTTCATGTCAATATGCTTTGACTTCAACAAGCTGTAGTTGCACTTTAAATATAATATAGTAATTATATTATCACAATTGATCTTCAATGGTTTCTTAGACCAGTGATCATTTGCAGTGATAAAATTCCGCAACTTTATTCGAAGTCCGTATATCTGACCATCTCCAAATGTCAGATCTCCAATTTGTGAGTATAAAATATTTAGAATACCACATAACCCAATTAATAATCCAACATCGGGTTTCTTAAATATCTACCCAACATTCCAATAATATATACAATATTCAAACATGTATAAATTTATGCATGCATAAACACTCCCACTAAACATGAGATATATGTAATGATCAAGTGCAACAATATAAACATCAATATATTTTTCCGTAATGTTGACTTTCCCAATGCACTCTCCCACAAAGTCAACAACCTCAATAAAATTGGCAAGCTCATTTTTTTTAAAGTCGAGGAACCAATATATTTAAATTTTAGACAAAAATTAAAAATATTCATTACCAAAAAAAATTGGATTTGTCCAAACATAAAACCAGAAAACCTCTAAAGGATGATACCAAAATGATAAATAAAGTTCCTAGATAGAGCGTAAAAGAAAATAGTAGTAGCATGCGCAATAGGCTAGAATGTCATTTTCTCATATAGATGTATCTTTCACCATCAATTGACAACTGTCTCTTTAGGCAAGTCTTTCTTCAGGCGCCAATTGAAATATTTGGGACAATCTTTCTTCACATGTTCATCGCTCTTTTTGCAAAAGAAGCAAGTGATAACTTTATCTTGTTTCTGTTGCTCCATATGCTCTGAAGTCCCATGACTTGAATTCTTCATATATTTATTGATCTATTTCCTTTTCTTATTGGTGCCATTAATTTGATAGTTAGATGCCAAGTGGGCACTTTCAATCACATCTTGTTTCAATCTCCCCTCTTCCTAAACGCACTGCGCAATAAGCTCATTCAAAGTCCATTTTCCTTTTGGGTATTATAACTTATTTTGAATTGATTAAATTGCGCAGGCAGAGAGATCAAGACTAAATGCACAAGTATGGCTTCCGAAAACTCCAACTTGAATGCCTTTAGTCGCGTAACAAGATTAGACATTTCCATGATGTACTCTCTAATATTTCTTTTCTCTTTATACCGCATTGAGATAAGCTTAGTCAAAATAGTGCTTGTCTCGACCTTTTCGTTTGCAGCGAATCGATCTACTATTTGATCAAGGAACTTTTTGGCATCAGTTTCCTCAGGAATCGCACCCCTTATAGTATCCGAAATGGAGTGTTTCATGATCATTAGACTCATGCGATTTGATCGCTCCCACTTTTCAAAAGAACCCCTTTGATCAGCAGGACTTTCCTTAGTCAAAGGTGCAGGGCGATCTTCCCTTAGCGCATAGTCCAAAACCATGCATCCAAGCACTATCATTACGTGTTCTTTCCATTTCTTGAAATTTGAACCATTAAGTACTGAAATGTTGTTCAGATTGGCAGATATAGAAGATGCTAAAACAAAAAAGAACATAAAACTCACAATTAATTAATAGTCCATGCATATATTTAAATTAAATAAATCATAAAATAAATGCATGCGAGTGGTGAGCCCATAAAAATGTACCTAACACAACATTGATATTTAATCTTTGAACACAAAATAACAATTTTTAAGCGGCACACTTAAATATCATGATTATTAAATATTGATAATAAATCCTGCCAGCAATATGCCTTTCTTTGGACCGACAATTGCATGCATGGATAAACCCAAAATTATCACATATTTAATACCACATATTGTGTTATAATTTGGTAAGAAAATAATCTTCCTTTGGGCCGATTATTTTTCACATAAATTTAACACAATTTAATACCGTATGATGGATCTACGTAATATCTGGCCAGAAAATAATCTTTTTTTGGGCCGATTATTTTCTGCATAGATATAACAAACTTTAATAAAGTAAACATATATTGTGTTTATAATCTGGCCATAAAATAGTCTTCCTTTGGGCCGAGTATTTTCTGCGTAGATTTAAACACACTCTAATATCAAATATCGAATCCGCAATCTGGCCAAAAAATCGTCTTCCTTTGGGCCGACTATTTTTCGCATAGATATAAATGCACTTGATGGAGATATATATTGTACATAAAATCTGTCCAGAAAAATAATCTTCCTTGGGCCCATTATTTTCTGCATAGATCTAGATGCACTTAAAACCATCTATCGTGTTTGCAATTTGGCCAAAAAATAATTTTCTTTTTGGGCCGACTATTTTTCGCATAAATTGAAACACAATTTATTTTGAACTTTAATAATATCCACATATCTCAAAAATTACTTTAATAACATGTAATTTAAATTTAACCAAATTTGAGATATATAATATTAATTTGACCAAAAATTTTCACAAGAAAATTTAATTTACCTTAATTGAGTCAAATAATGCAAGAAATAAAATATTTATACCTCATAATTATTCCTCCATATATATTTTATCGGATAAACAAAAGCGATAAAATATTGAATAATTCCAAATTAATTTTATTTCATGCAATTAAATAATAAAATGGTCAAATTTAATTTTATAAATCAGAATTGCGGTAGTCAAAATTTAATAAGAGGCCAAATTTTCGAATTTCAGAATCTGATTTAGAATTTGTCAACCAAACAGGGACTTAAATCAACCAAAATCCCCAAATTGAACAAAACCCTAACCCCTAAACTCAAAATTCCGCCGCCGCCACCTTCTCCAGCGATACCAGACTCCGTCGAACACTACCCATTGTCGCCTTGCCTCAGCCAACCATCTCCCCACCATCTCCGACCATCATTATGCAAAGGATCGATCGAAATCGACTGAAAACCCGGAAGAAATCGCGCGGCTAAGAGTCACAATTTTAGGCCATTTTTCTGGCTGTTTCCGGAAAGCAGCGGCGTGGAGTCGCCTAGATGTCACGTTCTATACCAAACCAACAATTTTCGGATTTGGTTCCATATGCAACCAATTTTATTATCAATCTAGGGTTGGATTCCAAATTGTTCTTCAATTTGGGAATTTTTGTTTTTTTTAATCCAAAATTTTTTCAGATTTTGATTTCATAATTTAGATTTGAATTATTCATGAAAATTTCCAGATCAATAAAAAAAATCTCATAATTTAACATGAACGTGGCTCTGATACCACTTGTTGGAGATTTAATAATAATTGTGATTGAACCAAATTTCACAATAGCCAGTACTTTATGTCAAATTATCATAAATGTAAATAACAGTAAATACGTACCAGAATCCATTGATCGATCTAGCGTTGGAGTTATGGATCTTCCAAGACAACAGAGATCAATCGACCACCTTATTCTTGCATGAGATGGGAACCGGGATAGAGATCTAGAATATGTGTGCCGTATGTATTCTGTAATTATTCTCTGCGTCTTGGTGACCATAACCTATATATATAACTTAAGCAGTCTTCTACCCATCACAGAAGACTTAATTGGGCTGAGTTTCTACACATAAGGTGGACCATACCAACTTATTTAATATTTTGGAAACCCATAATTAATTAGATCACCTTATTGGGTTTTTTTATTAGATAGAAGTCCATGTACAATTAATTAATTTATGTAAGCCTACAAAAATTGTTCCAAAAAACCGGTCTATGGGTAGACCACGGTCATGGTCGACCAAGGGAGTTCTCCTTGGTGGACCCAAATTTGGGTCAACAAAGGAGAACTGTCTTTGTCGACCTTAAAAAGAAATTTTCTGGGTCGACCCAGAATATTTCTTCTGGGTCGACAATTGATTTTTTTTCATGGATTACGAGTGGATTTTGAGTCGACTAAATTTGGGAAAGAGTGTGTCGACCGAGAAGAGAGAAAGTGAGAATTAATTAAGGTTTTAATTTAGTTAATGAGAGTCAACTCCTTTTTTCCTAAAAATAAAAGTCAGATTCCTTATTTTTTAAATATATTCTCTCTCACTCCTAATTTTTTAACTAGCCCGCGGAAGAAGCAGAAAGTTCCTTACCACGCAAGAAATCAAAAGATGAGCACTTAGTAAGCTTTGTTTACTGATGTTCCAAGGTTTGGAGTCATTACCATCAAGAGAAATTTTAAATCTTGAATGTGGCGTACGTCCTCCTGGAAGTAATGATGATGCTACTCCTGAAGTAGTTGTAGCAAGCGCTATATGACCAGCTGAATTAATTTTAGCAAGAAGTGCTTTGTATAAAAAAGTTTTTCCAATACCACCAGGACCGTCGACGAAAAATACATTTGATAAATTGTTGTTAACATGATATAAAATTTTTCGTAAGCAAATTTTTGTTGTTCGTTAAGTTGTTTTATAGCTAACAAGTCTTCAGTAGGTATTATTATGTCTCGTTCATTTTGTATTTCTTTAGTTAGACTGTCGTTAGAGCTTATCATGACGTTATCATTAACAAATAAGAAGTCCTTTAATTTTTTTCCCCATGGAGTCAAGATAATAAGCTATAATGTCTAAAACTTTGTGTTTAATTACATATGGAGTGAGAGTTTTGTTCTGTTTGTTCAAAATCTTGTGATAAAAAATGCTCAAATTTTAACCATAGCTGTTTGGGATTTTTAAGATTACAATAAACAAGAATGGTAGCAAATAATTGTCGTAAATCAGCAGACATTAAGTAAGCAACAACCTTTTCAATACACATTTCAGAAGTGTTGTCGTCATTCATTAATCCTAATGTTTGTGCAACTTCTCTAAATATAGTGAAATATTTTCCTTTAGTTCGTAGATTCCTAAACAAAGTTGGTTTTCTAATATGCATTAGTAATAACTTTAGATAAAAAAATTTCACCATCTGATGGGTAAGAACTATACATTCGACCTATAACCTCATGTTTTTTTACGCGATTCTCATTATTTTGAATCATTGTGCCAAACGAAATATTCAGGGAATTCAACATACAAGCAATTCATTTTATTAGCATGGTCATTGTGTTTGTTCGTGTTAACATTGTTTTCTTATTTGCAGGGTTATTAGCAATGCTGGTTATTGATTGATTGGCAAGAAAAGTTACTACTTGTTCGTTCTCTAAATGAATTGGCAAGCATATTACATACAAATATATTTGGTTAAGATCAAATTTGTAAATTCGCCAAATTGCCTCAGGAGGTGAAATCCATCTTGCACATTGGAAATTTTTAATTTCGTCAATTGTGAAGTCTTTTTCATTTGAAATCAATGTATACAAAATTTTGTCGTGTCCTTTATAAATATATCTATATATATATTTTATAGCTTGAATAGTGGAACATATTTCAACATTAATGTGACAATTAAATTTAGCAAGAAGATATTTATTGTAAGGCACAACCCAATGATTGTCAAGCTTTGAACCTCTGATAGTAATAACATTGTTGTTGTTCCTACGTCGATATATTGGGTATGAATTGGTTCCGTATTTAGTTTGTTCTGAGAAATCTTTGGGATAATTAAATTTTCATACTCCTTTTCTTATACAAGAGCAAGTTGGATTAAGTAAACCGCAAGGGCCATGTGTGAGGACCTCTAGTGCTAATCTCATAATCACAATAATTCAGTCTAACAATAAGGAATATTAAATCTGAATATTCATCTGATTTATCAAAACAAAAATAATCCAAGACATTTGGCGACGCAAAAACAAGTCGCTAAAAGAATAATTTTTTTTAATAGGGGTGCATGCACGGGCGCGCCTCTTGGGCGGCGCGGGCGCGCATGCCCCGCGGCCCTTGAGCGCCAGGGCTATGCGGCCGCACATGCCCAGCGGGTCTGCTGTCCAAAAACTCATTTCTTGTTGTTCTAAACATTTCTGGCCAGTTTACAACATTCTAAACATCTTAAATCAAGTCTATAAAGATCTAAGTACAAGATTTAAGGTAAAACATGAAGTTTAGAACATAAGAATCTCATACATTTTTCTAAGGTGCAATACAATAAACTCAATTCTAAGTTTTCAAAGCTCAAACTAAACCAACACCTTCTAACATGCATTTGACAGCAATCTATTCATAGCCCGAAGTCACCACATGCTAATCTGTCTCAATCTCGAGCTATCCAAGCCACATCTGACTCGCTCATGCCCAAACCTGATGCAATGCACACATACAAACAAAGCAACAACCGGATAACTTCGGTGAGAAATACATCTCAGTATGAACGACATGAATATACATCATTTAAGCATAATAATTCTATTTGCTATAATAATCTTAAATCTCAAACATGTAAGAACATGTAAATCATAGAAGCATAATCGATTCCTAAATTCTTATAGCATATCAGTTCATCAAGCATACAAACACAATCACATCTTGAATGTCATCTAATAACATGCTAGAATTTTAAAACGCATATTCTAAACCATAGAAATATCTAGGTTAATGCATAAATGCAATGCATGTGTCAAAGAATAGGCTATCAAATCTCGGTTCTCGGGATCCCGGGGAATAAAATCTGAAACGACTCGATCTAATAAATTTTTTTATATATAATAATATTTAATAATAATAATACATATATGCCCATACATATATGTATAAACACTTAAAATAAACATTTAATTAAAAGTTTGATAAATAACATAAATAAATATTGTAACAGTTAACAATAAAATAAAAATCTTAAGACATGCAACACTTCAAATAAAATCCAAAACATCAATCAAGTCACTATGCATGCATAATAAAACTATTATTTTAAAACCACCATAAAACTGTATATGCGGAAAACTTGTTTAAAGAACTGATAAAAATCTCATGACATAAAAACACTAATAGCATCGGTCACGGGTGCCGTCTGCGTGTGAACTCATAGACCCTCACCGCCGGTCGGAGCAACCGTGTCATCAACTAGATCATCATACTCACCTGCACTATATAAGCATAGTGAGCCTAGAGGCCCAACATGTTTTATCTCATAGTAACAAGGTTTAAATTCATGCAAACACATAATCATACTAATACATATAATTTACATGAACATGCATGCATGATCTTGAAAATAATGCATCATAAACATCTGTCACTAATCATACATAGCATAATTGAGCATGTCATAATCATAAAAATTGGGTATGGTCATATCCATGAATGTGACTAATAACTGTTCTGACTGAACAATCTAAAAGAATCAACGTATGTGGAGATGAATAATCACCTCTATGCCGGTAGTAAACTACCTCTGTGCCGGTAGTAAAACTACCTCTGTGCCGGTGGTAAACCACCTCTGTGCCGCCACATTACTTCAATTTCCATAAAAATATTTTTCATGCTCAATCTCATTCATAAACACATCATAAAATTATTTTATGTATGCATGCACTTAAAATATGTCCGTAATATATATTTAATTAATTTTCATAATAAATATACTGATACTTAAAATAAACTTCATGCATAAAATAAATTAAATATATATTCCGGACTTAGTTATTTTTCATTGGATGTCCAGACTACTGCTCACTTTTATTTAAGCCCATAAATTTCTAGACTGACCCATTAACTTAATTTAAACTCAAACATCATAATTAAGTCCAAATAAAAATACTTAAACATAATTGGTCCTAAATAAAATATTTAAGCCCAATAACTTGATTAAGCCCAAAATAATCACTAACAGACCTAAAATTTCACAGAATGGCCCAATGATTTCCATGGGCTCACAGGCCCATGAAAATTATTGGGCTTACTTAAATGAATATTTTTAAGGCCTAATTAAAGTATTTATAAGCCCAAATACTAATTAAACAATTAAATAGCCCAAATACATCACTTAATCTAATAATCACTTAAAAATAAAAATATCCGAGCCCAACTAATATAACCCGGACCCGAACCCAACTAACTTGATCCGACATATTTTAGACCCAACCCGGACCACCCAAGCCCGAGCCTAGCCTGAAACCAACATGCACAGCCCGTTTCCTTAGCTCCCCCAAAACCTGCGCAGACCACTCTTCTTTCAGCGGCGACGGCCGCCTTGCTCCAGCCACCACCGGCCGGAGTACCACCACTTACATCTAGCAAACATCAAGACCTTTCCATCAAGCCAAAAAAACAACCAAAACCGTGACCTATACTGCACAAATGACCCAATCTTCCAAAAACCCTAGTCTAGTGGCTCCCTGTGCGCGACCCTCACATTCCGGCCGTTTGGCCACAAATATCCGGCCATCACTGGCCGGGGAACCACCGGTAAAACCTTCTCCTATGTATTAGGGTTCTAACACAACTAGAATCAGCCTAAATAACTCCCTGTGGACTGAGAATGAGCCAATCTCCAATCTCCCAATGCTGCGCAATCTGCGCGATCTGTTACACCCAGATTATTTGGCTTAAGTTCCGGCCCTTCTTGGCTCGAACCCCCTTCCTCACTTGATCCTACAGACCATAGAACACGCCCCTAACCACAGCCAACAGCCTGGACCCGAGCCACATGAGAAAAACGTGATCAAACCTTGAAGAAAACAAGAAAACTCATGCACGTGAAGGAGTCTATGAGATTTTTCAGAAGAAGTTCGATAAAGATCATGCCAAAATATTCTGATGAAAAAAAACGTGAGTAGTAGCTTATATGGTATTAAAGAAGAGAGTTCAACATGCCTTTGTTGAAGATATACAAGAAACGAAGCTTATATCGAGTGTACGGTGCTTCGGGACGAAAGGATTAACAAGCTTGGTTAAAAATAACCAAATTCGGCTATGGAGGCTGGGTTTGCTGATGAAATCGATGGAGAAGGTGATGATGGAGGTGGGGTGTCGGCTAAGGAGAAAGTATGCGTGAGGTAGGGTGGGATTTAGGGTGGATTTTAGGAAATACTTAAGTTTAATTACATAAATTAAGCTATCTAAATCATTATACTATAAAAATACATTTAAAACTCATAATTAAAATATAAATATGATAGAATAATGAAAATCCCAAAATATTTAGTTAATGGATTTTTAAAAGTCCTTAAAAGTCAATAAAAATGGATTATTATGGATAAAATGGAAATACATATACTTATAAATACTAAAATTTTTATGAAATAATACCTTAAAATAATATTTTAAGTCCCATAAAAATCTCATAAAATATTTTGGGTGGTAATCCAACATCTCGTCCATCCACGATGCCGTCTAAGCGATAAAATAGATTATTTACTCAAAAATCTAAAAATTAATTAATTGCGGGTTAAATGCTAAAATAAACTTTAAATCATGCACATAAATCACATAATATCACATAAATATCATTTAACCCAACTATTAAATTTTAAATAATTATTTTCCTAATTATGCATGCGAATTTACGTAGGAATAATACTGGGTGCTACAAAATCTTTAACTAACCACCAACTCTCCCAATCGAGGTGGCGTCAAATATCTTAATTCCCATGAATTTGGTGCAACTATAGTGAGTCATATAGCTCTGGAAGCGAATCTACAATCCATGCCACTCAATTATAGTTCTCCAAACGTCATTTCGCAATCTAGGCCAATCAGCCCTCTATGAGTTTCAAGGTAGGGTTCAAGATGAATGCAACATAATCTTGATGCATTAAATCATACAAATACTGATAAACATCTTGAACACACAATTAAATAATCATTTCTAGTAACAATAGCAAGTAAATCACATAAGAGCACGTAACCAGATAAGTATGTGATTTTAGGAAACTCGATAATCAAAACGATCTCGAGTTGTTCTTCCCATAATATCTAATGTCTAATCATACCTTTCGCTCGTAGCTTTGACATATTCAAACTTTATATCTTCAAATATGATGACGTATCTAACTTCTATTCATTTCACGCTTGCTCATCGACGTTGATAGTTGATCGAATTCTTGATTCAACTTTGATTGTTCAAACGGCTCGAACTCGTCGATTCGACTTCGATAACTTCCATGTACAACTGAAATCAAGTGTACAATATGCTTAATATCATTCTCAAATCTTCTATTCATTGCTACGCTCAATCTATAGCTGAAATCGGCTTAAATTGCAAACCAGCAGCGTAACAGTTCGAAAACGGCAATTCCGAAAGCATAAACATCACCAATACTATGATCTAAACATAATAAATTATTCAATTCTTCATCTGAATTTCGAAATATGCAGCCACTAAATTTCAAAACTGCAAATAATCTTCCAAAATTCATAAACAGGATCAAACGACGACCTTTTCTCAATCCGTCTTAGATATGTTATCGTCGTATATACTACAACATGTTTATACAATCAAATCTTAATTCTAACAACATCTTAAAATTAAAACATTATAAAACTTCATAAAACTTACGTCAAAACGTAGCACTCGAAGCCGTGGTCGCAAATATACGATCGATCGAAAATTCTACCGGGCGGATTGAATTTAATCGGGACTTGAAATGTGAAATTTGTTTCAGACCATTTCTTCCAACCTTGCTCTCGGATTCTTGACCAACATTCTGAATGAAATATTCACAATGAATATATACATCCCACGTGTGATTCCTACTTGCATGGGAATTGCACTTTGGTTTGCCAACTTTGGCATAATTGCAAATTAGACCCCAAACAAGCGATTTAATTCAATTTAAATCCTAAATAATTTAAGAATAGTAGAATTTAATTCTAAACTCTGAATATTTTCTAATTAAATATTCTCAAATTAAAATTAAATCATTTCGGATCTTATCGCATTTTAGTCCTTGAACATCTCAATATTTGCAAATTGGTCCCTGCTCGAATTTCATCCTCAACATAAAGTTTTTGCACATCCAAAATCATAATTAAAATCTTAAATACCATAAATATTTAATTCAAAGATTTTTATCTTTTAATTTAAAAATTTCGGATATTAAAATCCGAAAATCCTCAAATTAATATTTTCGACCCAAAATTTAAATCTCTAATTCTGACATTTCTCAAATTCATATTTTCTCATATTTGGAATTTAAATCTTAAATTCCGTAATTAATAACTTAATATTTTTGGGCCTTACAATTCCTCCACTCTAAGGAATGATTCCGTCCTCGAAATCGCATTCGATCTTATTACTGCATCTCGTAAGTTGTATAGCTAACTGAAGTAATACTTACTTGAATTCTACGAGTTTTGGATATCTATTCTAATATCTTCTTTTCTATCGTATCTTATTCGTCTTTTTGATTGCTTCTGTAATCATATCTATCCATTGTGATGTAATCACTTCGTCAACTAATAGATGAGCTACTCTTCCTCTAGATCAACATCTAAATCGGCTATTCTGCTTAGCTTATCTTACCAGCTTCTGCTTCATCTGCTTTAATTCACATAACAAATTCTAGCTAACGTTCTTCAGCTTATGCGTTTGGATCACATTTCGTATATCTGATGAGTATTAATCAATAAGCTAGATTAAATACTCACAAGAATCAATTATTGATTCACGTCTGAAATCTCTCTCTGAATTGGATAGTGCTCTAAAATGAATTTTCTTGTTGATCATTCTGTTCAAGCTTCAAAATCTGTATCTGTTATTCGGCTGCTAACTCTGTCTATGCTGCTCTGTTCTTATTCTGTTCAATCACTCTTCACATTCTCTATTTTTTCTTGACTCATATCTGGTCTGATAGCTGTTACTTCTAAAATATCGTTTCAATATAAAGACAATTCTGCTTTTCTTATCATCTAAAAATCAAAATACTGTATCTATATCTATCAGATAGCTGTCACATGAATTATAGTAATCAAGTGGCAAATAATCAATCAACTAGTACCGAATCTAGTACTATAGTTCTGAGTATATCCTCGAAAATTTGGATAATCACATCTGATATTCCACCAATCGGAGGATGGTATAATGAAATCTCATACAACCAAACACTCAGAACATCTGACAATCAGTGCCACAATCTAGAAAATAAATCTAAAGTCTCTATCTCGACAATAGATGTAAAAAATTCCTGTAAATTGATCACTTTGCTAACTTCGTAACAATTATATATTTATGTCTGTATCATGTCTAATACAACATATTCTTGAATCTATCAAAATCTACTACAATCTAAATCTCAAAATCCTGACGATTTGAGTAGTTCGAACTAAAATTATTTCGGACAGTTGATCTTCTTGCAACTCTTAAGTAACTAATCTGTTACACAAACCATCTATTTTCTTCTTTTCCATTTCTTCTACGGAAAATTTAGTATTGGCAATTTCACTTATGTCGTATCTGCTTTTATTTTCTTTCACCAATACTTATTTCCATGTAATTCATACATGCAATTCATACATTTTCATACAACGTGATGAATATAATTCTGCTGTAATCTGCCTCTTTCAAAAGCTGATATTTTCTATCTAGAATATCTGACATAATCAAATGATTATTGACTTCAAAATTCATGGTTCTGATCTGCTGTCTTGTCTCATATCTTCATCTAGCGTTCTCAATCTACTTCTAATTGCTTGATCTCATATGGATGTTGTTTTCATCTTTCTAAACCAATCTGGCTTAGCTGGGTTTGAAACAATTCTAATTGTGTGAGTATCTATCTAGAAACTCATGTACAAACAATACAGACCTGTACTCAATTGATCAAGCAGTCATCTAATTCTTCTTTCTATGTCCCAATTACTAGCAAATCATGCAATCAATCCATAAATCTTGCTGATACTCTATATCTTAATTTCTATCAGTTACAAGCCAGAACTTCAAAATACACTGAATATGTACATTAAATGATAAAAAATTCTCAAATTTCGACTCAAAGGAACTTGCTCAAATCAAGATCAACCAAAATTACATATTTTGAATGACAAAATCTGCTAAGTGATACCAACTCACTTGCATCATAAAACTCAAGAAGAAAGAATCAAATCAAACTCTAGCAAAGAAATAAAAGTCAATCAAGATCGATCGACGTTGAATAACAAAAACATCAGAATTGATATCAAGAGATTCAAGAATCATGATTTTTATAATGTAATAGCTTCAGTAAAATTAAAGAGAAAGATCAACTGTAACTGATTTTTCTTATTCCATATTGATATGAGTTTACCTATTAATTCCCTTTTGACGATAGTCAAATATTATCTTTTCGACTTAACTTGTTGTCATAGAATTAATAATCACTTTGGTCCTAGAATAATTCTTTGCTAATCACTATTCTGCTGTTTCTGGAGTTCTTCAGTTCAAGTAGTGCTCTTCTATACGAGTTGTCATAAAACTTTCGTACTAGACACCACTCTCTATATAGAACTTCTTTCATCGAAAGGTCGGCATATGTCATTTGAATATTTCTGTATATTCTAACCACTGACATATCTGTCAATTCTAGGCTAGTTTTCTACTGATTTAGTACATCTACTAGAATTTTTCCGACACTCTTCTACATTTATCTGGATATAACCAGTACCGAATAAAAGGAATCGTACTTTTTGAAACTCATATCATAAATCTCTAGTCATTTCTATTGCTGATCTAACTGAAACACTACACAAAAAACAATCAACTGTTAACTGGTACTCAGTTATTGCATTACTATTTATAATGCATCTTAACTTAATACCCAAAACTGTTATTATCACATTCAATCTTATTTCCTCAAATCTGTATTGTATCTTTTCTGTTTAATCTTTCAAATGCATTCCATCTACTCAAAGGCACAATCTCAGCAAATACACTTAATAAAGGCTCAATAGATAAGGATTGTAGCATAACAAATCACTGTTCTATGAATGTATGCAATACAATCAATATATAAGCAGATTCAGCCAATTAATCAATTACCTGCAATCTCATTATCTGGTGCAACTTGAGCCTCAGTTTCTGTACTTGCTTATTTCCTATGACACAATATGTCGGACAAACAAATAATTTAAACGACAATTAAATTAGAAATGGCTAATCCTCCCCCGTTTGTAGTCTTCGTTTGTTGATTCTTCCAACTCCTTCTGCAGCTGCTTCGGACAGATCTGCTTGTCATTCAGCAATCAACCTTTGTCTCTTTAAAGTAGAAGGCGACTCTACATTTTCCTCGGCTTCAATTTCACCAGCTATAATATCTTGGACATCGTCTTCAGCTCCACAATGTGGTTCAGATAGAAGAGACTCTTCCACTGGTAATCTTGGCTCCAGATAAAAACTCAAAGTTGCTGGGATAACAATGGGAATAAATAATATAACCAACAGAATCACCGTGAAAATTGTAACAACGGTTTTGCTTAAATCAACTAGATCCTGCACGAGCATTACCCCCATCAAATAAGCAGCCAAAAGTAGGAATATGCTATAGATAATCGAGAAATTAAACCCATCGGATGACTGTGTTTGCCTGTGACCTCTAACAGGCCTGATAAAGAACATCAGAGCAATTATCACTATTGTTGGCCCAACCAAAACCATAAATATAAGTGACGCATGGTCAGGAGAATGGACCAGTGTATAGAACTGTGTCAAGATTGCACCACTCAACCCAGCAAAACCCTTGAGTATTCCCACAACAGGACCACGGCTTTTGGGAAAGTTTTGCACACAAGAGATCAAGGCTGCCGTGTTGAAGTAGGTTTCGCCATTAGCTCCCACAAAAATAAGGATACACATCTAACAATTTGTCGAGAAATAATGCTTCACTTCTCATAAGACTTCATATGCAAACCAAAGGTCATGGTATTCATTCGATTCTAAATGAGATTCGGTAAATAAAAAAACAACCGAAGCTGTGTAGCAGATGCCGTGGTAAAAACAAAATAGAGTGTATATCAGCTTGAAACAAAATGAAGACTTTTTCCTGCATTTGTATAAGGCTTTTTTACAGCAAATTTCTACACGCCAGCTTCCAATTACGCATGATAAATTTATTCCCTAAAAATTTAGTGCCGTGAAAATACAAAGAGAAAGGTTGAATTTTGACACGAACTTTGATCAAACTGAGGATTGATCATATAAAACTAAATGAATTGAAAAAGATGATGAAAGATAGTAAGCCAACAGTTGAAAAGGACTTGGCCCCCTGTTAAAACATCATACAGAACATTGAGATCAACTCAACATCGCATAAACCACACTAAAATCAAAATAAACCAAAGATCAACATTTATTGATGATTTCAGATCAACAATAAAAAAACAAAAATCAAATCGAATGATCAAATGACATTTCATAAGAACAAGCGTAAAAATGATACTCACAGCCCATAACGGCAGAACTGGAGCTCTGCCCGTCACAATAAGCCAAATCCAACCGTACCCAACAAAATTCTGTATCACACCAACAAGTAGAACACCCCACAAGGGCAAAATTTCAGATAAACTTCCAGCGGAAAGTCCGACGCTGCCCCCCAAGTCTTTAGCAACCCCTAAACTCGCAACTTGCCTTTGATCGTAGTTTAAAGCACTCTTGATGACAGGTGAAATGCTACCAAAAAAATACCCAGTTCCAGCCCAAGATTGCATCCACTGCAGCCACAAAAACCAGCCATCTGCTATGGAAAAATAAATGGATTCTCTCCATGAAATAACCCATAATCAGCTCTTTAACATCAATCTAAAATTTTGTACTATCATGTGGACTTCTGAAAAAATAGGGGTTATTTGCATATTTTGGTCTGAATGAGTGGAATCTTCACTAAGGATCTAGTGATCGTGAGGGGGTCAACTGTTGAATGGTTGAAGTGAATGAGATTGCAGCCATACACTCCAACTAAGATAAATCCCCACGGATTAATATACATTGTTGCAAAGAGGAGCTAATTATTCCGGCAAGATTAATGGGTGAAAAAGCATTTGTACTAGTGAAATCAAATAATTAAAACCATCCAAAAAAATTAAAAGGATCAAATATAGATGGGTCCTATTTTTGTTTCTTGGTTCTTCAAATTGAGACAATCTCTACAGTATTTGTAGTTAATGATTCTTGAAGGGGGAAGAACCAAAATAAAGTTATTTTTATCGAATCGAGTGTAAGTTTATGATTCATAGTTGTTAATATAAAGCAAACATTTGTGAGCGCTCTCTTGATTGGCAGATTATTTCAATTGATTCGAGAAAAACTAGAAAAGAGCCAGCAGTCTAAAGAAATTTTACGGTAGCAATTTTACAGAGAATCATAATGCATCAAACCCAAGCAATATAAAATCAAAATCATAGCGTGTGAGGATACATCACAGAAGCTCAAAATTTTGCCAAATAATTTTGATATTACAAATAAAATAATAGAAAACATGCAGACACAACACCAAGCATACTACACATCCCACGCCAACCATAAGTTGGTGGCGATAAAGAATATGAAGCAGATACATGCATATATATAAAGATAATAGCGATAAAAACAACTATATCCCTTAAAACTAATATGCTATTTTCTCGTTCCAAGAATTCTACCATAGAGAAGTTTTTTATTACTCAACCTTGGCCATCTCCAGATCCAGAAAGCCGACCTTTTATCCCAGTTTAAAATAGAAATCGCAGCTAGTTTACCGTAGAGATCATCCATAAATATTAGCATACACTATCTTAGTTCGATACACGAGCACCATACTTAAAACAGCAGCAATGATGCAAAATCCAGACATGATCAAGATAGTTACGAAGAAGCAAATGGAACCATGACAATTTGGTTGTTCCTCGAGATATAGGAATCTTGAAAATGAAGTCATCATACTGTGATATGCATGAGGACCATTGTGAGCTTGTTTTTCTGCCTCTCTGTCATATATGCTACTGGCGATAACACCTGAGAATACTAATGAACCTGCCGGGTTTGCTAGAGTGAGAAAATTGTACAAAGCACCGAACTTTTTCAGCCCAAAAAGCTCTGAGGCAGTTGCAGGCACTATTGTCCAGTGTGCTCCGTATCCGACACCGACAAGGAAAGTTCCGACATACATTGCCCCGGGCCAGCCATTGCGAAGAAGAAATGTCCGAATTCCATTACCACTTGGGCACCGGCCATGGCAGCATGCCTTGGATATGCATAGTCCCTGTTTTGCAGTATACAGTAATTGTAGTGAGAAAAAATACATAGCAATTTGTAAACATACACGTTGAGAGAAAAATATAGAAACAAGGTATCTAAAAATTTTCTCAGAGATGCAGCCACCACCTACACGACCAAGAAAGTTCCAAATGCTGATCATCGAAACAAATACATGGGTGTTTTCATAACCCAAGGATTGGCTCATCTGACCCAAATTGTCGATAACAGTCAAGCCAGAACCTGAGCCCAGTAGAAGAGAGAAAAATATAAGCCAAAAATCTGCCTTTATCAATGCATCCAATAATGTGAAATCCTCCCCTCTATGTGGTCTTCGTTTCTTGATTCTCACAGCACCTTCTACAGCTGCTTGGGCTAGCTTTTTCTGCAGTTGGGCAATCCTCCTTTTCCTCTCTAAAGCAGGAAGTAAGTCAACCTCTTTTGGTTTTTCATCCTCAATTTCACTAAATATGACGTCTTGACCATCATCTTCAGATTTGCCAGCCTCTTGTTTTTGAGATTCAGTTAGAAGTGCCTCTTCAACAGGAACTCAGAGTCACCGGAATAGCAATGGGAATAAACAAAATAACTAGTAGAATGATAGTGAAAATTGTAATTATGGTTTGGTTTAAATCAACTATATCTTGCCAGCATTACCCCCATCAAATAAGCAGCCAAAACAACGCACATGCCATATATAACTGAGAAATTAAACCCATCGGATGACCGTATTTTCTTGTGACCTCCAACAGACTTGACAATGAACATAAGAGCAATGATCACTATTGTTGGCCCAACCGCAACCATAAATATGAGCGATGCGTGGTCTGGGGTATGCATCAGTGCGTATATTTGAGTCAAGATTGCACCACTCAATCTCGCAAAACCCTTAAGAATTCCCACAACAGGACCACGACTTTTAGGGAAGTTTTGCACGCAAGAAACCAATGCTGCTATGTTGAAATAGGTCTCGCCATTGGTTCCCACAAAGATAAGAATGCACATCTACACATGAACAGATGATAACTATTAAACTTGCTCAATCCTAAACAAAAAATTTCTAGCTACTAAAAAGTTGTGCTTTGCCTTCATTTTGTAAAGAAAAAGGACTTGAGTCAACAGCCAATTACAAACGACAGTAAGCAACAGAGCTTATCTCTACTTTAAGATACCACATGAACAAATTAACTCTGTTCTCTTGAATATGTATGAAGTCTTTTTAAAGCAAGACTCTGCACTTGGAGTAGACAAATATAAAACCGCCTGAAGATAATTATCAAATTAAAAGAAAATGGAAATCAGTAATCCGTCTGTAAAGATAAATCCACAGTTCACTATCAAGTTACTTTTTTTAAATATAAAAATGACATCTTTGCGAATTAAAGAAGAAGCGTGAGATCCAGAGGTGGACTCATCCGAGTATCATCAGAAAAAAACATTTGGAAAACAAATGGATTCAAAAGGTTGAATCAATAATAGTATCGAACGACACCGGTCACAATAGAACCACATGAAACAGCATGATCCACAAAACACTCAGATGAATCGAATAAATCTCGCAAAAAGACAACAAATCAAAAAGTCAAAGGACTTGAACAATTTAAGATAAAAACACAACACCTTGCACTCAACATCTAAAACAGATCCATGTTCCAACGACTTGAAATAAAATCATGGATCAAACAGCATAAGAAGAGAAAATCTGTACTCACAGCCCATAATGGCAGAACAGGAGCTCTCCCAGACACAATGAGCCAAACCCAACCATACCCAACAAAATTCATCATCACACCAATAAGTAGAGCAGCCCAAAAGTCCCAGTCAAGAATCCGACGTTGTCCCCCAAATCCTTCGCCACCCCTAATCTCGCCACCTGCCTTTGATTGTAGTTCAAAAAACGCTTGATCACCGGCGATATGCTGCCAAAAAAATACCCGATCCCCGCACATGATTGTATCCACATTGCATCCACGAACACCAACCATCTGTTATTGACAAAAGAACGGATCCCTTCATTGAAGTAACCCATCATCGATTCCCAAACTTCTTCGGCGCCAATCAAAAGCCAAATGCTTCCAGTTGGGAATTCTGAAATGGGTGTATATAGCAAATTTAGAGGCCGTTCTGTTGACCCTTATAAAATAAATATGAAAGATGAAAGAGAGCCGTCAGGGTGGAACGACAATGATGGGTGTGTTCGTAGCTATGTTCATTTCATAAAATAATATAAATAACATTTATTCTTATGTGTTGAGTATGGCAAATATCCCATGTGTGGATCTTGTGGTATAATTAAATTGAAATTTTAATAAATTTACTGATTGCTCGTTTTAATTCAGGTACTTTTAACCTATCTGGGTCAATTCATCCACCTGTGCCCATTTTTTGAGAGCGCATTAATGAGATCAAACAACAACCACACGAAGATCTTTAAAAATCACATGTTAATACAAGTGTAACATTTGTGTTTATTATTGTTGTTATTATTATGTTATTATTTATTCAATCAATTATTTAAATAAGATGATGATGTCCTCTTTATTAATCAGCATAAAATTATTGACCATTAGGTAAGAGGTAATTAATTGCATATAAAAATAAAATGAGGACGATGGTATATTCCCTTTCTTGAACTTTTCAAAGGATCATAATCATACCAAGACTCGAATAGAGGGAATTGCATAATACACATGAAATATTTTATATTATAATGAATAATAATAATGAGAAATGGGAAGTGTACAAAGAGTATAGGACCCCCGGTTGCACAAGTTGGTGTGTAAATTGTTTTAAAATATTAAATATAAATGAGACAGAAAATAAAAAAAGTGGACAAAAAGTCTGAAGAGGTAGGGAAGAAAATGACCTTTGCGATATGGAAAAAGGTCACACTATTTGAATTTTTATCCAATACTTCTTGAAGTGTGCACCCAAGGGTCACTCTATAATATGTGTCAAATTTCTTTTTTAGGCGTCAATTATATTACAAGATCTATAATTAGCCAAATGATAATTAAAATATGGAGATTTGGCACCTATAATTTCGTATATAAACTTGAAAATAAACGTTTTCTTGGTGAACATGATTGCTCTAAATTAAGTTACATTAAAGGTACGCAAGATGACAAGTGATATTATATAATTATAATATAATACCATAACTTGATATGCATCTCGAGATATATGGAACTAAAGTCCAAACAAGAGATGGTTATAAATACATACATGTCCTATGTCAATTAATGTCGTCCATCTCTTTATTCAGTTTCTTCACGGAAAATAGCTTAAGTGGATCTTATCTATTATCTATGTTCTTTTATTATTAAATTATTTATGAGGTTTTAGAGGTTCCACATGTTGTGAAAAAGTAAAAATTTACGGTAAAAAGTAAAAACTCAAAAACTCAAAATTCTACACTTTATAAAATTTTTCTCTCTTCACAATTGTGTTTTTCTACACAAATGGAGAGACCTATTTATAGATCTCAATTGGAGATTAGTCAAAAATTAATACATCATTAATTACATCATCACACACTAATTTTCAATATTTTACAACTCAATTTTCAACTTTCAACCTTCAACATTCAACAATAAATAATAATATATATTTATATATATTTTCAACACTCCCCCTTGTGATGATGATCATGATAGAATGACTATCTCCATTACGTGTTGTATACTGCCTCGTTAAAAACCTTACTAGGAAAAACCCATTGGGACAAAAACCATAGTAAGGAAAAAAGAGTGCAGCCACGTAAACTCCCCCTGATGTCAACATGAATGATTCTTCACATATTTCGTAGATTGCGCATCCCAATATTATAAATGTGTTTTCTGAATATCGCCGTGGGAAGTGCCTTTGTGAAGAGATCGGATGAGTTCTCACTTGATTGAATGTAACAGATATCAATATCTTTATTCTTCTCCAGCTCTTGAGTGTATGCAAAGAATTTAGGAGGAATATGTTTAGTTCTGTCACTTTTGATGTATCCTTCTTTCATTTGGGCAACACATGCGGCATTATCTTCATACAGTGTGATTGGATTCTTGTCCACTGATAATCCGCAAGAAGTTTGGATATGCCGAGTCATTGATTTAAGCCAGACACATTCACGGCTTGCTTCATGTAGTGCAATAATCTCGGCATGATTTGATGAAGTTGTAACAAGTGTTTGTTTCTGTGATCGCCAAGAGATTGCAGTGCCTCCACGAGTAAATACATATCCGGTTTGGGAACGTGCCTTATGTGGATCAGATAAGTATCCAGCATCAGCATAACCAATTATTCTCTGATTTGTATCTTTTGGATACAAAAGTCCCAAATCCGTCGTTCCTCGTAAATAACGGAATATATGTTTAATTCCGTTCCAGTGCCTCTTCGTTGGACATGAACTGAATCTTGCCAATAAATTTACTGCAAAAGATATGTCTGGTCTAGTGCAATTTGCAAGATACATAAGGGCACCAATGGCACTTAGATATGGTACTTCAGGACCAAGAACAACTTCATCATCTTCACATGGACGAAATGGATCCTTTTCTATATTCAATGATCTGACAACCATTGGAGTACTTAAAGGATTTGATTGATCCATATTGAAACGTTTAAGGACCTTCTCTGTATAATTAGACTGGTGAACAAAAATTCCACATTCTTTTTGTTCAATTTGTAAACCAAGACAATACTTGGTTTTTCCAAGGTCTTTCATTTCAAATTCTTCCTTCAAGTATAACATCACTTCTTGAATTTCTTTATTCGTTCCAATGATGTTTAAATCATCAACATATACAGCAATAATTACACATCCGGATGTTGTTTTCTTGATGAAAACACAAGGGCATATTAGATCATTTACATATCCATTTTTCATCAAGTGCTCACTTAGCCGATTATACCACATTCGGCCAGATTGCTTTAACCCATATAATGATCTTTGCAATTTTACAGAATAAAATTCTCTGGGTTTTGAACTTTGTGCTTCAGGCATCTTAAATCCTTCAGGGATTTTCATGTATATATCACTATCAAGTGATCCGTATAAGTAAGCTGTAACAACATCCATAAGACACATTTCCAAATTTTCAGACACTGCCAAACTAATCAAATATCGAAACGTAATTGCATCCATAACAGGAGAATATGTTTCTTCATAATCAATTCCAGGTCTTTGAGAAAAACCTTGTGCAACAAGTCGAGCTTTATATCTCACTATTTCATTTTTCTCATTTCTCTTTCGAATAAAAACCCATTTGTACCCAACAGGTTTAACACCTTTAGGTGTAAGGACTATAGGTCCAAAAACACTACGTTTATTTAGCGAATTTAATTCAACCTGGATGACATCTTTCCATTTTGACCAATCCTTTCGAGTTTTGCATTCACCAAAAGATTTTGGTTCATTATCTTCATTTACGATGTCACATGCCACATTGTACGAAAATATCTCATCAATATCTTGTACATTCTTTCGGTTCCATATTTTTCCAGTATTAATATAATTGATAGAGATTTCATGATTCTCGTCAGTTTGTGGTTCTGACAAAATATTTTCATCATCGTGTGTTTCTTCTGGAACACCATTTTCTATTTTCTGATCATCATTTTTCTCTATGTATTTTCTTTTCCGAGGATTTTTATCCTTTGAACCGATTGGCCTTCCACGCTTCAGGCGTTTTATGACATCATGAATGTCTTCATTTTGTTTCTTTGGAATTTCAACTCGAGCAGGGGCATTTACAGCAGGTATATATGATTTTGTTACCCCTTTTGTGTCTGCAAATGCATCTGGCATTTGATTTGCTATTCTTTGCAAATGCACAATTTGCTGTACATCTTTATCACATTGTTTAGTTCTAGGATCCAAATGTAATAATGATGGTACATACCATGTGATTTCTTTTTCGATGTGTTTCTTTTCTCCCCCTAACATTGGGAAGTTATTTTCATCAAAATGACAATCAGCAAACCGTGCTGTAAACACATCGCCTGTCTGAGCCTCAAGATATCTAATGATTGATGGACTATCATAGCCGATATAAATACCATTCTTTCTTTGAGGTCCCATTTTTGTTCTTTGAGGTGGTGCAATAGGCACATACACCATACATCCAAAAATTCTCAAATGAGAAATATCTGGTTCTTTGCCAAATACAAGCTGCAATGGGGAGTGTTTATGATATGCACTTGGCCTGATGCGAATCAATGCAGCAGCATGTAAAATTGCATGTCCCCATATAGAAATAGGGAGTTTCGTTCTCATAATCATTGGTCTAGCAATCAACTGCAGACGTTTAATCAATGATTCAGCTAATCCATTTTGTGTATGAACATGAGCTACAGGATGTTCAACAGTAATTCCCATCGACATACAATAGTCGTTAAAAGTCTGGGAAGTAAATTCTCCAGCATTATCAAGTCTTATTTTCTTGATCGTATATTCGGGAAATTGATTCCGCAATTTTATTATTTGAGCCATCAATTTTGCAAATGCCACATTCCGAGTGGACAATAAACATACATGTGACCATCTGCTAGAGGCATCGATCAATACCATAAAGTATCGAAATGGTCCACATGGTGGATGAATTGGCCCACAAATATCACCTTGAATACGTTCAAGAAATATGGGTGATTCCTTTTGGATTTTAGCTGGTGATGGTCTTATAATAAGTTTCCCCAGAGAACATGCTTTACACTGAAACTTATTATTCTGAAAGATCTTCTGGTCTTTCAGTGGATGACCACTTGTATTTTCTATAATCCTTCGCATCATTATTGAACCAGGATGTCCCAATCGATCATGCCAATTTGTTAGTATTGAAGAATTTCCAATAACCATATTTGATTCGATTGGACTTATATGTGTATAATGCAATCCAGTAGGGAGCATTGATAATTTCTCAACTACATATTTCTTTCCTGATTTATATGTAGTAAGACACATATATTTCTCATTTCCTTCGGTTATTGTTTCCGTATCATAACCATGAGAATATATATCATTAAAACTCAACAAATTTCTTTGTGATCGTGGTGAATATAAAGCACTATTTATCAAAAATTTTGTACCATTAGGTAACAAAAATTGTGCTTTGCCACATCCTTCAATCAAGTCTACAGGACCTGATATTGTATTCACCATTGTTTTTGTTGGTTTTAATTCCAAGAAATATTTTTCATTTCTGAGGATAGTGTGCGTTGTACCACTATCTGGTATGCAAACTTCCAGTGCATTATTTCCATCTTTGATCATAGCATTTTCCATAATGATCTTCAAAAACAATATGCAATAAAATGAATTAAGAAAGATACATGCAAACAATACATGCAAAATATAATATGTTTTATAAAATAAAAATTACATTGTTAAATTCTTTTCCCACCAGTATATTTAATCAATATCTTCGAAATCATTCAAAAAGTAGGCAGCATCTAAATTCATTGAACCACTTGCATGGTCAATGTTTTCAGTAAAATTGGTCTCTTTTTCTTTCCCCTTTATTGAATCTTTATAGAGCTTACACAGATGCTCAGGGGCTCGACAAGTTCTTGACCAATGTCCTGGAGTGCCACATCTATAACAAACACTCTCAGTTCTTTTTGGATGATTTTCATTTTCACCCGTATTATCATGCTGCCTCTTTTGTGGGTGGTTCGTGACGTTCCTTTGAGATGAGTTATTGAAATAACTATCTTTTTTATTTTCAAATCCACGGCCTCGACCACGACCGCGATCATTTCTACGCCCACGTCCACGCCCACGTCCTCGTCCACGACCTCGACCAAAATCTTGTCTATATCTTTGATTTTGGTTTTCATTTTTACTTACGACATTTGCTTCAGGAAATGCCGTTGAACCAGTAGGTCTGGACTGATGATTTCTCATGAGCAATTCATTATTCTTTTCCGCCACGAGTAAACATGCGATGAGTTCTGAGTATCTTGAAAATCCACGCACTCTATATTGCTGTTGTAGAGTTATATTTGATGCGTGGAATGTGGAAAATGTCTTTTCAAGCATTTCCATCTCAGTAATATTATGCCCACAAAATTTCAGCTGTGAGACAATTCGATACATCGCAGAATTATAATCACTCACCTTTTTAAAATCTTGGAATCTTAAAGTATTCCATTCATCTCGTGCGGTCGGAAGTATAACTTCCCGTATATGCTCAAAACGTTCTTTTAACCCTTTCCACAAAATCATTGGGTCTTTTTCGGTCAAATATTCACATTTCAACCCCTCATCAAGATGTCTGCGTAAAAATATCATCGCTTTTGCTTTATCTTGTGAGGATGATATGTTATTTTCTTTGATAGTTTCGTTAAGACCCAATGACTCGAGATGCATTTCTACATCGAGGGTCCATGGCATATAATTCTTTCCGGTTATATCAAGTGCAATGAATTCAAGTTTCGCCAAGTTCGACATGGTGGTACTAGAAAATAACAATGCATTTTATTAGTTAATTTCCATAAATATGACAATACAAAATAATGGAAGAACGTAAATTACAAGTGCGTATACAAATAGAGAAAAAATATGTGTTGGAAAATCGCTGGTGAGTAAAAGACTCGTGAGCATGATGATCATAGTCGTTATGAAAAATATCCTTATAAATGTCATCATCTCCATCTTCGAAAAAACCGAGGATAAAATATTTTGAGAGAAAGAATGAATTTGGTGTGATTGAAAATGAGTTTGAGTGAACATATTTATAGGGCAAAAACTAGCCGTTTTGTTACCGTTTGTGACCGTTGGGGGTAAAGAAAAAATTGAGTATGTGTTGAATAAAAATTCGTGATAATCATGTAATGCATATAATGATAATCATAATTAAATAATTATGTATATCATATCACATTATTATAAGGTCAGTGTCGTAGACAGCTTTTTATATAATGTTGTGAAATTATACCAATATAGTTATTATAAAGTCAGGTATAGTATATCATATCACATTATTATAAGATCGATGTCGTAGACAACCTTTTATATAATAACATGAGATTATACAAATATGGTTAGTATATAAATACACAATAAAAATATATAAACAGTAAAATAAAAATTCTTACTTATTGAATATTTTTGACTTCTTCTTGTATTTTGGAGCGTCGGAAAATATAGAGAACCTTCGAGCGATCGTGCTGATAACGTGTTGTGACAAAATAAAAATTTACGGTAAAAAGTAAAAACTCAAAAACTCAAAATTCTACACTTTATAAAATTTTTCTCTCTTCACAATTGTGTTTTTCTACACAAATGGAGAGACCTATTTATAGATCTCAATTGGAGATTAGTCAAAAATTAATGCATCATTAATTACATCATCACACACTAATTTTCAATATTTTACAACTCAATTTTCAACTTTCAACCTTCAACATTCAACAATAAATAATAATATATATTTATATATATTTTCAACACCACACATGTTTTCTTTTTTTAGTTATTTTTATTGTCGGTAAACTTCTGTTTATCAAGTCAAAAAAAAAAAATATATATGGCCCATAAATAACTAAGATATATTATTTTATATGAATTTTGTAGAATACAGGAAGCTGTAGTCTAAACAAGATGCATGCTAGAAATGTTATTATTGTGAAAATATGAAATTTATTTTGGGTAAACTAAAGAGAAGAAAAATATTAATTAATAAAATAAATTTGATAAAAATGTTGATTCTGTTTAGACATATATTTGATAAAAATTTTAAGTATTTCGATAACTAAAAAACATTAAAGCATATGTTTGGATAATTTTTTGTAAAAAAATCTATGAAATGTTTTTAAAAATTTTTCTCCCAATATAAATTTTAAAGAATAATTGAACTGTAAACTTCTCGCTCGAGATGTTTCATCTTGTACTTTTTCTTTTGCCGGAAGATCAATGATAAATGCATTTTGTGTGCATTATTTTGTGTTATTTTTATGTCTATTTTGTGTTCATTCATATTGTTTTTGTGTGTTTTTACATGATTTATTGCATGTGTGTGTATTTCACTCTCCGGGTTGATTTTTGTAAAAATATTGAAGAAATCATGATTTTTGGAGCAAGAGAAGAGCCACAAGCATGAATTACGGAGCAACTATTGTCAAAAATTCATTTTTAATGATAGAAAGACCAAAATCCAATCTCCACTGTTAAAAATCAATTCAAGATGTTTTAAAGCTGCTGTCCAAATTTTGGCTTGATCCGACGGTTAGAACTCGAGTTATTATTTTTTCAAGAAAACTGCGCGCTAACACATATGTATGTATGCACGGACCCATGCACGGAGGTGGCACGGGGTCCGGACATGTCGCAAGGAAAAAATAATTTGAGGCCGAGGGCACCCGAAGGTGGGCACGGACCCTTATCCAGGGTCCGTTCATGTCGCAGAATCAGAAATATAAAATTTCGGAAATTAAAATTCTTAGTTTTCTGGGCTTTATTTTATGGGATTTCAAAGACATATAAATAAGAGAGTTCAGAACGTGATTAGGGGTTGGAACGTATCAGACAGAAGGAGGCGGCTAGGAGGAGGATTGAAGACTTGGAAGACGCTCCATCAGAGTTTTTTCTTTCTTTATTCTTTATTTCTATTTTCAATTATTGAGTAGTTTATTTTCAACCAAGTCGGCGTGATTGGGCCGAACAAATTGATGTAGAAAACTTGGATGTTTATTTGGGATTTTTCAGACTTGATTTTATTTTATTGATTGTTAGATTCATATTTGTCTTGTGGATAGTCTGATCAACTGTTTGCTCGCATGTTAATCGATTCCAAGTCGACAGAGGAGGTATTGATTTTGATCACTTTGATAATCAACACATGGTAAAATCGAGTAGAAATAGAATTCGGTTTCAATGTGCAGTTTGGGTGTAAACTGAATTTTCATAAATATTTAATGCATTCAAATTTGATTAGAATTACGAAAGATTAATCCGTCAATATTTGAATAGATTTGATTGTTCTAGAAATAGACCTTTGAACAAGATAGGAGAATTCCCGTAATTTAAGATTAAATTTGAGTCCTGAATCGGCTACATGTTACATGATTTTTTCGGTACCTACGTGTGTCTTGGTTGTCTCGTTTTAATTAAATTTTCCTTTAAACTGTCACAGGGGCTATGCAATGCAGCGAAATATTGCAAACTTTTTCCAAACCTTGTGCGGGTAGACTTGCACGCACTCAAGCTTATCACCCTCTCTCACGTTTTGCACTTGTGTTTGATTATATTTTCTGTTTAATTCTTCTTTCTATGTCCCATTTACTAGCAAATCATGCAATCAATCCATAAATATTGCTGATACTCTATATCTTAATTTCTATCAATTACAAGCCAGAACTTCAAAATACACTAAATATGTACATTAAATGATAAAAAATTCTCAAATCTCGACTCAAAGGAACTTGCTCAAATCAAGATCATCCAAAATTACATATTCTGAATGACAAAATCTGCTAAGTGATACCAACTCACTTGCATCATAAAACTCAAGAAGAAAGAATCAAATCAGACTCTAGCAAAGAAATAAGAGTCAATCAAGATCGATCGAGGTCGAATAACAAAAACATCAGAATTGATATCAAGAGATTCAAGAATCATGATTTCTATAATGTAATAGCTTCAGCAAAATTAAAGAGAAAGCTCAACTGTAACTGATTTTTCTTATTCTCTATTGATATGATTTTACCTATTAATTCCTTTTTGACAATAGTCAAATATTATCTTTTTGACTTAACTTGTTGTCATAGAATTAATAATCACTTCGGTCCTAGAATAATTCTTTGCTAATCACTATTCTGCTGTTTCTGGAGTTCTTCAGTTCAAGTAGTGCTCTTCTATACGAGTTGTCATAAAACTTTCGTACTAGACACCACTCTCTATATAGAACTTCTTTCATCGAAAGGTCGGCATATGTCATCTGAATATTTTTGTACATTCTAACCACTGACATATCTGTCAATTCTAGGCTAGTTTTTTTTACTGATCTAGTACATCTACTAGAATTCTTCCGACACTCTTCTACATTCATCTTGATATAACCAGTACCAAATAAAAGGAATCATACTTTCTGAAACTCATATAATAAATCTCTAGTCATTTCTATTGCCGATCTAACTGAATCACTACACAGAAAACAATCAACTGTTAACTGGTACTCAGTTATTGCATTACTATTTATAATGCATCTTAACTTAATACCCAAAACTGTTATTATCACATTCAATCTTATTTCCTCAAATCTATATTGTATCTTTTTTGTTTAATCTTTCAAATGCATTTCATCTACTCAAAGGCACAATCTCAGCAAATACACTTAATAAAGGCTCAATAGATAAGGATTGTAGCATAACAAATCACTGTTCTATGAATGTATGCAATACAATCAATATATGAGCAGATTCAGTCAATTACTCAATTACCTGCAATCTCATTATCTGGTGCAACTTGAGCCTCAGTTTCTGTACTTGCTTATTTCCTATGACACAATATGTCGGACAAATAAATAATTTAAACGACAATTAAATTAGAAATGGCTAATCCTCACCCGTTTGTAGTCTTCGTTTGTTGATTCTTCCAACTCTTTCTGCAGCTGCTTCAGACAGATCTGCTTGTCGTTCAGCAATCAACCTTTGTCTCTCTAAAGCAAAAGGCGACTCTACATTTTCCCCGGCTTCAATTTCACCACCTATAATATCTTGGAAATCGTCTTCAGCTCCACAATGTGGTTCAGATAGAAGAGACTCTTCCACTGGTAATCTTGGCTCTAGATAAAAACTCAAAGTCGCTGGGATAACAATGGGAATAAATAATATAACCAACAGAATCACCATGAAAATTCTAACAACGGTTTCGCTTAAACCAACTAGATCCTGCACGAGCATTACCCCCATCAAATAAGCAGCCAAAAGGAGGAATATTCTATAGATAATCGAGAAATTAAACCCATCGGACGACTGTGTTTGCCTGTGACCTCTAACAGGCCTGATAAAGAACATCAGAGCAATTATCACAATGTTGGCCCAACCACAACCATAAATATAAGTGATGCATGGTCAGGAGAATGGACCAGTGTATAGAACTGTGTCAAGATTGCACCACTCAACCCAGCAAAACCCTTGAGTATTCCCACAACAGGACCACGGCTTTTGGGAAAGTTTTGCACACAATAGACCAATGCTGCCGTGTTGAAGTAGGTTTTGCCATTAGCTCCCACAAAAATAAGGATACACATCTAACAATTTGTCAAGAAATAATGCTTCACTTCTCAGAAAACTTTAGATGCAAACCAAAGGTCATGGTAGTCATTCGATTCTAAATGAGATTCGGTAAATAAAAAAACAACTAAAGCTGTGCAGCAGATGTCGTGGTAAAAACAAAATAGAGTGTATATCAGCTTGAAACAAAATGAAGACTTTTTCCTGCATTTGTATAAGGCTTTTTTACAGCAACTTTCTACTCGCCAGCCTCCAGTTACGCATGATAAATTTATTCCCCAAAAATCTAGTGCCGTGAAAATACTTAGAGAAAAGTTGAATTTTGACACGAACTTTGATCAAACTGAGGATTGATCATATAAAACTAAATGGATTGAAAAAAGATGATGAAAGACAGTAAGCCAACAGTTGAAAAGGACTTGGCCCCCTGTTAAAACATCATACAGAACATTGAGATCAACTCAACATCGTATAAACCACACTAAAATCAAAATAAACCAAAGATCAACATTTACTGATGATTTCAGATCAACAATAAAAAACAACAATCAAATCGAATGATCAAATGACATTTCATAAGAACAAGCGTAAAAATGATACTCACAGCCCATAACGGCAGAACTGGAGCTCTGCCCGTCACAATAAGCCAAATCCAACCGTACCCAACAAAATTCTGTATCACACCAACAAGTAGAACACCCCACAAGGGCAAAATTTTAGATAAACTTCCAGCGGAAAGTCCGACGCTGCCCCCCAAGTCTTTAGCAACCCCTAAACTCGCAACTTGCCTTTGATCATAGTTTAAAGCACTCTTGATGACAGGTGAAATGCTACCAAACAAATACCCAGTTCCAGCCCAAGATTGCATCCACACTGCAGCCACAAAAACCAGCCATCTGCTATGGAAAAATAAATGGATCCTCTCCGTGAAATAACCCATAATCAGCTCTTTAACATCAATCTAAAATTTTGTACTATCATGTGGACTTCTGAAAAAATAGGGGTTATTTGCATATTTTGGTCTGAATGAGTGGAATCTTCACTAATGATCTAGTGATCGTGAGGGGGTCAATTATTGAATGGCTGAAGTGAATGAGATTGCAGCCATACACTCCAACTAAGATAAATCCCCATGGATTAATATACATTGTTGCAAAGAGGAGCTAATTATTCCTGCAATATTAATGGGTGAAAATGAAAGAGTGGGTGCCCGGTGAGCCAACTTGTGGCTAAGGGCTTTGATGACTCTTTGTATAAACAATCTTTTGTTTAATATAATTTACACTTTTATAAAGGCGTTTACTTTATCTTTTATCATATTATTATGTTGTGACATACTATAAGATGTTTAGATGAAGACCTTGAATATACTATAGTGTATGTAAGATGTGGTAGAACATAGGGATGGCTATCATGAAACACATCTTATAGTCACTGTATATTCTAAACAGTTCCTAGTCGATTGAGTCATCCGTTAATAAGGATAAGGATCACTCGAGATTGAGACTAGCATTTGCGATGCCGAGTACCACGTTTCATTGGTATGGAACATAGAGATGTTCAAAGCATGCAAATGGATATTCATACGATGAATGATCGAACTACCCTATCCGGACTTTCCAAGTGGTTATCACTTATCGAGTGGATAAAGTCCGCGGTTTTGGTTGTACACCATTAGTCCTTACTACTTGAAACATCATTGAGACTCTATATGCTAGTACTGTGCTTTGACTCGTTTACCGACTCTATTGGGGTCATCAGGTGTCGGGATTGGGTACAGTTACGACACATATAGGAGTCAATGCTTTGTTGTCAAGGATTCACCACATACTTGCTAGTGTGGATATCCTATGCAATCTGAGGAGATATTAGTGTGACGAATCTCTGGCCAGAGTACATGATGTGTTTAAGAAATGGTTTCTTAGTAGCACATGCGATGTCACTATTTGATCTTCAAGATGTATTGCATAGTTATCGAATCTCGAACGACTCTCGATTTACCAATGGTTGTTGATTCGATCGGGATATTTGGATGAAGGGACCGTACTGTACGCTAACCAAAATCTATTGGTTCTTGCAGGCACTATCAGTGATACCTAGGGAATCATGGGGCGATGTTGCTAGGCGCTCTTACCATGATTCGATGGGCAAGTCGGAAATTGTTGTTCCGAGTCACAAGGAGTTGTGAGCCCACGGCTAGTGCTACAACTTAAATTGTAATTCACCCAAGTGTAGGTTGTCTGCAAGTAATATACTCGTGAGTACGAGATCGATCCACGGAGAGGATGTTGTAAGTTTAATTTTAGCAATAATATATTATAGATGAAAATATTATTATAAAACTTCAAATACACAAATTATAAAATTGTCAAGGTTTCAAAGGTTCATTGTTGGTTTATTTAAGATTGCTTAATAAAAATTAAATAAAGAAACTAAAATAAAAATAAACATAAAAGAACAATGAAATATTTAAACAAGTATATCATATAATATAGTTCCCACTATATTAATATCAGATTAACCGATATTTAATACATGGTACCCATAATATATATATAGATGAATAAATATAAACATAAAAAGAACAATTAAATATTTAAACAAGTATATCATATAATATAGTTCCCACTATATTAATATCCACCGATATTTAATACATGGTACCCATAATATATATATAAATGCATAAATATAAATTGACATAAAAGTAAATGTTAGATCAAATCACAATATTTTATTTAGAACAACCGGCAGAGCCACGCTATCGTCTAAATAAAATATATGACTTTATGTTAGATGCGATAAAGTAAATGTTAGTTGCGGAAAAGTAAAAGTTAGATGCGAGAAAGTAAATGTTAGTTGCGGAAAAATAAATGTTAGTTGCGATAAAGTAAAAGTTAGATGCGATAAAGTAAATGTTAGTTCAAATCACAATATATTATTTAGAACAACCGACAGTGTCACGCTATCGTCTAAATAATATATATGACTTTATTATAAATAGATACATATATTTATAGTATATAATTATTGTAGTAATTATTGTATCATATTTGACAACAAATCAAGGTAACCACATTCAAGGTACCAAGCATTTGATGTAAATAGATAACAACAAATCATCCAAAATTATACCTACAAATAAAGATCAATTAGTAAAAATAAAAATAGAAAAGAAAAGAATATACAAAATATAGACAATCTTACTTGACCAACAATGAAACCTTTTCACCTTGACATAAAAAGATTTAGCTTTCCATGAACATGAAACTCAAGAATAAAGATAAAAGAAATTTCATACTTGAACTTGAGAAACTTGCACACTCAAACTTTTATTCTCACACACACAATATTTATTTTACAAATGAAGAATTCTCTACACTCTTGCACACTACAAAGCTTATACAACACATCTATTTATAGGCCAAATGAGAGCAAGAGTCCAAGGCTCATTAAATGTGAAATAGTAAAGTTGGTGGGTGCTTGTCTCCTTGAATGTCAATACCATGACCCAACTTTAATTGGCATGTTTGATGCCTTAGACCACCGATTCAGCCTTTCTTTTCAACATAGAACACGTAGGATATTTTGTGTAGATGTGTTTGGACAACTCATTCACCCCTTTTGGATAACATATGAAATACTTATGATATGTTTACTCCAAGCTGGTCATAGTAAAAGTAAATCTATCTCCATTTTGATGTTTGATTATTTTGATCATCTTAATGAAGTTTTTGGAATTTCTTGTCTTCTACAAAGTTGAAGATGCCTCTTTTGTGATTCTACAGGTTTTGAGATTACTCCATTATGACCTCTGTAGCTTGAGTAATTTTATTTTTACCAAACCTGCGTAAACCGTAAAATACAACATTTTAGTAAAACATTTAAATATAAACACATAACACTAAAATAATACAACTTCATAATTTTAATTAAACTTAAATTTTAAAACACACTTTTTAACATATAAATAATTACAAATTTTAAGTTTCATCACACCCCCAAACCGGCTAATTACTAGTCCCTTAGTAATAAAATATCATAAAATATCATAAAATATCATAAAATCACAAGTTAGATTTTTATTCCTTAATATATATATTCAAATTTGCAAACTTTAAAATTTTAAAAAAACACACTTGTGAGGAGATCATATGTTTATTTATAAATCTCATTATCAACCAATATATTAATATGTAATTGGATGGGCTATACATATATATTTCACACAATATCAAAATAGTAAATATATATAATTTTTTTTTTTTTTTTACATAAATATTTTCTAAAAACTTTGAGAATAATATAATTAAAAGGATAATAGAAATCATTTTCATAACATGTATATCATCAGGAATATTAATGTAAAAGTCTCAACTCCATATTCTCTCGGGTTAAAGTATTTCATATATAGCTGTTTTTCACTCGTGGAGTTGGAAGAAAATTATACACTCTTTGAAAATGGCTAGTAAAGCAGACAATCAAATAACCTAATATTGAAAATAAGATAGGATGATTTACAAAGAATAAACCCATTTTTTTTGTTTTTTTGTTTTTTTGTTTTTTTGTTTTTTTTTTTTTTTTTGCTTGGCTGCAAAATTGTTTTTACATAATCAAATACCTCCAATAAACTTTGAAAATGTAACATTTTTTTTTCAAAGTTTATTTATTTTTTTATTTTTTATGAGGTAAATCTATTACATTAATAATTATAGTAGAGATATTAATACTCTACATCTTTACAATCAAACTTCAAACAACTTTGCAGCCAATTTTCAATTTTTTTTTCTTTTTTTTTTTTAAAATGGGTTTAATCTAGTAATCAACCATTTCTTAATAATCAATAAAAGCTTATAAGTTGTTTTCTCAATTCTTACCCCTCACTCACAAAATTTATGTGAGTAACTACTGCACTTTTACAAATTAATTCCCTCAATTATACATGTTATTATTTATTCAATCAATATCACTTTAATTATATACTCATAAAAGTTTTAAAAAATATGTATTTGAAAACACACAATTATATATTATTTATAACTTATATCCCATCAATTATATATTTTTTATTAAATTGATAAAAAGAATAATAAATAAACATCTATACAAAAAGACTTCATTTTCTTAGTAGTTTGCAATTTAAATATATACGGAATATTAAAATCTAATCTATTGTGATAAAATGATAAATAAAAACTAATGCGTGTCAGGAGTTTTTGACTCCTTACTCTGCCATTGAAAAAGAAAAATAATATTATTATAGAAATATATTTTTTTTAAATTTTAATTTTTTTTTTTTTTTTTTTTTTTTTTTTTTTTTTTTTTAGAGATAAACCCTCCCTCAAACCTGAATATGACATTGTTTTTAATTTTTTTTTTTTTTTTTAATAAAGAGTACATGATGAAAGAGATATCACCTGGAATTATTGAAGATGAGGAACAAACACAAACCATTTCATGACATGTTGAATCAATGATGACTTCAACGTCTTCTTATGAGTTGAGGGTTGGCTTCCCATCCAATTTTCTTATAAATTGGCAAATAGGGTCTTTTTTAGTCAGATTCCCAAGACCATTACCATGACGCTGCGCTTGGAATAGTTTCCATAAACGGAGAAGTTGACCTTGTACATATCCACTAGAATGCGTCTCAAGAGTCAATGAGATATCATCCAATGACTCTTTACTCAGCCCATTCTTAATGAAATCAATTTTATCTTCTCTATTTGTGGAAACACATCCCAAAGATCTGCATCGTTTGTTACAAGTCCATCTGGCACATTTATGACAAACATCTAACCCTTTTGCCCTCCTTTTCTTCGCATAGGTGCTTTTTCCTAGTCCAGACATATTTCGAACAAGTAAGAATTTTGGAACTTCACCACCTAATCGAACCTTGGCTTCAATTATAAGACGAATATCCTCCGGGATTCCTTTTTGCATAAGCATTCTCAATCTTTCACATCTGCCTTCATAAATCATTCTCAGAACTTTTTTAGAAACAGATGGAAAATATTTACCAAGTTTTTTGATATCTTCATCCATAATATATATTTATATATATATATATATATTCAATTATTTTGGGAAATTGAAATAAAACCGACTGAAAGTAGTCACGGAGTACCGTTATCCGCCACTTAACCGGGAAGTGAACTCAATTCTGCAAAAATAAAATAAAAATATAAGTAACAATTAAGTTGGATCATATAAAGGCATAAACTCTTCATTAAGAACTTCATTTTCTATAAACGGTTTAAGTCTTTGCCCATTAACTTTAAATACATTATTATTTTTAGGATTTTCAACATCAACAGCACCATGAGGATAGACAAATTTAACAATAAATGGTCCAGACCATCGCGATCTAAGTTTTCCTGGAAACAAATGCAAGCGAGAATTATAAAGTAAAACTTTTTTTCCGATTTCAAAAGATTTTCTCATAATATTTTTATCATGAAATGCTTTTGTTTTATCTTTATAAATCTTTGCATTTTCATATGCATCATTTCTTAATTCTTCTAGTTCATTTAATTGCAATTTTCTTGATTTAGATGCATCATCTAAATTAGTATTAAATGCTTTAATTGCCCAATAAGCTTTATGTTCAATTTCAACAGGTAAATGACAATGCTTTCCAAAAACTAATCTATATGGTGACATCCCCAATGATGTTTTAAATGCAGTTCTATATGCCCATAATGCATCACTTAATCTTAAAGACCAATCTTTTCGATTTGGATTGACTGTTTTTTTCCAAAATTTGTTTTATTTCTTTATTTGCAAGTTCAACCTGACCATTCGTTTGAGGGTGATATGGAGTAGAAACTTTATGTGTAATACCATATTTTCTTAACAACGAAGAAAATGATTTATTTATAAAATGACTTCCCCCATCACTTATTATAGCTCTAGGTATTCCAAATCGACTAAAAATATTTTCTTTCAAAAATTTTATCACAACTTTATGATCATTAGTTCTACATGCAATTGCTTCAATCCATTTTGAAACATAATCGACAGCTACTAAAATATAAGTGAATCCAAAAGATAATGGAAATGGACCCATAAAATCTATTCCCCAACTGTCAAATATTTCAATAATCATGATTGGATTTAAAGGCATCATGTTTCGTTTTGAAATTGAACCCATTTTCTGACAATTTTCACAAGATTTGCAAAATGAATGTGTATCTTTGAATAAAGAAGGCCAATAAAATCCACATTGAAAGATTTTTGCAGCTGTTTTCTTTGACGAAAAATGACCTCCACATGCCTCAGAATGACAAAATTTAATGACACTACTTACCTCATTGTCGGGTATGCATCGTCGAAAAATTTGATCAGGACAATACTTAAACAAATAAGGATCATCCCAATAAAATTTTTTGACCTCTTTCAAGAATTTATTTTTATCTTGTGAACTCCAATGAGAAGGCATTTTATTTGTCACAAGAAAATTTACAATATTAGCAAACCAAGGCATAGTAGTAGCATAAAATAGTTGATCATCCGGAAAATTTTCATTTATTGGTATTTCATTTTGAGATGATTCAAAAATTATTCTTGATAAATGATCGGCTACTACATTTTCTTTTCCTTTTTTATCTTTTATTACAAGATCAAATTCTTGTAACAACAAAATCCATCTTATTAATCTCGGCTTAGCATCTTGTTTATTTGATAAATATTTTATGGCAGAATGATCAGTGTAAACAATAGTAGTAGAACCAATTAAATAGGATCGAAATTTATCTAATGCAAACACTACTGAAAGTAATTCTTTTTCAGTTGTTGAATAATTGATTTGAGCACTATTTAAGGTTCTACTTGCATAATAGATCACATAAGGTTTACCTTCTTTTCTTTGTCCTAACACGGCTCCTACAGCATAATCACTTGCATCACACATTAATTCAAATGGTAAAGACCAATCAGGAGGTTGTAAAATAGGTGATGTAGTTAAAAGATTAATTATTTTTTTAAAAGCAGTTTCACATTCTTGAGTCCATTCAAATTGTGCATCTTTTGTTAAAAGATTTGAAATTGGTTTCGATATTATGCTAAAATTTTTTATAAATCTTCTATAAAATCCCGCATGACCCAAAAATGATCGAATTTCTTTGATCGTGTTTGGTGATGGTAAATTAGCAATAACATCAACCTTAGCTTTATCAACTTCAATTCCTTTTTCAGATATGACATGCCCTAACACAATTCCGGATTTAACCATGTAGTGACATTTTTCCCAATTTAAAACAAGATTTTTTTCTTCACATCTTTTTAAAACTTCTTCCAAATTTTTAAGACAGTTTTCAAATGAGTTTCCAAAAACAGTTATATCATCCATAAAAACTTCCACAAATTCTTCAATCATGTCACTAAAAATACTTAGCATGCATCTTTGAAAAGTAGCCGGGGCATTACATAAACCAAATGGCATTCTTTTAAAAGCAAAAGTTCCGAACGGACAAGTGAAAGTAGTTTTTTCTTGATCTTCTAATGATATTGGTATTTGATAATACCCCGAATACCCATCAAGAAAACAATAATAAGGATTACCTGCCACTTTCTCTAAAATTTGATCTAAAAATGGTAACGGAAAGTGATCTTTTCTAGTTGCATCATTTAATTTTCTATAATCAATGCACATACGCCAACTAGATGGAATCCTAGCTTGTAATAATTCTCCCTTTTCATTTTTTATAACAGTGATGCCTGATTTTTTTGGTACTACTTGTGTTGGACTTACCCATTTACTATCCGAGATTGGATAAATAATTCCGGCATCTAATAGTTTTAAAACTTCATTTTTAACAACTTCTTTCATGTGTGGATTTAATCTTCTTTGTGGTTGTTGATATGTTTTAGCATTTTCTTCCAAATGAATTCTATGTGTGCAGATTAAAGGATTTATACCTTTTATATCTTGCAAAGTCCATCCAATTGCATTTTTGTGTGTTTTTTAAGTAGTGTTATTAAATCTTCTTCTTGTTTTGGTAAGAGGGTAGAAGATATTACAATAGGATATGTTTGATTTTCACCAAGAAAAGCATATTTTAGTTCTATTGGCAAGGGTTTTAATTCAAGTTTTGGATGATCATTTTCTTTTACTTCTTCAAGTTCATTAATTTCTTCAAATAAATTTGATTTAAAAACATTTTTTGAATCAAAACTTTCCACTAAACAAACTTCAGATTGTTGATTTAAGTTTTCTTGGTGTATATTTTCTTCCACAATTGTTTCTATTGCATTATCATCTTCATCTTCATTAATACTTGGTTGTTTACATAAATTGAACACATTAAGTTCTAAAGTCATATTTCCAAAAGACAATTTCATTATTCCATTTCGACAATTAATTAAAGCATTTGAAGTTGCTAGAAATGGACGTCCCAATATTACTGGAATTTCGTTATGTACTTCTATTGGTTGTGTATCCAAGACAATAAAATCCACAGGATATATGAATTTATCGACTTGAACTAACACATCTTCTACGATACCTCTAGGTATTTTGATTGACCTATCGGCTAGTAAAAGAGTAACAGATGTAGGTTTTAAATCTCCCAACTTAAGCTTTTCATAAACTGAATAAGGAATTAAATTCACACTTGCTCCCAAATCTAACAAAGCTTTTTTAATTTTATTTTTTCCAATAATACATGAAATTGTTGGACAACCGGGATCTTTATATTTCAAGGTAGAATTATTTTGAATAATAGAGCTTACTTGCTCCGTTAAGAATGCTTTCTTCTTTACATGCAATTGTCTTTTTACAGTACATAAATCTTTTAAAAACTTTGCATAAGAAGGAACTTGTTTAATAGCATCTAATAATGGAATATTTATTTTTACTTGTTTAAAAACTTCATAAATATCAGAATCATTTTTTTGTTTTTTATTATTTACTAATGCATGAGGAAAAGGAACATGTTTATTTATTTTATCATCAATTTTCTTAATCTTAGGACTCAAAGTATCATCTTTCTCGAAAGTATCAAGATTTTCATCCTTACTCTTTGAGTTTGACTGATCTTTGTTTTCATCACTATATGGATCATTAACTATTTTACCACTTCTAAGAGTAATAACAGATTTTACTTGATCAAATTTTTCTTGATTTTGATTTTTAGGATTAGGTTGTGGTTGAGATGGAAATTTTCCTTTTTCATGAATATTAAGTGCAGATGCAAATTTTGCAAGAGTTTCTTTCAAATCATTCATAGATTGAATGTTTTGAATATTGATAGACTCTTGCTTTTGAATGTATGCATGAATTTCATCTTCAAAATTTTTTCTTGGAGGTGGAATATAAGGAGCATAACCTTGATGATTTTGGTTATTTTGAAGAGGTTGTTGTGAAGGTTGTGCATTATTATCGTTCCTCCAACTAAAATTGGGATGATTTCTCCAACCAGGATTGTATGTTTGTGAAAAAGGATCTAATGTTGGTTTTTTAAAATTGTTAACATAATTGGCTTGTTCATGGAGACATTCTTTAAATGAAGGCAAAGTAGGACAATTTTTTGTAAGATGATCATGTGTGTCACATATATGACAAACAATTTCTTGAACACTTTTTAATTGATCACTCTTTTTCATTTCTAATGACTCGATTTTTCTTGCTAAAGATGCAAGTTTAGCTTGAACATCTACATCATCTTTAAGATGATAAATACCACCCCCATTTGTTGAATTATTGGTTTTACTTGGTGGTTCAATTGAGCCTATATTATCCCAATTTTGAGCATTTTCTGCTAATGACTCCAAATATTCCATAGCTTCATTTGGGTTTTTATCTTCAAAAGTTCCATTACACATGAATTCTATCATTTGCCTATCTTTAGGTATTAAACCTTCATAAAAGTGAGAAATTATTCTCCATATTTCAAAACCATGATGTGGGCATGTATTGAGTAACTCTTTATATCTATCCCAACATTGATAAAATGTTTCCCCTTGTTTTTGAGAAAAAGTTGTAATTTGTCTTTTAAAAGAGTTTGTTCTATGGGAAGGAAAAAACTTTTTTAGAAATTGTTGTTGCATTTCTTCCCATGATCTTATTGAACTTGATCTCAAATTTTGCAACCATGTTTTAGCTTTATCTTTTAAGGAAAAAGGGAAAAGCTTTAATCGAACAGTATCCATGCTACAATTTTGATCATTATAAGTGTTGCAAACCTCCTCAAATTCTCTTAAATGCAAATATGGATTTTCAGAATCTAAGCCATGAAAATTTGGTAAAAGTTGAATGACTTGTGGCTTAAAATTGAAATTAGATGCATCAGGAGGAAAAACTAAACAAGATGGTGTACTAGTTCTTATTGGATTCATATGGTGCCTAAGTGTTCTTGGTTGTTCATGTTCTTGATGATGATTATTATTATTATTATCATCTTGATTATTAGAATTATCGTCCATGTTTAAAATATTTTCAGTTACTCGAACAAGTCTACCACTTTGTTTACGACTCCAAACAATCATACAATTAAAAACAACATACTATTTACATAATAACAAAATTAAACTTAATTTATACCTCCCCGGAAACGGCGCCAAAAACTTGCTACAACTTAAATTGTAATTCACCCAAGTGTAGGTTGTCTGCAAGTAATATACTCGTGAGTACGAGATCGATCCACGGAGAGGATGTTGTAAGTTTAATTTTAGCAATAATATATTATAGATGAAAATATTATTATAAAACTTCAAATACACAAATTATAAAATTGTCAAGGTTTCAAAGGTTCATTGTTGGTTTATTTAAGATTGCTTAATAAAAATTAAATAAAAGAAACTAAAATAAAAATAAACATAAAAGAACAATGAAATATTTAAACAAGTATATCATATAATATAGTTCCCACTATATTAATATCAGATTAACCGATATTTAATACATGGTACCCATAATATATATATAGATGAATAAATATAAACATAAAAAGAACAATTAAATATTTAAACAAGTATATCATATAATATAGTTCCCACTATATTAATATCCACCGATATTTAATACATGGTACCCATAATATATATATAAATGCATAAATATAAATTGACATAAAAGTAAATGTTAGATCAAATCACAATATTTTATTTAGAACAACCGGCAGAGCCACGCTATCGTCTAAATAAAATATATGACTTTATGTTAGATGCGATAAAGTAAATGTTAGTTGCGGAAAAGTAAAAGTTAGATGCGAGAAAGTAAATGTTAGTTGCGGAAAAATAAATGTTAGTTGCGATAAAGTAAAAGTTAGATGCGATAAAGTAAATGTTAGTTCAAATCACAATATATTATTTAGAACAACCGACAGTGTCACGCTATCGTCTAAATAATATATATGACTTTATTATAAATAGATACATATATTTATAGTATATAATTATTGTAGTAATTATTGTATCATATTTGACAACAAATCAAGGTAACCACATTCAAGGTACCAAGCATTTGATGTAAATAGATAACAACAAATCATCCAAAATTATACCTACAAATAAAGATCAATTAGTAAAAATAAAAATAGAAAAGAAAAGAATATACAAAATATAGACAATCTTACTTGACCAACAATGAAACCTTTTCACCTTGACATAAAAAGATTTAGCTTTCCATGAACATGAAACTCAAGAATAAAGATAAAAGAAATTTCATACTTGAACTTGAGAAACTTGCACACTCAAACTTTTATTCTCACACACACAATATTTATTTTACAAATGAAGAATTCTCTACACTCTTGCACACTACAAAGCTTATACAACACATCTATTTATAGGCCAAATGAGAGCAAGAGTCCAAGGCTCATTAAATGTGAAATAGTAAAGTTGGTGGGTGCTTGTCTCCTTGAATGTCAATACCATGACCCAACTTTAATTGGCATGTTTGATGCCTTAGACCACCGATTCAGCCTTTCTTTTCAACATAGAACACGTAGGATATTTTGTGTAGATGTGTTTGGACAACTCATTCACCCCTTTTGGATAACATATGAAATACTTATGATATGTTTACTCCAAGCTGGTCATAGTAAAAGTAAATCTATCTCCATTTTGATGTTTGATTATTTTGATCATCTTAATGAAGTTTTTGGAATTTCTTGTCTTCTACAAAGTTGAAGATGCCTCTTTTGTGATTCTACAGGTTTTGAGATTACTCCATTATGACCTCTGTAGCTTGAGTAATTTTATTTTTACCAAACCTGCGTAAACCGTAAAATACAACATTTTAGTAAAACATTTAAATATAAACACATAACACTAAAATAATACAACTTCATAATTTTAATTAAACTTAAATTTTAAAACACACTTTTTAACATATAAATAATTACAAATTTTAAGTTTCATCAGCTAGCTGTATCCCTGAACCATTGAGGGTCATACAGAGTAATGGATTTTTAATCCCCGTTGAGATAGTTAAATTTAAAGAGTTAAATTTAATGAACAAAGAAGTGGGACTTCTTATTTAAGAGTAGAGGAGTAAGATTTCCTAAAATAACATAGGGATGGGCATTTTTGGAAACCACTGAATTCGGATTCAGAAAATTTATCTTGACTTTAAAAGGTGCAGAAATGGTTTCTGTGCACATTGGTGAAATCGGTTTATCAATCGGAGTCATGATGAATTTTATATTAATTTTTGAACATGCGGGCTTTGCTTGTCAGGCTTGAACTTATGACTAATGGGCCCTAAGCTGTTAGCAGCCCACATTATAAATAAGTTATTGCAGTACAGAAATTACACAACAGAGGTCACAAAATAATTTTCGAAAACCCTGGTTTTTCCTACTGTGGCCGCCGCCCCCTCTCCCTTCTCTGCTCGAAAAATCCAGCCTGTGAATTTTGAATTTGCAGTCTGGTTTAACGGATCAAATTCGTTAATTCTCTTCGTAGAAACTTCTGATAGATTTTCTAGTGCAATATATCAGAGGGATTAAATCTCTGTTCGTGGAACTGATTGAAGAACAGTTCGTCCATCAGTTCCTGGGATATACAACAAGAGCAGAGTAATCTGTTGGTGTCCATAATCTCGATTCGAGATTGGAGGTAAAAATTTAATTGTGATTTAATTTTTACACGCACAATTTAATCGTAAAGTTTTGATACCCATTATGGAATCGTTCCATATAAAATTTTTAAACTTCCGCTGCACCGGGTATCAATCCTGATTGATCTGATCACCGTTCTCCAACAGTGGTATCAGAGCCAGGTTGCTCAAATCAAGCGATTAAATTAATCGATTGTACAAAAAATTTTTAAGCCTCGGTTTTTGAAACAAAATAAATTTTTTAAAATAAAATTTTTTTTTCGGGCAAAACACGGGCTGCGATGGTCGCTGCCCAGGTCAGCGCACAACGCTACCCAGCGCAGCGCTGGGCGCTGCACAGGGCAGCGCTCGGCACTGCCCAGGGCAGCGATCGTTGCTGCCCGGCCCGAGCCCCTTTGGGGCGCGGGCAGCCCGGGAGCGTCCCGGGCGGCCCGGGAAAAAAAATTAATTTTTTATTTTAAATTAAAATTTTAATATGTTAAAATTCTATTTTTGGTCCGATCGAAAATTGTTTTTGATTGGTCCACGATGCGTCGGATCGAATTGTTCGAGTCCGAAAATTTTAAAATTGATTTTTGGATAAATTTGAATTTTTGGAAAATTTATAGATTTTATCCGTTAAATCAGATTTTATGAAATTAATTATTTTTGGTACAATTGATGATAAGATATGATCTTATGGAAATATTGAGTAAAATATGATTTTATGTATAAAATTGGATTTTATATGTAAAATATGATTTTATTTGATAAAAAGATAAAATATGATTTTGTATGTAAAATAAGATTTTATATATGGAATATGATTTTATCCTTTTAATTTAAATTGTCATTGCATGTTATCCAATAAATTAATTTTAAATTAAATATTATTGGATAAGGATGATCGATTGCCATGACCAATTTTGTAGGTGTATGTTAGGAATTTACATTCGTTTTTATTGTTGTTGGATTTATTAATGGGCCTGGTTTATGGCCCAATATGAATTGTCATATGTAATAAAAGTGGGCCTGGTTTATGGCCCGTTCCCACCCCTTAAAATGTATCCCCTACTTATCATAGTTATTTATTGTAAATACATTAGTGATAAGTGTATTTTATACACTTAATTTATATATGATCTTAATTGTTAAATATTTGTTTCGAGCAGATTTATGTGGGTATTGTGTTGTTTTTGTGATTGTAGGAAATTCTTGAGATTTTGTGAATTATGGAATATTGTGGAGAAAAGAAAATAATAAAAGAAAAGAAAAGAAACGTACAGACTAAGAAGAAGAGGAATGAAAAGGAATAGTGATGGGCTTCTTTATTGGGCTTAAATGATTAGCGCTTCTTTAAGCGCTAATGGGAAAAAAAAGCAAGCGCTATCGCGCTTTAGAGGAGAAGATTGAGAAACCTCGACAGAGGGTTATACGCGGGCGCGTGATTTCTGGAGTGGGCGCTTGTCGCCAATTTCTGAACTTGGAAATATTTTATCGAAAGGAAACTTCTATATTTTGTGGGCTTTTGAGTGGGCTTTGGGAGACGATATAAAAGACAATTTTTCATCAGACTAAGAGGGGGAGCCGCCACACACGTACAAAAGAGAAATCAGAGAGTTGATTGTGAGATTTTTCTGGGATTTTATAGAGCTTCATCGTGAAGAACGAAGACGGAGTTTGATCGACCGGACATGGCGTCGACAACGGATTTGTTTATTTTATATTTTATTTTATTCTGAACATGTTTGGATTTATTATTTATTGTTTTCAGAATTTTATTATGAACTAACTTTTTAGAGTCTAGAGGTCGGATGGAACCTGGTGTAGACACTTTCTTGAATTCTTGATTTTATTGGATTGAATTTCTTATAGATTAATTGTTTTTTTCTAGAATTGATTGTCTTTTCAATTATCTGATCAATAATTGATTTGTAATATTTATTTGAAATCTGGCACTCGGGAGAGGAGATTTTGAATAGGACCATTGGAAAATACACTGTTAATTGTTTATATCGCTCGGGAGAGTGTATAATTTTAACAGAGCTTATAAAGAGAACATTGTTTTGAATTGATCATTGCAAGTAGATTCTTAATAGGGATATTGGAATTGAATTGTAGTTGATATACTTTATTCGGCACTCGGGAGAGGGAATAATACACGTAAGTGTTTTTGGCTATTAATTCTCTGAAATTCATGAAGATTAATTAATTAGGATTGATTGTTGTTGAAACCAGGTGAAATCTATACCTCTAGACCATTTTCTTGATTGATTATTCCTAAAAGTTGTTTGCGTGCTATCTAAAATCAACTGATTATTTATTTTTAATTGCAAAATTCTTGATTATTGATTTTCTAGATAAAGTTTGGACTATTCTAATTACAAGCACTATTATTTTCATTTTACTCCCTGAGGGATCGATACTTAATTTTATCACTATATTAAAACTTGACACTCGTACGCTTGCGAGGAAAATTCACAACAAGTTTTTGGCGCCGTTGCCGGGGAGTAAATTTGATTATTTTTTAGTCTTGTTACCAATTAGTCTAGATTTTAATTTAGAGTTTTTTATTTTAATTTTAAGTTGCTAATTAATTTCTTCTTATTTTTAATTGCAGTCTATGCGACGATCTCAAAGTTCTAATTCTCTAGTTTTTGATTCGGAGATCGAGCGCACTGCACGTGCTTTGACAAGAGAGAGAAGAGAAGAACTTGAAAGAATGGCTGAACAAGAAGCAAACCAAGCTCCCCTAGTGCCTATTAGAGATCACTTCAGACCAACGATCCAGGCTCACTATTCTGGAATCGCTCGAGGAACTATCAATGCAAACAATTTTGAGCTGAAGCCTGCATTGATCAACATGGTTCAACAGAACCAATTTAATGGGAGCGCCACTGCCGATCCTTATCTACACCTACGCACCTTTTTGGAGATAACCGATACGGTAAAAATTAATGGTGTGTCTGAGGATACTATACGCTTACGCTTGTTTCCGTTTTCTCTCAGGGATCAAGCCAGAAGTTGGTTGCAATCACTGCCGCTTGGAAGCATCACTACTTGGGAGGTGATGACAGAAAAATTTCTTGCAAAATATTTTCCTCCTGCCAAAACCACCCAACTGAAGATCGAGATCATCACCTTCCGGCAGATGGACACTGAACAACTTTACGAGGCGTGGGAAAGGTATAAAAAATTATTAAGACGTTGTCCTAACCACAATTTTGCAGATTGGGAACAGATTGAGTGGTTTTACAACGGACTGAATGCGCCTACGAGAATGAATGTGGACTCAGCGGCTGGAGGTACTATATTTGCAAAGGATCATGTTCAGGCTTATGATATGTTGGAGGAGATGACGGTCAATAGTTTCCAATGGCCATCGGAGCGTATAGGAGTCAAGAAGCCGGCTGGAGTGTATGCAGTGGATCCTCTCACGTCCATCACTGCTCAATTATCTGCATTGACTACACAGGTAGCTTCTTTGAATAAAATTAATGTTGCAGATTCAACTGGAGTTGAAGGATCACTGGCTATAGAGCAAGTCAATTATATAAATCCAAATGGCTACCGAGGTTATGGAGCGTACAGAGGTAATCCTATTTCCAATACTTTTCACCCTAATTTTCGAAATCATGAAGATTTTTCTTATGCTAACAATACTAATAAGGGTGATGGTAAGTTGTCTTTGGAGGATGTGGTTAGTACCTTTGTGCAGGAATCAGGTAAGAGGATGGCAAGAACTGAGTCTCGCCTTGACAGCTTGGAGACGCACATGGCCAACATGGGTGCTGTGTTGCAATCCATGGAAACCAGCATAGGGCAGTTGGTGAATGCACTGAAAGACAACAACCGCAGCCAGTTCCCTAGCAATACTGAGGTAAATCCCAAGGAGCAGTGCAATGCCATCGAAGTGCGGAGTGCCAAAGACGTTGGAGTCCAAATTCCTACTGTTGCAGATAAGAAACTTGAGGAAAAAGTAGAGGAGAACGAGAAGGAGCTTGAATCTGAGCCAAAACCAATGTACAAGCCTTCACTTCCATACCCGCAAAAGTTCAAGAAGAAAGCATTGGACAAGCAATTTTCCAAGTTCTTGGAGATTTTTAAGAAGATTCACATCAACATTCCCTTTGCTGAAGCTTTGGAGCAAATGCCGAATTATGCGAAGTTCATCAAGGAGGTGATGTCCAAGAAGAGGAGGCTGCTAGAGAACGAGGTAGTGAATTTAACAGAAGAGTGCAGTGCGGTGCTCCAAAAGAAGATGCCACAAAAGCTTAAGGATCCAGGGAGTTTTACTATTCCTTGCACTATTGGCTCTTCTTATTTTAATAATGCACTTTGCGATTTAGGAGCTAGCATTAATCTCATGCCTTTGTCTATTTTCAGGAGCTTAGGACTTGGTGAGGTGAAGCCCACCATGATCGCGTTGCAGTTGGCTGATCGATCAATCACATATCCGCTTGGAATCATTGAAGATGTTTTGGTAAAAGTAGATAAATTTATTTTTCCAGCGGATTTTGTTGTGTTAGATATGGAGGAGGATGCAAACATGCCCCTTATATTGGGGAGACCTTTCTTGGCCACTGCCGATGCCAAGATAGAGGTGAAGAGAGGTGCATTATCGATGGGTGTGGACGGTGAGAGTGTAATTTTTAATATATTCATGAAGTCATCTAACACCCCTGTTGAAAAATTATGCTTGATAGAGCCGGTTATGAAGTTGGAGGGTCGTTCAAGAGCCGACATTGCGGTTGATTCATCGAATGAGAGAGCGCCAAAACCACCCAAGAAGGCCACGAAAAAAGCAAAATTTAAAAGGCGGTTCGTGGAATTTATTTGGCGAGTGAAAGAGAAAGGGAAGAATTAATCCGGTGAAAGTCGGGCTGACGACTGTAAACCAAGCGCTTTTTGGGAGGCCACCCAAAATTTTTATTTTATTTTTTATTTATTTTATTATTATTAATTTTTTTTAAATTTTTGCTTTAATTTTTATGTTTATTTTTGCTCATTAGTTAATTTTATGATTTTTGAATTATTGTTGATAATTTTGGAGGCCTAATTTTAAAATTGTTGAATTATTTTTCAGGATTTTGGTCTTCTTGCAGCGCATTATGGGCGCTCGCCCAAGATTGGAGGCGTCCGCTCAAGATTTGGAAGTTGATAACAGAGGTTCATGCGTGCCCGCCTCCACTCTACGCACTGAAGCTACACGAACAGAGCCTCACCATGCGCTATCGCGCAATCCATTAGCGCCTCAGTTAGCACTAACGCGCTCCAAGCTCTCTAACCGCGCTCACCAACAGCGCTATCTTATGCGCTATCGCGCTACTTTACACCGCAACATCAAGCGCTAACGCGCGATTGAACAGCGCTATCGCGCACGCATTACTTCAGGAGTTTAAAAGCCCATTCCAGAGTCCACTCCTCCCAGACTTAAATCACGATCCCTCGTTCGAGTCCACCTTTAAATCTCACGCACTGGCAACGATCATCGTAAATCTTCTACTCAACAAAATATCATCATCTCAAGGATTGTAATTTTAATTACAAGGCAGAGATTCTCAGACTTGGTCTTGCTCCATCTCAACTTGTCGAGAAAGGGGAAATTGAAGAATTTGGAAAATGTATTCGTGAACGGTATAAAAGCTGAAATTTTATCTCTTACATTTGATTTTTGATAAATGTTGTGATTTGAGGCTATTGGGTTGTCTGAGTTGTGGAATGGAGTACGTATGATGCACTGAAATTCTATATCATTGTATTAGTGCCTACCAAGTGTTTGTTGAATTGCTTGGGTTATATTTGAACGTTGGTTGCTGGAATTGTTGGGAGTTTATTGCATTGTTTGAGGCATTTGATTTGAATTGAGTTGAATTAGTGAGTTACAATGCCACCGAAAACCAAAGGGAAAGGAGCAATTTCTTCGTCCTCTGCTGCTTCATATGATAGACATAGATTTTGGAATGCCACAGCAGAGGAGTATTGCTTTGATGTAATGGAGCGAGGGATGCACAAAGAAAGAGGAATGAGTTTGAGAGAGTATAGTGAACCGGCGTTAATTGAAGCTAAGAGAAGAGGTTGGGAGACATTTGTGAGGAGTCCACCAGATGCTGTTATATCATTGATTCATGAGTTTTATGCCAATTTGATGGTCAAAGACGTGAATCTGAAAGTTCGAGTTCGAGGGAAATTGGTGCCTTTTGATAAGAGTACAATTAACCGTCTCTATGAAATGCCGGATTTGGACATTGCAGATGATGAGTATGAGGTATTTAAGAATTAGTCATATCCAGATAACATTGTACTTCAGACCTTGTGTGAGGATGGGGCGGAATGGAAGAAGAATGCGAAGGATGAAGTTGTTACATTTCCATCCATATTTCTTCGACGAGAAGCGAATAATTGGCATGAGTTTGTGGCTGCCAGGATGTTGCCATCTGGGCATACATCCGATGTGACTAAGGTTAGAGCTGGACTGGTGTACTGCATTGTGACAGGGAAATCCGTTGATGCTGGGAGAGTAATTCAGGAGTCTATTATTGCTGCAGTTAGGGGTTCCTCGACTATCAGTTTACCCCACTCGTCTTTGATTACTCAACTTTGCCGGTTAGCTGGTGTTGTGTGGGATGATACAGAGCAAATTCTTCCAATTCGAGGTCCTATAAGAATTACTGGTGCATTGAGACGGGACAAGAAAAAGAAAGCAGCCAGTACTTCTGAACAGGCAGCTGAACCACCGCAACCCTCGGAGCCACTACCACACTTTGAGCCAGCACCTTCCCATTTGGAAGGACCTATGTCACTACCGACACATCCGGCCCCTGAGTATTCTACTCGTGATGATTCTACGGCCGTGCTTTCTCAGATGAAGAAGCAGTGGAAGATGATGCGAGCACATATGACATATATGCATGACTTCACTGCCGCTCTTGCCCAGAATTATCCGCCCACTGTTGTGCCTTATCCAACTCCTCCGCAGTGGTCTTCTGATGATACTACTGCTGCTGCACCTTTGTTCCATGGAGATGATGATGATGACGCCGAGTTCTGATGCTCGGTGTCGAAGGTATGAGTCCCTTGTTCTTTTTCTTGATTTTTAATCATTAGGGACAATGATTACATTAAGTTTGGGGGGGAGAATTAGTTTTTGATTTAGTGATTTAGTTGGTTGGTTGATTGAGTAGTTGAGTTTTATTGTGTGCATTATTAGATAAAATTTTTGTTTGAGTTGAGTTGAGTTTAAAAGAAGTCAAGAAAGAAATGGATGCATGGCTGATGAAAAATATTTTTGTGCTATAACTGAAATCCATGATTGTCCACTTATCTAACAAATATTTTTGAAAAAATGGAACCAATTAGATGAACAATTTCCTATATACTCTGTAATTAATACTTGAATCTAATTTTTGAGACATACAGACATAGATATGATTGAGGCATTGTTTGAAATTTTTGGGCCTAATTTTCATTGAAAAATTTATCCTTAGTTGCCCATTTGAGCTACACTTGTATATTAGTACTTTGAGGTACGAAAATTCTGAAATTGTTGTGAAAACCATCTTTAACTGCTGATGATTATTCTTTTTCTGCACTGATTGAATTTGTATGATTTAATTGTGGATTGAGACTTGTCTAGAACTAGTTCGAACACTCTTCGAGGCGAAATACGGGCAAAACTGAGATTAGGAATGATTTAGGCGATTTTTCTGAATTCGTTTGAGCCTTTCAAGCTACCTATTACTATTTTATCCCTAGTACCTTGTTTGAGCTTTATTTGAAAATCGAATGGCATGCGTGTAAACGTGTGAATAAACCCCCATTCGTAATTATTTCAAGGTCCTACATTGACTACCTGAATAGCCTATACACTATTTCCTACCTTTAAGGGAGTAATTTGAATGCTAAAATGTTTTATGCTCCTAGCTTTATTTGTGAAAAAAAGGATTGGTGTGGTGGATGAATTGAAAAGATGAAAAAAAAAGGTAGTAGAAAAAAGAGTTGAAAAATGTGGTTGAAAAAGTTGAAAAGAAGAGTTATGAAAAAATTGAGAAAAGAAGTGAATTGAAAAAATGTGAAATTGTGAATGAAAAAAGATTCGTAATTGAGTTTGATAATATGAATTACTCCTTATTTTGAATTCTTATCCTTCATTTGTAGCCATGAGCCAGGCCTTACATTATAAGCTGAATAAGTCCTATTGACCGAGTCTCAGTTGTCCAATATACTAGTGGAGAAGAGTTGCGAGAATTTAGCATATGGACTGTTGATTGATGCTTTAATGATTATGAATTTTGATCTAAACACTTACACGTTTATTTTTTGCATTTACCTAATTGTGAGTGTTTTTGATTAATATCCTATATTTGATCCTATGCTATCCTTGAAAAGTCCTCATGATCTATGAATGTTTGAATTGAATTTGGAGAATGGTGTTTTGAACTTGAGTTGCGGAGATTGTGAGTTTATGTGGTTATTTTGTTATGATTGAAACTTTCGAGTGTTACTAGGTTGGATGAAATTGGATTTGATATTTTTTTGAAATCATTGTTGAGGCCATTGTTCCATAATATTTCTTGACTATTCTTATTGGTTTGATAGAATGAGTTTTTGGGATTTAATAGTTTTGCTCGGGACTAGCAAAAGTCTAAGTTTGGGGGTATTTGATAAGTGTATTTTATACACTTAATTTATATATGATCTTAATTGTTAAATATTTGTTTCGAGCAGATTTATGTGGGTATTGTGTTGTTTTTGTGATTGTAGGAAATTCTTGAGATTTTGTGAATTATGGAATATTGTGGAGAAAAGAAAATAATAAAAGAAAAGAAAAGAAACGTACAGACTAAGAAGAAGAGGAATGAAGAGGAATAGTGATGGGCTTCTTTATTGGGCTTAAATGATTAGCGCTTCTTTAAGCGCTAATGGGAAAAAAAAGCAAGCGCTATCGCGCTTTAGAGGAGAAGATTGAGAAACCTCGACAGAGGGTTATACGCGGGCGCGTGATTTCTGGAGTGGGCGCTTGTCGCCAATTTCTGAACTTGGAAATATTTTATCGGAAGGAAACTTCTATATTTTGTGGGCTTTTGAGTGGGTTTTGGGAGACGATATAAAAGGCAATTTTTCATCAGACTAAGAGGGGGAGCCGCCACACACGTACAGAAGAGAAATCAGAGAGTTGATTGTGAGATTTTTCTGGGATTTTATAGAGCTTCATTGTGAAGAACGAAGACGGAGTTTGATCGACCGGACACGGCGTCGACGACGGATTTGTTTATTTTATATTTTATTTTATTCTGAACATGTTTGGATTTATTATTTATTATTTTCAGAATTTTATTATGAACTAATTTTTTAGAGTCTAGAGGTCGGATGGAACCTGGTGTAGACACTTTCTTGAATTCTTGATTTTATTGGATTGAATTTCTTATAGATTAATTGTTTTTTTCTAGAATTGATTGTCTTTTCAATTATCTGATCAATAATTGATTTGTAATATTTATTTGAAATCTGGCACTCGGGAGAGGAGATTTTGAATAGGACCATTGGAAAATACACTGTTAATTGTTTATATCGCTCGGGAGAGTGTATAATTTTAACAGAGCTTTTAAAGAGAACATTGTTTTGAATTGATCATTGCAAGTAGATTTTTAATAGGGATATTGGAATTGAATTGTAGTTGATATACTTTATTCGGCACTCGGGAGAGGGAATAATACACGTAAGTGTTCTTGGCTATTAATTCTCTGAAATTCATGAAGATTAATTAATTAGGATTGATTGTTGTTGAAACCAGGTGAATTCTATACCTCTAGACCATTTTCTCTGATTGATTATTCCTGAAAGTTGTTTGCGTGCTATCTAAAATCAACTGATTATTTATTTTTAATTGCAAAATTCTTGATTATTGATTTTCTAGATAAAGTTTGGACTATTCTAATTACAAGCACTATTATTTTCATTTTACTCCCTGAGGGATCGATACTTAATTTTATCACTATATTAAAACTTGACACTCGTACGCTTGCGAGGAAAATTCACAACTATTAGATTTAGTGGAAGATGAAGATTTGAAGACGGAGGTGGGCCCAGCAGACAATAAAGACAAAAGAAATGTAAATTGGAAGCTCAATGTAATAGAATTGCATTGCATACCTGCATATTACCTAGGATTGGACATAGACTCGTGATTGGCAACCACGGGTCGATTAGAAATGGAATCGATCATCCTATATAATATATGATATTATCGTTGTATGCATGTTTTAGACTAAATTGTATGAATCCCGCAAGCATACAAATTATAAATGATGAGACAAATTTTCAAAATTAAAATCCCTCATTTTAAATATGATTTAAAATTGATATCAAGATAAATAAAGGAAATTTAAATATTGTTTAAATGTTCCTACCTTCCATCAACGATCAATGTATGAGATGCTACCCGCGGATGCGGTCCGGCTCATATTATTGGGGGGGCCCGTTCGTCGGAAAGCTGTACATTGGATCGACACATGTTGTAAGTTGGGTGGAACTCCCATGGGATCGGCTCATATTATTGGGGGATCCACATGGCGACCGTCCATCACAACTTAATATTGATGGGTCATCTTGACATGTCACAATAAACGGCGTCATATTATTGGGCCCTTATTGGACATGAGGTAAAAACGTGGAGGTTGCTTTGGAAGCAATTGGGCTCTACCTTTTGAAAATTATGGTTGGCTGATATTATTCGGGACCATAGTTTGTCAATTGGACTCCATGTTCCCACTAAGAAAAACAGTTTCCCGTTTTTACTAGAGGGTAGTGAAATCGTTAAAATAGTGGGAGTGAGATTCATAAAATAAATTTCGTCTATTTTATGTCTTAGTAAATTAATTAAACAATCACTGATAATTGTCTGTTTCTTTTCAGTATTTCATAAAGATGAATTCGCGCAATCCACTATTCTCTATTCTTGAACAAAATAAACTGACTGGCGCAAACTATACAGAATGGTTCCGTAAGTTGAAGATTGTCTTAACCTCGGAGAAGATGCTCTACGTGTTAGAAAAATCTCCTCCGAAGGAAGCACCAGCTGACATAAGTCCGGAAGAGTTGACCAAACTTGATACATGGTGGGACCATGATATCAAGGCCAAATGCTATATGCAAGCCTCGATGTCTGATGAACTCCAGAGGCGATTTGAGGACACCGTGAATGCTGCTGACATTCACGTACAACTCAAGGAACTTTTTGGGGCTCAATCGAGAGCTGAAAGGTTCGCTACTGTAAAAGAGCTAATGACGTGTCGCATGCGTGAAGGGACTTTGGTCCGTGATCATGGGGTACGAGTGATTTGGCTCATACAGAAGTTGGTAACGCTTGATTTGGTGTTGGAGCATGAACTCAACGTGGACTTATTACTTCTCTCTCTTCCTTCTTCGTTTGACGGATTTGTGGTGAATTTTAATATGAACAAGATAGAGGCCTCCCTTGAAGAGATGGTCAATATGCTTGTAACATATGAAGCCACTTTAAAGAAGGATAAACCGGTTCTCTTGGTGGGCTCCTCTTCCTCTGCTAAGAAGGGGCCAAGTACAAAGGGTAAGAAACGTTCTGCCCCACCCAAGAAAACCGGACCCGAGAAGAAGAACAAGACAAAGGCTTCAAACATGGAAAAGTCCAAGGATGTTTGCCATTACTGCAAGAAACCCGGTCATTGGAAACATAACTGCAAGGAATATCTAGAGCAGTTGCGAACTGCGAAGGGTATGTTCTATATTGAAATAAATGTTTCACTTAATACTACTTCTTGGGTATTGGATACCGGATGTGAATCTCACATTTGCAATGATTTGCAGGTGATGACAAGAAGTCGCAAGCTAAGAATGAGTGAGACCCAACTGAGGCTCGGAAATGGTTCTAGAGTTGAAGCCAAAGCTGTGGGAGACGTTTATTTAATTTTGCAAAACGATTTTAAGTTACTTTTGAGAGATGTTTTATTTGTTCCAGATTTGATTAAAAACATTATTTCTGTTTCTATGCTTGATAGAGATGGTTTTTCTTGCAATTTTGTGAATGGGATTTGCAATATTTACAAGAATAAATGTTTGATTGGAAATGGACAACTTGAAAACGATCTATATAACTTAAAATTAAAAGATGTTCCAATAAATTATGTTGATAAACCGGTAACAACAAACAAAAAGAAAATCGATAGTCAAAACCCGGCAAACCTTTGGCATGCTAGGCTAGGTCATATTTCCTCAAGGAGGATGAACAAGCTAGTGGGAGAGGGCATGTTTGATATGTCTGATATTAACTCTCTACCTACTTGTGAGTCCTGCCTGAAAGGAAAAATGACTAAATCTCCTTTTAAGGGAAAACCTGAGCGTAGTCAAAATCTGTTGGATTTGATCCATACAGACGTTTGTGGTCCATTTAGAATTGGTACTCAATATGGCCACACCTACTTCATTACCTTTACTGATGATTATTCAAGGTATGGGTATTTATATTTAATGAAATATAAGTCTGAAGCATTTGAAAAGTTCAAAGAATTCAAGGCTGAAGTAGAAAACAAGCTAGGTAAAAGTATTAAAGCACTTCGATCGGATCGAGGTGGAGAATACTTAAGTACCGAGTTTTTGGACTATCTGAAAGAGAATGAGATTCTCTCACAGTGGACTCCTCCTATGACACCTCAGCTAAATGGTGTATCGGAGCGTCGTAATCGAACTTTGTTGGACATGGTTCGATCCATGATGAGCTTCACTGAGCTTCCACCTTCGTTTTGGGGCTACACGCTTGAAACGACGGTGTTGTTGTTGAACAATGTCCACACCAAAGCAGTGGACAAAACACCATACGAGTTATGGAATGACAAAGCTCCTAAGTATTCGTACTTGAGGATTTGGGGATGTCCTGCTTACGTGAAGCAGACAGTGGGAGATAAGTTGGATAGTCGATCCACCTTATGTTATTTTGTAGGGTATCTGAAGAATTCAATCGGATATTATTTCAATCATCCTACTGAAACAAAAGTGTTTGTTTTAAGGAATGCCACCTTCTTGGAGAAGGAGTTCTTATTGGATAAGAAAGGCGAGATGATGGAACTCGAAGAAATTCGAGAAGAACCCGAAATACAAAATAATGATCCTACACCTCAGGAACCAATGATGGACACGCCTATACCTAGAAGATCCGAGAGGACTTCTAGACCTCCTATTCGATATGGTCTTCTTCTTGAAGGGGATCAAGATGAACCCGATGTTGGATGTGATCCAAGAAACTTCAAGGAAGCAATTTCTGATGCGGATTCAAATTTATGGCTTGAAGCTATGCAGTCGGAAATAGATTCGATGCATACAAACCAAGTTTGGTCTTTAGTAGATCCTCCCGATAGAATTGTTCCAATAGGGTGTAAATGGATCTACAAGAGAAAGCTTGAGACTGATGGTAAGGTATTGACCTACAAGGCACGATTGGTGGCGAAAGGTTATACTCAAAGACAAGGAGTTGACTATGATGAAACCTTTTCACCAGTTTCAATGTTCAAGTCCATAAGAATCCTTATTGCCATAGCTGCTTGGTATGACTATGAGATATGACAAATGGATGTGAAGACTGCATTTCTTAATGGAAACATTAAGGAAGAGATCTATATGACGCAGCCTAAGGGATACACATCCATGGGAAGCGAGCATAAGGTATGCAAGCTTCAGAGATCAATCTATGGCCTCAAACAAGCATCAAGAAGTTGGAACCAGAAATTTGATGAAACAATAAAGGATTTTGGTTTTATCAAGAACCCGGAGGAACCATGCGTGTACAAGAAAGTAGTTAAGGATGCTGTGATATTCTTAGTACTTTATGTTGATGACATCCTACTCATTGGGAATGATGTAGGGATGTTGCAGTCAACAAAGATATGGTTATCAGGTAGATTCTCGATGAAGGATTTGGGTGAGACATCCTATATTCTAGGGATACAGATCTATAGAGATAGATCTAAGAGAATGATAGGACTCACTCAATCAACTTACATCGAAACCATATTGAAAAGGTTTTCAATGGATGGGTCCAAGAGAGGACATCTACCTATGTGTCATGGAGTTTCTCTATCCAAGTCTATGTGTCCCAAGACTGATGAAAAGATAGAGAAAATGACACATGTACCATATGCGTCAGCCATAGGTAGTATCATGTATGGGATGATATCTACCAGACCGGATGTAGCAATTGCTCTGAGTGTCACGAGCAGATATCAAGCTAATCCCGGTCAAATGAATTGGAAAGCCGTGAAGGACATTCTTAAGTACTTACGAAGGACTAAGAATATGTTCATGGTATATGGAGGAAGAGAACTAAAATTGGAAGGCTATACCGACTCTAACTTCCAAAGTGACGTGGATGTCTCAAAGTCAACCTCTGGATTTGTGTTCATGCTCAATGGCGGTGCTGTCTCTTGGAAGAGTTCCAAGCAGGACACCACAGCGAATTCCACCACTGAGGCAGAATACATTGCGGCATCAGCTGCTGCTAAAGAGGCTGTTTGGATGAGGAATTTCGTCCAAGAGTTGGGCGTTATTCCGGAAGTTGTTGGTCCAGTCCCGGTGTACTGTGACAACACGGGTGCCATTGCTCAGGCAAAGGAACCAAGGTCTCATCAAAGATCCAACCACGTACTGAGGAAATACCACATCATCCGGGAGATCGTGGAAAGAGGAGACATCACTGTCGAGAGAGTGGCCTCTGCAGACAATATCGCTGATCCACTTACTAAGCCCTTGCCAGGACCATTATTTGACAAACATCGCGAAGCAATGGGTCTACGTAGTATGACTAGTTGGCTTTAGGGCAAGTGGGAGATTGAAAGAGTGGGTGCCCGATGAGCCAACTTGTGGCTAAGGGCTTTGATGACTCTTTTTATAAACAATCTTTTGTTTAATATAATTTACACTTTTATAAAGGCGTTTACTTTATCTTTTATCATATTATTATGTTGTGACATACTATAAGATGTTTAGATGAAGACCTTGAATATACTATAGTGTATGTAAGATGTGGTAGCACATAGGGATGGCTATCATGAAACACATCTTATAGTCACTGTATATTCTAAACAGTTCCTAGTCGATTGAGCCATCCATTAATAAGGATAAGGATCGCTCAAGATTGAGACTAGCATTTGCGATGCCGAGTACCACGTTTCATTGGTATGGAACATAGAGATGTTCAAAGCATGCAAATGGATATTCATACGATGAATGATCGAACTACCCTATCCGGACTTTCCAAGTGGTTATCACTTATCGAGTGGATAAAGTCCGCGGTTTTGGTTGTACACCATTAGTCCTTACTACTTGAAACATCATTGAGACTCTATATGCTAGTACTGTGCTTTGACTCGTTTACCGAATCTATTGGGGTCATCAGGTGTCGGGATTGGGTACAGTTACGACACATATAGGAGTCAATGCTTTGTTGTCAAGGATTCACCACATACTTGCTAGTGTGGATATCCTATGCAATCTGAGGAGATATTAGTGTGACGAATCTCTGGCCAGAGTACATGATGTGTTTTAAGAAATGGTTTCTTAGTAGCACATGCGATGTCACTATTTGATCTTCAAGATGTATTGCATAGTTATCGAATCTCGAACGACTCTCGATTTACCAATGGTTGTTGATTCGATCGGGATATTTGGATGAAGGGACCGTACTGTACGCTAACCAAAATCTATTTGTTCTTTCAGGCACTATCAGTGATACCTAGGGAATCATGGGGCGATGTTGCTAGGCGCTCTTACCATGATTCGATGGGCAAGTCGGAAATTGTTGTTCCGAGTCACAAGGAGTTGTGAGCCCACGGCTAGCTGTATCCCTGAACCATTGAGGGTCACACAGAGTAATGGATTTTTAATTCCCGTTGAGATAGTTAAATTTAAAGAGTTAAATTTAATGGACAAAGAAGTGGGACTTCTTATTTAAGAGTAGAGGAGTAAGATTTCCTAAAATGACATAGGGATGGGCATTTTTGGAAACCACTGAATTCGGATTCAGAAAATTTATCTTGACTTTAAAAGGTGCAGAAATGGTTTCTGTGCACATTGGTGAAATCGGTTTATCAATCGGAGTCATGATGAATTTTATATTAATTTCTGAACATGCGGGCTTTGCTTGTCAGGCTTGAACTTATGACTAATGGGCCCTAAGCTGTTAGCAGCCCACATTATAAATAAGTTATTGCAGTATAGAAATTACACAACAGAGGTCACAAAATAATTTTCGAAAACCCTGGTTTTTCCTACTGTGGCCGCCGCCCCCTCTCCCTTCTCTGCTCGAAAAATCCAGCCTGTGAATTTTGAATTTATAGTCTGGTTTAACGGATCAAATTCGTTAATTCTCTTCGTAGAAACTTCTGATAGATTTTCTAGTGCAATCTATCAGAGGGATTAAATCTCTGTTCGTGGACCTGATTGAAGAACAGTTCGTCCATCAGTTCCTGGGATATACAACAAGAGCAGAGTAATCTGTTGGTGTCCATAATCTCGATTTGAGATTGGAGGTAAAAATTTAATTGTGATTTAATTTTTACACGCACAATTTAATCGTAAAGTTTTGATACCCATTATGGAATCGTTCCATATAAAATTTTTAAACTTCCGTTGCACCGGGTATCAATCCTGATTGATCTGATCACCGTTCTCCAACAGAAAAGGCGTTTGTACTAGTGAAATCAAATAATTAAAACCATCCAATAAAATTAAAAGGATCAAACATAGATGGGGTCCTATTTTTGTTTCTTGGTTCTTCAAATTGAGACAATCTCTACACTGTTTGTAGTTAATGATTCTTGAAGGGGGAAGAACCAAAATAAACTTATTTTTATCGAATCGAGTGTAAGTTTATGATTCATAGTTGTTAATATAAATCAAACATTTGTGAGCGCTCTCCTGATTGGCAGATTATTTCAATTGATTCGAGAAAAACTAGAAAAGAGCCAGCAATCTAAAAAATTTTTACGGTAGCAATTTTACAGAGAATCATAAAGCATCAAACCCAAGCAATATAAAATCAAAACCATAGCGTGTGAGGATACATCACAGAAGCTCAAAATTTTGCCAAATAATTTCGATATTACAAACAAAATAATAGAAAACATGCAGACACAACACCAAGCATACTACGCATCCCACGCCAACCATAAGTTGGTGGTGATAAAGAATATGAAGCAGATACGTGCATATATATAAAGATAATAGCGATAAAAACAACTATATCCCTTCAAAATAATATGCTATTTTCTCTTTCCAAGCATTCTACCATAGAGAAGTTTTTTATTACACAACCTTGGCCATCTCCAGATCCAGAAATCCGACCTTTTATCCCAGTTTAGAATAGAAATCGCAGCTAGTTTATCGTAGAGATCTTCCATAAAGATTAGCATACACTATCTTTGTTCGATACACGAGCACCATACTTAAAACAACAGCAATGATGCAAAATCCAGACATGATCAAGAAAGTTACGAAGAAGCAAATGGAACCATGACACTTTGGTTGTTCCTCGAGATATAGGAATCTTGAAAATGAAGTCATCATACTGTGATATGCATGAGGACCATTGTGAGCTTGCTTTTCTGCCTCTCTGTCATATATGCTACTGGCGATAATACTTGAGAATACTAATGAACCTAGAGTGAGAAAATTGTACAAAGCACCGAACTTTTTCAGCCCAAAAAGCTCTGAGGCAGCTGCAGGCACTATTGCCCAGTGTGCTCCGTATCCGACACCAACAAGGAGAGTTCCTACATACATTGCCCCGGGCCAGCCCATTGCGAAGAAGAAATGTCCGAATTCCATTACCACTTGGGCACCGGCCATGGCAGCATGCCTTGGATATGCATAGTCCCTGTTTTGCAGTATACGGTAATTGTAGTGAGAAAAAATACATAGCAATTTGTAAACATACACGTTGAGAGAAAAATATGGAAACAAGGTACCTAACAATTTTCTCAGAGATGTAGCCACCACCTACACGACCAAGAAAGTTCCAAATGCTGATCATCGAAACAAATACATGGGTGTTTTCATAACCCAAGGATTGGCTCATCTGACCCAAATTGTCGATAACAGTCAAGTCAGAACATGAGCCCAGTAGAAGAGAGAAAAATATAAGCCAAAAATTTGTCTTTATCAATGCCTCCAATAATGTGAAATCCTCCCCTCTATGTGGTCTTCGTTTCTTGATTCTCACAGCACCTTCTGCAGCTGCTTGGGCTAGCTTTGCCTGCAGTTGGTCAATCCTCCTTTGCCTCTCTAAAGCAGGAAGTAAGTCAACCTCTTTTGGCTTTTCATCCTCAATTTCACTAAATATGACGTCTTGACCATCATCTTCAGATTTTCCAGCCTCTTGTTTTTGAGATTCAGTTAGAAGTGCCTCTTCGACAGGTAATTTTAGCTCCCGATAAAAACTCAGATTCACCGGAATAGCAATGGGAATAAACAAAATAACTAGTAGAATGATAGTGAAAATTGTAATTATGGTTTGGTTTAAATCAACTATATCTTGCACCAGCATTACTCCCATCAAATAAGCAGCCAACACAACGCACATGCCATATATAACTGAGAAATTAAACCCATCGAATGACCATATTTGCTTGTGACCTCCAACAGACCTGACAATGAACATAAGAGCAATGATCACTATTGTTGGCCCAAACACAACCATAAATATGAGCGATGCGTGGTCTGGGTATGCATCAGTGCATATATTTGAGTCAAGATTGCACCACTCAATCCCGCAAAACCCTTAAGAATTCCCACAACAGGACCACAACAATTAGGGATGTTCTGCACGCAAGAAACTAGTGCTGCTGTGTTGAAATAGGTCTCGCCATTGGTTCCCAAAAAGATAAGAATGCACATCTACACATGAACAGATGATGTAGTGACCCGTATCCAGAATTAGCGATTAATGAGTATATTAATCGTGTAATCATGTTTAGATTAAGTAAAACATGATTAAGGAAATTCCAAATAGGTTAACGGAGTCAAGAAATGGATTCAGGACACTCAAAATAGCCGAGAAGGTCCCGAAGGTCCGGAGGGTTCGGAAGCTCCGAACCAAGTCAGGAGGCTCCGAACTGAATCGGAGGATCCGAACTCAGGATCGGAGGCTCTGAAGTGGATCGGAAGCTCCGTCGGTAAGATCGGACGATCCGATTGGGACCAGGGCACACGTCATCGCTTACGTCAGCAAGGTGACATCATGGTTGACGTAATATTGGGGCGATCGGACGCTCCGAAGATGAGATCAGAAGATCCGATCGTGTTCGGACGTTCCGAACCGGGTTCGGAGGCTCCGAACTTTGTCTATAAATAAGGGGTCGAGATTTCATTTTCAAGTGTACCTTTCCCTCTCTTCTCTCTGATTCCTAAGCCTTCTAACTCAGATCTAGGGAGTTCTAGGCATCCTATTGGGAATTCGTAAGTTGCGTAGCGATCCAGGCGTCGTAGCGGAGCTGTGGCCTAGTTTTGAGGCAAATGTCATCAGCGGGCTGACGAGGACACAGGTATACCTATGGTCTCCTTAAATTATTTAGGAGTATGCAATAGCTTAGTTAAGGCTTTTAGAGCTTAAATAATGATGCATGGATATTTGCATTGAGTTGATGATAGGCTTGGAACCTAGAGTGGGACTGTTAGGAACTGCCTGTAGTAAGGTACGCAAGTACAGACTGAGATTGCCAGCGGGTTTTGCATGCTTATATGTTGCATTTTGTATGTCATTTATTATGCAGCATGTGCATATCATATTGTGTCTGTCCATCTTGTGAGATGAGCCACGTAGGGCCGCTCAGCCCTGTCTGGATGGTTGATGTCTAGGGCCCATTGACTGACGGGTAATGGGTGGCTAGCATCGGAGGACATGGTCCATGTCCTGTAGGAATGAGTAGTTTACGCAGGGTTTGCTCCCCGGGTTGTACCACTCATATCCTAGGCTCCATTACTGAGCAGTTATATACAGTTACCCCAGATATGGATACCCTATCATTTGCATGCATCATATTTGTATGTTTTACCCAGTGCTTTCATATTGAGCTTAGAGCTCACGTCCAGTCTTTTCTGTGTATTTGGACACCCCATTCGACGGGACAGGTGTAGGTGCAGGATTGAGCACCCTTAGCTTGGAGTAGCCAGTGACCAGTGAAGACAGCAAGATTAGCTGTAGGTTTTGCCTTTAGGCTATTTATTCGATTTGGTTGTATAAATCGAATTGGTTTAACCGGTTGTATTCTGCCGGTCTATTTTTATTTAAGTCTTCCGCAGTGATTTATTTTATGCATGTTTAATTATGCTCTTAAACTCTGATTAGGTAGTGGATCCGGGTAGGGTCACTACATTTATTGGTATCAGAGCATATGCATGCAAGAGACTTGGGATATAGTAATGAGAATTTGGGTTATCTTTATAGGATGGATGAGACCTTGGAAGAGGTGATGATGCGGCGATTAAGTTGCCCGAAGACTATCATCATCGGCAGGATTTTTGAAGATTTGGCTTATGGGATTCCAGCAAGTGCGGACAGAGTGATGGATCGTGTCCGAGTTTTCAAGATTTCTACTCAGGTGGATTCTAGTTTTGGGTCAAGTACCGGATGTCAGAGGCAGTGGCAGAGCATTGGATGGGACGCACTTGATGCTTGCATCTGTACAGTCCATACCATGATGACACTACTCTGCAGATTCTCCAGTCATAGTTGGAGAGATTGTCAGATAGAACTTCACCAAAGAATGCCTCGAGTGCCTAAAGCAAGACAGGTTTCGAGAGTGAGGTCTTTAACCTCATGCAGAACATGTTTTTTCCGGTATGCTGATATCGATGCGTTCGGTAGGCACACGGGAAACTTAATGTTCAAAAGCATGATATGAATACAAGAAGAACGCTGATGGTAGATCGTGAGCAGAAGGGGTCGACTGACATGCACTGACGCAGAGCATAGCTGATTAGCTATCACGAGCCATTTCTCCAGAGTTCTTCGTAGGAGGACATGTAGAGAGACTTGGTCGGGAGTATGCTTGTATCGATGCGTGTGTCGATTAGAAGCTTCATGCTCAAGAAACGAAGACTAGTACGATGATTTAAATAATGTATTGATGTAGTTGTAAACAGTACTTCAGTTGTAAAGGAATCATCATACTTTAGTTGTATCATTTCAAGTTCGATTGTACATTTCATTGTATTTTGAATACTGTATGTATTACATGGGATTGTAATTGAGAAATTGTACATAAATGGAAGCAATGATACATGTTTTATTTATCCAGCAATTTGTGAATGATTGCAATTGATTTTGCTAGGATTGACATTGTTTTAGTTGATTAGTGTTCAAACTATTGCAGCTCATGAGGTTTTGAGTGGGCCGACTGTGACAGTGTGACATGCGGTTAGTCTAGGCGTTTTCCTAGGATTGACCTAGTTAGTCAGTGGACTATGTTAGTGCCAGCGATGAGTGGACTCATCTAGAGGCATTAAGAGTATTGTTCGGTTTAGAACATTTGAACTTTGTTCTAGGTTGTTTTCTTGAGAACAGTAGGCTGTCTGACCTTTGTTAGGTTGAGGCTTGTGATGATGGGTTTTCATCGGGATACCAGGTCCAGTATATGCCGAGAATTGTGGACTATGACCAGGACTAGACGTGATGGGGCGCGACCCTATGCCAGTGTTACTCTGGGAGTCTTTGTACTTCAGAGGTTATCTGGGAGCCTTTGTGCTTCAGGATTGGCGGTGGGAAGGATACTCAGTCTAGGGATTTGGTGACAGTCACGACGAGGTATGACCTTGGATTAGATATCAGGTTTGATATCGATGGTTCGATGTCGTCTGGTGTGCCAGATATATATATATTGAGTTTTTTGCTATGGGAACCAGTCTTTGGAGGGATTTCCTTGACGAGTGTGTACCTTGAGTAGATAGGTATTAACCTTTGGGTTACTGCTAGACGTGTGGAGCTAGTAGGTGGACGAATTTCTACCAGCAATGACTAGGGGTTGTCATTAGAGTTGTGGTTAAAATTTCCTTGTAATAGGAGTCATCCGAGATACGGGATGGGATACTGATTCGAGACTTAGACTCGAATAGGAGAATTAATTCATGATGATGGACTTCATCTGTGATGGTTTATACCGTATGCTAAGGATTGTATAAGACTAATTGAGGCATGAGGGAAGCGTGATGCCAGTATACGCTTGGTGGTGATTCCAGGTGGGACATGGTGGTAGGCTACCTCGGTCTTAATTTGTTGCACAATCTTAGAGTGGGATATAATCAGGAGCATGTTCGGGAATGTTGGGAATCTTTGGAATTCCTTAGGTATAACTTTGGACTTGACGAATCGCGATGTTCATCCTGAATGAACGAGGTAAGGATAGTAAGTCCAGTGGTTGCGCTAAATACTGTCTGATATTTTCAGAGATTGAGCATAGGATTTTCCATGGGATGGAAATGGGCTTTGTTTATCTTGATGTTTTCCTTGGGTGAACAAGACAACGATTAGTAGTACTAAGGTGGCACGGGATCTGTGCTAGTGATTACTAATGGTTATTGGCTAACTCTGTCAGAGTTAGGATGGTTAAGTTCAGAATACGAAGCAGCGGTTAGTAGTGCTGAAAAGGCGTAGGACTTGTGCCAAGTAAACTACTTATGTATCGTGATCTGATACCGTTTGGAAATGGTTCTTTGTGGCAGCTGAGTCATGGTTATTGACCGAGCCATGTAGGTTGGATGATCAGTGGTGGTTTGATCTGATAAGTGCAAGCTTAAGTAGATCGATGAATTCGATTGGTCGAGCCAATCAGGATGTAGCAATTAAGAAATACTTGAGATAGTATTTTGTCGAGTAGTGCTTATGGGATGAGTACTGGATACCATCTCAGAGCATTTGACAATTTGGATGATTTAGAATCTCTAGGTTTGCCAGAGACGAATCTATCGAAAGATTGCAATTGACTTGTATGGTTAAGTTAGGTGCTAACTTGACAGTGGAGGCAAGCAAAGGAGTTGGTAGTTTCCAAGGATTATGCATTCTTGTTAAGAAGGAAGCTGATATTGATCAAATCAATTGATTAGTGATAGCAATAGGTCAGGAATGGATCATGTTGTTGTTTCATGTGAGAGTTTTCCATTAAACAACAATAGTAAAGATTGTTGACCGGACATTTTGGTTAAGTGAGGGCATCTATGTGTACCGTTGTGGTTGGATCCGACGAGTAGTTGGGAATGCTAATGGAAATTAGCAAGGAAACATCAGTTGTCTGATCTGTGTGACATTAGCTAGGATCTGATCCTCGAGATCTAGCAGGATGTGTCACAAGTATTCTAGCATGAAGAACGATGTCTCTGAAATGACAAAGATAGTCAAGGATCGACTTAGTAGCCAACGAGGTTTTCCTTTGGGATAAAAGATTTCGCAAGATCGTGACAGATCAAGTTATTTCTTTCAAGCCGTGAGTCACATCCGTGCGGACTATTTGTCAAAGATATTGCGCGTTAGCAATGAATGACAATCAGAGATGCATTGTGTGGCAAGTTACTTCGAGCACAAGTATTTCCCAGGATTGACTAGGGAATTGACGAATTAGATCGTTCAGTGCTGAGAATGATGCGTTCGACAAAGGAACGATTTGACTATTGAGAATCCGTTGGGATTTAGTTCCAGGATCAGTATGTTCAACCTTGGGAGGTTGGTATGGGCTGATGGTATTATCAAAGACTCTGAGTTGAGTTATACCAGGTGCAAAGACTGTCGAGTTTCGAGACGGAATAGGAAGCGTTTCCATATGTCTGTGCACTGTGGAATGTCCCAGTCGAGCATATTGGTGGGAGCTTGCCTTAGTCTTGATGAGCGCACGGTGATTGCGGGTATGTATAACTATCAGGAGGATGTTTATCGATCGAAAATTCATGAGGTGGATAATCTATGATCGAGATGATGTAGATCATCATAGGTATAATAACTTCTATTGCAATGTATGCGTGACTTCGCAGGCCAATGGCTAGGAGATGACGTAGCGTCATGAATTGCAAGTGATGATAGTTATCATCAAGGCACAGTGTTGAGGTTATACTAAGAAACGTGGACAGCAGAATGCACTAGACATGATGGTTTAAGTTTTCAGTATTTCTTGGGAGGCCGGTTATGCTTTAGGGAGAGTGGGGAGAATAACCAGTCTAGGGAACATTATGAGCAGTTACGTTGGAGTATAGACTTGAGCAACTAGATTCTCTTGAGGGGAATTTGGGCTTTGTTGTGTCGGCACAGTGTTGGGAAAAGTGTTTCCTAACTAGAGGTGTTGAGCACCGAGAACTTTTGGAATCATTAGGTGGTTAGTCTTGATTAGTGATTCGACGAATGCAGTAAAACCAGTCAGGTTATGACTTGGTCTTCGTCAGTATAAGATTTCCTTTGAGACGATAATCTTGATCAAGCGGGTATTGTATCTTTCGTGACCAGAGAGATCGGGGTCAGTTTGGAAGACGTATCAATGTTGTGATATGAGAGTGCTAAAGGAGTTCGATTGTCGACCAGTAGCGCAGTAATTTTCAGCTGGGAAAATGTTTATGCGGTTCAGCATTAATGAAGCTTGCAGAGAATTTGACGGGAGTCTGAGTGTGTAGAAGGATATTTCGACCAGACACTCGAGCAAGGTATCTTGTACGTTCTCGAGGTTTTACCTTAGATTTCGAGGACGAAATCTTTTAAGGAGGGGAGAATGTAGTGACCCGTATCCAGAATTAGCAATTAATGAATATATTAATCGTGTAATCATGTTTAGATTAAGTAAAATATGATTAAGGAAATTCCAAATGGGTTAACGGAGTCAAGAAATGGATTCAGGACACTCAAAATAGCCGGGAAGGTCCCGAAGGTCCGGAGGGTTCGGAAGCTCCGAACCAAGTCAGGAGGCTCCGAACTGGATCGAAGGATACGAACTCAGGATCGGAGGCTCCGAAGTGGATCGGAAGCTCCGTCGGTAAGATCGGATGATCCGATCGGGACCAGGGCACACGTCATCTCTTACGTCAGCAAGGTGACGTCATGGCGGACGTAATATTGGGGCGATCAGATGCTCCAAAGATGAGATCGGAAGATCCGATCGTGTTCGAACGTTCCGAACCGGGTTCGGAGGCTCCGAGCTTCGTCTATAAATAAGGGGTCGAGATTTCATTTTCAAGTGTACCTTTCCCTCTCTTCTTTTTGATTCCTAAGCCTTCTAACTCAGATCTAGGGAGTTCTAGGCATCCTATTGGGAATCCGGAAGTGGCATAGCGATCCAGGCGTCGTAGTGGAGCTGTGGCCTAATTTTGAGGCAAATGTCATCAGCGGGCTGACGATGGACGCAGGTATAGCTATGGTCTCCTTAAATTATTTAGGAGTATGCAATAGCTTAGTTAAGGCTTTTAGAGCTTAAATAATGATGCATGGATATTTGCATTGTAGAGTTGATGATAGGCTTGGAACCTAGAGTGGGACTGCTAGAAACTGCCTGTAGTAAGGTACGCAAGTACAGACTGAGATTGCCAGCGGGTTTTGCATGCTTATATGTTGCATTTTGTATGTCATTTATTATGCAGCATGTGCATATCATATTGTGTCTGTCCATCTTGTGAGATGAGCCACGTAGGGCCGCTCAGCCCTGTCTGGATGGTTGATGTCTAGGGCCCATTGACTGACGGGTAATGGGTGGCTAGCATCGGGGGACAGGGTCCACGTCCTGTAAGAATGAGCAGTGTACGCATGGTTTTCTCCTCGGGTTGTACCACTTATATCCTAGGCGCCATTACTGAGCAGTTATATACAGTTATCCCAGATATGGATACCCTATCATTTGCATGCATCATATTTGTATGTTTTACCCAGTGCTTTCGTATTGAGCTTAGAGCTCACGTCCAGTCTTTTCTGTGTATTTGGACACCCTATTCGACGGGGCAGGTGTAGGTGCAGGATTGAGCACCCAGAGCTTGGAGTAGCCAGTGACCAGTGAAAACAACAAGATTAGCTGTAGGTTTTGCCTTTAGGCTATTTATTCGATTTGGTTGTATAAATCGAATTGGTTTAACCGGTTGTATTCTGCCGGTCTGTTTTTATTTAAGTCTTTCGCAGCGATTTATTTTATGCATGTTTAATTATGCTCTTAAACTCTGATTAGGTAGTGGATCCGGGTAGGGTCACTACAGATGATAACTATTAAACTTGCTCTGTCACTCCCTGGGCCCAGGCCCGGGCCTGCGCGACTGCATAATGGGCCCCTATAGCAACTACTTCGTATTCGTCCTCGTTTTACGAAAATGATTAACCCAAGTTTCTATAGAAGTCCATTGTAGCCCATTTTTAAACTCATTTTAAAGCTTTCATTTTTCCCATGTGGGACAGGGGTCTCACAATCATCCCTTCTTCAGAACGCGACATCCTCGTCGCGACCTGAACTATCGATCCACCAGCACCGGGAACCTAGAGGTGGATCCTACGGTTTCAAGAGGTGGCTCCCATCGTGTAGCACTTTGCCCCGCAGGTTCAAGAGGTGACTCCCACGCACGTAGCACTTTGCCACACATAGAACTTATTTCCCGGGGTCTGCCGGCTGGTGACCGGTCTCTGATACCATTCTGTCATGCCCCGAGCCCAGGCTCGGGCCTGCGCGACTGCATAATGGGCCCCTATAGCAACTACTTCGTATTCGTCATCGCTTTACGAAATGATTAACTCAAGTTTCTATAGAAGTCCATTGTAGCCCATTTTTAAACTCATTTTAAAGCTTTCATTTTTCTCAGGTGGGACAGGGGTCTCACAATAATTATAATAGAACGTATTAAGAATGTCATATTTTAGGAGGTGGACTAGGACCCATTGGGTTATTGGAATATAGAATATTTTAAAATATTGTTGGATCGGGCTTGTAAGACTAAAAAAAGATATAGATAACTTAGCGTAAAAAAAAGAAGCGTTAAAAATAAGAACGCAAAAATAGAAAATGAAATAAAATAAAATCAACAACGCCCTTATCATTTCATAAAATTTAATGACTTTCATAAAAAAATAGCTTTTGTGAAGAAATAATAACATATATATGTAATAGAGAGCAAAACCGATCCACGTGAGTCGTTACTTCCGTTCTTGATGTCGAAATTAAAAATATCAAAAATACCTTAAAATATCATAAAAATACCCTTCGAACGTCAAAAAATAATTTTTAAATAGAAAAAAAAGTAATGGCGCCTAGGCGCCAAAGGAAGCGCCTAGGAGCTAGTGAGTACAGGCGCCTAGGCTCCAGATTAGGCGCCTAGGCGCTAAACAGAATTGGCGCCTAGGCGCTAGTGAGGTACGGCGCCGAGGCGCAAAAGATACCTGGCGCCTAGGCGCTAGTTATGCATGGTGCCTAGGCACTCATGTTAGCGCTTAGGCGCTGGTCCTGGTTTTTTTTTTTTTTTAAAATCCACTTTTTTGAAGTTCAAATTGTACTTTTATGACGTATTAAGGTGTTTTTAATATTTTAATGATATTTTATCAAAATATTTTCAAGTTTGTTGTCAAAAATCGTTGTTTTTTGCCTTTTGACAAGAATTTTCACTAAAACCGTTGTCATTTGCCATATTTCAATGGAAAAATACAAAGGTTTTCAAAAAACATTGTCTTTATATGTGTCAAATACAACGGTTTTCAAACTAAGACATCAATTTCAATTAACCATTTGTTATTTGCATGTTTTTGGGGGTGTTAAAAACCATTTTTGTATGTGCATGTATTTTAGTTCTACGACAACATTTTTTTCTAATTGATATCTTTTCACCTTATTTTTTTCCCCACGCATAAATACACTTGATAGAAAACAAAAAATATACTCAATGCCTAAGCCTCAACCTGTCACCTTCTCGCCTATCCACTATACAACTGTTGTATTTGACTCGTATCTCCTTCATCCAGTGTCAAAACCTCGAACGGTTTGATTTTTTTTCTTCATTACGCCTGTAGCTTCGATTTGAGCCATAAATCGCTATTTTTGATGATTTTTTCTTCCAAGAGCAAGCCATGTTATTGTCCTATTTTTGCACACTGTTTTCGTTGCGCTTCTTCGAGAAGCCCTACTTTGATCTTGGAGTTTGAGTGTGTTGTATTCGAGGTTTTAAATCAAGCGAAGCCAGCCCCTGTTTTCTACTCATTCTAGTCCCTTTTCGACGAGTTTTTCGGCGAGTTCAACTGCTACTCCAGTCCAGCTAGCTATTTTAGCTTCGACCGACTTGATCTTGTTGGGGTCCCTCAATCACCCAAATCAAATGTTCCAGGCTTCTTAGCATTCAAACCACCAATTACAGTGCTAAAATTGATACAAGCACTTTTGACTGTGCTAGAAAATATGGAAGACGTATCTCCCTACATAATGTAAGTTTACTACATTAATGTATAATTATGCACATATGTAATTGTCAATATCTGCTGTCTAAAAAATATTATACAAAAATATTTCCTTAGTGAACATAAAACCATTCTGAAGTCAAACGAATAGAAAGATGAAATATTGATATAAGATGTCTACAATAAGAGGTTCATTGGTTGGTTTTGTGCAATGGTTAGGTGGATGTAAAAATTTTTATGTAAGTATTTTACGGTGACCAATCTGTATCTACTATTTTAATCACCATTTTGAAATTGAATACATGTCAGGTGGCTGCTGAAATCGACAGCTGTATAATGAGAGGCGAAAAGGTGACGGGTTGAGACTTATGCATTGGGTATATATATATTTTATCTATCAGGTTTATATGTATGTGTGTGTAAAAAAAACAACGTAAAAATGTATCAGTTAGGAAACAAGGTTTTCATAGGTACTTGGTATTAGAGAAATGTCATATTTATCTTAGATTTGCTTCTTGAATTTTCTGGATTGGTATCTTTATAGAACTAAGTCTTGAAAATATGTTATATATGGAAGTATTCATGTAAGTTATGAATTAACCTAAGATTTCGACTTAAGATGAAAATTGGTTTGATGAGTAACAAATTATTTATAGTTTTGGACAAGACCAATATATGAAAAGCTTGAGATAAATTTATGAAATCGGTTTTTGATTTACTATTATAGAAACTGAATATAGAATGTAGGGAAAAAAAAGTCTAGGCGCCTAGCCGCCAAAGGCCAATATATGAAAAGATTGAGATAAATTTATGAAATCGTTTTTTGATTTACTTTTTTAGAAACTGAATATAGAATGTAACCTAACAAATATTATGCGATTAATGATTGATTACGTTGAAAGGTGGATAAAAAATTTTCCCTCGCCACTAAATTGATAATTTAATTTTATAAGTAATATTTTATTATTGGGCATTATCTTGTGTTTTAAGATTTCATGTAGTGTTCAGTTCCACTTTGAGATTTTCAATTAGTGATAGAATTTTGATTTCTTTCTAGCAAATTATACTATGAGGACACAATGATATTTTGGCATAAGAGTAAACTCTACCATTTTCAATTAAATGAGCAAGTCTGAATAAATTAGCTTTCGATGCCTAAATACCGTAATTTTGAGATTTTGGATTTCCATCTACGATAGAAGATAATTATAATAGAACGTATTAAGAATGTCATATTTTAGGAGGTGGACTAGGACCCATTGAGTTATTGGAATATAGAATATTTTAAAATATTGTTGGATCGGGCTTGTAAGACTATATAAAAAAAAAGATAACTTAGCGTAAAAAAAACAAGCGTTAAAAATAAGCACGCAAAAACAGAAAATGAAATGAATTAAAATCAACAACGCTCTTATCCTTTCATAAAATTTCATGACTTTCATAAAAAATAGCTTTTGTGAAGAAATAATAACATATATATGTAATAGATAGCTAAACCGATCCACATGAGTCGTTTCTTCCGTTCTTGATGTCGTAATTGAAAATATTTTCATAAAATATTTTAAAAATATCAAAAATACCTTAAAATATCATAAAAATACCCTTCGAACGTAAAAAAATATATTTTAAAAAGAAAAAAAAAAGTAACGGCGCCTAGGCGCCAAAGTAAGCGCCTAGGCTCCAGATTAGGCGCCTTGGCGCCTAGGCGCTAAGGAGGTGCGTCGCCTAGGCGCAAAATATACCTGGCGCCTAGGCGCTAGTTATGCATGGCGCCTATGCGCCCATGCTAGCGCCTAGGCGCTTGTCCTGTTTTGTTTTTTTTTAAAAATCCACTTTTTTGAAGTTTAAATTGTACTTTTATGACGTATTAAGGTGTTTTTAATATTTTAATGATATTTTATCAAAATATTTTCAAGTTTGTTGTGAAAAACCGTTGTTTTTTACTTTTGACAAAAATTTTCTCTAAAACTGTTGTCGTTTGCCATATTTCAATGGAAAAATACAAAGGTGTTTAAAAAACGTTGTCTTTATATGTGTCAAATACAACGGTTTTCAAACTAAGACATCAGTTTTAATTAACCATTGGCTATTTGCGTGTTTTTGGGGTGTTTAAAACCATTTTTGTATGTGCATGTATAAAAGTAAATCAAAAACCGATTTCATATTTGAGATAAATTTATGAAATCGGTTTTTGATTTACTTTTTTAGAAACTGAATATAGAATGTAACCTAACAAATATTATTTGATTAATGATTGATTACGTTGAAAGGTGAATAAAAAATTTTCCCTCGCCACTAAATTGATAATTTAATTTTATAAATAAGGTGAAAAGATATCAGTTAGAAAATTATAAGTAATATTTTATTATTGGGCATTATCCTCTGTCCTCATAGTATAATTTTCTAGAAAGAAATTAAAATTCTATCACTAATTGAAAATCTCAAAGTGGAACTGAACACTACTTGAAATCTTAAAACACAAGAAAATGCCCAATAATAAAATATTACTTATAAAATTAAATTATCAATTTAGTGGTGAGGGAAAATTTTTTATCCACCTTTCAACGTAATCAATCATTAATCGCATAATATTTGTTAGGTTACATTCTATATTCAATTTCTAAAAAAGTAAATCAAAAACCGATTTCATAAATTTATTTCAAGTTTTTCATATATTGGCCTTTGGCGCCTAGACGCCTAGACTTTTTTTTTCCTTTTTAAAAATCATTTTTTGACGTTTGAAGGGTATTTTTATGATCTTTTAAGTTATTTTTGATATTTTAAAATATTTTATGAAAATATTTTCAATTTTGACATCAAGAACGGAAGTAACGACTCACGTGGATCGGTTTAGCTATCTATTACATATATATGTTATTATTTCTTCACAAAAACTATTTTTTATGAAAGTCATTAAATTTTATGAAATGATAAGGGCGTTGTTGATTTTATTTTATTTCATTTTCTGTTTTTGCGTTCTTATTTTTAACTCTTCTTTTTTTTTTTTACGCTAAGTTTTCTATTTCTTTTTTTTTTTTAGTCTTACAAGCCTGGTCCAACAATATTTTAAAATATTCTATATTTCAATAACCCAAAGGGTCCTAGTCCAACTTCTAAAATATGACATTCTTAATACGTTCTATTATAATCATCTTCTATCGTAGTTAGAAATCCAAAATCTCTAAATGACATTACTTAGACATCGAAAGCTAATTTATTCAAACTTGCCCATTCAATTGAAAATGGTAGAGTTTACTCTTATGCTAAGATATCATTGTTTCCTCATAATATAATTTTCTAGAAGGAAATCAAAATTCTATCACTAATTGAAAATCTCAAAGTGGAACTGAACACTACATGAAATCTTAAAACACAAGATAATGCCCAATAATAAAATATTACTTATAAAATTAAATTGTCAATTTAGTTGTAGCACCTAAAATCCAATCTATTAAATCGCATGCATTAAATTAAATAAATATTATGGTTAATATTTTTAAGTTTAATCGATTTAAAATTCTTTATCTTAATTATTTGATAATAAAATATTAATTATTTATTTAAATGTTTGTATTGTACTAACTATTTAATTAATACTTTTAATTGCTTAAGTGTAATTGACAAAATGATTATTATTGTGCAACTTACTTGTTTTAAATATTTTAAAGGTTTAAGTTTTCTTAATTAAATAATTTTAATTATTTAGTTTATTCATTTAAATGATCTTAACCATCCCGCTTATTTATTTAAAATGACTTAAATTTATTGGATATTTATTTAAATAATTTTAAATGTTAACCTTATTTATTTAAATATTTTTTGGATGGTCCAACTTATTTATTTTAAATAACTTAAGTTTAGCGCTTATTTATTTTAAATCATTTTAAATGTATAGCTTATTTATTAAATACTTTTAAACTCCCAAGTCGTTTTAAAGATTTTACTCCGCTTGTGTATTTCATTTAAATGACTTTTAAACAATCATTTAGTTAATTTAAATTATTTTAATTGCTTTGTTTATTATTTTAATATTTTATTTAACATTATGACATCAAAATAACTAAAGTATTGATTTTAACTTCTAAGTTAGTATTTAAATTTCCTCAATTGTTTATTTGTTTTTGGGATGCCTAAAAAATTCATAAATTAAATTCCATGCCTAAATTAGTTTTAATGTTTAAAATTCTAAAATATATGGTAATTTAAATGATTTAAATCTACTTAGAATTTATTTGTATGAAATTAAAAATTTAATTGCTTAAATTGCTTGTATTGGTGACTTCCGACTTCGGCGCGCGGCTAAGGCGAACACGGCGGGGAAAAATCATTCATTTTAATTATAGGTTACCTATATTTATTGAGAGGTGAATAAAATAAAATAAAATCTTTATTTTAGATTTTTAGTTTAAGAAAGATCGCACAAGGGCATTTTCGCGCGTAATTCTTTAAATTTCCCAAATTAGCCTTTTTGGACCCGAACAAGTGAAATTTCATTCTTGACATTTAAAATTTAGAGTTCTAGACTTAGAAATTTAAATTAGAGGGAATTTTACAAGCTAAAATTTTAAATTCAAAACTAGCACTTTTTGTTATAAAAAAGACACCTTTGACTAGTCCTACTCTCACCCACTCACACCTATACATACATACACATAATATATGACACACAAACTTAAAACCCTAGCATTCTAATCCTATCTAGTCGCATTTCTCATCTCTTTCCACCCTTCTCACGATATTCTCTTCTCCCCCTCAAGAAACCCAATGGGCCGACCACCTCCTCCATCCCCTGCCGTCCAGCTGCCGTCCAGCCGCCGTCCAGCCACCTCGAAGACACCTTGGGAAGCTCCAGCAGCTGCTGGTCGAGCCTTGCTCCAAGCTTGGCCGATTCCTCTTCTTTTCTTGGTTGCTAGAATAGGCAAGATGATCTTTCTCTTTTTTTTTAAAACCCAAGCATAGATTATAGTGTGTTCTTGGTTCCACCCTTTGAATTTCAAAATTTTCAGATTTACATGGTGTAATATGGTGTATGGTTTTGGTTTTTACTAGGAATGAGGTGGGAGTTGTTTCTTTTTATGCATTTTGCTATGCTAGCTTACTTATGGAGCCTAAATGATTAAGTTTCATGAAAATATGAATGTTTGGATGTGTAATTTGAAAATTTAGAATGTTCTCCATTGCATTAAATCCATTTTCATGTGTGTGTGATTGGTTTTAAGCCTCTTTTGTTGTTGGCCAAGTTAATTTATACATGGGATTTGAAATGTTTGGAAAATAATGAATTTATGGCGTTTGAGTCGAAATTTTTGAATGAATGGATGAATGGAGATGATGGGCTTCCATGGGGTGTTTTTGAGGTTGCTCATGTGTATTTGGATGTGTTTTAGGAAGGCCATGGGGCTGGTCATGGAACTAGTAGGTTGGGTGGTCACTTGGAGGAGTTTTGAAGATAATGGGATAGTGAAGGGGCAAAAAGGGGGAGGTAATGTATTGATGGGCTAGGGATTTGTTCAAGGGTTCTAGCGGGTGTCTAGGCATGTTCACAAGTTGTATTTATGGGTTATTGAGGGGCAATAGGTTGAGGGATGAGCTCGGGAGTCCATAGTGTCAAGAGCTCCAAAAATAGAATTTTTACCGTTGCGTCAAGTCTTGGGAAATAGTTCTGGTGGGTTTGGTTTTAGAGGCCTGGGCAGGGGCTAACTCTGATTTCCTTAAAGTATAGGATGTAAGGATCGTTTCGGTGTAAATTGGGCCTATTTCGGATATAAATCAATTGAGTTATGTACGTTTTAAATTGGAGTGACGTGAGCAGATTTTTCCCTTGTTTACGGGCTGTCCAGGTGTCAAAGTTTATGAGTTGGTTTGGACCATTGTAAAAATGTAAATACTGGTTATTAGAGTGTTTTAAGGTGTGTTTGAGGTGACGGTTTGAACGAAAAGTCTTTTGGATTAATATAGGATGAGTTATGAATTTTGTAGGCCGACCGCTCGAGTTGGGCCCTTGTGAGCGTAAACTTAAGTAAAATAGAGTAAGGCCTTAAATCAAGGGTGCCCCCCTACACTCCAATCATCCATAAAGCTGACTAAACAGATCCCAATTATCCACTCACCATTTAAATGATCTTAACCATCCCTCTTATTTATTTAAAATGACTTATATTTATTGGATAGTTATTTAAATAATTTTAAATGTTAACCTTATTTATTTAAATATTTTTTGGATGGTCCAACTTATTTATTTTAAATAACTTAAGTTTAGCGCTTAGTTATTTTAAATCATTTTAAATGTCTAGCTTATTTATTAAATACTTTTAAACGCCCAAGTCGTTTTAAAGATTTTACTCCGCTTGTGTATTTTATTTAAATGACTTTTAAACAATCATTTAGTTAATTTAAGTTATTTTAATTGTTTTGTTTATTATTTTAATATTTTATTTAACATTGTGACATCAAAATAACTAAAGTATTGATTTTAATTTCTAAGTTAGTATTTAAATTCCCTCAATTGTTTATTTATTTTTGGGATGCCTAAAAAATTCATAAATTAAATTCCATGCCTAAATTATTTTTAATGTTTAAAATTTTTAAATATATGGTAATTTAAATGATTTAAATCTACTTAGAATTTATTTGTATGAAATTAAAAATTTAATTGCTTAAATTGCTTGTATTGGTGACTTCCGACTTCGGCGCGCGACTAAGGCGAACACGGCGGGGAAAAATCATTCATTTTAATTATAGGTTACCTATATTTATTGAGAGGTGAAGAAAATAAAATAAAATCTTTATTTTAGATTTTTAGTTTAAGAAAGATCGTGTAAGGGCATTTTCGCGCGTAATTCTTTAAATTTCCCAAATTAGCCTTTTTCGACCCGTACAAGTGAAATTTCATTCTTGACATTTAAAATTTAGAGTTCTAGACTTAGAAATTTAAATTAGAGGGAATTTTACAAGCTAAAAATATAAATTCAAAACTAGCACTTTTTGTGGTAAAAAAAGCACCTTTGACTAGTCCTACTCTTACCTACTCACACCTATACATACATACACATAATATATCACACACAAACTCACAAACTTAAAACCCTAGCATTCTAATCCTATCTAGTCGCCTCTCTCATCTCTTTCCCCCCTTCTCACGATATTCTCTTCTCCCCCTCAAGAAACCCAATCGGCCGACCACCTCCTCCATCCCCTGCCGTCCAGCTGCCGTCCAGCCGCCTTCCAACCACCTCGAAGACACCTTGGGAAGCTCCAGCAGCTGCTGGTCGAGCCTTGCTCCAAGCTTGGCCGATTCCTCTTCTTTTCTTGGTTGCTAGAATAGGCAAGATGATCTTTCTCTTTTTTTTTAAAACCCAAGCATAGATTATAGTGTGTTCTTGGTTCCACCCTTTGAATTTCAAAATTTTCAGATTTACATGGTGTAATATGGTGTATGGTTTCGGTTTTTGCTAGGAATGAGGTGGGAGTTGTTTCTTTTTATGCATTTTGCTATGCTAGCTTACTTATGGAGCCTAAATGATTAAGTTTCATGCAAATATGAATGTTTGGATGTGTAAGTTGAAAATTCAGAATGTGCTCCATTGCATTCAATCCATTTTCGTGTGTGTGTGATTGGATTTAAGCCTCTTTTGTTGTTGGCCAAGTTAATTTATACATGGGCTTTGAAATGTTGTGGAAAATAATGAATTTGTGGCGTTTGAGTCAAAATTTTTGAATGAATGGATGAATGGAGATGAGGGGCTTCCATGGGGTGTTTTTGAGGTTGCTCATGTGTATTTGGATGTGTTTTAGGAGGGCCATGGGGCTGGTCATGGAACTAGTAGGTTGGGTGGTCACATGGAGGAGTTTTGAAGATATTGGGATAGTGAAGGGGCAAAAAGGGGGAGGTAATGTATTGATGGGCTAGGGATTTGTCCAAGGGTTCTAGCGGGTGTCTAGGCATGTTCACAAGTTGTTTTTATGAGGGGCAATAGGTTGAGGGATGAGCTGGGGAGTCCATAGTATCAAGAGGTCCAAAAACAGAATTTTTACCGTTGCGTCAAGTCTTGGAAAATAGTTCTGGTGGGTTCGTTTTTAGAGGCCTGGGCAGGGGCTAACTCTGATTTCCTTAAAGTATAGGATGTAAGGATCGTTTCGGTGTAAATTGGGCCTATTTCGGATATAAATCGATTGAGTTATGTACGTTTTAAATTGGAGTGACGTGAGCAGATTTTTCCCTTGTTAACGGGCTGTCCGGGTGTCAAAGTTTATGAGTTGGTTTGGACCATTGTAAAAATGTAAATACTGGTTATTAGAGTGTTTTAAGGTGTGTTTGAGGTGACAGTTTGAACGGAAAGTTTTTTGGATTAATATAGGATGAGTTATGAATTTTGTAGGCCGACCGCTCGAGTTGGGCCCTTGTGAGCGTAAACTTAAGTAAAATAGAGTAAGGCCTTAAATCAAGGGTGCCCCCCTACACTCCAATCATCCATAAAGATTTATGATGTGCAATCTTTTGAGTTTACTTTGTTTACATTATTCAATGTCATTTATTCGCGTGTGTGATTTCAAATCTATTTAATATTCTAGTCCCGAAGTCTAGTTTCAAAAGAAATGTTTGCAAAGGATTAAATGTTGAGATGAGAAATTGTTGAATGAAAAAAAAAGTTAAAGAATGAAGTGAGTTGGTTGTGACTTGTACGTGCAATGTTGGGTCGGGGGATGCCTTGATTCACTTGTTAAATTACGTGTAGTACGAGGTCGGGAGCAATCTCGATTTCCCTACTAGATAGACGTGTAATACGAGATCGGGAGCAATCTCGATTTTCCTACCAATTAAAGGGCAATGAGGGGTCCGGAGAAATCTTGACTTCCTTGCCGGCATTGTATATTATAGCCATCGATCGATCGAAATCATAGTCACAGTCGAGGATCCAAATTCAATAGTAAAGTAAAGGATAAATGTTTCATGAATGTGTTTTCCATCGCATGTTGCCATTGTTTTTACTTCGGGCATGTCTTGTCTTTATTCCTTTCGCGCGAGATTCGTTAGTCTATTGAGCACTATTTTTAGTATTATGCATTATTTTGAACCATTGCTATATTATTTAAATTTTGCTGGGTTTTTAGGCTCATGACTATGCTTGGTGCAGGTGAGCTTTTGGATGAGGCTGCGGGGCAGGATTCCCAGGGCCCATAGGTGTTCGGAGGCACACCCTGACCGTTGCAGCTCTTTTCTTTCCGCATTTATGTTTATGTAATAATTATACTGCGATGATTGTTGTTTCCCCTTTTCATAGCAGGATGTGATATTTCCTGCAATTTATTGTTGGCATGTAAACGTTAAATACTTTGTTCCTTCGGTTGGCGTCAAATTAGATACTGTTTTGCGTGCTTGAGTTTGTTGTTCACCTCGGGATGAGGTTTATTTAAATTGCTGTTTGACACAAGTGGTTTTATTATTCAAACAAATTGGTCATGCAAAAATTTTTAAAATTTTCCGCATTTTCTTTATTTATTTAGTTATTAGTAGTCGGAGTCGTTTCATTAGTGGTGAGGGAAAATTTTTTATCCACCTTTCAACGTAATCAATAATTAATCGCATAATATTTGTTAGGTTACATTCTATATTATGTTTTTATAATAGTAAATCAAAAACCGATTTCATAAATTTATCTCAAGCTTTTCATATATTGGTCTTGTCTAAAACTATAAATAATTTGTCACTCATCAAATCAATTTTCATCTTAAGTCAAAATCTTAGGTTAATTCATAACTTACATGAACATTTCCATATATAAAATATTTTCAAGACTTAGTTCTATAAAGATACCAATCCTGAAAATTCAAGAAGCAAATATAAGATAAATATAACATTTCTCTAATACCAAGTACCTATGAAAACCTTGTTTCCTAACTGATATATTTTTACGTTGTTTTTTTTACACACACATACATATAAACCTGATAGAAAAAGTATATATATGCCCAATGCATAAGCCTCAACCCGTCACTTTTTCGCCTCTCATTGTACAGCTGTCGATTTCAGCAGCCACCTGACATGTATTCAATTTGAAAATGGTGATTAAAATAGTAGATACAACTTGGTCACCGTAAAATACTGTAGTGACCCAACCCGGATCCACTATCTAATCAGAGTTAATTAGCGCATGCAATAAAACTTAAAGCGTAAGGAGCAGATAATTTAAATTACAACAAATCCAATCGGCAGAATACAACCGACGATAACAAAATTTTATAAATACCATTATACAACTAAATCAAAGGTTCAGGGTAAACAAATCCCTACCCTCTAAGACCTCACACTCTCGGATCCTCAATCCTGCTGAGTCCCGCCAGGACCGTCCAGCCTCAAACCTGCCCCGCCACAAGGTACACCACAATACCCAAACACAAGGGCGTGAGCGACAACGCTCAATACATAATCAATGATATATGTACAAATATGCGCACATAGATGATTTAAAATCCCAGATAAAGCACTTGCTCAAGGCGCCAGGAATATACAGTACAGGCTAGAGAGCTACTCCGCGAGGTACTCGTATATTCTATATCAGGGCTGAGCCAACCCCATCCTGACCCGAATCCAAAACAAGATACAAGTCCCATATGGAAATTGTCATACCTGACTCGAGTCCAACATGAGAACACTGTTCCCTATGGAGACTGTCAATGACTCACATCTCTCAGAATGCAGTCATACGTAAAATCGTGCATGTGCTAAGGCGGTAAAAACATGCTAAAACATGATAAAACATATAGCACATACCCATGCAACATACATGCAAATATATCATGCCGACTATCTCGGTCAGTACTTACGTACCTCTAACACTACTGGTCAAACCTAGCTCCGCTGGTCTAGACTCCAAGCCTACTAGTCCAGTCTACTGCTATTACAATGCAATTACCCATGCATCAATAATTAAGCTCTAAAAGCCTTAACTAAGCTATTGCATACTCCTAAATATTTTTAGGAAGCCAAAGCTATACCTGCGTCCGTCGTTAGCCCTTTGCTGTCGATAGCCTCAAAACTAGGCCACTGCTCCGCTACGACGTCTAGATCGTTGCGCCACTTCCGGAATCCCGATAGGACGCATAGATCTCCCTAGATCTGAGTTAGAAGGCCTAGGAATCGAGAGAGAAGAGAGGAATTGGTGCACCTCAAATGAACTCTCGGCCCTCATATTTATAGACACGGAACTTTGCTTCCGTTCGGGTTCGTTGCGTCCGTTCTGCCTGATGAACGTTGCGTTCATTCCTCTTTGTTGCTTCCGATGTCCCATCAAGTGCGTAAGCAATGACGTAATATTGCTGACATCACGGATGAAATCAGCTGCCAGAACGTTGCTTCCATTCTGAGCCCCGCTTCGAGCCTTTTCCGATCATTCTGAAACCATTTCTGAAGTCAGTTAATCCAACAGAAACTTTCTTAATCATGTTTCACTTAATCTAAACATGATACTATGATTAATATACTCATTAATCATTAATTACGGATACGGGTCACTACATTCTCCCCCACTTAAGAAATTTTGTCCTCGAAATTAAAGTCAGAGGAAAAGTACAGGATTCAACACGAATGTTCTTTATTACAAGTGAACAAGTACAAACTTGATACAAAGATGTGCAAAATCTCAAAATAACTCGGGGTGCTCGGCTTGCATCCGACTCTCTAACTCCCAAGTAGCTTCCTCTGTACCTCTGCGCTGCCACTGTACCATCACCAATGGTATACACTTGTTACGAAGTACCTTGTCCTTCCTATCAAGAATCCTGAGAGGTTTCTCCACATACGACAGATCCCGATCCAATTGCAACTCAGTCTGATGCAAAATGTGCGACTCGTCCGCCACATACTGTCTTAACAAGGACACGTGGAAGACATCATGGATCCCTGAAAGATTTGGTGGCAATGCCAAACGATAAGCCACGTCCCCAACCTTCTCGAGAATCTCAAAAGGACCAATAAATCTCCGTGTCAGCTTACCCTTGCGACCAAACCTCATCACCTTCCGAAAAGGTGACACACGCAAGAATACATGCTCTCCTGCCTCGAAGTGCAACGGCCTCCAATGGGTGTTTGCGTAATTAGTCTGTCGATCCTGGGCCACCTTAATCCTGCGTCAGATCAACTCCACTGCATCAGTCATCTACTGAATCATCTGAGGACCCTCAACCTGACGCTCGCCAACCTCGTCCCAAAACAAAGGTGCACGACAACGACGTCCATAAAGAGCCTCAAATGGTGCCATGCCAATGCTGCGATGGAAACTATTGTTGTAAGCGAATTCCACCAACGGTAAATGATCATGCCACGCTGGACCAAAATCAATCATTGTTGCGCGAAGCATATCCTCTAAAGTACGAATAGTATGCTCGGACTGTCCGTCTGTCTCTGGATGATAAGCCGTACTCAAGCTCAAAGTAGTACCAAGGGCTCACTGGAAACTACCCCAAAATCTCGAAGTGAATCTCGGATCTCTATCGCTGACAATGCTCAACGGAATGCCATGCAATCGAACGATCTCCCGCACATAAAATTGTGCCATCCTATCAAAGGTATATTCGCGGTTATAGGAAAGAAAATGCGCTGACTTAGATAATCGATCCATGACAACCCAAATAGCATCACAATTCCTGGAAGACATAGGCAAGTGGGTGACAAAATCCATCGTCACATGCTCCCACTTCCACTCAGGAATCTCTAAGCTGTGAAGTAACCCTTCGGCTCGTCTAAACTCTACTTGACCTGCTGACACACAAGGCATCGAGATACAAAATGATAGACGACGCGCTTCATCCCTTTCCACCAAAATCGAGTGCGAAGATCCTTATACATCTTCATGCTGTCTGGATGTACAGAGAATCGACTGCGGTGAGCTTGCGATAAGATCTCTTCCCTCAAAGCAGAATCATCGGGTACTACTACTTGACCAAAAAGACACAACAGACCGTCTCCTTGCAGATGGAAACCAGAAGTATTATCACCTTCCGCCAAACGGGCTAACTTCTGAGTCTTCAGATCAGAATTCTGAGCTTCCTGGATTCGTCGATACAATGTTGGCTCTACAAGAACAGAAGAAACACGAATCCCTTGCTGTTCTTTCTTATGACGGAACGTGAATCCCAAAGAACAACACTCCTCCACTGCCTTCGAAACCGAACTGGTACGAAGGGAACTCACATAGACCTTGCAACTAAGCGCGTCAGCAACAGGATTAGAAGAACCTGGATGGTACTTGATCTCACAATCATAATCCTTTAACAGATCCATCCAACGACGCTGCCGCATGTTCAACTAAGCCTGAGTGAACATATACTTCAAACTCTTATGGTCGGTGAAAATCTCAAACTTCTCACCGTACAAATAGTGACGCCATATCTTAAGAGCAAAGACAATGGCTGCAAGCTCAAAATCATGTATGGGATAGTTCTCCTCGTGAGTCTTCAACTGTCTGGAAGCATAAGCAACCACGTGGCCATTCTGAGTCAACACACACCCCAAACCCTGGAGAGAAGCATCAGTGTAGACTACGAACCCACCTGATCCAGACACCAAAGCAAGAACTGGCGATGTCGTCAAACAACGTCTTAGCTTAACTATCTTCACAAGCATTAGACCACACAAAAGAAAAATCTTTCTTCGTCAGCTGTGTCAAAGGCTTGGCTATCTGGGAGAAATTCTTCACAAAACGCCGGTAGTATCCTGCCAAACAAAGGAAACTACGAATCTCAAAAGCTATAGTCGGACGCGACCAATTCAGAATAGCCTCTGTCTTGGTGGTGTCAATAGATACACACCCTCCTGAGAAATGACATGGCCAAGAAATACAACTCGGTCGATCCAGAAGTGACACTTGCTCAACTTCGCGTACAACTGTCTCTCCCTCAAGACCTGGAATATAGTAAAGAGATGATAGGCATGCTCATCCATGTTACGAGAATAAACCAAGATGTCACCGATGAATACCACCACGAACTTATCCAGAAAGTCGAGGAACACCCTGTTCATCAGATCCATAAAAGCAGCTGGAGCATTCGTCAGACCAAACAGCATTACTAGAAACTCATAGTGCCCATACCGCGTACGAAATCCTGTCTTAGGAACATCCTCCTGCCGAACTCGCAACTGATGATATCCAGATCGAAGATCAATCTTTGAATAGACAGAAGTACCCTGCAATTGATCAAAGAGATCATCTATCCGCGAAAGAGGATACTTATTTTTCACTGTCACTTGGTTCAACTGACGGTAATCGATACACAACCGCATCGAACCATCCTTCTTCTTGACAAACAAAACTGGAGCTCCCCATGGCGAAACACTTGGTCTAATATAACCCTTATTAAGAAGATCTTGCAATTGCTTCTGCAGATCTTTCATCTCTGATGGCGCTAAACGGTAAGGAGCCCTGGATATGGTGTAGTCCCTGGCAGTAGCTCAATGCCAAACTAGATCTCCCTCATTGGTAATAAGCCTGGAATCTCCTCCGGAAATACATCAAAAAAATCACGAACCATTGGTATCTCCTAGATGTCTGGTCTCTCCAAGGATGCGTCAATGGCATAGATAAGGTAGCCTTCCCCGTCAGACTCTAAAGCACGTCGGGCTTTCAGAGCAGAAACCACTGGCATCGGGGGTCGCTCTCCCTCACCATAGAAATACCAAGACTCGCCATCCTCTGGACGGAACTGAACAAACCTCTGATAGCAATCCACTATCGCTCGATAGGCAGTCAAGAGATCTATCCCAATGATGCAATCGAAATCCTCCATAGCTAGAACCATCAGGTTAGCACTAAGCTGATGCCCCTTGAAATCCAAAACACAACCCACTACTAGACGCTTGTCTAAAACCTCGCTACCCATACGAGTAGAAACTACTAGCAAGACGTCTAAGGGAATAAATGGCAACTTATACTTCTTAGCAAAACGTGCTGATACGAAAGAATGCGATGCACCAGTATCAATCAAAACATACGCAGGAAAACCACATAAACTACAGGTACCTGCGATCATACGGTCACTGTCTGCCTTCGCCTACTCCTGGTTTAGTGCAAAGACTTGCCCCTGAACACTTGGTCGTAAAGAAGAATGACCCCAAGAAGGAGTCTGAGTAGGCTTTCGCTGAGACTGCTGCGCCGGCTGTTGGTGCTGCTGAGAATACTGCTGCTGATAAGGTAGCTGCTGGTACTGAGGTGGCTGAACAGATGCCTGAGAACCTCCTGAACCACTCGGTCCCCCAATCAGCATCGGACAATCCCTCTTCATGTGACTGTTGTGAAAATTCCTCGCAAGTGTACGAGTGTCAAGTTTTAATATAGTGATAAAATCAAATATCGATCCCACAGGGAGTAATTTGAAAATAATCAGTGCTTGTAATTAAAATAGTCTAAACTTTATCTAGAAAATCAAACTTTGAGAATTTTTGTAGAAAAATAAATAATCAGTGAGTTTTGATAAGCACGCACAGAGCTTCCATATAAAATTCAATCAAAGAAAAATGGTCTAGAGGTATAGATTTCACCTGGTTTCAACAACAGTCAGTCCTAATTAATTTAGTTTCATGAATTCCAATCAATTAATAGCCAAGAACACTTAAATTTATTATTTCCCTCTCCCGAGAAACAAATAATTTTTATCAACTACAATTTTATTCCAATATCCCTATTAAAAATTTATCGCAGTGATCTATCACAAAATAATGTTCTCTTTAAAAGCTCTGTTAAAATTATACACTCTCCCGAGCTGTATAAATAATTAACAGTGTATTTTTCAATGGTCCTATTCAAAATCCCCTCTCCCGAGCAATGATTTCAAATAAATATAACAAATCAATTATTGATCAGATAATTGAAAAGACAATCAATTCTAGAAAAAACAATTAATCTAGAAGAAATTCAATTCAATAAAATCAAAAATTCATGAAAGCATCTACACCAGGTTCCATCCGACCTCTAGACTCTAAAAATTTAGTTCATAATAAAATTCTGAATAAAACAAATCATGTTCAGAAAATTCAACATATTCAGAATAAAATAAATAAAGATAAGAAACAAATCCTTCGTCGACGCCGTGTCCGGTCTATCGATCTCCGTCTTCGTTCTTCAATTAAGCTCCAGAAATCTTCACGATCAAAATCACAAATCTCTGATATGTACGTGAGTGTGATTGTGGCGGCTCTCCTCTTCTGATGGAATTAAATTCCCTTTTATATCGTGTGAAAAATCACATCCAAAAAGCCCATAAAATACTTTCCCGAAATAATTAAAACATTCCAAACAGCAACGGGGCAGGAACGTTAGGAACGACGCGGGCGCGCTTCAAGTTTGCTTCTCAAATCTTCAAGGCTCCCAGGCATAGCGTGATTGCGCTTCTTCAAGAAATCTTTAGCGCTAAGAGTAGCGCTAACAATAAAGCCCAATGTAGAAAAGCCCAATAACATTTATCCTATTCATTGCTTTCTTCTTTCTTCTCTGATCGTTTCTTTTTCCTTTAATTTTCTTTTCTTTCTTTTATTCTTTTCTTTTCTCCACCATAATTCTTCTTTTTCGCAAATTTTCCAAAATTCCCTACACTCACAAAAACAACAAAACAAAGACAAAAATCTGCTCGAAACAAATATTTAACAATTAAAATCATATATAAATTAAGTGTATAAATTTCACTTATCAAATACCCCCAAACTTAGACTTTTGCTAGTCCCGAGCAAAACTAATCAAAACAAATAAATTCCAAAAACTACTACTACCCAACAACCAACAAGAATAGTCAAAAAATATTATGGAGCAATGGCATCAGCAATGATTTCAAAGAATTTTCAAATCCAATCATATCACACCCAACTAACACTTGAAAATTTCAGCCAATAACAAAATAACCGCATAAACTCACAATCTCCGCAACTCACATTTCAAAACACCCTTATCCAAGTTTAATTCAAACATTCATAGATCATGAAGACTTTTCAAGGTAGCATAGGATCAAATTATAGGAATATAAATCAAAAACACTCACAAATAGGTAAATGCAAAGAATAATAGTGTGTACGTGTTTCGATCAAAATTCATAATCATTAAAAACATCAATCAATAGTCCATAGGCTAAATTCTCGCAACTCTTCTCCACTAGTATATTGGGCAACTGAAACTCGGTCAATAGGACTTAATCAGCTTGTAGTGTAAGGCCTGGCTTATGACTACAAATGAAGGATAAGAATTCAAATTAAGGAGTAATTCATATTTATGCTTAAACTCTAATTTCAACTCCTTTCATTCACAATTTCACACTTATTTCTCAATTCACTTCATTGATTTTTTTTCAACTTTTCACAACTTCTTTCACAAATTTTTTCTTTCACATTTTTTCAACCAAAATTTTCAACTCTTTTTTTTTTCTACTACCTCTTTTCATCTTTTCAATTCATCCACCACACCATTCCATTTTTCACAAATAAAACTAGGAGCAAATAAAATTTTAGCATTCAAATTACTCTCTTAAAGGTAGGAATTAGTGTTTAGGCTATTCAGGTAGTCAATCTAGGACCTTGAAATAATGACGAATAGGGGTTTAGTCACACGTTTACACGCATGCCATTCGATTTTCAATAAAGCTCAAACAAGGTACTAGGGATAAAATATTAATAGGGTAGCTTGAAAGGCTCAAACGAATTCAGAAAAATCGCCTAAATCATTCCTAATCACAGTATTGCCCGCATTTCACCTCGAAGAGTGTCCGAACTAGTTCTAGACAAGTCTCAATCCACAATTAAATCATACAAATTCAATCAGTGCAGAAAATATAATCATCAGCAGTTAACGATGATTTTCAACAAATTCAGATTTTCTCGTACCTCATTGTACTAATAAACGTGTAGGCTCAAATAGGCAACTCAGGATCAATTAATTCAATAAAAATTAGGCCAAAAAATTCAAACGATGCCTCAATCATCTCTATGTTTGTATGTTTCAAAACTCAGATTCAAGTATTAATCACAGAGTATATAGGAAATTGTTCATCTAATTGGTTCCATTTTTTCAAAAATATTTGTCAGATAGGCAGACAATCATGGATTTCATTTATAGCACAAAAATTAGTTTTTATCAGCCATGCATCCATTTCTTTCTTGACTTTTTTAAACTCAACTCAACTAACACAACAACTCAAACAAAAATTTTATCTATAAAGCATACAATAAAGTCCAACTTATCAAATATCAACCAACTAAACAACTAAATCATACATTGATTCACCCCCCCAAACTTAATGTAATCATTGTCCCTAATGATTAAAAAAAAACAATAAAAAGAACAAGGGACTCATACCTTCGACACCGAGTATCAGGACTCGATGTAATCATCATGATCTCCATGGAATGAACTTAATTTGTAACATGTATAGCACCATCAAAATCCGGCCATCAACAGAGAATGTAGAATAATCACAACATGATCATCCAATGGAACCTAAAAGTAGGACAGGTCCACGGTTAAGCTTGATTCAAGGATTGTTCGGGAAGCTTGTTGCGCGAGATAGAGCTATTCATAAGCGCTTGTGTAGCAACTGGTTCACAGGAGGAGAAACGCTGTTGGTGATTGTTGGACACGGTGGAGGGCACAATTTGTAGCAGCTAGAGACACAATCAAGCATCATGAGGCTTCGCTATTGGAGAGCTAGTTGGCGCATGGTGATGAGCAGGTGATGTAGCAGCTGGTTTAGGCGTGGTCTTGGGAAATTAAGGAGAGCGATTGCTCATGGTGTTGCGTAGAAGAGTTGCTGGTTTGCTCAAGAGGAGCTGCTGATGGGGAGATGTGTTGCGCATGGAGGAGGCGCGATAGCGCTTTGATGAGTGAAGATGGTGATGGTTTGTAGCGCAATAGCGCATAGGGAGGCGCTGTAGGTGAGCGCAGATGGTGCTGCGCTGTTGGAGAGGTGGGACGCGCGATAGCGCAGGCTAGAGAAGGGCTGGAGCGCGATAGCGCTTATGGGATGCGCAATTGGAGCTCATTAGCGCTTGGAGGTGGTGCGCGATAGCGCTAAGGTAGCAGCTCTTGGGATTGCGCGATAGTGCTGTTCGTTGCGCGGATGTGATGCGTGATAGCGCTTGTTGTTGCGCTGTTCGTAAATCAGTGAAACAAGGGTAGGCGCGGGCGCTCGAATGGAGTGGCGCGGGCGCGCCTATTGCTCGCAAATTTCTTCAGGGTATGGCGCGGGCGCGCCCTCTCCTCGACTTGAGATTTCTGGAGCCTGAAATTTTTTGAAAATTAAGAAAAAATAAGCTCGAAAATTTAAAATAAAAATACTTAAAAACATCTAAATAACAAAAATTAAATAAACTGAAAATAAAAGCAAATAAAATAAAAGAAAATAAAATGCTCGGCTTGCCTCCCAAGTAGTGCTTGGTTTAGAGTCGTCAGCCCGAATTTCACCGGTGTTAGATCTCCCCTTTCTCTTTAACTCGCCAAATCAATTCCAAGAGCCGCCTTTTAAATTTTGCTTTCTTCTTCTTCGCGGTTTTCTTTGTCGATAAATTTGGCGCTTTACTCTTGGATTCAACCTCAATATCGGCTCTTGGACAGCTCTCCAACTTCACAACCAGTTCAATTAAGCACAATTCTTCAATGGGTGGAGTGGGTGCTTTCGTGAATAAGTTGAAGACCACTCTTTCGTACTCCACACCCATCAATAATTCACCCTTCTTGACATCTATTTTGGCATCAGCAGTAGCCAAAAACGGGCGTCCAAAAATCAGCGGAGCACCATGATTCTCTTCAATATCCAAGATCACGAAATCCGCTGGGAAGATAAATTTATCCACCTTTACTAGAACATCTTCAACAATTCCTAGTGGATACTTAATGCTCCGATCCGCCAATTGCAACGAAATCTTAGTCAATTTCATGTCTCCCAACTCCAAGGCCCTGTAAATAGATAATGAAATTAAATTAATACTGGCCCCTAAATCACAAAGTGCATTATTAAAATGAAAACCACCAATAGAACAAGGAATAGTAAAACTCCCTGTATCCTTAAGCTTTTGTGGCATTTTCTTTCGTAGCACCGCACTGCACTCTTCAGTTAGATTCACCACCTCGTTCTCTAGCAGCTTCCTCTTCTTGGACATCATCTCCTTGATGAATTTTGCATAATTTGGCATTTGCTCCAAAGCATCAGCAAAGGGGATGTTGATGTGAATTTTCTTGAAAATCTCCAAAAATTTGGAGAACTGCTCATCCAATGCTTTCTTCTTGAACCTATGCGGGTAGGGAAGTGGAGGCTTGTACATTGGTTTTGGCTCAAGTTTAGACTCCTTCTCTTCGACTTTTTCCTCAGATTTCTCCTCTTCAACAGCAGGTTCTTGGACTCCAACTTTTTTTCCACTTCTCAACTCTATGGCATTGCACGTTCCTTAGGATTCACCTCAGTATTGCTAGGGAACTGGCCGCGGTTGTTGTCTTTCAGTGCGTTTGCCAATTGCCCAATGCTAGTCTCCATGGATTGCAACAACGCGCCCATGTTGGCCATGTGCGTCTCCAAGATGTCAAGGCGAAACTCAGCCCGAAGGATTCAACACATTATTATTGTTAACATAAGAAAAATTTTCATGATTTCTCAAGCTAGGATGGTAAGTATTAGGGACAGGGTTACCTCGATAGCCTCCATAAACTCTTTGATTGATGTACTGGGCTTGTTCATGATAGTTAGATTCATCCATAGCACCCAGCACACCTGCTGGGGATAGGGTTACCTCGATAGCCTCCATAACCTCTTTGATTGATGTATTGGGCTTGTTCATGATAGTGAGATTCATCCATAGCACCCAGCACACCTGCTGGTTCTGCAACACTCACTTTATTCAACACAGCTACCTATGTATTCAGTGCAGATAATTGAGCAGTGATGGATGTGAGAGGATCCACTGCATACACTCCGGCTGGCTTCTTTACCCCCATACACTCAGATGGCCATTGTAAACTATTGACCGTCATCTGCTCCAGCATATCATAAGCCTGCACATGGTCCTTAGCAAAAATGGTACCTCCGGCCGCAGAGTCCACATTCATTCTCGTAGGCGCATTCAGTCCGTTGTAAAACCACTCAATCTGTTCCCAATCTGCAAAATTTTGGTTAGGACAACATCTTAATAATTTTTATACCTTTCCCATGCCTCGTATAGCTTTTCAGAATCCATCTGCCTGAATGTGCTGATCTCGATCTTCAGTTGGGTGGTTTTGGCTTGGGGAAAATATTTCGCAAGAAATTTTTCTGCCATCCCCTCCCAAGTAGTGATGCTCCCTAAAGGTAGTGACTGCAACTAACTCCTTACTTGATCCCTGAGAAAAAACGAAAACAAGCGTAAACGAATAATATCCTCAGACACACCATTAATTTTTACCGTATCAGTAATTTCTAAGAAGGTGCGTAGGTGTAGGTGAGGATCAGCATTGGCGCTCCCATTAAATTGGTTCTGTTGAACCATGTTGATCAAGGCCGGCTTTAGCTCAAAATTGTTTGCATTGATAGTTCCTCGAGCGATTCCAGAATAGTGATCCTTGATCGTCGGTCTGAAGCGGTCTCTGATTGGAACCAAGGGAGCTTGATTTACTTCTTCAGCCATTCTTTCAATTTCTTTTCTTTCTTCTCTTCTGAAAGCACGTGCAGTGCGCTCGATCTCCGGATCAAACAGTAGAGAATTAGCACTTTGAGATCGTCGCATAAACTGCAATTAAAAATAAGAAGAAATCAATTAGTAACTTAAAATAAAATAAAATAACTCTAAATTAAAATCTAGACTAATTGGTAACAAGACTAAAAAATAATCAAAATTTACTCCCCGGCAACGGCGCCAAAAACTTCTTGTAAAAATTCCTCGCAAGCGTACGAGTGTCAAGTTTTAATATAGTGATAAAATCAGATATCGATCCCACAGGAAGTAATTTGAAAATAATCAGTGCTTGTAATTAAAATAGTCTAAACTTTATCTAGAAAATCAAACTTTGAGAATTTTTGCAGAAAAATAAATAATCAGTGAGTTTTGATAAGCACGCACACAACTTCCAGATAAAATTCAATCAGAGAAAAATGGTCTAGAGGTATAGATTTCACCTGGTTTCAACAACAGTCAATCCTAATTAATTTAGTTTCATGAATTCCAATCAATTAATAGCCAAGAACACTTAAGTTTATTATTTCCCTATCCCGAGCAACAAATAATTTTTATCAACTACAATTCAATTCCAATATCCCTATTAAGAATTTATCGCAGTGATCTATCACAAAACAATGTTCTCTTTAAAAGCTCTGTTAAAATTATACACTCTCCCGAGCTGTATAAATAATTAACAGTGTATTTTCCAATGGTCCTATTCAAATCCCCTCTCCCGAGCAATGATTTAAAATAAATATAACAAATAAATTATTGATCAGATAATTGAAAAGACAATCAATTATAAAAAAAACAATTAATCTAGAAGAAATTCAATTCAATAAAATCAAAAATTCATGAAAGCGTCTACACCAGGTTCCATCCGACCTCTAGACTCTAAAAAATTAGTTCATAATAAAATTTTGAATAAAACAAATCATGTTCAGATAATTCAACATATTCAGAATAAAATAAATAAAGATAAGAAACAAATCCGTCGTCGACGCCGTGTCCGGTCTATCGATCTCCGTCTTCGTTCTTCAATTAAGCTCCAGAAATCTTCACGATCAAAATCACAAATCTCTGATATGTACGTGAGTGTGATTGTGGCGGCTCTCCTCTTCTGATGGAATTAAATTCCCTTTTATATCGTGTGAAAAAGCCCATCCAAAAAGCCCATAAAATACTTGCCCGAAATAATTAAAACATTCCAAACAGCAATGGGGCGGGCGCGCTAGGAACGACGCGGGCGCGCTTCAAGTTCGCTTCTCAAATCTTCAAGGCTCCCAGGCATAGCGCGATTGCGCTTCTTCAAGAAATCTTTAGCGCTAAGAGTAGCGCTAACAATAAAGCCCAATGTAGAAAAGCCCAATAACATTTATCCTGTTCATTGCTTTCTTCTTTCTTCTCTGATCGTTTCTTTTCCCTTTAATTTTCTTTTCTTTCTTTTATTCTTTTCTTTTCTCCACCATAATTCTTCTTTTCCACAAATTTTCCAAAATTCCCTACACGCACAAAAACAACAAAACAAAGGCATAAATCTGCTCGAAACAAATATTTAACAATTAAAATCATATATAAATTAAGTGTATAAATTACACTTATCAGTGACCCTCCTGACCACACTAAAAACATGCACTGGTCGATCAACCACACTATCCTGGAGGATGCCTGCGTCTGCACTGACTACATTGGTTCGGTCTCTGACCACCAAAATGATGCACTCCACCGGATCCATATGAAGAAGAAGAAGTGCCTCCTGGCTTCTAGAAAGTCTGTCCTTTTGGACCTAAGGTACTAGCACTCGCTGGCCTGGAAGAAGAAGAGTAGAGTCCCCTGTTCCTCCGAATACTGTCCTCCGCCTGGTGACAACGGTCCACCAAGCCCTCGTAGGTCATATCACCGCCCACAGCAACCATCCGATGAATCTCAGGGTTCAGAACCTGAAGGAAATGGTCGTACTTTGCTACAGAACTATTAGCAATGTGAGGACAATAATATAGCAGATCAAAGAATTTCTGCTGGTACTCCTCGATCGTCATCGTACCCTGTCGAAGACTCAGTAACTCACTGGCTTTCGTCTGTCGCAGAGCTGGAGGGAAATACAGTCTCTGAAAAGCAGTACGGAAATCGATCCACGTGGCTGCTCCTCTAGCTGCTATGAATGGTGCGGAAGTAGATCTCCACCACTTCCTCGCTCGCCCCTCAAGCATGCAGGCAAGAATCTACATCCTATCCTCGTCTGTGCAACGGAACTCCTGAAAACACTACTCCATCCTCTCGAGCCAATCCTCAGCCTGCTCAGGTGTCTCACCTCCTATCAAAGGCTTCGGGCTAACCTCCTTAAACCTACGCATGCTCACTCGCTTGTGCTCCTCAGGCTGTCCTCAACGACGTCTACGATCATTCGGATTGCCCCAACGACCGCCGCCTTCGCTACCGTGGCTCTCATCGTAATCTGCCATCCGTTACACAATAACAAATAATTAATTAATCCGCTTTACATAATTCCCAATGCAATGCGGATCCACTATCTAATCAGAGTTAATTAGCGCATGCAATAAAACTTAAAGCGTAAGGAGCGGATAATTTAAAATACAACAAATCCAATCGGCAGAATACAACCGACGATAACAAAAGTGTATAAATACCATTATACAACCAAATAAAAGGTTCAGAGTAAACAAATCCCTACCCTCTAAGACCTCACACTCTCGGATCCTCAATCCTGCTGAGAGCCGCCAGGACCGTCCAGCCCCAAACCTGCCTTGCCACAAGGTACACCACAATACCCAAACACAGGGGCGTGAGCGACAACGCTCAATACATAATCAATGATATATCTAAAAATATGCGCACACAGATGATTTAAAATCCCAGATAAAACATTTGCTCAAGGCGCCAGGAATATACAGTACCGACTAGAGAGCTACTTTGCGGGGTACTCATATATTCTATATCAGGGCTGAGCCAACCCCATCCTGACCCAAATCCAAAACAGGATACAAGTCCCATATGGAAACTGTCATACCTGACTCGAGTCCAACATGAGATCACTGTTCCCTATGGAGACTTTCAATGACTCACATCTCTCAGAATGCAGTCATACATAAAATCGTGCATGTGCTAATGCGATAAAAACATGCTAAAACATGATAAAACATATAGCACATACCCATGCAACATACATGCAAATATGTCATTCCGGCTATCGCGGTCAGTACTTACGCACCTCTAACACTGCTGGTCAAACCTAGCTCGGCTGGTCAAGACTCCAAGCCTACTAGTCCAGTCTACTGCTACTACAATGCAATTACCCATGCATCAATAATTAAGCTCTAAAAGCCTTAACTAAGCTGCATACTCCTAAATATTTTTAGGAAGCCAAAGCTATATTTGCGTCCGTCGTTAGCCCTTTCCTGTCGATAGCCTCAAAACTAGGCGACAGCTCCGCTACGACGTCTAGATCGCTGCGCCACTTCCGGAATCCTGATAGGATGCCTAGATCTCCCTAGATCTGAGTTAGAAGGCTTAGGAATCGAGAGAGAAGAGAGGAATTGGTGCATCTCAAATGAACTCTTGGCCCTCATATTTATAGACACAGAACGTTGCTTTCGTTCGGGTTCGTTGCGTCCATTCTGCCTGACGAACGTTGCGTCTGTTCCTCTTAGTTGCTTCCGATGTCCCATCAAGTGCGTAAGCAATGACGTAATATTGCTGACATCACGGATGACATCAGCTGCCAGAACATTGCTTCCGTTCAAGAAGATTGCTTTCGTTCTGAGGCCCCCTACGGGCCTTTTCCGATCATTCTAAAACCATTTTTGAAGTCAGTTAATCCAACAGAAACTTCCTTAATCATGTTTCACTTAATCTAAACATGATCCTATGATTAATATACTCATTAATCATTAATTACGGATACGGGTCACTACAAATACTTACATAAAATTGTTTACATCCACCTAACCATTGCACGAAACCAGCCAATGAACCTCTTATTGTGGGCATCTTGTATCCATCTTTCATCTTTCTTTTTGTTTGACTTCAGGTTGGTTTTATGTTCACTATGGAAATATTTTTGTCTAATATTTTTTAGACAACAAATATTGACAATTACATATGTGCATAAATTATACATTAATGTAGTAAACTTACATTATGTAGGGAGATACGTCTTCCATATTTTCTAGCACAGTAAAAAATGCTTGTATCAATTTTTTGCACTGTAATTGGTGGTTTGAATGCTAAGAATCCTGGAACATTTGATTTGGGGTGATTGAAGGACCCCCAACAAGATCAAGTCTATCGAAGCTAAAATAGCTAGCTGGACTGGAGTAGCAGTTGAACTCGCCGGAAAACTCGTCGAAAAGGGACTAGAATGAGTACAAAACAGGGACTGGCTTCGCTTGATTTAAAACCTGAAATACAACTCACTCACCCTCGGAAACTCCAAGATCAAAGTAGGTCTTTTCGAATAAGCGCAACAAAAACAGTGTGCAGAAATAGGTCAATAAAAGGGCTTGATCTTGGAAGAAAAAATCATCAAAAATAGAGATTTATGGCTTAAATCGAAGCTACAGGAGTAAGGAAGAAAACAACTCAAACCGTTCGAGGTTTTGACGCTGGATGAAGGAGATACAAGTCAAATACAACAGTTGTATAATGGATAGGCGAGAAGGTGACAGGTTGAGTCTTAGGCATTGAGTATATTTTTTGTTTTCTATCAAGTGCATTTATGCGTGGGGAAAAAAATAAGGTGAAAAGATATTAGTTAGAAAAAAACGTTGTCGTAGAACTAAAATACATGCACATACAAAAATGGTTTTAAACACCCCAAAAACATGCAAATAGCCAATGGTTAATTAAAACTTATGTCTTAGTTTGAAAACTGTTGTATTTGACACATATAAAGACAACGTTTTTTAAAAACCTTTGTATTTTTCCATTGAAATATGGCAAACGACAACGGTTTTAGTAAAAATTCTTGTCAAAAGGCAAAAAACAACGGTTTTTGACAACAAATTTGAAAATATTTTAATAAAATATCATTAAAATATTAAAAACACCTTAATACGTCATAAAAGTACAATTTGAACTTCAAAAAAGTGGATTTAAAAAAAAATAAAAACAGAACAAGCGCCTAGGCGCTAGCATGGGCGCCTAGGCGCCATGCATAACTAGCGCCTAGGCGCCACCTATGGCGCCTAGGCGCCGCACATCCCTAGCACCTAGGCGCCAAGCCTGTTAAGCGCCTAGGCTCCAAATCTGGAGCCTAGGCGCCTGCACTCACTAGCGCCTAGGCGCTTCCTTTGGCTCCTAGGCGCCATTACTTTTTTTTACTTTTTAAAAATCATTTTTTGACATTCGAGGGGTATTTTTATGATCTTTTAAGGTATTTTTGATATTTTTAAAATATTTTATGAGAATATTTTCAATTTCGACATCAAGAACAAAAGTAACGACTCACGTGGATCGGTTTAGCTATCTATTACATATATATGTTATTATTTCTTCACAAAAGCTATTTTTTTATAAAAGTCATGAAATTTTATGAAATGATAAGGGCGTTGTTGATTTTATTTCATTTCATTTTCTGTTTTTGCATTATTATTTTTAACGCTTATTTTTTTTACGCTAAGTTATCTATTTCTTTTTTTTAGTCTTACAAGCCCGATCCAACAATATTTTAAAATATTAAACCTTGTTTCCTAACTGATATATTTTTACGTTGTTTTTTTTTACACACACATACATATAAACCTGATAGAAAAACTATATATATACCCAATGCATAAGCCTCAACCCGTCATTTCGAAATTTTGGATTTCCAACTACGATAGAAGATAATTATAATAGAACGTATTAAGAATGTCATATTTTAGGAGTTGGACTAGGACCCTTTGGGTTATTGGAATATAGAATATTTTAAAATATTGTTGGGCCGGGCTTGTAAGACTAAAAAAAAAAGAAATATAAAACTTAGCGTAAAAAAAAGAAGCGTTAAAAATAAGAACGCAAAAACAGAAAATGAGATGAAATAAAATCAACAACGCCCTTATCATTTCATAAAATTTAATGACATTCATAAAAAATAGCTTTTGTGAAGAAATAATAACATATATATGTAATAGATAGCTAAACCTATCCACGTGAGTTGTTACTTCCGTTCTTGATGTCAAAATTGAAAATATTTTCATAAAATATTTTAAAAATATCAAAAATACCTTAAAAGATTATAAAAATACCCTTCTAACATCAAAAAATGATTTTTAAAAAGGAAAAAAAAAGTCTAGGCGCCAAAGGCCAATATATGAAAAACTTGAGATAAATTTATGAAATCTGTTTTTGATTTACTTTTTTAGAAACTGAATATAGAATGTAACCTAACAAATATTATGCGATTAGTGATTGATTACGTTGAAAGGTGGATAAAAAATTTCCCCTCACCACTAAATTGATAATTTAATTTTATAAGTAATATTTTATTATTGGGCATTATATTGTGTTCTAAGATTTCATGTATTGTTCAGTTTCACTTTGAGATTTTCAATTAGTGATAGAATTTTTATTCCTTCTAGAAAATTATACTATAAGGACATAATGATATTTTAGCATAAGAGTAAACTCTACCATTTTTAATTGAATGAGCAAGTGTTAATAAATTAGCTTTTGATGCTTTAGTACCGTCATTTTGAGATTTTGGATTTCCAACTACGATAGAAGGTAATTATAATAGAACGTATTAAGAATGTCATATTTTAGGAGTTGGACTAGGACCCATTGGGTTATTGAAATATAGAATATTTTAAAATATTGTTGGATCGGGCTTGTAAGACTAAAAAAAAAAGAAATAGATAACTTAGCGTAAAAAAAAGAAGCGTTAAAAATAAGATCGCAAAAAAAGAAAATGAAATGTAATAAAATCAACAACGCCATAATCATTTCATAAAATTTCATGACTTTCATAAAAAAATAGCTTTTGTGAAGAAATAATAACATATATATGCAATAGATAGCTAAACCGATCCACGTGAGTCTTTACTTTTGTTCTTGATGTCGAAATTGAAAATATTTTTATATAATATTTTAAAAATATAAAAAATACCTTAAAAGATCATAAAAATACCCTTCGAACGTCAAAAAAAAAAATTTAAAAAGAAAAAAAAATAATGGCGCCTAGGCGCTAGTGAGTGCAGGCGCCCAGGCTCCAGATTTGGCGCCTAGGAGCTTAACAGGCTTGGCGCCTAAAGTCGCTCCTAGGCGCCTAAAGTGGCTCCTAGGCGCAAAAGATATCTAACTCCTAGGCGCCAAAGGTGGCGAGTAGGCGCCAATGCAAGCGCCTGGGCGCTTGTCCTTTTTTTTTTATTTAAAAAAAATCTACTTTTTTTAAGTTCAAATTGTATTTTTATGACGTATTAAGGTGTTTTTAATATTTTAATGATATTTTATCAAAATATTTTCAAGTATGTTGTCAAAAACCATTTTTTTTTTGCCTTTTGACAAGAATTTTCACTAAAACCGTTGTCGTTTGCCATATTTCAATGGAAAAATACAAAGATTTTTAAAAAACGTTGTCTTTATATTTGTCAAATACAACGGTTTTCAAACTAAGACATCAGTTTTAATTAAACATTGGCTATTTGCGTGTTTTTGGGGTTTTTAAAACCATTTTTGTATGTGCATGTATTTTAGTTCTACGACAACATTTTTTTCTAACTGATATCTTTTCACCTTATTTTTTCCCCACACATAAATACACTTTATAGAAAACAAAAAATATACTCAATGCCTAAGACTCAACCTGTCACCTTCTCGCTTATCCACTATACGACTGTTGTATTTGACTCGTATCTCCTTCATCCAGCGTCAAAACCTCGAACTGTTTGAGTTGTTTTCTTCCTTACACCTGTAGCTTCGATTTGAGCCATAAATCGCTATTTTTGATGATTTTTTCTTCCAAGAGCAAGCCCTGTTATTGACCTATTTTTGCACACTATTTTTGTTGCGCTTCTTCGAGAAGCCCTACTTTGATCTTGGAGTTTCCGAGGGTGAGAGAGTTGTATTCGAGGTTTTAAATCAAGCGAAGCCAGTCCCTATTTTCTACTCATTCTAGTCCCTTTTCGACGAGTTTTTCGGCGAGTTCAACTGCTACTCCAGTCCAGCTAGCTATTTTAGCTTCGACGGACTTGATCTTGTTGGGGTCCCTCAATCACCCCAAATCAAATGTTCCAGGCTTCTTAGCATTCAAACCACCAATTATAGTGCCAAAATTGATACAAGCACTTTTGACTGTGCTAGAAAATATGGAAGATGTATCTCCCTACATAATGTAAGTTTACTACATTAATGTATAATTATGCACATATGTAATTGTCAATATCTGCTGTCTAAAAAATATTATACAAAAATATTTCCATAGTGAACATAAAACCATTCTGAAGTAAAAAAAAAAAAAAAAAAAAAAGATGAAAGATGGATACAAGATGCCCACAATAAGAGGTTCATTGGCTGGTTTCGTGCAATGGTTACGTGGATGTAAAAAATTTTATGTAAGTATTTTACGGTGACCAAGAAGTATCTACTATTTTAATCATAATTTTCAAATTGAATACATGTCAGGTGGCTGCTGAAATCGACAGCTGTACAATGAGAGGCGAAAAGGTGACGGATTGAGACTTATGCATTGGGTATATATTTACTTTTTCTATCAGGTTTATATGTATGTATGTGTAAAAAAAACAACGTAAAAATATATCAGTTAGGAAACAAGGTTTTCATAGGTACTTGGTATTAGAGAAATATCATATTTATCTTATATTTTCTTCTTGAATTTTCAGGATTAGTATCTTTATAGAACTAAGTCTTGAAAATATTTTATATATGGAAATGTTCATGTAAGTTATGAATTAACCTAAGATTTTGACTTAAGATGAAAATTGGTTTGATGAGTGACAAATTATTTATAGTTTTGGACAAGACCAATATATGAAAAGATTGAGATAAATTTATGAAATCGGTTTTTGATTTACTATTATAGAAACTGAATATAGAATGTAACCTAACAAATATTATGCGATTAATGATTGATTACGTAGAAAGGTGGATAAAAATTTTTCCCTCACCACTAAATTGATAATTTAATTTTATAAGTAATATTTTTTTATTGGGCATTATCTTGTGTTTTAAGATTTCATGTAGTGTTCAGTTCCACTTTGAGATTTTCAATCAGTGATAGAATTTTGATTTTCTTCTAGAAAATTATATTATGAGGAAACAATGATATCTTAGCATAATAGTAAACTCTACCATTTTCAATTGAATGAGCAAGTTTGAATAAATTAGCTTTCGATGCCTAATTATCGTCATTTCGAGATTTTGGATTTTCAACTACGATAGAATATAATTATAATAGAACGTATTAAGAATGTCATATTTTAGGAGTTGGACTATGACCCTTTGGGTTATTGTAATATAGAATATTTTAAAATATTGTTGGACCGGGCTTGTAAAACTAAAAAAAAAAAAGAAATAAAAAAATAACCTAAAAAAAAGAAGCGTTAAAAATAAGAATGCAAAAACAGATAATGAAATGAAATAAAGTCAACAACGCCCTTATCATTTCATAAAATTTAATGAATTTCATAAAAAAATAGCTTTTGTTAAGAAATAATAACATATATATGTAATAGATAGCTAAACCGATCCACGTGAGTCGTTACTTCCGTTCTTGATGTCAAAATTTAAAATATTTTCATATAAAATTTTAAAATATCAAAATACCTTAAAAGATCATAAAAATACAATTCGAACGTCAAAAAATGATTTTTAAAAAGGAAAAAAAAAATCTAGGCGCCTAGGCGCCAAAGGCCAATATATGAAAAGCTTGAATTAAATTTATGAAATCGGTTTTTGATTTACTTTTTTGGAAACTGAATATAGAATATAACCTAACAAATATTATGCGATTAATGATTGATTACGTTGAAAGGTAGATAAAAATTTTTCCCTCACCACTAAATTGATAATTTAATTTTATAAGTAATATTTTATTATTGAGCATTATCTTGTGTTTTAAGATTTCATGTATTGTTCAGTTTCATTTTGAGATTTTCAATTATTGATAGAATTTTGATTTCCTTCTAGCAAATTATACTATGAGGACACAATGATATTTTAGCATAAGAGTAAACTCTACCATTTTCAATTGAATGAGCAAGTCTGAATAAATTAGCTTTCGATGCCTAAGTACCGTCATTTTGAGATTTCGGATTTCCAACTACGATAGAAGGTAATTATAATAGAACGTATTAAGAATGTCATATTTTAGGAGGTGGACGGGGACTTATTCGGTTATTGGAATATAGAATATTTTAAAATATTGTTGGATCGGGCTTGTAAGACTAAAAAAAAAGAAATAGATAACTTAGCGTAAAAAAAAAAAGATGCGTTCAAAATAAGAACGCAAAAACAGAAAATAAAATGAAATAAAATCAACAACACCCTTATCATTTCATAAAATTTCATGACTTTCATAAGAAAATAGCTTTTGTGAAGAAATAATAACATATATATGTAATAGATAGTTAAACCGATCCACGTGAGTCGTTACTTTCGTTCTTGATGTCGAAATTGAAAATATTTTCATAAAATATTTTAAAAATATCAAAAATACCTTAAAATATCATAACAATACCCTTCGAACGTCAAAAAATGATTTTTAAAAAGAAAAAAAAAAGTCTAGGCGCCAAAGGCCTATATATGAAAAGTTTGAGATAAATTTATGAAATCGGTTTTTGATTTACTTTTTTAGAAACTGAATATAGAATATAACCTAACAAATATTATGCGATTAATGATTTATTACGTTGAAAGGTGGATAAAATTTTTTCCCTCACCACTAAATTGATAATTTAATTTTATAAGTAATATTTTATTATTGGGCATTATCTTGTGTTTTAAGATTTCATTAATTGTTCAGTTCCACTTTGAGATTTTCAATTATTGATAGAATTTTGATTTCCTTCTAGCAAATTATACTATGAGGACACAATGATATTTTAGCATAAGAGTAAACTCTACCATTTTCAATTGAATGAGCAAGTCTGAATAAATTATCTTTCGATGCCTAAGTACCGTCAATTTGAGATTTTGGATTTCCAACTACGATAGAAGGTAATTACAATAGAATGTATTAAGAATGTCATATTTTAGGAGGTGGACTAGGACCTATTGGGTTATTGGAATATAGAATATTTTAAAATATTGTTGGATCGGGCTTGTAAGACTAAAAAAATAGATAACTTAGCGTAAAAAAAAAGAAGCGTTAAAAATAAGTACGCAAAAATAGAAAATGAAATGAAATAAAATCAACAACGCCCTTATCATTTCATAAAATTTCATGAATTTCATAAAAAATTGCTTTTGTGAAAAATTATAACATATATATGTAATAGATAGCTAAACCGATCCACGTGAGTCGTTACTTTCGTTCTTGATGTCGAAATTGAAAATATTTTCATAAAATATTTTAAAAATATCAAAAATACCTTAAAAGATCATAACAATACCCTTCGAACGTCAAAAATTGATTTTTAAAAAGGAAAAAAAAAAAAAAAAGTCTAGGCGCTTAGGCGCCAAAGGCCAATATATGAAGAGTTTGAGATAAATTTATGAAATTGGTTTTTGATTTACTTTTTTAGAAACTGAATATAGAATGTAACCTAACAAATATTATGCGATTAATGATTGATTACGTTGAAATGTGGATAAAAATTTTTCCCTCACCACTAAATTGATAATTTAATTTTATAAGTAATATTTTTATATTGGGCATTATCTTGTGTTTTAAGATTTCATGTATTGTTCAGTTCCACTTTGAGATTTTCAATTAATGATAGAATTTTGATTTCCTTCTAGCAAATTATACTATGAGGACACAATGATATTTTAGCATAAGAGTAAACTCTACCATTTTCAATTGAATTAGCAATTATGAAGAAATTAACTTTCGATGCCTAAGTACCGTCATTTTGAGATTTTGGATTTTCAACTACGATAGAAGGTAATTATAATAGAACGTATAAAGAATGTCATATTTTAGGAGATGGACTAGGACCCATTGGGTTATTGGAATATAGAATATTTTAAAATATTGTTGGATCGGGCTTGTAAGACTAAAAAAAAAAGAAATAGATAACTTAGCGTAAAAAAAAGAAGCATTAAAAATAAGAACGCAAAAGCAAAAAATGAAATGAAATAAAATCAAAAACGCCCTTATCATTTCATAAAATTTCACGACATTCATAAAAAATAGCTTTTGTGAAGAAATAATAACATATATATGTAATAGATAGCTAAACCGATCCACTTGAGTCGTTACTTTCGTTCTTGATGTCGAAATTGAAAATATTTTCATAAAATATTTTAAAAATATCAAAAATACCATATAAGATCATAAAATACCCTTCGAACGTCAAAAAATGATTTTTAAAAGGAAAAAAAAAATGATGGCGCCTAGGCGCTAGTGAGTGCAGGCGCCTAGGCTCCAGATTTGGCGCCTAGGCGCTTAACAGCCTTGGCGCCTAGGCGCCAAAGATATCTGGCACCTAGGCGCAATTTACGTATGGCGCCTAGGCGCCAATGCTAGCGCCTAGGCGCTTGTCCTTTTTTTTTAAAAAAAAAAAAAATCCACTTTTTTGAAGTTCAAATTGTACTTTTAAGACGTATTAAGGTGTTTTTAATATTTCAATGATATTTTATCATAATATTTTCAAATTTGTTGTCAAAAACCGTTGTTTTTTTGCCTTTTGACAAGAATTTTCACTAAAACCGTTGTCGTTGCTATATTTCAATGGACATATAGACAAAGGTTTTTAAAAAACGTTGTCTTTATATGTGTCAAATACAACGGTTTTCAAACTAAGACATCAGTTTTAATTAACCATTGGCTATTTGCGTGTTTTTGGGGTGTTTAAAACCATTTTTGTATGTGCATGTATTTTAGTTCTGCGATAACTGAAACAACTAGCTACTAGTACTCGAATAAATAAAAGATAATAATACGTGGATTTTCTAAATAATTAAAGTTTTCTAAAAATTTCGGCATGACCTGTCTATTTTTAGAACAAACCAACAACACAGACAGCAGTTCAAAATATCATAAATAATGACTCGCAACATTCAACAAGTATCATAAACTAGCATCATGACCGAAAAGTGCCACACTGGGCAACCAACCGAAAATTAAAGCGAAACAAATGATCCTAAGCAGGGAAACACATCCTGCTACCAAATTAAACGAGAGCGTAGGAATGTATATTTATTACAGACTCTAGGACTAAAAGGACACAGCGGAAAAAAAATAAATGGAGCCACGGTCACAGGCCTGCGCCTCCGGGAACCTCGCCCATGGGATCCTGCCCCTCAGTCCATTGATACTCATCCTCACCTGAAAGGAAGAAAGAAGTGGAGTGAGTCTAAAAGACCCAGCATTACTATGGGGGGGAAATAACTAGTACTATATAGGTACAAGAACACACGGCATTTAAAATAGTGCGTAATAAAATAATCGTTAGTACCCCTGAACTTAAAAGTAATGAGCATGTAAAAGATGCGAGTACATGAATATGACAAGTGCAAGGCTAAGTCAAATAACTCTATAAATTACATAACATGGTTCTGAAAATAATCATATAAATAGTGAACTTAGATCCTTGAGTTGTGACCCTGTGGTTTCGATCATGATCATGGCTGCAGTGCACAATGCCGCAAGGAGGTCGAGATGAAACCCAACCCGTACTTGCCCAATTATTAAGGGAGACCAGAATAGCTCCGGCCCCACACAAACACATGCTAAGGTAAGGTAACCCATAATGAATTGGTAAGGGATACCAGAATAGCTCCGGCCCCACACGAACACATGCTAAGGTAAGGTAACCCATAATGAATTGGTAAGGGAGGCCAAAACATCTTTTGCCCCACACGAATACATGAATATGTAGTCACAACCATCTCACTTCGTTCAAAAATATTTTTTTCCTTTATTGAATATGAGACTTAGCATGCACAAGTGAAAGAAATGAACCCAAAGAAAATATGTTTACTCAATTTACATGCAAGAGACTCGATGGTGAAAGACTGGAATGGTGATTTAGGGAAGTACCAACGATGGGAAACTAAACCATGATTAAAGTACTTAGGATAACTCGAGCGATTCACCTCTAAAACTTATAACTCCCTTCTTTCTAAACCAAATTGGGTTCCGCTTGAAATCGTATCTTCCACCACCCACATACAACTAAACATAGGAGCGATCCCCAATGAATTAATCCCATTACAACCATTCTATAAAATTCTGCTCACCTTCAAGCAAAGGCCTAGAAACTTGACCATATCCTAATCGAATTACTTCCTGCTCTCGCCAACAAGCACCTAACATCAAACACTAAATCCCAACCCGAGGCCCTGTCCAAAATTCTAAATTTATCCCAACCTTAGCCACTTAGTTCCGGGCAGCTCAAACCATTACAAAAGAAAACCAAAAATCCTGCTCTAGTCCCTTCTTAGGTTGCTGTCCAGAAATCGAACAGCCCTTAGCCATAACTCAAGACACAACCGAATCATCCTATTGCTACCTCGTGAACTACGTATCACCCGTGGTTGCCCCTACACCATCACCTCATCGAAACCAACCACGAACCCATGCTAAAGACCAAACCAGCAGCCAAGAACAGAACATAGTTTCTGCCAACCATTTCGAGCAGTCCCTAACCAAGCCTCGAATCGCATCCCACTCATTCTATTGCTACCACGTGAACTAAATATCACCCGTGGTAGCTCCTAAATCACCAACCCAAACTATTCACCAATTTTGTTGGGGGGAGAATCGGAGATTTGAAGGGATCCTGGAGAAAATCGAAGGAGCCGAGCTTTCTTTCTTGAAGAACAGGGAAGGAGCCGGGTTTCTTTGAGTGTGTGTGTGATACAAATTTATGCCCAAGTGTTAAAAGTAGGTAACCCTAGAATAAAAATGGAATTTTAGGGAAAAAGTGCTAAACTAAGGAAAATAAATTTGCATTTTTAAAATTAGTACGCACCAAAATAAACACTAAGATTTTCAAATAAAATAAAAGTTCGAATTTGATAGCCCGAAAATTAAAATACTAATTCTCGCAGTGATTTAAAAGAAAATAGCTCAAGAGTGCGGAAAGATTTAAATTAAAAAACGACAGTCACTGAAAACTTAAAATAATTAGATAATAAAAGTTTAAAACTGCGCTAAGCAATTAAATGCCGAAAATTAAAAATTATAAATATTAAAGCAGGTTTAGGCATAAAACTTAAATCATGAAAATTTTAGGCATCACAGTTCCTCCCTCCCTAATACAGAATTTCGTCCTCGAAATTCAAAACTCACCAAAAAGTTCCGGATAGCGAGCTCTGATATCTGCTTCTGCTTCCCAAGTGGCCTCTTCATCCGAATGGTTCTACCATCTCACCTTGATCATTGGAATCGACTTGTTACAGAGTCTTCTCTCCTGTCTATCCAAAATCCGGATGGGCCTCTCCTCGTAGGTCATGTGAGGAGATATCTGAAGTGGTTCCGAACTGAGCACATGGGATGGGTTCGAGATGTACTTCCTCAGCATCGACACATGAAAGACATTATGGACCCCATCAAGGTTAGACGGCAAAGCCACCCTATAAGCCAATGCCCCTACCCTATCCAATATCTCAAAGGGTCCTATGAACCTCGGTTCCAACTTTCCTTTCTGCCCAAACCTCATAACTCCCTTCAGCGGTGCTACTCGGATGAACACATGATCTCCCACCGAGAACTCCAAGTCTCTCCTCCTGTGATCAGCATAACTCTTCTGCCGGCTCTATGCAGTCCTCATCCTGTCACGGATCTTGGCTACAACTTCGGCAGTCTGCTGAACAATCTCTGGTCCCAACTCGGACCTCTCCCCAATCTCGGTCCACAACACCGGAGATCTACACGGTCTTCCATAGAGTGCCTCGTAAGGCGCCATACCAATGGTGGCTTGAAAACTATTGTTATAGGAAAATTCCACCAAAGGCAGTCTCGACTCCCAGCTGCCTTGAAAGTCAATGGCACAAGCTCTCAAAAGGTCCTCTAGAATCTGAATCACCCTCTCGGACTGTCCATCCGTCTGCGGGTGAAAGGCAGTGCTATACAAGAGCTTCGTCCCCAAAGCTGCGTGAAGGCTCTTCCAAAAAGTCGAAGTAAACCGCGGATCTCTATCAGACATTATGGAAACAGGGATACCATGTAGTCTGACTATCTCTCGGATATACAACTCCGCATACTGCGTCATCGTGAAGGTTGTCCTCACTGGCAAGAATTGTGCCGACTTAGTGAGTCGGTCTACTATAACCCAAATGGCATTCGAATTCCTCACGGTCCTCGGCAAACCCACAACGAAGTCCATAGTAATGTTCTCCCATTTTCACTCCGGAATAGGGAGTGGCTTAAGTAATCCTACAGGTCTCTGATGCTCCGCTTTGACCTGCTGGCATGTCAGGCATTCTGACACAAATCGGGCGATGTCACTCTTCATGCCCAGCCACCAATACAATCGCAAAAGATCCCGATACATCTTCGTACTTCCTGGGTGGATAGAGTACGGTGATGCGTGTGCCTCTGCCATGATAGTAGCTTGCAGAGTGTCACCTACAGGAACCCAAAATCGATCTCTAAACTTCACAATCCCATCTACTACAGAGTACAAGCCACTGTCTTTCTCCTCAGCTCTCTGTCTCCACTTCCTCGGTTGCTCATCATCTGCTTGAGCAATTCTGATACGGTCAAACATTGTGGTCTGCACTGACAAGGCTGACAATCTAGGAGCCCTACCCTCAACATAGAACTCCAATCTGAACCTCTGAATCTCATCTTGTAACGGTCTAGCCACTGACATGGAAGCAATCACTGCCGTCTTCCGGCTCAATGCATCTGCAACCACGTTAGCCTTACCCGGGTGGTAACTGATCTCACAATCATAGTCCTTCACCAACTCTAGCCATCTCCGTTGCCTCATATTCAACTCCTTCTGGGTGAAAAAGTACTTGAGGCTCTTATGGTCGGTGAATATCTTACACTTCTCTCCGTAGAGATAGTGTCTCCAAATCTTGAGAGTGAACACTACTGCCTCTAACTCCAGATCATGTGTAGGGTAATTCTTCTCATGCTCCTTCAACTGCCTAGAAGCATAAGCAATAACACTATCACGCTGCATAAGAACTGCTCCCAATCCCAACTTGGAAGCATCGGTGTAAACCACGAAATAACCTTGCCCCGATGGCATAGCCAATACTGGTGCTGTCGTAAGAGCTTCTTTCAATACATCAAAGATCCTTTGACACTCGGAACTCCAAACATACCTAGCATTCTTCTTGGTCAACGCTGTCAAGGGCACTGCAATGGATGAAAATCCCTTGATAAACTTCCTGTAATAACCAGCCAATCCGAGAAAACTGTCTCCGATGCGTTTTGAGGTACTGACCACTCCTTCACTGCTTGAACTTTGGAGGGGTCTACCTCAACACCTCCCTCGGATATGACATGGCCCAAAAATGCTACTCTCTCCAACCAAAACTCGCATTTGTCGAACTTAGCAAACAGATTCCGTTCCCGGAGTACCTCTAGAACAGTCCTCAAATGCTGAGAATGCTCTTCTCTATCCTTGGAATATATAAGGATATCGTCAATGAATACGATGAAAAATTGGTCCAAGAACGGCTGGAATACGCGGTTCATAAGATCCATGAAGACCGCTGGCGCGTTCGTCAACCTGAACGGCATCACAAGGAAATCGTAGTGACCATAACAAGTCCTAAAGCAGTCTTGAACACATCCGATTCTTTCACCCTTAGCTGATGATAACTGGATCGAAGGTCAATATTCGAAAATACAGAAGCCCCTTGCAACTGATCAAAGAGGTCCTCAATCTTGGGAAGTGGGTACTTGTTCTTCACTGTCACCCCATTCAACTCCCGATAATCTATACACAACCTTAAGCTCCCGTCCTTCTTCACAAAAAGGACCGGTGCACCCCATGGAGAGAAACTAGGGCGTATGAAACCCTTATCAAGAAACTCTTGAATCTGCTCTTTTAACTCCCTCATTTCGGTAGGAGCCAATCTGTAAGGTGCCTTAGAAATTGGCACTGTACCGGGTACTAAGTCGATAGAGAACTCCACTTCTCTATCAGGCGGTATGCCTGCAACATCATCTGGAAAAACGTCCTCAAAATCCCTGACAATGTCCACATCTGAAATATTTGGACGTGGCGGCAACTCTGTCAAAGATATACTGGCTAAGAACGCCTCACATCCTTCATGCACCATCTGCTTAGCTTGCATAAAAGATATGATCTGTGTCTTCCTCGAACCCCGGATAGCCTCAAACTGAAACGGTTCTACCCCCTCTGGTCTGACCAACACTGACCTCAGCTGAAAGTCTATCACCATTGCATTCTTCGTCATCCAATCCATCCCAAGAATCAAGTCGAACTCAGGCATGGGCAATACAATCAAATCTGCAACAACTGGTTGCCCTTGCAACAGAAGCTCAAGATTCCTCACAATTCTCCTAGTGGACAGTTCTTCCCCTGATGGGATGGTCACTGTGAATCCACCAATCAGATCCTCGCATTCAATGCTCCGCTTGTGAGTTAAAGCCTTCGATATGAAAGAATGGGTAGCCCCAGAGTCTAACAAGGCTCTAGTGGCCACACCGGCTACTAAAATTCTACCTGCATTAAAGGTGATTACAACCACTAAAAGATTGAAAACAAATAAGGCAAGTACTACTTAGATTCATTCTACGCCAACCAATCCCATAAACAAAATTATTCATCTCAACTTGCCCAATTAACCCAAAGCATGCAATCTAAAACAAGTTCTCATCTCAAAAAGAAAAGCTCAAGCTCGAGCATTGCAACTAGGAATCAGTTAAATCACCCTTATTATAAGCTCTAAACAATACCTGTGACGAGCGTGGTATCAGGGTCGGCCTCCTCGGCCTGCATTACATAGACTCTCCCCTGAGTCGGCGTCCCATGCCAAGGACAATCTGAGATAACGTGTCCCGGCTTCTTGCATCGATAACAAACTCCTGCACCTGCCAGACACTGTCCATGATGGGCACGATGGCATTTCGGGCAAACAGGCCTCTCCCCAATCTTGGGAGGAGCGGGTCTCGGTGCCGGCTAACCCTGGGGTCGCTGAACATGATGTCCCTGGGGCCTATGGGCCAGATTCCCCTGAGGTCTGAATTGACCATGCTGATGAGGCGGCCCAGTGAATGGCCTCTTCCCGTGCTGCTGCTGTGAACCATAAGATGGGAACAGCCTCTAGCTCTGCGCCTCAGCACTGATGTCCCTCAGCGTCTGCTCAGACCTCAAAGCTCGTCTGAGCGCCGAAGCATAGTCAGTTGGCTTTGCCATGAGTACATCTTGCCGGATAGTGGGTCGCAACCCAACAATGAAGTGCTGGAGCTTCTCTGCCTCATCGTCTCCAATCAAAGGTACAAAGTGGAAACCTCGCTCAAATTTCACCACAAACTCAGCCACTGATAAGTCTCCCTGTCGCAGGCTCAAAAACTCCATCTTCAAACGGGCCCTCACATCAGCAGTGAAATACTTTACAAAGAAAAGCGTCCTAAACTCAGTCCAAAGCATGGTAGTCGTGTCAACTGTCTTCTCAACTCCCTCCCACCAGAGGGCAGCATCATCCTGGAGATGAAAGACAGCACAACGGACTCAATCCGGGTCTCCCAACTGCATATAGCGGAAGATCACCTCAAGAGAACGGATCCATCCCTCTGCTACCAGTGGATCAGTGGTGCCAGCAAAGTCCTTCGGATTCATCTTCCTGAACTGCTCATAAACAGCCCCTGGTCCAGGCCTCGGAGCATCCACATGTCGCTCTAGGATACGGGCTAAGCCCGCTAGCACCTGCGTCCCAACATCCGCATGTGGTGGAGGTGGCGGAGGAGGTACCGGGTGATGCGGAGGACGTCCACGTCGAGCGGCCATCTGTACGCAAGTTCAAATTCTTACAATCAAGTTTCATGCCTTAGAAAAAGATTTTCCTTAAACTTGAACAAGCTCAAAAATTTAAAAGAATATGCGGAAAGGAACTTTAACAAGTAGTGATTTAATGCACTTAAATCTTACAAACTTTGAGGCGAGATCCCTTGAGTTTCGGCTACCGGTAGTAGGCACAAACCCAACCAAGATCGAGGCTCTGATACCAACTAAAACGACTAGCTACAAGTACTCGAATAAATAAAAGATAATAATACGCGGATTTTCTAAATAATTAAAGTTTTCTAAAAATTTCGGCATGACCTGTCTATTTCTAGAACAAACCAACAACACAGACAACAGTTCAAAATATCATAAATAATGACTCGCAACATTCCACAAGTATCATAAACTAGCATCATGACCGAAAAGTGCCACATCGGGCAACCAACCGAAAATTAAAGCGAAACAAATGATCCTAAGCAGGGAAACACATCCTGCTACCAAATTAAACGAGAGCGTAGGAATGTATATTTATTACAGACTCTAGGACTAAAAGGACACAACGGAAAAAAAATAAATGGAGCCACGGTCACAGGTCTGCGCCTCCGGGAACCTCGCCCATGGGATCCTGCCCCTCATTCCACTGATACTCATCCTCACCTGAAAGGAAGAAAGAAGTGGAGTGAGTCTAAAAGACCCAGCAAGACTATGGGGGGGGAAATAACTAGTACTATATAGGTACAAGCACACACGGCATTTAAAATAGTGCGTAATAAAATAATTGTTAGTGCCCCTGAACTTAAAAGTAATGAGCATGTAAAAGATGCGAGTACATGAATATGACAAGTGCAAGGCTAAGTCAAATAACTCAATAAATTACATAACATGGTTCTGAAAATAATCATATAAATAGTGAACTTAGATCCTTGAGTTGTGACCCTGTGGTTTCGATCATGATCATGGCTGCAGTGCACAATGCCGCAAGGAGGTCGAGATGAAACCCAACCCGTACTTGCCCAATTGGTAAGGGAGACCAGAATAGCTCCGGCCCCACACGAACACATGCTAAGGTAAGGTAACACATAATGAATTGGTAAGGGAGACCAGAATAGCTTCGGCCCCACACGAACACATGCTAAGGTAAGGTAACCCATAATGAATTGGTAAGGGAGGCCAAAACGTCTTTCAGCCCCACACGAACACATGAATATGTAGTCACAACCATCTCACTTCGTTCAAAAATATTTCTTTCCTTTATTGAATATGAGACTTAGCATGCACAAGTGAAAGAAATGAACTCAAAGAAAATATGTTTACTCAATTTACATGCAAGAGACTCGATGGTGAAAGACTGGAATGGTGATTTAGGGAAGTACCAACGACGGGAAACTAAACCATGATTAAAGTACTTAGGATAACTCGAGCGATTCACCTCTAAAACTTATAACTCCCTTCGTTCTAAACCAAATTGGGTGTTCCGCTTGAAATCGTATCTTCCACTCACATACAACTAAACATAGGAGCGATCCCCAATGAATTAATCCCATTACAACCATTCTATAAAATCCTAAATCTGGACAGCACCCTCTAATTTCCAACAATTCTGCTCACCTTCAAGCAAAGGCCTAGAAACTTGACCATATCCTAATCGAATTACTTCCCGCTCTCGCCAACAAGCACCTAACATCAAACACTAAATCCTAACCCGAGGCCCTGTCCAAAATTCTAAATTTATCCCAACCTTAGCCACTTAGTTCCGGGCAGCTCAAACCATTACAAAAGAAAACCAAAAATCCTGCTCCAGTCCCTTCTTAGGTTGCTGTCCAGAAATCGAACAGCCCTTAGCCATAACTCAAGACACAACCGAATCATCCTATTGTTACCACGTGAACTACGTATCACCCGTGGTTGCCCCTACACCATCACCTCATCGAAACCAACCACGAACCCATGCTGAAGATCGAACCAGCAGCAAAGAACAGAACATAGTTTCTGCCAACCGTTTCGAGCAGTCCCTAACCAAGCCTCGAATCGCATCCAACTCATTCTATTGCTACCACGTGAACTAAATATCACCCGTGGTAGCTCCTAAATCACCAACCCAAACCATTCACCAATAATAAACAAAACTGAAATTGAAATGAGCTGCCAAGTTTTCTGGAAAATTTTCGAGAAACACAAGCATATAAACAATGGCATTCGAAATTTGCAACTCCGTCATTTAATTTCATAAGTGCAATACAAACTCATGGAATTCAAATCCCAGCTTAAAAAAAAAGTTCCAACCGTGAGAACAAAAGCAGGGCACGTATAATTTCTGAAAAAAAAAAAACGGGAATGGGGAAAACTAAAGCTATCACCGAGATGCAACACACAATAATCATATACATAATGTGAGAAACGAAATCACAATCTTGCCTAGCTAGATTAAACAAGGACCGAAATCCCGAGCAGAAATGATGGAGCTGGGCGTGAGAGAGGCGAGGAGGAACGGAAGAAAATTACTGATCCCGAGCTCAAGCCACCAATCTAGCTCGACAATTTTGTTGAGGGGATAATCGGAGATTTGAAGGGCTCCTGGAGAAAATCGAAGGAGCCGAGCTTTCTTTCTTGAAGAACGGGGAAGGAGCCAGGTTTCTCTGAGTGTGTGTGTGATACAAATTTATGCCCAAGTGTTAAAGTAGGTAACCCTAGAAAAAAAATGGAATTTTAGGGAAAAAGTGCTAAACTAAGGAAAATAAATTCGCATTTTTAAAATTAGTACGCACCAAAATAAACACTAAGATTTTCAAATAAAATAAAAGTTCGAATTTGATAGCCCGAAAATTAAAATACTAATCCTCGCAGTGATTTAAAAGAAAATAGCTCAAGAGTGCGGAAAGATTTAAATTTAAAAACGACAGTCACTGAAAACTTAAAATAATTAAATAATAAAAGTTTAAAACTGCGCAAAACAATTAAATGCCGAAAATTAAAAATTATAAATATTAAAGCAGGTTTAGGCATAAAACTTAAATCATGAAAATTTTAGGCGTCACAACGTTTTTTTCTAACTGATATATTTTATCCTTATTTTTTTCCCCACACATAAATACATTTGATAGAAAACAAAAATATACTCAATGCCTAAGACTCAACCAGTCACCTTCTCGCCTATCCACTATACAACTGTTGTATTTGACTCGTATCTCCTTCATCCAGCGTCAAAAACTCAAACGGTTTGAGTTGTTTTTTTCCTTACGCCTGTAGGTTCGATTAGAGCCATAAATCGCTATTTTTGATGATTTTTTCTTCCAAGATCAAGCCCTGTTATTGACCTATTTCTGCACACTGTTTTTGTTGCGCTTCTTCGAGAAGCCCTACTTTGATCTTGGAGTTTCCGAGGGTTGAGTGAGTTCTATTCGAGGTTTTAAATCAAGCGAAGCCAGTCCCTGTTTTCTACTCATTCTAGTCCCTTTTCGAAGAGTTTTCCGGTGAGTTCAACTGCTACTCCAGTCCAGCTAGCTACTTTAGCTTCGACGGACTTGATCTTGTTGGGGTCTGTCAATCACCCCAAATCAAATGTTCCAGGCTTCCTAGCATTCAAACCACCAATTACAGTGCCAAAATTGATACAAGCACTTTTGACTGTGCTAGAAAATATGGAAGATGTATCTCCCTACATAATGTAAGTTTACTACATTAATGTATAATTATGCACATATGTAATTATCAATATCTGCTGTCTAAAAAATATTATACAAAAATATTTCCATAGTGAACATAAAACCATTCTGAAGTCAAACAAATAGAAAGATGAAATATGAATACAAGATGTCTACAATAAGAGGTTCATTGGCTGATTTCGTGCAATGGTTAGGTGGATGTAAAAATTTTATGTAAGTATTTTACAGTGACCAAGCTGTATCTACTATTTTAATCACCATTTTCAAATTGAATACATGTCAGGCGGCTGCTGAAATCGACAGCTGTACAATGAGAGGCGAAAAGGTGACGGGTTGAGGCTTATGCATTGGGTATATATATATATTTTTTCTATCAGGTTTATATGTATGTGTGTGTAAAAAAAAACAATGTAAAAATATATCAGTTAGGAAACAAAGTTTTCATAGGTACTTGGTATTAGAGAAATGTCATATTTATCTTATATTTGCTTCTTGAATTTTCAGGATTGGTATCTTTATAGAACTAAGTCTTGAAAATATTTTATATATGGAAATGTTCATGTAAGTTATGAATTAACCTAAGATTTTGACTTAAGATGAAAATTGGTTTGATGAGTGACAAATTATTTATAGTTTTGGACAAGACCAATATATGAAAAACTTGAGATAAATTTATGAAATCGGTTTTTGATTTACTATTATAGAAACATAATATAGAATGTAACCTAACAAATATTATGCGATTAATGATTGATTACGTTGAAATGTGGATAAAAAATTTTCCCTCACCACTAAATTGATAATTTAATTTTATAAGTAATATTTTATTATTGGGCATTATCTTGTGTTTTAATATTTCATGTAGTGTTCAGTTCCACTTTGAGATTTTCAATTAGTGATAGAATTTTAATTTCCTTCTAGCGAATTATACTATGAGGACACAATGATATTTTAGCATAAGAGTAAACTCTACCATTTTCAATTGAATGAGCAAGTCTGAATAAATTAGCTTTCGATGTCTAAGTACCGTCATTTTGAGATTTAGTATTTCCAACTATGATAGAAGATAATTATAATAGAACGTATTAAGAATGTCAAATTTTAGGAGGTGGACTAGGACCCATTGGGTTATTGGAATATAGAATATTTTAAAATATTGTTGCATCGGGTATGTAAGACTAAAAAAAGAAATAGATAACTTAGCGTAAAAAAAAGAAGCGTTAAAAATAAGAACGCAAAAACAGAAAATGAAATAAAATAAAATCAACAACGCCCTTATCATTTCATAAAATTTCATGACTTTCATAAAAAATAGCTTTTGTGAAAAAATAATAACATATATATGTAATAGATAGCTAAATCGATCCATGTGAGTCGTTACTTTCGTTCTTGATGTCGAAATTAAAAATATCAAAAATACCTTAAAATATCATAAAAATACCCTTCGAACGTCAAAAAATAATTTTTAAAAAGAAAATAAAAATTAATGGCGCCTAGGCGCTAATGAGTACAGGCGCCTAGGCGCCAGATTAGGCGCCTAATATACCTGGTGCCTAGGCGCTAGTTATGGATGGCGCCTAGGCTCTGGTCCTGTTTTTATTTTTTTAAAAATCCGCTTTTTTGAAGTTCAAATTGTACTTTTATGACGTATTAAGGTGTTTTTAATATTTTAATGATATTTTAGCAAAATATTTTCAAGTTTGTTGTCAAAAACCGTTGTTTTTTGCCTTTTGACAAGAATTTTCACTAAAACCGTTGTAGTTTGCCATATTTCAATGGAAAAATACAAATGTTTTTAAAAATCATTGTATTTATATGTGACAAATACAACGGTTTTCAAACTAAGACATCAGTTTTAATTAACCATTTGCTATTTACGTGTTTTTGGGGTGTTTAAAACCATTTTTGTATGTGCATGTATTTTAGTTCTACGATAACATTTTTTTCTAACTCATATCTTTTCACCTTATTTTTTTCCCCACGCATAAATACACTTGATAGAAAATAAAAAATATACTCAATGCCTAAGCCTCAATTTGTCACCTTCTCGCCTATCCACTATACAACTGTTGTATTTGACTCGTATCTTCTTCATCCAGCGTCAAAACCTCGAACGGTTTGAGTTGTTTTCTTCCTTGCGCCTGTAGGTTCGATTAGAGCCATAAATCGCTATTTTTGATGATTTTTTCTTCCAAGAGCAAGCCCTGTTATTGACCTATTTTTGCACACTATTTTCGTTGCGCTTCTTCGAGAAGCCCTACTTTGATCTTGGAGTTTGATTGAGTTGTATTCGAGGTTTTAAATCAAGCGAAGCCAGTCCCTGTTTTCTACTCATTCTAGTCCCTTTTCGACGAGTTTTCCGGCGAGTTCAACTGCTACTCCAGTCCAGCTAGCTATTTTAGCTTCGACGGACTTGATCTTGTTGGGGTCTGTCAATCACCCCAAATCAAATGTTCCTGGCTTCCTAGCATTCAAACCACCAATTATAGTGCCAAAATTGATACAAGCACTTTTGACTGTGCTAGAAAATATGAAAGATGTATCTCCCTACATAATGTAAGTTTACTACATTAATGTATAATTATGCACATATGTAATTATCAATATCTGCTGTCTAAAAAATATTATACAAAAATATTTCCATAGTGAACATAAAACCATTCTGAATTCAAACAAATAGAAAGATGAAATATGAATACAAGATGTCTGCAATAAAGAGGTTCATTGGCTGATTTCGTGCAATGGTTAGGTGGATGTAAAAATTTTTATGTAAGTATTTTACGGTGACCAAGCTGTATCTACTATTTTAATCACCATTTTCAAATTGAATACATGTCAGGCGGCTGCTGAAATCGACAGCTGTACAATGAGAGGCAAAAAGGTGACGGGTTGAGGCTTATGCATTGGGTATATATATATTTTTTCTATCAGGTTTATATGTATGTATGTGTAAAAAAAAAACAACGTAAAAATATATCAGTTAGGAAACAAGGTTTTATAGGTACTTGGTATTAGAGAAATGTCATATTTATCTTAGATTTGCTTCTTGAATTTTTTGGATTGGTATCTTTATAGAACTAAGTCTTGAAAATATTTTATATATGGAAGTGTTAATGTAAGTTATGAATTAACCTAAGATTTCGACTTAAGATGAAAATTGGTTTGATGAGTGACAAATTATTTATAGTTTTGGACAAGACCAATATATGAAAAGCTTAAGATAAATTTATGAAAACGGTTTTTGATTTACTATTATAAAAACTGAATATAGAATGTAGAAAAAAAAAAGTCTAGGCGCCTAGGCACCAAAGGCCAATATATGAAAATCTTGAGATAAATTTATGAAATCGGTTTTTGATTTACTTTTTTAGAAACTGAATATAGAATGTAACCTAACAAATATTATGCGATCAATGATTGATTACGTTGAAAGGTGGATAAAAAATTTTCCCTCGCCACTAAATTTTCCCATGCATAACTAGCGCCTAGGCGCCGCACATCCCTAGCGCCTAGGCGCCAAGCCTGTTAAGCGCCTCGGCGCTAAATCTGGAGCCTAGGCGCCTGCACTCACTAGCGCCTAGGCGCCATTAAATTTTTTTTTTCTTTTTAAATTTTTTTTTATGTTCGAAGGGTATTTTTATGATCTTTTAAGGTATTTTTGATATTTTTAAAATATTTTATAAAAATATTTTCAATTTCGACATCAAGAACAAAAGTAACGACTCACGTGGATCGGTTTAGCTATCTATTACATATATATGTTATTATTTATTCACAAAAGCTATTTTTTATGAAACTCATGAACTTTTATGAAATGATAAGGGCGTTGTTGATTTTATTTCATTTCATTTTCTGTTTTTGCGTTCTTATTTTTAGCGCTTCTTTTTTTAAGCTAAGTTATCTATGTGACGACAAGGTTCTTAATCTCTCGAATCAAATAATAGTCCAAGGTTCATGCATTAAGGCTCAAATCAAAAGCCATAAAAAAAAATTTTATATAAGTGACATGCACGCGCGCGGGGCTCGCCCTTCGCGCGGGCGCAGTTCAATGGGGCCGAGGCCCCATGGTTTGGCCTGCGCGCGCGCGAGCAGGGGCTCACCAGTGCGCAGGCCAAACGGCCAGGAAAAAAAACAGCTGCCCAGCTGCTTTCAAAGCTGATCTTGATCAATTATACCAGCTCAATCACATGCTATAAACATCATACAAGTTCCAAGAACCATGAAACAAGGTAAATGAAGTCATTAACAAGATCAAACTCACATCTCTAAGCAAGAGTAACACATCAAGTTCAAGTGTGATTACAAGTTCAAGTCTATTATTTATACAACTCCAACTCTAAACATAAGATCAACTTTTATAATGAAGTAGACAAGATTCAAGTCTAACAACTATACAATCATAACTCTTGATCTTAACATAAAAGTTGACAGCACACTCAACATCTACACCGGGACATCACTCTAATCTCTCACAACTCAATTCATCAAGCCCGTCTTTGCCCTGTTCCTGAACCACCTGTTGTCATGCACACTTACAAACACAACAACAGCCGGATAACTCCGGTAAGAAACATATTTCCCAGTAAAAGCAACTAACATGCAAATCACTTTATATATATCAAACTCATGATATAAATAAAATACAATGCATGCTTTAAAACAGGTTACTCTCAACGAATCTCTCATTTCATCGGTTGGGATTCCAAGAAGAAGATATCGTAACTAAACCACCGACACTCCCGATCGAGGTGGGGCTACTTATCTTACTTCTCTAGACTTTTAAGCCACCATACATGTAAGTCAGACGCTAGGCTAACTCAACCACCCATGCCATACATATATAGTTCCTCAAATCGTCTAATCGAACGATTTCATTCATTTCAAAATCAAGGAGTAAGTCTCACAAGATGAATGCAACATATAATATCAATATAGCATTCATTAACATCATATATTCAATCAACAAGTCACATAAAACACATAAGAGCAAATAATCAAATACGTATGTGATTTAGGGAACTCGATACAAACCATCTCGAGTTTTATCCCATTCAAGTAGAAGTCCACTTTTACCTTTCAAGTGTGATGTTTAAGGTGCCTTCTAGCTGTCCAAATCTGTACAATTAACAACCATAAGCCTTGTCTCACAATTTGTATTCAAAACCAATCAAACTCCTTTGTAGAATAACTCCTAACCTTGCTTCAAATCTCTACCGGTTCGAAGTTGATGTTCTCGAGTTCGATGGCATTCCAACACAATATGAAAGGAATTGTAGAAAGATTACAAACATCAGCTAAAACTCATAAATATCTCAGCCCGACATAAGATAGCAAAACAGCCTCAAAATCACAAGTTCGGCGGCGTAACGGCTGAAAATCGATAACCGATACGATATCAAATTCAAAACCAACGTCATATCTGCCATGACCATCACAACCAGCAAGAATTCCTCAACATATCAGCAGGTATGAATATCGAATAAGAATCCATAATCATAATAAGCATAAACGATATTCGTTCAAAAATTCATTTCCCGAAGATATAAAAAATACAAGCTCATAAACTTCTAAGCATACTCCAAAATCTGAGTTCATCACACCCCATTTCGAAACCACATAAATCAACAAGATACTTACATCAAATCTAATTCCTCATCGCAAGGAATCCAGAACAGTTTTCGGAATCAAAATCGAATAACCGGAACTCAAAATATTGGAAGTTGAAGATGAAGAATGAACTTGGGTTTCCTTTCTCTTCCTCTCTCGGTTCCTCCTCTAATTTTTCTGATGAAAATTAATGTCATACACGTGAATACATCTCAGAATAACAAGTGTCCAACAAAATTTCCAATATTTGCACTTTGGCCCCTCAAGTCTTCAATAATTGCAATTTAGTCCTCAGCCTCTCATTTTATTCAATTTCAATCCTAAATAATTTAAGAATATTAGAATTTAAATCAAAACTCTAAATATTCCAAAATTAAATATTCTCGGATTAAAATTAAATAATTTCGGGCGTTAAAATTCTCCCCCGCTAAGACACGATTTCGTCCTCAAAATCTCAAGTACTATCAGCATGGGATATAAAACAGATAACAGAAAGACTGAAGAAAAAACTCACATCATTTAAACATCTCTGGAAATCTCTGTCGCATATCCGATTCCGTCTCCCAGGTTGCTTCTTCAATACCATGACGACTCCACTGAATTTTCACAAGTGGAATAGTCTTCGTTCGAAGTTGCTTCTCCTTACGATCAAGAATCTGAATTGGCTTTTCAAAATAGCTCAAAGTTTCATCGAGTTCAGCCTCATAAGATTGAAGCACATGAGATTCATCAGCAAGATATTTTTGAAGCATCGATACATGAAAGACATCATGGATTCCAGATAAAGACGGAGGAAGAGCTAATCGATAGGCAAGAGTGCCTATTTTCTCAAGAACTTCATACGGACCAATATAGCGTGGAGACAACTTCTCTCGCTTTCCAAATCGTACAGTGCCTCTGAACGGAGAAATCTTCAGAAACACCCTATCCCCCTGTTCAAAAGACAAAGGTCGACGTCGAATATTGGCATACTTCGCTTGTCTGTCCTGAGCTGTCTTCATCATTTTCTGAATAAAATCTTCACCTTTTCAGTCATATCTCGAATCATGTCAGACCCAATATCAGGTACTTCCGAGATATCATCCCAATAAAGAGGTGATCGACACCTTCTACCATACAACGCTTCAAACGGAGCCATTTCAATACTCGATTGATAGCTGTTGTTGTACGAAAATTCACAAAGTGCCAGTGAATCTTGCCAACTAGTGCCAAAATCAAGCACTACAGCTCTCAACATATCCTCCAAAGTCTGAATAGTATGCTCAGACTGTCCGTCTATCTGTGGATGATAGGTTGTGCTTAGATGTAGCTGAGTACCTAAAGCACTCTGTAAACTGTGCCAGAAGTGTGATGTAAATCAAGGATCACGATCTGATACAATAGACTTTAGCACTCCATGCAATCTGACAACTTCTCGAACATAAATCTCTGTCATCTGATCGTGTCTATATGTCATCCGATAAGGAATAAAACACGCTGATTTCGTCAATCTATCAATAATCACCCAGATAGCATCGCAACCTCTGGAAGATCGAGGTAACTTCATCACGAAGTCCATGAAAATATGATCTCATTTCCATTCAGAAACTGATAAACTATGCAACAAACCAGGTGGTTTCTTTCTTTCAGCTTTCACCTGCTGGCAATTAAGACATCGAGAAACAAAATCAGTGATATCCAACTTCATTTGTTTCCACCAGTATTGAGTCTTTAGATCATTTTACATCTTCCTACCACCAAGATGAATGTTATAACGACTACAATGCGCCTCTTTCAGTAATTTTTGTTGCACATCAGAAATATCAGGCACTACAAGGCAATTGTTTACATATAAAAATTCATCTCGAACCTGGTATTCAGATACATGCCCTGACCGGACTTTCTCAATTGAACTCTGCACATTCTGATCAAGTTTTTTAGCATCTTTAATTCTCAAAAGTAACTCTGGTTCAACTTGAATTTGATAAAGTCGAAGAGGCTGACAATTCATTTCAAATACCAAACGAGAAAAGACAACATTCTTCAATCAAATTTGATACACCAATTGTCAATAGAGACAAAGAACATACCTTTCGACTTAGTGCATCAGCAGCTGCATTGGATTTTCCCGAATAGTATTTAATCTCACAATCAAAATCTTTAAGCAAATCAAGCCATCTGCGCTATCTCATATTCAATTCTGACTGTGAAAACAAATATTTCAGACTCTTGTGATCAGAATAAATCTCAAACTGTTCCCCATACAGATAGTGTCGCCAAATCTTCAAAGCAAATACAATGGCGGCCAATTCAAGATCATGAATCGGGTATCTGGTCTCGTGAGGCTTCAACTGTCTCGAAGCATAAGCAATCACATGTCCTCTTTGCATTAATACACATCCCAAACCTGGATGAGATGCATCATAGTAAATAGTGAAATCACCAGTACCTGAAGGAATCGTCAAGATTAGTGCACTGGTCAGTCATTTCTTTAACTCAAGAAAACTAGATTCACAAGCTTCAGACCAGATAAATGGAGAATTCTTCTGAGTTAACTGAGTAATTGGCTTCGCAATACTAGAAAAATCTTTAATGAAACGGCGATAATACCCAGCCAAACCCATGAAACTACGTATCTCAGGAACAGATGTTGGTCTAGACCAGTTGATCACAGCCTCGAATTTACTTGGATCAACAGATATACCATCTCCAGATATAATATGTCCAAGAAAGACAACCTGTTTTGGCCAAAACTCACATTTTGACAGTTTAGCATACAATTTCTCAGCTCTCATAGTCTTTAACACAGTTCTCAAATGCTCTGAATGATCAATCAGATTCTTTGAATATATCAGAATATCATCAATAAAAATTATAACGAAGTCATCAAGATATTTCTGAAAAACACGGTTCATCAAAGCCATAAACACAGCTGGAGCATTCGTCAGACCAAACGGCATAACTATAAACTCATAGTGGCCATACCTGATTCTGAAAGCAGTTTTCGGAATATCAGAGTCTCTAACTCTCAGCTGATGGTAGCCAGATCTCAGATCTATCTTGGAATAAACAACAGAACCCTGCAACTGATCAGACAAATCATCAATACGAGGCAAAGGATATTTATTCTTTATCGTTGCCTTGTTCAGTTGCCGGTAGTCGATACACAATCTCATGAAACCATCTTTCTTTCTAACAAATAATACTGGAGCACCCCAAGGAGAAACACTGGGTCGAATGTATCCCTTGGCCAGTAAATCTTCCAATTGCTCTTTCAATTCTTTCAATTCCACTGGTGTCATTAGATAAGGTGCTTTAGAAATTGGTACAGTACCTGGCATCAATTCTATGCTGAAATCTATCTCATGATACGAAGGTAATCCCGGAATTTCATCAGGGAAAACGTCCGCAAATTCACTAACCACTGGCAAATCAGCCAGGTTCGGGCTAGTTTTCAAGACATCAACTGTATATACAATAAATCCCTCTGATCCTTTCTGTAAAAGTTGAGTCATAGATAATACTGAAATCAGAGGAATCTTAGCACGAGAACCCTTACCATAGAATTTCCATTCTCCAGCCATTTCAGGTCGGAACCTCACACTTTCTGAAAACAGTCTACGGTAGCTCTGTACTTGGTTAGCATATCAATCCCGATAATGCAGTCAAAATCATACAAAACCAAGCACAATACAGTCTATCTCTATCCCATTACCATCATACTGTAGCAAGCAATGTTTAACCATATGCATGGATATAAGACCTCTCCCCAAAGGTGAAGAGACAGATACTACTACAGGTAATGATTCAACAGGCAAAACATGTAATGATACAAATTTTTCAGAGATAAACGTATGAGATGCACCTATATCTATCAATACATATGCAGGATAACCACAAAGAGAACAGTTACCTGAAATCACATCATCTGGTGCTCCCTGTGCCTGTTCTTCAGTCAGTGAAAAGACATGAGCCTGTTGTCTCGAGAGTTGACTACCTGTCTGACTCCCTCCTGGCCTTGTCTGTTGTTGTGGATGTGATAATTGGAAGGAATGAACAGAAGAGGCTTGCCTCTCAGGCTGAGTCACTGATCGTGATGACTCTGTACCTCGTGATCGTCCAGCACCCCTCTGAGGACACACCCTCGCAAAATGGCCAGTCTTATGGCATATGTGACAACTACCAGATACACCTCGACACTGATTGGTCGGATGATTTCCACCACAACTGCTACAATACACTCCTGACTTTGGTTTTGAGCCACTGGAACTTGAAGAAATGCTCCCTGACTTTTTAAACTGTTTCCTCGAGCTTGCAAATATCCCTTCTTACCACTGCTACAACCACCACTTTCAAATCGAGGAGGTTGTTGTGGAATTTGAGCTAAAGGTTGTGACTGTCTCTGAGGCTGAGTGGCATACGAAGCTCCTCGCTGATTTATCAAACCAGCTTCCGCTCCTTTGGCACTGTTCAGAGCATCAGCAAAAGTATTCGGTCGCCCTGTGTTCACCAAAGTAAATACGTCGGGATTCAGTCCATTAATGAACTGATCAGCCATTGCCTCGTCACTATCAGCAACATGTGGAGCAAAACGTAGCAAGGTAGAAAACTTTGCAACATATTCTTTGATATTTTAATTTCCCTACTTCAGATTAGCAAATTCAGCACCCTTGTCTTTGCGGTAAGACACTGGGAAGAAGCGTTGGTAAAATTCAGTTTTGAAGACTTTCCAAGTGAGTACAGTCCCTCTACGCTCCAAAGCTCTCTTGGTTGTGACCCACCAATTCTTTGCAACCTTATGCAACTGATGCCCTATCAATCTGACTCTCCGTTCATCACCATAATAAAGGGAATCAAATAACATTTCCATATCATCGAGCCAACCTTCACATTCAACCGCATTCTCAGTACCCTTTAGTGTTGGCGGCTTGTAGGATTGAAATTGTAGTGACTCGCGCCGTGATCACCTACTAATCAGAACTTAAGCATGCATTTAACTTAAATAATAAATCATCAGAATTAACGGCAAAAAAACATTAATAAACTCCCCAAATATTATGATACAACCATATCGAATAAATCCAATGTATTAACCCAAATACAACTGAAGCAAAAACCTAGACAAATCCTTGCTGGTCATCCAACGCCTAAGCCCTCTTGGAACCACCCGCAACATCCAGCCACAGACCTGCCCCATGGAATAGGGTGTCCAGATACAACAAGTATGGGATGTGAGCATGATAAGGTCAGTACGAGAGTATGAGTATACGGTATTATATGTGTGCATGTATGCAAGTGAACTGTGTACCAAGACACGAGGTCAAGAATATCTGATCAAGAACAAACTTGGGTCCTGGTATGTGCCACGCTGAGCCGTCGCTACAGGAGGTGACCAACTTACTCAGAAGCCCTGATGGTGACCTAACACAAGTACACGTGTCCAACCAAATATCAGTGACCTAACACGAGCTCCGTGTCCAATTGATTTTGGTGACCTAACACGTGTCTCTGTGTCCAACCATCTACTGACACGATAAATATCCCAATACTGGATATCGCAAGGATACAGACTCAATATACAGGCCTTTGAAAAGATCAAGACGGCGTTGATCACAGCGCCCATCATGATTCTGCCGAATTGGAAGGAGCACTTTGAGCTGATGTGCGATGCTAGTGACTATGCAGTGGGGGCTGTATTAGGCCAGAGGAGAGATAAGATGTTTCGAGCCATCTATTATGCGAGTCGCACCATGGATGCTGCCCAGCAAAATTACACTACTACAGAAAAGGATATGCTTGCAGTAGTTTTTGCGTTTGATAAATTTCGACCATATTTAATTGGTACTAAAGTAGTTGTTTATACTGACCATGCAGTGATTTGTTACTTATTTGCCAAGAAGGATGCCAAGACACGCTTGATAAGGTGGATTCTACTTTTACAAGAGTTTGATTTTGAGATCAAGGATAAGAAGGGTAGTGAAAATCAAGTTGCTGACCACTTGTCGAGATTGGAGTTAGAAGATATTAAGGATGAGGAGAGCATAAAAGAGTTGTTTCCGGATGGAACAGATCTTTTAGGTAAGTTCACATCTCCCATGGTTTGCTGATATAGCTAATTTTTTTTCATGTGATACTATGCCTCCAGATTTGAACCGACATCAGAAAAAGAAATTTTTCCATGACATTAAGTTCTACTTGTGGGATGATCCATATGTTTTCAAGCGTTGTACCGATCAAGTAATTAGGCGATGTGTGGCGGGTCAAGAAGCACAAGAAATCCTAGAGCAATGTCATTCCTCACCCTATGGAGGTCACTTTCGAGCAACAAGAACTGCGGCTAAGGTATTACAATCTGATTTTTATTGGCCTACTCTGTTTCAAAATAGTTACACCTTAGTGAAATCATGCGATAAGTGTCAGAGAACGGGGAACATATCTAGAAAATATGAATTACCTCTCACAAATATTTTAGAAGTGGAGTTATTTGATGTGTGGGGTATTGATTTTATGGGTCCCTTTTCCCCTTCTTTTGGGTACACTTATTTCTTAATAGCAGTCGATTATGTGTGAAAATGGGTGGAAGCAATTGCCACCTCTACTAATGATGCTCGTGTTGTAGTAAAGTTTTTGCAGAAGAACATTTTTACAAGGTTTGGAACACCACGGGCAATAATCAGTGACGAAGTTACGCATTTTTGCAATAAGATTTTTAATAACTTTCTCACTAAATATGGTGTCAGGCATAAAGTGGCGTTTGCATACCATCCACAAACCAATGGTCAGGCGGATATCTCTAACCAATAAATCAAGCAAATATTGGAGAAAACGGTTAAGACGAATCGGAAAGATTTGGCAATCTAGCTAGATGACGCTCTATGGGCCTACCACACTGCTTTTAAAACACCTATTGGGATGTCGCCCTATAGGTTAGTGTTTGGTAAGGCATGTCATTTCCCATTGGAGTTAGAGCACAAAGCGTTTTGGGCTGTCAAGAAGCTGAACATGGTTCCCGAAGTATCCGGGGAGTTGCATAAATTACAGTTGAATGAACTGGACGAGTTTCAAACTTATTCATATGAGATTTCAAAGATTTACAAGGAGCAAACAAAGAAGTAGCATGACAAAAACATTGTCCCTCGAGAATTCGAATTAGGTCAGAAAGTATTGCTGTTTAACTCCCGTCCGAAATTGTTTCCAGGGAAATTGAAGTCCCGATGTTCTGGGCCATTTACTGTGGAGACGGTGTATCCGCAAGGTGCAATTGAGCTTTGATGTACAGATGGAAGGGTATTCAAGGTGAACGGGAAAAAGGTTAAACACTATTTTGGTAACGAAGTACGAAGTACTGAGAGCACTTTGCTAAAAGACCCGACCTAAATCTGGTGAAATTCAGGATGAGGACTATAAACCAAGCGCTATTTGGGAGGCAACCCAAATTTTCCTTTCGTCTTTTCTTAATTTTATATAGTCTTTGCGTTAATTTGTTTTTTGTGATTTCATTTTTCTGTCCGTCTTGCTTATTGTTGTTTTTTTTTTCAGGAACGAAATTTCCAGCAGCATATACGCGCCCGCCTTCCTCTTTGGCGCGCCCGCGCCTCATGAAATTTGAAAAACGAAGGAATGAAACAAAACTTTATGCGCGCCCGCTCAGATCTGAGGCGCGCCCGCGCTTGAAAATTCAGAAAGCCAGAGGCAGAATAGAGATGTGTATGCGCCCGCTCCTCTTATTATGCACGCCCGCGCATCCCCTGTACACAAACATATTCAGCCCCGAGCCGTATACGCGCCCGCCCCTTCTGTTTTTAAAACCCGATTTCTTTCCATTCTTCTCCCATTCTTCATCCCGATTTTCCCTTCCTTTTCCAACCCTTCACACTTTCCTTCTCCAAATCGCCGATTACACTCATGATTCCATCTTACAGTCCTCCTCCCTCTCAAATCTCGTTTCTTTTTATTCGTTCCTTTAACAATATTCTCCTTTTTCTTCTCATCTGAGGGCGCACCATCGATCTACTTGTCAGGAAGTTCTTGCTGGGGGTTATTGCTGCGAGTTCTCAAGATTCAGTGGTAAGTTTCTCTGATTACAGGGTTGAAAATTCTCCTCTTTATTGGTTAGCCGAGATATTAGGGGTTGTGGCAAGGAATTTTGTTCGAATTGTGGGATTTATTGAGTTGGGTATTGTTGTTGGTGATCGTTTGACGTTTGCGTGAGGAGTGTGTTTGTTGCTTTGGTTGATAAGTTTGGGGGAGTATCGGCAACTGCTTGTTATTATTGAATTTTGGCTTGTGTATTTCGCTATCTAAGTGTTTGTAATATGGCCCCTAAGAAAAAATGAAGTTTGGTGAATCCTCTTCTTTGGCCCCTGCTTTTGATACTCGTCGTTTCTGGGATGAAAAAGTTGCAGAAAATTATAACACATTTGTTATCTAAGAGCATTCTACCTGAGCAGGGGTTTGATACTTCAATTGGATTTGATCCAAAAGGTATTATTAGGAGCAATGTAGGTGATAAAGTCATAGAGCGTCAGTGGCATCACTTTGTTAAACAGCCACAAGAAGCAGTGGTGTCCTTGGTCAGGAAATTTTATGCGAATTTTAAAGTCAAACACATCGAGTTCAAGGTGTTGGTGAGGGCAAAATGGTGCTTTTTGACTCCATGCCGATTAATACTTTGTTTCAAATCCCGCCAGTGGAAATTGATGAATATGTTGCGTATAAGTCTGGGGAGATTGATTATGATGACATTATTCAAACCATCTGTGTCGCGGGTGCTGAATGGAGGCTGGGCAGTGAACACAAACCATCAAAGCTGCGGAAGACAGACTTAACTATTGACGCTAAGAGGTGGTACAATCTTGTTTGCGCTCGACTTAAGCCCACTGATCACGACCATGAGGTCACCAAAGAGAGGGCGATTCTTGTGTACTGCATTGTTGAGGGAAAGGCTGTAGATGTCGGTCAAATATGCCAAGAAGCTATTCAGAATGTTTTTACTTGTCGTTCGAGGGGGGGGGGGGGGCTTGCTTTGCCTTCTATTATTACTGATTTATGTGAAGCCGTTGGAGTTGACTGGAGCCCTACTGAATAATTGCTGAAGCCCACAGCTCTCATACCATGTGGTTCTCCCACTCGTCATCCATCTGAAAGTGAATTGAGAGAACGTGAGGTCAGACGATCATACAATGCTAGAGCAGCAGCGCGACGCATCTATAACCCACAGCATGTACCACCTCCCTCTTTGGATGCACGTGTTACATCCCTTGAGGTGGATTTGCGCCAGCAACGACAGGAGTTCCGGCATTTTCAGCAGAGGAATATTATGTTTATGGACTATATGCTGAGTTTCACTGATGCCTTGAACCACCAATTCCCTCATGCTGCGAGCTCGGCTCATCCGTTTCCTCCCTATCCTCAGTGGCCATCTACTTTTGGTAGTTCGGACCCTGACCATGGTGTTGATGGTGATGAGGGCGGCGACCGCTGACGGTCGTCGTCTGAGGTACATGTCCTTATTCTTTCTTGATAATTCATTGAGAACAATGAATGTACCTAGTTTTGGGGAGGGGGGGTGTTTTGTTTAAATCATGTTGGAAATTGTTGCTGAATTTTTATTCTTGTCTTTTGTTTGTTTTCTTTTAGTATTGTGTTGGAGGAGGGATGGCTTTCTTTACAAGAATAGTGTGTGATGTTGGTAAATTGAAAATTGTTGTGTGGATGTGAGTTAAATTCAAGAAACCATGGAGGAAATGAAAAAAAAAAATTGGCCAATGATGCAAATTTTTGCTTTTATCTCAAATCCATGATCGTAGCCTACTTAAAAGAATTTTTGTGTTGGTGAACTAATTAGATGAATGAATTCCTATATATTCTGTGATTGTGCTTAAGTTTGAGTTAAAACATACAAACATAGAAATGAATTAGGCATTTTTGGATCCTTGGGCCTAATTTTCGTTGGAACTTACCTTAGTTGCCCTTTGAGCTTTCACGAGATATATGAGTACTCTAGGTACTTTGTTTTAAATACTTGCGAAGATCATCGTTTACTGCTGATGATTACTTCTTTTTTGCACTGGTGAAAATTCATGTGATTTACTTGTGAATTGAGATTGTCTAGAACTAGTTCGGACACCCTTTGAGGCGCAATACGGGCATAACTGTGACTTAGGAATGATTTAGGCAATTTTTCTAAAATTCTTTTGTGCCTTTTAAGCTACCTATTGATTCAACTATCCCTAGTACCCTATTTTAGCTTAATTGAAAAAAAAATGGCATGCGGTAAACGTGTGATAAACCCTCATTCGGCATCTTTTCAAGGTCCCATATTCACTACCTGATGAATAGCTTATACACTAATTCCTACCTTGAGAGAGTAAGTAACGCATGAAAGTTTTGTATGCTCCTAATTTAAGTTTGAATGATGGAATGGTGTGGTGGAAAAGAATTGAAAAATATGAAGGTAGTAGTGAAAAGAAACAAAAAAAAATATATATAATAGAAAAAGTGATGAAAAAGGGATTGATAAGTTGAGAAAAAAAATTTGAAAAAGTCAATGGGGTGAAGAAAAAGTGTGAAATATGAATGAAAAAGAGTGAAATTTAGAAACGGAACATCGCTTACTCCCTCTTTTGAATTCTTAATCCTTCGTTTGTAGCCATGAGCCAGGCCTGACGTTACAAGCCAATTAAGTCATATTGACCGAGTCACAGTTGCTCAATATACTAGTGGAGAAAGGTTGCGAGAATCTAGCCTATGGATGATTGATTGACACTTTTAATGAATGTGAATTTTTGGTCAAAACACGCATACACTTTTTCTTTTGTGAAATAACCTGATTGTGAGTGTTTTTAATTGTAGTTTATCCTATTGTTTGATCCTTTTTACCCTATATATTGATAAGTGCATTTTGTGTGCATTATTTCGTGATAGGTTTATGTCTATTTTGTGTGCTTTCATATTGTTTTTATGTGTTTTTATTTGTTTTAGTGCATGCTTGTGTATTTCACTCCTCGGGTTAATTTTGCAGGAAAATGAATTTTTGAAGAATGAATTATGGAGCAGACTTGGTCAAAAATTCAAATTTAATTTTAGATAGCACCAAATCAAATCCCCACCGTTTAAATTAAAGTTCAAGATGTTTTGAAGATGCTAAAATTTCAGCTCAATCCAACGGTTAGAACTTAACTTATGAATTTTTCAAAAATATCGCGCGCTGAGAAGAAAAAAAGGCGCTCGGTCCGTTCTTTTTGGCAGACCGAGCGCCGCATCTAAAAATAGGCAGAAATCATGCATAATTTTCAGCGCTGGGTCCGTCATTTTTTACCAACCGAGCGCCCTCGCGAAGTTGGAAATTCATTTTTTGCGGGTGTTTTACATGGAAAGAACTCTTGGGCACTATAAATAGGAAAAATTCTGACGTTTTAAGGGTTCAAAACATTAGATTGAAGGGAGGAGGCGGCCAATTAAGGAGAAGAACGTGAAGAGGGAGGAAACTTGAGAAATTGAAGAACCGCAAACACTGGTTTTCTCTTTTTTTTTTCTTTTATTTGTTGGGATTTAGGGGATCCTACCCCCAAAACTTTGTTTTGATTTCTTGTTGAAGTTTGAATTTGGTTTTTAAGTTTTCTTGATTATATTATTGTGTTTATTGCAATTTTGGAGTTTGATCAACTTCTTATTGATTTTATGGGTTATAATTGATACCGAGAGGAGATTTTATGACATGAAAGGGTAATATAATTCATGGATCTACAACTTGCATAGAGATATGAGGTTGGATACATGTTGATAGTCATAGTCGACCAGGTCGAAAGCTAGAGGATTTCACAAATCGTTAATGCAATTGCAGTTGTTAAATAACGCAAGGAGATTTGGTTATTACAATTTGTTAATTAGATTAATAAAGCTCGAGAGAGTATATTGATAGATTAGGGAATTCCGTCAAAAGCATGACTTGAGAATTGAAATTCAATCATTTGAAAAGAAAGGGGTAGGTGAACCAAGATCCTAGCAATCTTTTATTTAATTTCTGAGCTTAATTTATTGTTTTGCTTTTAATTCTTATTTTTATTTTAGTTTATTAATTTTTTCTCCATCTCTCATTTTAATTAACTAAAGAATTATACTTGAGGTGAATTTGTCAAACATCAATCTCTGTGGGACGATACTCGTACTCTTGTACACTATATTATTACTTGACTCGTGCACTTGCGATTTATTTGAGCTTAATTGATAGACATATTTGAGTTGATTTTTTGTGGTAGTATTTGCTCGATCAAGTTTTTGGCACCGTTGCCGGGGATTGGATAGACCATTTTTACTTCTTGTTATCTTTAGTTAATTTTTTTTATTTATTTATTTGTTCTATTTTATTCCTGCGTGATCTATCATTTTCTATTTTATTTTTGCAAGAATGCATCTGGTGTAATACTTTGAGATGTTTCATCGACAAGTATTCACGAGTTTTACCCAGCAACATGGAGATCCATTCTACGCAGCATAGGAGAGATACAATAATTTGGCGAGCACATTCCGGTACAATGATTTCTCCAATTATTCTCTTCTTAAATTTTTTCTTAATGGTTTGGATGCAGTGACAAAGAGTTGGGTGATTAATGGAGCTTTGCAAACTGGTTGTCCACTATTTTGCCGAGATGATGACAGTGCGATATACATACTAAAGGATATGGCAGAATTTGACTACCACAGGTATTGGGATCTTACACCACATATTTGGAGCCACCAAAACCCACAAGATGCTCATTACCCAGAATTTTCAGACCAATCATTCGAGCTTCAAGAAGAGGAGGTAAGTTGTTCTCAATTGATGTTCCATTTACTGGAGGATATGGTGGAAAAGTACGTGGCCATGAACGAGCGAGCTATAGAAGATCTAATCAATTCAAGATTCCACCTTGAGGAGAAGATAGAGAATCTCAAAATATCAATTCTCCATGAACACCAAGAACATGAAGCGAAGAAAGATACTCAAACAGTGATCCTCCAAATTTGGTTCGATGATGATGTTTCAGAGAACCATGATTTGGAGTGCGAATCAATTCATGTTGAAGATCTTGAAGTGTTTGAGTATTCTCTTCCCATTGAACCTCAACCGAAAGGAGTTTTGAAGGAGAAAATATATGCAGACACACCGCCAACACAAATTTCACAAGAATTTGTTCTCCGAGAGCCCACAAAGATGTTCTCTTCCCATGTTTATCAGCTGCTATGGAGTGTTGTTGAGGTGATGAGCATAAACTGCATACATTTGGCCAAGCTTGAGGGCACATGGAACAAAGACCCATTGGTGGTGTCATATGACACTTACTTTGGGCTTCACCCGCTCTTTGATGAGTGCTTCTTAGGGTCGAGCCGAAGACTGAAAATCAAGCGCTACTTGGGAGGCAACCCAAGATTTTTACTTCATTTTTTTTAGTGTTAGTTTTTATCTAATTGTTGCTTTATATTGAGTTGATCATGTTTAATACATCAAAATTTTTGATTTGCAAGTTGAATATATGGGAATATTGATGGCCTAAGAGATGTGGTGCAGCAGCGACAGATGGATTTACACCACGGTGATTGACCAGGGGAGTGTTATTTTGTTTTCATTGTGTTTATTTTTGTGTTGAATTTTTTTGTTTCTCATTCTTTTCATTGTTCTGAAGCATTGAGGGCAATGCTTTGGATAAGTATGGGGGGTAGACTAGTTTATTGCATTGTTTGTTATGTTTGTGTTGCATCTGTCATGTTTTGTGTTTGTTTGCATCTAGTTTGTTTTTTTTGTTGTTTGTTTTGTCTTGCATGAGTAGGATGAGTCATAATAGCCAATGATGATAAGTTTATTTGAAAAAATGGATTTTTGAAAAATTTTGCTCTTGACTTGACATGAGAAACTGTAGGTTGAACCATGAATATTTATTAGCACTTGTGTTAGACCAGTGTATTGTAACGAAAGATTTGATGAAGTTTCTGTCTGTTTGACCATTGCACGACAATAGGTGGTTTGTGGATCTTAATTGTGTTCTATGAATTTTGATGAGGCTCTAGTATGACACTTATGATCTTGGGCGCACCTAGAAATAAAAAATTTTACAACTCCATCCGGGCCTTGAAAGGATTTAAATCCTAAAAGAGCAAATTTTAGGCAAAGTATGCGGATTAAATGGGGTTGATGCTCCATTCGGGCTATAGACAATGGTATTAGAAAAAAATATAAAGATTTTTCGTATCCTAGCCAGTTATAGCTAAGTCAGCGGGTAATTATTGGGGCTAAAGCAATACCAGGTGCAAAATCCGGAGGTGTATAATTCATTATCTCAAGGGAGGTTGGTGTCTAGTGGTTGTTGGAAGGAATGTGCACTTGAAGAGTGAAACTTGCACTGATATGTCATAGGTCGCAAAGCAGTTTTGAGATGAATTCTGTCTAAGTTGTATAAAACTCGAATGACAGTTCACACACACAACGTTCACGTTAAACCAAAGGTGTATTATGAAAAGTTGAGAGCGTGTGTGATTTTATTTTGTGATTGAACTTATCAGAGGATGTGCACATTCATGATTCGTATTTGCTTATGTTTGTGTTTGCATATTGTTTTTGCATGTCTTGATCGAGGGCGAGCAAGAGTTAAGTATGGGGGTGTTGATAAGTGCATTTTGTGTGCATTATTTCGTGATATGTTTATGTCTATTTTGTGTGCTTTCATATTGTTTTTTATGTGTTTTTATTTGTTTTAGTGCATGCTTGTGTATTTCACTCCTCGGGTTAATTTTGTAGGAAAATGAATTTTTGAAGAATGAATTACGGAGCAGCCTTGGTCAAAAATTAAAATTTAATTTTATAGAGCTCCAAATCAAATATCCACCGTCTAAATTAAAGTTCAAGATTTTTCGAAGATGCTGTCAAATTTCAGCTCAATCCGACGGTTAGAACTTAAGTTATGAATTTTTCAAAAATGTTGCGCGCTGGGAAGAAAAAAAGGCGCTCGGTCCGCTCTTTTTGGCAGACCGAGCGCCGCATCTAAAAATAGGCAGAAAGCAGGCATAATTTTCAGTTCTCGGTCCATCATTTATTACCAACCGAGCGCCCTCTTGAAGTTGAAAATTTATATTTTGCAGGTGTTTTACATGGAAAGAACTCTTGGGCACTATAAATAGGAAAAATTTTGACGTTTTAAGGGTTCAAAACATTAGATTGATGGGAGGAGGCGACCATCCAAGGAGAAGAACATGAAGAGGGAGGAAACTTGAGAAATTGAAGAACCGCAAACACTAGTTTTCTCTTTTCTTTTTCTTTTATTTGCTGGGATTTAGGGGATCCTACCCCCAAAACTTTGTTTTGATTTCTTGTTGAAGTTTGAATTTGGTTTTTAAGTGTTCTTGATTATATTATTGTGTTTATTGCAATTTTGGAGTTTGATCAACTTCTTATTGATTTTATGTGTTATAATTGATACCAAGAGAAGATTTTATGACATGAAAGGGTAATATAATCCATGGATCTACTACTTGCATAGAGATATGAGGTTGGATACATGCTGATAGTCATAGTCCACCAGGTCGAAATCTAGAGGATTCCACAAATTGTTAATGCAATTGCAGTGTTAAATAACGCAAGGAGACTTGGTTATTATAATTTGTTAACTATATTAATAAAGCTCGAGAGAGTATATTGATAGATTAGGGAATTTCGTCAAAAGCATGACTTGAGAATTGAAATTCAATCATTTGAGAAGAAAGGGGTAGGTGAACCGAGATCCTAGCAATCTTTTATTTATTTTCTGAGCTTAATTTATTGTTTTTCTTTTAATTCTTATTTTTATTTTAGTTTATTAAATTTTTCTCCATATCTCATTTTAATTAACTAAAAAATTATATTTGAGGTGAATTTTTCAAACATCAATCTCTGTGGGACGATATTCGTACTCATGTACACTATATTATTACTTGACTCGTACACTTGCGATTTATTCGAGCTTATTTGATAGAAATATTTGAGTTGATTTTTTGTGGTAGTATTTGCTCGATCAAAAGTCCTCATGATCTATGAATGTGTGAATTGATTTGGATAAGAGTATTTTGAACGTGAGTTGCGGGATTTGTAAGTTTTTGAGGTTCACTAGCATGTGTTTGTTTGAAGATAAAAATTGATAGGTTCGATATGATTGGATGAAAAATGTTTTTCTGAATATATTGCTGAGGCCATTGATTCATAGTATTTCTTGGTTGGTCTTGATTTGTTTGAGTGAGTATTTTGTACTTTGATTTTGAGTCTTATTTGGTTTTTCCTCGGGACTAGCAAACATTTTGTGCACTTAATTTGTATTGATATTATTGGATAATTGTTTGGTTTCGAACGGAATTACGTGGAATTTGTAGTTGTTTGTGTTGGATATTAGGAAATAAAGCAAATACTGGACGTATGATGGATGGAGTCGAAGGAGTCAAGAAGAAGGTAAAACGAGAAACGAAGGTCCAAGATTTTGAAGGAAGAATGAAGAAGGACCCGAGAGGCACTCGCGCCCGCGTAGCTATTCCGCGCGCCCGCGCCTCATGAAGTGATTTTAGAGTGCTAAGGCAGAGAATTATGCATGCCCGCTCCAGACATCACGCGCTCCTGCGCGTGTTCAAGAATTTTGAATGGTCAAGATAGAGAGTTATGTGCCCCTGCGCGACTTGGGAGGAGCGCCCGCGCGTCGCGATTTTTCTGCCGAGGAATTTTGAAATTTTTGGAAACTTTGGGAAATCTTTTGGGTGGATTTTGGACGAATTTTAGTGAGTATTAAAGGGAGTTTTTCAAACCTAATAGAGGTTACCAGCCGTCTCACACTACGATATCCTTGAGAGAAAACTTTGTGAGAATTCGAAGAGCTTGAGATTGAAGATTGCTTGGAACGAAGACGGAGCTTTTCAACCGGACACGAAAGAAAGACTACAGCTTCGTTATTTCTTCTTTATTGTTTTCTTTTAGTTGTTGAATTATGTTTGAATTATTAAACATGATTTTAGTTGTTTTGAATTTTGCTATGAACTAAACTTTTTAAGTCTAGAGGTTGATGTAGCCTGGTCAAGACGTGTTTATAAATTGTTGATTTTATTGAATTGAGTTCTTCTAAATTAATTGTGATTCTAGTTTTGAAAGTTTTTTCAATTTACTGGCCATAAATTGATTTGTCATATTTATTTAGAATCCGGTACTCGGGAGAGGGGATTTAGAATAGGATCGACAGAATTCACACTATTAATTGTTTATATGACTCGGGAGAGCTTATAACTTTAATAGAGCCTAGAAAAAACATTGTTTTACACATATCATTACAAGTAGATTTTTAATAGAGATATTGGAATTGATCTGTAATTGATACACTCTATTTGATACTCGGGAGAAGGAAATAGAACCATATTTGTGTTTTTGGTTATTAATTGAAATGAACTCATGAAAATAGATTAATTAGGAATGAATATTGCGAGACTAGGTGAAATCAAAACCTCTAGACTATTTCTCTTTGCTTGATAATCTCTTAAGGATTGTGTGTGCACGCACTTTACAAACTTCATTACTTTATTAATTTGTCAGCAAATCTCTAAAGTTTAATTTTCTTAATAAAATTAAAACTATTTTAATTACAAATATTGAATATTTTCAATTTACTCCTTGTGGAAACTATACTTGATTCATCACTTTATTAAAACTTGACACTCGTACGCTTGCGAGTATTTTTCACAACATCTTGCTTGTATGTATTTAGAACTCACGGTTTTCCCTTCTTATTGCATGAATCCATCGTTTTCCTGTCATGGGGTCGGCCAAGGCCGTTATTCATGGTTTTGTTTGGAAGAGGGGCTCGGTCTGTGGATGTGGTGTGAGTTAAGACCTGAGGCTGGTTGGGTTAGGACCACCTAGACCTGGGCTACGTCTGGGCGGTGGAGCTCCGGCCGGAGCTGACCGGCCGCAGGACATAATGGCCTGCTGCTCGTGGTCGAGAGGCAAGGGAGAGGGGTGATCGGGTTTTTGGGTTCCAGGCAGGATGAACTTGGGTTTTTGGGTCCGGATCAGGTCTAAAATAGTGCGGGTCAAGTTAGTTGGGTCCAGGTTCGGGTTGTGTTAGTTGGGCTCGGGTATTTTATTTTTAAGATAATTATTAGTTTAAGTGTTAATTTGGGTCTAAGTTTGAATTAATTAATTAAGTGGGATTCTTGGGTTAATTATTTTGGGCGTAAATAATTATTTAAGTAAATCCATTAATTTTTATGAGTCTAAGGCCCATGGAAACTATTGGGTCAGTTTATGGCAATTTGGGACCAATAGGAAATATTAATGGACTTGGGTTAATTAATGGGCCAGGAATGTACTATTGAGCTTAAATAAATTATTTGGGCTAAATTTAAGTTAATGGGTCTAAGTTGAGTTATTGGGCCAGTCTAGAACTAAATGTGCATAAGTCTAAGGAGTCAGCAGCCTGAACAGTCCATGAAGAAAATGCATAGTCCGTAAATATATATTTAATTCTTTCATGATTATTTTAAGTATGTATAAGTATTATATTTTATGAAAAATAATTAAATATATATTTACGGGCAAATTTTTATTAAAATAAAATCATGAAGAATTTTTATGATGTGCACGATGAAATATGTTATATGTATGATGATGGACATGAAAAATATTTTTAAGAAAGTTGAAGTGGGTCTGTGACAATCTACGGGATTGGGGATGAGATACTTAGGCCCGGAGCCCTTTCCATATGCTACGGGACTGTGGGTAGGGTTATTGGGGCCCGATTGCCTTCACATATGTTTATGATGATGTGCCTATGAATTCGGGGTCAGCCTGGTGAAGTGGCATAAGAGTTGGAGATCCCACCGCCACATACGTTGGTTATTTAATTGTTCAATCACACATGTTACGGTCACACGACATGGATGCAACCTCATGAAATTTTTTAAGTTATGATATGCCCTATGTATTATGTATGATGAATGTATTATGACAAGATTATGCATGACATGTTTATGTTACAACTATGAGTTATGAATTTTAAGAATATACATGGATATATGTAATATTATGTATTTTGCATGCGTTATGTGTTGCATGTATTTCTATCATGTTGTTATTATGAGATAGAGCGTGTTGAGTCTCTAGGCTCACTAGACTTAAATGGTGCAGGTGAGCAAGAAATCGATTTAGATAATGTAGCCCCGACTGGCGGTGGAGACGTATGAGCTCCCGACTATCGGCTAGCTCGTGACCTATGCTATTTATGTTTCAGTGGTTGGAATAATGATACATTTTTTCGCCTACGTTTTATTTTATTAACAAGTTTATGGATTTTATGTTGAAGTTTTTATGGAAGTTTAAGTATGATATTTTATGCATGGATTGTTATATTAAATCTTGAAATATTTAATTTGCATGAAAAAATAGTAAGTTTATGTAGAATATTTTATGTAAGTTTATTTTAAAGTTTAAATATATTTATGTATTAATTTATTTATTATTATTAGACACCGTTTGATTTGAGTGATGGTATAAGTAATACATAGATAAATAATATAATGTAATAAAAAATAAATAAGAAATGATAGTTAAAATAGTATTTGATTTGATTGATAGATTATAGTTGATTTGATTTGATTGATTAAATTTTATATAAAAATGTTAAATGATTATTTTGTCTTTTTAACAATAAATAAAATAAACATTATATTATTTATAAGAGATAATATAGTAATTTACATTCAATGATTTGAGTGATGTATTATAAATAATTAATGATTTGATTGATGTAAAATAAATAGTTAATATATGGATAAATAATATGATAAGAAAAACGTGGGATGAGATGCGATAAGTTATATATATATATATACAATTTTGCTATCATGCCCACTCACCGTGCCCACCATGAGGTGGCACTCAACTATTGGATGTGATGAATTGTGCGTTCAATAGTTGAGTGTTACCTCATGGTGGGCACATTATGTGGGCACGGTGGGTGGGCAGGATAGCAAAACTCTCTCTCTCTCTATATATATATATATTAGGAATATGATGAACAGAACGGTGCCTTAGTACACGTTTTATGTAGATAAAATATATTAAGTATTTATTTAAAAAATAAAAATAAATTTTCAGTAGTAGTAAATAAGAAGTCCTTTCATTATAAGCTCCTAAAACAGTTTTTAAGCTCTAGGAGCTTATAAACTGTTTTTAATAAGTTTAGCCAAACACCCTATTAATAGATTTGATTTGATATATATCAACTCGAAAAAATTGATGATTTACAAGAAATTGAGCTAGATGGTGAAAATAATTATGTTGACGATGAAGGTAAAAGATGACAGAAGCCCACACAAGAAAACATTAGACACATGAAAGAAGTTATAGATGACATAAAAAATTCATTGTTAATACAACGTCGACATTAAAAATGACGTTTTTTTTATATAAATAATTTATAACCAATGGAATATTGGCATTAATAATTGTTTTTACGTTTTTTAAGATTTTCAATATTTATGAATATTTGTTATGATTTATCAATTCATTGTGTTATTCTTATTTTTTTTATATATTTTTAAATTAGAATGTTTAAAATTTAATAGAAATATATATTAGTAAAAAAACTCTTCAAATAGTATTCATCCAAACACATTTATGAATTAAATAAATACTTTTAATTTGTTTATTCAAATACAAAAATACTAATTCAAACACAAAAATACTATAATTTTTTTTTAAAAAATACTTTTAAAAATAACTTAAAAAATCACTTTTTCAAATTAAAAACGTGTGAAACCAAACGCACTTACACATACATGTACGCACAGAAAAAAGGAAGAAAACCCAATTCCCAGACCGACGTATTTGGCTCGTATCTTCTTCGGCAGGGGTCCATACTTCGATCCGTTTGAGGGGTTTTCTTTCTTACATCCGTAGCTTCGATTTGAGCCATGAATCGTTGTTTTTGATGCTCGTTTGTGCCCACATCGAGCCCTGTTCATAGCCTGTTTTCTGCGTTCTGTTTCTGCTGCATTCTTCAAGAAATCAACCTTCGATCTTGGAGATTTTTCGACCATCTATAGGCTGTATTTCGAAGTTAGGAATAGTTGAACCAGCCCCTGTTGTCCGACTCATATCCAGTCCCTTTTCCGGCGAGCTTTCCGGCGAGACGTTGCTACCCCTGTTTTTACTTGTTGTATTTCGAGTTTAGGACTTTCTAGTGTGAATTCCAGTTGAGCAGGCTGCCCGGAAGTGAGATTTTACCCATTCGAGTTAAATTCGATTTCATTGATTATATCACATCGTTATTGATACAGTGTGGATTTAATGTTGTAGCTTCAACGGTTGGAAGTCTTCCAGGTATATTTCGACGAACCTATAATTTATGTCGAATTGTTTGGTGTGATATTGGAACACATTAGTGTGATTAGTTGCTAAGAAATTGTTAGAAATGGGATGTTGTGACTTTTTGGGAATATAGTTGAATTGTCTGGGTTGTTACCGTTGAGTTGTGAATTTATTCAGTTTTGGAATATTTAAATGTGTTGTAGGCCGAAACCATGGAGATTGAAGTTGTACGTTGGGTCTTGAATATTTAAATTGTTGTAGGCCGAAACCTTGGAAATTAAAGTTGTACGTTGGATTACAGTTCGGTAACATACAACGATAACATATAAATCTTGTTTCATGCATATTTACTTCAATTATGAGAAATCTATTTTGAAATGATATGTCTATCCAAGCAAAAGATTTAATAATGAGAAAATTTCAAATCAATAGATTTCATATGTCTGTCCAAACAATGAATTTAATAATGAGGATGTTCTCTCAAATCCAAATACCTCCAACCAAGCACAACTAATAAGACACTGACATCATGTTTAAGCTAATCGGCGGTTAATTTTGGACAGAAGAAGAGCACAATGGCAGAACTAAGCTTGGGCATCTTGATTGATATTGTGGATGAGGAATGGATGAGAGATACTCTGCCTGATGATGGTAATTCTTCTTTGGGAACTTCGTTTAGGATAAAGTTTGATTCTCGTTGTTTAAAATGTCATCACCCTTTTGAGTATTTTTATGAGAAATATTTATGTAATGAAGAATTTTGTTTTTTTTTCTATTCCTTTGTCTGTTCAGATCTTCCTCTGCCGCCAGTACTTGCTTCGAGGACCGATGATACTGAGGATTCGAGTATGTTTGTTTTCAAATTTCGAATAAATTCCTTTGAAATGATGCTAATGTTGATAAGGAAATTACAAATGGTTTGTTTATGTCCTTGAATCGGGTTTGGCCATTGAAGCTGCATTTTTCCAAATGTTTCGGGATAGACTCTATGAAAGGATGATGGAAGTCGCATGGAATGTAGGTCGAGTCATTTTGAAAACAAGGGCTTAAAATGTAGGATTACCTTAGATTGAATAGAACGAGTTCAAGAATTCAACTGGTGAACGGTATTCGTGTGTATTTTGCAAATATTACCATTTTTCCATAAGGTTTCTGATTTGTTGTCACCTTATATGCTATTCTGTTTTTCATCTGAAGAAAGATTTCAAGAGGATGTTGAGAGTATGTGTGTTGAGTTAAATAATAAACCCATATCCTCTAATCAAAGTCCGTCCAAAAAGGAAATTGAGTCAACAATTTAGGTTTATGTTTTTTCATTTTTGGTTGGTGGTCGTGGTATACTTGTAATCTGATTGAATTAATGTGAAAAACACGGCTAATTGTATGTTGTTTCAATTTGATTCAGATCGAGCTTGAGCCCAAACCAAATAATTCTTGTATGACATTTGCTAACAGTAGCAACTAATTTGAATTTTATGCGTGCACATCCGTAAGCACTAGATGCTTTTTATGTGGAAATTCGTTAGTTAAGCTAGTTATTGTCAAAGTTTTATTGACCTTAGTCATAGTTATGAATTTGACTTACAACCCATTGTTTGTTATTTGAGTTGAGTTACTTCTGAATAATGCTGAAGTTTTTATTGCAAATATATTATCCTAGCTGCAAAGCCTCTGCTGTTTTTACCATGGTTTTGTGGTTATGGGGCATGACTTGGATATTATTAAAATGTGATTGCCTAACACAAATTAGGTGTACTTTTGTCATGTTACAGTCCGAATCCTTGCATTGGATCTCCTTTTCTTGAATATTAATTTGAATAATATATTGTTTTCTCAGGCCATCACTTACTTTATTCTTACCTATTACTTTTTCGTACTTGATCTTCTGTTTATGTGATATCCAAGATTGATTTACTCGTGTATGTTGACTTCGGTCCTGTTCATAGATCAGGAGACTCAGCAAGTTGAGACAGATACTTGGCATGATCTTGCTTTGGGCAACCAATGAAGTTGTTCCCACCAAGGAGGGCGCTACTTGGTTTTGTTCTTGTGACCATAGTAATGTTGTAAGTCTTTGTGCTAAGATGATCCATGCGTAAAAAATCTAATGTTTTGTTTAATAGAATCAATCTTGACCTCTTTGTTTTGTTTGTGCTTGATTTGACTTGTTTGAAATTCAAGCTTAAGGGCTTAGCAAAAAGCATTAGCAAATGCAAGACCTTTTCGAACTTAACTATATATCTATATTGCTCAAGTATACCGTAAGAATGTTTTTCAGGGCACCTAAAAAAGATAAAACTAATATTTTTTTTCTCTTGGATCTTGGGGGCCTCACCCTTGCCCGTAGATCAAGAGATTCTTGTCAAACAACCAAGAGTTTCCATGAATGTATGATATAAGAAAGAAAGAAAGAAAAAAGAAAGAGAAAAAAAAAGAAAAGATGGGAGAACTCAATTGACTGTGTGTTGATCGGGAAGTGGTGCAGGTCTAAACTTCTTCTATCATCTGAATCTCCTCGACTTATACATTCTCGTTCGACATTTCTTCAAGTGAATTTACCTTTTGCCTCCGGCACCAAAAACGTACACAATAGCCCAAGCATGTTAATTGCTCCCAGAATAAACAACGAATTCCTTATACCAATCCCAGCTGGATACCCCGCATCTGTCTTAGCTTTATATTGATTCTGTGCAGCGTACAGAAACCCGAACGCACCAACAATCGCCCCTGCCTTCCCAGCTGCAGCCGATATGCCATGGCAAGTGGATCTGATTCTTGCTGGAACTATAAATGTTGTGCTATTCGGCCCGAAGTTGGCGAAGAAGAATGTGAGTTCATACATTATCAAGAAACCGGTTTTGTGCAAAGTCCAGTGATGGTAAGGAATTGCCAAAGCGAACATTATGACTGTCATGAACAAGAATCCTAGAGTTTGGATCATGAAACCATAGAGTTTGGATCATAAAACGGCCTATTCGGTTGATGAGCGAGACGGTGAACCAGTACCTTGGAACTGTGCCGCAGAGTGCTATCAGGAATTGGGAAGAAGAATCTTGAAAACTTCATCGAGGGCACTCATTGTTTTTGCAGGTGGCAGCTACCCGACGACGCCGAAAATATCTTTTGGAAAGAGGTTTTGGCTGTAATAAGCTATGTCCACAAAGAACCAAGCTCTAGCTATTCCCAGCAAGTGTAGCCCATGCCTTTGCAAGAATTCCATGTCTTTACAAGTACTTGTGCGCGCATATATATCGGTAAATTGCCGAAAAATCCTCAATCCAAACATGTTTTGCTCTGCACTCCCTAGCCACTTTTTTATACCACAATTTTTGTTAATTTGTACCACCTTATTTTGTTTTGTACCACATGATGTATGATTTTGTACCACATTTTATGACTAGGGACCCCAAAGCAAAATATATATATATATATATATATATATATATATATATATATTATAGGATTAGAAATAGGAGAGACTGACTTCAGTTCGATTAAAAATAGGATTTCATGGACCTGGAACGGAACAGATTTATGAGTTTGCATGGGATTCTCCAACGTTATCTCATGAAATATTTAAACTTTACATGTAAGATTTGGTTATCCACAAGCTCCATATTTCATGATTTTCAAAGGCCAAAAAGAAACATTTTTTTAGACTGCAAGTCGAGCATATAAATTTCAAAAAAAATTTCTAAATCTGTCTAAATAAATTTAAAAAATTACACGCAGTTAACGGTAATCGAATCCGAGACCAGTTAATCTCAAGGCCTCAACGTTAACCATTGGACCAAGTTCTCATCGACAAATAAAAAGAATTTTACCGACAAAAGAAAATTAGGTTTCCAAAATTATTTCATAAAAAAATAATTTGATTGGTTTAAAATTTTTGATTTATTTTTCGGGAAATTGGGGATAAATCCTCATTATAAACTCTAATTTTAAGTTCAGTCCCCATGTCATAGAATGTTATTCTGCAATCCCTATTACACTGAAAACTAATTTTTTACTCCCTATTCACATATTTAATATTTTTACCTTTATTTTATTATTTCTCCAAATTATCAACGGTGTTCCTTCTTTTCTTTATGCTTTTTCTTTCTCTCAAAACTCACGCAATTCCTCATCTCATCTTTGAGAACCCACGAATTCATGTGAAGCGAGCCATAACCACAAGCACTACAAAGTAGCGGAGGACATGAAGATAAGCGGAGCAGCAGCAAGGAATCCCGACAACTGTTTATGCTACCGAAAAGTGCTGCCATCACGGCGATTGTGGCATGGAGTGCACCAATGTCGGCCTCAACACACTCTACAAGCTCTCAACACGCCGCGGCATGAGCCGCCACATCTTTGTGGTATACGACTACACCGTCGCAGCTCTGGTTCTCCTCTTTTCGCTCTTCTTCTCGCACCGGTCAGCTAGTAATTTCTCCCTTAATTTGACTTTTCTCATGTATTAATTCATTAATCCCATGAATTAATGATAGGCGTGTTTATGTTGCATATTTTCATATCATTTTATTGTCGTTTTTGCATGCATTCATGTGTTTAACTAAGTTTTAGTTTGTATTTCATACATCGTGTCTACATAACATATTTCCGGTTTTATTGTGTAGGATGTAATGAATTTTCCAGAAAATATGCATATGAAGAATTGACAGATGCACATACATGGAGAAGTGAAAAAAGAATAACAAGAGCTTTGTTGTTGTGCAAGGAATGAAGAAGCTGTGCTTTGGAGGACAAGGATGATGCACTGCTGAGTTTGTGTCTGCGCTAAGGATGAAGAATAGAGAGCAAGTATGATGAATTGCAAGGAGGAAGAGGACTGGAAGCGCTGAAGAAGTGTGATGCGCGATTGCGCAATGTCATGCGCTGAAGAAAGAAGCTGCGCGTTTGCTCTGTGATCTGCGCGGATGAGGAGGTTTGCGCTTGGTGGATGCGCTATCGCGCTTGGAAGATTTTCATTTGTGCTGCTGCAGAAAATCGAAGAAGAGATTGTGACGCTCGATCGATCAATATTTACCGATCGAGCGTTGCCAAAAAGTTGTGAAAACAGTAGGGTCCAAGATTTTGTCTCGCTCGATCCGCAAAGTTCAACCGATCAAGGGAGACGGGTTGTTCGGGAAAAAATCTCTAAATTAGGAATTTTTTTTAAGAACTCTAGCCTTAATTAAAAGATATATCTCGAATTTTAGAGTGGGGGGAATCACTATGAATCATCTTTGGACGGCTAGAAGCTTGAAGAAACATCTTGGCGGCTAGGTTTTTCTTCTTTTTCTTAGATTTAAATTTCTTTCATGAATTTTGCTAGAAAATTCATGAATCGTTGTGGCTAAGTTTTAGTATTTGGTTGAGGAAGACGAACCCTTGAGTTATTTTATTTGTGAGATTCAAGTTTCAATTGTTTAATTCCAAATTGCGTATCAAGAGTTATTTTGAATTGATTGCCATGCTTGTATGTGAGATTATAGACCTGTGATTTCATTATACAACTTATAGCTAAATTAGAATTCAAATCCGTAATTGTTTGAATCATCTAATTTGTGAAGCAACTATGATTAATATTTTTTTCTGTTGAATTTATTAAATCGTAGGAACAACAATTGACTTAGATTAAATACAACCGCTGGTGTTTGTGTTGTCTAGCTTCATTAGTTTTACTCATTCGAATGCTACCGTGGATTTAAATCTAGATTGCTGTTATCGGGTTAATTTATGGGGTAAGGGTTAATCTAGAACGCTGGTTTCTAATTAACTAAAATTAAGGTGAAACAAGAATTAAATTTTTAATGATGAATATTCAATGGGAATTAATTATTTTTAGGGATTCGATGATCGAATGAATAATTTCAAGGGTGTAGTCGACCGATACCAAGTCTCATTAATTTATTGATCTTTCTAATTTTAATTCTTGCGTAGTGGTTTTTAAAATTTCCAATTCCCTTTTATTTATTTCTAGTATTTTTTAGAATACAAATAAATTTCACTTTCCTCGTGGAAACGATCCCTACTCTCACTACTACATAATTTATTTATCTGATTGGAGTCGGGTAATTTGGGCGCGACACGACTGAGCGCTATCAAATTTTGGCGCCGTTGCCGGGGAACGGTGTTTAATTTATTTGTGTTCTTGTTTTTACTTTTATTTTTTTTATTCTTTCCCCAGTGCTTCTCGGGTTTGTTCATGCTTTCAGGTGACTCTTCAGAAGAAGAATTTTCATACGACCCGGAGATAGAAAGAACTTTGCATAGACAAAGGACAGAAGCTCATAAGAGACTACAAGAGGACGAGCGCGTGGTTGAAGATCTGACAATAGCAATGACTAACAATGCCAATCTGAGATTGAGACAACTGGGCACTCCTGATTTGAACCAGCAACCCTTATGCATTACTTTTCCTACTTTAGAAGCTAATGCTACTTTTGAATTAAAATTTGGGCTAATACATTTGTTACCTTCATTCCATGGTCTTGCAGGTGAGGACCCTCATAAGCATTTGATGGAATTCCATGTGGTTTGCACGAGTATGAAACCCCATGGAGTCACAGAGGAGCAGATCCAATTGAGAGCCTTTCCTTTCTCTTTGAAGAGTGCTGCTAAGGATTGGCTGTACTATTTACCCTTTGGATCCATCACCACCTGGACAGAGATGAAGAAGATCTTCTTAGAGAAATATTTCCCAGCTTCTAGAGCCGCGAACATCCGGAAGGAAATCAATGGAATCAAGCAATAATCCGGAGAATCAATGCATGAATACTGGGAGCGGTTCAAAAAGCTTGTTGCTAGCTGTCCGCAACATCAGATAAGTGAAAACCTATTAATTCAATATTTCTATGAAGGTTTGTTGCCTCATGACAGGAGTATGCTAGATGCGGCCAGTGGAGGAGTTTTTGTGGACAAAACTCCAGTACAAGCAAGGAATTTGATCGAGAAAATGGCTGCTAATTCTCAGCAATTTGGCGCAAACAGAAGTGATTCTGCACCCAGACAAGTCAATGAGGTAAATGTTTCTTCCCTTGAACAACGACTGATTGATCTGACGTCTCTTGTGCGTCAAATGGCTGTAGGGAATGGACAAAATATGAAGATTTGTGGAATTTGCACTGCAAAGGGACATGCAACTGACATGTGTCCCACACTTCAAGAAGGATCTAGTGAGCAAGTTAATGCAGCAGGAGGATTTCCAGGGCCACCACAGAGAAGTTATGATCCTTACTCGAACACGTACAATCCGGGTTGGAAGGATCATCCAAACCTCAGATACGGAAATCCTGCAATTAATCAGCTTGCACCTTCAGTGAATCAACCAAATAATCAAGAAGGCCACAGTATCCTCCACAACCACAGCTTCCTAAAATTCCAACGCAAGGTGAGTTTTTAGAAAATATAGTTAAGGATCTTGCTACTAATACTGTCACTTTTCAACAGGAAACGAGAGCAAGTATCCAACACTTGAACACTCAGATGGGGCAGTTGGCTACCGCAATCAACAGGTTGGAGGCACTAAATTCTAACAGTCTGCCATCGCAGACAGTGGTGAATCCAAAGGAGAATGTGAGTGCAATCACATTGAGGAGTGGAAAAGAGTTGAAAGTTAGTCCAGAAGTAGTGCAAGAACCAATTCAGAACAAAGATGTGGAGGAATTCAGACTGGAAGAGAATGAAATAATTCCAAAGGATGCGCCAAGAGGTAAGTTTCCTCCTTTTTCTGAGTATAAACCTATAGCCCCTTTTCCCTTAGCATTGAAAGAGTCTAGGAAAGATGATGGAATTAAGGGGATGTATGAAGTGTTTCGTAGATGTGAGGTAAATATTCCTTTGTTAGATGCTATCAAACAAGTACCTCGCTACGCTAAATTTTTAAAAGAGTTATTACTATGAAGAGAAAACAAAAACTGAAGGGATGTCAGAAAGTTGAACTAGGAGAACAGGTTTCTGCCATAATTCAAAGAAAGGTACCCACAAAATGCAAGGACCCAGGTATGTTCTCGATTCCTTGTAAAATAGAAGATGTTCAGCTTGACACAGCCATGCTAGATTTAGGAGCATCGATTAATGTTATGCCATACTCTGTTTATGCTTCCTTAAATCTTGGGCCTTTGACTGAAACTGCAATCGTTATTCAAATGGCTGATAGATCTACTATTTTCCCTAGAGGAGTGATAGAGGATGTTCTTGTGCAAGTTGGTAATTTGATTTTTCCTGCTGATTTCTATGTGCTTGATATGAAAAATAATGATTTGAATAGCCCAACTTTGCTCGGGAGATCATTTTTGAAAACTTCAAAGTCTATCATAGATGTTGATAATGGTACTCTCACTATGGAATTTGATGGGGAAATTGTTAAGTTTAATATTTTTGATACCCTGAAAATTCCTAGTTGTGACAGTGTTGTTAATAATATTGATGTCAATGATCACTTGTCACACGAACATGAGAAATATGTGAATGAGGGTAAGTTGAAAGAAGTTATTGCACAACCTGCTAACAATTATATTGTTGAAATTTTATCTCTGATTTGCAGGCATCTAAAACTGAGCCGAAACTTCCTCCGGATCGATTAAAAGGAATCCCCAAGAAATCAAAGCAGAGGAAGCATGGGACGAAATTAACTGAACAATTTCTCAATGGGTGAAGTTGTTTAGAAAAACTAGATATGAACCACCATGAGCAAAAGAAACATGCAGTCGGGCCGACGACTGTAAAAAGAGGCGCTGACTGGGAAGCAACCCAGTGTTGTTTTCTTTTAATTAGTTTTTATTGTTCATTCTGTTTTTGGCATTTTATTTTTGTTGTTTTTAGTTTCCCGAATGCCGCCACCTCCGCAGACAAAGTTTCAATATGATTCTTTCGTGATGCTGTCAGACGTTGAAGAGGACAATGCCAACACTTAAACAAGGGGAGTTTCGTTTTACATTTTTTGCATTGCATTGTGTTGAGTTGTTTGTTTGTGTTTTGTGTTTTGACGCATTGAGGGGAATGTTTCATTTAAGTGTGGGGGGATGTATTCATATTGTTGCATTTGTTTTGTTTTGTTATTGCATTGAGTTTGTGATTTGTTGTGTCATTTTTTGTTTGTGTCGTATGCATAAGTAGGATGATGATTTTTAGCCTATGATGATAGAAGTGAAAAAAAAATGAAATTTTTGAAAATTTTTAACTCTTGATTGGACATGAGAAATCGTAGGTTGTTTGTTAAATATTCCAAGCATGCATGTTGAACCAGTAAAGTGTAGCGATGTATTAGATATTGTGGAGGTCTGTTGGACCATTGCACGACAATAGGTGTTTGTGGAACATGATAGTTCTTGAATTTTGATGATTTCTTTGATGTGGCATATACTTTATTGGGCGCACCTAAAATTTTTGGTTTTTAAGAAGAAAATTAATTTTTGGAAACCAATCAACTCCATCCGGGTTGCGAGCAAGATGTATGAAATTCTATTCATCTTGTTTGTGGCTAAGTATGCGGATTACATGGGGTTAATCTTTTGAAAAAAATAATATTTTGATTCCATACGGGCTTGAAATATGAATGAAATTCTATTCATTATTTCATAGCTAAGTTTGCGGACCTAATGGGATAGTAGTTCCATCCGGGCTATAGACGAGGGGATTGAAATTCGAATCCTATCTAGTTTTAGCTAAGTATGCGGGTAATTATTAGGACTTTTAAAATGTTGGGTGCAAAATCCAACGGTGCGTAATTATTCTTAAGGAAGTTGTGTTGTGTTGGAGGATTGTTGAGAGGAAAGTTCTGGATTATGAGGCTTACACTGAATTGTTATAGGTCGACGAACAGTTTTGAAGCTCTGTCTTTTGAAGTTGCATGTAACTGGGGAAACATGACACACACACATGTTCGCATTCGACTGAAGGTGTATCATTGATGATTGAGAGTAGCTATGAACTTGTTTTAGATGACAGTGTTTTTCTCTGAGGCTATGTTGTGTATGCTCATTCTTGCTTGTGTATTTGTTTTGTTTCATTTTGTTTTGCATGACTTACTCGAGAGCGAGTAAGGAGTAAGTGTGGGGGTATTTGATAGGCGTGTTTGTGTTGCATATTTTCATATCATTTTATTGTCGTTTTGCATGCATTCATGTGTTTAACTAAGTTTTAGTTTGTATTTCATACATCGTGTCTACATAACATATTTTCGGTTTTATTGTGTAGGATGTAATGAATTTTCCAGAAAATATGCATATGAAGAATTGACAGATGCACATACATGGAGAAGTGAAAAAAGAATAACAAGAGCTTTGTTGTTGTGCAAGGAATGAAGAAGCTGTGCTTTGGAGGACAAGGATGATGCATTGTTGAGTTTGTGTCTGCGCTAAGGATGAAGAATAGAGAGCAAGGATGATGAATTGCAAGGAGGAAGAGGACTGGAAGTGCTGAAGAAGTGTGATGCGCGATTGCGCAATGTCATACGCTGAAGAAAGAAGCTGCGCGTTTGCTCTGTGATCTGCGTGGACGAGGAGGTTTGCACTTGGTGGATGCGCTATCGCGCTTGGAAGATTGCCATCTGCGCTGCTGCAAAAAATCAAAGAAGAGAGTGTGACGCTCGATCGGTCATTCTTTACCGATCGAGCAGTGCCAAAAAGTTGTGAAAACAGTAGGGTCCAAGATTTTGTCTCGCTCGATCCGCAAAGTTCAACCTATCGAGCGAGACGGGCTGTTCGGGAAAAAATCTCTAAATTAGGAATTTTTATTTTTAAGGACTCTAGCCTTAATTAAAAGATATATCTCGAATTTTAGAGTGGGGGGAATCATTCTGAATCATCTTTGGATGGCTAGAAGCTTGAAGAAACATCTTGGCGGCTAGGTTTTTCTTCTTTTTCTTAGATTTAAATTTCTTTCATGAATTTTGCTAGAAAATTCATGAATCGTTGTGGCTAAGTTTTAGTACTTGGTTGAGGAAGACGAACCCTTGAGTTATTTTATTTGTGAGATTCAAGTTTCAATTTTTTAATTCCAAATTGCGTATCAAGAGTTGTTTTGAATTGATTGTCATGCTTGTATGTGAGATTATAGGCCTGTGATTTCATTATACAACTTATAGCTAAATTAGAATTCAAATCCGTAATTGTTTGAATCATCTAATTTGTGAAGCAACTATGATTAATATTTTTTGCTGTTGAATTTATTAAATCGTAGGAACAATAATTGACTAGATTAAATACAACCGCTGGTGTTTGTGTTGTCTAGCTTCATTAGTTTTACTCATTCGAATGCTACCGTGGATTTAAATCTAGATTGCTGTTATTGGATTAATTTATGGGGTAAGGGTTAATCTAGAACGCTGGTTTTTAATTAACTAAAATTAAGGTGAAACAAGAATTAAATTTTCAATGATGAATATTCAATGGAAATTAATTATTTTTAGGGATTCGATGATCGAATGAATAATTTCAAGGGTGTAGTCGACCGATACCAAGTCTCGTTAATTTATTGATCTTTCTAATTTTAATTCTTGCGTAGTAGTTTTTAAAATTCCAAATCCCCTTTTATTTATTTCCAGTATTTTTTAGAATACAAATAAATTTAAATTTCCTCGTTGGAACGATCTCTACTCTCACTACTACATAATTTATTTATCTGATTGGAGTCGGGTAATTTGGGCACGACACGACTGAGCGCTATCAATTTAATTTTTTTATCGATGAAATCACACAAATCACGAGACCTAGCTACCGCCGTTGAATTTCTCCATACTGCTTAAAATCGTTCTCCACATAATCATCGGGTGAGCGCGCAAAATTATTCATGGATTAATAGGTGAAATCATCTTAGTTTAATTGTTGATTTATATTTGTGTAAAGGGATACTTATTTTTTATTGATTTTAAAATCATATTGTTTGTTAGTGGTTATACTTCAAAATGAGCAAGAACTTTCGATTGTGGAAAAAGCAATTTATTATTGCTTTATTTTGACATTTTATCCCGATCTATTTTCTCTCATTTCTTCAATCTCAATTCGTGAAAAAATAAATCCATAACCACAGAAGCCACCGACGCAGACAACCACCGGTGAATTCAACAATACCTTCCCGCGAAAACCCACGGATGGAGAAGGCAATAGGAAGAAATCTAGCTTTAGGGTTTTTTTTAAAAAAAAAGAAAAAAATATTACCTGTATCATGCGAGAGAACGAGGTAGGGCTGCAGAATTTGGTATTGGGGTATTAATGGGATCCCTTTGAACCATGCTTGTGCTGCAATTGAATCAAAGTATTTGTCAATATATAAATTTTGTGACTCTTGCTAAAAAGTTGAAAATAATCGGATAGCTTATTTGGAAGTTGTCGATCCAATCCCTACATTTGACATCGATAAATATTTACCACATTCTAATGGTGATATAATTAGACCGTCGGATGTCCGATCGCAGCCACGACGTAGAAGGACATTATTATTATGATATAATGTGATAATCATTATTGATTGTACAAAATTTTACAAACAATCAATTTGTAACCACATTTATCTATTAATGTATCACGAGTCAATACAACTGGTACTATGTTTCTGATCAAGCAACAAAATATTATACCAAGTAAAATCAATTTTATACTACATTTGTCTACTAATGTACTATAAGTAAATTCTGTTGGTACTGAGTTTTTTAAATTCACACCACCATGGTAAAAATGTATGGAAGATGTACCAATTTAAACATAAGATTATACCAAAATAAGACCATATTGTACTTCATATGTCGGCTAATGTACTGCCGATTAATATAACCAATACTGTGTTTCTGCCCATGCACCAACACCACCATGGTAAACATGTATAGAAGATGTACCAAATTCAACAAAACATCATCCCGCAAATAGTCTTAATTATACTAACCTTTCCATCTATTGTACCACTTCTCAATAAAACCGGTACTGCATTTCTCACCACGCACCAACATCACATGGTAATGTAAGGACGGCGTACCAAATTTAACAGTACATCATACCGCAAATAACATCTATTATACCTCATATTCCAATCTATTGTACTACCTATTAATATAATCGATATTGCATTTATGATCACGCACCAACATTACCATGGTAAACATGTATGGAAGATGTACTAAGTTTAACAAAACATCATACCTCAAATAGTGTTTATTATACTTTGTTTTTCATTTATTGTACTACGGATCAATAAAACCGCTACTACATTTCTTACACGCACTAACACCACCATGGTAAACATGCATGGAAGCTGTACCAAATTTAACAACACATCATACCACAAATAGTATTTATTATACCATATGTTTCATCTATTGTACTACTGGAAAATATAACCGATATCGCGTTTCTGATCACACACCAACACCACTATGGTAAACATGTATGAAAGATTTACCAAATTTAATAGGACAACATACCGCAAATAATATCTATTATACCAAATATTCCATCCATGGTAATACTTATTAATATACCTAGTACTGCATTTATGACTATGCACCAACTCCACCATTGATGTTACAAAATTGGGATAATGGATGCATACATAAGGTTGTTTTAACCATAGATGTTACAAATATATACAATGAATACATAGACATGTGTTTATTAATCACCAAATATGCTACCAAATTAGACAATATAATGCATAAACATGTGATAATCAGTACTGATTCTACAAAATTAGACATTTGATGTGTAAGCACATGTTTATAACCATTGATTTACAAAATTATGACATTGGATGCATACATAATGTTTTTTTAACCATAGATGTTACAAACATATACAATAGATACGTATACATTTATTTGTTAATTACCATATATGCTACCAAATTAGATATTATAATGCATAAACATATGATAATCATTATTGATTCTAAAAAATTAGACATTTAATGTGTAAACATGTGTTAATCATCATTGATTCTACAAAATTAGGACATTGTATGCATACATAACACATGTTTACACATCAAATGTCTAATTTTGTAGCATCAATAATGATTATCACATGTTTATGCATTCTAATATCTAATTTGGTAGCATGTATGGTGATTAACAAACACATGTATATGTATCCATTGTATATGTTTGTAACATCTATGGTTAAAACAACATTTGTATGCATCCAATAACCTAATTTTGTAACATCAATGGTGATGTAGGAGCGTGGTCAGACGCAGTACCAGTTATATTGACCAGTAGTACAATAGATCGAAAATGAAGTATAATGGAGACTATTTGCGGTATGATGGTTTGTTACATTTGGTACATCTTCCATACATGTTTACCATGGTGGTGTTAGTGCGCGACCAGAAACGCAGTACTGGTTTTAAAGCCTAGTAGTATAATATATGGAAAATGTGGTATAATAGAGGCTATTTGTGGTATGATGTGTTGTTAAATTTGGTACATCTTCTATACATGTTTAACATGGTGGTGTGGGTGCGTGGTCAGAAACGCAGTACTAGTTATATTGTCCGGTAGTACAATATATGGAAAATGAGGTATAATAAAGGCTATTTGAGGTATTATGTATTGTTAAATTTGGTATATCATCCATACATGTTTACCATGGTGGTGTTGGCTCGTCGTAAGAAACGTGGTACTAGTTATATCGATCAGTAGTACAATAAATGGAAAATGAAGTATAATATAGACTATTTACGGTATGAGTTTATGTTAAATTTTGTACAAGTTCTATACATATTTACCATGGTGGTGTTGGTGTGCGGTCAGAAACGCATCACTAGTTATATAGTACAATAGTACAATATATGAAAAATGAGGTATAATAGAGGCTATTTACGGTATTATATGTTTTTAAATTTGATACATCTTCCAACATGTTTACCATAGTGGTGTTGGTTTGTGTTCAGAAACGTAGTACTAGTTATATTAATCAGTAGTACAATAGGTAGAAAAAGGATGTATAATAGAGATAATTTACGGTATGAATTTATGTTAAATTTGGTACATCTTTCATACATGTTTACCATGGTGGTATTGGTTCGTGGTCAGAAACGCAGTACCGATTATATTGACCAGTAGTACAATAGATGGAAAAGGAAGTATGATAGAGACTTATTGTGGTATAATGTTATGTTAAATTTGGTATATCTTTCATATTTTTACCATTGTGGTGTTGGTGTGTATTAAAAAATATAGTACTAGCTGTACTAACTCGTAGTACATTAGTGGACAAGTGTAGTATAAAATTGGTTTTACTTGGTATATTATTTTGGTGCTAGGTCAGAAACTTAGTACCAATTTTATTGACTTGTGGTACATTAACAGGTAAATGTAGTATAACATTGGTTATGTAAGTATTATTTCTTATCAAATTTTGTATAAAAGTATTACGCAATCAATTATAAGTGTTAACAACCATATCTAGTCAACCGAAAAATATTAGTGATTCAATAAATGGAAATTACACATTTATTTTACCAAAATACAATACCAACTTCATCAAAACAGTTATCCATCAGATCAAAATTCAGTACAAAATACACCAAAACTAATTGTCCACTCCATTGTCATTTCCCTGAATCCATTTTCATCAACCCATATTCGTCATTTAGGATGGTTCCAACAATGTGTGCCCTTGTACCGTCATGTTGCAATCAGTCTGATAAACAATAAAACAGCATGCCATAAGTATGATAAATAACTTTCACGGTAACAAAGAAGAAAAATACAATTAAACCAAAGAGAATATTTTTTAGTTTGAACTGTATATACATAACTTTCTCCAAACAAATCATTGATAAATCAAGTTTGAACTGTTAAAAAAATTTCACATTACTTAGCAACCAACCTAGCAATTTTATTGAAACATTGCAATGAGCCAACAAACATTTACAATTAAAAAAAACCCACAGTCTAAGCATGCTGCTTAAGCATATAATGCATATAGATATCACATTAGCTACCATTAAATAACACCAAATTCGCAAGATGCCAGATAAGCTCTACAATCAACCGAATAATCATTCCTCACTCGTTACCACATTACACAACATTCCAAAAAAAAATAAAAATAGACAGTATGAGAGTATGTTCCTCGCCCTAAAATGATTAGTCTCAATAATCGATATCTCAAATACCAATCATAACCCTATATCCCAATTTTCTACAACAACTTGCAATCCAAATCCGACTTTACAAATTAATAAGAACACAAGCACATAACAACATAAAAATTCAGAAATAGAGCAAACCGGGTTGAAATAGATTAATGGCGAGTGACTAAGGCGGCGATGACGAGCTACGATGGCAATTAGGGATCAGAGAGAAGTGGAGGCAGGAGGAGAGACGGGGCTGAAGCTATCCTGAGTTTGAAGTGACGCAAAGGCAATCACATGGAGCCAACTTAGCCGGTTGTTGGTCAAGTCGGCCGATGGATGATTTGGAGTAGGAATTTCTGTCTTCAGCCGTGAAAGGGGAGGAGAATGGAATCGTGAAAGAGGAAGGGAGAGGAAAGAGAAACAAAGAGAAAATAAAATAATATTTAAGGGAAATAATATTATATTATCATTAATAGATATTAAATAAATTAAAATAGAAAAATTATTAAAATAATGAAATATGGAGGGAGGAAAAAGAGTTTAGATGTATGAGGGAGTGCAGAACAAATAATTCTTACTTAGGGACTAAACTTCAAGTTGTGTTTGTGTGTAGGGATTTTTTCCCAAGTCTCCCTTTATTTTTTGATTTTTCGCATCACTAAAATACGATACCGAGTTTTAATGGTCGGGTACGAGTTGGGCATCTTTGGTTGGAAAGCTGAAAATGTATATATATATATATATATATATATATATATATATATAACAATTATGCCTAATTTCGTGCCCACCATATATAAGTCAACTCACCAATTGTGTTGGTCAACTCACCTATTGTACATGGTGGGCACAGAGTTGGGCATAGTTGTTGGACACCATAAAAGAACTATATATATATATATATATATATATGAGTTTTGTTATGCTGCCCAATAACTCTGCCCAACTCCATGCCCACCATGTACCATAAATGAGTTGACCAATACAATAGGTGAGTTGACTTGTACATGGTGGGCATAGAGTTGGGCATGGTTGTTGGACATCATAATAAAACTATTATATATATATAATTTTGTTCCCCTGCACACCAGTGTGCAGGAATTTTGTGTACACCCTATGATGTTCGCGAGAACATCTGAGATGTTCCCGCGAACATCTGATTTTTTTTTCAGATGTTCGCGCGAACATCACGCGGTGCACACAAAATTCCTGCACACTGGTGTGCAGTGGATCATGACTATATATATATATATATATATATATATATGCTTGGTGAGTGTCATTTATACTCCATATTTTGTTAATTACACTCCATTTTTTATTTTTATTCTAAAAGTTGACAATGATACCCTTTAATAGATTTTTTTTTTTACTTTTTGGTAAATTCATTAATAGTTTCCATTCTTAAAATAATTATCCAAAACAATATTTAATATATATATATATATAGAGTTGTTATTATTATTAAATATAAAAAGATGCACAAAAATAATAAAAACTAATTATTACTATCATTTTCATTTTCATTTTCATTTTCATTTTCATTTTAATTTATGATTTATTTAATTTTAAAAATTTTTTTATGTTTCTTCATGCCATTTTAATTTTTTTTTAATTTAACATATTCTTGATGTTTTATTATAAAATAAAAAACTAAATTTATTTAATTAACCATAAATCTTATAAATGAGGTATACTAACTAAAAAATTGTTGTCTTAAAATAAAATATTATATTACACAAAAAATAAAATATTATTGAATAAATTCATAATTAATATATTAACATACACCAATCTTCAAAATAAATAATATAGACATAAATTAATTTTAACATAATTTTTTTGTCTACATAACAAAAATAAAATTAAGACACTATTCTAAATAAAAAATATGCCGTTAAAAATTATATGATATCATATAATAAGATATATAATAATTTATCTCAAACTTTAATAAAATTTCGATATATAATTTTTTTACATCCCAATATTTTATATATTTTTGTTAAAAAATGACCAATATTTTTAATATCTATACCAAAAACTTACATTGATATATATATATATATATATATCATTAAATTTTAATATCTGATATCCCGGTAGTTCGTGGGCTATCATGAAACCCGGGGCAGATGCATTGTAGTAACCCGAATCCTAAATTAATAACTAACCATCGATTAGTGGTGTAATCATGTTTAGATTGAGTAAAACATGATTAAGGGATTCTCAAATGAGTTTAAGGAGTTGAAAAAATAGATTCAGAACACTCGAAAATGGTCCGGAGGGTTACAAGTGTTCGGTAGGATCGGATGATCCGAACCCTAGGATCGGACCATCCGAAGTGTATAGAGTTTGGACACCTGGTTTTAGATCGGAGGCTCCGTAGAGATCGGAAGATCCGAAGAGGGATCGAACGATCCGATCGTGTCTGGATAAGTAGATATGGATTTGATTTGACAACCCAAGGAGATCGGATGATCCGAAGGCTTGGATCGAACGATCCGAACATATTACGTAAGCAGTGACATCACAGTGAGGGACACGTGTTTGGAGGGGGTTGATGGGAGAGATCAGATGATACGAACTTGGGGATCGGACCATCCGATCTCCGTCTATAAATAGAGGGCCGAGAGCCCTTATTTCAACTCGCCCCATTCCCTCTTCCTCTCCCTTTCTAGATAGGTTTTAGGGAATTTTAGGCGTCCTATTGGAAAGCTGGCAGTGGCAGAGCGCTGCGGGGATATTAGCGAAGCAATGCCTAAGTTTTTACTTTTGAGGCAGTCGACATCAGAGGGGTGACGACGGACGCAAATATAACTTTAGATCCTTGACCGCTAAAATCGGTATGATAAAAATCAACTGGCAAGCGTACCAGGTCAAGTTATAGATAGTGAATAAATTCAGATGTCGAACCCACATGGACTGTATAAATATGACTACCAGAATATAATTATTTCTACTTAATCTAGACGAATCGAAAGAAGTGATTTTAGATTTTAACTAAAAAAAACTAAATTGCAATTAAATTTTAACTAAATAAAAATGCAACAGAAAATTTTAGATTAAAATTCAAATTGAAAATAATTCGATCAAGGACACACGTAGGTACCAGACAATTCATGTAACAAGCAGTCGATCTAAGACATCAGAATTAATCTTAATTCATGGAAATTTTCCTAATTTGTTCAAATGACTATTTCTAGAACAATCAAACCTATTCAAATATTGACGGATTAATCTTTCGTAATTCTAATCAAATTTGAATTGATGAACTGTGAAAATTCAGTAAACACCTAAATCGCACATTGAAACTAAATTCTATTTCTAGTTGGTTTTACAACATGTTGAATATCAAAATCGAAACCTCCTCTTTTGAATTAGAATCAATTAACATGCAAGCAAATAACTGGCCAGGAAATTCACAAGACAAATATAAATTCGATAATCAATAAATTAAAATCAAGTCTGAAAATTCTTGAATAAACAAATCAAGTTTTCTACATAAATTGTCTGGCACAATCACATGGCCTTGATCGAAGAAAAACTACTACTCATTAATAAACATAATTAATCAAACCAAGTCCAAAATCATAAACTAGAAAATACGAGAATAGAATAAAAACTGGAGAAGTGTTCAAGTAGCCGCCTTCAGCCTTTGCGTAAAAATCAAAAGACCCAAAAAGATCATAAAACTTCTATATATATAGTCCGCGCCAATTAAAATCCTCCTCAACCTAAAATTCTTGAACACATCAGCTCCCGAACATGCGCGCGAGCCTGGAATAGCTCTCGCGCGAGCGCAGTGTAACTAAACAGAGTCTCGATCAACCTCTCGCGCGCGCGAGAGACAGAAGCTCACCCGCACGCGGCCTTCCTTTTTAGTCTCTGGATTTTCCTTCTGCGCGCACGCGAGAAGGTATCTCGCCCGCGCGCGTCTTGATTTTCATGTTTTTGGAATTTTGTATGGCGCACGCGCGCGATAGTGGTCCTCCCGCGTGCGCGTCTGTAGCTTAGTTGGGTCCCAAAAGCTCCATAAACCTACAAAACTCAACCAGGAGAGTAGAAGACATGCACATAAAATAAAATACCACTAAGACACACGAAATAAAATAAATTCATGCGAAATAAATATAAAAATGACACAAAATAATGTATACACAACACACTTATCAATCCCTAGTAGATTTAGGGGGACATCTAATAGCTTATTTAAGGCTTTTAGAGATTCATTAATGATGCATGAGTATTTTGCATTGTAGTATTGGACTGTAGATGCGGGGCATCTAGGAGTATATTACTGAGATACGGATTTATTATCCGAGATAATTTGGTACAATATACATGTATTATGTTTGCATTTTTCCGTTGCATTTTTATATGCATTGATATTATGCTGCATGCATGAACATGTCGAGCTTTATGCCTTGATTGCATAGCCATAGTAGGGGTCGCTTGGTAGCGCTTATCGTGTACGCCCAAATTACCCGACTCACTCAGGTAAATAAAAACATGCAGTAGTGTGAGTAGGGATCGTTCCCACGAGGAAAGGTAAAATTCCGTGTTCTTTAAAAATACGAAAATAGTAAAAAAAGGGTTTTTTGGGTTGAAATTTATCCACTAAAATTTAAAAACACTTATGAATGCAATTCTATCAATTACCAAGCACAATTAAATCACAACGGAAAATTCAATAAGAGACAAGCCTTGGTTTTGGTCAACTACACCCTTGATGTCATTCGTTCGATCATCGATTATCAAAAAATATTTAATCCTGTTGAATATTCATCATTGGAAATTAAATTCCTGTTTCACCTTAATTGTAGTTAACTAGACACAAGCGTTCTAAGATAACCCTTACCAATGAATTAACCTAATACAAGTGATTAGATTTAAACCCACGATAGCATGCAAACTAGTAAAACTGGTAAATCTAGACAACCCATACACAAGCGGATGAATTTAGCCTAGTCAAACATTATCCCTACAATTCCTAATCTCACAAGCGGACGATTATTAATTGCAGTTGCTTCGCAAATCAGATAATTCAAACAATTACGGATTCAAACTCCAATTTAGTAGTAGATTTTATATAAGAATTATCAGGTGATCAAGCTAATAATCAAATATACAATCATGAAATAAATCAGAATAATTATTGATACTCAACAATAATCAAGCTCTGTAAAACATAAATCTCACGAATAAATTAATCAAGGGCTTCGTCTTCCTTAACCAAGTATTAAGAACTAGCCAACACAATTCATGAAGAACAAAATAAAAATAATAATAAAAGATGGAATTCTAGAATTCTCAGAAAAAACCTAGTCTTTGCAAGAGATAAATCTTCAACTCCAACTGAAAGTCTCCGTTTTTCTTCTTAAAACTTAATAAAAAACTTATATCTTGGCAACAAATCGTCCAAAGATAAGCCTAGGAATTAAAACAAGAGTTTCCAAAACATAAAACTCTTCCAAAAATAAGTCTGCGCACGACGGCACGGGCGCTCAATGGAATGGCACGCGCGCTCAGCTTCTTCGCATCTTTCATTCTTCAGAGTGGCGTGGGCACGCCAAATTCCTGCGCAAGTGCTCCACTCCCACGCATAAATTCCTTGTTTGCTACAGACCATCGCGCGGACGCTCGGTATTATGGCGTGGGCGCGCCTGATGTACACTTCTCACAATATTCAGAGTGGCGCGGGCGCGCGATATTCATGCGTGGGCGCGCCTTCGCTTCGTATTTCCTTCTTATCTTCATCTTTCAAGTCTTGATCTTTGATTTTTCTTCCATTCTTTTGAGCTGAAATCCATCAAATCAAATCCAAGGCTCTTCTTGCCTTCATCCAACAAAAACAACATAACATCACATAATACCTACCAATCAAACACAAGATTCAAGCTAAATACTAAGCAATATAAGCGCATAAAATGCACTTATCAAATTCCCCCAAACTTGAACTCTTGTTCGTCCCGAACGAAACAAAACACCTAATAAAAATAAGTATACACAATATAAGAGAATCATCAATAATTATCGTGTATCAATAGCCTCAGCAACAAAATCACAATTTTCAACTCCAATCACATCACATCCTCCTAACATTGGAAAATTGTTTAAGCAAGAAACATAGCTCAACCTCATAGACCTTTAGACTCCGCAACTCACGTTCACAACATTCTCCCCCAAACTCAATTCAAACACATATAGATCATGAGGACTTTCAAGGTAACTCGGAATCAACATGAAGGAAATTCAATCAAAAACGCTCACAATGAAATTAGCTCAAGAAAGAATATAGTGTGTGCATGTTTTGATCAAAATTCATATTCATCAAAAATGTCAATCGACAATCCATAAGCTAAACTCTCACAACCCCTCTCCACTAGTATATTAGGCGACTGTGACTCGGTCCATAGGTCTTATTCGGCTTATAATGTAAGGCTGGCTTATGGCTACAAACGAAGGAACGAATTCAAAGAGGGAGTAAAATATGATCTTATCCCTTAAATATACTCCTTTTCATTCACATGGCAAACTCTTTTCATTCTTTCAACTCCATTTTTTTTTCTTTTTTCATTTTCAACTCGCCTTTTATTCACAGTTTTTTCTTTTTTTTTTCTTTCAGATTTCTTCCTTCCACCCAATCTATTTCTTTCTTTTATTTCTCATCCCCTACACTACTACACTTCTTTCGATTTTTTCGTTGCACTTCTCAACACACTATCCATTTATTAGCATTCAAATCAAGAGTATAAAAATCAAACATGCAATTACTTTCTAAAGGTAGAAAATAGTGTTTAAGCTGCAGGTAGTAGTTTTAGGACCTTGAAATAATGTCGAATGGAGGTTTATCACACGTTTTCACGCATGCCATTCGTTTTCAATTAGGCTCAAAAGAGATACTAGGGACACAATGTATTAAGGGTGGCTTGAAAGGCTCAATCTAATTCAGAAAAATTGCATATCTCATTCCTAAGTCACAGTATACCCGTATTGCGCCTCGAGGGATGTTCAAACTAGTTCTAGATTAATATCTCTCCACAATTAACTCACATGAATTCAACCAGTGCAGAAAAAGAAGAATCACCAACAGTAAACGGTGATTTTGCACAACAAATACTCAGCAAATGCACCTCATGTGCTCATGTATATGTGAAAGCTCAAAGGGAAACTAAGGATATTGCATGAATTAATCAGTAAAGGCCCAAATGATCCAAACAACGCCTCAATCCTATCTATATCTGTCTGTTTCAAACTCAGGATCAAACAAAATTCACAGAGTATATAGGAGTTTGAAGTCCACTTGGTCAAAGTTTCAAAAAAATTTCGTAGGGAGGCAGATATTCAAGGAGTCAATTTTTTTCTTTTCAATTAACACAACTAAAAATCATCATCCGCTATATTTCCACTTCTTAATTTTTTTCTCAAAAGTTATGCAACTCTTACAACTCAAGAAAACAAACAAACAAACTAACTCGACACATAAAAAAAAACAACCACACTAACACTCAAATAAACAAGACAAAACACAATAAAATCCAACAACCTACTGAACTCCCCCCCAAACTTAGGTACATACATTGTCCTCAATGATATGACAGTATAAAAGAACAGAAACAGGACATGTACCTCGGGTGATGACCGTCAGTGGTCACCACCATCACCATGAGGATGTGGATCAGTAGGAGGGTTAGTCGGGCCAAACATCGGAGGCCACTGTGGTCGCGGAGGTAGGAAGCTGGCACCATCAGGAAAGTAGTGCGGGAGAACAGCTGCAGAGAGGTCCATCATATAGTTCATAAAGACGCCAGACGTCTGCTGCATAGCTCGAATCTCCTCTCTCTGCTGCTGCTGCTCCTGTCGTGACAGTCGCACCTCTTCCTCTAGTCTAGTCAATCGATCAGTCACAGAAGGAGCCGACTGAAGCTGGGGTGCCTGTGCTCTACGTGCTGCAGCTCTCTCTTCTCTCTGCTGCTGCTGCTGCGCTGGAGTTACCAAGCGGGTGTTGCAGTCAAATGCAATGGCGGCGATGAGCTTCAAAATCTCCTCCGTGGGGCTCCAGTCCACCCCAGCCTCCTCACAAAGGTCAGAAATAATAACAGGCAAGGAAAGACCACCACTATTCTTTCCTTGCACCACGTGCAGAATAGTCTCCTGACAAAATAGTCCCAAATCAATGAACTTCCCCTCCACAATGCAATAGAGCAATAGAGCTCGATCCCGTGTAACCTCGTGGTCATGGTCGGTCGGCTTCAGGCGAGCGCAAATAAAGTTATACCATAGATTGACCTCATGTTGCAGTTCAGTCTTCTTCAACTTTGATGGCATACCATCACGCCCATAGCGCCACTGAGCCCCCGGTCGATAGATGCGATGAATAACATCTTCGTAATCAATGTCACTGTTTTTGAATTCCAGATATTCATCGTGATACACCGGGGGAATCTTAAAAAGAGTATTGATGGAGTGAGAGTCAAATGGGACCATCTTCCCACGCACGAGTCCCTTCAACTGAACATGTTTCACTTTTAGGTTGGCGTAGAACTCTCTAACCAAAGGAACAACTGCGTCCTGAGGTTGCTTCGCAAACTCCTGCCATTGTCGGGCAACAATTTCCCGACCAATACTCGTCGTAAATGCACTTGGCTCAAAACCAACAGAGGTGTCGAATCCTCGCTCGGCTAGGATGTTCTTCCCAAGCCATTCTTGATAATATGCAGCAGCCTGGGCGTTCCAAAAACACCTATTAGCTTCAGTAGGAGTGGGAGCAGAAGAATAAGAAGCACCAAACTTAGTTTTCTTCTTGGGCGCCATCTATCAAACACTTGGGGTGCACTCTTGTAAACGTATTCAAATATGCCAATATACCACTCTATTCTTCCCTCTAAACTTCAACAATACACACCAATATAACGTCACCACAATCACCAACCAAAGAATTCACAAATAATATTTCCCCCAAACTTCAACAAAATCCACACTTCACAACTTCACAATATTAATTTCGGATTAAAGAAAAGCTTCATACCCGGAGATGAAAGCCAACACTTACCCAATAGAAGATAGAACTCGATGTCCAACTTTGAAAAGCTCCAAACAATTCCCACGAACGAGATGAGCAACTCGACCCAAATTCACGCGTCTTCGATGGGTTGAGAGAAATTGGGGAAAGAATTTGGTGATAGGGATGTGGGATGTAGTAGACAATTTCTCAAAGAATGAAACGATTTGGAGAGGAATATTGAGTGAGAGTGGGAGGGTTTTAGGAAATTAGGGCTTTAGAATGTAGGATAGATGAGAAAGTGAAGATTGTATCGATCCTTGGATGCTTTAAAAACCCGTCGTGCGGGCGCGCAGTGTAGTGGGGCGCGCGCGCCTTCGCTTCACATAAATTTTTTTATTTCGAGAGGTGGGATCGCGCGGGCGCTCAGTGTAGTGGGGCGTGCATGCTTGCGCATCAAGTTTCCATGAATTGGTGCCCAGGACTCGCGCGGGCACTCGGTATAATGGCGCGCGCGTGCCTGCTTGACATCTTTTTATATTTTCCAAAAATGAGAATTCGCGCGAGCGCGCGGTTTGGTCGGGCGCCCGCTCCTGGCCTTCGCAAAAAGTACGTTTCCTGACTTTGAAGCTGCGCGGGCGCCCAGTGTAGTGGGGCGTGCGCGCCTGGGCTTCGAATCTGCCCAATTTTGTGTGACAAAACCTGTGGAAAAGTAAAACAAAATCAATTCTCAAGTCACGCGAAATTAGTACAGTAAAAACTAAAAAAAAATGACAAAAGAAACGAAAGAAACAGAGGTGAAAAGACGAAAAAAATAAAGATTTGGGTTGCCTCCCAAACAACGCTTGGTTTATAGTCGTCAGCCCGACTGGATGCTGTGAATTTAATCAATCTGTGGCGGATCATCGAGTGTGAGATCATGCGCATTCTCTTCCGCATTCGCTTGGATCCCTTCAAAATAATGCTTCAATCGTTGGCCATTCACCTTGAATGTTTTTGCCATTTCCAAGCTTTTTATTTCCAATGCACCATGAGGAAAGACATTAGTGATTACAAACGGGCCAATCCATCTAGAACGAAACTTACCTGGGAATCATCGAAGTCGTGAGTGATAGAACAAAACTTTTTGACCGACTTCAAACACCCTTCTAGAGATCATCTTGTCGTGGAACGCCTTTGTCTTTTCCTTGTAAATCTTTGAGCTCGCATATGCATCATTGCGTATCTCTTCTAGTTCTTGCAACTGCAGCTTTCTATGCGCTCCACTCTCATTCGTCTGCATATTGAAATTTTTAATAGCCCAGTAGGCTCGATGCTCCAATTCGACAAGCAGATGACATGTTTTTCCAAAAATCAATCGATATGGGGACATCCCAATCAGTGTCTTGAACGCGGTTCTGTATGCCCACAGTGCATCATCCAAGCGTAAACTCCAGTCTTTCCTAGTAGGATTCACTGTCTTCTCCAAAATGGATTTGATTTCTCGATTTGAGACCTCGGCTTGGCCATTCGATTGCGGGTGATACGCAGTGGAGAGTTTGTGCGTCACATGATATTTCTTCAATAAACTAGCCACAGTCCGGTTGCAGAAGTGCGTTCCTCTATCACTAATGAGGGCTCTTGGAATTCCAAACCTAGAGAAAATACTATGCTAAATAAATTCTGCAACCACTTTAGAATCTTCAGTACGGGTGGTCTTGGCTTCCACCCATTTTGAGACATAATCTACAGCAAGTAATATATAAATAAATCCATATGAACTAGGAAAAGGCCCCATGAAGTCGATGCCCCATACATCAAAGATTTCACATATTAAAATAGGTTGCTGAGGCATCTCCTTATGCTGGGATATATTACCTGTCTTTTGGCATTGAGCGCATGACTTACAAAACATGTAAGCGTCTCGAAATATGGATGGCCAGAAAAATCCACAGTCCAATACCTTTCTAGCTGTTCTTTTTGCTCCAAAATGGCCACCACAAGCATATGAGTGACAAAATGTGAGAATTGGGATTACCTCGCTTGCAGATACACATCGTCGTATGACTTGATCAGCGCAGTGCTTCCACAAGTATGGATCATCCCACACATAATATTTAGCATCACTTCGGACCTTATCTTTCTATGCCTTAGAGAATTCAGAAGGGAATCCATTAGTAACTAAATAATTCACAATATTTGCATACCATGGTAATTCCGTGCTGACTGAAAATAACTGCTCATCAGGAAATTCTTCTCGTAACTTCAGCTCTTCTTCAACATGAACTAGTCGACTCAAGTGGTCAGCCACTCGATTTTTGGTCCCTCTCTTGTCCTTAATCTCCACATCAAATTCGCTCAGCAGTAGTATCCATCTTATCAGTCTTGTTTTTGCCTCCTTCTTCGCCATCAGAAAAAGAAGAGCTGCATGATCAGAATAAACAATAACTTTAGCACCAAGTAAATATGAACGAAATTTCTCTAAAGCAAAAACTACTGCTAAAAGCTCCTTTTCAGTAGTGGAGTAGTTTCGTTGGGCATCATTCAGAATGCGCGAAGCGTAGTAGATAGCGTGCGATGTCTTCCCAACTTTTTGTCCCAATACCGCTCCTACGGCATAGTCACTGGCGTCACACATGATTTCAAATGGCTTGGTCCAGTCCGGTGGTTGGATGATTGGCGCTGAAGTCAATGAGTCCTTGAGTTTATCAAAAGCGTTTTGCATGGCTCATTGAATTCAAACGACACATCCTTCTGCAGCAGTTTGCACATAGGGGATGCAATCTTGGCAAAATCCTGAATATATCTCCTGTAAAAACCTGCATGGCCAAGAAAAGAGTGCACCTCCCGCACACTTACGGGGTAAGGTAGAGACTGAATAATATCAATTTTATCTTTATCTACCTCCATCCCCTTAGATGAGATGACATGACCCAACACTATACCTTGCCCAACCATAAAATGACATTTTTCAGAATTAAGAACCAGGTTGGTTTCGACACACCTCTTAAGAACTAGAGCAAGATTAGACAGACAGTCTTCGAAAGAGTCACCATAGACAGTAAAATCATCCATGAAGACTTCTAATATGTGCTCTACAAAATCAAAAAATATACTAACCATACACCGTTGGAAAGTAGCCGGTGCATTGCATAGACCAAAGGGCATGCGTCGGTATGCAAAAGTTCCAAATGGGCATGTGAATGTCGTCTTCTCCTGATCTTTCGGTGCAATCGCAATCTAAAAATAACCAGAATAACCATCAAGAAAACAATAGTAAGGATGACATGCTAACCTTTCAATCATTTGATCAATAAAGGGAAGAGAGAAGTGGTCCTTTCGGGTTCCTGCATTCAGCTTCCTATAATCAATACAAACTCTCCACCCATTTTGAATACGGGTGGGAGCCAACTCGTCATCCTTATTTTTCACCACAGTAATTCCGGTTTTCTTGGGTACCACTTGAACCGGACTGACCCACTGACTGTCAGAAATTGGGTAGATGACCCCAACTTCAAGTAACTTCAGAATTTCCGCTTTGACCACCTCCATCATTGGTGAATTCAATTTCCTCTGCGATTGACGTGAGGGATTCGCCCCATCCTCCATCAGAATTTGGTGCATGCATGTAGACGGGCTAATTCCCTTGATATCTTTTATGGTCCACCCAATAGCAGTTTTATTATCCTTTAGAACCTTGACCAGTTGTTCTTCTTGCTCGGCTTCCAAGCTGTTGGAGATGATGACAGGTAGTGTTTCTCCTTCTCCAAGGAAAACATACTTAAGGTGGTTTGGAAGCATCTTTAGCTCGATCACTGGCGCCTGCAAAATAGATGGAAGACGCCTAGTATTAGAGATTGGTAAAGATATGTAAGAGACATTACCTGACTGAGGTAGCTCAGGTGAACTATTCAGAATTTTCTCAATCTCTTCTACTTCTTGACTGCATCGAATCCCATCTTCCGTTTGCATAATGGGTGCTGTAATAGCCACCTCTAAATCATCTTTTCCTGCATGCTCACAAAAATCTTGTGCCAAAAAATCCACAATGTCAACAGAAAACACACAATCATCACTATCAGGAAATTTCATGGCATCATAAATATTAAATTTCACAACCTCGCCATCAAATTCCATAGTGAGTGTGCCACTGTGAACATCAATTTTTGTCAAGGAAGTTTTCAAAAACGGCCTGCCTAACAAAATAGGACTATTATGATCGCCATTTTCCATGTCTAGCACATAAAAATCGGCAGGAAAAACCAACTCATTCACTTGCACTAACACATCTTCGAATACTCCCCTATGATATGCATTAGACCTATCAGCTAATTGTATGACAATTCCAGTCTTATTCAATGGGCCAAGTTTCAAGGATGCATAAATAGAGTATGGCAAAACATTAATTGATGCTCCTAGATCTAACATGGCTTTTTCAAGTCTAATATTTCCTATAGTACATGGGATGGAGAACATACCTGGATCCTTGCATTTGGCGGGTAGTTTTCTTTGGATCACTGCAGATACATTCTCACCTAATTCCACTTTCTGACAACCCTTCAATGTCTGTTTCCTCTTTGCTGTGCACAACTCCTTCAAAAACTTTGCGTATCGAGGTACCTGTTTAATAGAATCTAGCAATGTAATATTAACCTCACATCTACAAAAAGTTTCATAGAGCTCTTTAATCCCCTCACCTTTCCTAGAGTCCTTAAGTGCTAAGGGAAAAGGGGCAACAGACTTATATTCAGATAAAGCAGGGAACTTACCTATTGGCGCTTCATCCTTGGATGCTTTTTCTTCACTTACCTTTTGCTTTTCTTCTTCTTTTTGCTTCTCTTTGGGCTCAACCTCAACTTCTTTCTCCTTCACCTTCAATTCCTTCCCAGTTCTTAGAGTTATTGCACTTGTGTTCTCTCTTGGGTTCACCACAGTTTGAGATGGTAGACTGCTGGAATTTTGTGCTTCCAGCTTGTTGATTGCTGTAGCGAGCTGTCCCATTTGAGTAGTTAAGTTTTGGATACCTGCCCGGGTGTCCTGTTGGAAAGCCAAAGTGTTAGTTGCAAGATCCTTAACTATATTTTCAAGAAACTTACCTTGTGTAGGAATTTGAGGGCGCTGCTGTTTGTTGGAACATGCGTTCTCTGATCACACGGATGTGATACCCGGAGCAGCGGAAGTAAAAAATTTTATTTTTCGATATGGAACGATTCCATATCGTGGGTATCAAATCCTAACAATTAAAATCCTGCAAGTAAAAATATAAATTCACAATTAAATATTTTTACCTCTTCAAGCTAAGGCTTGATTATAAACTCCAACAAAATTTAATCTGCTCTTCTTGTAAATCTCGGGAACCGATGACTTGCTCGATCAATCTCCGGAATTAGGTCCACGAACAGAAAAACTAAAACCTTCTGATTGATTGCACTAGAAATCAATCAGATGTTTATCGAAGAGAATAAACAGATTTGATCTGTCAATTCAGAATGTAATTTTTCACAAAAATCACAGCCTGAATTATCTCAAAAAGGAGAAGAGAATTTCAAAAATTCCCTTAGAATATTATAAGTGATTTTTGAAAATTTCAAGGATGGAATACATACTATTTTCGAACACTACACTTATATTTATAGATAATTTCTAGACTAGATTAAGTTATAATTATATTAGGACTCTAATTCCTTAGGGCCCATAATCCATAACTTAAGCCCAACAAGCCAAGCCTGTTATTATAAAAATTAATATAAAATTCATCATGACTCCGATTGATAAACTAATTTCACCAATGTGTACAGAAACCATTTCTGCATCTTTTAAAGTCAAGATAATTTTTCTGAATCCGAATTCAGTGATTTCCAAAAATGCCCATCCCTATGTCATTTTAGGAAATTCCACTCCCTTTAGTTAAGAAGTCCAAATTCTCTTTCATTAAATTTAACTCTTTAAATTTAACTATCTCAACGGGGTTTAGTAATCCATTACTTGTGTGACCCTCAATGGTTCAGGGATACAATTAGCCGTGGGCTCACAACTCCTTTTGTGACTCGGAACAACAATTTCCGACTTACCCATCGAATCATGGTAAGAGCGCCTATCAACATCGCCCCATGATTCCCTAGGTATCACTGATAGTGCCTGCAAGAACCAGTAGATTTTGGTTAGCGTACAGTACGGTCCCTTCATCTATATATCCCGATCGAATCAACAACCATTGTTGCATCGAGAGTCGTTCGAGATTCGATAATTATGCAATGCATCTTGAAGATCAAATAGTGACATCGCATGTGCTACTAGGAAACCGAGTAACCTAAAAAACATCATATACTCTGGCCAGAGGTTCGTCACACTAATATCTCCTCAGATCGCATAGGATATCCACACTCGCAAGTATATGGTGAATCCTTGACAACAAAGCATCGACTCCTATATGTGTCGTAACTGTACCCAATCCCGATACCTAATGACCCCAATAGAGTCGGTAAATGAGTCAAAGTACAGTACGAGCATATAGAGTCTCAATGATGTTTCAAGTAGTAAGGACTAATGGTGTACAACCAAAACCGTGGACTTATCCACTCAAAAATTAATAACCACTTGGAAAGTCCGAATAGGGTAGTTCGATCATTCATCATATGAATATCCATTTGCATGCTTTGAACATCTCCATGTCCATTACCAATGAAACGTGGTACTTGGCATCACAAATTCTAGTCTCAATCTCGAGCGATCCTTATCCTTATTAGCAGACGGCTCAATTGACTAGGAACTGTTTAGAATATACAGTGACTATAAGATGTGTTTCATAATAATGATCTCTCTTTATTCACTATCTTATCTTAATTACACTATAGTATATTTAAGGTCTTTATCAAAACAACAATAGTATATCACAATATAACAATATGAAGAAAGACAAAGAAAATGCCATTAATGAATGTAAATTATATTAAACAAAGATTGTTTATACATAGAGTCATAAAAGCCCTTAGCCACAAGTTGGCTAATCGGGCACCCACTCTTTCAATCTCCCACTTGCCCTAAAGCCAACTAGTCATACTACATAATCCCATTGCTTCGCGATGTTTGACAAACAATGGTCCTGGCAAGGGCTTAGTAAGTGGATCAGCGATATTGTCTGTAGAAGCCACTCTCTCGACAGTGATGTCTCCTCTTTCCACAATCTCCCGGATGATGTGGTATTTTCTCAGTACGTGTTTGGATCTTTGATGAGACCTTGGTTCCTTTGCCTGAGCAACGGCACCAGTGTTGTCGCAGTATACCGGAACTGGACCAACAGCTTCAGAAATTACGCCCAACTCTTGGACGAAATTCCTCATCCAAACGGCCTCTTTAGCAGCACCTGATGCTGCAATGTATTCTACTTCAGTGGTGGAATCCGCTGTGGTGTCCTGCTTGGAACTCTTCCAAGAGACAGCACTGCCATTGAGCATGAATACAAATCCAGAGGTTGACTTCGAGTCATCCACGTTGCTTTGGAAGCTAGAGTCGGTATAGCCTTCCAATTTCAATTCTCTTCCTCCATAAACCATGAATATATTCTTAGTCCTTCTCAAGTACTTAAGAATATCCTTCACGGCTTTCAAATGCATTTGACCGGGGCTGGCCTGATATATGCTCGTGAAACTCAGAGAAAAAGCTACATCCGGTCTGGTAGATATCATCCCATACATAATACTACCTATGGCTGACGCATATGGTATGTGTGTCATTTTGTCTATCTCTTCGTCAGTCTTGGGACACATAGACTTCGATAGAGAAACTCCATGACACATAGGTATATGTCCTCTCTTGGACTCATCCATAGAAAACCTTTTCAATATGGTGTTGATGTAGGTTGCTTGAGTGAGTCCTATCATTCTCTTAGATCTATCTCTATAGATCTGTATCCCTAGAATATAGGAGGCCTCACCCAAATCCTTCATCGAGAATCTACCTGATAACCATATCTTTGTTGACTGCAACATCCCTACATCATTCCCAATGAGTAGGATGTCATCAACATAAAGTACTAAGAATGTCACCGCATCCTTAACTACTTTCTTGTACACGCACGGTTCCTTCGGGTTTTTGATAAAACCAAAGTCCTTTATTGTTTCATCAAATTTCTGGTTCCAACTTCTTGATGTTTGTTTGAGACCATAAATTGATCTCTGAAGCTTTCATACCTTATGCTCGCTTCCTATGGATGTGAATCCCTTGGGCTGCGTCATATAGATTTTTTCCTTAATGTTTCCATTAAGAAATGCAGTCTTCACATCCATTTGCCATATCTCATAGTCATACCATGCTGCTATGGCAATAAGGATTCTTATGGACTTGAACATTGCGACTGGTGAAAAGGTTTCATCATAGTCAACTCCTTGTCTTTGAGTATAACCTTTTGCTACCAATCGTGCCTTGTAGGTGAGTACCTTGCCATCAGGCCCAAGTTTTCTCTTGTAGATCCATTTACACCCTATTGGAACAATTCCATCGGGAGGATCTACTAAAGACCAAACTTGGTTTGTATGCATCGAGTCTATTTCCGACTGCATAGCATCAAGCCATAAATTCGAATCCGCATCAGAAATTGCTTCCTTGAAGTTTCTTGGATCACATCCAATGTCGGGTTCACTTTGATCCCCTTCAAGAAGAAGAACATATCGAATAGGAGGTCTAGAAGTCCTCTCGGATCTCCTAGATGTAGGTGTGTCCACTGAAGGTTCTTGAGGTGTGGGATCGTTATTTTGTATCTCAGGTTCTTCTCGATTTTCTTCGAGTTCCATCATCTTGCCTTTCTTATCTAATAAAAACTCCTTCTCCATGAAGGTGGCATTCCTCGAAACAAACACTTTTGTTTCAGTAGGATGATAGAAATAATATCCGATTGAAGTCTTCGGATATCCTACAAAATAACATAAGGTGGATCGACTATCCAACTTATCTCCCACTGTCTGCTTCACGTAAGCAGGACATCCCCAAATCCTCAAGTACGAATACTTAGGAGCTTTGCCATTCCATAACTCGTATGGAGTTTTATTCACTGCTTTGGTGTGAACATTGTTCAACAACAATACCGCCGTTTCAAGTGCATAGCCCCAAACAAAGGAGGGAGCTCAGTGAAGCTCATCATAGATCGAACCATGTCCAACAAAGTTCGATTGCGATGCTCCGATACACCATTCAGCTGAGGTGTCATGGGAGGAGTCCACTGAGAGAGAATCCCATTCTCTTTAAGATAGCTCAAAAACTCGGTACTTAAGTATTCTCCACCTCGATCCGATCGAAGTGCTTTAATACTTCTACCTTGTTTGTTTTCTACTTCAGCCTTGAATTCTTTGAACTTTTCAAATGATTCAGACTTATATTTCATTAAATATAAATACGCATGCCTAGAATAATCATCAGTAAAGGTAATGAAGTAGGTGTGACCAAATTTAGTACCGATACTAAATGGTCCACAAACATCTGTATGGATCAAATCCAACAGATTTTGACTATGCTCAGGCTTCCCTTTGAAAGGAGATTTAGTCATTTTTCCTTTTAGGCAGGACTCACAAGTAGGTAGAGAGTTAACCTAGAATAATCATCAGTAAAGGTAATGAAGTAGGTGTGACCAAATTTAGTACCGATACTAAATGGTCCTCAAACATCTGTATGGATCAAATCCAACAGATTTTGACTACGCTCAGGCTTCCCTTTGAAAGGAGATTTAGTCATTTTTCCTTTTAGGCAGGACTCACAAGTAGGTAGAGATTTAATATCAGACATATCAAACATGCCCTCTCCCACTAGCTTGTTCATCCTTCTTGAGGAAATATGACCTAGCCTAGCATGCCAAAGGTTTGCCGGGTTTTGACTATCATTTTTCCTTTTATTTGTTGTTACCGGTTTATCAACATAATTAATTGGAACGTCTTTTAATTTTAAGTTATATAGATCATTTTCAAGTTGTCCATTTCCAATCAAACATTCACTCTTGTAAATATTGCAAATCCCATTTACAAAATTACAAAAAAAACCATCTCTATCAAGCATAGAAACAAAAATAATGTTTTTAACTAAATCTGACACAAATAAAACATCTCTCAAAAATAACTTAAAATTATTCTGCAAAACTAAATAAACGTCTCCCATTGCTTTGGCTTCAACTCTGGAACCATTTTCGAGCCTCAGCTGGGTCTCACCCATCCTAAGCTTACGACTTCTTGTCATCACCTGCAAATCATTGCAAATGTGAGATCCACATCCGGTATCCAATACCCAAGAAGTAGTATTAAGTGAAACATTTATTTCAATGTAAAACATACCCTTTGCAGTTCGCAACTGCTCGAGGTATTCCTTGCAGTTACGTTTCCAATGACCGGGTTTCTTGCAGTGATGACAAACATCTCCAGATATGTTCACGTTTGAAGCTTTTGTTTTGCCCTTCTTCTGTGGTACATTTTTCTTGGGTGGGGCAGAACGTTTCTTATCCTTTCCACTTGGCCCCTTCTTGGAGTAAGAAGAGGAGCCAACCAAGAGTACCGGTATTTCCTTCTTTAATGTGGCCTCATAAGACACAAGAATATTGACCATCTCTTCAAGGGTGGCCTCTATCTTGTTCATATTGAAGTTCACCACAAATCCGTCAAACGACAAAGGAAGAGAAAGAAGTAACAAGTCCGCGTTTAGTTCATGCTCCAAAGTCAAATCGAGTGTTATCAACTTTTCAATGAGCCCAATCATGTGTACCCCATGCTCACGGACCGAAGTCCCATCTCGCATGCGGCATGTCATGAGCTTTTTGATGGTGGCATACCTCTCCAACCTTGACTGAGCTCCAAAAAGTTCCTTGAGGTGCATGTGTATGTCAGCAGCATTCACAGCATCCTCAAATCGCCTCTGGAGTTCATCAGACATTGAAGCTTTCATATAGCATTTAGCCTTGATATCATGGTCCCACCATTGATCAAGTTTTGCCAATTCTTTCGGACTTATATTAGCCGGTGCTTCCTTTGGAGGATTCTTTTCTAACACGTAGAAAATTTTCTCCGAGTTTAGAACAATCTTTAATTTACGAAACCATTCCGTATAGTTTGCGCCAGTCAATTTGTTTTGTTCGAGAATTGAGTATAGTGGATTTCGGGAATTCATTGTAATGAAATACTAAAAAGAAACAGACAATAATCAGTGATTGTTTAATTAATTTACTAAGACATAAAATATGGCGATATTTAATTTTTATGAATTTCACTCCCACTATTTTAACGATTTCACTACCCTCTAGTTAAAACGGGAAACTTGTTTCCTTAGTGGGAACATGGAGTCCAATTGACAAACTATAGTCCCGAATAATATCAACCAACCATAATTTTCAAAAGGTAGAGCCCAATTGCTTCCAAAGAAACCCCCATGTTTTTACCTCATGTCCAATAAGGGCCCAATAATATGACGCCGTTTAATGTGACATGTCAAGATGACCCATGAATATTAAGTTGTGATGGACGGTCGCCATGTGGATCCCCAATAATATGAGCCAATCTCATGGGAGTTCCACCCAACTTACAACATGTGTAGATTCAATGTACAGCTTTCCGACGAATGCCCCCCCCCCCCCCCCAATAATATGAGCCGGACCGTGCCCACGGGTAGCATCTCGTACATTGATCGTTGATGGAAGGTAGGAACATTTAAACAATATTTAAATTCCCTTTTGTTTATCTTGATATCAATTTTAAATCATATTTAAAATGAGGGATTTTTAATTTTGAAAATTGTCTCATCATGCAATATTTGTATGCTTGCGGGATTCATACAATTTAGTCTAAACATGCATACAACAATAATATCATATATTATTTAAAGGATGATCGATCCCAATCACTAATCGACCCGCGGTGCCAATCACAAGTCTAAGTCTAATCCTAGGTGATATGCAAGTATGCAATGCAATCTTATTACATTGAGCTCCCAATTTACATTTCTTCGGTCTTTATTGTCTGCTGGGCCCACCTTTGTCTTCAAATCTTTATCTCCCACTAAGTCTAATAAATTTACAATAAATTTCGATGACAAGTAGGGGATACATATTTAAGGGTGGGAACGGGCCATAAACCAGGCCCACTTTTTATTACAAATGACAATTCAAATTGGGCCATAAACCAAGCCCATTAATAAAACCCAACAACAATAAAACCAAATGTAAACGACCTAACACACACCTATAATATTGGTCATGGCAATCGATTATCCTTTTATCCAATAATTAATTCAATAATTAAATAATTAGATAACATACAATGACATCATAATTAAAAAGATAAAATCAAATTTTATCTTATCCTTTCATAAGATCATATCTTATAATCAATTAACCAAAATAATTAATTTTATAAAATCTAATTTAACGGATAAAATTTATAAATTTTTCAAAAATTCAAATTTATCCAAAAATCAATTTTAAAATTTTCGAACTCAAACAATTTGATCCGATGCCTCGTGGACCAATCAAAAACAATTTTTGATCGGACCAAAAACTAAAATTTCAAAAATTTCAAAAATCCAAAAAATCAAATTTTTAAATTTTCGGACTGCCCGGGACATTCCCGGGCAGCCCTGCCTCCACGTGGGACAGGGCTACCCACGTGGAGGTGGGCAGCGACGCTCGCTGCCCGATTGCCCTTGTTTCCCTTCAAATTTAATTTTAAAAATTTTTTGTTTTGTTTCAAAAACCGAGGATAAAAATTTTGTACAATCGATTATTTTTAATCGTTTGATCAAAGTTTACGACCTGTCTCTGACGCTACTGTTGGAACATGCGTTCTCTGATCACACGAATGTGATACCCGGAGCAGCGGAAGTTTAAAAAATTTTATTTTTTGATATGGAACGATTCCATATCGTGGGTATCAAATTCTAACGATTAAAATCCTGCAAGTAAAAATATAAATTCACAATTAAATATTTTTACCTCTTCAAGATAAGACTTGATTATGGACTCCAACAGAATTTAATCTGCTCTTCCTGTAAATCCCGGGAACCGATGACTTGCTCGATCAATCTCCGAAATTAGGTCCACGAACACAAAACCTAAAACCTTCTGATTGATTGCACTAGAAATCAATCAGATGTTTATCGAAGAGAATAAGCAGATTTGATCTGTCAATTCAGAATGTAATTTTTCACAAAAATCACAGCCTGAATTATCTCAAAAAGGAGAAGAGAATTTTGAAAATTTCCTTAGAATATTATAAGTGATTTTCGAAAATTTCAAGGATGGAATACATACTATTTTCGAACACTACACTTATATTTATAGATAATTTCTAGACTAGATTAGGTTATAATTATATTAGGACTCTAACTCCTTAGGGCCCATAATCCATAACTTAAGCCCAACAAGCCAAGCCTGTTATTATAGAAATTAATATAAAATTCATCATGACTCCGTAAACTGATTTCACCAATGTGCACAGAAACCATTTCTGCATCTTTTAAAGTCAAGATAATTTTTCTGAATCCGAATTCAGTGATTTCCAAAAATGCCCATCCCTATGTCATTTTAGGAAATTCCACTCCCTTTAGTTAAGAAGTCCAACTTCTCTTTTATTAAATTTAACTATCTCAACGGGGTTTAGTAATCCATTACTTGTGTGACCCTTAATGGTTCAGGGATACAGCTAGCCGTGGGCTCACAACTCCTTGTGACTCGGAACAACAATTTCCGACTTATCCATCGAATCATGGTAAGAGCGCCTAGCAACATCGCCCCATGATTCCCTAGGTATCACTGATAGTGCCTGCAAGAACCAGTAGATTTTGGTTAGCATGCAGTACGGTCCCTTCATCCATATATCCCGATCGAATCAACAACCATTGGTGCATCGAGAGTCGTTCGAGATTCGATAACTATGCAATGCATCTTGAAGATCAAATAGTGACATCGCATGTGCTACTAGGAAACTGAGTAACCTAAAACACATCATGTACTCTGGCCAAAGATTCGTCACAATAATATCTCCTCAGATCGCATAAGATATCCACACTCGCAAGTATGTGGTGAATCCTTGACAACAAAGCATCGACTCCTATATGTGTCTTAACTGTACCCAATCCCGACACCTGATGACCCCAATAGAGTTGGTAAATGAGTCAAAGTACAGTACTAGCATATAGAGTCTCAATGATGTTTCAAGTAGTAAGGACTAATGGTGTACAACCAAAACCGCGGACTTATCCACTCAAATAATAATAACCACTTGGAAAGTCCGAATAGGGTAGTTCGATCATTCATCATATGAATATCCATTTGCAAGCTTTGAACATCTCCATGCCCATTACCAATGAAACGTGGTTCTTGGCATCACAAATGCTAGTCTCAATCTCGAGCAATCCTTATCCTTATTAGCGGACGGCTCAATTGACTAGGAACTATTTAGAATATACAGTGACTATAAGATGTGTTTCATAATAGTGATCTCTCTTTATTCACTATCTTATCTTACTTACACTATAGTATATTCAAGGTCTTTATCAAAACAACAATAGTATATCACAATATAACAATATGAATAAAGACAAAGAAAATGCCATTAATGAATGTAAATTATATTAAACAAAGATTGTTTATACATAGAGCCATAAAAGCCCTTAGCCACAAGTTGGCTAACCGGGTACCCACTCTTTCACTGTTGTGGTTGAAAGGGTGGCCTAAAAGCTTGATTTTGCGGTGGAGCCTGAGGTCCAGGTTGATTTTCTTGTTGATTCCAGTATCTAAGATTGAGATGATCCTTCCAACCAGGATTGTACGTGTTGGAATACGGATCATACTTCCGTTGTGGTGGTCCAGGAAATCCGCCAGTAGCGTTTACCTGTTCAACTGAGTCCTCTTGAAGTGTAGGACACATATCAGTGGCGTGTCCTATTGCAGCGCAGATGCCACATGCCTTCGTAGTCTGTCCATTTCCTGCAGCCATCTGACGCACAAGAGTCGTTAATTCAATTAATTGCTGCTCAAGGGAAGAGACATTTACCTCGTTGTTTCTCCTGGGTGCATGATCAATTCTCTTGGTGCCAAATTGCTGAGAATTGGCAGCCATATTTTCTATTAAGTTCCTTGCTTGCACCGGAGTTTTGTCCACAAAAACTCCTCCACTAGCCGCATCCAGCATACTCCTGTCATGAGGTAGCAAACCTTCATAACAATATTGATTAAGAGGTTTTCACTTATCTGATGTTGCGGGAAACTAGCGCATAGCTTTTTGAACCGCTCCCAATACTTGTGAAGTGATTCCCCCATCATCTGCTTGATTCCATAGATCTCTTTCCTGATTTTTGCTGCTCTCGACGCTGGAAAATATTTTTCGAGAAAAATTCTTTTCATGTCAGTCGAGGCTATGATCGATCCAGAAGGCAAGTAGTATAGCCAATCCTTAGCAGCACTCTTCAAAGAGAAAGGAAAGGCTCGAAGTTGGATCTGCTCCTCTGTTACTCCATGTGGCTTCATGCTAGTGCACACTACATGGAACTCCATCAGATGCTTATGAGGATCTTCACCTGCAAGACCATGAAAAGAAGGCAACAAGTGAATTAATCCAGATTTCAATTCGAATGTAGCATTATTTTCTAAGGGGGGAAAAGTAATGCATAAGGGTTGCTGATTCAAATCTGGAGTTCCCAATTGTCTAAGGCTCAGGTTCGCATTAGCAGCCATCTCTTCTTCTTCTTGTCTTCTACGAGCTTCTCGCCTACGCCTGTACAAAGTCCTTTCAATTTCCGGGTCGTAGGGGACTTTTTCTTCAGACGAAGAATCACCTGAAAGCATGAATGATGGGAGAGGTACTAGAGATAAAAAAAAAACAGAGAGTGAGATAAACAAAAAAAAAACTAAAAAGAACACAAAAAAAAATTAACACCGATCCCCGGCAACGGCGCCAAAATTTGGTAGCGCTTATCGTGTACGCCCAAATTACCCAACTTATTCAGGTAAATAAAAACATGCAGTAGTGTGAGTAGGGATCGTTCCCATGAGGAAAGGTAAAATTCCGTATTCTTTAAAAATACGAAAATAGTAAAAAGGGGTTTTTTGGGTTGAAATTTATCCACTAAAATTTAAAAACAATTATGAATGCAATTCTATCAATTACCAAGCACAATTAAATCACAACGGAAAATTCAATAAGAGACAAGCCTTGGTTTTGGTCAACTACACCCTTGATGTCATTCGCTCGATCATCGATTATGAAACAATATTTAATCTTGTTGAATATTCATCATTGGAAATTAAATTCCTATTTCACCTTAATTGTAGTTAACTAGACACAAGCGTTCTAAGATAACCCTTACCAATAAATTAACCTAATACAAGCGATTAGATTTAAACCCACGATAGCATGCAAACTAGTAAAACCGATAAATCTAGACAACTCATACACAAGCGGATGAATTTAGCCTAGTCAAATATTATCCCTACAATTCCTAATCTCACAAGCGGACAATTATTAATTGCAGTTGCTTCGCAAATCAGATAATTCAAACAATTACGGATTCAAACTCCAATTTTGCAGTAAATTTTATATAAGAATTATCAAGTGATCAAGCTAATAATCAAATATATAATCATGAAATAAATCAGAATAATTATTGATACTCAACAATAATCAAGCTCTGTAAAACATAAATCTCACGAATAAATTAATCAAGGGCTTCGTCTTCCTTAACCAAGTATTAAGAACTAGCCAACACAATTCATGAAGAACAAAATAAAAATAATAATAAAAGACAGAATTCTAGAATTCTCAGAAAAAACCTAGTCTTTGCAAGAGATAAATCTTCAACTCCAACTGAAAGTCTCCGTTTTTCTTCTTAAAACTTAATAAAAAACTTATATCTTGGCAACAAATCGTCCAAAGATAAACCTAGGAATTAAAACAAGAGTTTCCAAAACATAAAACTCTTCCAAAAATAAGTCTGCGCACAACGGCGCGGGCGCTCAATGGAATGGCACGCGCGCTCAGCTTCTTCGCATCTTGCATTCTTCAGAGTGGCGCGGGCGCGCCAAATTCCTGCGCGGGCGCTCCACTCCCACGCATAAATTCCTTGTTTGCTACAGACCATCGCGCAGACGCTTGGTATTATGGCACGGGCGCGCCTGATGTAAGCTTCTCACAATATTCAGAGTGGCGCGGGCGCGCGATATTCATGCGCGGGCACACCTTTGCTTCGTATTTCCTTCTTAACTTCATCTTTCAAGTCTTGATCTTTGATTTTTCTTCCATTTTTTCTAGCTTAAATCCATCAAATCAAATCCAAGGCTCTTCTTGCCTTCATCCAACAAAAAAAAACATAACATCACATAATACCTACCAATCAAACACAAGATTCAAGATAAATACTAAGCTCGGTATTATGGCGCGGGCGCGCCTGATGTACGCTTCTCACAATATTCAGAGTGGCGTGGGCGCGTGATATTCATGCGCGGGCGCGCCTTCGCTTCGTATTTCCTTCTTATCTTAATCTTTCAAGTCTTGATCTTTGATTTTTCATCCATTCTTTCTAGCTTAAATCCATCAAATCAAATCCAAGGCTCTTCTTGCCTTCATCCAACAAAAACAACATAACATCACATAATACCTACCAATCAAACACAAGATTCAAGCTAAATACTAAGAAATATAAGCGCATAAAATGCACTTATCATCGCTCAGCCCCATATTTTTAGTGGATGGATTCCATATATTTGGATCCGGATATATCCATAATTTTATGGTATGGTAGCCACCTCCTGATGCGAAGGTCCACCGTGCTATATACCATGGCGCCTTTACTGATCAGTCTTCTGGATAGGTTCTCCAGTACTCGTCATATTGCATGTGCATGCATGGTATATGTATATTCGTACACTCGTACTGAGCTTTAATGATTACGTCCAGTGTTTTTTGTGTTTTTTGGACACCCCATTCGACGGAGCAGTTGCAGGTGTTCCACCAAGACTTGGGATTAGGTGGTGACCAAGCAGAGCTACAAGATTAGTAACTAGGTTATATTTTGGTTATGAGTATTTGGGACATAGTGTTTGGATATTTGGGTTATCCTTGTAAAGTGAAGATTGGAACATCAGATGTGGGAATGTCAGGGTATTTGGGTTCGCCCAAGACTATCATCATCTGGATGATCTTCAAATATTTGATTTATGAGAGTTCCAGCAGAATCAGACATGTGAGAAGGATCGTGTTCGAGTTATCAGGATTTTGACTCGTGTGCATCCTAGATTTGGATTGTATACTAGATGTTAGTGGCAGTGGCATAGGATTTGTTGGGACACGTGTGATTCTTGCATCCATGTTACTTCAACCCAGATAGTACTCCTCTAAAAATTCTCGACAAGCAGCTGGAGAGATTGTCATAAATACCTTGCCTCCTTCCCCGGAGAATGGACAATTTAGTAATGTGGGGATCCAGGCAAATATTTTAGGGTTCGTGCGGAAGAAACGCAGCCAGCATGCTTGTATTGATGCTTGGGAGAGGTTGACGAGAAACCTCACATTCAAGATCATTAAATACCAAGATTCATACGACAACAATTTGTATGAGGTATCATAGACAGATTGTAAATACTGTATTAAGATTTGTTGTAAACAGTATTTCAGTTGTAAGCAATTGAATCATTGTATTATTGATTCTAGGCTGTTGGAATTTCTTAGTAGTTGTAACTAAGGATTTGTAATAAGAATTGTGTAACACCCCGTTTTTATCTTAATTGATGTTATTAGAGATAATCAGTGATTTCAGAATTTGAGATCGGACTTTTTATTAATCAAGGACCTTTTGCAAATTTCGGAAATTTCAGGGACTAAAACGCAAAATTGAGTTTTGTTATATAATTAGACTTTGACTAAGTCCTTGGATCACTTCTTCATCCCCTCCACAACTCCCCTTCACCATTTTTAGGCGAGCAAAAAGCCTCCAAGCTTTTGTGATTTCGATTCTAGCTCAATCCGTCCGATAGAAGTGAATTCTGACTTGATATCTATGATCACAGCGATGAGTGCTCCGTTTGGAAGTAAGTTTATCTTAATTCTGAGAAGTTTGAATTTTTTGATGTTGTCAGAATTTGTTTATATTCGGAGAGGATGATTATGAGTTAGCAGTGATAGTATATCTAAGACGGTTCTAAGATCTAACGACGATCGAATTTGTTATGATTTTTCTTATTATTTTCGAAAACCTTGATTTTGTGATGCGTTGGGATTGTGTTGGAATTGATGTTTGAGGTTGATTATGAGTTCTTTGGATTTTTATCTTGCTGTCTGCATTTCCGGTTTGATCAGTATATAGCCGTTATGCTGCCAGTTTGAAGTTTGAACGTCGTTTTGATGTTTTGAGTTATACGATTTTTATATGAGTTTGATATCGAGTTTGATCACCATGACTTCTTCTGATAGATTGAATTGAAGTTCTTGTAGATTGTGAGCCTTGCAGTCTTGATCAGTTTAGAAGAGTCGAGCCGGTATAGTATCGATGTCTTCTTTTATCGATTGATGAACTTGTTTGGAAATTGATTGAGGATTTGTTATTTTCAGATTGAAGAGTTTGAAACGACAAATAAGATGTATAAGATGACTTTGGAATGGAATAGGACGATTAACTCGAATCCGGATTCATTCGAGTGTCCTAGAAGAAATCACATACTGCATGTTTTGATTGCTTATTTGATTATATGATTGAATTTATTTTGAGTGCATGAGATTACATATGCATTCATATTGAGCCTTGATTTATTCAATTTGAATTAGACGATCTAGGGATTGTGGTTGAGTGGCTTGGTAAGCGATTTACTACCTTGTCGAGTAGCTCACTATAATGCTATGGAGTCTAGTTGATTAAAACATGCCACATCCATCTCGAGAGGGGAGTCGGTGTGATCGTTGGATGTTTTAACCTCGGGATCCCAAACCGAAGAAAGAAATAAAGAATAGAAGAATTTCATTTGATTATCAGAGTTTGATAATCCAGAAGTTTTAAAGACATGCATATCATTTTAATTCAGTACCTGATTGGATTAATTGATTATATGAAGAATGAGTTCATATTATGACTTGATATGTTTATTTGATAGCATGCTCGTCTCTTTTACTGGGAATATTATTCTCATCGGATTATCCGGCTGTTGTCTTTGTTTGTATGTGTACTTGGCAACAGGTGGGGCAGGACCGAGTCAGAGACAACATGGCTAGACGATTGAGAGGATAGAGTGAGGCTTGGATGTTAGGAGTCGTTTATGTTTTTCGAACTCCTTTTGTGTTTGTATAAGTCCGAACTAGAAGGATTTTATGCATGTTATATTTTGAGGATTGTATAACTCTAGACCTAATCCTTTTATATCTTGATTGAATGGGATTATGATGTTTAGAATGTTTTTGGATTATGTTGGAGTTGGATTTTTGAGGAAAAACCAGTTTTATTTCTGGTACAGAGCATCTCGCTCGATCGGTAGAAGTTCACCGATCGAGCGAGCACCCCTGTACCAAAGCAGAGAGTGGGACATTTTTGTGTCCGCTCGATTGATAAGATTTTACCGATCGAGTGGGGGTCCTAAACTTTGGGTAGAGAATTGGATTATTTTCGGCCGCTCGATCGGTAAGATTTTACCGATCGAGCGAGCACCCCTTTTAAAAAAAAAATTGTTGTGTCTTAATCCTTATTGTTTAATTGAGTTGATCAATTCCTTTACCCTGAGATTCTATGATTAGAATCTAGGCCTCACATTAAGTGGTATCAGAGAGATAAGTTTCTGGATTTTATTTCTAGAAGTGAGCGGGGTAGATCGAGTCCGCTTGACCTTAATTTCTTGCATGTGCTTGATTAATTCTCTGATTAAAGAATATGCGAGCATGCATTATTGATTTAAAATTATTTGAATTACTTGACTCGGTGATTTAAATAATAAAGCATGAGTTTGAAAGGAATATTTTATTCCTTAAAATCATCCTAGTTTGAAAAATATTTTATTTAATATCTTTTGCCTTTCTTGAACATGAAGTTATTTATTTCTTTGAATAACTTGTTTTAAGTTTTAAATAAAGTTATCAGAATATTATTATCATAATGATTTAAATTCCTCTTTGTGTAGATTTTTCTTGATCAAGATCTAGAGTCCTACGCTTACAAGGAAACATTCTAAAGGAGGATTCTTGGTCTATTTATTGAAGATTTGCGTGCACAAGGAAGGGACTGGAAAAAGATAGAGAGACCGATACATAGAGAGACTGAGAGAGTTTTCAGAAAGCTTCAAGATACGTACGTTGAGTAAGATCTGCTAAAGCTTGTACCGGCCGTGATTGCTTGAAGCCGTGAAGAACATTCAAAGATTGTTGATCGAAGAAGTGTGCTACTCACGTGTTTTGGATTCAAGAGTTTCTTTCCTTAATATGTTCTCTATTATTTTATTTCATATAGAATGTTTTTAAGAGAAACTTTATTGTTTATTTTCTCACTTGTTTTTGAGAAATTGATTTTACATTAGTCACTAGTTTTAGGGTTTGTAAAACTTTTTAAAAGGTTTCTAGTGAAGTTTTGCCCTGAGGCGCTGCAAGAGTATTTTATACTCTTGCTTAATTCATTTGAGTCTATTTATTTGGTTGCTTGCTTATTTTATACACGCTTACATTATATTTCGCTGCAAATTACTCAAGGTGTTATTGTAGGTGTTGTCAACATCTTGTGACAACACCTCAAACTGTTTATGTGCAACTATTATTTCCTTACAAGTGGTATCAGAGCCATATTCTTGATACACTAAGAACTGATCTTGGTTGCTTATTTTATTACAGGAAATAAGATGGACTCATCATCTGTTTTGAATTCGTTTCTCAAACCTCCAATCCTTGATGGCGCAAATTACGCACTTTGGAAGCATAGAATGAGGTATACTATTAAAGCTATGGATGTTCGTGCGTGGCAAAGTATTTTGACTGGTTGGACTCCTCCAACAACGCAAGATGACGACGGAGACTATATCATCAAGAAAGAAGAAAATTGGATTGCCGAGGAAACACAAAGCTCAAGCTACAATGCTAAGGCACTCAATGCAATCCTTGCAACTGTGGATATGAGGATGTATGGGATCATATCTGACTGCACTATTGCTAAGGACGCATGGGATGCTCTTCAAGAACATTGTGAAGGAACAGATAGTGTGAGAAGAACAAGATTGAGATTGTTAAACGCTAAATTTGAGAGAATCAGGATGGATGAGAATGAGACTATTGCTGAGTATGATAAGAAACTTAGGGAGATAGCTACAGAGGCTCATGCTCTTGGAGGACCTATTGCGATTGAAGCTATGGTGAACAAGGTTCTTCGATCCCTACCTAAACGATTCAATGGGAAGATATGGGCGCTTGAAGAAGTAAAGGACACTTCAAAGATGAAGATGACTGATCTAATTAGCATCCTTCAAGTCTTTGAGATGAACAATACAGAACAAGAGAAGGATAAAGGAAATCAATAGCTCTTCAAGTTTCGAAGCCCTCATATGAGGATTATGTTAAATTTCATCAAGAAGTTCATCAATCTGATTTAGAAGAGGATTCGATCTCTCTCATGACTAAGAAATTTAATGACTATCTGAAAAGGATGAAAGAGTCAAGAAAGACGGATAAAAAATTCAAGGCTCCAATGTTCTCCAACAAGCCCTTAAGGATTACTGGACCAGAACAATCACCAAAGAAACCTACTGATTCTTCTAAGCCTCGGATAATAGTGGATGAAAAGAAGAAGTTTGTCTCAAAGAAGCTAGACATGGTTCAATGCCATGCATGTCAAGGTTTTGGACACTATGCAAATGAGTGTGCCAACACGCTTAGGAAAGGGATGAACACGTCTTTGAGTGATGAAGAGTCTGAAGAAGAAGATGATGAAGATGAAGAGAGTCATACTGCCTTATCTGCCTTACTGGAAAGCAAGAAAAAGTTTCAAGTCAATCCTTTAGGTGTTGCCGCGGGTGTTGCCACACCTGGCCGCAGCATCTCTCAAAGCTCAGTTTGTTTGAATTCCTCCACTACTGATAATATGTGTGATAATGATACAGGTGAAGAGACAATGTCCATAGAAGAAGCTCAGATGATGTTTGAAGAATTACATACTGATTGGATTGAAAAGAATAAATTGAACACTATCCTTTCAAAGGAAAATTCTGATTTAAAGGCTGATGTGTCAAGGCTGGAAGTCATGCTGAGTAAGAAAGACATCGATTTAAGCCAAGTGAAGGAAGAGCTCGGAAAAGCAAAAGCTACGTTGGCTAAGTTTAATTCAAGCACTACCAAGCTTGATTCTTTACTCATCATGGGAAGAGATGGTACAGCTGGTTTAGGTTTTGAAAACAGCATATTTGAGATTGGAGAAAGCTCGAAAGGGCCTGTGTTTGTCAAGGAAAGTAGCAGTACAAAAAGCTCAAGCAAAAAGGTCTTGCCAGTTGATCCTCCAAAACCAAAGCCACAGCCTGCTGCTCCTTCAAAATCCAAAAGGAAACGTAAGTATATCTGTCACTACTGTCATAGACCTGGTCATATCAAACCATACTGTTTTAAGCTGCAGGAAGACTACTGGAATAGATCTGCATCTAAGGTGTTGCCTAAGGTATTGCCAACACCTCCCTACAACATCCCTAGAAACAGAACATATGTAAGAAAGGTTTGGGTACCAAAAGCTGATATTCAATGTCATATGATTTACACTGCTTTGAGGACTAATGTTTCAGGTGCATGGTACTTTGATAGCGGTAGCTCTCGTCACATGACAGGTTCCAAGAAGTTTTTCACTGATTATGTCGAACAGAAAAGTGGAAAAGTGACCTATGGAGGAGGTTCAAAGGGAAACATTGTTGGAAAGGGAACTCTGAATGTTGCTGGACTGCCCAAGCTTCGCAATGTGCTTCATGTTGAAGGATTAACCGTGAATCTAATAAGCATAAGCCAACTTTGTGATGATAATTTGCATGTACAATTTGATAAGAAATTATGCAAAGTTTTTGATGAATCAAATCTCTGTGTCATGACAGGTACTAGGTCATCCGACAACTGCTATCAACTCGAAGAAAAGATGGCTTGTAGACACACCAAATTGAATGAGTTTGATTTATGGCATCAAAAATTGGGTCATGCAAATTTCAAGACATTAAAGAACTTGAGTAAGTTAGATGCTGTGAGAGGTATGCCTAACTTAAAATCTGGTATTCCATTTGTGTGTGAAGCATGTCAGAAAGGGAAGCAGACTAGGGTGTCACACGAGGTGTTGCCAACATCTGTGACAACACGCTGCCTCGATCTTTTACATATGGACTTGATGGGTTCAATGGATGTTGAAAGCTTTGGTGGTAAGAAATACTCTTTTGTTTGTGTGGATGATTTTTCACGATATACTTGGGTAAACTTATTAAGAGAAAAATCGGACACATATGATGCATTCAAGAAGCTGCTTACTAAGATTTCAAACCTATACAATCTGAAGGTAATCAGAATTCGTACTGATCATGGTAAGGAGTTCGAAAACTCTTCTTTTGCTAGCTTGTGTGATAAGAAAGGTATTTATCATGAATTTTCTGCCCCTAAAACTCCACAACAAAATGGGATTGCCGAGAGGAAAAATAGGACTTTGCAAGAAATGGCAAGAGTGATGTTAAGTTCTAAAAATATTTTAAAACGTTTTTGGGCTGAAGCCTTGAATACTGCTTGTCATATTTCAAATAGGGTTTATTTGAGGAATGGTACCACTATGACATCCTATGAAATTCTCATGGGAAAGAGGCCAAACCTTAAATATTTTCATGTTTTTGGATGTGTATGTCACGTTTTGAATGATAGAGATCATCTTGCTAAATTTGATGCAAAGAGTGATAAGTGCATGTTCTTAGGATATTCATCAAATAGCAGAGCTTATAGGATGTATAACTTGAGAACAAGGACTATTTTTGAGTCAATTAATGTTGTTTTTGATGATTCTGCAGATCTAAAGAAGAAAACAGCTGAGGATGATGTTGATGATCTGCTGGATAATTCTGGAAATATAGATGTTGTCAAAGGAGTGTTGCCAACACCTCCGACAACACCTCCTACAGATAATCCAGAACCAAAAGATGAAAAGCCTACTGATGAGAATATTGATGAAAACAGTGAGGTAAATGAAACTAGAAAGAATGTTCCAAGCAGAATTCAGAAGAATCACCCAACCTCACAGGTTATTGGAGATGTGCATGGAGACTTGCAAACTCGAAGGAAAGAGAAATTGGATTATCGAAAAATGGCAGGTTTGTTATGCATGATTTCTACGTATTTTCAGGTAAGATTCTCTTGTTTCGTGTCAAACATTGAGCCCAAAAAGGTTGAAGAGGCATTAAAAGATGAATTTTGGGTCAATGCTATGCATGAAGAACTAGAACAATTTGTTAGGAATGATGTTTGGTATTTAGTACCGTGTCCTGCTCATGGTAATGTCATAGGAACTAAGTGGATTTTCAAGAATAAAACTGATGAGTCAGGAAACATCATTAGAAATAAAGCTAGGTTGGTAGCTCAAGGGTACACACAGGTTGAAGAGGTGGATTTTGATGAAACCTTTGCTCATGTAGCCCGCATTGAGTCTGTTCGACTTTTGCTTGCTATTTCATGTAACATGGGAATGAAACTTTTTCAAATGGATGTAAAAAGTGCCTTTTTGAATGGGATCCTAAATGAAGAATTTTATGTAAAAAAACCTAAAGGTTTTGAGGATCCAAATCATCTTGATTATGTGTACAAATTGAAAAAAAAATTGTATGGATTGAAGAAAGCACCACGTGCATGGTATGGAAGACTCACCGAGTACTAGTTAAATATTGGTTTCAAAAGAGGTGAAGTGGATAAGACTTTATTTGTACAAAAGTCTCAAGGTAATATCTTAATTTGCCAAATCTATGTGGTTGATATAATCTTTTGTACTTCAAATAATAAACTTGTTAATGATTTTGTGAAGTGCATGTCCTCTACATTCGAGATGAGCATGGTTGGTGAATTAACTTACTTTTTGGGATTATAAGTGAAACAAATGCATGATGGTATCTTTTTGAGTCAAAGCAAGTATGCTAAAAATCTTGTGAAAAAGTTTCTGAATGATAACACTAAACACATGCGCACACCTATGGGGGCTAATGAAAAACTGTCCAGAGAGGATGTTGCCGAAGGTGTTGACAACACCCTCTACAGAAGCATGATTGGTATTCTTTTATATTTAAGTGCTACTAGACCTGATATCATGTATAGTGTTTGTCTGTATGCTAGATACCAGTCTAACCCAAAAGTTACTCATTTGAAAGCCGTGAAATGCATATTGAAATATGTAGCAGGAACTTTGAATTTGGGTTTGTAGTACACTAAAGAAACCAATTCGAATTTGGTAGGGTTTAGTGATGCTGATTGGGCTGGGGATTTAGATGAGAGATAGAGCACTTCGGGAGGATGTTTTTATTTGGGAAATAATTTAGTATCATGGTATAGCAAGAAACGAAATTGTGTCTCATTGTCTACTGCCGAGTCTGAGTATGTTGCTGTAGGTAGTTATTGCTTACAACTTCTGTGGATGAATCAAATGCTAAATGATTATAGTGTTAAGAGTGATACTCCTATTGTATACTATGATAATTCTAGTGCCATTGATATATCAAAAAATCCAGTACAACACTCTCGAACCAAACACATTGACATTAGACATCATTTCATTCGAGATTTGGTCGAGAAAAGCATGATCTTAATTGAGTTTGTGGGAACAAATAACCAATTAGCTGATATATCCACAAAAGCTTTGGATTTCGAAAGATTTTCCAGTCTAAGAAAGTCTCTCAGTATGTGTGCATTTTAGACAGAATTTAGATGTTGTCAGAAGTGTTGCCAACACCCTGTGACAACACCTTTTCATGCATATGCATGTTAGGACCTTAGGCATTCTGCATTCATGCATTCATTTTGTTTTGTGATGTGTTTGATACTTTGTAACCATTGACTAGTTTTCACTCAGGATTCTGTGCAAAATTGATTTACAGTTTAATGATATTTAATTGAAGAAGAGTTCTGACTAAATCATGAAGTAGCGGAGGGATGTTTGTGTATTTCATGATCCCGTCCTAATTGAAAAGTGATTTCGAAAATTCAAAAACTCAAAATAACAAAATGATTAAATAAGATCATCTCAATCATCAAATTTGATTGAAAAACAGAAGCAAATAGAAAAAGCTACCTAAAGGGGTCCATTGAAGATCGTTCATTTAGTGTGCAGGCTACCACTTCTGTAATAATGAATTTAATGGCTATCTGGAAATATTTTTTTTGAATCCTGAAGTGTTGCTGGACGATGTTGCCAACATCGTGGATAACACCTCACTTGTCAACATATTATTTGTGCACATGATTGCATTTTAAGTTTATGTCGCATTCTGTTTTAGACATAATTAGGACATGCATATTTTGATTTGTGAATATCTTTGGCCAAAAGGTTATGAATTTCGATCGAACAAAATTTGTGATTTTTGCCCTATCCTCTGAATTTTTGAATTTGAATGTGATTGGATTTTGTTTCAGTGGTGTTATATTCAGATGAGGATTTAAAATTGGAAAGATTTGGGGAAATATTTGGGCCAAGATTATCGGAGGAAATCAAAGGGATTTATTGCCTAATTAAGTCGGATTTGTTACCATTTTTCTCATAGTTACCGTTGAGATTTTGTTACCGTTGGGGGCCTACAGAATCCAAGTTAGAATAGGAAAAGGTTTGAGGGATTATATATTTGTGTTTTTATCTTTGTTTGGAAATTTTTGGTTTCCTTATTTTCATCCTGAATTCCCTTATTCTCGATACTCTCTGATTAATATTGCCCTATTCCATTCTCATTATTTTATCCTCACACATTTTCATGGAAGGAAAGGGTTTTGATCCCCAAGATATTCGTTCTGAGATGGGATATTTAGAAGATGCTACGGAAGGTGTTACAGCACCTACATCACCACACCCCATGTTTGAACAAGCTAATGTTCCAGTTGCTGAGGAACCAATGCCTCTGGACTCCATCGCTCCAGGAGAGCCTGGCAATGCTATCGATGTGGAAAATATGCCAGATATGAGCGTGCTAAACAAGGTGTTTCCCACGAAACCCTTAACCCGCCGATCCAAGAGACAAGCTGGATATAATCCAGATTACACTACCTCCAAAAGATTCCGTGGAAAGGGTCAATCCTCAAGGCCTTCTATGTTAGATGCAGAGTATTCTTTAGGAGATGCAAGCAATGATGAAGATTACAAATTGGTGCATCAAAAAAGGGGAAAAGCCTCTGTGATGGAACCCTCGGGATAGGCTATCCCAGTTCCATTTGCTACTGTTGAGGCGTCTGACAAGGATTCAAGCTCTGAAGATGATGGATCATCTTCCTCTGAGGCTCAAGACACTATTTCTGCTGATAAGAAAGATGCATCTGCATCCATTCCTACTGTTGAGGAACCATCATCTGTCATTCCTCCTGCTCTGTCGGATGATGAAGAAATTTCAATAGCCCAATTCATGGCTAAGATGAAGAAAGCTAAAGGAAAGGTGCCTTCTTCCTTGGTTACAGCTACTGTTGAGGAATCCAAGGATGAACCAGACGAGGAGATGCTCGCTGAATTTGCTGATAACCTTCCTCATCCCTATGATAGTTCCAGCACTGAGTCAAGTGAAGATTCAGATGCCGAGAAAGAGTTGGAAGAAGAGTCAAATTCTGATGACTCTGAAGAAGTAGAGGAAGGTGTTGCCGAAACCCTAGACAACATTTTAGGAGAAGAATACCAGGTAAACTCGTCCTATTCATCTGCTTTTTACTCCATGGAGTTTGCTGACTGCTGGGATCAATACTCTGATCGTGAGTTTCTTGAGGAGCGTAACATTGATGTGGAGAATTATGGAGATCAAAATATGATAAAATTCCTTGAAGCAAGAAATCTGCTTGCCACTGTTACCACTGCTGGTACGTATAGCAGGGAAATCATTCGAGAGTTCTATTGTAATCTTACTGAAGATGTGAAGGACCAACGGTATGTCAAGTATGGTACAGTCTATGCGAGAGGTCAATTGTTCCAGTTTAGTCCAGCTATCATCAATGCTTTTCTTCACACGTCGTCTGTTGATGATGCTCCTCTGCCTACCTTGAATGAAATGACTACTGTCATTACTGGAGGTCAAGTTAAAGAGTTTCCAGCTCATCCCAAGAAGTTACAGGCTGGCAAGCTTACTGCCCTATACTCTGTTCTTCACAAAACTTCTGTTAAGACTTGGACTCCATCTGTAAATTCTTCTGTTGTTACAAAGCATCAAGCTCCAGTCTTGTATGCCATTGGAACTGGCATGGCATTCAATTATGGCAGACTTGTGTTTGACACAGTCATGGCATTTGCAGATTGTGCTCAACCTTCCTTGAAGCTGCCTTTTCCATCACTCATCTACTCTATGATGTTGTCTCAAGAAATTGAGAAGGATGATGATGAAGTTCTTATTGATCCGGGAGAACTGCTAAAGATTGCACCAGCCTTGCTCAAAGGAAATAGGAGGATAGACCTTCCTTGGTCTGAGACTGCTGATTATACAGGTGTCATGGCAGGTGCTGCCAACACCTCATCTGCTACTGTTGTTTTTGTACCTCCTTCTGCTGCTCAAGTTGATGATTCAACGTTCATTCAAGCTCAATTGGTGCATGCTGAGCAGAAGATTGCACAAGCAAAGGCTGATCTTGCTTATTACGAAGGGTTAAAGGCTCACTATGAGTCTCTTTTAAGAGGAGCTGGCCCTTCTGAACAAAAAAGGGGAGAAGAAAGTGATGATGCGAACTCCGAGAGCAATCAATTCTAATTTTAATTTTTTTGTTTATTTGTTATAAGTTTTGTTGGTTTTTATTGCTCTGTTTTGCTCTGCCTCTAATCAAAACTATTTTGTTGTTTTTCACTGTTGTTTTTTATGGATCATTCTCCTTGCACTTGTGTTTTCTGATTTAAGGTGTCATGGCTAGATGTTGCCAACATCTTAGGACAACACCTCTGCTTATACTTAGGGAGAGAATCTATTCAGGTGGAGTTTTGATTAAGAGGGAGTTTGGTTGTGTTTTGTCCAGAAAGGCAAAAAGGGGGAGATTGAAAGGAATATTTTATTCCTTAAAATCATCCTAGTTTGAAAAAGATTTTATTTAATATCTTTTGCCTTTCTTGGACATGAAGTTATTTATTTCTTTGAATAACTTGTTTTAAGTTTTAAATAAAGTTATCAGAATATTATTGTCATAATGATTTAAATTCCTTTTTGTGTAGATTTGTCTTGATGAAGATCTAGAGTCCTACGCTTACAAGGAAACATTCTAAAGGAGGATTCTTGGTCTATTTATTGAAGATTTGCGTGCACAAGAAAGGGACTGGAAAAAGATAGAGAGACCGATACATAGAGAGACTGAGAGAGTTTTCAGAAAGCTTCAAGATACATACGTTGAGTAAGATCTGCTGAAGCTTGTACCGGTCGTGATTACTTGAAGCCGTGAAGAACATTCAAAGATTGTTGATCGAAGAAGTGTGCTACTCACGTGTTTTGGCTTCAAGAGTTTCTCTCCTTAATATGTTTTCCATTATTCTATTTCATATAGAATGTTTTTAGGAGAAACTTTATTGTTTATTGACTTGACATGAGAAACTGTAGGTTGAACCGTGAATATTTTTAAGCACTCATGTTAAACCAGTGAATTGTAGCGAAGGATTTGATGATGTTTTTTTTTTACTTCTTGACCATTGCACGACACTAGGTGATTAGGGAAATCGATTGTATTCCAGTGAATTTTGGTGATACTCTAATAAGTGCATTCATGATCTCGGATTTATTTTTTGTAACTTAAAAATTAAGTGATTTGTATACGCACTTTGAAAAATAAAAATATTAAAAAAACAACTCCATCCGGGCCATGAAAAAAGGGATTGAAATCCTAATCCCTAAATCAAAGGCTAAGTATGCGGATGAAATGGGGTGGGAGCTCCATCCGGGCTATAGACAAGGGGATTGAAATCCTAATCCTATCTTAGTTGTAGCTAAGTATGCGGGTAATTTATGGGACAGAGGTGCGTTAAATTTATAAATCACCCTTATTTTTTTTTTGTTATTTCAAAATCTTGAGGGAGGTGTAAATTTTAGTGTTATCTGGAAGGAATGATTACATGAGAAGGAACTTGCACTGATATGTTTATAGGTCACTAAGCAGTCGTGTAAATGGATTCTATTTGAGTTGCATGAAACTGGATTGAAAAAACTCACATGCACGTTCACGCTAAATCGACGGTGTATTATGAAAGGTTGAGAGCATTCATGTTTTAAGTAGATATATGACTTCTCTGAGGCATCTTCCCATGAATTTTTCCTACTCTTGTTTTTGTGGTGTGCTTGTTGCATTGTTTGTCTTTTTCGAGGGCGAGCAAGAGTTAAGTATGAGCGTGTTGATAAGTGCATTTTGTGTGCATTATTTTGTGATAGGTTTTTGTCTATTTTGTGTGCATTTATATTGTTTTTATGTTTTTTTAGGTGTTTTAGTGCATGTGTGTGTTTCACTTCTTGGGTTAATTTTGTAGGAAAATGAATTGTTGAAGAGTGAATTACGGAGCAGATTTGTTCAAAAAATCAAATTTAATATTAGAAAGCTTCAAATCCAATCTCGACCGTTCAGAATAAAGTTCAAGATGTTTTAAAGTTTTTGTCTAAATTTCAGCTCGATCTGATAGCTAGATCTCGAGATATGAATTTTTAAAAATTGTCGCTCGTAGTAGAAATTTTGTTATGCGCATGCGCAAGAATTGAGCTCGCGCGCGCTTGAGTTGCTGATCCAGACTCTGTTTTTTGTTTTGCGCGCATGCGAGGCTTCTCGAGGCACGTGCGCGCATGTTACGGCGTCAGATTTGTTCCGAAAAGCCCTTGTTTTGAAAGGAAATTAATTGGTATGGGTTCCGGACCATATAAATAAAAGATATATCATATTTTTGGGGGTTCCGAAGTTCCAGAACGCAGACAACGCAAGGGAGGCGGCTACAAGGCTTTTGAGAGAAGATTTCTCTTTTCTTTTCTTTTCTTCTTCTTTCTTTATTTTATTTTTTAATTCTAGTTTCAATTATTGAGTAGTTTATTTTAAACCAAGATGGCGTGATTGGGCCGAACAAATTCATGTAGAAAACTTGGATGTTTGTTTGGGATTTTTCAGACTTGATTTTCTTTTATTGATTGTCAGATTTATATTTGTCTTGTGAATAGCCTGATCAACTGTTTGCTTGCATGTTAATCGATTCCAAGTCGACAGAGGAGGTATTGATTTTGATCACTTTGATAATCAACATATTGTAAAACCGACTAGAAATAGAATTCGGTTTCAGTGTGCGGTTTGGGTGTAAACTGAATTTTCACAAATATTTAATGCATTCAAATTTGATTAGAATTACGAAAGATTAATCCGTCAATATTTGAATAGGTTTTATTGTTCTAGAAATAGACATTTGAATAAGATAGGATAATTCCCGTGATCTAAGATTAAATATGAATCCTGAATCGATTACATGTTACATGATTTGTTCGATACCTACGTGTGTCTTGGTTATCTCGTTTTAATTAAATCTTTTTTTAACTATTTTAATTCTTATTTCTTAAGCAGTTTTTATTTTTAAATTATTATTTTATTTGAATAAAATTGCTTTTTATGATTTTTTCTAGATTAAGCTAAATAATTAATTCTTGAGAATTGACGGCAGTCCCTATGAGATCGATACTTGGTCTCTCTGTCCACTTTACTATTACTTGACCTTGTACGCTTGCCAGCAGATTTATATCACACTGATTTAGCCGGTCATTGTCATACTTCACTCTTTTGGTAAGAAGTAGGGGAGAGACAGGCCGAGGGACCAGAGTTAGTCCAACAGACCGTAGATATTGTTGATCAGATCAAGAAATAGATTAAGACTGCACAGGATCTTCAGGCCAGCTATGATAATACCATGCGTAGACCTCTGCAATTCGATGTTGGGGAGAACGTATTTTTGAGAGTTTCACCTTTCCGCAGGATTCTCAGATTTGTTCTCAAAGGAAAGCTGTCTCCTAGATATATTGGTCCGTTTGAAATCTTGGAGAGTATTGGTGATTTGGCTTATCGGTTAGCCTTGCCTCCATATATGTCCAGTATCCACGACGTGTTTCATGTATCCTTGTTACGACGATATGTGGCAGATCAGTCTCATATTTTGCAGCCGTCTGAAGTTCAGCTGGATACTGATTTTACTTATGTAGAGAGACCAGTTCGTATCCTGGATCATAAGGATAAGGTATTGCGGAATAAATTTATCCCTTTGGTTCTAGTTCAGTGGCAGCGCCGAGAAACCGAAGAAGCCACTTGGAGAGCAGGATGCGTTTAGAACATCCTGAGTTATTTTGATTTTATTTCAGTGTTGTAAAATTCTATAAAAGTTTAATCCGAATAAAAGATGTTTCTGCATGTTGTTTTATTTTGATACTTAAGATCTGATTTCGAGGACAAAATATCTTAAGTGGGAAGAATGTAGTAACCCGTGCCCAAATTAAGTAATTAAGGGATTAATTACTTAAAATAAGCAAATAGGCTAAGAACGGATCGGATGCTCCAAAGTGGAGAGAGGAGGCTCCGAACATGATCGGACGATCCGAAGCCAGGATCGGAGGATCCGAACGTGTTCAGAGGCTCCGTCGGCAGGTTCAAATGGTCCGATTGGGATTAAAGCTTACGTCATTGGGTACGTCAGCAAGGAAACATCATTTTTTTACATGTGGATGGGACTTCGAATGATACGAAGTCGGGTTCGGATGGTCCGAACGTGTTCGGACGCTCAAAGTGGGGTTCGGATTATCCGAAATCCGTCTATAAATATGGGTGTCGAGGCCTCATTTCAAGCGCAACAAATTCCTCTCTTCTCTCGATTCCTTAGTCTTATAACTTATATCTAGGGTGTTCTAGGCGTCCTATTGGGAATCCGGAAGTGGCATAGCGATTTAGACATCGTAGCGAAGCTTTGGCCTAGTTTTGAGGAAAGCGATAGAAACGGACTGACGACGGACACATGTATAGCTTTTGCTTCCTAAAAATATTTAGGAGTATGCAATGGCTTATTTAAGGCTTTTGGAGTAATATAATGATATTAGTATCATTTCGCAGTGTAGTGTGGACTATAGGCATTGACCTAGAGCTGGTAGAGCTTGCCTAGTAGTTGAGGCACGAAAGTACTGCTCGAGATATCCTGACTGAGTATGCATGTATTATGTTCTTGCATAATTTTATGTGCATATTTTATGACATGATTGTATGCTGCATGCATATTACACATCGAGCTATATCTTTGGGATATTATAGGGTCTTACCATATCCTGTCAGTGGATGGACTTCCATCGATTTGGGTCAGGAGTATCTAATGGTATTTGGCATGGGAGCCACCTCCTGAAGCGACGCAACATCATGCTACATACTAAGGCCCGGTCTGTCTTGGTTATCTGATCCTTGGCCTCTAGTTTCAGCAGGCGGTACACATGCATTCATGCATTTTTATAATACGATACACTCATACTTTTGTGATGAGCATTTTATGCTCACGTCTCGTACTTTGTTTATCTGGACACCCTATTTCATGGGGCAGGTTTGCGATTGGACGAGGCGGGTGGATCCAGGAAGGACTAGGTGGTGGTTAGCCAGTTGGGGGTATCGCCTAGGGTTTTATTTTGATGTATTTGGGATAATAAATTATTCGATATGTTTGTATAATTATCTGGGTTATTACAGATTCCTTCTCTTGGGATTGCATATAATTTATTGCTTCCGTAGTTTATTCCGGTTTACTGTTTTAATTAAGTTAATTGCATGCTTAAGTTTCTAATTAGTAGGTAATCTCAATAAGGGTCACTACATAGTAGCTCACGTCTTGGTTATATTCAGGACACCCCATTCGATGGGGCAGGTATGAAGCTAACAGGACAGGGCTAGCTGCAGGTTCAGGAGGCTCTGGGAGTTTTTACTACAATGTGTATATATTTTTTGGAATAAACATTTTGTTTGTTTTACCGGTTGTATCTGCCGGTTTTCTTGTAATTATGGGATTTTAGTTTTCGCGTAATAAAATCTGTTTCAGTTTGAATTATTCCTGTTATTTTATTAAGCTACTTGCATTCTTAAGACTGCTAGTTAGTAGGTGATCCGTGCGGGTCACTAAATTTATGGTATCAGAGCATGCAAAATGAAAACTTGGGTCTTTTGGGATTAGTAATCTGAATTGGTATTTGATTGGTTGATAATCTTTGCAGTATTATGGCCGATCAAGGAGAGAATATTCCTGTATTAGGTCCTGCAGAAGCAAGAGATGCTCCCGGACAGCAGCACCATCACCACGAGGATAGAAGCCGCTACACGATTAATAAGTTTCTACAGGTGGGATCGAAACCCTTAGTGGGAGGCGAGAACCCTGAGGTTGCGGGGGATTGGATGGCCAGAATCGAAAGTACATTTCGAGCTTTCGATTGCACGGAGGAACAGAGGATGGAAGTGCTTGACTTTGTTCTGGAAGGCCGAGCACGTAAATGGTGGGAAGCCAAGTCTAATCAGCTTTGTACCGAGAAAGGCCAGGTGAATTTGGAGGATTTTCGCCAGTAATTCCGGAAGTTTTATTTTCCTCCAGCTGTACTTTAGGCAAGATCTATGGAATTGCTTACTTTGAAGCAAGGGTCGATGTCTATCAACGAATATCAGCAACGATTCATAGATTTGTTGTTGAATAATCCTCATATCAAAGCCAGTGATGAATCGAAATATGACTTGTTCTTGCAAGGGTTGAACCAGGAAATCTATGCACAGGTGGTGATCTGTGACAATCCTACATCGTATGAAACTATGGTTATGTGGGACCCCGGGGCTCGTCTACCAAAATACCATAATTAAATAAATAAGGCATTTCAACATAAGCAGCAACAAGTAATAAATTATTTTTAAGAATAGTGCCTCGCTCGAGCCGCAAGTAGTTGAGCTCGAGCAAGAGTAACTCTTCTCGAAAAATATAACAACGCTCGCTCGAGCGGCAACAAGTTGCGCTCGGGCAAGAACAAATCTGTTGTTCCATTGCTTTGCTGCTACTGTTACGAATTTGATGATACAAAATGGTTCCAACTTCAGAATTGAAGATACAACAACCACAAAATGTTATAAACTTATCCAAAAACATGATCTAACATACAACACAACATAATCTATATACATCTAGACTATGAAAAAAATATACAATTCATATGTTGGATAATATACAAACTCCACATGTTTCAAAAGTAAGTTTTGACATCATTCTACAACTCAACCCGGAGCACCCCTTCTAACTCTTCCCAACTCTCATGACCTTCTATGACTCGGCCCTGATTCATGTGTTGCAATTCACACAAAAACAAAGAAACATCCGAACAAACCGGTAAATATGAAATAATTGAACGTACGATACAAAAATGTCAATGCATTTTAAACTTAAGAAACATTTATGAAATGCATGAAGAATAACCAACAAGGCTATCAAAGATCAAGGATCAAAATTTGACACCGGTTCAGATGCTAAAGTGCATCAACTCATCATCAGGCTATATCTCATCACTGATGCTATGTTCGGAGTCTAGATATCAATGCTATAATATCATAATTGATACTCGATATCGAAGCTTAAAACTCATCAACGATATCAAGACAAATCTGGAAGAAAGGTTAGGCTCAAAATGCATCATGAGATGATAAGATGCACATTTACAACAATAGTTTATACTCACTATTATTTGCAACACAATCACCCCTTACCATAGCCCAACAATTCATGCCATAAATCTCTTGAATCAACTAATGCATACAAAGCACATAAACATATAAGATAGAAAAATTGTGTGATTTTAAGGGATCGAGAAGGCAAACTCATCTCGAAGCTTATTCCCCAAATCGATCATCGTCGAATCATACCTTAGTTCTTAATTCTGAAATTTCTCAATCCACAAGCTACAATACACAAAGCTCATATCAAACTTCTTTCAATCAAACATCGGAAATCAAAGGCAGAATCAACTCAAACCTTTATCAATTATTCGACGACTCGAATTCTTGCAACTCGAACTCGATATACTGAAATTACAACTGAAATGAATAACATAACATCATCAATTTCATAATAAAAATCATATCTCAATGCTATTCTATTCAAAGGCTCAAAACTCAATTCTAAAATCGAACCGGCGGCATAAAGACTAAAAACTGACATTTCCAAAATCTTCCACATCATGTATACTTCAATCTAAACTCAATATCATCATAAAAACCACCTAAAAATTTCAAAAATCAGCAGCCCCATTTTTCATAATTTTTGAAAATGCTCTAAGAATAAAAAAAAACATGCTCAAACAACGATCTTTTCTCGATCCGTCTTGGATATGATATCACCACTAGCTCAAGAACATGAATATACAATCAAAATCTGATTCCATCAACATCTCAAAATCCAAAAATGATAGAACTTAATAAAACTTATGTCAAAACGTGTCCTTTGATACGAGGATCGCGAATATACGATCAATTCTGAATTCTAACGGTTGGATTGTGAGAATCGAGATTGCAAAAGAGAGAAAACTAAGTTGAAGACATGTTTTTGAGTTTCTTTCCTCCACGTTTTTGCTGCTGAAAAATTGATAAAGATACATCTCATAAATTCTCAAATTAAATATTTTCGGGGCTTTACAATACTCTCCCTCTAAGAAATGATTTCGTCCTCGAAATCGCATGCAATTACACTGCAAAAGACATGGGCTGAATAAATGACTGAAGTAAATCTCACTTCAGTGAAATAACTCTGGATATCGCTGTCTCATATCCTGTTCCATCTCCCAGGTTGCTTCTTCAACTCCGTGTCTACTCCACTGCACTATGAAAAGTGTAATGGATTTGTTTCTGAGCTGTTTTTCTTTGCAATCAAGGATTTGAATAGGTCGTTCAAAATAGCTCAGCGTTTCATCCAGTTCAGCCTCATCTGGACGAAGTACATGTGAAGCATCTGGCGCATACTTCCTCAGCATAGACACATGAAACACTTTATGAATACCTGATAATGTTGGAGGTAAAGCTAGTCGATAGGCAAGATCACCAACTTTTCCAGCTAGCACCAAATTCAAGCACTACAGCTCTCAACATATCCTCAAGAGTCTGGATAGTCCGCTCTGACTGCCTATCGGTCTGAGGATGGTACTCTGTACTCAAATGCAATCGAGTACCTAAATCTTCCTATAGACTGGGCCAGAAATGCGAAGTAAATCGAGGATCTCGATTTGATACGATAAACTTAGGCACACTGTGAAATCTTACCACATCTCTGATATAAATATTGGCCATCTGATCATGATGATACGTCATTTGATAAGGAATAAAACAAGAAGACTTAGTCAGTCGGTCAATAACTACCCAAATTACATCACATCCTTTCAAGGATCTCGGTAGTTTCGTGACAAAATCCATAGTGATATGTGTAATACCCGGAAAATCCATAAATCTATTCATGATTTATTAAAAGAATTTTAAATGAGTTTTAAGTTATTTTATTTTATTTTATTTAATCAAGATTTAATACTTATTCTTAATTAAATGATTTCATGTGTTGTGTTAAATGATTTTTAAGTTATTTCATTTTATTATTTATGATATAAAAGAGTAATATTGATTAAATGATTTTATATTCTTAATTGTTTTAAATTATTATTATGCATATGATTTCATGAATTGTGTCTATATTATTTTAACGATTTCGATTGAGTTGATGGTTTCAGGTCGAGTTTGATTTTGGACTCATGGGACTAGGCTAACCTACTCACGAAGTGTTAGAAAATAATTCTACGAGTGTTTTGAGTATAATATTACTATGATTTTATTTTAATCATCGGGAGGAGAAAATCTCACTAGTCTAGTTTAAGGTGTGTTGGATTGACTACGTTTTATGTAGACAACACCCACATGGTATTAATTCTTCTTCACCCCACTTATCTACTCCCTACCCCATCCTTAATACCCCTTGTCCCCTTGACTCTTTCCCCTCCCATCATTCTTCACGTTTCTTTCTTTCCTTCATCATTCTTCTCCTTTCTCCTTTGTTTCTTCCCCTGCGGTTCTACGAGATTTATAAATTCAAAGCTTCGTATCTCGTTCATCTTGTGGTTAGATCGTTACCAAGAATTCGGATCAACTCAATCTTCGGTTAAGGCAAGCTTTTCAACAAGTATTTTAATATTTTGAAACCCATTTAAGATTATAATTATTTTAATATCAAAATGTATGTTGATGTGCATGTTTTAATGGTTTATGATTTTGAAGAAGCATGAAATTACGAGTATCAAATTATGAAGTGTTGAAATTTTAAAGCGTGGTCGTTCTTGACAATTTTTTGATAGATGTGTAGAAAATAATGATTCTTTTGAATATTATGATGTTATTGGAAGTTTTAAAGGTGATAAATTGATGTTTAATTGAAAGAAAATGAATTTTTGAGATTTTGAAGAAGTTGAGCAATTTTGATGGTAGTTACGGTTTAAAGTTTTGAAGCAAAATCATTTAAGATTTTAGTGTTTTGAAGTTAGTTAGCCCATGTTCAATTACAAGAAAATGAGTTTTGATGATTTATGTTGTTAGGATTTTGGGTAAAAGAAGTTTATGCTTGAAGTTTGTAGTGTTGAAGTTGTGTTCGGTGGCACCGAATTACCGATACTTGTTACGATTTTGAAGATCAAAATTAGTGTATTGATCTAAATGATATGAGGACAATTTTATTTTAAAAACAACTTATTTATCTACAACTTTTGTGTTTCGAGTTTTGTCAAAATCATTTTGGAAGATTGGCCAAAATCGCCCCGAAGTGTGTCGAGTGGTTTGAATTTCCGGCAGTAACACATATCGGGAGAATGATCATAACATTTTACCAAAAACTTAAATTAAGGTGAAGTTTTCGTCATTAGAAAGCCAAGCTCCATAGCTACAACTTTCATGTTTATTACGTTTCCAAATTCCGACTGAAAAATAGAGTTTAAGAACGAACAAGAAAACCCATCAGTAGAGCATGCGCGCCCGCGCCTAAAGGTGGCGCCCCCGCGCATGGCCTTCTGATTTGAAGTTTTTTTTATTTTATTTTAGGGTCATAAATTCATTTTTATGATCTTTAAAGGCTTATAAAGTATATTTAAGAGTTTATATGCAAAAAGTTTCAAATTTTAACCCAAGAACGAAAAAAACGACTTACGCGGATCGATTACGTTATGTGATGCATGTACATGTCTAAGTTTCATTCATGAAACCTATGTTCAATATGAAAGTATGATTTTTGTCATCTATGACATGCATGAAGTTATTGAGTAATGTTTTATTTTCATGAAACGAAATTTATGACGGAAGTTACGATGATATGATGATGATGAAATGATATGTTATGATGATATGATGATGAAATGAAAGATGATGAAACATGAATGAATAATGTTATGATGAAGCATGAAGATATGATATGTTGATGCATGCAAATATTTTGATGTCTTATGTGTTTTTGTGGTGGCAATACGGGACTGGTACTCCGGTTTGGGCTCCGGAGGGACCTTTCCAAATATGGCTCAAAGTACAGGTTAGGTCCTTTGGGATGAGCTCCAGAGGGGCCTCCGAAAATGAATGAACAAATATTATGAGGCGTAATGTCATATGGCTCAATGTACGGGTTAGGCACTCCGGATGAGCTCCAGAGGAGCCTCCGAAAAGAAAGAAATGCTTGTTGATCAACATGAACTATGAATGTGCCCATTATGATGGTTGCAACAATTTCACATAATTCATCACCCCAAAATGATAAGTTTCTATGTAATGTTCATAGTTTATGTTCATGATTTGATGTTGTCAAAGTTGCATGATTTTATTTATTAGATGTTAAGTGCAAAAGTTTATTTAAGAATGAAATGGTAATGTTTTGGGAATATGCATGAAGTCTATTTTCAAGATTTAAAGTTAAGTAAGTTGATGTCTATGTTTAAGTTTCTTGCATCTTTTAAGAGTTTTGAAGTTCATGTTTAAGATTTGAAGTTTAAAGTTCCATGATATTTATGTTAAAATTCTTCAAGTTCAAGGTATCATGTTATGTATGTTCAAGTCATTTTGAGTTTAAAATATTTTGAAGCTATTACGTTATCAATATGCATGTTTTAAATCTTGCTGAGTCATTAGACTCACTATACTTGAATGATGCAGTTGGATTAGAAAATTTGATTTCAAAGCTTTGGTAGCACGGCTGAAGAGTTCAAGAGGCGAAGACATTGCATGGCACGACAATTCAGGAGCTCTGATTTATTTAAAGTAGAAAGATTTAATTATATTTATTTATTTCATGTTGTTATAATATTTTATGTAATATGTTTAAGAGTAATGATTTAATTTATTTAAATTGTCAATCTTTTAAAGATGAGTTTTGAGAATTTCAAATGGTTCGTCTTTTAAATATTCATTTCAGTTTGATAGTTGTTAAGTGAGTTCCTCAATTGCTTTCAAATGTATTTAATTTAAATAATAATTAATTGAACTCACATTCCCTTTTCCTATTTAAATGTTAGTAGCAAGTTTTGACGTGCCGTATTTTAAATGGTCTTTGTTATTGAGTTGCATCAGTGTTTATTAAACTTCGTGAACACGGAGTCACGAGTTTTATTGTTAAAGATTTATAATTTAAATTCTTTTGGAATTGGTGTGATGCATTCGCTGTATGGCTTTTAAGTTTAGAAAAAATTTTCCCAACCTTTTCGGCAACTATTTTATTAGATGTTATAAAATACGGGACGTCACAATATGATCCCATTTCCACTCTGGAACTACTAAACTTGCAATAAACCACCTGGTCGCTTCCTCTCAGCTTTCACCGGCTGACGGTTTAGGCATTTGGATAAAAATTCTGTCACATCAGCTTTCATATTTTTCCACCAAAATTGTTGTCTCAAATCGTTATACTTTTTTCTACCACCTGGATGGATACTAAACTTGCTGCAATGAGCCACATTCAGAATCTGGTGTCTCAACTCTGCAACATCAGGCACAACAATACGTCTATTTACAAACCAAAATCCATATATACTAACCTGATACTCTGACTCATGTCTACATCTGACTTTCTCAATTGATTCCTGAATATTCTGATCGGCCTTCTGTTCTTATTTAATCTTTACAAACAACTATAGCTCAGCTTGGATTGAATAAACTCGGATAGGCTATATATCTGTATCAAAATCTAAACCAGAAACACAACAATCTTCAATTAACTTAGATACACTCATAGTAGATAAGGACAGATCACAAACCTTTCTACATAAGGCATCGACAGCTGCATTAGAATTTCCCGGGTAATACTTGATTTCACAATAAAAAACTTTCAACAAGTTTAACCAACGCCTCTGTCTCGTGTTTAGTTCAGCTTGAGAAAACAGATACTTCAGGCTTTTATGATCAAAAAAGATTTCAAACGTCTCGCCGTACAAATAATGATACCAAATCTTCAAGACGAAGACGATAGCTGCAAGTTTCAGATCATGTACGGGATATCTGGTCTCGTAAGGTTTCAATTGTCTTGAAGCATAAGCTATCACGTTGTGAGGACCTCGGTTCTAATCATCTACTCTCGAATAATACAATCATACATCGAAACAATTGCCCAAATAAAAGAAGTAAAGAAAAGTAAAAAAAAATTAAAAGGGGCTGGCTCGCTCGAGCGCGCCCGGTAAATGCCCTCTCGGGCAGAACAACTCACGCTCGAGCGAGATTTCTCTCGCTCGAGTGCGCCCTTCACCAAGGCACACTACCTTACTGCTCTCACTCGAGCGAGAATCCATCTCGCTCGAGCGCGAGCACTTTGGGCAGAAAATTCCCATAAATAAATTCCAGGGTTCTCGAACTCGATTTTCAACATGCTATCAACTCAATTAATTCTCGGGGCATAAAAAAATATATGCAATATCATAAATCAAAAATAAAATCATGCTTTCATAAAATACCCAAATTCAACATAAATTCTCAGCAAATCAAGTTCTAAACATGTTTCTATACAAGTTATACAACTTATAAATATAAATGAGTTCGATACGCTATTCGACTCTAAACCGACGCCTCACGTCTATCATTCAATCCCGAGCTAATCATGACGTCTCTGACTAGATCCAGCCCCATGTGTTTACATGCACACATACAAAGAAAAGAAACAACCGGATAATTCCGGTGATAATAAATCCAAGTAAAAGAAACATAACATGAAATGTCAAATAATATATCAAAATCATGATATACATCAATAATCTTTGACAATAATTAAATATGAAATGCATGTCTTTAAAAATCATAATGATCAAATCGAATAATCAAAGGAATCGAGTTTCTTCTGTTGGGATCCCGAGGACAAGATCTCGTGACAAACCCACCTACGCTCACCATCGGTGTTGTGTAACGTATCTAAATCCCCTAGACTTTGGTGCAACTATAAAGAGCATTCAGACTCTATGAGTAACTCGACATCCCAGGCCACTCAAATATAGTTCCCAAAACATCTACTTCAAAAATAGGCAACTCGGACCTATCAAATCAAATAGGATAATATGAATGCAACTATGAATAGAACTACATTCAACTAAATCATTTAATATTAATTCAAATAAGAGCATATAATCACTCAACAAATTTAAGTTCTAAATCAAACAAGAAATCATGCAAGTATGTGATTTCAAGGAACTCGATATTCAATTCTATCTTGAGTGTTCATCCCCATACAATTCGATGTCATCTTATACCTTTTTTCTCGATCAAAGGTGCTCCCAAAATCTGGATAATAAATATCAATAGACTTATATCAAAATCTATTCAATCAAAATCAAATAATTCAAAGTAAAACTCATTACCGGTCTTGATCAACTCTATAACGATTAGACTTCTAACAATTCTGAGTTCAACATCCCTTACACAAATCTGAAAGGAGATGCATAAAGTCTCAAAATCATACATTCAACTCAATTCAATATCAAGACTCAATCAATCTTCCAAAACTCAACAATTCTCAAACCGGCGGCATAACGACTAATATACGGCCAACCGAACTTCAACAAACAATAATATATCTATCCAATACAACTCCTATCTTCCTCAAAACATCAAAATCCCATCAAGAACACGTCAAAAGTAGAAATCCCAAAATTTTCCATATTCGAATAAACTTCAAAAATTCATAACAAATTCAAACGCTGATATATTTTCGACCCAACTTAGATATACTATCATGACTATCTCAAGAACAGATATATCCAATAAAAATTCGATTCCAACAACATCCAAAAATTGAAGTACCAGATATTGGAATAAAACTTACGGCAAAACGAAGCCCTCGAAGCTGTGATCGCAAATATATGTTCAGATTTGAATTTTGCCGGACGGATCAAACAACCCGGAAAATCAAGAACTCAAGATCACGTTTGGAGATGAAAAGAATGGAGGAGGAGGTTTGGATAGGAAATAAATACATACATACACACTTACACACTTATAAATATCCAATTCCAAGTCAAACATAGGGATTTGCAATTTAGCCATCCGAATTTTTCAAAAATTGCAATTCAATCCCTGATAAATTTTCAATTCAATCCTCAAATTTCATAATCTTGGAATATCAATATCAATATCATATAATATCAAATTAGATAATTTCTGGGCTTTACAATTCTCCCCTCTAAGAACTGATTTCGTCCTCGAAATCGTATACAATTCGATCACATAAGATAAAAGACAGAATCAAATACTGAAATAATAACTCATGACAAGTGCATTTTGTATGCATTATTTTATGTCTATTTTGCATGAATTCATATGGTCTCATATTTTTTATGTGTGTTTTTATGTGATTTATTATTTATATGTGCATTTCACTCTCCGGGTTAATTTTTTAGGAAAATGGATTTTTGAAAAATTAATTACGGAGCAGCCATGATACAAAATTCATATTTTATTTTTGAGAAACCAAATCCAATATGCACTATTCAAAAAAAAGTTCAAGATGTTTTGAAGCTGCTGCCAAAATTTCAGCTTGATCCGACAGCTAGATCTTGATATATGAATTTTTCAACAACGCTGCGCGCTGGACAGAAACTTGCTCGCTCGAGCGAGCCTGAGAGATTTTGAAAAAATAAAACAGAAGTGTGCTCACTTGAGCGCAACTTTGTGCCGCTAGAGTGAGACGTCACGCAAATCAAAAAATCAGAATTTTTGGAAATTAAAAATCTTACTTTTCGGGCTTTATTTCGTAGGCTTTCAAAGACATATAAATAGAAGAGTTGAGATCAAATTCAGAGGGGGGATAATGCAGACAGAAGGAGGCTACTGGGAGACTTGGAGATTGGAGATCTGCTCCAACTTTTTCAGAGTTTTTTCTTCCTTTCTTATTTTTTTTTTGAATTATTGTTTTCAATTATTGAGTAGATTTTCTTCAACCAAGACGGCGTGATTGGACCGGACAAATATATGTAGAAAACTTGGATATTTGTATGAGATTTTTCAGATTTTATTTGATTTTATTGATTGTTAGATTTATATTTGTCTTGTGAATAGCCTGATCAACTGTTTGCTTGCATGTTAATCGATTATAAGTCGACAGAGGAGGAATTGATTTCGATCACTCTAATAATTGACATATGGTAAAATCGACTAGAAATAGTATTCGGTTTCAGTGTGCGGTTTTAGGTGAAAACTAAATTCTCATAGTTCTTCATGCATTTGAATTTGCTTAGATTTACAAAAAATTAATCCGTCAATATTTGAATAGGTTTAATTGTTCTAGAAATAGACCTTTAAACAAGTTAGGAGAATTCACCGTAATTTAAGATTAAATCTGAGTCCTGAATCGACTATATATTACATGATTTGTTCGGTACCTACGTTTGTCTTGGTTGTCTCGTTTTAATTAAATTTCCTTTCAACTATTTTAATTCTTATTTATTAAGCAATTTTTATTTTAAATTCTTATTTTATTTAAATCAAATCGCTCTTTAAGATTTTTTCTAGATTAAGTAAAATAATTAATTTTTGAGAATTGACTACAGTCTCTGTGGGATCGATACTTGGACTCTCTGTCCACTTTACTATTACTTGACCTAGTGCATTTGCTATTAAATACCGAATTAAGCGGTCAAGTTTTTAGCGCCGCTGCCGGGACAGTTTAGTTAATATTAGGATAGATTATTTGCTTGAGACTAGACATTTTTTTTTCTTGAATTTTTTTATTTTTATTTTATTGTTTCTTACTTGTGAGGTACTTGGAGATGGATCATCGACAGGTGTTTACAAGGTTTGGCCAACAATACTCAGAGCCTTTCTATGCTGCTTGGGGGAGATTCAATGATTTGGCAATCAGATTTCGATGCCATGATTTTTTGAACTACACGCTAACTCAGATTTTTTATGGCGGTTTGGATGAGAGAACAAGAAGTTGGGTGGATTATGGAGCTTTGGCCACTGACAGTCACTTGTTCAGAAGAGATGATAACAGTGCGATGCACTTGTTAAATGATATGGCAGATTTTAACTACTATTGGCATTGTGATCCTTCACTGCAGGGTTGGAGTCACAAATATCCTCCAGAATTCAACTCCAAAAATTTTGCGAACCAACCATTTGAGCATCAAGAAGAGTGTATAGGGCGTTTTGAAGATCACGTGGCTCAGTTGGAGAACATTGTGCAACTACAGACAGAGATAAATCAGTTCTTGAAAAGCCGCATCAACTCTTTGAGTCTTTTGGATGAACAGATTGTGCACCTTATAGAACCATCTTCTGAGATTCGCCAAGAGACTGAAGCGATTTGTGTTGATCAATTATCATGGGCATGTGATCCTGCAGTAGTAACTGAGCCATAGCAAGAAGAAATATTTTTTGAAGAATCTTCATGTGACGAGACTGATATGACATCGTCAATGGACTTTATATGTATACCATTAGAAGATCCGTTCTTTCCATTGACGCCAACTACCAAATATCATATCCTCCATGAGCTTCAGCCTAGATTCGGAGTCTCCTTCCAAAATAATCAGTTTTGAAGAGTATTGTTGGACCGACGAGCTTACAAAGTCAATATCACGCCAAGCTTGAGGGAATAGGAAATCAAGACCATACGTAGAGTCGTATGATTCTTACTATGGGCGGCAGCCGCTCTTTGATGGTTGCTACTATATAGTATAGCTGTAGAATATAACTTTAGCGCTGAGTGGGAGGCAACCCAGTGTTCTTTCCCTTGCTCTTTATTTTATTTTTGGTTTATGTTTCTTTTTATTTGATTTTTTCTTCTTTCCTATGCCAGTTTGCCATGTCTTCCGCTATACCCAGTCTGTTGCTATCGCCCCGACTGATACTGCCGAGAAGAAAGCGGACGAATTTCATTGTGTTTTGTTCTTCTTACATTTTTTGTTCGTTTCTGCATTCTGTTCATTGTTTCTATAGCATTGAGAGCAATGCTTTTGATAAGTATGGGGGTAAACTAGTGTTTATTTCATTGTTTTGTGTTTGTGTTGCATATAGTTTGTGTTAGTTTTGTTGTTGTTTGCATGTGTGTTAAGTAGGATGATGAATGTGAGACAATGATGATATGAAGTTAAAAAAAATTTGTTTTTGCTCTTGACTTGACATGAGAAACTGTAGGTTGAATCGTGAATATTTTTAACCACTCCTGTTAGACCAGTGAATTGTAGCAAAATATTTGATGAAGTTTCTGTCTGTTTGATCATTGCACGGCAATAGGTGTTTTGTGGATCTTAAATGTGTTCTATAAATTTTGATGAGTCTCTAACACTGCACTTATGATCTTGGGCGCACCAAATTTTGTGAAAAAAAAATTGAATAAAAAAAAGTTTTGAAAAACTCAACTCCATCCGGGTCATGGACGAGAAATTGAAATCCTAATTACCACGTCCAAGGCTAAGTTTGCGGATGAAATGGGGTTGAATCTCCATCCAGGATATAGACGAGTGGATTGATATTCAGATCCTTTCAAAGTTATAGAAAGTATGCAGGTAATTATTGGGGCTTAAAAAATTCGGGTGAAAAATTTAACGGTGCGTAAAAATAATCTCAAGGAAGGTGTGTTTGTTAGAGGTTGATGGAAGAAATGGAAACTTGAGAGTGAAGCTTGCACTGATATGTCATAGGTCGCTAAGCAGTCTTGAAACAGATTATTTTTAAGTTGCATGTAGCTGGAATAACATTTCACACACACACGTTCACGTTAAACTGAGGGTGTATTGTGAAGAAATGAGGGCGTTGTTTTTTCAGTTGATATAGAACTTCTCTGAGACTATTTATCCCATGAATTTTCCCTACTTTGTTTTTGTTGTGTGTTCGTTGCATTGTCTGTCTTGCTCGAGGGCGAGAAAGATTTAAGTATGGAGGTGTTGATAAGTGCATTTAGTATGCATTATTTTATGTCTATTTTTTTTGCATGCATTCGTATGGTCTCATATTGTTTTATGTGTGTTTTTATGTGATTTATTGTTTATATGTGCATTTCACTCTCCAGGTTAATTTTGTAGGAAAATGGATTTTTGAAAAATGAATTATGGGGCAGCCATGATACAAAAATCATATTATATTATAGAGAATTCCAAATCCAATCTGCATCATTCGAAAAAAAATTTCAAGATGTTTTAAAACTGCTGTCCAAATTTCAGCTCGATCCAACAGCTAGATATCAATATATGAATTTTTCAAAAACGTTGCGCGCTGGACAGAAAATTTCTCGCTCGAGCGAGATTTCCTACCGCTCGAGCGAGCCTGGGAGATTTTGAAAAAATAAAATAGAAGTGTGATTGCTCGAGCGCAACTTTGTGCCGCTCGAGCGAGGCGTCGCGCAGATCAAAAAATCAGAATTTTTGGCAATTAAAAATCTTACTTTCTGGGCTTTATTTCGTGGGCTTTCAAAGACATATAAATAGAAGAGTTGAGATCAGATTGAGAAGGGGGAGAACGCAGACAGAAGGAGGCGGCTGGGAGACTTGGAGATTGGAGATCTACTCCATCTTTTTCAGAGTGTTTTCTTCCTTTCTTCTTTTTATTTTTGAATTATTGTTTTCAATTATTGATTAGATTTTCTTCAACCAAGACGGCGTGATTGGGTCGGAAAAATATATGTAGAAAACTTGGATGTTTATTTGGGATTTTTCAGATTTGATTTTTTTATTGATTGTTAGATTTATATTTATCTTGTGAATAGCCTGATCAACTGTTTGCTTGCATGTTAATCGATTATAAGTCGACAGAGGAGGAATTGATTTCGATCACTCTAATAATTGACATATGGTAAAATCGACTAGAAATAGTATTCGGTTTCAATGTGCGGTTTTAGGTGAAAACTAAATTCTCATAGTTCTTCATGCATTTGAATTTGCTTAGATTTACAAAAAATTAATCCGTCAATATTTGAATAGGTTTAATTGCTCTAGAAATATACCTTTAAACAAGTTAGGAGAATTCACCGTAATTTAAAATTAAATCTGAGTCTTGAATCGACTACATGTTACATGATTTGTTCAGTACCTACGTGTGTCTTGGTTGTCTCGTTTTAATTAAATTTTCCTTTCAACTATTTTAATTCTTATTTCTTAAGCAGGTTTTATTTTAAATTTTTATTTTATTTAAAATCGCTCTTTATGATTTTGTCTAGATTAAGTAAAATAATTAATTCTTGAGAATTGACTATAGTCCTTGTGAGATAAATACTTGGACTCTCTGTTCACTTTACTATTATTTGACCTAGTGCACATGATAGTAAATACCGAATTAAGCGGTCAACTCACATCATAGAAATAAATCTGGAAATCGTTGTCTCATATCATGCTCCATCTCCCATGTCTCTTCTTTGAATCCATGTCGGCTCTACTGCATTTTTACTAACGGAATTTTTGAGCTGCTTCTATTTTCTATCAAGAATCTGTATTGGTTGTTCGAAGTAGCTCAACTTCTCATCAATTTTTGCCTCGTCTGGCTGAATAACGTGAGAACGATCTGGGTGGTATTTCTGCAACATAGAGAAATGAAAGACATCATGAATACCAGAAAGAGACGGAGAAAGTGCAAGTCTATAGGCAAGATCATCTATCTTCTCGAGAATCTCATGAGGTCTGATGTATCTTTGAGATAACTACCCTCGCTTCCCAAATCTAATAGTTCCTCTGAAAGATGAAATATTCAGAAATACTCGGTCTCCCTGATCAAAGAACAGAGGTATACGTTTGATAGTCGCATACTTGGCCTGTTTGTCTTGAGTTGTCCTCATTCTCTTTTGAATAAACTTCACCTGCTCAGCCATATTTCGAATCATATCCAATCCCAAATCAGGTGACTGAGAAATATCATCCCAATATAAAGGAGATATGCATTTCATTCCGTAAAATTCTTTGAAAGGAGCCATTCCAATACTCGTCTGATAGCTGTTGTTGTATGAAAACTCAACAAGAGGTAAAGAATCTTTCCAACTAGTGCCAAAATCTAGCACTAATGCTTGTAGCATATCCTCGAATGTCTGAATCGTTCGCTCTGACTGTCCGTCGGTTTGAGGATGATATGCTGTACTCAGATGCAATTGAGTACCAAGTGCCTCTTGAAGATTGTGCCAAATGTGAGAAGTAAACCTAGGGTCTCAGTCTAAAAAGATAGATTTAGGCACACCACGCAATCTAACAACATCTCTGACATAGATATCGGTCATCTGATCATGTCTGTACGTCATCCTGTATGGAATAAAGCAAGAAAATTTCGTCAATATGTCAATCACTACCCAAATAGCATCGCAACCTCGGACTGATCGTGGTAGCTTCGCGACGAAATCCATCGAAATGTGATCCCATTTCCACTTCGGAACAGATAAACTATGAAATAGACCACCTGGTCTCTTTCTCTCTGCTTTCACTTGTTGACAGTTCAAACATTGTGACACAAACTTCGTAACATCTACCTTAATTTTCTTCCACCAAAATGATTCTTCAAATCATTGTACATCTTTCGACCACCTGGATAAATACTGAATCGACTGCAATGTGCCTCTCGCAAAATTCGATGTCTCAAATCTAAAAAATCGGGCACAACAAAACGATTATTCACAAATAAAGCATCATCACTGACCTGGAATTCAGACTGGGGTCCAAATCTGACTTTCTATATCGAACTCTGAATAATCGGATCAGATTTATGTGCTTCTTAGATCTTCACAAACAACTTTGGCATGGCCTGAATAACAAAAACTCTGATAGATCTCCTATATGTGTCAAGCTCTAAACAAGAAGTACAACAATCATTGATCAAATTAGAAACACCAATAGTAGATAAAGATAGAGAACAAATATTTCTACTCAAAGAATCAGCAACTACATTCGATTTCCCCGGATAATACTTGATTTCACAATAAAAATCCTTCAGCAGATCTAACCATCTTCTCTGTCTCATATTCAATTCAGACTGCGAATAAAAATATTTCAAACTTTTATGATCAGAAAAGATTTAAAAGGTCTCACCATACAAGTAGTGACGCCAAATCTTCAAAGCAAAAACAATAGCTTCAAGCTCAAGATCATGAATCGGATATCTGGTCTCGTGTGGCTTCAGCTATCTTGACGCATAAGCTATCACATGCTTCCTCTGCATAAGAACACATCCCAAACCTTGGTGAAAAGCATCATAGTAGACAGTAAAATCACCCGAACCTGAAGGGATAGATAACACTAGTGCACTGGTCAATCTCTACTTCAATTCCAAAAAACTTGAAGCGACCCTGCATTGAATCACCTACTTACTGAAAACTAATAGCATGCATTAAACTTAATAAAGCATGAATTCTTAATAGAGTAAAACGTGCGGAAACATAACCCGTAAAAACAAAGCTTAGTTAAACATATCTAGGTTTATTATAGTAGTGATACAACCATATCGAAGAACTTAAAGTAAAACTGTCTAAAACATTATACAGCTAAAAAAATCCTGCTGTATAAAATCCCCTAAAAAGCTCCAGCTCCCTAGTCCTGCCTCAAACTACCGGCTCCGTCCATCTTGTGACCTGCCCCGTGGAATCGGGTGCCCAAGATAACAACTAGGACGTGAGTGCTAACGCCCAATACATAAACATGAGTAAACATATGTATATGATGCATGCAACCGTGATGACTGGTAAAGGGTCATCTGATAAGTCATGCTCAATACACTTGAGTGCTGTAACCTCGCGGATCAACCTCTAGGAACAACCACACTCGTCTAGTACACTAGAGTAGTCAGACATACATGTCCTCGCCGTTGCGGTACTCTCAACGACAGACTATCAAGTATAGAGATGAGCGGCTCTATAATCAGGTATAGGCTCAATGTGTATGTGCACGTGACATATGAATATAGAAAGCGGTAAAACATATATCATGCCGCATAATAATTCCAAGTAAATGCAAAATATAAACATGTATACTCGCTGAAAATCTCAGTCAATGTGTACGTACCTCTAGGCTAGTTCAAGTCTAGTAGGATCCTAGGTTCCAAGCCTATATTCAAAAGTTCACCGTATCACTACACAAGTTCTATAAGCCTTAACTAAGCAAATAAGTACTCCCAAAACTTAAATAGATTTTCGGACCATACCTTCATCCAAAGTAAGTCCTTTGGAGTCGCTAGTTCCGGATGACTATAACCACGCCTTGGTTATTCCAGAGCTCCTTATAATAATCGATAGAGACCTCAAGTGTATATCTCACACTATATAACTGAAGAAAAGAAACTCGGAATTCATAATTCAAAATGAACTCGAATGAGCCCTATTTATAGACCCCAAAATTGGTCAAGTTTGGATCCTCCGAAATCGGGTTCGGATTGTCCGATACAGCTCAATGCCTGCATGCAAAACACGTCGAATTCGAATCATCCGATCGCGAGTTCAGACCATCCGAACTTCTCTATGTCCGACACTTGTCAAAATCCATGGATGAGTAATCCTGCCTGTCTGGCCTGAAGGAGTTTGGACCGTCCGATACTGGTTCAGACCGTCTGATCGCCCCTTAACTCCGAAGTTTGCAAGGAAAAATCGGAGTCCCCGGACTGCTGAGTTCGGGACATCCGAAGTCCACTTCAAACCATCCGAACTGGCCCAAACATTGGAAGCCCATTTCTTAGTTCTGAAGTTCAATTAAGCCTTGGAATTTGTTAATTACTAACCCTTAGACATGTTTTAACATATTATTATATTAAAATTTAGGATATGAAGTGGTCGTTCGACATACGAAAGATCTTGCTCTAGCTGAACATCAGTAGGCTGTATAATATGAGATTCATCAGCTATGTACTGTCAAAGTAACGACACATGAAAAACATCATGTATACTGGAAATATATGGCGGTAAAACCAAACGATATGCAACATCTCCAATCTTCTCCAATATCTAGAAAGGCCCAATATAACGAGGTGATAACTTGCTTTTCAAACCGAACCACATCACCTTCCTAAAAGGTGACACTTGCAAGAACACATATTCACCAAGCTCGAACTGAAGTGGCCTACGGTGAATATTAGCATAACTAGCTTGCCGATCTTGAGAAGATTTGATCCTCCACTTGATCAAATCTATCTTGTCTACAATCTGCTGCACCAACTCGGGACCCTCTACTTGCCGTTCTCCTATCTCATGCCAAAATAACAGAGTACGACATCGTCGACCATACAATGCCTTGAAAGGTGTCATATCAATACTACTATGATAACTGTTATTGTAGGCGAATTCGATCAAATGTAGCTGATCCTGCCAAGACAAACCAAAATCCATGATAGAAGAACGTAGCATATCCTCCAACGTACGAATCGTCTGCTCTGACTACCCATCAGTATCAGATGATATGCAGTGCTCAAACTCAAAGTGTTACCCAACGCCTGTTGAAAACTACCCTAGAAACGTGAGGTAAACCTTGGATCTCTATCACTGACTATGCTCAGTGGAATCCCATGCAATTGCACTATCTCCTGGATGTATAAGCATGCCATGCGATCTTAAGAATACTCCCGGTTGTAAGGAATAAAGTGTGCTGATTTTGTCAAACGGTCAACACGACCCAGATAGTATCACACTGACGTGAAGTCATAGGAAAGTGGGTGACAAAATCCATAGTCACATGTTCCCACTTCCATTTGTGAATCTCAAGATTCTGCAGTAATCCACCTGGTCATCGGTATTCAGCCTTGACCTGTTGACAAACCAAACATCAAGAAACAAATTGATATACACTTTGCTTCATCCCCTTCCACCATAATCTAGTTCGCAAGTCCTTATACATTTTCATGCTTCCAGGATGAACTGATAATCGACTCCTGTGAGCTTGAGATAGAATATCATTCCTGAGCTCCGCATCATTAGGTACAACCACTCGATTCGATAAGCATAATAATCCATCTGTATGATAATGGAATCCAGATGTATTAACCCCATTGACTAGACGTGCCAAACGCTGAGTCTTAACATCAGATACCCGAGCTTCTCTGATTTGAGAATACAATTTTGGCTCAGATAAAACATTATACAAACGAATTCTATTTCTTCCTTTCTTATGCTTGAGCGTAAAACTCAGTGAACAGCATTCCTAAATCATATGAGATAATTCACAAGTCTGAAGTGCAAAAATTCTAACCTGGTGAGTCAAGGCATCAGCAGTAAGATTAGCAGAACTTGGATGATACTTAATTTCACAATAATGATCTTTCATTAAATCCATCCAGCGTCTTTGTCGCATATTCAACTCCGTCTGAGTGAATAAATATTTCAAACTCTTGTGATCCGTAAATATCTCAAACTTCTCGCCGTAAAGATAATGCCTCCAAATAATGAGCAAAAATACAATGGCGGCTAACTCGAGATCGTGTACTGGATAATTCACCTCATGCGTCTTCAACTGTCGAGAAGCATAGGCAATAACATGTCCATGCTTTGTTAGAACACATCCTAGCCCCTGACTAGAGGCATCAGTATAGACAATATAACCTCTCGATCCAGAAGGTAGAGCTAACACAGGTGCAGTAGTAAGACGTCTACATAGATCGTGAAATGACTACTCACAATCCGAGGAACATATGAAGGAAACATCTTTTCGTGTAAGCTGAGTCAAATTCCTGGCCAACTGTGCAAAATTCTCGATGAACCGATGGTAATAACCCGCTAGACCCAAGAAACTTCGAATCTCAGCAACCGTCGTCGGATGAGACCATTTCAGCACTGCCTCTATCTTACTTGGATCCACAGATATTCCTTCACTTGAAATCACATGACCGAGAAATACTACCCGATCAAGACAAAATTCACAATTGCTTAATTTCGCATATAGCTGCTTATCTTGTAACGTCTGCAAACCAATCCTCAGATGATGTGCATGCATGACCTTGTCATGAGAATAGACAAGAATATCATCAATGAAGACGATGACGAATATATCCAGATATTCTCAAAATACTTGATTCATCAAATTCAGAAAGAGTGCTGGTGCATTCGTCAAATCTAATGGCATCACCAGGAATTCATAATGCCCGTATCTGGTCTTAAGGCAGTCATAGAAATATCTGAGTCTCGTACCCGCATCTGGTGGTATCCAGATCTCAGATCTATCTTGGAGTAGACAGAAGTACCCTGTAATTGATCGAAAAGATCATCAATTTGTGGCAATGAATACTTATTCTTGATGGTGTCACGATTTAACTGTCTGTAATCAATACACAATCTCATTGATCCATCCTTCTTTTTGACGAATAAAATAGGTGCTCCCCACGGAGAAACACTCGGACGAATATATCCCTTATCAAGCAGATCCTGCAACTGCTGTTTTAATTCCCTCATCTTTGATGGTGCCAGACAATAAGATGCTTGGGATATAGGCGTTTTTCCTAGTACTAGATCAATACCAAATTCAACATCTCGAACCGAAGGAAAACCAGGAATCTCGTTAGGGAATACATCATGAAACTCGCTGACAACTGGTAACTGATCAATACTCGGACTACTCATGGACATATCAACTGCATAAATGAGGTAGCCCTCCCTAACTGACTCTAAGACATGACATGCCTTCAGAGCCGATACAAGTAGCATCAGAGGTCATGCTCCCTTACCATAAAAGTACCAGCTATCACCCTCATCCGGATGAAATTGTACCAGACGCTGATAACAATCCACAGTAGCGTGATACAAAGTCAGCATATCTATTCCCAAAATACAGTCAAATTCTGCCATCGCTAGAATCATCAGATTAGCAGACAACACGTGACCCTCAAACTCTAGAAGGCAACCCATCACTAGACGCTTAGTTACTACCTCCTGCTCCAGCAAAGTAGATACAATTAAATCCAAGTCTAATGATACATAAGGCAACATATGTCTCTTAACAAAGCGACTAGAAATAAAGGAATGCAATGCTCCAGTATCAATTAAAACAAGTTCAGGAATACCACATAACAAAAAGGTACCTGCCAACATGCGATCGCTTCCCTCAGTAGCCTGCTCCTGAGACAGAGCAAATACCTGCCCTTGCCTGTGTGGATGGAAACTAGTAGAACTAGGTGGTGCTAGCTACTGGCTTGGATGATTAGAAGCTCGAGATCCCATATGTGATCCAGATCCACTCGCATCTCCCATACGCTGAGAACAATATCTTCGCAGATGTCCCTGCTCACCGCAAATATAACATGCACCAGAAGCCTTCCGACAAGAAGTTGCAGAATGCTTCCCACCACAGTGGATGCGAAATTCATCTTTCTTCTTCTTTTTTCCAAACTGGAACATATCTCGTGAACGACGAGATCCAGATGAAGTAGTAGTAGAAGAAGACATAGTACCATACTGCACAACAAATTGAGCCTTAGGCCCAAGAGATCCACTTCGATGTCCTGGAATCATCAACAGTGTCCACCTATTGCTGTTCTCCACTTGACTGCATCGATTAACCAGAGTCTCATAAGATGTCGGATCATCACAGACAATAACCTATGAATAGATATCCTGATTCAAGCCTTGTAAAAAGATATCATACTTGGACGCATCACTCTCATTGATATGGGGACTGTAAGGTAGCAGATCAATGAATCTCCGCTGATACTCATCAACAGTAATAGATTTCTGTCTCACCGTAATCAACTTCATTGATCGCGCCTGACGGACAGCTGGAGGAAAGTATAACTTCTGAAACTGCTGACAAAAATCCTCCCAAGTCACTTGTCCTCTCTCAGTATGTGCCTGAGCTGCCTTGGCATCCCACCATAAGCATGCACGTCCATCTTACAAACTCTAGAACCTCCATCTTCTTCTCCTCTGTACACTCGATAGCACAAAAAGCACTTTCGATCTTGGCCATCCAGTTCCTCGTTTCCTCAGGATTCTCGCCTCCCATCAATGTTTTCGGTGCTACCTGCAGAAGTTTATTGATCGTATAGCGACGTCTACCCTCGTGAGGAAGATAACGATCCACATGATGATGGCGATGGTGATGATGCTGATGACCACCTCCCTGGCCAACACTACCATTACTCTCGTTACCTCCATCAACCATTATCAGAAAAGATTTTCACATTAAAATCCCAAATGCACAATCATTACCAAGACTAGTCTAAATCCCAAGTACTAATCCCAAAATCTATGCATGCTCTGATACAAAAAATGTAGTAACCCATCATTAAATCACCTACTATCTTGCAACTAATAGCATGCATTAAACTTAATAAAGCATGAATGCTTAACAGAGTAAAACGTGTGGAAAAAGAACCCATAAAAACAAATCTTAGTAAAAAATATACATGCTTATTATAGTAGTGATACAACCATATCGAAAAACTTAAAGTACAACTATCTAAAACATTATACAGCTTAAAAAATCCTGTTGTATAAAATCCCCTGAAAAGCTCCATCTCCCTAGTCCTGCCTCAAACTACCGGCTCCGTCCATTCTGCGACCTGCCCCATGGAATAGGGTGTACAAGATAACAACTAGGACGTGAGCGCTAACGCCCAGTACATAAACATGAGTAAACATATGTATATAATGCATGCAACCGTGATGACTGGTAAAGGGTCATCTGATAAGTCATGTTCAGTACAGGCGCCACATGAGTGCTGTAACCTCACGGATCAACCTTTGGGTACAACCACACTCGTCTAGTACATTAGAGTATTCAGACATACATGTCCCCGCCGTCGCGGTACTCTCAATGACAGACTATCAAGTATAGAGCTAAGAGGTTCTATAATCATGTATAACAAGGTAGGCTCAACGTGTATGTGCACAAGACATATGAATATAGAAAGTGGTAAAACATATATCATTCCACATAATAATGCCAATTAAATGCAATATATAAACATGTATACTCGCTGGCAATCTCAGTCAATGTGTATATACCTCTAGGCTAGTTCAAATCTAGTAGGATCCTAGGTTCCAAGACTATATTCAAAAGTTCACCGTATCACTACACAAGTTCTATAAGCCTTAACTAAGAAAATAAGTACTCCCAAAACTTAAATAGATTCCCGGACCATACCTTCATCCACAATAAGCCCTTTGAAGTCGCTAGTTCCAGATGACTATAATCATTCCTTGGTTATTCCAGAACGTCTTATAATAACCGATAGAGCCCTCAAGTGCATATCTCTGATGAAACTTAAAATTTGTAATTATTTATATGTTAAAAAGTGTGTTTTAAATTTTAAGTTTAATTAAAATTATGAAGTTGTATTATTTTAGTGTTATGTGTTTATATTTAAATGTTTTACTAAAATGTTGTATTTTACGGTTTGCGCAGGTTTGGTAAAAATAAAATTACTCAAGCTACAGAGGTCATAATGGAGTAACCTCAAAACCTGTAGAATCACAAAAGAGGCATCTTCAACTTTGTAGAAGACAAGAAATTCCAAAAACTTCATTAAGATGATCAAAATAATCAAACATCAAAATGGAGATAGATTTACTTTTACTATGACCAGCTTGGAGTAAAAATATCATAAGTATTTCATATTTTATCCAAAAGGGGTGAATGAGTTGTCCAAACACATCTACACAAAATATCCTACGTGTTCTATGTTGAAAAGAAAGGCTGAATCGGTGGTCTAAGGCATCAAACATGCCAATTAAAGTTGGGTCATGGTATTGACATTCAAGGAGACAAGCACCCACCAACTTTACTATTTCACATTTAATGAGCCTTGGACTCTTGCTCTCATTTGGCCTATAAATAGATGTGTTGTATAAGCTTTGTAGTATGCAAGAGTGTAGAGAATTCTTCATTTGTAAAATAAATATTGTGTGTGTGAGAATAAAAGTTTGAGTGTGCAAGTTTCTCAAGTTCAAGTATGAAATTTCTTTTATCTTTATTCTTGAGTTTCATGTTAATGGAAAGCTAAATCTATTTATGTCAAGGTGAAAAGGTTTCATTGTTGGTCAAGTAAGATTGTTTATATTTTGTATATTCTTTTCTTTTCTATTTTTATTTTTACTAATTGATCTTTATTTGTAGGTATAATTTTGGATGATTTGTTGTTATCTATTTACATCAAATGCTTGGTACCTTGAATGTGGTTACCTTGATTTGTTGTCAAATATGATACAATAAATACTACAATAATTATATACTATAAATATATGTATCTATTTATAATAAAGTCATATATATTATTTAGACGATAGCGTGACACTGTCGGTTGTTCTAAATAATATTGTGATTTGAACTAACATTTACTTTCTCGCATCTAACTTTTACTTTATCGCAACTAACATTTACTTTTCCGCAACTAACATTTACTTTCTCGCATATAACATTTACTTTTCCGCAACTAACATTTACTTTATCGCATCTAACATAAAATCATATATTTTATTTTGACGATAGCGTGGCTCTGCCGGTTGTTCTAAATGAAATATTGTGATTTGATCTAACATTTACTTTTATGTCAATTTATATTTATGCATTTATATATATATTATGGGTACCATGTATTAAATATCGACTGATATTAATATAGTGGGAACTATATTATATGATATACTTGTTTAAATATTTCATTGTTCTTTTATGTTTATTCTTATTTTAGTTTCTTTTATTTATTTTTATTAAACAATCTTAAATAAACCAACAATGAACCTTTGAAACCTTGACAATTTTATAATTTGTGTATTTGAAGTTTTATAATAATATTTTTATCTATAATATATTATTGCTAAAATTAAACTTACAACATCCTCTCCGTGGATCGATCTCGTACTCACGAGTATATTACTTGCAGACAACCTACACTTGGGTGAATTACAATTTAAGTTGTAGCAAGTTTTTGGCGCCGTTGCCGGGGAGGTATAAATTAAGTTTAATTTTGTTATTATGTAAATAGTATGTTGTTTTTTATTGTATGATTGTTTGGAGTCGTAAACAAAGTGGTAGACTTGTTCGAGTAACTGAAAATATTTTAAACATGGACGATAATTCTAATAATCAAGATGATAATAATAATAATAATCATCATCAAGAACATGAACAATCAAGAACACTTAGGCACCATATGAATCCAATAAGAACTAGTACACCATCTTGTTTAGTTTTTCCTCCTGATGCATCTAATTTCAATTTTAAGCCACAAGTCATTCAACTTTTACCAAATTTTCATGGCTTAGATTCTGAAAATCCATATTTGCATTTAAGAGAATTTGAGGAGGTTTGCAACACTTATAATGATCAAAATTGTAGCATGGATACTGTTCGATTAAAGCTTTTCCCTTTTTCCTTAAAAGATAAAGCTAAAACATGGTTGCAAAATTTGAGATCAAGTTCAATAAGATCATGGGAAGAAATGCAACAACAATTTCTAAAAAAGTTTTTTCCTTCCCATAGAACAAACTCTTTTAAAAGACAAATTACAACTTTTTCTCAAAAACAAGGGGAAACATTTTATCAATGTTGGGATAGATATAAAGAGTTACTTAATACATGCCCACATCATGGTTTTGAAATATGGAGAATAGTTTCTCACTTTTATGAAGGTTTAATACCTAAAGATAGGCAAATGATAGAATTCATGTGTAATGGAACTTTTGAAGATAAAAACCCAAATGAAGCTATGGAATATTTGGAGTCATTAGCAGAAAATGCTCAAAATTGGGATAATATAGGCTCAATTGAACCACCAAGTAAAACCAATAATTCAACAAATGGGGGTGGTATTTATCATCTTAAAGATGATGTAGATGTTCAAGCTAAACTTGCATCTTTAGCAAGAAAAATCGAGTCATTAGAAATGAAAAAGAGTGATCAATTAAAAAGTGTTCAAGAAATTGTTTGTCATATATGTGACGCACATGATCATCTTACAAAAAATTGTCCTACTTTGCCTTCATTTAAAGAATGTCTCCATGAACAAGCCAATTATGTTAACAATTTTAAAAAACCAACATTAGATCCTTTTTCACAAACATACAATCCTGGTTGGAGAAATCATCCCAATTTTAGTTGGAGGAACGATAATAATGCACAACCTTCACAACAACCTTTTCAAAATAACCAAAATCATCAAGGTTATGCTCCTTATATCCCACCTCCAAGAAAAAATTTTGAAGATGAAATTCATGCATACATTCAAAAGCAAGAGTCTATCAATATTCAAAACATTCAATCTATGAATGATTTGAAAGAAACTCTTGCAAAATTTGCATCTGCACTTAATATTCATGAAAAAGGAAAATTTCCATCTCAACCACAACCTAATCCTAAAAATCAAAATCAAGAAAAATTTGATCAAGTAAAATCTGTTATTACTATTAGAAGTGGTAAAATAGTTAATGATCCATATAGTGATGAAAACAAAGATCAGTCAAACTCAAAGAGTAAGGATGAAAATCTTGATACTTTCGAGAAAGATGATACTTTGAGTCCTAAGATTAAGAAAGTTGATGATAAATTATCTGAAATAATATGTGAGTCAAATAAACATGTTCCTTTCCCTCATGCATTAGTTAATAATAAAAAACAAAAAAATGATTCTGATATTTATGAAGTTTTTAAACAAGTAAAAATAAATATTCCATTATTAGATGCTATTAAACAAGTGCCTTCTTATGCAAAGTTTTTAAAAGATTTATGTACTGTAAAAAGACAATTGCATGTAAAGAAGAAAGCATTCTTAACGGAGCAAGTAAGTTCTATTATTCAAAATAATTCTACCTTGAAATATAAAGATCCCGGTTGTCCAACAATTTCATGTATTATTGGAAAAAATAAAATTAAAAAAGCTTTGTTAGATTTGGGAGCAAGTGTGAATTTAATTCCTTATTCAGTTTATGAAAAGCTTAAGTTGGGAGATTTAAAACCTACATCTGTTACTCTTTTACTAGCCGATAGGTCAATCAAAATACCTAGAGGTATCGTAGAAGATGTGTTAGTTCAAGTCGATAAATTCATATATCCTGTGGATTTTATTGTCTTGGATACACAACCAATAGAAGTACATAACGAAATTCCAGTAATATTGGGACGTCCATTTCTAGCAACTTCAAATGCTTTAATTAATTGTCGAAATGGAATAATGAAATTGTCTTTTGGAAATATGACTTTAGAACTTAATGTGTTCAATTTATGTAAACAACCAAGTATTAATGAAGATGAAGATGATAATGCAATAGAAACAATTGTGGAAGAAAATATACACCAAAAAAACTTAAATTAACAATCTGAAGTTTGTTTAGTGGAAAGTTTTGATTCAAAAAATGTTTTTAAATCAAAGTTATTTGAAGAAATTAATGAACTTGAAGAAGTAAAAGAAAATGATCATCCAAAACTTGAATTAAAACCCTTGCCAATAGAACTAAAATACGCTTTTCTTGGTGAAAATCAAACATATCCTATTGTAATATCTTCTACCCTCTTACCAAAACAAGAAGAAGATTTAATAACACTACTTAAAAAACACAAAAATGCAATTGGATGGACTTTGCAAGATATAAAAGGTATAAATCTTTTAATCTGCACACATAGAATTCATTTGGAAGAAAATGCTAAAACATATCAACAACCACAAAGAAGATTAAATCCACACATGAAAGAAGTTGTTAAAAATGAAGTTTTAAAACTATTAGATGCCGGAATTATTTATCCAATCTCGGATAGTAAATGGGTAAGTCCAACACAAGTAGTACCAAAAAAATCAGGCATCACTGTTATAAAAAATGAAAAGGGAGAATTATTACAAGCTAGGATTCCATCTAGTTGGCGTATGTGCATTGATTATAGAAAATTAAATGATGCAACTAGAAAAGATCACTTTCCGTTACCATTTTTAGATCAAATTTTAGAGAAAGTGGCAGGTAATCCTTATTATTGTTTTCTTGATGGGTATTCGGGGTATTATCAAATACCAATATCATTAGAAGATCAAGAAAAAACTACTTTCACTTGTCCGTTCGGAACTTTTGCTTTTAAAAGAATGTCATTTGGTTTATGTAATGCCCCGGCTACTTTTCAAAGATGCATGCTAAGTATTTTTAGTGACATGATTGAAGAATTTGTGGAAGTTTTTATGGATGATATAACTGTTTTTGGAAACTCATTTGAAAACTGTCTTAAAAATTTGGAAGAAGTTTTAAAAAGATGTGAAGAAAAAAATCTTGTTTTAAATTGGGAAAAATGTCACTACATGGTTAAATCCGGAATTGTGTTAGGGCATGTCATATCTGAAAAAGGAATTGAAGTTGATAAAGCTAAGGTTGATGTTATTGCTAATCTACCATCACCAAACACGATCAAAGAAATTCGATCATTTTTGGGTCATGCGGGATTTTATAGAAGATTTATAAAAAATTTTAGCATAATATCGAAACCAATTTCAAATCTTTTAACAAAAGATGCACAATTTGAATGGACTCAAGAATGTGAAACTGCTTTTAAAAAAATAATTAATCTTTTAACTACATCACCTATTTTACAACCTCCTGATTGGTCTTTACCATTTGAATTAATGTGTGATGCAAGTGATTATGCTGTAGGAGCCGTGTTAGGACAAAGAAAAGAAGGTAAACCTTATGTGATCTATTATGCAAGTAGAACCTTAAATAGTGCTCAAATCAATTATTCAACAACTGAAAAAGAATTACTTTCAGTAGTGTTTGCATTAGATAAATTTCGATCCTATTTAATTGGTTCTACTACTATTGTTTACACTGATCATTCTGCCATAAAATATTTATCAAATAAACAAGATGCTAAGCCGAGATTAATAAGATGGATTTTGTTGTTACAAGAATTTGATCTTGTAATAAAAGATAAAAAAGGAAAAGAAAATGTAGTAGCCGATCATTTATCAAGAATAATTTCTGAATCATCTCAAAATGAAATACCAATAAATGAAAATTTTCCGGATGATCAACTATTTTATGCTACTACTATGCCTTGGTTTGCTAATATTGTAAATTTTCTTGTGACAAATAAAATGCCTTCTCATTGGAGTTCACAAGATAAAAATAAATTCTTGAAAGAGGTCAAAAAATTTTATTGGGATGATCCTTATTTGTTTAAGTATTGTCCTGATCAAATTTTTCGACGATGCATACCCGACAATGAGGTAAGTAGTGTCATTAAATTTTGTCATTCTGAGGCATGTGGAGGTCATTTTTCGTCAAAGAAAACAGCTGCAAAAATCTTTCAATGTGGATTTTATTGGCCTTCTTTATTCAAAGATACACATTCATTTTGCAAATCTTGTGAAAATTGTCAGAAAATGGGTTCAATTTCAAAACGAAACATGATGCCTTTAAATCCAATCATGATTATTGAAATATTTGACAGTTGGGAAATAGATTTTATGGGTCCATTTCCATTATCTTTTGGATTCACTTATATTTTAGTAGCTGTCGATTATGTTTCAAAATGGATTGAAGCAATTGCATGTAGAACTAATGATCATAAAGTTGTGATAAAATTTTTGAAAGAAAATATTTTTAGTCGATTTGGAATACCTAGAGCTATAATAAGTGATGGGGGAAGTCATTTTATAAATAAATCATTTTCTTCGTTGTTAAGAAAATATGGTATTACACATAAAGTTTCTACTCCATATCACCCTCAAACGAATGGTCAGGTTGAACTTGCAAATAAAGAAATAAAACAAATTTTGGAAAAAACAGTCAATCCAAATCGAAAAGATTGGTCTTTAAGATTAAGTGATGCATTATGGGCATATAGAACTGCATTTAAAACATCATTGGGGATGTCACCATATAGATTAGTTTTTGGAAAGCATTGTCATTTACCTGTTGAAATTGAACATAAAGCTTATTGGGCAATTAAAGCGTTTAATACTAATTTAGATGATGCATCTAAATCAAGAAAATTGCAATTAAATGAACTAGAAGAATTAAGAAATGATGCATATGAAAATGCAAAGATTTATAAAGATAAAACAAAAGCATTTCATGATAAAAATATTATGAGAAAATCTTTTGAAATCGGACAAAAAGTTTTACTTTATAATTCTCGCTTGCATTTGTTTCCAGGAAAACTTAGATCGCGATGGTCTGGACCATTTATTGTTAAATTTGTCTATCCTCATGGTGTTGTTGATGTTGAAAATCCTAAAAATAATAATGTATTTAAAGTTAATGGGCAAAGACTTAAACCGTTTATAGAAAATGAAGTTCTTAATGAAGAGTTTATTCCTTTATATGATCCAACTTAATTGTTACTTATATTTTTATTTTATTTTTGCAGAATTGAGTTCACTTCCCGGTTAAGTGGCGGATAACGGTACTCCGTGACTACTTTCAGTCGGTTTTATTTCAATTTCCCAAAATAATTGAATATATATATATATATAAATATATATTATGGATGAAGCTATCAAAAAACTTGGTAAATATTTTCCATCTGTTTCTAAAAAAGTTCTGAGAATGATTTATGAAGGCAGATGTGAAAGATTGAGAATGCTTATGCAAAAAGGAATCCCGGAGGATATTCGTCTTATAATTGAAGCCAAGGTTCGATTAGGTGGTGAAGTTCCAAAATTCTTACTTGTTCGAAATATGTCTGGACTAGGAAAAAGTACCTATGCGAAGAAAAGAAGGGCTAAAAGGTTAGATGTTTGTCATAATTGTGCCAGATGGACTTGTAATAGACAATGCAGATCTTTGGGATATGTTTCCACAAATAGAGAAGATAAAATTGATTTCATTAAGAATGGGCTGAGTAAAGAGTCATTGGATGATATCTCATTGACTCTTGAGACGCATTCTAGTGGAGATGTACAAGGTTAACTTCTCCGTTTATGGAAACTATTCCAAGCGCAGCGTCATGGTGATGGTCTTGGGAATCTGACTAAAAAAGACCCTATTTGCCAATTTATAAGAAAATTGGATGGTAAGCCAACCCTCGACTCATAAATATTGAAGGAACACTGTGAGCCACAATCACATCACTGTTTATACGCATGCATGTTATTATTATATATTATTTTTTTTTACTATTTTCATCATTTTGTTCACATCTGTATTCCTATTTCTGTCTTATTCCTTGTTTTCCTTATAAAATCACTCAACTCTCTCTATATTTTTTAAAAGAAAAGAAAAAAACATGACAGGATCTTCTTCACAAAAATTGAAAAATATTTGTGTCTTTTGTGGTTCTAATACTGGAAAGAATGAAATATTTGTTGATGCAGCAATTAATCTTGGAAAAAATTTAGCAGAGAGAAAAATTCACTTGGTTTACGGAGGAGGCAATATTGGGTTAATGGGATCTATTTCAACAGCAGCTCATCTTGGAGGTAGTCAGGTTTTGGGTATTATTCCTACAGCTTTAGCTGAAGGAAATATTACAGGTGTTACGGTTGGGGAAGAGTTGAAAGTTTCATCAATGTACGAGAGAATAACTAAAATGATAGAAAATTCTGATGTTTTTATTGCCTTGCCTGGTGGTTTTGGTACTTTAGAAGAAATTTTTCATGTTGTTTCTTGGGCACAACTTAATATCCATAATAAACCTGTTGGCTTGTTGAATATCAATAAATATTATGATGGTTTGTTGACTTTTCTCGATGTAGCCGTGGAACAAAATTTTATTTCAAAAAATTCACGAAGGATGCTCATCTCTGCTTCGAATGAAGACCAATTAATTGATGATCTCCAAGCTTTTGTTCATCAACCTGATTCAGCTATAACAAAGATCAATTGGTCTCAACCAACCAGTAAGAAAAGAAAACTGGATCATTGATTCAACATGTCATGAAATGGTTTGTGTTTGTTCCTCATCTTCAATAATTCCAGGTGATATCTCTTTCATCATGTACTCTTTATTTTTCTTAAAAAAAAAAAAAAAAAAAAAAATTTAAAATTTTTAAAAAAATATATTTCTATAATAATATTTATTTTTTTTTTTCAATGGCAGAGTAAGGAGTCAAAAACTCCTGACACGCATTAGTTTTTATTTATCATCTTATCACAATAGATTAGATTTTAATATTCCGTATATATTTAAATTGCAAACTACTAAGAAAATGAAGTCTTTTTGTATAGATGTTTATTTATTCTTCTTTTTATCAATTTAATAGAAAATATATAATTGATGGGATATAAGTTATAAATAATATATAATTGTGTGTTTTCAAATACATATTTTCTAAAACTTTTATGAGTATATAATTAAAGTGATATTGATTGAATAAATAATAACATGTATAATTGAGGGAATTAATTTGTAAAAGTTCAATAGTTACTCACATAAATTTTGTGAGTGAGGGGTAAGAATTGAGAAAACAACTTATAAGCTTTTATTGATTATTAAGAAATGGTTGATTACTAGATTAAACCCATTTTGAAAAAAAAAAAGAAAAAAAAAGAAAAATGAAAATTGGCTGCAAAGTTGTTTGAAGTTTGATTGTAAAGTTGTAGAGTATTAATATCTCTACTATAATTATTAATGTAATAGATTTACCTCATAAAAAATAAAAAAAATAAATAAACTTTGAAAAAAAAATGTTACATTTTCAAAGTTTATTGGAGGTATTTGATTATGTAAAAACAATTTTGCAGCCAAGCAAAAACAAAAAAAAAACAAAAAAAAAACAAAAAAACAAAAAAACAAAAAAACAAAAAAACAAAAAAAAAAATGGGTTTATTCTTTGTAAATCATCCTATCTTATTTTCAATATTAGGTTATTTGATTGTCTGCTTTACTAGCCATTTTCAAAGAGTGTATAATTTCTTCCAACTCCATGAGTGAAAAACAGCTATATATGAAATACTTTAACCCGAGAGAATATGAAGTTGAGACTTTTACATTAATATTCTTGATGATATACATGTTATGAAAATGATTTCTATTATCCTTTTAATTATATTATTCTCAAAGTTTTTAGAAAATATTTATGTAAAAAAAAAAAAAAATTATATATATTTAATATTTTGATATTGTGTGAAATATATATGTATAGCCCATCCAATTACATATTGATGTATTGGTTGATAATGAGATTTATAAATAAACATATGATCTCCTCACAAGTGTGTTTTTAAAATTTCAAAGTTTGCAAATTTGAATATATATATTAAGGAATAAAAATCTAACTTGTGATTTTATGATATTTTATGATATTTTATTACTAAGGGACTAGTAATTAGCCGTTGTGGGGGTGTGATGAAACTTAAAATTTGTAATTATTTATATGTTAAAAAGTGTGTTTTAAATTTTAAGTTTAATTAAAATTATGAAGTTGTATTATTTTAGTGTTATGTGTTTATATTTAAATGTTTTACTAAAATGTTGTATTTTACGGTTTGCGCAGGTTTGGTAAAAATAAAATTACTCAAGCTACAGAGGTCATAATGGAGTAACCTCAAAACCTGTAGAATCACAAAAGAGGCATCTTCAACTTTGTAGAAGACAAGAAATTCCAAAAACTTCATTAAGATGATCAAAATAATCAAACATCAAAATGGAGATAGATTTACTTTTACTATGACCAGCTTGGAGTAAAAATATCATAAGTATTTCATATTTTATCCAAAAGGGGTGAATGAGTTGTCCAAACACATCTACACAAAATATCCTACGTGTTCTATGTTGAAAAGAAAGGCTGAATCGGTGGTCTAAGGCATCAAACATGCCAATTAAAGTTGGGTCATGGTATTGACATTCAAGGAGACAAGCACCCACCAACTTTACTATTTCACATTTAATGAGCCTTGGACTCTTGCTCTCATTTGGCCTATAAATAGATGTGTTGTATAAGCTTTGTAGTATGCAAGAGTGTAGAGAATTCTTCATTTGTAAAATAAATATTGTGTGTGTGAGAATAAAAGTTTGAGTGTGCAAGTTTCTCAAGTTCAAGTATGAAATTTCTTTTATCTTTATTCTTGAGTTTCATGTTAATGGAAAGCTAAATCTATTTATGTCAAGGTGAAAAGGTTTCATTGTTGGTCAAGTAAGATTGTTTATATTTTGTATATTCTTTTCTTTTCTATTTTTATTTTTACTAATTGATCTTTATTTGTAGGTATAATTTTGGATGATTTGTTGTTATCTATTTACATCAAATGCTTGGTACCTTGAATGTGGTTACCTTGATTTGTTGTCAAATATGATACAATAAATACTACAATAATTATATACTATAAATATATGTATCTATTTATAATAAAGTCATATATATTATTTAGACGATAGCGTGACACTGTCGGTTGTTCTAAATAATATATTGTGATTTGAACTAACATTTACTTTCTCGCATCTAACTTTTACTTTATCGCAACTAACATTTACTTTTCCGCAACTAACATTTACTTTCTCGCATATAACATTTACTTTTCCGCAACTAACATTTACTTTATCGCATCTAACATAAAATCATATATTTTATTTTGACGATAGCGTGGCTCTGCCGGTTGTTCTAAATGAAATATTGTGATTTGATCTAACATTTACTTTTATGTCAATTTATATTTATGCATTTATATATATTATGGGTACCATGTATTAAATATCGACTGATATTAATATAGTGGGAACTATATTATATGATATACTTGTTTAAATATTTCATTGTTCTTTTATGTTTATTCTTATTTTAGTTTCTTTTATTTATTTTTATTAAACAATCTTAAATAAACCAACAATGAACCTTTGAAACCTTGACAATTTTATAATTTGTGTATTTGAAGTTTTATAATAATATTTTTATCTATAATATATTATTGCTAAAATTAAACTTACAACATCCTCTCCGTGGATCGATCTCGTACTCACGAGTATATTACTTGCAGACAACCTACACTTGGGTGAATTACAATTTAAGTTGTAGCAATCTCACATTATATAACTGAAGAAGGAAACTCGGAATTCGTAATTGAAAATGAACTCGAATGAGCTCTATTTATAGACCCCAAAATCGGTCAAGTTCGGGTCCTCCGAACTTGGGTTCGGATCGTCTGATCCAGATCAATGCTTGCATGCAGAACACGTCAAGTTCAAAAAATCCGATCGCGAGTTCGGACCGTCCGAAGTGCTTTATGTCTGACACTTGTCAAAATCCATGGTTGAGTAATCCTGCCTGGCTGTCCTGAAGGAGTTCGGACCGTCCGATCGCCCCTTAACTCCAAAGTCAACAAGGCATAATCGGAGCCCCCAAACTTCTGACTTCGGATCGTCCAAAGTCCTCTTCGGACCGTATGAACTGGCCCAAACATTGGAAGCCCAATTCTTAGTTCTGAAGTCCGATTCAGCCTTGGAATTCGTTAATTACTAACCCTTAGATATGTTTAACATATTATTATCTTAAAATGGAATCTGGGGTACTACAAAAATGGCCTCACAAGCTTTGGTCCAGACAAAAGGCGCATTCTTCTGAGTTAGATGAGTAATAGGCTTTGCAATACTAGAGAATCCTTCGATAAATCTACGATAATAACCAGCTAAGCCCATAAAACTTTGAATCTCGGGCACAAATGTCGGTCTAGGACAATTCATTACTACCTCAATCTTGCTAGGTTCAACAGAAATCTCATCTCCAAAGATAATATGACTGAGAAAGACAACTCGATCTAACCAAAATTCACACTTCGACAGTTTAGCAAAAAAATGTTCAGCACGCAACGTCTGCAAAATGATTCTCAAGTGCTCTGCATGATCGGTACGATTCTTGGAATAGATAAGAATATCATCAATAAAAATAATCACAAATTCATCCAAATACTTCTGAAAGACTCGGTTCATAAGATCCATAAATACGACCCAAGAATTTTTCAATCTAAACGACATGACTATAAATTCAAAATGGCTATAGCTCATTCTGAATGTGGTCTTAGAAACATCTTCCTCTCGGACTCTCAGCTGATGATATCCTGATCTCAGATCGATCTTTGAATAAACAGATGAACCCTGAAATGGGTCAAACAAATCATCTATTCAAAGCAATTTATATTTATTCTTTACAGTTTCTTTGTTCAATTGACGATAATCAGTACAGAGTCGCATGGATCCATCTTTCTTTCTCACAAAAAGAACTGGAGTGCCCCAAGGTGAAACACTAGGTCTGATCAAATCCTCGAGTTGTTCTTTCAATTATTTCAGTTCAACAGGTTCCATTCGATAAGGAGCTTTCGATATAGGTTGAGTACCTGACATCAACTCCATGCTGAACTCGATCTCTTGAATTGGAGGAAATCGAAGAATCTCATCTGGAAAGACATCAGCAAACTCTCTAACCACTGGTATATCAACCAATTCAGGGCTAAATTTCAGTACATCAACTGCATATACTAAGAATCCTTCTGCACCTTTCTGTAAAAAATCGGTCATCGACAAAACATATATCAAAGGAATCCTGGATCGAGAACCCTTACCGAAAAAATTCCATTCATCCGCCATTACTGTTGTGAATCTGACCACTTTTTGGAAACAATCTATGATAGCCCTGTACTTGGTTAAAGCATCTATACTAATAATACAATCAAAATATGATAATCCAAGTACAATACAGTCTAGTTCAATCACATTCTCCTCAAATCGAAGTTCACAGTTTTGGACTAATCTCACAGAAACAATTCCTCCACCCAAAGGTGAAGTAATAGCAACTATAACAGGAAAAGGCTCAGAAGGCAAAGAATGCATAACAAATTTTTCAGAGATAAAGAAATGGGATGCCCCAGTATCTATCAACACATACGCAGGATAACTCGAGAGGAAACAATTACCTACTATGACATCATTGGGTGCTCCTTGAGCCTAATCTTCAGTGAGTGCAAAGACTTGTGCTTGTTTTCTCGGAGGTTGGTTCACATTTTGGTTACCTCCTTGTCGATTCTATTTTTGTGGTTGAAAAGAGTGAACTGCAGAAGCCTGCCTTTCGGGCTGAGATAACTGTCTCGAAGAACTTCCACTCTGAGATTGCTCGAAACCACACTGAAGACACACTCTGGCAAAGTGTCCAGTCTGATGACAGATACGGCAGCGTCCAAAGATTCCTCTACAATGCTCACTGAGATGGCAACCTCCACACTTGCTGCAAGACATACTTGAAGAACCAAAACTCTGTCCAAAACCAAACTGCCTCGAGCCACTGGAACTAGAATAACTGCTCCCTGGCTTCTTGAATTGCTTCCCCTTCGGTAAAAAATGATCTCTTCTGCTACTGCCACTGCTTCCTCCCTCATATCTCGGTGAGTGATTCTGAAACTGAGAAGTCTGATTCTTAAACTGTCTCAGTTGCTGAGATACAAGCTGATCTCCTTGTTGTTTCATCAAACCTGCTTTGGCTCCTTTGGCTTGATTCATCGCATCAAAAAAATTATCGGGCCTTAAAGTATTTATGTAATGCCCCAAAATTAGCTTATTAGAGATTATAGGAGATTCGGATTGATAATCGGAGATTAGGAAATTTAAGGATTTAATTGTTATGCAATAAGGGACTGAATTGCAATGTTTGAAGAATTTAGGGACTAAAGTGAAAATCTTGACTTTAATAGATATTTATAAGCACTTTGACTTCTTCTTCCTCATTCTCTCATCCTTCCTCATGCCTTATTCTTCTCCAAACCTCCATGGACGCCCCTTTGAGCTTTTTGATTTCCTTTCGAGCTCGATCCGTCTGGTAGAATTCAATTTGAAGACAGATTAGCGATCACGGTTGCGAGAGCTCCGTTCTACAGTAAGTTTTTCTTCGATCCAATATACTTCAATTTTTGTATGCCGTTAGAATTTGATGAAATTTGGATATGTTGTTCTTGAGCTAAGATAGATCGTTTATTTGAATTCGGATCGAAAAACAAACATCATTCGGATTTGTTATACTTTTTGTAAGTATATTCGAAAATGTGGGTTTGTAGATTTTTTGGATTTTTATTGGATATTTTGTTGATGTTGGAAGTTGTTTTGGATCGATTTATTGTTGTATGTGGTTTTCGGTTGATCAAATTATAGCCGTTATGCCGCCGGTTTGAGATTTTGGTTTTTAGGAGTTGGAATTAAGTTTTTGAATTAATTTGAATTGGATGGATTGATATTGGATTGTTTTATATATCGGTACAGATTTGGCTGAAGATTGTGGAGTTCAGAATTCGTAGAGTTCGAATCATCATAGAGTTGATTGAGGTTTGTTATTGAGTTACCTTCATCGTTGAATTACGATTAAAATAGAATTTTGATTTGGAATTCTTTTTGTGTAGCTTGATCGAGATTGGAAGCTAGTTCGAACCAAAGAAGAGGTATAAGACAACATTAGATGCAATAGGACGATTAACTCAAATCCGGATTGGTTCGAGTGTCCTAGAAGAATCACATACATTCATGTCACTTGAATTATATGTTTGATTGTTTTTTGAATAGCACTTGCATTCATATTGAGCTTATTATGTTGTTTTTAGAGGGCACAGAAGGCCCAGGATAATTAGACTTTCTGGGGATTATAGTCGAGTGGAATTGGTGAGGGAATTACTACCATTTGTCGATCAACTCTTTGTAGATGCCCCAAAGTCTAGAGGATTGAAATATGCACCTTCCACCTCGATCGGGAGAGTCGGTGAGTTGTGTGATATTTTGTCCTCGGGATCCCAAAAAGAGCAGAGAACCGTTTCCTTTGATTATCAGATATGAGAATCCGATTTAAAGACATGCATTGCATTTTATTGCATTTCAAATGGAGTTATTGATATACTACTTGACTTGTTTGTCTTGTTTTTATGTATATCGAGATTTGATATATTACATGAATTTTATGTTATGTCTCTTTTTTGGAAATATTATTCTCACCGGATTATCCGGCTGTTATCTTGTATTTGAATGTGTTCTTGGCAACAAGTGGGGCAGGACCAAGTCAGAGGCAGCATGACTAGATTGGGATTGTGATGATAGAAGTGAGGACTTGCTTTAGAGTCGATTAGCATGTTGAACTCGTCTCATTTTAAGTTTGTATAACTTCTATTCGAAGCATGATAGACTTTGAACTTTTGTTATATGTTGTAGAATCGAATATTATGAAAGTATGTTGGAGTTTGTATGTAATTTCAGCATGTTGGATCATTTTATTGCTTTAAATTTGACATGTGTTAAGTTGAAGGTATTGTGTTACCTTGAGTTGATGAAGTGCAGACTTTTATTTTTGAGACAGATAAATTCTCGCTCGATCGGTAATAAATCATGGATCGAGCGAGCATGTTGTTTTCACAAAACTTTTTGGGCAGAGAAAATTTGGCTCGATCCGTCAAACTTGACGGATCGAGCGGGCACTATTCATGCTACTTTAAAAAATAAAAAAAAATTGGCTTTTTTCCTTGTCCATCCTTGGATTGTTGTACGTCTATGTTATTTATTTCTTTTATTAAATATTTTATACCGAGGTCCTCACTTTAACTGGTATCAGAGAGATAAGATCTTGGATTGAATTAGAGTGAGCGGGGTAGATCAAGTTCTCATGATTTGAATTCTCGCATGTGATTGAGTTATTTAAATGAGTATTTAAATATCATGCGAGGATGATTTATTACTCCATGAACTATTTGAATTACATTATTGTGTGATTTAAATATTAAAGCATGAGATATTAGAATTGCATATTTGAATATTTCTGAGATGGAATGAAATCTTTATAAACGGAGATTAGGGACACGAGATTATTGAGAATGAGATATATGTTCCCTAATTCTATTGAATTTGAGATATGTTTCCTCGATGAATTTTTTATCAGGAAACATTCAGAAGAGCGAACCCTGAACGAACAGTTTTTGTTCTGCGACTGAAAGAATGGATGTCACTCCCACACCGATGGAAGCACTTTTGATGAGGTTTCAGTCGTTCAACCCACCGACTCTGAAGAGTAATGAGAATGTTATGGATTGCGAGAATTGGATAGAAGAAATCGATCAGTTGTTTGATTTCTCTTGACTATACCGGTGAACGTCAAATTCGGTTAGTAGTGTACCAAATTCAGGGGATGGCCAAAGGTTGGTGGATTTCAAGGAAGAGAGCCTTGGAAAATCAAGGTACGGTTGTTTCTTGGAGTTTATTTAAATCTGAATTTCTTCGACAGATCGTGTTCCAGAAATCGACCGGATATAGAGGAAGTACCACAATGGATCATTTGCAACCAAGAGGTAAGCAATTCAAGAAGTCTGGGAGCAGTTCTTCTAGCTCCAGTGGATCGAGACAATTTGGTTCAGGACAAAGTTCTGCATCATCTGGAGTATTTTGCAATAATTGTGGAGGTCGACACCTCACTGAGCATTGTCTGAAAATTTATGGTAGTTGCAATATCTGTCATCAGACCGAACACTACACGAGGAGATGCCCTCAGCGTGATACCGCTAGATCTCGGTCAGAGAATTCTTTTGGACCGATGATTCAGCAGGGGCGGAAAACTTCTGTGGTTTATTCCTTTCAGCCGCCGTAGCAGATTCAACTAGGATGTTATACGAGTATGAATCAACCTCCGATTCAACATACTTTAGTTTTTCCTCTTAATGAGGATTCGCAGACTCGGGCTGCACATGGAGATGATATGACAGGTAACATTCGAATTTTTGGTTTTTCTCTCTTTTGTTGATAGGTATTGATGCATTCCCTATTTGAGATTTTGGATTACTATAGACGCAATTCATTGATTTAATGGGATTAAGATTGGACTGGATAGTATGGTACTAGGGTTATCAGATTTTGATTTTATTATCAGGTGAACTGTTTTAACCAAGAACAGGGCAACCGCGGAATATTGCAGAAATTTTTCTGATTCAAACTCGAGTCGATAGACAAGTGGGAATCCTCTAGTAAGAATTCTCGATTCAAGGAATTCTTTGGTATTTGTTATGTAGATGAACCCTTTATTACAAAATTTTGCGGAGGAATTATTGATGCTGCAGTTGATGTCCTGAATTGTAACCCTAATTGGTCGATATAACAGTGGTTACAGAGTGTGCCGACGTTGATCCGGATGAGATCCGCGGATTGCCTCTGATTCGTCAGATCGAAGATAACTCTGAATTGAGATCAGGACATCGCAGTTGAGAATTGAGAGGAAGTGTTCCTTAGACCTCACTCAGATTGAGTGTTCATTAATTTAGAACCGAATATTTCAGAGGTATTTAGTTGAATTCGTAACTACTCTTATCGACAATCTTCTTGTCCTGTCGGAACGAGAATCATACTAATCATGCAGAGCATCTAAGAATTATCGTACAGATTTGCGGGCCGAGCAGTTGCATTCTATTCTATCGACGTCTGATTTCTGATGGGATCGAGTTATCTTTCCTCGATCATTTCATCTGGAGATGGAAATTTCTGTTGATCACCTCAGGCCTGGAGTTGATATGAGTCGATCTAGATCGACGTCCTTACCTGAGATTTGAATATTATGGGTTTCTATCGCATATTTATTGAGTAATTCTTATCATTTGTGAAGCCGATTACTCTACAGAATATGTTCTTCTGTCTGGATTTAATCTTATTAGATCAGTTCTGATTGATTGAAGAAGAGATTGATCAGCTCTTCATTATTCTTTTATTTTCTTTTGTATTGATGACCTTAAGGTACTTTGCACTTTTTCTTATTTAGGTTTGAGGTATATTCTTGTTCAGAAGAATCACTTATAGCATGAGCATCAAGGCAGCTGAAGACGCTCGAGACTCAATGTCTGATTCTGGACTTTGAGCTCGCAGCGATCTTATTGATTAGAAGATCTGGAATCTATTTTCTTATGAGGAGATTTCCGTAATCTTTCCTGATATTGGAAGCTGTAGTACTGGTTTTTCCGTACATACTGAGTATGAAAAATAGAAGATGATTAGAGGTACCGAGGAATTTCTGATTGGAAATCCATTCTATCCGGAGAGATTGTATGCAGCAGCTGATGCTCTGTGCCAAAAGATCTGTTCTTATTTTATCTACTATCGGCAGTCTCCTTGATTGATGAATTCGGCACTTCCGGTTTAGAATTCAAAGAAGATAGGAGGTCTATCATAACTTTGCTTCGAGACGAATCAGAATTGATTTAGAAGATCAAGATCGTTCAGAGATTTGATTCGATTGACAGAATTCGATGAAGAAAAGTCAGAACTGAACCAGTCTGAGATTCAGTTTGGTGTTAATGCTTTATTGTGATTAAGCATATTTTTGTGCCAGATAATTCTGATGGTGACAGCGAATCTTGAGATTGTCACATTGCGGTCTATTCAGTATTCTTTCAGAGGATCGAAAGGTATACGATAATTTAAGAGTCACTTATATTAGAAGAAGATGAAGAACGATGTTCTAAGTATGTATCCCGTTTTTGTAAACTGTAAACAGTTGAAAGCAGAGAAAGAACAACCCGATGATATGTTGTACATTTTACTCTGGTTTAGAATGGGATAGAGATCACGTTTTGATGGATTCTTCATGAGACTACTATGATTAGTCTGAGTTTGAGTTGCTATCTGATTATGATTGATCGATTGATGAAATCTGCTATTGTTTTCCGTACAGAATAATTCTCAGACATGTTCAGATGATGGATATTCTGTCAGAACTTTTGTTGGATTTTCTGATTACCAAATTTAGGTCATTTCAGATAGAGATCTTTGTTATACCTTTATTTTGGCATAGTATTCGAAGAGACTTTGTTATTCAATTACCTCTGAGTACAGTTGTTGTCCTCAGAACGACGGACAGTCAAAACAGACGATTTGGATTTAGAGGCTTTTCCGAGCTGTATTGTTGGACCGGCCAAATATCTGTATAGCTCGATTGGGCTAGGTGAGGGTGAGCGATCCATGCCATCTCTTATGCTCAATTTATTTTACCAAACTTGGTAAATCATGGTACCGATCCTGAAGGTCCATGGTTCGAATTAGAGGAAGATATGAGACTCCTTGATCCTGGGTGACGAAGATCAGGGGCATGGTGCTTGACTCTTGCACTAGTTGACGAGTGTTGCTAACTCCTTTGAAGTTCTTGCACAACAACAGCTGTCAGATAATTATCTGAATGACATATTTTGATGAGTTGTACGAATAGAGATGAAAATTTCAATTGAATTGAGATGATTTTTTTGAGTCACCTAATTTGGGACCAGTTTTGTTTTGAGATTTATGAACAGATGAAGATTATCTGTCGAGAATCAAGATGACTTGGACTAAACAGTCAAAGTATACAAATGTTAGATGCAGAATTTCGTATTTTTGATTGGAAAGATCAAATTTTTTGAAGATTTTGACTTTTAGAGGATTCGTCAGACATGAGAAGAGAGAGAAATTGTCTTTGAGATTGATTGAAGCTCACTAGATTCTGAAGAATATAGGCGATCTTACCTTTAGATGTGTGTTTATTCCGTCTCTTTCTGGTATCCTCGAGTTGTTTTTCCGTATTTCGTTGCGGTCTATCACCAGATACTTGCTGCTGAATTACCAGACCAAATTTTCTTTTGCTCTTTAGCTGATGAGATCGGAATTCGACGAGATACCAAATTGTCTGAGACGGCTGATGCAGAGTTTTGATCGAACAAAAGACCAGTTCCAAAACAAACCGATTCAGTTTGTGTTAGTACAGTTGAGCCGTTATGGATTTGAAGAAGAGATTTTGGAAACAAAGTCCGATTTGAGACAGCATTTTCTGGACTTATTTTGAGAGAAGAATTCTTTTCCAGTTTTGGATTTTATCTATTATCTTTTGAGATGGAACCGTATTCGATTTCCAGGATGACATCAATTCTTAGAGGGGAAGAATTGTAACGCCCAAAAATTAGCATATTCAAGATTATATGAGATTTGGATTGATAATCGGAGATTAGGAAGTTTGAGAATTTAATTGTTATTCGATAAGGGACTGAATTGCATTGTTTGAATAATTTAGGGACAAAATTGAAAATATTGACTTTAATAGATATTTATAAGCACTTTGACTTCTTCTTCCTCATTATCTCATCCTTCTCCACGCCTTCTTCTTCTCCAAACAACCATGGAAGCTCCTTTAAGCTTTCTGATTTCCTTTTGAGCTCGATCCGTCCGATAGAAATTCAATCTGAAGACAGATTAGTGATCACGGCTGCAAGAGCTCCATTCGACAATAAGTTTTTCTTCGATCCAATATACTTTTATTTTTGGATGCTGTTAGAATTTGATGAAATTCGGATATGTTGTTCTTGAGATAAGATAGATCGTTTATTTTAAGTCGGATCAAAAAAAGAACGTCGTTCGGATTTGTTATAATTTTTGGAATTATATTAAATGTTGGTTTGTAGATTTTTTGGATTTTGGATTTTTATTGGATATTTTGTTGATGTTGGAAATTGTTTTGGATCGATTTATTGCTGTCTTTGGTTTTCGGTTGATTAAATTATGGTCATTATGCCGCCGGTTTGAGATTTCGGATTTTAAGAGTTGGAATTAAGTTTTTTAATTAATTTGAATTGGATGGATTGATATTGGATAGTTTTATATCTTCGTACAGATTTGGCTGAGGATTGTGGAGTGCAAAGTTTGTAGAGTTCGAATCATCGTAGAGTTGATCGAGGTTTGGTATTGAGTTACCTTCATCGTTGAATTAAGATTGGAATAGACTTTTTATTTGTAATTCTTGTTGTGTAGCTTGATCGAGATTGGAAGTTACTGCGAACCAAAGAAGAGGTATAAGACTACATTGGATGGAATAGGACGATTGACTCGAATCCGGATTGATTCGAGTGTCCTAGAGGAATCACATACTTGCATGTCACTTGAATTATATGTTTGATTGTTTTCTGAGTTGCACTTGCTTTCATATTGAGGTTATTATGTTGTTTTTTGAGGGCACAGAAGGCCCAGGAGAATTAGACGTTCTAGAGATTATAGTCGAGTGTTGGTGGGCGAATTACTACCATTTGTCGATCAACTCTCTGTAGATGCCCCAGAGTCGAGAGGATTGAAATATGCACATTTCACCTCGATCGGGAGAGTCGGTGAGTTGTGTGATATTTTGTCCTCAAGATCCCAAAAAGAGCATAGAACCGTTTCCTTTGATTATCAGATATGAGAAACCGATTTAAAGACTTGCATTTCATTTTATTGCATTTCAAATGGAGTTATTGATATACTACTTAACTTGTTTGTCTTGTTTTTATGTATATCAGGATTTGATATATTACATGAATTTTATGTTATGTCTCTTTTCTGGGAATATTATTCTCATCGGATTATCCGGCTGTTGTCTTGTCTTTGTATGTGTTCTTGGCAACAGGTGGGGCAGGACCAAGTCAGAGGCAGCATGACTAGATTGGGATTGTGATGATAGAAGTGAGGACTAGGGTTAGAGTTTATTAGCATGTTGAACTCGTCTCATTTTAAGTTTGTATAACTTCTATTCAAAGCATGTTAGACTTTGAAGTTTTGTTATATGTCGTAGAATCGAATATTATGAAAGTATGTTGGAGTTTGTATGTAATTTTAGCATGTTGGATCGTTGTATTGCTTTAGATTTGACATGTGTTAAGTTGAAGGTATTGTGTTACCTTGAGTTGATGAAGTGCAGACTTTTATTTTTGAGACAGAGAAATTCTCGCTTGATCGGTAATAAATTACGGATCGAGCAAGCGTGTTGTTTTCACAAAACTTTTTAGGCAGAGAAAATCTGGCTCGATCCGTCAAACTTGACGTATCAAGCGGGCAGTATTCATGCTACAGTAAAAAAATTAAAATTTGGCTTTTCGCCTTGTCCTTCCTTGGATGTTTGTACGTCTACGTTATTTATTTCTTTTATTAAATATTTAAAACCGAGGTCCTCACAATTTACCAACATAAAAACATTGGGATTCAAGCCTTTGATGAATTGATCAGTTTTTGCTTCCTCGTTCTCAGGAATATGTTGTGCAAATCTCAACAGACTCGAGAACTTAGCCACGTACTCCTCTATATTCAAATTCCCTTGCCACAAGGTAGCAAACTCAGCCCCTCTATATTTTTCATACGAGACTGGAAAGAAGTTCTGATAAAATTCAGATTTAAACAAACTCCACGAAATAGTTGTACCTCGGTTTTTTAGAGCTTTATTCGTCATAATACATCAAATTTTCACAATTTCGTGCATTTGATGAACAACTAACCGGATTCGACGATCATCAGTGTATTCAAGGGAGTCAAACAGCTGATCGATGTCTTCCAACCAACTTTCACAATCAACTGCATTTTCTGTTCCCTTCAGAGTCGGTGGTTTGGAAGAATGATGTAGTCTACACTGATGCTTCTCTCCAGGGTTTGGGGTGCGTGTTGACTCAGAATGGCCACGTGATCGCGTATGCTTCCAGACAATTGAAAACTCAAGAGGAGAACTATCCCGTACATGATCTAGAGCTTGCAGCCATTGTCTTTGCTCTGAAGATATGGCGTCACTATTTGTACGGAGAAAGATTCGAGATCTTCACCGATCATAAGAGTTTGAAGTATCTGTTCACTCAGGCTGAGTTGAACATGCGACAGCGTTGTTGGATGGATCTGTTGAAAGATTATGATTGTGAGATCAAGTACCATCCAGGTTCATCGAACCCCGTTACTAATGCACTTAGTCACAAGGTCTATGTGAGTTCCCTTGGTACCAGTTCAGTTTCGAAGGTAGTGGAGGAATGTTGTTCTTTTGGATTCATGTTCCGTCATAAGAAAGAACAGCAAGGGATTCGTGTTTCTTCTGTGCTTGCAGAGCCATCATTGTATCGACAAATCCGGGAAGCTCAGAATTTTGATCTGAGGACTCAGAAGTTAGCCCGTTTGGCTAAGAGTTGTAATACTTCTGGTTTCCATGTGCAAGGAGACGATCTGTTGTGTCTTTCTGGTAGAGTAGTGGTACCCGAGGATTATTCTTTGAGGGACGAGATCTTATCACAAGCTCACCGCAGTAGATTTTCTTTACATCCAGGCAGCATAAAGATGTATAAGGATCTTTGCACTTGATTTTGGTGGAAAGGGATGAAGCACAATGTCTATCAGTTTGTATCCCGATGCCTTGTGTGTCAGCAAGTCAAGGCAGAGTTTAGATGATCCGGAGGGTTACTTCACAGCTTAGAGATTCCTGAGTGGAAGTGGGAGCATGTGACGATGGATTTTTTCACCCACTTGCCTATGTCTTCCAAGAATTGTAATGCTATTTGGGTTGTCATGGATTGATTATCTAAGTCAACACATTTTCTTCCCTATAACCGAGACTATACCTTTGATAGGATGACGCAATTGTATGTGCGGGAGATCGTTCAATTGCATGGCATCCCGTTGAGCATTGTCAGTGATAGAGATCCGAGATTTACCTCGAGATTCTGGGGTAGTTTTCAGCGAGCCCTTGGTACTACTTTGAGCTTGAGTACGGCTTATCATCCAGAGATGGATGGACAGTCCGAGCGTACTATTTGTACTTTAGAGGATATGCTTCGCGCGGCAGTGATGGATTTTGGTCCAGCGTGGCATGTTCATTTACCATTGGTGGAATTCTCTTACAACAATAGTTTCCATCGCAGCATTGACATGGCACCATTTGAGGCTCTTTATGGACATCGTTGTCGTACACCTCTGTTTTGGGATGAGTTTGGCGAGCGTTAGGTTGAGGGTCCTCGATGATTCAGTAGATGAATGATGCAGTGGAGTTGATCCGACACAGGATTAAGGCGGCCCAGGATCGACAATCTAGTTACGCGAACACTCACCGGAGGTCGTTACACTTCGAGGTAGGAGAGCATGTATTCTTGCGTGTGTCACCTTTCGGGAAGGTGATGAGGTTTGGTCGCAAGGGTAAACTGACACCGAGATTTATTGGTCCTTTTGAAATTCTCGAGAAGGTTCGGGACGTGGCTTATCGTTTAGCATTGCCACCAGATCTTTTGGGGATCCATGATGTGTTCCACGTGTCCTTGTTGAGACAGTACGTGGCGGATGAGTCGCATATTTTGCATCCGACCGAGGTAAAATTAGATCAGGATCTTTCATATGTGGAGAGACCCCTACGGATTCTAGACAGGAAGTACAAGGTACTTCGTAACAAGCGCATACCGTTGGTGATGGTACAGTGGCAGCGCAGAAGTACAGAGTAAGCTACTTGGGAGTTAGAGAGCCGGATGCGAGCCAAGCACCCCGAGTTATTTTGAGATTTTGTACTTCTTTGTATCAAGTTTGTACTTGTTCAGTTGTAATAAAGAACATTCGTGTTAAGTTCTGTACTTTTCCTCTGACTTTAATTTCGAGGACGAAATTTCTTATGTGGGGGAGAATGTAGTGACCCATATCCAGAATTAATGATTAATGAGTAATAAATCGTGTGATCATGAATTGATTTAGTAAAACATGATTAAATGGTTTCCAAAAGGGTCTAAATTGTCCAAAAATGGATCCAGAACACTCGAAAATGGCCAGGAAGGTTTTGAGAGTTTGGAGGGTTCGGAGGCTCCGAACCAGGTTAGGAGGCTCCGAACAGGTTCGTAGGATCCGAACTCGGATCGGAGGCTCCGAAGATAATGCGTCATTGGTAAAATCATTGATGGGACATCGGGGGATCTGAAGTCAGGATCGGAGGCACCAAAGTCAGGAACGGAGGATCTGAACCAGTAAGGAGGGTCCGAAGTCGAATTCGGAGGCTCCAAACTTCGCCTATAAATAGAGGACCGAGATTTCATTTTCAAGTGCACCTCTCCTCTCTTCTCTCTCGATTCCTTAGCCTTCTAACTTAGATCTAGGGAGATCTAGGTGTCCTATGGGGAATCCGGAAGTGGCATAGCGATCCAAGCATCGTAGCGGAGCTGTGGCCTAGTTTTGAAACAAGCGACAGCAAAGGGCTAACGACGGAAGCAAGTATAGCTTTGGCTTCCTAAAAATATTTAGGAGTATAGAATAGTTTAGTTAAGGCTTTTAGAGCTTAATTATTGATGCATGGGTAACTGCATTATAGTAGCAGTAGACTGGACTAGTAGGCGTGGGATCTAGACCGTTGGTGCTAAGAATTGCCTGCAATTGGTAGAGGTACATAAGTAGTGACCGAGATAGCCAGCATGATATATTTGCATGTATGTTGCATGAGTATGTGCTATATGTTTTATTATGTTGTGTGTTTTTACCGCCTTAGCACATGCATGATTTTACGTATGACTGCATTCTATGGGATGTGAGTCATTGGCAGTCTCCATAGGGAACAGTGATCTCATGTTGGACTCGAGTAAGGTATGACAGTTTCGATATGGTACTTGTATCCTGTTTTGGATTCGGGTCAGGATGGGATCGGCTCAGCCCTGATATAGAATATACGAGTACTCCGCGGAGTCGCCCTCTAGCCGGTACTGTATATTCCTGGCGCCTTGAGCAAGTGTTTTACCTGAGATTTTAAATCATCTGTATGCGCATATTTGCACATATATCATTGCTTCCGTATTGAGTGTTGTCGCTCACGCCCCTGTGTTTGGTATTTGTGGTATACCTTGTGACGGGGCTGGTTTGAGGCTGGACGGTCCGGGCGGCTCTCAGCAGGGTTGAGGATCCGAGAGAGCAAGGCTTAGAGGGTAGGGATTTGTTACCCTGAACCTTCGATTTGGTTGTATAAGAGTATTTATATACTTTTGTTATCATCGGTTGTATTATGCCGATTGGATTTGTTTTACTTTAAATTATCCGCTCCTTACGTTTTATGTATTTAATGCATGCGGTTTATTTAAACTCTGATTAGGTAGTGGATCCGGGTAGGGCCGCTACAGATCGCCCCATCGACCGCCGCCTCCGCTATCGTGGCTCTCATCGTAATCTACCATCTGTTACACAATAACAGATAATAACTTAATCCGCTTTACGTAATTCCCAGTTCAATGCGCTCTGATACCAAAAAGTGTAGTGACCCAACTCGGATCCACTATCTAATCAGAGTTATAATAAAGCGCATGAAATAATACTTAAAGTGTAAGGAGCGGATAATTTAAAATACAACAAATCCAATTGGCAGAATACAACCGACGTTAACATAACTGTATAAATACGATTATACAACCAAATCGAAGGTTCAGGGTAAACAAATCTCTACCCTCTAAAACCTCACGCCCTCGGATCCTCAATCCTGTTGAGAGCCTCCTGGACCGTCCAGACTCAAACCTGCCCCACCACAAGGTACACCACAATACCCAAACACATGGGCGTGAGCGACTACACTCAATACATAAGAAATGATATAAGTACAAATATGCGCACACATATAATTTAAAATCCTAGGTAAAACACTGCTCAAGGCGCCATGAATATACAGTAGCGGCTAGAGAACGACTACGCGGGGTACTCATATATTCTATATCAGGGTTGAGCCAACCCCATCCTGACACAAATCAAAAATAGGATACAAGTCCCATATGGAAACTGTCATACATGACTCGAATCCAACATGAGATCACTGTTCCCTATGAAGACTGCCAATGACTGACATCTCACGGAATGCAGTCATACATAAAATCATGCATGTGCTAAGGCGGTAAAAACACACAACATAATAAAACATATAGCACATACTCATGCAACATACATGCATATATATCATGTCGGCTATGTCGGTCACTACTTATGTACCTCTAACAATTGCAGGCAATTCTTAGCACCAACGGTCTAGATCCCACGCCTACTAGTCCAGTCTACTGCTACTACAATGCAGTAACCCATGCATCAATAATTAAGCCCTAAAAGCCTTAACTAAACTATTCTATACTCCTAAATATTTTTAGGAATTCAAAACTATACATGCGTCCGTCGTTAGCCCTTTGTTTTCGCTTGCCTCAAAACTAGGCCACAGCTCCGCTACGACGCCTGGATCGCTATGACACTTTTGTATTCCCCATAGGACGCCTAGATCTCCCTAGATCTGAGTTAGAAGGCCTAGGAATCGAGAGAGAAGAGAGGAGAGGTGCGAGTGAAAATGAATTTCGCCTCCCCTATTTATAGCCACAGTTCAGAGCCTCCAAACTCGACTTCGGACCCTCCAAACTAGTTCGGATCCTCCGTTCCTGACTTTGGAGCCTCCGTTCTTGTTCGGAGCCTCCAATCCTGACTTCAGATCCTCCGAAGTCCCATCAGTGACCTCACCCATGACGTAATATCTTTGGTGCCTCCAATCAGAGTTCGGATCCTCCGAACCCATTCGGAGCCTCCTAACCCTCCGAACTCTCGGAACCTTCCCGGCCATTTTCAAGTTTTTGGATCCATTTTTGGACTCCTTAGACCCTTTTGGAAACCCCTTAATAATGTTTTACTAAATCTAAATATAATCACACGATTAATTACTCATTAATTAGTAATTCTGGATATGGGTCACTACAAATGACATGGTCATTTTGCATCAGAACACCACCCAATCCCAACTTGGATGCATCGGTGTAAACAACATACCCTCCAAATCCTGACGATAGAGCTAGCACTGGCACATAAGTCAGACGCCTACGAAGCTCTAAGAAACTCTCTTCACATTATGATGACCATTCTAATGGTACATCTTTCAGAGTAAGTTGTGTCAAAGGCCTAGCCAAATGAGAGAAATTTGTGATGAATCGCCTATAGTAAACTGCTAGGCCAAGAAAACTGTGGATTTTCGCCGCTGACGTTGGACGTAGCCAATTCAATCAACGGAGATTCTTTCTCTGGATATCACGTCACCAAGGAATACTAATTCATAAATCCAGAATTCACATTTGTTCAGTTTCGCATAGAGCTGATTCTCCCTCAGAGTCTGTAGGACAATTCTCAAGTGTCTCGCGTGATCATTCATACTGTTTGAGCATATCAAAAAATTGTCTGTAAATACCACAACATATTTATCCAAAAGATCCCGAAATACACGGTTCATCATATCCATGAATACCGCAGGTGCGTTAGTCAACCCAAATGGCATCATTAGGAACTAATAATGCCAATACCTAGTGCGAAACGCCGTCTTAGGGATGTCTGGTTCAAGAATCCCCATCTGGTGGTAACCAGATCTTAAATAAATCTTTGAATAAACTGAAGTACCCTTCAACTGGACAAACAGATCATCAATACGAGGCAAAGGGTATTTATTCTTGATGGTTACCTGGTTTAAATGGCGGTAATCAATGCACAAGCTCATAGATCCATCATTCTTCTTGAAAAATAGAAATGGTTCTCCCAACGGAGACACAGTATGAAAGATATACCCTTTCTCCAAAAGATCCTATAGTTTTTGTTTCAACTCTCACATATCTGATGGTGCCAGACGATATGGTGCCCTAGAAATCGGGGTTGTCCCCGGCATAAGCTCAATCCCGAATTCCATCTCTCGAATCGGAGGAAAACTCGGAATCTCATCAAGGAACACATCTGTAAATTCATTGACTATTGGTATGCTCTCAAGACTTACACTACCAACGGTTGGATCTAATGCATAGATTAGGTAGTCTTTCCCTTCAGACTCTAAAGCATGACAGGCTCTCAGAGCGGATACCAATGGCGTTGGGGGTCGCGCTCCTCCTCCGTAGAAAAACCAACTGTTACAATATTTCGGATGAAAATGCACAAGTTTCTTGTAGAAATCAAGTGTCGCTCGATAAACGGTCAACACATCTATACCCAAGATGCAATCAAAGTCTTCCATGGATAGGATCATTAAATTTGTTGTCACAACATTACCCTCAAATTCTAGCGGACAACCCACCACATGTTGTTTAGCTAAGGCTGACTGACATGTCGGTGTGGAAACAAAAAATACAACTTCTAGGGGAATATAGGATAATTGGTGACTCCTTACAAAACTGTGGAAAATGAAGGAATGTGATGCACCAATATCAATAAGAACAAATGGAGTTATTCCACATATACTAAATGTATCTGCGATGATCGTCTCACTCCCTGCCAGATCCTGATCATGCCTGAGTGCAAACACTTGGCTTGGTACACTGGACTGGCTACTAAATCTTTTATTGATGGCATGGATTGTCTCTGCTGCACTGTAGCCTGGGAACCAACTCCAGATGGTTGTCTTCCTCCTGTCTGTGGGCAGTCTTTCTTGAGGTGTCCGCTCTCCCCCACAACAAAAAAAAGCTTCGGCAGCTTTGCGGCACTTGTCAGTTGGGTGATTATTCCCACTATTATTGCATTGCCCCTTATTCTGGACAAATCAATAAAAAAAACTCCCGATCCAGAACAAGTAGTAGAAGAAGAAGGCTTCTTAAAATATTGAGCACATGGCCCCAAGTTACCAAAAGCCCAAGTGGAATTCAAATTCCTACCTCACTGCAGGCTGATCTCATCTTGTCGGAAACGGTTCACCAAACCCTCGTAGGATGTTGGATAGTCAAAGACTGACACCCGATCAAAAATATTCTGGTTCAAGCCCTGTAGGAAATGGTCATACTTTGCCTCGAAACAAGAGTGCATGTGTGGACAATATGGTAAAAGCTCAAAGAATTTTTGTTGGTACTCATCCACCGTCATGTTCCCTTTCTTCAGTGATAGAAGTTCTACGGACTTGGCCTGGCGAAGAGCTGGAGGAAAATACAACTTTGTAAATGCGGTACGGAAATGAGTCCAAGTTATTGTACCTCACGTTTGCACTAGTGGAGTAGAAACATATTTCCACCATTTCCGAACACGCCACTTAATAAGGAAATTCACCGCTTCCAGACGCTCTTCCTCAGTGGTGTGTAACACTCGAAAGCAACCCTCCATGCTTTGCAACCAATCCTCTGCCACTTCAGCTGACAAGTGGTTTGGGACCCATCTGGAGGAACCTATGCATGTCAAATCGATGATGGCCCTCGTGGTGATGGTGGCGATGCTCTCGGTGGCTACCGAGGTCCTCATCATCATCTCCCCATCGATCCACATTGTCGTGACTGCTCTCGTCACCTCATTTTACCATCTACATGAAAAGATGAAATTCAACCCCAAAGGAAGGTTCTATATCCCAAAGTATTAATTTATGTTATGATACAATAAACGTAGCGACATGGACCGGAATCACCTACTAAGCAATACTTATGCTTGAAATTAAATCTGAAATAACAATAATCAGGTAATTCAGCGGAAAACATAAATCCCCAAATCTGAAACAACAGTATATGCTATTTAAGTCCCAACCATATCGAATAACAGTGTATCAAACCAAACCAGAAATAAAACCCACTAAACCAGACAACTTAGAATCTCAACGGTGCTGCTCCTCGCCTTGGGGCTCAATCCTGTCTGCGTCATCCAACCTGAGGTCTGTCCCACAGAATGGGGTGTCCAAGATGAAAACACAAGAACGTGAGCGCTAATGACCAGTATAAACCAATATGAGTATACAAACCTATATGTGCATGAAAAATGACGTGAACTGAGTGACTCGATTAATAAGAAAACTCATGCTCAGATTGGAGGAGCCAAAGTGTATAGTATCACTCGAAAGTACCCCTATGGATTACTAGTGCAACAATCGGATGTGGATTTAGAATATCTTGGAAACATCACAGCCCTCAGTGCCCAAAGGCCATGTGACTCGTTAAATCCAATCATCCACAATATAGGGAGTGGCCCAACTAAACTATGGCTATCTCGAATGAGATACGACTCAACGTGACAAATAATCATGCATCATATGAACAGTAAATACATGCATATCATGGAAGAAGGTAAAATGCAACACATAAGAATGCATACTTAACTGGATATCTCAATAAGTTATTACGTACCTCAATAGGTCAAGTATAGGTGAACCTCTTAGTATCCAAGCCTAAAATCAAGGTATATTGTATCCCTTAAATCGTTCTAAAAGCCTTAACTAATATAATAGATACTCCCAAACTACTAAAAAACTCAGAGTATCACATGTGTCCATCGACTGCCTGCTGATGAAGATGGCTCCAATCACTAACTACAACTCCGCCTCGATCCTAGTACTGCCTTGCTATCGTCTGTCCCTTGAGAAGATTCCTAGAAAGCACTAAATATAGGCTAAGAAAAATAGGTAAGCTGAGAAATTGGTAATGAGAAGTAAAAATCTCGTCCCATATATATAAGCGACGATCGGAACCACCGATCTCTCGTTCGGAGCTTTCGAATGCACTTCGGAGAATACGATCCCTCCATCGGAGATTCCGAACTCTAATCACTGAATGCTTGTCTCTGAATGGACAACTCACTGTTGTCGACATAGTTTGTATCTTTCGAAATCAGTCAAGTCTAATCACCAATCATAAAGCCCATATTTTCTTATCTAAAGGCGATCGGAATGTCAGATCTGCAGTTCGGAGCTTCTGAATTGCTCTTTGTAGCTTCCGTTACTGTCCAATAATTTGAACTACTCTGGACCATTTCTGATCGTTCTGAATCTGATTTATGATTTCTTAATTCCGAACTAGGATTCCTTAATCATGGTTTGACCCTTTTAAACATGTTTAGTCAGTTGATTAGATTAATCAAAAATGGGGTTACTATAGTTTTTTTGGTTTTTTTTAATCATACTTTATGTTTAAGTCCATCTTTAAGATCCAATGATTATCATTTATTATTCACTAAACAATCATCATGAGAAAAGTTGTGCCGACTTTGCAACTAAATGGAATTGGACATGTTATAATACCGGCTAATTGCATCAAAAACTCCCCCCCCCCCCCCCCCCCCCAAAAAAAAGGGAAAAACCAGAAGCATCTTATGTAAAATTAAGAGCGTTTTAGATCATGTGTTTTAAAAATTAGGTATTAAATCCTTATCAGAAGGGTAAATGTGTTTGATTTTGTTTAACATAAATGTGAAATGTGTTTTGAGTTTTTTACAAATGAAGGCTATACCAGCCTATTAATATTATTTATGAGTTTTATGCATTTTAGATTTTTCAAAAGGAGCTGATGCAATTAACAGTTGAAATACTAATTGTAGAATCATTTTCGTTATTTATCAAAAGTTATTACCGAGTCTAATAGTATAATTTAAATGCGTTAAAGGATGCATTAGTCTCATATTTCGATTTATCTCCAGGATACCGCAAAAATGATAGCGAATTACAATACATTTGATCAAGACTATTCTATATTGTTATACTAAGTGTTTTTTTGTATATGATGTTCATAAAATCATTTGAATTCGAAACAAAACACGTGGAATTCATTCGGAAAATACATTGAAAGTAACACACGCTGCAAGGCTATGTACATAACGCAAACCCTCTTGAATTAGCAAAACAAGCACTTATATTATTATTATTATTATTATTATTATTATTATTATTATTATTATTATTATTATTATTATAATGGGTAAAATGCCAAAGCATGGGATGCGGTCTTGAAAAGTAACAAAGTCGTTATGTGTTGATCCATAATGCATGGGATCTTTGAATATGACATTCATTTTCACCTTTTTTTTCTCATAATCAACCTCATTTTTCGTCCCATCAACTTCTAAAAATTCCATATTTTTCGATCTAATATACGTTTTCTCCCAACGTTTGCACATTCTTGGGCTAAAAATTCACTTTTTGAAGCAGTTCTTCGTTCTCAAAAAATGGCCATAATATGATGGCGTTGTTGAATTTCACTGTGTGTTGTTTGTGATATAAAGTCGGTGATGGGCATTATAAGTACGATATTGGGTTCTTTCGGGTTCGGGATCGGGCTCACGGCCGGGCTTGTGATCGGATACTATATATTCATTCTCTCTCAACCAAATGATGTGAAGGTCACTTTACTTTTTCACCATGAATCTGTGTATTTATTTGATTTACGGTTTTGCACCGGAGACACATGATTGAAATCAAATCAGTAGAAGAGCTACTACCATGTCGATATTGGCGATTCGCATTCACATAATAGCTAGGTTCTGTTATTGATAGTTAACGAGTGAGAATCGTTCCAGCTAGCTTGGAACCGCGGGGGACGGAAGCCTGCCATCTTTTCAAAGGCATGGCTAATTTGTGATACTGCAAATGATTGTGAAGTGATATATATATATATATATATATATATATATATATATATATATTTAACTTTGAGGGATTCTCCTACTAATTAATAGACCAATAACTGAAATTGAAAATTTTGAAACATACAAATCTTTACATCACAGATCTCAAGCTTATGAATCTTAGAGCTCAACGCTCCTTGAGGCTCAATATCTGTGCATTAAAGCCTGGTCCGCCCCAAATGACAATATGCTCTGCAGTGTCAAGCAACTTTGTAAATATAAAAACAAGATAATAACAAAGTTTTTTCGATATTTAAATTATACCATACTGTATTCTTCAGGATGCTTCACTTTTATAAGAAGTAGACCTTGTCTTGTGCGCGTGCCATGCGCGCATATGCTTTATCATACCCATTACCCCAATTGTTCGGGTTCACGTCATGTTGTTCTTCAGGATGCATACTTCATTTAGGCTTTATCATACCCAACATTTGCCAGTTTTGACATGTGACGGCCATAGTAACATATTCTTTCTATCATATATGAATTTTTGTTCTCAATGAACACTCTGCAGGATCCCGAGATTCGTCCTCTAACCGAGCTAGATGCTAAAACCCTCCAACAACTGCTCCCAGAGATACCTCTGTGGGTAAAAAATCCCGACTACGACAGGGTGAACATTCAACTTTACATTCATTTTGCTCATGTCCTGTTGTGGTTCACAGTTTCTACAGTTTCTAACTGCATATATGCCCTTGCAGATTGACTGGCTGAACAAATTCATAGAATATATGTGGCCTTATTTAGATAAGGTACCTTCTCGTATAAATAATGTGTTTAATTCCATGTAGTTTTCGGGTTATATTGAGGATCCTAACTTCCTCAGGCAATATGTAAGATGGCAAAGAAAATAGCAGATCCAATCATAGCAGAGCAGATCCCAAAATACAAGACCGACTCAGTAGATTTTGAAGCATTGACTTTGGGCTCCCTTCCACCGTCATTTCAAGGTTTAGCTTCACTACTCTCACTCATGCTCATCAATTTGGGAAACATGTAACGAGCCAGACTCGACTTAATGAATTCTTCATTCACTAAAAAAAAAGTCTAATCACGTCCCTCTGCCCCCAATGTGCCATTATGCATGCATATCATGTTTATTTGTTGAAGAACATTTTTGTATTCATAGGCGACTAGCAACGTCCGATTATGATCCATGAGACAGTCAACAATTTGATGGTTTGTTTCTACATGACCAAATTTGATCTCAATCGTAAATTAGTTGGATTCTTTTTTCGGGCACAAGTTAGTTAGTCCTTGTTCAGAGTATGTGTTTTCTTACCATCAAACATAAAATTGGAAACTTTAGGAATGAAAGTGTACAACACAGAAGAGAAAGAACTGATAATGGAGTTAGGCATGAAGTGGGCTGCTAATCCTAACATCCTTGTCGCTGCCAAAGCATTCGGGTTGAAAGCTACAGTCCAGGTATTGTTTCTTTGCATCGTTTTGTATTTATACCTCTTACCCACGAGGCTGCCTATGCTACACTGGAGTAGTTTTATATAAGATATACATTTGAACGTAGTATGTAAACTACACCGGGTTCATAGACAAAGCCTACCCACGATATAGTTTTTGGCCAAAAGTTGTTTCAACCAAACAATTGTGAACCTTGGTGATCAGATTTCCCTTCTCTGGCATTTCAGGTTATTGACTTGCAAGTATTTGCCAATCCTCGGATCACATTAAAGCCACTGGTTCCAAGCTTTCCTTGTTTTGCAAACATACATGTTTCTCTCATGGAGAAGGTATGTGCTACTAATTCTCTCGGGAAAAATAACAATAAAAATAAAAATTGAATACCATGTAAAAAGAGATGAAGAGATTTGCACGCGTTTTGCATGCACAACACTCGCATACGTCAAGTGAGCTATCAACTATTGAATCAAGTTCATGATATGTTGTTTTTGCCTTAAATTCTTGTTCTGTAGCCTCATGTGGACTTTGGATTAAAGCTTATTGGTGTAGATGTAATGTCCATTCCTGGACTGTACAGATTTGTCCAGGTACTGTTATTTGTCCTCTCCAGCATTTTTTCCAAGATCTTTGGTGATTTTTTCACAAATATATATGTTTCATATGCTTCCAGGAACTTATCAAAGACCAGGTTGCAAATATGTATCTATGGCCTAAAAGACTTGAAGTTCAGATCATGGATCCCGCTAAGTAAGCACAAACATATGTTTTCGAGTATGTGAAACTCTACGATTTCTAATCAGATTTTGGGATTGCTAACTGACAGAGCAATGAAGAAACCAGTAGGAATACTTAATGTGAAGGTTCTCAGAGCAATGAAGCTCAAGAAGAAAGACCTCTTAGGAGCATCTGACCCTTATGTGAAGCTAAAACTCGCGGATGACAAGCTTCCGTCCAAGAAAACAACTGTGAAACATAAAAACCTGAACCCGGAATGGAACGAGGAATTCTCTTTTGTCATCAAGGACCCTGAGGCTCAAGTTTTAAATCTCTCGGTATTTGACTGGGAACAGGTATTGGATCATGTTACTCCCTCACAATCCTTCTACAAGTCTACATGATTCGGCCATAATCGACGTATTTGTTGCACATCTATCAACCTTCATTACATCATATAGAGGGCCTTAATTGAAGAGGACTGTGTGTTTATCAAGTTGATTGCATGTGTTTAGGTTGGATCTCATGACAAGATGGGCTTGAATGTAATACCATTGAAAGATTTGACTCCAGACGAGCCAAAAGTTTTGACACTCGATCTTCTTAAAAACCTGAACCCAAATGATGCTCAGAATGAAAAATCACGAGGACAGATTGTAATCGAAGCTGAATACAAACCTTTCAAAGATAACGAGGTGCCCACCAATGTTGAAGATTCAAATGCAGTGCAGAAGGCTCCAGAAAGAACTCCAAATGAAGGAGGTTTGCTAGTCATAATATTCCATGAAGCTCAAGATTTAGAAGGGAAGAACCATACCAATCCATCAGCACGTCTACTCTTTCGAGGAGAGGAGAGAAAAACTAAGGTAAACTATGTTATGGGATTGGATATCATCAATCCAAATCTTAATATAAAATGGTTAGGTATATATCAACAACTCAGGCATTATGTAAGAATTTACACCCTACTTGGTGATGAACCATGTTATATATCCAAAGGCTCGTGCCTGTAGCCAGGAGGTTAGGATCGTAGTGATCGATTCTTAGTCATTCTTATTCTGTGAATTCGGCAGACTCTGAAGAAAAGCAGAGATCCGAGATGGGAGGAAGAGTTTCAGTTCACGCTAGATGAACCACCCACGAATGACAAGATTCATGTTGAAGTGATTAGTACTTCTAAAAGAATGGGTCTACTACACCCCAAGGTACATTCATTGATCTCTCATAACCAGTCGTGCAATCAATCTACACCCTTCGTTTAGGCAGATTGACATACTTATACTCAAATGGACGGGGTACTCGTCCCTCTGCGAGATTTGTCCACAGTACAATCAAAAGGAATATTCACGTTGTCCAACTATTTAGGATGATAATACTCAAATGAACAATATTGACTTTTTTTGTTGCCTTAGGAAACTCTGGGTTATGTGGATATACACCTATCAGATGTCATCAACAACAAGCGAATCAATGAGAGATACCATCTTATTGACTCAAAGAATGGAAGGATTCAGATTGAGATGCAATGGAGAACTGCATCTTGATGCTCTGCAACATTGCTTTCATGGCAATATAGGTTTTGTGAATAATAATATGGTGGATTTTAAGAACTAAGAATTGAGCAGCAAGGAATATTTTTAACTCTAGGGATGGCAATTTGTTTCTATTGCAGTTTTCATTGGGTAGAAAATGTTGTTTTAGAAATTGATCACTCCTTGCACTATTTTACAAAAACGGAAAGTTCATGTGAAGATGCCAGTATTGACATGCTACCTAGTGATCTCAACTTAAAAACATGAACAAATTTCATTTTGTCGAAAGCATCCAACTTTATGAATAACCATATATAACTAGCGAATTATCTAGTCCACAGAGATTTTCCTAAACCAAAATGCCAAATCCTAAACTCTAGCATTGTTACTTTGGCTGTCCTAAAATCTGTCTCAGGACAGCCTGAACTTATCCTGTATGGCCCTGATCATCTTGCTACATCATATTCACGCATTGTTTCAAATCCAATTAGAACCGCAAGTCCATGATTCAATAAACACCCCTGAATGCAATACATACCCCTCCAGAAACTCTTCAAAAGTCTTTTTTAGTAAGCATTGCCAAAGTTAACTTCCCAGGGATGTTAGAGTAACTATGCCGTGTGCATTAGTGCCTAGAAATTCAACCTGTAAATTCGTCTCCAAATAGCAGATAGCAACTTGAAGATAATACAGGCAATTGGTACATATTTTGCAACAAGCTAAGTAACACCACCAAAAGGTAGACCAGAATAATAGAAATTATATCACATAATACTTATTCTGAAATTTCGAATTCGGATTATTATTTACACACGAGAAACCAAATAACAAAGATTCATCCGCCTTAAAGAGAAGCACCGGGAATTTAGGTGAAGTAAGGAGGGGCAATTTAATGTATTTGGGCTGCAAAAGTTACGATTTCACGGCCTCGTACTAATATGAAAAGAAGTTCCAAATCAAATATCTCTAAAGCCCAGCACTAAAACAAACCTACAGTTTAACCAACAGAACAACAATAAAGAATGAAAATTCATTGCATACCATGACCAATTAATCACAGCAAAAACTACTGCTACCACTACTCCCAGAAGAACTCGATAGAGCCGCCAATAAGCCTGCCATGACCACTCTCTTCCTCCTCTCCTCTTCATACTCAGGGTCATCCGTAGGCAGCTCAAACCGACACTCGGGACACGAATTCCGTGACCCCATCCAAGGAACAATACAGTCACCATGATACCCATGCCCACAAGGCAATTTCTTGGAGATTTCACCCACATTCGCCATATCTTTGCATATAAAACACTCCAATTCCTTCCCTACTTCATCAATTACCCAACTGCCCAATCCCTCCACCGCTGCCTTCGCAGCTGGTGGCGCCCCACCTTTCTCTCCACCATCACTCTCTGCTAAATTCTGCAGCAGTGCTTCCTATCCCGCAGCATCCACATAATCTCCCGGTTTCCCAACATATGTATCGAATTCCGGCATCTGTAATCGAAGATCAATAGAATGGTCTTCGAGGCCCATCATGATATCCGCCCAATCTAGAATCCTGTTGCGTCTACAATCAGCTCGAGTGGCGAAGTTTCTAAGCCTCAGCACATCCCATTGCCTTCTACGTATCTTCTCTTCATCATTTTCCCCACCAAGCAGCTCATCGACCTCACTTCCATCACCTTCATCCTCACGTTCGGATCCATCTCTAAACTCGATCTCACGCTGCTCAAGGTAACGAGCATCGTCACCATCCTCCTGGACTATGACCAATCGATCATCCTCCTCCTCCTCCTACCCCTCCCCCTCCCCCTCTTCGTCGTCTTCATCCCCGTTGCCATCTCCCCATCAATCCGGATCAGATCGGGCCGGGGGCGGGGGCGGCGCGTCCTCCTCACGCGCGGCCAGAGTTATGAGCTTAAGCATTCGTATGAACTCGTCACCAAAATTGGAGCGAAGAACCGGCTGGGAATTGGTGCGCCCGAGTGACGGAGGAGATGGGTTCGACGAATCCGTCCTTGTAGTCGGATCAGACGACGTCGTGATGATTGGAGAGTGTCTCGACTGAAACCCTCTTGTCGCAGCTGTAGCACCAGTACTCCGATGAGCCGGAGATCGATCCGATGGGGTCTCAGCCATGGCCAACACCTGTTTTTTTCCTGAAAATGGTGGGCGGAGGAAGATCAGGATGGGTATGCGATTTTATTTTCTCTCTTTCTATCTTGCTATCTTATAAAACTTCAACCACTTTTCAAAACAGTTTGGTACGTTTTCATCACACCAAAATATATTTAAATTTAACCATTATAGTTATTTAAAATTTAATATATTTACATTAAAAAAATGATAAAATAAGTAAAAAACAAAAACAAAAAAATTTTCTTACATTTTAAAAACTGCATTCTACACATTATTAATAACTACACTCATTTTTTTTATGTGAAGAAAAATGAAATGAATTTGATTTATATTATATTGATCACACACGCATAGCGTGTGCACTTTTACTAGTATTAATTAATTTTCTCTCCTTCCGGCCAAATGAATTAAACTTAAATATCTTTTGATGGTGTCATCCGGTCATATCTGTCGAGTTTTACGAATTGTTCCTCGCACTCCAACCACGCAGTCGCAATAAATGGTTTCTGCAGTTTTCTACTTTAAGACCTAGAGTATATAAGCTTAATTATAAAATTAGCCACCAGGCACACGCGTTACATATGTAACGTAATATATGAATGACATGGACTCATATGTTGCATAAATGTATCATATTTTGATTTAAAATGTTTGATTTTGTTGTTTTATCTTATAAAACTTGAGCCACTTTTAAAAACCGCTTTTGTATGTTTTGATGACACCAAAATATATTTACCATTTAATCATTGGTAGTTATTTAAAATTTAATATATTTACATTGGAAAAAATGGTAAAATAGGTGAAAAACAAAAACAAAAAAACTGTTTTGCATTTTGAAAACTGCATTCTACACATTATTAATAACTACACTCATTTCTCCTATGTTGAAGGAAAATGAAATGAATTTGGTTTATATTATATTGACTACGCACGCATAGCGTGTGCGCTTTTACTAGTATTAATTAATTTTCTCTCCTTTCGGCTAAATGAATTAAACTTAAATATCTTTTGATGGTGTCGTCCGGTCATATTTGTCGAATTTTACAAATTATTCCTCACACTCCAACCACGCAGTCGCAACAGATGGTTTCTGCAGTTTTCTACTTTAAGACCTAGAGTATATAAGCTTAATTATAAAATTAGCCACCAGGCACACGCGTTACATATGTAACGTAATATATGAATGTCATGGACTCATATGTTGCATAAATGTATCATATTTTGATTTAAAATGTTTGATTTTGTTGTCTTATTCTATAAAATCAATGACATACACTTACAAATTATCTTTGATTGTACTCTTGTAATTGAATGCATTAGCAATCTCACAGTATTAAAAAATTTGAAATAGAGAAAGTCTCAAAAATATTTTCATGATTCACAAATTACTCATTAAATTCCATAGCTTACAAATTGTGAAGTATTAAAAAAATCCGAAAATAGAATTTTGTGTGTACTGTGATACATAAATTTTGTTTGCAATTTGCATATGTAAAACTGATTTTCCAAAATATTTGGTTTAGTTATGAAAAATACATGTCAATAGCAAATATATAGACAACTTTGGTACAATGTTTTTTTAAAAAAATTCTTCAGTCTTTTAAAATATTTTTTCTTTCGTCTTTAACTTCGGAAGAAATTAAAACAAAAAGTTTCTACACTAAAATGTACAATATATTAAAAACATAGCCAAAAATATACTAAAATAATTGATAACATTTTTGGGGGAAAATAATTTTAAAAGGGAAATATTTTGTATCCACACCACAAATAGTAAATAACTCACTAATAAAATATTTTGTATTAACAATGAAAATATAAATAATTATAAAAATATAAAAAAAGTCAAAAACATCAATTGTTTTCAACTATAACCCTATCATTATATAAACAAATATATTTCAATTTTCATTTAAATATATATAATTTTAAAATTTGAAATTCAATTAATCATAATCCAAACACGCAAGAAACGGGTTTGTTGAAACAAAATCAAATATCCACCACATACATAACAATGTAAAGGAGCCAAAAACTACCCAGTGACAAATTATTCAGAAATCAAAATATTCTTACCTTAATGACATTGTAAATTAACCTATGAATCAAAATATAATACTTTCTTTCTTACAAATAATATTAACAAATAGAATACACAAATTTACTCAAAAAAGAAGAAAAAAACTGAATTGATATTTGATATTTTCAATATTCAAATATGAAACCCAAGTTCCATAACATCAATTCATCGACACTGACTTAACTTAGTTGTCATTACTTCATTGTCAAAAAAGCAAGCCTTGCCCCATATAATTTTCTGAAATATGTGACAGATAAATTTTTTTTTTTTTTTAGGAAGTCCATGTTAAGAGATGAGATAGGAGGAACATAAAAAGTAATATCAAATAACTTACCAAGAATTAATCACTTAAATAATAAATAAATTCACTCGGATTTCAACTGCATCATATATTCCAATATTCAGTTGTAGACATAACAAATCCACACTCTAGATAACGAAATAATAGAGTCACGGGGCATTACAACAAATAAAATAATTGATTTTTTTTAAAACTAAACCACATTATTTTTGTTATTAGTCTTGTTTTATACCTTTAATCAAGCAGTTTGACAGCATTTTTAGATTAAAATATAGGCATGCATATTTGGATGTTAATACACATCTTAGTTAAAAAAAAAGAAGAAGAATTGCTGATTTATACACAAAAGTATGAACTTCTTAAAAATAAATAGCAATATAAAAGTTTATACTATTCTGATATGTTCAAACACCTACATCTATCAAAACCCACATCGGCCCATGATCCCCGAACAAAAAAAACTATGTTATTGGGTGATTGATAATATGCACAGCATACTCTCATCCTTTGATCTCCTGTACAAACAATATTGAAATCCATAATTTATATATTCATTTAATTTGCACCAGATTAAGAAGACTTCACCAAGTAAATCAATTGGAAAAAAAAAAGAGTAAAAAAGCTTCCAATTGACAGGGGAATCACTTCATGAATATTGGGAGCGGTTCAAAAAGCTGTGTGCTAGTTGTCCGCAACATCAGATTAGTGAAAACTTGTTAATTCAATATTGCTATGAAGGTTTGTTACCTCATGACAGGAGTATGTTAGATGCGGCCAGTGGAGGAGTTTTGTGGACAAAACTCCAGTACAAGCATGGAACTTGATCGAGAATATGGCTGCCAATTCTCAGCAATTTGGCACCAACAGGAGTGATCATGCACCTAAGAAGAGTAATGAGGTAAATGTCTCTTCTCTTGAGCAACAATTGATTGAACTGACGTCTCTTGTACGTCAAGTGGCTGTAGGGAATGGATAGACTGCAAAGGCATGCGGTATTTGCGCTGCAGTGAGACATGCTACTGACATGTGTCCCACACTTCAAGAGGACTCAATGAAACAGGTGAATGCTACTGACGGATTTCCTGGATCACCACAGCGAAAGTATGATCCATATTCCAACACATACAATCCAGGTTGGAAGGATAATCCAAATCTTAGATAAGGAAATCCTCAAGCGAATCAACCTGGACCTCAGGCACAATCGCATAATCAATCTTACAGGCCACTGTATCCTCCACAACAGCAGCGTCCTCAGATTCCAGCGCCAGGTGAGTTTCTTGAAAATATAGTTAAGGATATTGCAACTAATACTCTAACTTTCCAACAGAAAACCCGAGCAAGTATCCAAAACTTGAATAACCAGATGAGACAGCTCGCCACTTCAATCAACAAGTTGGAAGCACAACATTTCAACGCTTTACCATCTCAAACAATTTCGAACCCAAGAGAAAACGCAAGTGCCATCACTTTAAGGAATTGAAAGTCAAGAAAAATGAAGTTGATGTTTCATCCAAGAAGGAGCAAAATAAAGAGCAAAAAGTGGATGATAAAGAAACTACTCAGGAAGTAGAGCCAAAAGGTAAGTTCCCTCATCTCAATGAATATAAGCCTGTAGCCCCTTTTTCCTTAGAACTTAAGGAGTCTAGGAAATATTAAGGGATTAAGGAATTGTATGAAACTTTTCGTAGATGTGAGGTAAATATTCCGTTGTTAGATGCTATTAAGCAGGTACCTTGCTATGCAAAGTTTTTGAATGAGTTGTGCACTGCAAAGCAAAAAAAAACATTAAAGGGATGTCAGAAAGTGGAGTTGGGTGAAAATGTGTCTGCGGTGATTCAAAGGAAATTGCCTGCAAAATGCAAGGACCCAGGTATGTTTTCTATCTCATGCACCATAGGAAATGTTATACTAGAAAAGGTCATGTTAGATCTAGGATCATCGATCAATGTTATGCCGTATTCTATTTATGTGTCCTTAAAACTTGATCCTTTGAATAAAATTGGAATTGTCATATAGTTAGAAGATAGGTCTAATGCATACCCTAGGGGAGTAGTAGAAGATGTGTTAGTGCAAGTGAATAATTTGGTGTTTCCTCCGGATTTTTATGTGGTCTACATGGAAAATGGTGATCATAATAGTCCAATTATGTTAGGTAGACCATTTTTGAAAACGTCGATGACTAAAATTGATCTTCACAGTGGCACACTTACTATGGAATTTGATGATGAGGTTGTTAAGTTTAATATTTATGATGCCATGAAATTTTCTGATAGTGATGATTGTGTATATTCTGTTGACATTGTGGATTACTTGGAACAAGAAAGTTTTGAGCATGCAGGAAAATATGAGCTAGAGGTGGCTATTACAGCACCCATTCAGCAGGATGATTGTAGCGACCCGACCTGGATCCACTACCTAATCAGAGTTAAGATTATAATTAAGCATGCATTAAATAAATTGTTGCGGAAGATTTAAATACAAGCAGACCGTCAGAATACAGCCGGTTAAACAAATTCGATTATACAACCCAATCGAATAACTTAACTAGAACCTACCGCTAATCTTGTTGTCTTCAAGGGTCACTGGCCTCTCCAAGCTCCTAGTTCTCAAACCTGCACCTACACCTGCCCCGTCGAATGGGGTGTCCAAATGCATAGAAAATACTGGACATGAGCTCTAAGCTCAATACGAAATCACGGATAAACATACAAATATGATGCATGCAAATGACAGGGTATCCATATCAGGGATAACTGTATACAAACTGCTCAAACTGGCGCTTGGGACATGAGCTCGTCACATCGGTGTTGCTAATTACTACGCACGACCACTTACTCCCGAACCTTGGAAGCGGACCACAGAGTCCTCTAGATACCAGTACCTAAGGGTACTCGATATCCAAATGTCCAAACAGGGCTGAGCAACCCTAACTGGCTCATCTCAAAAGATGTACAAGCACAAGATGATATGCACATGCCACATAACCATAATAACATGCAAACATATAAATGCAACATATAAGCATGCATATCCGCTGGTAATCTCATTCAGTACTTACGTACCTTACTACAGGCAGTCCTAGCAGTCCCACTCTAGGTTCCAAGCCTATCATCAACTCTACAATGCAAATACTCATGCATTATTCATTAAGCTCTAAAAGCCTTAACTAAGATATTGCATACTCCTAAATAATTTAAGGAGACCATAGCTATACTTACATCCGTCGTCATCCCACTGATGGAGACTATCCCGCAACTAGGGGCACACCCCTGCTGCAGCTCCATAGCCTTGAGCACGGCTCCGCTACACGAGCGCTGCTCTACAGCTAGGTCAGACACTGTCTGACTATACTAAAATATATTTCCTACTCCAACTCTAAAATAAGAGTACCCAAAGCCCTAAAATAGAGCCACGTGGGCGAAGGAGAGAAAGTTGGTGCGGTTGACAAATGAGCCTCTAGGCCCCTTTATATAGGCAAGGGTTCGGACCGTCCGAACCTCACTTCGGACCATCCGATCCTTGCATGCGTGACAAGTGTCCCTGCCAGAACTTCGGACTGTCCGATCTTGCACTTCGGATCCGAAGTCACCTTCGTGACATCACCGATGACATAATATCTTGGGACAGCTAGACGTACATGACAGATCGTCCGATCGGACTTCGGGTCGTCCGAACTCCTCGGGGCCTCCGATCCTTGGCTCCATTCCTGATTCGGATCGTCCGATCCTTCGGAACCTTTTTGGCATAATTTGAGTGTTCTGGATCCATTTTCGGACTCCGTTAATTCATATGAAATTTCCTTAATAATGTTTTAATTAACCTAAACATGATCACTCAATTAATTACTCATTAATAGTTAATTCTGGATACGGGCCACTACATCCTCCCCACCTTGAAAGATTTCGTCCCCAAAATCTAGGGAAATCCCGAGAATGTAACATAAATCATTTATCCAATTCACCAATAGTTCCGGTTCAAAACATCTGGTCGAATATCCTTCGACGATCCCAAACCTCGCTAAACCTGCAGGGTATGTTTAATCATCGAACCACATCAGAACTTATACTTTGTTTAGAATCCGCGCTGATTCTAAACTCGCACGCCTTTAACAATCATCCTGGCAATCACTGCCTTCATATCCGCAATCCTGCTAGACTTGCGTAACACTACTGACTTCCGTCCATTACCCATCGTTATCCTCCAACAACATGGCACATTCGATCCAAATTGTTGACTGTATCAGTCACACTGACTACAAATATTAATGACAACACTCCTGCTAAGATCGTAATTAGTCATCAGGTATCTCTAGGCACGCACGAATTTCATCGCTTCCCAACAAGAAAACAAGATACAACACATTGTATCTCACTGGTTTAACACTAACCTCGCATCCCTCGATCTTATCGCAAAGCGCTTAAACAATCGATCTAGATTCCACTCTAACTATCTGAAATCCTCATACTGATTGCGATCAACCTTGATCCGAATCTCGCTATCGTAGATAGCATCTACTTGATCACACTAGTTGAAACGACTCTCACACCTCTAAACTAAATTTAATTAATTAAGAAAATGCGGGATTTTTCGAAAAATTTTGCCATGACCTGTTTTAAAAATATTAAAAGCTAACATGTCTCAATCAACATTTCAAAACAATTAAAAATAACAAAATAGAAGAAATATACAACCGATAAATAACCAAACGAAATCATAGGATTTTAAAATAAAAATAAGAAAGTTAATCCCACACAGTTGCGGAAATAAATTATTAAGTTTACATGCCAAACATGCAAAAGCAGGGAAGCCACATCCCGCAAATTTCTAAAAGTATTTGAAATGCATCAGTTCATTATTATAGACATCAGAGTTTGCGAAAAAGAAGCAGTGACGGTCAAGGGCCTGCACCACCGGCAACCTTGCCCTAGGGATCCTGTCCCTCGATCTCAGTAAAATACTCCTCACCTGAAAAAAATAAGTGTAGTGAGCCTAAAAGACTCAACAAGAATATGGGGTGGGGGGGGGGGGGGGGGAATAACAAGTACTACATAAATACAAGCACACGCAGATTAAAAATAGTTGATACTAAAAGTAATTTTATGCCCTTAACTTTAAACAAAGATTTCTAAACATAAAAAGAACATGAATATAACATATGCACACTGTAACTGAATAATCTGTACTGAAACATGATCATAAATGATTTGAATTGTAACTGTTAACTTAGATCCTTGAATTGCGACTCTGGTTTCGATCTAGATCATGGCTGCAGTGCACTCTGCCGCAAGGAAGTCGGGATATCTCCCAACCCTTCTTGCTAATGTTTGGTATGGGAAGCCAAAATTTCTCTCAGCCCGTCCATACACGTCAGGTGGTAAGGGAAGCCAAGATTTCTCTCAGCCCGTCCATACACTTCCGGTGGTAAGGGAAGCCTGAACGTCTCCCAACCCGTCCATACACGTATTTATGTGGTCACAACCAACTCACTTCATCAAAATATTTTATTTCCTTCTTGATTCATGGACTTAACACGCATATATAGATTTAATGTACTTAAAAATATTTACTCAATGATCATGCAAGAGACTCAAATGAGGATGACCGGGATGGTGATTTAGGGGATAAACCAAAGGGTGGGAATCTAAACCTTAATTATGCACTTAGGACATTTGAGCGGTTCGCCCGTAAAACTTATAACTCACTCAATTATTATTCTAAAAGGATTCTACTTGAAACCACAACTCTCACTAAGTTTATAACTCCTCCTCAAGGAATTATTCATATCCAATCAATTTATAAAAATTGCATTTCGGATAGCCCCTCACTAAATTTCAAAATTCTGCACCTATTTCTTCAAATGCTTAGAACTTGACCAAAACTTAACCGAATTAGTTTCGCTTTCGCTGGCATATTCCTAACACCTCAACCCAATTCCAGACCCGAGCCCTTAGCCAAATTCTACTTTTAACCCCACCTTAATCATAAGTTTCCGGACAGCCCCAACAATTCCAAAAAATTCTGCTCATGACCTCTTCTTCGTATCCAATCCAAAACCTATCTATTTGTCCCTCAACTCCAAGCCACTATCCTAGCATCAAAACCAACATTTAAGATCACCCAAAACCCATTTAAAACTCATCACCACCAGCTCAAACTCAGCTCCACAAGGAAACCAAAATCGAGCCCCTAAACTCTAGACAATTCGAAATTTCCTCCAAACCAACTCACAATATAACTTCAACTCATCCTAACACTACCATGTGAACTACATATCACCCATGGTAGTCCCTAATTCACCATACAATCATTGCAACAATAATCACACAAATTTTGAACCATACTTGCTAGGAAAATAAATCTGGAATTTTCGAAAAATCTGATGGCATCAAAGCATTCACCATTTCAAAGCTATAACACATTCAATCCTCAACAATACTTACAATGTGAACATTCCTCAAACACCTACAATGCAAAAATTCCCATGGCCGAAAATCTGCCCAAAATTAAAAAAAACAGAGCATGTATACGTATATTTTCGAAAGCTTCATGAAATTCTCACACAACACATACAAATTTACATAATGAAGGGCTAAGAAACCATAATCTTGCCTAAGCTAAACTGTGACGCCTAAAATTCAATCTGCATTAGATTTAATAAATATTAGGATTATTATTTTTAGGTTTATTTGATTTAAATTCTTACTGTGAATTATGTGTTAATAAAATATTTTATTATTTATTCAAATGATTTTTGTTGTACTAACTATTTAATTAATGTTTTTAATTGTTTAAGTTTATTTGTCAAAATGATTTTTATTGTGCAACTTAATTGTTTTAATATTTAAAAGGTTTAAGCTTCAATATTTAAATGATTTTAATTTAATTATTTATTTTAGTCTTTAAATAATTTTAACTGTTTAGCTTATTTGTTTAAATATTTTCGAGTGTCCAATTTATTTATTTTAAATAGCATAAGTTTAGCGGTTACTTTAAATTATTTTAAATGTCTAGTTTATTTATTTAAATCTTTTTTAATTTTTAATTGTTCAAATCATTTTAAAGATTTTTTTTTATTTTCGTTTTTGTATCTATTTAAATTGCTTTTAAACATTAGTCTAGTCTGTTTAAAGTATTTTAATCGCTTTGTTTATTATTTAAATATTTTACTCGTTGCCGTGACATCAGAATATTTAAAGTGTTTAATTCTTGTTTTTTTTTCAAGCTTGTGTATTTTCTAGGTGCAATTAAATTTAAGACCCAAAGCTGCTAAGTTTGATTAGCACGTTTTAAAAGTGTGTAGCACTTTTTCTATCTCCTACACACTCAATTTAATATATAACCCTAATCCCTAAATTCTACACTCAAATCACACACACACACTTCACGCCTAAATCCTCTCACCCCTTCACGACATTCCCTTATTTTATTTTTTCAAGCTCACGATCGGCGGCTACATCTTCTCCAACTCTTCCTCGCTCCGGCGGAGCATCACCTTCACGAGCTGGCCGAGCTGCAGCAGCCCTTGGCACCCCCATTTCCAGCTCGTAGCAGCTCCATTGCCTTTGAGGCAGCCATAGCTAGGGGTATAAATGAGCCGAGCTACTCGTGAGTAGCTCGTGAGTAGTTCGGTCAAAACTCGACTCGAGCTCGATTTGACCGAGCTCGAGCTCGAACTCGAGCTCGCGAACATACAATCAAGCTCGAGCTCGAGCTTGAAATATATGTGTTCGAGTAGCTCGCGAGCTACTCGATAACACATATAAATATAAAATATAATATAAATATATATAGAAATATAATGTATATAATATTTTATTTATTTATTTATTCATATAATTATTTATTTATATATATTTATATATAATTATACATAATTTTCGAGCTTGAGTAGCTCGAGATATAGACGAGCTCGAGCTCGAGTATGAAATTAACTACTTGATCGAGCTCGAGTAGTTAAATATGAGTCGAGCTCGAGCTCGAGTAGTGTGCTACTCGACTCGGCTCGACTCGATTACACCCCTAGCCATAGCTCACTTGGGTTCTTGCATTTCGAGTTTTAGCTTAGGCAAGATTATGGTTTCTTGTTCTCACCTAGTAAATTATTATGTTGTGTGTTGTATTTCTTTAAGCATTTGAATTTTTTTAAGCATATATTTGCCCTGTTCGAAAGCTCATGTACCCACCCCTGCCCTTCGAAATAATTTCAGAAGTTTTGCATTAGCTTGAATCGATTAACTGCTATGATTTATAGTTCAATGTGTTTCATTCGATTGTTGTTGGCGGAGAGTCTTGTGATGTTTGAAAGTTTCCAGGATTTTATTGCATATGGTTCGAGCACTTTTCCAGCTCCTCTTCATGCTTGTGTTCGAGCTTTTGCCCAGATTTTTTTTCAATGCTCATGATTCGAATACTTCCAGAAGTTATTCCTAGCATGTTGGTTAGATTATTGTCCAGTTTTATTCACGGCATGGCTTGTTCGAAAATTTCAGATTTATGTACTTGGCTTGTTTCAAAATTCCAGATTTATTTCCATGCCTTGTTGATTCAAAATCTTGTGTTCCGTTGGTGTGATTTGGATGGTGATTTAGGGCTACCATGGATGATATGTAGTTCACATGGTATCAACTAGGATGACTTGAAGATAGCTTGTGGGATGGAGTTGTGTTGCACTCGAATTTTGAGGATATGGGCTCGGGTATGATAGGTTTTGAGGGGCTGCTTTCGAGCTGGGTTTAAGGTGATTCAAGGCGAGTTGTAGGAGCTGGAAAATGAGGTGGAATGTTGGTCTTGAATCTAGACTAGTGGCTCTGAGCTTGGGGGTCTTGTGGCTAAGGTTTTGATTGAGTATAAAAGTGAGGCATGAGCAGAATTTTGGCTACGTTGGGGCTGTACGGAAACTGGTTTTTAAAACAGGGGTTAAACTCGGGTTTTGGTCAAGAGCTCGGGTCTGAAATTATTCTAAGATGTTAGGAAGATTTCGGTTCAAGCGAAAATTAATTCGGTTAAGTTTTGGTTGAGTTTTAGATTTTTGATTTAATAAGGTGCAGAATATTTTTGAAGCCAAAGGGCTGCTGCCCAGAATTCCGATTTTTGTAAAATGATTGCTTAGGAATAAAATTAAGTGGATGATTTCCCTACTTAGTTCTAAGTGTCATGGAGTCATGGTTTCAAGCGGAATCCCTTTTGATTAAGAATCGAGCATGTTACAAATTTTACGGACAAACCGCTCGAAGTTGTCTTAAGTGCAAATTATAGGTTAAATCTCCATCCTTTGGTTTGGCTCCTAAATCACCATCCTGGTCATTCTTGTGTGAGCCATATGCATGATTATCGATCAACATTTACATATACATCATATTTACATATGCATGCTAAGTCTCCTATTTATGAATGAAAAAAAGTATTTTTCGAACAAAGTGAGATGATTGTGACTATAGTAACATTCATGTGTTTGGATGGGATGGGAGACGTCTTAGCTTCCCTTACCGAAATTCATGTGTACGGACGGGCTAGGAGAAATCTTGGCTTCCCACACCAACCATAGGGAAAGACGGGTTGGGTGTTATCCTGACTTCCTTGTGGCATAGTGCTTTGCAGCCATGATTATGATCGAAACCACAGAGTCACAATTCAAGGATTTAAGTTCACAGTTATAGATTCAGATACAGTTACAGTTCACAGTTTTTATGACTATATTTCAGTACAGTTTGTGCAGTTACATTGATTATGTTCGACTTAGCCATGCATATGTTATATTCATATTCTCTCATTTTAAAAGTCTATTTTGTTTAAAGTAAGAGCATAAAACAAAAGTATTTTTAGTATCAGCTATTTTTAATCTGCGTGTGCTTGTATTTATGTAGTACTCGTTATCCCCCCTCATATTCTTGCTGAGTCTTTTAGACTCACTACACTTATTTGTTCTCAGGCATGTTTACGTTATCATTGAGATTGAGGTGCAAGACTGTCGAGTGGACTGCGATGCGGGCACGGACATCCCTCCGACCTATGCTAGTCTTCCGCAGAAGATTATTTTAAACACTTTAAAGCTATTTATTTTTTTGTTGGGACAAATGTAAACGCAATGATTTATTGATCGTCTTTGGGCATGTAAATATCATAGTGTTAATTATTTTGATGGTTGAATTGTCATACCTTTTTCTCTGGTTCTTGTTCTTTTCTCGGTCTAGTTTTTTTTTTGGTATTGTTGGTCGTATTTTTTTTTTTGCTGTCTGTAACAGGCGGGTTTGAATATTTATAGAGAGGTCATGCCGAAAAATTTCTTAAAATCCGCATTTATTTAATTATTATTTAAAGTAGAGTTAGGATCGTTTCAATTGGTATCAAAGCATGGTTCTGGTTTGGGTTGTGCCTACTGCCGGTTGCAAGAAACTCGAGAAATCTCGCCTCAAAGTCTATAAGTTTTTAAAGAATTTTATATGTTAGTCATACTTGAATTAATACTTTAAATGTTTTGATGTCATCCTTTTTAGAATATTCTCAAAACTAGATGTTTAATTTATTTAAGTGAGTAGTTTAGTGTTTATCTTCGTTTAAAACTTTTTTTATAGTTTAAAGTGTACTATTTGACTGTTTATTTTTGTATCATGCGGTTCCATGTTAAATGGAGTTGGTGTACTAATATTACTTCCAATTTTGGATAGTACGTGGATGTTGTTTGAGTTATTAGGTAGTATTAATAATTTTATGAGATTATAGGAGCTTGATGGAAAATATTAAACTTCCGTATTAGGAGATATTAGTCGTTGTGTCCTTGTTGTCATTTATTCTTTTATGGATGGAATTTAGTCGGATAAAGCTAAGTGAATAGTTTGCTTAAAAATTGATAGAGGTATGTTTGTCAGTTAAGTTAGTGAATCGAACTCGTGTGAAGACTTGGAATACGAACTTGGTTTTATATTATTATGGATAGTTTGAGTTTTCTTTGTTTATTTGGGCAAATATGATTTTTGGATAATAAGGAATTGGTTACTATGAGCCTTTCAGTTATGTGAACTATTATTCCGATCGTTATTTCTTTTTCTTCTTTGTGCTCAAATCCGTTGCAACATATACTTTTGAGTATCCGAAATTTCTTTGCACATCCATTGTTCATTCATGAATTCGTATGACATCAGTCAACGTTGTATTCAGCTACTTTGGTATTGGTTGAACTTCTTAATAAAATCTTGTTCATGTTTTACATTTCTTGAAATTTTTCTTCGGTTCTAGAGTCACATGTTGATGTGAGTAAGATTCACCTCGATTTTCTTTTGTGATCTACTTATGTTGTGGTTGACATTCGAATATGTATTAGGACCGTTGTTTTTCCTGATTATTAACTTGTGTGAACCTCTCTCGACTGAAGTCACACTGATTGTCTTAATTGTGCTTTGATTGTTGAGCCTGATTTCATTACCCATGGGTGAAAGATCACGAGATTTGTGTCTTGTTGGCTCATATTTATTATTCATGGAACCTCTATTATTATTCATTCACCCCTAGAATTTAATTATAAATGGGTTGTTTTCACTTACCTAGAATTTTGTTTTCAGCTCGTTTGTTTGTAATGCTTGCACTATTTCTTTTCGTATTGAGCGGCATTACTTGTATGTTTGTTTCTTTTCATGATCCACCATGACAAGGACTTGGGTGGATTATAGTTTCAACTATCATTTCGATTTTTTGTGTAGAAATTTGACTCGTAATTGCATAGTGAGTGTTTAGACCGTTGGGAATTAATGTTAGTGCTAGATAAAATCCTAAGTTATCGTTGTGTTCTGAGGAATGACGACTATAAATTATATCTGGTTCTAGCGAGTAGGCAACTAAGTATTAAATTAATTGAATAGGTTGTTTCAATTTTAAATAGGATCGTTAAGAGTAAACAGATGCTTTTGGTAAGCTGAATGACTAGTACTCAGTCGCGAGTTAGGGAAATAGAGTTGTCCCTAGAATACTTTTGAGTACTTTACATTTCCATTCTAAAACTTTGTGATTGTCGACCGGTAAGACTAATGCACCAACTATGGAAATAGAATGATGAATAGAACATTCAGGTAGTTTTTCTAGATAAGCTGTGGATTTATTTATTGGGAAAATACTAAGGTACTGGAGGATCAACTAGAAAGCCATTTCGATCGGGTTACAACTCTTCGAGATGTCCAATTGCTTACTAAGTTCTTGAAATATGAATTCAGGTCGTACATATAATAATTTGGAATTTCTGGATTTTTAGAGTTGCAGTCAAATTAAACTAGGGATTTGAGATATTTCTTCAGGTGATATGTAATAATTATTTGGTTCTTAGAGACGATCTAATCCAATAAATGGATAATAGCTCGTGGTATATGTGACGCCTAAAATCCAATCTACTAAATCGCATGCATTAATTTAATAAATATTAGGATTTATTATTTTTAGGTTTAACTGATTTAAATTCTTTATGCGAGTTATGTGTTAATAAAATATTTTACTATTTATTCAAATGATTTTATTGTACTAACTATTTAATTACTGTTTTTATAAGTTTTTTTTGTCAAAATGATTTTTATTATGCAAATTTAATTGTTTTAATATTTTAAAGGTTTAAGCTTGCATATCTAAATGATTTTAATTGTTTAGTTTATTCTTTGAAATGATTTTAACTGTGTAGTTTATTTGTTTAAATATTTTTGAGTGTCCAACTTATTTATTTTTAATAGCCTTAGTTTAGCGGTTAGTTATTTTAAATTATTTTAAATGTCTAGCTTATTTATTTAAAACCTTTTTAATTGACCAAATCATTTTAAAGATTTTTATTTTTTCTTGTGTATTTATTTAATTTTCTTTTTAAACGTTAGTCTAGTTTATTTAAATTATTTTAATTGCTCTGTTTATTGTTTAAATATTTTATTTATCGCCGCGACATCAAAATATTTAAAGTATTGATTTTTAATTCTTGGATTCAGTAGCTTCCAGTTTCGCAATCTACAGCTTATATTTAAATTCTTGCAAAATTAGAATTTTAATTCTCGGGCTAGTAAAATCCAATCTTTATATTTTAAATATGAATTTTTTTTTACTTGAGTTTCATCTTGTGCAATTTAATTCATGGCCTTAAATTGCTATTTTGTGAGTGTCACTTGTAATTATTGAGTATCACTTTTTCATCCTTTCACACTTGGACTTAAATATTAAACCCTAGCCACTAACATTTCTCTCACACTCATTCTCACCCAAATTACACACCCATTCCCATGCCCAAACACACACACACAACTCACGACTTCTCCTTCATTTTTTCTTCAAGCATAGCCATCGGTTTCCACATCCTTCTTCAAGTTCGACCGCTGCCGCCAACCCTCCATCTCCGGCATAGCTGCATCTCGGCGAGCTGAGCGAGCTGGTCTCCCCATTTATTCAGCTCGATTCCCAGCGGTTCGAGCCCCCCTGCTTTTACTTGGCCGATTTCAGCTCCATCCGAGCTCCCCATTTCTGTTTTCTTGGTTTAAGGCAAGGATATGGCTCCTTCTCTTCACCATGTAGATTAGTGTATTGTGTGTCTTGCATTTCTTGAGATTTTTGTCGAAAAATGTATAAGTATATATATGCCATGTTCGAGCCTTCCTATTTAGCCAAGATTTATATTGCATTCATGATTGTGAAATTAATTTGTTTGTTGAAGTTTTGAAATGGATATGAATTTGGAATGTGAATGCATTGGGGCTTTGTGACCTTCGAAAAATTTCAGATTTACCCTGCTAGCATGTGACTTTTTGAAAATTGTGTGATTGTGTGTGTGATGCTTGGTTGGTGATTTAGGAACCACCATGTCGTTCACATGGTAGTGTTAGAATGGCTTGAAGATTTGTGGTTATTTGGAAGTGAAGGAACTTTGATTGTGGGAGTTGTTAGGTCACGGTTTTGAAGGTTTATAGGGGCTGCCATCTTTGAGCTAAGTCGAAGTGTTTGGGTGAGTTCTTAGGGCTCGGGATGAGTCTAAGGGTTGGACTTGGTCCTAGTCTAGTAGCTTGGGACTTGGGAGGCATTGTGCTAAGTTTTTGGAGTAGTTTGAAACCGGGCTTGAGCAGAATTTTATGGACTTAGCTGCTGTCCAGAAATCGATTTTTATACCGGGGATAAACTCGGGTTTTGATTAAGGGCTCGGGTCTGGAATTAGACTAAGATGTTAGGAATGTGTCGGTTCAATCGGAAATTAATTCGGTTAAGTTTTTATTGAGTTTTAGGCATTTGATTATAGTGGTGCAGATTTTTGCTTTAAAACATGGCTGTCCGAAAATGTATAACTAAGGCAGGGTTAAAAGTAGAATTTGATTATGGGCTCGGTTCTAGAATTTGTTTGAAGCATTTTTTTGTTTATTTGTCAATTGTATATGAGAAGTTTAGTTAGTATTTTTTTTGGGCTTGTAAACACTAGATTTCTTAAACCCTTTGGATATTTGTTATGTCGAACCTCTTTCTTGGGTCTCGTTCTTGTCTCGGCCTAGTTACTTGTGTCGTCAGTCGTCTATTTCTTTTATTTTATTTTGGTTTCTGTCTGAGACAGGTTGGTTGTAATATAAACACAGAGATCATGCCGAAATTTTTAATAAAATTTTTAATATTTTGATTCTTTTTTGAAAAATCCGTATTTTATTTAGCTTAATTTAAAGTAGAAGTAGGGTCGTTCAGTTGGTATCAGAGCATGGTTCTGGTTTGGGTTGTGCCTACTGCCGGTTGAAGACTTGAGATACGAACTTGGTTTTTATATTATTATGAACAGTTTGAGTTTTTCTTTTGTTATTTAGGCAAATATGATTTTTTTGGAAATTAGTGAGTCGGTTACTATGAGACTCTCGATTTTATGAACTATTATTCCGATCAGTATTTTCTTTTTCTTCTTTTGTGCTCAAATCCGTTGCAATATATACTTTTGAGTATCCGAAATTTCTTTGCATTTTCTTTGAGAATTTATGGATTCGTATGACATAATTCAACGTTGAATTCTGCCACCTTGGCATTAGTTGAACTTCTCAATAAACTCTTGTTCATGTTTATTACTTCTTGAAATTTTTCTTCGGTTCTAAGGGTCGCATGTTGATGTGAGAAAGATTCACCTTGCCTTTATTTTTGGTAATCTACTTACGTTGTGTGACCAACATCTGATTTTACTTTGAGACCACTGTTTTTCCTGATTATTGACGTGTGTGGACTCTTCTCGACTGAAGTCACACCGATCTCTCTTAATTGTGCTTGGATTGTTTGAACATGATTTCATTACCCATAGGCGAACGATCGCGAGATTTGGGCCTTGTTGCTCATATTCATTATTCATGGAGCCTCCATTATTATTCATTCACCCCTAGAATAGAATTATGAGTGAGTTGTTTTCACTTATCTAGATTTTTATATTCAGCTCGTTTGTTTGTAATGCTTGCATTATTTCATTTCGCATTAAGCAGCATTACTTGTGTATTTGTTTCCTTTCATGATCCATCATGGTGAATTATTTGGGTGGATCATAGTTTCAAATTATCATTTCTATTTTTGTTTAGAGGATCGACTCGTAACCGCTTAGTTAGTATTTAGACCGTTGGAATTTGGTATTAATACTAGATGAAATCCTAAGATATCATTGTGTTCTGAGGAATGACGACTACTAATTTTAATTAGTTCTAGCGAGTAGACTGCTAGTTAGTGAATTATCTGAATTGGTTGTTTCAATTTCAAACCGGATCGTTAATAGTGATTAAGTTGAATGGGTGAACATTTATGAGATAGGAATTTGAGTTGTCCCTAGAGACTTTTGGGTACTTTATATCAGCGCTCTAAGATTTTGTGAATGTCAAACAGTAAGGCTATTGCACCAACTATGAGAATAGAATGATGAATAAAATATTTAGGAAGTTTTCTGGATAAGCGATAGATTTGCTTACCTGTGGAATGCTAAGGTACTGGGGGGATTAATTAGAAAGCATTTGCGATCGGGTTACAAACTCTTCAAGGTATCTAATTGGGTACTAAGTTCTTGAAATATGAATTCAGGTTGTACCATATAATAATTTGGTAATTTTTGGATTTTCCAAACCTGCTATCAAGTTGAATTAGAGATTTGAGATATGTCTTCAGGTGATATGTTAGAATTATTTGGTACTTAGAGACCGTCTAATCCAATAAGTGGATAATAACAGTGGATTTTATGGTTATATTTTTTTATCAAGGATTGAATTAGATTTATTTATAGAAATAGTTCGATCAATTCTAAGTTGAGGAGAGTCAGTTGCCCGCTTGTAAGTTAGCTGAACTAGAGTCGTTGCTTAAGGAAATTTTTAGACATCCTTAGAAGCGTTGCTAGTTATAGTAACTAATATGTGGGGACCTCGGGTTGCTAATCTTATCTTAGGGCAAATAACGATTAATAAACAATTAATCGAGTCAAGTAAAAACATAATCAAACCAAGAGCTAAAAAAATATTTTTTTTAAAAATAGGCCCTGCGCTCGATCGGACCAACTCATGCGATCGAGCGCACACAAAATATGAAATTCTCTGTTTTTCATTCTGAAGTTGCGCTCGATCGCACGAACTCATGCGCTCGAGCGAGCTTCAATCCCAAAAAATTCTTCAGAAATATTTTTGCTGTCAAGGCATGGTCAATCAATCCAAATCATCTCAAATCAATACAAAACATGATTGAATAATTCCCAAACATGCATATTTACATATAAGAAGTCTCAAGCATCAATCCATGCATTTATTACATCAACTAGTCGTTCCAAAAGCGATAAACAACACAACTATAGCAATACTCAAAAGTGTTCTTCAAACTACACTATGCTATCATGTTTGATGTTTCTAGTCAATACAACTTCAACTAAAACCCGAGTCCTCACGTGCTAAACTCACTCCTGAGCTGTCAATGTCATCGCTGACCAGCTCCTGCCCCCTCTGTTGCCATGCACACATACAAAACAAAGCAAAAACCGGATAAACTCCGGTGAGAAATCATTCCCAGTATAATCGACATATATAAAGTGTTAAATAAATCATATAAACTCTATTCATACTCGACTCAACAATAGAGTAAATAATGCATATATCGATTAAGAATAGATTCATAAAACTTCATTGCCATCAAGATTCGTAAACGATCTTGACATGGATATCCATCTATCGAAATCATTCTGGATTCGAAAATAAGCTCACTTTCCGACCTCGGCATAGAATCAATTCAATATCATCTCATATCATAATCATAATGACTCAAATCAAAGATCCACTACCTGGGATGGATCGACAACATCATAATCAAATCAAAACAATAAACAAGTATGTGATTTTTGTGGGACAACTCAAGAAGCGTCATTATCGAGTTTCAAATCCCTGACTCGCGATGTCGTCTTATACCTTCATATATCTCGGTTCTGACTACTTAAAATCTGAAATATAACATCAAAACATATATATCAGACTTCATTTAATCTTACCAATTCAGAATCGAATCAAAATCATCATCAGATCATCAATCAATATCATTTCAAACCTCAACTTCTTCTTATTTGATTCAACTCAGCGTCTTGATTTGTTAGCCTTCAAAATCAACTGAAACTGAACAATAAAAATTCTATGACATCGTCAACATCTAAAAAACATCTCAGCTCAGACATAGGCTATCAAAACAGTCTCAAAACTCTAATCGACGACGTAGCGATTGAAAATCGATAACCAACGAAATATCGAAACCATTTCCGACTTCGAATACAATTCATACGTATATCACAACAGCAATAACCAATCATAAAATCATATAACAACAGCTATAACCATCGAACACAAGCTGAAAATCAGGATTAAGTACAAGCAACATGAATTCTTCAATCAAGTTTCGATATCGGAATACATAAACGTCGAAGAACATATACATATCATCAATATCTGATATCTACCAACTTTAGAACTTCAAACCATGTCGAAATAAGTAAAAACTTACCCTAGATCGAAGCCCTCATTGTAAGGATTCCAGAACACCTTTCGGAATTGAAATCGGACGATCGGATCAAAAGATACGACGATTTGAAAATCGAAAATCAAATGAAAAGAGAGGGTCTCGACTTCTCTGTTCTGAAATTCTGAATTGAAAATGGAGAATACACGTGCATATGCTGATACATCTAATTAGAATCTGATAACTTCAATTATAATTGCACTTTAGTCCCTCAATTCTTTAAAAATTACAATTCAGTCCTCGGCCCTTATTTTAATTCAATTTCAATCCTAAATAATTTAAGAATATTAGAATTTAAATCAAAACTCTAAATATTTCCAAATTAAATATACTCGGATTAAAATTAAATTATCTCAAATTACATTAAATAATCTTGGATTAAGTTAAATAATCCCAGGCCTTACATTTCTCCCCGACTAAGACATGAGTTCGTCCTCGAATTCATAAGAAATATAGATATACAGTCTGTTTACTCATAAGAATAAAGAATAATCAAAAACTGAATAAGAACTCACATCAATGAAATAGATAGGGAAATCTCTGCCTCATGTCATCTTCTACTTCCCACGTCGCTTCTTCAACTCCATGCCGACTCCATTGAATCTTCACCAATGGAATGGTCTTTGTTCGGAGTTGCTTTTCCTTTCTATCGAGTATCTGAATCGGCTGTTCAAAATAGCTAAGAGTTTCATCCAACTCAGCTTCATCAGGTTGCAAGAAATGAGCGTCATCAGATATATACTTTCAAAGCATCAAGACATGAAAGACATCATGTATTCCAGATAAAGACATAGGAAGAGCGAGTCAAAAAACAAGATTTCCTATCTTCTCAAGAATCTCATACGGCCCAATAAATCGTGGAGATAACTTTCCTTGTTTGCCAAATAGTATAGTACCCCTGAAAGGTGGAATCTTCAAGAATACTCTATCTCCCTGTTCAAAAGATAACAGCCGTCGTCGAACATTCGCATATCTGGCTTGTCTATGTTGCGCTGTTCTCATTCTCTGATGTATCAACTTCACCTTCTCAGACATCTTTCTAATCATATCCGGCCCTAACTCTGGTACCTCAGACACATCATCCCAATATAAAGGCGATCGACACTTCTTCCCATATAACGCTTCAAATAGAGCCATCTCTATACTTGTCTGATAACTATTGTTATAAGAAAATTCCAGGAGTGGTATAGAATCTTGCCATGTAGTACCAAAATCAAGTACAACAGCTCTCAGCATATCCTCGAGCGTCTGAATAGTTCGTTCAGATTGACCATCAGTTTGAGGATGGTTGATAAGTGTATTTTATACACTTAATTTATATATGATTTTAATTGTTAATTATTGGTTTCGAGCAGATTTATGCTGTGTTTTGTTGTTTTTGTGTTCGTAGGGAATTATGAAGAAATTAATTGAAAAGTAAAAATTAGTGGAAGAAGAAGAAAAATTTGGAGAAAAGAGAAAAGAAAAGAATAAAAGAAAGAAGAAAGGAACGTACAGAGATTGAGAAATAGTGTTGGGCTTTCTTTAATGGGCCAATCTTTAGCGCTTGTTGTTAGCGTCTATTCAAGAACAATCGCGCTAAGTTACTGAAGACTTGAAAATTGAGATTTCGAGACAAAGGCGCGCCCGCGCCTTTACTTGAGCGCCCGCTCCATTGAGAATTGGAAAGATTTTATTAGTTCAGGCAATTTTTATGGGCTTGGTTTTGTGGTCTTTTGTATGCAATATAAAAAGGAATTCTTATCAGAGGAGAAAAGGGGGAGCCGCCACAACATTAAGACAGGATATCAGAGATTGGTCGTGAACTTTTGGAGATTTCTGGGCTTATCTGAAGAACAAAGACGGAGTTCGATAGACCGGACACGGCGTCGACGACGGATTTGTTTTTTTTATCTTTTATTTATTTAATTTTGAATATGCTTGAATTTATGAATTATTGTTTTATTCAGAATTTTATTATGAACTAATTTTTTAGAGTCTAGAGGTCGGATGGAACCTGGTGTAGACACTTTCATGAATGTTTAATTTTATTGAATTGAATTTCTTCTAAATTAATTGTTTTTTTTCTAGAATTGATTGTTTTTTCAATTATCTGATCAATAATTGATTTGTAATATTTATTTAAAATCATTGCTCGGGAGAGAGGATTTTGAATAGGACATTAGAACTACACTGTTAATTATTTATACAGCTCGGGAGAGTGTATGATTTTAACAGATCTTTTAAAAAAAGAACATTGTTTTGTGATAGATCACTGCGATAAATTCTTAATAGGGATATTGGAATTTAATTGTAGTTGATAAACATTATTTGTTGCTCGGGAGAGGGAAATAATATACGTAAGTGTTTTTGGCTATTAATTGATTGGAATTCATGAAGATTAATCATTTAGGATTGACTGTTGTTGAAACCAGGTGAAATCTATACCTCTAGACCATTTTTCTCTGATTGATTATTCCTGAAAGTTGTGTGCGTGCTATCTAAAATCATCTGATTATTTATTTTATTGAAAAATTCTCAAAGTTTGATTTTTTAGATAAAGTTTAGACTATTCTAATTACAAGTACAAAATATTTTCATTTTACTCCCTGTGGGATCGATATCTGAATTATTCACTATATTAAAACTTGACACTCGTACGCTTGCGAGAAATTTTCACAACAAGTTTTTGGCACCGTTGCCGGGGAGTAATTTTGATTATTTTTTAGTCTTGTTACCAATTAGTCTAGATTTTAATCTAGAGTTTTTATTTTATTTTATTTTAAGTTACTAATTTATTTCTTCTTATTTTTAATTGCAGTCTATGCGACGATCTCAAAGTGAGAATTCTCTACTTTTTGATCCGGAGATTGAACGAACTGCACGTGCTTTGAGAAGAGCGAGAAAAGTAGAATTAAGGAACATGGCTGAAGAAGAAGAAGCAAATCAAGCTCCCCTAGTGCCAATTAGAGATCACTTCAGGCCGACGATCCAGGCTCACTACTTTGGAATCGCTCGAGGAACTATCAATTCCAATAATTTTGAACTGAAGCCGGCCTTGATCAACATGGTTCAATCAAACCAATTTAATGGGAGTGTCACAGCTGATCCTCACTTGCATCTCAGGACCTTTTTAGAAATTACTGATACGGTAAAATTTAACGGTGTTCCTGAGGATATTATTCATTTACGCTTGTTTTCGTTTTCTCTCAAGGATCAAGCCAGAAGTTGGTTGCAATCACTGCCGCTTGGAAGCATCACTACTTGGGAGGGGATGGCAGAAAAAAAATTTCTTGCTAAATATTTTCCACCTGCCAAGTCCACCCAGTTGAAGATAGAGATCAGCACGTTCCGGCAGCTAGACACTGAACAGCTCTACGAGGCGTGGGAAAGGTACAAAGAATTACTTAGACGTTGTCCTAAACACAATTTTGTAGATTGGGAACAGATCGAGTGGTTTTACAACGGACTAAATGCGCCTACAAGGATGAATGTCGATTCTGCTTCTGGAGGAACTATTTTTGCAAAGGACCCCGCTCAAGCCTATGATATGCTGGAACAGATGATGATAAACAGTTTTCAATGGCCATCTGAGCATGTGGGAGTCAAGAAGCCAGCTGGAGTGTATGCAGTGGATCCTCTCACATCCATCACTGCTCAATTATCTGCACTGACTACACAGGTAGCTTCTTTGAATAAGATTCATGTTACAGATTCAACTGGAGTTGAAGGGTCACATGCCATAGAGGAAGTTAATTATATTAATCCTAATGGCTACCGAGGTTATGGAGCTTACAAAGGTAATCCGGTTCCTAATGCTTATCACCCTAGTTTGAGGAATAATGAAAATTTTTCATATGCTAACAATACTAATAAGGGTGATGGTAAGTTGTCTTTGGAGGATGTGGTTAGTACTTTTGTGCAGGAATCAGGTAAGAGGATGGCAAGAACTGAGTCTCGCCTTGACATCTTGGAGACGCACATGGCCAACATGGGTGTTGTGTTGCAATCCATGAAGACTAGCATAGGGCAATTGGTGAACGCACTGAAGGATAATAACAGAGGCCAGTTTCCTAGAAATACTGAGGTGAATCCCATAGAACAGTGTAAGGCCATAGAGTTGAGGATTGGACAAGATGTTGGAGTCCAGGAACATGCAGCTGAAGTCGAGAAAGAGAAGGAACTCGAAGAGAAGGAGCTTAAAACTGAGCCAAAACCGATGTACAAGCCTCCACTTTCCTACCCGCAGAGGTTCAAGAAGAAGGCGTTGGATGAGCAGTTCTCCAAATTCTTGGAGATTTTCAAGAAAATTTACATCAACATCCCCTTGGCTGAAGCTTTGGAACAAATGCCAAACTACGCAAAATTCATCAAGGAGATGATGTCCAAAAAAAGGAGACTGCTAGAGAACGAGGTTGTCAATTTGACTGAAGAGTGCAGTGCGGTGCTTCAAAAGAAAATGCCACAAAAGCTTAAGGATCCAGGGAGTTTTACTATTCCTTGTTCCATTGGTGGTTCTTATTTTAATAATGCACTTTGTGATTTAGGGGCCAATATTAATTTAATGTCGTTGTCTATTTACAGGGCCTTGGAGTTGGGAGACATGAAAGCGACTAAGATTTCATTGCAATTGGCGGATCGGAGCATTACATATCCCCTAGGAATTGTTGAAGATGTTCTAGTCAAGGTGGATAAATTTATCTTCCCAGCGGATTTTGTGATCTTGGATATTGAAGCAGATCATGGTGCTCCACTGATTTTTGGGAGACCATTTTTGGCCACTGCGGATGCAAGAATTGAAGTGAAGAAGGGTGAATTGTCGATGGGTGTAGAATGCGAACGCGTAATTTTCAATCTATTTACGAAAGCATCTAATCCACCCTTCGAAGAATTGTGCTTGATTGAGCCGGTTGTGAAGTTAGAGGGCTGTCAAAGAGCTAATATTGCGGTTGAATCGTCAAAGAAGAAAAAGCCAAATTTACCACCAATGAAGGCCAAGAAAAAGAGAGCAAAACTTAAATGGCGGATTGTGGAATTTATTTGGCGTATGAAGGAAAAGGGGAAGACTTAATACCGATGAAAGTCGGGCTGACGACTATAAACCAAGCGCTACTTGGGAGGCAACCCAAGCTTTTTCTTTTATCTTAGTTTTAATTGCTTTTATTTTCATTTTTAGTTAATTTTTGTTATTAATTTTTGTTTTTTTTAAAGTATTTTGTTATCAATTTTTTTAATTCTAATTCGTCTTAATTTTAAAAAATTTTCAGGCTCTAGAAATCTCAAAGTCGAGCAGACGGCGCGCCCGCCCCATTTATCTGAGCGCCCGCGCCTTACCTGGATGAAATTGGAGTTATTTTGCGACTTAAAGGCGCGCTCGCGCCACCCCTGCTGAGCACCCGCGCTTTCTCTGCGCCACACTTATTCAAGAACAGCGCACTACCTAGCGCTATCGCGTAGCTCAAAGGCGCTACATGAAGCGCTATCGCACATCATCTTCAAGCGCCAACTCCTTGCGCAAACCAACTCCATCAGCGCCTCTATGAGCGCTAACGCGCACCCCTACCATCACCATCTGCGCTACTTCCATGCGCTATCGCGCTTCAAAACCCCACCAACAGCGCGCCCTGTAGCGCTAACGCGCACATCCCAGCCCCAACAGCGCATGCTTAGGCGCTATCGCGCAATTTATGCTTCAGAAATTTAAAAGCCCACTCCAGAGTCTGCTCCTTCCAGACTTCAGAAATCACGATCTCTCGTTCGAGTCCATCTTTAAATCTCACATACTGGCACGATCATTGTAAAAATTCCACTCAACAAAATATCATCATCTCAAGGATTTGGATCTTCATTACAAGGCAGAGATTCTCAGAATTCGTCTTGCTCCATCTACGCTTGTCGAGAAAGGGGAATTTGGAGGATTTGGAAAATTTTCTTCTTGAACGGTACAAAAGCTGAAATTTTATCTATTACATTTGATCCGTGATAAATGTTGTGATTTGAGGCAATTGGGTTGTCTGAGCTGTGGTGTAGAGTACATTTGATGCAGTGAATTTCTATATCATTTTCTTCGTGCCTACCAAGTGTTTGTTGAATTGCTTGGGTTGTATTTGAACGTTGCTGGAATTGTTTGGAGTTTAGTGCATTGTTTGAGGCATTTGATTTGAGTTGAATTATTGAGTTGCAATGCCACCGAAAACCAAAGGAAAGGGTGCAATTTCTTCGTCCTCTGCTGGTTCATATGATAGACACAGATTTTGGAATGCCACAGCAGAGGAGTATTGTTTTGATGTAATGGAGAGAGGGATGCACAAAGAAAGGGGAATGAGCTTGAAAGAATGTAATGCTCCGGCTTTAATTGAAGCTAAGAGAAGAGGTTGGAAAACATTTGTTAGGAGTCCACCAGATGCTGTTATATCATTGATTCATGAGTTTTATGCAAATTTGATGGTCAAAGACGTGAATCTGAAAGTTCGAGTTTGAGAAAAATTGGTGCCTTTTGATAAGAGTACAATTAACAGTCTCTATGAAATGCCGGATTTGGACATTTCAGATGATGAGTATGAGGTATTTAAGAATGAGTCATATCCAGATAATATTGTAATTCAGACTTTGTGTCATGATGGGGCGGAATGGAAGAGGAATGCAAAGGATGAAGCTGTTTCATTTCCATCCATCTTTCTTAGAAGAGAAGCGAATAATTGGCATGAGTTTGTGGCTGCCAGAATTTTGCCATCTGGGCATACATCCGATGTGACTAAGGTTAGAGCTGGTCTTGTGTACTGCATTGTCACTGGAAAATTTGTTGATGCTGGGAGGGTGATTCAGGAGTCTATTATTGCTGCAGTTAGGGGTTCCTCGACTATCAGTTTACCCCACTCGTCTTTGATTACTCAACTTTTCCGATTAGCTGGTGTTGTGTGGGATGATATGGAGCAGATTCTTCCAATTCGAGGTCCTATAAGAATTACTGGTGCACTGAGACGGGACAAGAAGAAGAAAGCAGCCAGTACTTCTGAATAGGCAGCTGAACCACCGCAGCCCTCTGAGCCACTACCACACTTTGAGCCAGCACCTTCCCATTTGGAAGGACCTATGTCCTTACCGACGCATCCGGCCACTTAGTATTCTACTCGTGATGATTCTACGGCCGTGCTTACTCAGATGAAGAAGCAGTGGAAGATGATGTTGGAAAACTGTGTTCAGATCAATTAAGAATTGATACCCGGTGCAGTGGAAGTTTAAAATTTTATTTTATTATATGGAACGATTTCATATATGGGTATCAAAACTTTTACGATTAAATTTGTTCAAGTAAAAATAAAATCACAATTAAATTTTTACCTCGTCAAGCAAAGGCTTGATCGTGGACTCCAACAGAATTTAATCTGCTCTTCTTGTAAATCCCGGGAACCGATGACAGTCACGATCTAACTTCGGAATTAGGTCCACGAACGAAAAACAGAAACCCTCTGATTGACTGCACTAGAAATCAATCAGAAGTTTTACGTAGAGAATAAACAGATATGATCTGTTAATTCGATTTGTAATTTTTCACAAAAATCACAAGTCGAATTTTCTCCAAAAAGAGATAGAGGATTTCAAAAATCCCCTTGAAATTCTAGAGTGTATTTTCGAAAATTGCAATATACAATGTGTCTAATTTTCAAACCCAACACCTTTATTTATAGATAATTTCTAGTTATAATTGTATCAGGACTCTAACTCCTTAAAGCCCACAATTCATAACTTAAGCCCAACAAGCCAAGCCTGTTATTATAGAAATTAATATAAAATTCATCGTGACTCCGATTGATAAACTGATTTCACCAATGTGCACAGAAACCATTTCTGCATCTTTTAGAGTCAAGATAATTTTTTTGAATCCGAATTCAGTGATTTCAAAAAATGCCCATCCCTATGTCATTTTAGGAAATCCCACTCCCTTTAGTTAAGAAGTCCAACTTCTCTTTCATTAAATTTAACTCTTTAAATTTAACTATCTCTACGGGATTTTAGTAATCCATTACTTGTGTAACCCTCAATGGTTCAGGAATACAGCTAGAAGTGGGCTCACAACTCCTTGTGACTCGGAACAACAATTTTCAACTTACCCATCGAATCATGGTAAGAGCACCTAGCAACATCGCCCCATGATTCCCTAGGTATTACTGATAGTGCCTGCAAGAACCAGTAGATTTTGGTTAGCGTACAGTACGGTCCCTTCATCCATATATCCCGATCGAATCAACAACCATTGGTATATCGAGAGTCATTCGAGATTCGATAACTATGCATAACATCTTGGAGATCTATTAGTGACATCGCATGTGTTACTAGGAACACCAAGTAACCTAAAACACATCATGTACTCTGGCCAGAGATTCGTCACACTAATATCTCCTCAGATCGCATAGGGTATCCACACTCGCAAGTATGTGGTGAATCCTTGAAAACAAAGCATCGACTCCTATATGTGTCGTAACTGTACCCAATCCCGACACCTGATGACCCCAATAGAGTCGGTAAACGAGTCAAAGTACAGTACTAGCATATAGAGTCTCAATGATATTTCAAGTAATAAGGACTAATGGTGTACAACCAATACCGCGGACTTTATCCACTCGATAAGTGATAACCACTTGGAAAGTCCGAATAGGGTAGTTCGATCATTCATCATATGAATATCTATTTGCATGCTTTGAACATCTCTATGTTCCATACCAATGAAACGTGGTACTAGGCATCGCAAATTTTAGTCTCAATCTCGAGCGATCCTTATCCTTATTTGCGGACGGCTCAATTGACTAGGAACTGTTTAGAATATACAGTGACTATAAGATGTGTTTCATGATAGCCATCCCCATGTGCTACCACATCTTACATACACTATAGTATATTCAAGGTCTTTATCAAAACAACAATAGTATATCATAATATAACAATATGAAGAAAGATAAAGTCAATACCATTATAAAAGTGTAAATTATATTAAACAAAAGATTGTTTTACATAGAGTCATAAAAGCCCTTAGCCACAAGTTGGCTAACCGGGCACCCACTCTTTCAGATGATGCGAGCACATATGACATATATGCAAGACTTCACTGCCGCTCTCGCCCAAAATTATCCTCCAACTGTTGTGCCATATCCACCTCCTCCGCAGTGGTCTTCTGATGATACTGCTGATGCTGCACCTTCTTTCCATGGAGATGATGATGATGACGCCGAGTCCTGATGCTCGGTGTCGAAAGTATGAGTCCCTTGTTCTTTTATTGTTTTTAATCATTAGGGACAATGATTACATTAAGTTTGGGGGGGTGAGTCAATGTTTGATTGAGTTGAGTTGAGTTGAGTTGAAAAGAAGTTAAGAAATATGTGGATGCATGGCCAATGATGAAAAATTTTTGTTTTGTGCTATAACTGAAATCCATGATTGTCTGCCTATCTGACAAATATTTTTGAAAAAAAAATGGAACTAAGTGAATAAACAATTTTCTATATACTCTGTGATTAATACTTGAATCTGATTTTTTAAACATACAAACATAGATGTGATTGAGGCATTGTTTGAATTTTTGGGCCTAATTTTCATTGAAAAATTTATCCTTAGTTGCCTATTTGAGCTTACACGTATATTAGTACATTGAGGTACGAGAAAATCTGATTTTTTTGTGAAAATCATCGTTTACTGCTGATGATTATCTTTTCTGCATTGATTGATATTTGTATGAATTAATTGGGGATTGAGACTTGTCTAGAACTAGTTCGAACACTCTTCGAGGCAAAATACGGGCAAAACTAAGATTAGGAATGATTTAGGCAATTTTTCTGAATTCGTTTGAGCCTTTCAAGCTACCTGTTAATATTTTATCCCTAGTACCTTGTTTGAGCTTTATTGAAAATCGAATGGCATGCGTGTAAATGTGTGATTAAACCCCCATTCGTCATTATTTCAAGGTCCTACATTGACTACCTGAATAGCCTATACACTAATTCCTACCTTTAAGGGAGTAACTTGAATGCTAAAATGTTGTATGCTCCTATTTTTATTTGTGAAAAATGGAATGGTGTGGTGGATGAATTGAAAAGATGAAAAGAGGTAGTACAAAGAAAGAAAAAAAATTTGAAAAGAGTTGTGAAAGAAGATGAAGTTGAGAAAAAAATTAATGAAGTGAATTGAAGAGAAAAAAAATGTGAAGTTGTGAATGAAAAAGGAGTCGTAATTAGAGTTTGATAAAATTATAAATTACTCCTTATTTGAATTCTTATCCTTCATTTGTAGCCATGAGCCAGGCCTTACATTATAAGCTGAATAAGTCCTATTGACCGAGTCTCAGTTGCCCAATATACTAGTGGAGAAGAGTTGCGAGAATTTAGCCTATGGACTGTTGATTGATGCTTTTAATGATTATGAATTTTGATCGAAACACGCACACACTATTATTTTTTGCATTTACCTAATTGTGAGTGTTTTTGATTTATATCCTATATTTGATCCTATGCTATCCTTGAAAAGTTCTCATGATCTATGAATATTTGAATTGAATTTGGAGAAGGGTGTTTTGAACTTGAGTTGCGGAGATTGTGAATTTATGCGGTTATTTTGTTATGACTGAAACTTTCAAGTGTTAGTAGGTTGGATGAGATTGAATTTGAAATTTTTGAAATCATTGCAGAGGCCATTGCTCCATAATATTTCTTGACTATTTTTGTTGGTTGTTGGGTATTATTAGTTTTTGGAAGATTAGTAATTTTTATTAGTTTTGCTCGGGACTAGCAAAAGTCTAAGTTTGGGGGTATTTGATAAGTGTATTTTATACACTTAATTTATATATGATTTTAATTGTTAATTATTGGTTTCAAGCAGATTTATGCTGTGTTTTGTTGTTTTTGTGTTCGTAGGGAATTATGAAGAAATTAATTGAAAAGTAAAAATTAGTGGAAGAAGAAGAAAAAGTTGGAGAAAAGAGAAAAGAAAAGAATAAAAGAAAGAAGAAAGGAACGTACAGAGATTGAGAAATAGTGTTGGGCTTTCTTTAATGGGCCAATCTTTAGCGCTTGTTGTTAGCGTCTATTCAAGAGCAATCGCACTAAGTTACTGAAGACTTGAGAATTGAGATTTTGAGACAAAGGCGCGCCCGCGCCTTCACTTGAGCGCCCGCTCCGTTGAGAATTGGAAAGATTTTATTAGTTCAGGCAATTTTTATGGGCTTGGTTTTGTGGGCTTTTGTACGCAATATAAAAAGGAATTCTTATCAGAGGAGAAAAGGGGGAGCCGCCACAACATTAAGACAGGATATCAGAGATTGATCGTGAACTTTTGGAGATTTCTGGGCTTATCTGAAGAACAAAGACGGAGTTCGATAGACCGGACACGGCGTCGACGATGGATTTGTTTCTTTTATCTTTTATTTATTTAATTCTGAATATGCTTGAATTTATGAATTATTGTTTTATTCAGAATTTTATTATGAACTAATTTTTTAGAGTCTAGAGGTCGGATGAAACCTGGTGTAGACGCTTTCATGAATGTTTAATTTTATTGAATTGAATTTCTTCTAAATTAATTGTTTTTTCTAGAATTGATTGTCTTTTCAATTATCTGATCAATAATTGATTTGTAATATTTATTTGAAATCATTGCTCGGAAGAGGGGATTTTGAATAGGACATTAGAACTACACTGTTAATTATTTATACAGCTCGGGAGAGTGTATGATTTTAACAGAGCTTTTAAAAAAAGAACATTGTTTTGTGATAGATCACTGCGATAAATTCTTAATAGGGATATTGGAATTTAATTGTAGTTGATAAACATTATTTGTTGCTCGGAAGAGGGAAATAATATACGTAAGTGTTTTTGGCTATTAATTGATTGGAATTCATGAAGATTAATCATTTAGGATTGACTGTTGTTGAAACCAGGTGAAATCTATACCTCTAGACCATTTTTCTCTGATTGATTATTCCTGAAAGTTGTGTGCGTGCTATCTAAAATCATCTGATTATTTATTTTATTAAAAAATTCTCAAAGTTTGATTTTCTAGATAAAGTTTAAACTATTCTAATTACAAGTACAAAATATTTTCATTTTACTCCCTGTGGGATCGATATCTGAATTATTCACTATATTAAAACTTGACACTCGTACGCTTGCAAGGAATTTTCACAACAATGGTAAGTGGTACTCAAATGTAAGCGCGTACCTAGAGCTTCCTGTAGGCTATGCCAAAAGTGCGAAGTGAATCTTGGATCTCGATCAGATACTATCGACTTTGGCACACCGTGTAGTCTTACCACTTCTCGAATATAGAGATCTATCATCTGATCATGACGATAAGTCATTCGGTAGGGAATAAAGCATGCAGATTTTGCCAATCTGTCAATGATCACCCAAATAGCATCACATCCTCGGGATGATCGTGTCAATTTCATCACAAAGTCCATGGAAATATGGTCTCATTTCCATTGAGGAATAGACAAACTCTGTAATAATCCACCTGGTTTCTTCCTTTCAGCCTTCACCTGTTGGCAATTCAGACATTTTGACACAAATTCAGTCACATCAAACTTCATTTTTTTCCACCAGTACTGATTTTTCAAATCATTGTACATTTTCCTGCCTCCAGGGTGAATACTGAATCGACTACAATGAGATTCCTTCAAAATATTCTGTCTCAATTCTAAAAGATCGGGAACAACAATTCGGTTATTAACATACAAGATATCATGATCACTACCCTTGTACTCAGACTGATGTCCTGATCTGATCATTTCAATCGACCTCTGAACATTTGTTGTGAAATTTTCTCGCAAGTGTACGAGTGTCAAGTTTTAATATAGTGAATAATTCAGATATCGATCCCACAGGGAGTAAAATGAAAATATTTAGTACTTGTAATTAAAATAGTCTAAACTTTATCTAGAAAATCAATAATCAAGAATTTTGCAATAAAAATAAAATAATTAAGATGATTTTAGATAGCACGCACACAACTTTCAGGAATAATCAATCAGAGAATAACGGTCTAGGGGTATAGATTTCACCTGGTTTCAACAACAGTCAATCCTAATTAATTAATCTTCATGAATTTCAGACAATTAATAGCCAAAAACACTTACGTTTATTATTTCCCTCTCCCGAAAAACAAATAATGTTTATCAACTACAATTACATTCCAATATCCCTATTAAGAATTTATCGCAGTGATCTATCACAAAACAATGTTTTTTTTAAAAGCTCTGTTAAAATCATACACTCTCTCGAGCTGTATAAATAATTAACAGTGTAGTTTCTAATGTCCTATTCAAAATCCCCTCTCCCGAGCAATGATTTCAAATAAATATAAAAAATCAATTATTAATCAGATAATTGAAAAGACAATAAATTCTAGAAAAAACAATTAATCTAGAAGAAACTCAATTCAATAAAATCAAAAATTCATGAAAGCGTCTACACCAGGTTCCATCCGACCTCTAGACTATAAAAATTAGTTCATACTAAAATTCTGAAAACAATAAATAATAAATCCAAACATGTTCAGAATTAAATAAATAAAAGATAAAAGAAACAAATCCATCGTCGATGCCGTGTCCGGTCAATCAAACTCCGTCTTTTTTCTTCAGTTAAGCTCCAGAAAAATCCTCAGCCAATCACGATCAATTCTCTGATGTGCATGTAAAATATTGTGGCGGCTCTCTTCCAAATTTGTCTGACAAAAATCTTTTTATATCACTCAGCAAAAGCCCACAGAAACAAGCCCATAAAAATTACCCGAAATAATAAAACTTTCCGAAAAGCTACAGGGCGGGCGCTCAATAGACGGCGCGGGCACGCCTTCAACTCGTAATTTTCAATTCTCTCGTCTTCAATAGCATTGCACGTTAGCTCTTCTCACTTCTCTGTTTAGCGCTCAATCAAGCGCTGACCAATAAGCCCAATAAGAAAGCCCAATACTATTCCTTCTTCTTTTCTGATCGTTTCTTTTCTTCTTTCTTTTATTCTTTCTTCTTTTTCTTCTTTTTCTTCTTTTCTTCACAAATTCTCATTTTTCATCACTTTTCCTCCTTTTCCACATAAATTCCATAATTTCCTACAAACACAAAAACAACAAAATACCCACATAAATCTGTTCGAAACAAGCAATTAACAATTAAAAGCATATATAAATTAAGTGTATAAAATACATTTATCAAATACCCCCAAACTTAGACTTTTGCTAGTCCCGAGCAAAACTATTAAATTCAAAAAAACTCATTCTATCAAACCAACAAGAATAGCCAAGAAATAATATGGAGCAATAGCATCAACAATGATTTCAAAAATATCAAATCCAATCATATCCAACCTACTAACACTTGAAAGTTTCAGCCAGAACAAAATAACCGCATAAACTCACAATCTCCGCAACTCACGTTTCAAAACACCTTCATCCGAATTCAATTCAAAAATTCATAGATCATGAGGTCTTTTCAAGGTATCAATAGGATCAAAAATAGGATATAAATCAAAAACACTCACAAATAGGTAAATACAACGAATAAACGTGTAAGTGTTTAGATCAAAATTCATAATCATTAAAAGCATCAATCAACAGTCCATATGCTAAATTCTCGCAACTCTTCTCCACTAGTATATTGGGCAACTGAGACTCGGTCAATAGGACTTAATTAGCTTATAATGTAAGGCCTGGCTCATGGCTACAAAAAAAGGATAAGAATTCAAAATAAGGAGTAATTCATATTTTTATTCTCATTCTAACTTCAACTCCTTTTTCATTCACAATTTCACATTCTTTCTTCTTCAATTCCCTTCGTTGATTTTCAACTTTTTTACGTTCTCTTCTTTTTCACAACTTTTTTCTCTTTTTCCCAACAATTTCAACTTTTTTTTTTCTACTACCTCTTTGCATCTTTTCAATTCATCATCACACCATTCCCTTTTTTCACAAATAAAACTAGGAGCATATCACAATTTAGCATTCAAATTACTCCCTTAAAGGTAGGAATTAGTGTATAAGCTATCGGTTAGTCAATGTAGGACCTTGAAATAATTACGAATGGGGGTTTATCACACGTTTACACGCATGCCATTCGATTTTCAATAAAGCTCAAACAAGGTACTAGAGATACATATTAATCAGAGGGTAGCTTGAAAGGCTCAAACGAATTCAGAAAAATTGCCTAAATCATTCCTAATCTCAGTTTTGCCCGTATTTCGCCTCGAAGAGTGTTCGAACTAGTTCTAGACAAGTCTCAATCCACAATTAAATCATACAAATTCAATCAGTGCAGAAAAAATAATCATCAGCAGTTAAAGATGATTTTCAACAATTTCAGATTTCTCGTACCTCAATGTACTAATATACGTGTAGCTCAAATGGGCAACTAAGGATAAATTCAATGAAAAGTAGGCCCAAAAGTTTCAAACAATGCCTCAATCATATCTATGTCTGTATGTCTCAAAAATCAGATTCAAGTATTAATCACAGAGTATATAGGAAATTGTTCATCTAATTGGTTCCATTTTTTCAAAAATATTTGTCAGATAGGTAGACAATCATGGATTTCAGTTATAGCACAAAAATATTTTTCATCAGCCATGCATCCAATATTTCTCAACTTCTTTTCAACTCAACTAAACAAAAACAACAATTAAAATTTTATCTATAAAATTCAAACTAAAATTTCAACCAAACAACTAAATCAAACATTGATTCACCCCCCCCCCCCCCCCAAACTTAATGTAATCATTGTCCCTAATGATTAAAAACAAACAAAAAACAGAACAAGGGACACGACATGCGTACCTTCGACACCAAGCATCAGTACTCGATGTAATCATCATGATCTCCATAGAATGAACTTAATTTGTAACATGTATAGCACCATCAAAAGCCGGCCATCAACGGAGAATGTAGAATAATCACAACATGATCATCCAATGGAACCTAAAAATAGGACAGGTCCACGGTTAAGCTTGATTCAAGGACTGTTCGGGAAGCTTGTTGCGCGAGATAGAGCTATTCATCAGCGCTTGTGTAGCAACTGGTTAACATGAGGAGAAACGTTGTTGGTGATTGTTGGACACGGTGGAGGGCACAATTTGTAGCAGCTAGAGACACAATCAAGCATCATGAGGCTGCGCTATTGGAGAGCTAGTTGGCGCATGGTCTTGCTAATGGAGCGCGCGATTGCGATTTGGGAGGGCATGTAAAGCTGCACTTTTGCGCATGGTATATTTTTCTTGGAGTGCATGGTTGCAGCAGCTGGTAGAAGCGCGATTGCATGAGATGTTGCGCAAGGCTGGATGGCGCCTGAAGGAGGCGCGATAGCGCAACAGGATGCGCTATAGAGGGAAGCGCGATAGCGCTTGGACTTGTGCTAATGGTGATGGCGCGATAGCGCTGTATGGAGCATAGTTGGAGAGCTCGTTAGCGCTAGGATGCAGCGCTGATGAAACCTGTAAGGGCGCGATTGCACTGGTGGAAGAGCTATCGCGCTTGGTGATCTTGTTGGCGTAAGTTAGGCAGGTGTCATGCGCTGTTCGTGTATCAGTGCAACGAAGGAGAGGCGCGGGCGCTCGAATGGAGTGGCGCGGGCGCACCTTTAAGTCGCAAAGCAACTCCAATTTCATCCAGGTAAAACGCGGGTGCTTCGATAAATGGAGCGGGCGCGCAGCTAGCTCGAATTTGAGATTTCTGGAGCCTACAAATTTTTGAAAATTAAGAAAAAATAAGCTCAAAAATTGAAAATAAAAAAAACTTAAAAAAATCTAAAAAAAAAAAAATTAAACAAAAAATTAAATGCAAATAAAATAAAAGAAAAAAATGCTTGGGTTGCCTCCCAAGTAGCGCTTGGTTTAAAGTCGTCAACCCGACTTTCACCGGTGTTAGATCTTCCCCTTCTCTTTCACTCGCCAAATAAATTCCACGAACCGCCTTTTAAATTTTGCTTTTTTCGTGGCCTTCTTTGGTGGTTTTGGCGCTCTCTCGTTCGATAAATCAACCGCAATGTCGGCTTTTGAACGACCTTCCAACTTTATAACCGGCTCTATTAAGCATAATTTTTCAATAGGGGTGTTAGATGACTTCATGAATATATTAAAAATTACACTCTCACCGTCCACACCCATCGACAATGCACCTCTCTTCACCTCTATCTTGGCATCGGCAGTGGCCAAGAAAGGTCTCCCCAATATCAGGGGCATGTTTGCATCCTCCTCCATATCTAACACAACAAAATCCGCTGGAAAAATAAATTTATCTACTTTTACCATAACATCTTCAATGATTCCAAGTGGATATGTGATAGATCGATCAGCCAACTGCAACGCGATCATGGTGGGCTTCACCTCACCAAGTCCTAAGCTCCTGAAAACAGACAAGGGCATGAGATTAATGCTAGCTCCTAAATCGCAAAGTGCATTATTAAAATAAGAAGAGCCAATAGTGCAAGGAATAGTAAAACTCCCTGGATCCTTAAGCTTTTGTGGCATCTTCTTTTGGAGCACCGCACTGCACTCTTCCGTTAAATTCACTACCTCGTTCTCTAGCAGCCTCCTCTTCTTGGACATCACCTCCTTGATGAACTTCGCATAATTCGGCATTTGCTCCAAAGCTTCAGCAAAGGAAATGTTGATGTGAATCTTTTTAAAAATCTCCAAGAACTTGGAAAATTGCTCGTCCAATGCTTTCTTCTTGAACCTTTGCGGGTAGGAAAGTGGAGGCTTGTACATCGGTTTTGGCTCCAGTTCAGGCTCCTTCTCTTTCTCCTCAACTTTTTCCTCAAGTTTCTTATCCGCAACAGTAGGAATTTGGACTCCAATGTCTTTGGCACTCCGCACTTCGATGGCATTGCACTGCTCCTTGGGATTCACCTCAGTATTGCTAGGGAACTGGCCGCGATTGTTGTCCTTCAGTGCGTTCGCCAACTGCCCAATACTAGTCTCCATGGATTGCAACACTGCGCCCATGTTGGCCATGTGTGTCTCCAAACTGTTAAGTCGAGACTCAGTTCTCGCCATCCTCTTACCTGATTCCTGCACAAAAGTACTAACCACATCCTCCAAAGATGGCTTACCATCACCCTTATTAGTATTGTTAGTATATGAAAAATTTTCATTATTCCGCAAATTAGGGTGAAAAGTATTGGGAATAGGATTACCTCTGTACGCTCCATAACCTCGGTAGCCATTAGGATGAATATAATTAACTTCCTCTGGGTTATGTGATCCTTCAACTCCAATGGAATCTGCAACAGTAATTTTATTCAAAGAAGCTACCTGTGTAGTCAGTGCAGATAATTGAGCAGTGATGGACGTGAGAGGATCCACTGCATACACTCCAGCTGGCTTCTTGACTCCCACACGCTCAGATGGCCATTGAAAGATGTTGACCGTCATCTGCTCTAACATATCATAAGCCTGAACATGATCCTTCGCAAATATAGTACCTCCAGCAGCAGAATCAACATTCATCCTTGTAGGCGCATTCAGTCCGTTGTAAAACCACTCGATCTGTTCCCAATCTGAAAAATTGTGGTTAGGACAACGTCTTAATAATTCTTTATACCTTTCCCACGCCTCGTATAACTGTTCAGTGTCCATCTGCCGGAAGGTGCTGATCTCGATCTTCAGTTGGGTGGTTTTGGCAGGAGAAAAATATTTTGCAAGAAATTTTTCTGCCATCACCTCCCAAGTAGTGATGCTTCCAAGCGACAGTGATTGCAACCAACTTCTGGCTTGATCCCTGAGAGAAAACGAAAACAAGCGTAAGCGTATAATATCCTCAGACACACCATTAATTTTTACCGTATCGGTTATCTCCAAAAAGGTGCGTAGGTGTAGATAAGGATCGGCCGTGGCACTCCCATTAAATTGGTTCTGTTGAACCATATTGATCAATGCAGGCTTCAACTCAAAATTGTTTGCATTGATAGTTCCTCGAGCGATTCCAGAATAGTGATCCTGGATCGTCGGTCTGAAGTGATCTCTAATTGGCACTAGGGGAGCTTGATTTGCTTCTTGTTCAGCCATTCTTTCAATTTCTTCTCTTCTAGCTCATCTTAAAGCATGTGCAGTGCGCTCGATCTCCGGATCAAACAGTAGAGAATTAGCACTTTGAGATCGTCGCATAGACTGCAATTAAAATAAGAAGCAATTAATTAGTAACAAAAAAAAATAAAATAAAATAAAAAATTCTAAATTAAAATCTAGACTAATTGGTAACAAGACTAAAAAATAATCAAAATTTACTCCCCGGCAACGGCGACAAAAACTTGTTGTGAAATTTCCTCGCAGGTGTACGAGTGTCAAGTTTTAATATAGTGAATAATTCGGATATCGATCCCACAGGGAGTAAAATAAAAATATTTAGTACTTGTAATTAAAATAGTCTAAACTTTATCTAGAAAATCAATAATCAAGAATTTTGCAATAAAAATAAAATAATTAAGATGATTTTAGATAGCACGCACACAACTTTCAGGAATAATCAATCAGAGAATAACGGTCTAAAGGTATAGATTTCACCTGGTTTCAACAACAGTCAATCCTAATTAATTAATCTTCATGAATTTCAGTCAATTAATATCCAAGAACACTTACGTTTATTATTTCCCTCTCCCGAGCAACAAATAATGTTTATCAACTACAATTACATTCTAATATCCCTATTAAGAATTTATCGCAGTGATCTATCACAAAACAATGTTCTTTTTAAAAGCTTTGTTAAAATCATACACTCTCCCGAGCTGTATAAATAATTAACAGTGTAGTTTCTAATGTCCTATTCAAAATCCCCTCTCCCGAGCAATGATTTCAAATAAATATAAAAAATCAATTATTGATCAGATAATTGAAAAGACAATCAATTCTAGAAAAAACAATTAATCTAGAAGAAACTCAATTCAATAAAATCAAAAATTCATGAAAGCGTCTACACTAGGTTCCATCCGACCTCTAGACTATAAAAATTAGTTCATACTAAAATTTTGAAAAAAATAAATAATAAATCCAAACATGTTCAGAATTAAATAAATAAAAGATAAAAGAAACAAATCCGTCGTCGATGCCGTGTCCGGTCAATCAAACTCCGTCTTTTTTCTTCAGTTAAGCTCCAGAAAAATCCTCAGCCAATCACGATCAATTCTCTGATGTGCGTGTAAAATATTGTGGCGGCTCTCTTCCAAATTTGTCTGACAAAAATCTTTTTATATCGCTTAGCAAAAGCCCACAAAAACAAGCCCATAAAAATTACCCGAAATAATAAAACTTTCCAAACAGCTACAGGGCGGGCGCTCAATAGACGGCGCGGGCGCGCCTTCAACTCGTAATTTTCAATTCTCTCGTCTTCAATAGCATTGCGCGTTAGCTCTTCTCAATTCTCTGTTTAGCGTTCAATCAAGCGCTGACCAATAAGCCCAATAAGAAAGCCCAATACTATTCCTTCTTCTGTTCTGATCGTTTCTTTTCTTCTGTCTTTTATTTTTTCTTCTTTTTCTTCTTTTTCTTCTTTTCTTCACAAATTCTCATTTTTCATCACTTTTCCTCCTTTTTCACATAAATTCCATAATTTCCTACAAACACAAAAACAACAAAATACCCACATAAATCTGCTCGAAACAAGCAATTAACAATTAAAAGCATATATAAATTAAGTGTATAAAATACACTTATCAACATTCAAATCAGATTTATGCGCTTCTTTGATTCGAATCAATAATTCAGGCTCAACACTGATAGCACAAATTCTCATTGGTCTTCTATTTGTCTCAAACATATATCAGAAATACAACAATCTTCAATCAAACTAGATACACCTATAGTAGACAAGGATAAAGCACATACCTTCCTACTTAGGGCATCAGCTGCTGCATTCGACTTCCCTGGATAATATTTGATTTCACAGAAAAAATCTTTCAGTAAATCGAGCCATCTTCGTTGTCTCATGTTCAATTCAGATTGTGAAAACATATACTTCAAACTCTTGTGATCAGAAAAGATTTCAAACTTTTCACCATATAAATAATGTCTCCAAATTTTTAATGCAAAGACGATAGCTGCAAATTGAAGATCATGAATTGGATATCGGACTTCATGTGGTTTCAGTTGTCGAGAGGCATAAGTGACAACATGTCCTTTTTGCATTAAAACACATTCCAAACCTTGGTGAGAAGCATCACAATATACAACAAAATCACCAGTACCTGAAGGGATTGTCAAAACTAGTGCTGTAGTCAACCTCTTCTTCAGCTCAAGAAAACTGGTTTCACACTCTTCAGACCACACAAACGGTTCATTCTTCTGTGTAATCTGTGCAATAGGCTTTGCAATAGACGAGACGTCTCGGATAAATCGACGATAATATCCTTCCAAGCCCATAAAACTTCTGATTTCTGGCACAGATGTCGGTCTCTGCCAACTGATCACAGCTTCAACTTTACTTGGATCAACTGAAATACCATCTCCTGATAGAATATGACCCAGAAAAACCACCTGTTTCAACCAAAACTCACATTTGGATAGCTTAGCATACAGTTTTTCCTTCCCTCAACGTCTTCAAAATGTTCTCAAGCAATTAGCATGATCACACAAATTCTTAGAGTATATCAAAATATCATCGTTAAATATAATCACGAAATCATCTAGATACTTTTGAAATACTCTATTCATCAATCCATAAAAACTCCTGGTGCATTCGTTAGACCAAACGGCATGACTATAAATTTGTAATGGCCATACCTGGTTCTAAATGCAGTCTTAGGGATATCCTCATCTCTTACCTCAATTGATGATATAACCAGATCGTAAATCAATCTTCGAATATATTGACGAACCCTGCAATTGATCAAACAAATCATCGATACGAGGTAAAGGATAGCGATTCTTTACCGTTGCTTTGTTCAATTGTTGGTAGTCAATAAACAGTTTCATCGATCTGTCTTTCTTTCTCACAAATAATACCGGAGCGCCCCAAGGAGAAACACTCGGTCTAATGTAACCTTTGGCTAATAATTCTTCAAATTGCTCTTTCAACTCTTTCAATTCAATTGGTGCCATACGGTAAGGTGCTTTTGATATCGGTTGCGTACCTGGCATCAATTCAATACTGAAGTCTACCTCTCGATATGGAGGCAATCCCGGAATCTCATCAGGGAAAACATCATCGAATTCACAAACCACTGGCAAGTCAGCCAAGTTTGGACTAGTCTTCAGTATATCAACTGCATAAATAAGGAATCATTCTGCCCCTTTCCGTAACAAGTCAGTCATAGAAAGAACAGATATCAAAGGAATTCGGGCTCGTGAACCATTACCATAGAATTTTCATTCGTCAGTCATATCAGGTCTGAATCTTACAATATTCAGAAAACAATCAGCTGTAGCTCTGTACTTTGTTAGCATATCGATACCGATAATACAATCAAAATCAGATAAACCAAGAACAATACAATCAAGCTCAATCTCAAAACCTTCATATTGTAGTACACAATTCCTGACAGACTTCACAGATACTAAACCTTTTCCCAACGGTGAAGATATAGACACTACAGTAGCTAATGGTTCAACAGGCAATTCATGTAACGCAACAAATTGCTCAAAAATAAAGGTATGTGATGCACCAGTATCAAATAAGACATAGGCAGGATAACCATAAAGGAAACAGTTACCTGCAATCACATCACTAGGCGCCGCTTGTGCTTTCTCCTCAGTCAATGCAAACACCCTAGACTGCTGCCTTGGAGGTTGATTCACTGACTGACCTCCTCCTCCTCCTGCTCTACCCTGTGCTGCTGGTTATGGTTGAAATAAATGGACAGAAGATCCTGATTGAGCCACTCATCTCGATGATCCAGTACCCTATGCACCTCCAGAACCACGCTGTGGGCAGACTCGTGCAAAATGACCTGTCTGATTTCAAATGTGACAAGTACCAAAAACTCCTCGGAATTGTTCACTAGTATGACGTCCTCCACACTTGGTACAGTATACTTCAGACCTCTGTCCAACTCTCGACTGTTTGGATCCACTTGAACTCGAAGAGCTACCACCTGGACGCTTAAACTGTTTGCTTTTTTCCTTAAAGAAATTTTTCTTACCACTACTACTACCTCCAGCATCAAATCGAGGTGATGGTGGAATCTGTGGCTGCTCTTGCGGTTGTCTCATCGGCTGTGGCACAAACTGTGCTCCTCGTTGCCTCAGTATCCCTGCCTCAGCTCCCTTTGCATGATTCAAGGCATCGGCAAAGTTATTCGATCGTCCCGAATTGACAAGGGTGAACACATCGGGATTCAAGCCATTGATGAATTGAACGTCTTGAGCTTCATCACTCACAGCAATATGTGGAGCAAACTTCAACAAGCTAGTGAACTTTGCAACATATTCTTCGATATTTAATTGTCCCTGTTGCAAACTTGCAAACTCTGCCCCTTTGTCCTTTCGATAAGAAATAGGAAAGAACCGTTGATAGAAAGCAGTTCGAAATACTAACCAGATAATAACAGTACCTTGCTGTTCAAACGCTCGCTTCGACGCTATCCACCAACTCTTTGCAAGGCCATGTAATTGATTAATCACCAATCTCACACGACGATCATCATTATAGTCAAGGGGTTCAAATAACTGTTCGATATCCTTCAGCCAATTCTCACAGTCAACAGAATTTTCAGTTCCTTGCAAAGTTGGTGGTTTAAATGACTGGAATCGTTTCAGAAGTTTCTCCATCGGATTAGCATCACCAAACACATCAGCATAAGTATTACTCTGTCCATGTTTAGGTGCTGTCACTGGTATCTGTGCAGCATTAGTCTGATCTGGCTGATTCATTGCCAAAGTCTGTCTAGTAGTCGGTACTGGTCGGGGAGGCATATCTGATAATCAAACAGATTAGTGTACAATTCATCATCACATCATAACACAATTCTGTTTCAGTCCCTCCTCTTATAAGCACACAATGCCTTCTCAAGATATCGAGTTCTGATTTAATTGCAGTCGAACATGCTTCCACTAATATCAGATACAGATAACATGCAAATCATAAAGCTGTAAATCTATTCAGATAATAAACATGCTTCAAGAATAAATCAAAATAGTAGACTCGATCTACCCCGCTCATCTATTCTCAGTCCGAAAAACTTAAAACTCTGATACCACCTGTTGTGGGGACCTCGGGTTGCTAATCTCATCTTAGGGCAAATAACGATTAATAAACAATTAATCGAGTCATGTAAAAACATAATCAAAACAAGAGCTAAATTTTTTTTAAAAAAAAATAGGCCCTGCGCTCGATCGGACCAACTCATGCGATCGAGCGCACACAAAATATGAAATTATCTGTTTTTCAATCTCAAGCTGCGCTCGAGCGAGCTTCAATCCCGAAAAATTCTGCAGAAATATTTTTGCTATCAAGGCATGGTCAATCAATCCAAATCATCTCAAATCAATACAAAACATGATTGAATAATTCCCAAACATGCATATTTACATATAAGAAGTCTCAAGCATCAATCCATGCATTTATTACATCAACTAGTCGTTCCAAAAGCGATAAACAACACAACTATAACAATACTCAAAAGTGTTCTTCAAACTACACTATGCTATCATGTTTGATGTTTCTAGTCAATACAACTACAACTAAAACCCAAGTCATCACGTGCTAAACTCACTCCTGAGCTGTCAATGTCGTCGCTGACCAGCTCCTGCCCCCTCTGTTGCCATGCACACATACAAAACAAAGCAACAGCTGGATAAACTCCGGTGAGAAATCATTCCCAGTATAATCGACATATATAAAGCGTTAAATAAATCATATCAACTCTATTCATACTCGACTCAACAATAGATTAAATAACACATATATCGATTAAGAATTGATTCATAAAACGTCATTGCCATCAAGATTCGTAAACGATCTTGACATGGATATCCATCTATCGAAATCATTCTGGATTCGAAAATAAGGTCACCCTCCGACCTCGGCATAGAATCAGTTCAATATCATCTCATATCATAATCATAACAACTCAAATCAAAGATCCACTACCTGGTATGGATCGACAACATCATAATCAAATCAAAACAATAAACAAGTATGTGATTTTGGCGGGACAACTCAAGAAGCGTCATTCTCGAGTTTCAAATCCCTGACTCGCTATGTCGTCTTATACCTTCGTATATCTCAGTTCTGACCACTTAAAATTTGAAATATAACATCAAAACATATATATCAGACTTCATTTAATCTTACCAATTCAGAATTGAATCAAAATCATCATCAGACATCAATCAATATCATTTCAAACCTCGACTTCTTCTTATTTGATTCAACTCGGCGTCTTGATTTTTTAGCCTTCAAAATCAACTAAAACTGAACAATAAAAATGCTATAACATTGTCAACATCTAATCAAACATCTCAGCTCAGACATAGGCTATCAAAACAGTCTCAAAACTCTAATCGACGGCGTACCGATTGACAATCGGTAACCGATGAAATATCGAAACCATTTCCGACTTCAAATACAATTCATACGTATATCAAAACAGCAATAACCACTCATAAAACCATATAACAGCAGCTATAACCATCGAACGCAAGCTGAAAATCAGGATTAAGTGCAAGCAACATGAATTCCTTAACCCGGTTTCGATATCGAAATATATAAACGTCGAAGAACATATACATATCATCAATATCTGATATCTACAAACTTTTGAATTTCAAACCATGCCGAAAGAAGTAAAAACTTACCCTAGATTGAAGCCCTCATCGTAAGGATTCAATAACACCTTTCGGAATCGAAATCGGACGATCAGATCAAAAGATACGGCGATTTGAAAATCGAAAATCAAATGAAAAGAGAGGGTCTCGACTTCTCTGTTCTGAAATTCTGAATTTAAGATGGAGAATACACGTGCATATTCTTATACATCTAATTAGAATCTGATAACTTCAATTATAATTGCACTTTAGTCCCTCAATTCTTCAAAAATTACAATTTAGTCCTCGGCCCTTATTTTAATTCAATTTCAATTCTAAATAATTTAAAAATATTAGAATTTAAATCAAAACTCTAAATATTCCCAAATTAAATATACTCGGATTAAAATTAAATTATCTCAAATTACATTAAATAATCCTGGATTAAATTAAATAATCCCGGGCCTTACATAATAAGGGATTGAACATAGACCAGAATCAATAAGCGTAGCACTGCTAATAAGTGTCGTAGACCTTTATAATTTTGAAATGGATCTTAAGTTGATCTTGTAGGTATCTTTGTCCCGTGATATTAACGATTTGTGAATATAAGGAAATTAACTTGTTTTGTCGGCCCTTATTTGACCGTCGAGGTAGAATTTTATAGTCTCTTAGCTATCCTATTTAGAAGAGTTTAGTGTTTAGTTGCTAAGTATTTTGTAGACTTGTTGATTTCTCAAGAGCTCAAGTTCTAGATTATATGAGTTAAGTTTTGCTGATGAATAGATATTATGCATAGTTTCGTTGATAGGAAGCCTTTAAGTTATGAGAAAGGTCGACATAAATTATTTATTGGTTTTACGGATATTTATTGATTGAAGTTGCGCACTAGGATTTAAGGTTATCGAACTAAGACAGGTATCAGATATTTTAGGAGTTTAGGTGGCGAATTAAACACGTGGGAACAGTGATTAAAAATTTCTCTTAGGGTACAAATATTTGGGGATAAATAGGAATTTGCAAACTTATTTTGCAGTGGGAGTTAGTTAGCTCCTTGTTTGGTAGGTGTTGATAAGCATTAGAGTGCGCAGCGAAAGTTGAGTTGGGCCAACTCATGTGAGTGCAAAGTTGGAATTTAGTGTTGATCTGGTCTAAGATATTCGAATCTAATTAGTAAGTCCTGAATTTCGAGGACGAAATTCCATTTAAGGGAGGAAGGAATTGTGACGCCTAAAATCCAATCTACTAAATCGCATGGATTAATTTAATAAATATTAGGATTTATTATTTTTAGGTTTAACTGATTTAAATTCTTTATGCGAGTTATGTGTTAATAAAATATTTTACTATTTATTCAAATGATTTTATTGTACTAACTATTTAATTACTGTTTTTAATTGTTTAAGTTTATTTGTCAAAATGATTTTTATTATGCAAATTTAATTGTTTTAATATTTTAAAGGTTTAAGCTTGCATATTTAAATGATTTTAATTGTTTAGTTTATTTTTTTTAAATGATTTTAACTGGGTAGTTTATTTGTTTAAATATTTTCGAGTGTCCAAATTATTTATTTTTAATAGCCTTAGTTTAGCGGTTATTTATTTTAAATTTTTTTTAAATGTCTAGCTTATTTATTTAAAACCTTTTTAATTTTCCAAATCATTTTAAAGATTTTTATTTTTTCTTGTGTATTTATTTAATTTTCTTTTTAAACGTTAGTCTAGTTTATTTAAATTATTTTAATCGCTCTGTTTATTGTTTAAATATTTTATTTATCGTCGCGACATCAAAATATTTAAAGTATTGATTTTTAATTTTTGGATTCAGTAGCTTCCAGTTCCGCATTCTAGAGCTTATATTTAAATTCTTGAAAAATTAGCATTTGAATTCTCGGGCTAGTAAAATCCAATATTTATATTTAAATAGGAATTTTTTTTTACTTGAGTTTCATCTTGTGCAATTTAATTCATGACCTTAAATTGCTATTTTGTGAGTGTCAATTATTGAGTATCACTTTTTCATCCTTTCACACTTGGACTTAAAAGATTAAACCCTAGTCTCTAACATTTCTCTCACACTCATTCTCATCCAAATTACACACCTATTCCCACGCCAAAACACACACACACAACTCACGACTTCTCCTTCATTTTTTCTTCAAGCATAGCCATCGGTTTCCACCTCCTTCTTCAAGTTCGACCGCCGCCGCCAACCCTCCATCTCCGGAATAGCTGCATCTCGGCGAGCTGAGCGAGCTGGTCTCCCCATTTATTCAGCTCGATTCCCAGCTGTTCGAGCCCCCCTGCTTTTACTTGGCCGATTTCAGCTCAATCCGAGCTCCCTATTTCTGTTTTCTCGATCGGTTTAAGGCAAGGATATGGCTCCTTCTCTTCACCATGTAGATTAGTGTATTGTCTGTCTTGCATTTCTTGAGATTTTTGTCGAAAAATGTATAAGTATATATATGCCCTGTTCGAGCCTTCCTATTTAGCCAAGATTTATATTGCATTCATGATTGTGAAATTAATTTGTTTGTTGAAGTTTTGAAATGGATATGAATTTGGAATGTGAATGCATTGGGGCTTTGTGACCTTCGAAAAATTTCAGATTTACCTTCCTAGCATGTGACTTTTCGAAAATTGTGTGATTGTGTGTGTGATGCTTGGTTGGTGATTTAGAAACCACCATGTAGTTCGCATGGTAGTGTTAGAATGGCTTGAAGATTTGTGGTGATTTGGAAGTGAAGGAACTTTGATTGTGGGAGTTGTTAGGTCACGGTTTTGAAGGTTTATAGGGGCTGCCATCTTTGAGCTAAGTCAAAGTGTTTGGGTGAGTTCTTAGGGCTCGGGATGAGTCTAAGGGTTGGACTTGGTCCTAGTCTAGTAGCTTGGGACTTGGGAGGCATTGTGCTAAGTTTTTGGAGTGAGTTTGAAACCGGGCTTGAGCAGAATTTTATGGACTTAGCTGCTGTCCAGAAATCGATTTTTATACCAGGGATAAACTCGGGTTTTGATTAAGGGATTGGGTCTGGAATTAGACTAAGATTTAGGAATGTGTCGGTTCAAGCGAAAATTAATTCGGTTAAGTTTTGATTGAGTTTTAGGCATTTGAATATAGAGGTGCAGATTTTTGCTTTAAAACATGGCTGTCCGGAAATGTATAACTAAGGCAGGGTTAAAAGTAGAATTTGATTATGGGCTCGGGTCTGGAACTTTTTTGGGATGTTAGGATTATGTCGGCGAAAGCGGGAATCAATTCGGATAAATTTTGGGTCGAGTTCTAGATTTTTAATTGCTTAGGTGCAGAATTTTCAAAAAAAAAAGGGCTGCTGCCCGGAATTGTGTTTTTTTTAAAATGATCGCTTAGAAAATAAATTTCGAGGATGATTTTCCTACTAAGTTGTAAGTGTCGTGAAGTCGTGGTTTCAAGCGGAACCCTTTTTGGTTAAGAAACGAGCAAGTTATTAATTTTTAGGGCAAATCGCTCGAATTAGTCGTAAGTGCAATTTATGGGTTAAATTCTCCATCCTTTGGTTTAGTTCCTAAATCACCATCCCGATTATGTGTGAGTCATATGCATGATTATTGATTAACATTTACATGTACGTCATATTTACATATGCATTATAAGTCTCGAATTCAATAAAGGAAAGAAATATTTTGAACGAAGTGAGAAGGTTGTGACTACATATTCATGTGTTCGTGTGGGGCTGAAAGATGTTTTGGCCTCCCTTACCAATTCAATATGGGTTTTCTTATCTTAGCATGTGTTCGTGTGGGGCCGAAACTATTCTGGTCTCCCTTACCAATAGGGCAATTACGGGTTGGGTTTCATCTCGACCTCCTTGCGGCATTGTGCACTATAGCCATGATCATGATCGAAATCACAGAGTCACAATCAAGGATCTAAGTTCACAGTTACAGTTACAGATTCAGATACAGTTTATGCAGTTTCATTGATTATACATGACTTAGCCATGTATATGTTTCATTTCATGTTCTCTCATTCATTTTGAAGTTTATTTACTTGTTTAAAGTAAGAGCACAAAACAAAGGTATTTTTATTATCAATTATTTTTAATCTGAGTGTGCTTGTATTTACGTAGTACTCGCTATCCCCCCCATATTCTTGCTGAGTCTTTTAGACTCACTCCACTTATTGTTTTCAGGTGAGGTGTATTTCATTGAGATCGAGGGGCAAGACTATCGAGTGGACTGCGATGCGGGCGTGACACATCCCTCCGACCTTTGCTCGTCTTCCGCATAGTTAATATAATTTTATATGTTATGAAGCATTCATTTTGTTTATTTTTCAATTGTATATGACAAGTTTAGTTAGTATTGTTTTGGGCTTGTAAACACTAGATTTCTTAAACCCTTTGGATATTTGTTATGTCGAACCTTTTTCTTGGGTCTCGTTCTTGTCTCGGCCTAGTTACTTGTGTCGTCAGTCGTCTATTTCTTTTATTTTATTTTGGTTGCTGTCTGAGACAGGTTGGTTGTAATATAAACACAGAAGTCATGCCGAAATTTTTAATAAAATTTTTAATATTTTGATTCTTTTTTGAAAAATCCGTATTTTATTTAGCTTAATTTAAAGTAGAAGTAGGGTCATTTCAGTTGGTATCAGAGCATGCTTCTGGTTTGGGTTGTGCCTACTGCCGGTTGCAGGAAACTCGAGAAATCTCGCCTCAAAGTCTGTAAGTTTTTAAATAATTTTATATGTTAGTTATGCTTGAATTGATACTTTAAATGTTCTGATGTCATCTTTTTTAAAAAATATTTTCAAAACTAGCTGTTTAATTTGTTTAAATGCGTAGTTTAGTGTTTATTTTTGTTTAAAAATTTCTTTTATTAGTTTAAATTGTATTATTTGATTGTTTATTTTTGTTGCATGCGATTCCATGTTAAACGGAGTTGGTGTACTAATATTCCTTCCAGTTTTGGATAGTACGTGGATGTTTGAAGTTATTTGGTAGTGTTAATAATTTTATGAGATTGTAGGAGATTGATGAAAAATATTAAACTTGTGCATTAGGAGATATTAGTCGTCGTGTCTTTGTGGTAATTTATTCTCTTATGGATGAAATTTAGTCGAATAAAAGTAAGCGAATAGTTTGTTTAAGAAATTGATAAGGCGTATGTTTTGGTCTGTTAAGTTAATGAATCGAAACTCGTGTGAAAACTTGAGATACGAACTTGGTTTTTATATTATTATGGACAGTTTGAGTTTTTCTTTTTTTATTTGGGCAAATATGATTTTTTCGGAAATTAGTGAGTTAGTTACTATGAGACTCTCGATTTTATAAACTATTATTCCGATCAGTATTTTCTTTTTCTTCTTTTGTGCTCAAATCCGTTGCAATATATACTTTTGAGTATCCGAAATTTCTTTGCACTTTCTTTGAGCATTTATTGATTCGTATGACATTAATCAGCGTTGAATTCTGCCACCTTGGCATTAGTTGAACTTCTCAATAAACTCTTGTTCATGTTTATTACTTTTTGAAATTTTTCTTCGGTTTTAAGGGTCGCATGTTGATGTGAGTAAGATTCACCTTGCCTTTCTTTTTGCTAATCTACTTACGTTGTGTGACCAACATCTGATTTTACTTTGAGACCACTATTTTCCCTGATTATTGACGTGTGTGGACTCCTCTCGACTGAAGCACACTGATCGCTCTTAATTGTGCTTGGATTGTTTGAGCATGATTTCATTACCCATAGGCGAACGATCGCGAGATTTGTGTCTTGTTGCTCATATTCATTATTCATGGATCCTCCATTATTATTCATTCACCCCTAGAATTGAATTATGAGTGAGTTGTTTTCACTTATCTAGATTTTTATATTCAGCTCGTTTGTTTGTAATGCTTGCATTATTTCATTTCGCATTAAGCAGCATTACTTGTGTATTTGTTTCCTTTCATGATCCATCATGGTGAATTATTTGGGTGGATCATAGTTTCAAATTATCATTTCTATTCTTGTTTAGAGGATCGACTCGTAACCGCTTAGTTAGTGTTTAGACCGTTGGAATTTGGTATTAATACTAGATGAAATCCTAAGTTATCGTTGTGTTATGAGGAATGACGACTACTAATTTTAATTAATTCTAGCGAGTAGACTGCTAGTTAGTGAATTATCTGAATTGGTTGTTTCAATTTCAAACCGGATCGTTAAGAGTGAGTAAGTTGAATGGGTGAACAGTTACGAGATAGGAATTTGAGTTGTCCCTAGAGACTTTTGGGTACTTTATATTAGCGCTCTAAGATTTTGTGAATGTCAACCAGTAAGGCTATTGCACCAACTATGAGAATAGAATGATGAATAGAATATTTAGGAAGTTTTCTGGATAAGCGATAGATTTGCTTACCTATGAAATGCTAAGGTACTGGGGGGATTAATTAGAAAGCATTTGCGATCGGGTTACAAACTCTTCAAGGTGTCTAATTGGATACTAAGTTCTTGAAATATGAATTCAGGTTTTACCATATAATAATTTGGAAATTTTTGGATTTTTCAAACTTGCTATCAAGTTGAATTAGAGATTTGAGATATGTCTTCAGGTGATATGTTAGAATTATTTGGTACTTAGAGACCGTCTAATCCAATAAGTGGATAATAATAGCAGATTTTATGGTTATATTTTCTTATCAAGAATTGAATTAGATTTATTTATAGAAATAGTTCGATCAATTCTAAGTTGAGGAGAGTCAGTTGCCCGCTTGTAAGTTAGATGAACTAGAGTCGTTGCTTAAGGAAATTTTTAGACATCCTTAGAAGCGTTGCGAGTTATAGTAACTAATAAGGGATTGAACATAGACCAGAATCAATAAGCGTAGCACTGCTAATAAGTGTCGTTGACCTTTAGAATTTTGAAATGGTTCTTAAGTTGATCTTGTAGGTATCTTTGTCCCGTGATATTAACGAATTTTGTTTGGAGGGTGAAGAAGAATGGAAAAAACTCCAACAAATCGAAGGAACCGGGCTGAAAACGGCATAGAGTCGGGCTATGGACTATAAACTAGGCGCTTCTTGTGAGGCAACCCAAGCTATTTTTGTTATTTGCTTTTTTTTGATTTGTTTTTATTTTAATTTGATTTTTTTTTCTTTTCTTTTGTGCATGTTGAGACTAGACATCAATAATAATTTTGAGTTGTGTAAGTAAAAACTTTGAAGCGGTGAAAGTTTAGACGCCACCCCTGCATGAAGAGCTTTGATTGATTAAGATGGTGCCGAGTACTAATGCTTTGTGCCCAAGGTATGTCTCCTTGTTTTGATTTACTACTGTACATTGAGGACAATGCACAATTTAAGTTTGAGGGGGTGTGTGATAATTTTGAAAAATTTTCAGGAGTTAGTTTGAGTTGAATAAATGATTTGTACTTGTGTTGGTCTATGATGAAAATAATTTTTTGTGCTGAAAAGTTCATGTTAGCGATTTTTAATCTTGAGTTCTCACTTACATGCACGAATGCCATGATTTTCGATACTCCTAGCAATTAGAGAAATAATGTGGATTTGTGATGTGAATTAGAGGATTTGATTTTTAATTCTTGTGATTTTTACTTGAAACTGAGGTAGATTTTTAAAAGAACAGAATTGATTTAGGCATTTTTGAATTTGTAGAGCCTTTTTAGCCACTATTCATTTGTTAGTCATATAAATAATGAAAAATCCAAAACAAATTGAGTAGCTAAAAATTTCAAAGAAAAGTAATGGCGGAGAAAGTAAGGTGAGGGGAGGCCTTGAAAAGAAAAAAAAAGGATTGAAATTATAGTCCAAATACAAGACATAAAGATGGAAATGTATGGAGTAGAAGAAAGTCAAAACTAATGTCTGGCAATGCAAATAAAAAATTTTAGCTACTCATCATCCTGCACAAATTGAAAATGTTCAATTCCCTTTGCTTTGAATCCTGAGTCCTTGTTTACATTGATATACATATGGAAGCTTATCTCCTGCTGATTATACTTGAGCCTAATGTTAACCGAAAAAGTCATGTTGATCTGTGCAATTAGAAGTTGAACTTGGTGGAGAGTGTCTTGAAACTTGAGGGAGGGATTAATGAATCTGTGAAGCTTACGGATTGCATGATTTTATCGAAAGTTGGGTGGGCAGATGAGATTGGTGAAATCACACACACACGAGAACTCTTGAGAAAATTAGCCTACATTTGTATTTAATCTTGGAATGTAAAAATTCGGAGACCGATAGATTACTCATTATTGTTTTGCTCGGACTAGCAAAAGTCTAAGTTTGGGGGAATTTGATAAATTCAATTTATGCACTTAATTTATATATGATATGACTTGACTTTTGTGATGTATCGAGTAGATAGTATGTGTATTAGTTGTTGTTTTTGTGAGTTGCAAGGATTGACGCAAAAGTAGTAAGAAGAAGTGGAAGGATGCATTATGGAGTATCAAATTCATAAAATTACTGGGAATTATTGAGGCATCAAAATCCAATCTCCACCATTCATAATAAATTTTAGGATGTTTTGAAGCTGCTGTCAAAATTTCAGCTCAATTCGGGGGTTAGATTGTGAGATATGATTTTTTGACAATTGTCGCGCGATGCAGATTTTCTTACCCGAGAGGCATGCGCGGGTGCGCCTAACCTCACGCGCGGGCCCGCCTGATGATAAATTTTGAGCATCCAGGAGAGAGAATCACATGCGCAGGCGCCCCTCTCTTCAAGCGCAGGCGAGCCATCGCGAAAGTAAGATTTTTGGGTTTTTCAGGAATGAAAACTTCGGACATTCGTGGGCTTTTATTTATTGGATTTGAAGCACATATAAAAGGGATTATTTTGCACACAATTGAGGGGGAAGCCACCGCACATCAGAGGAGAATCACACGCACGATCGAGAGAGAAATTTGAAGGAAAAAATATGCGCAAACTTGAAGAGAAAATCTGGAACGAGGAAGAAGATCGCGTTATCCGGACACTGCATCGCATCTTTGGATTTGTACTCTTTATATTTTGTCATTAAACTTTGATTTGATGTCTAGTTTCATGAACATGAATTGTTTTTGCAATATTTTGATTTTGAACTAAATTTTTAGAATCTAGAGGGACGATGGAACCTTGTGTAAACTCTTCTACGAGTTTTTGATATTTTTGGATTGAATTCTAGTAGATTAATTGTTTTTCTAGAATTGATTGTCTTTTCAATTACTTGATCAATAATTGATTTGTTATATTCATCTGAAATCTGGCACTCGGAAGAGGGGATTTTAAATAGGACCAATAGAAATTACACTGTTAATTGTTTATATAACTCGGGAGAGTATATATCATTAATGGAGCCTTAGGAAGAACATCGTTTTTCACATATCACTAAGACTAAATTTTTAATAGGGATATTGGAATTGAATCTTAGTTGATACACATTATTTGTTGCTCGGGAGAGGGAAATAATATAATTAAGTGTTCTTGGCTATTAATTGAATGGAATTCATGAAGATAAATTAATTAGAAGTAGTTGTTGTCGAAACCAGGTGAAATCTGAACCTCTAGACCATTTATCATTGATATTTCTCTGAAAATTGTGTGCGTTCTACTAAAAATCCATTGCTTATTTTTATTTATTGCAAACCTTCTGATCATTAATTTTTTGAATAAAATTAGGACTATTTTAATTACAAGTACTAGATAATTTTATATTACTCCTCGTCGGAACGATATTCTATTCACTACTATATTAAAACTTGACACTCGTACGCTTGCGAGCATTTTTCACTACAGATTTCAATCGGAACCCATTTTGAATGAGAACGGAGGGAGTTGTAGTTTTATGGGTAAATCCCTCTAATTATGCATGCTAAGTCCCAGAATCAAGAATAAAAAGAAAATAACTTTTACGAACGAAATGAAATAATTGTGACTATAGAAATGACGAGTATGTGTGGGGTTGGGAGACGTTCTGACCTACCTTACCAAAGGATGTGTATGTGTGGGGTTGAGAGACGTCTTGGCCTACCTTACCAAATATAGACATGTATGTGTGGGGTTGAGAGAAATCTTGGCCTCCCTTACCAAGTATGGGCAAGATGGGTTGGGAAATACCTAACCTCCTTGCGGCATAGTGCACTGCAGCCATGATCATGATCGAAACCACAGGATCACAATTCAAGGATCTAAGTATATTTCACATTTATGCTTCAGTACAATATTTACAGTTACAGTGAGCCATGCATATGTTTCCTTCATGTTCTCTCATTTACATGAAGTATGTTTTTGTTTCAAGTTAGGGGCACAAAACAAAAATACTTTTAGTATCAGTTATTTTTAATCTGCCTGTGCTTGTATTTATGTAGTACTCGTTAACCCCCCCCCCCCCACCCATATTATTGCTGAGTCTTTTAGACTCACTCCACTTATTTGTTTTCAGGTGAGTACGATTTCCTAGGTAATGAGGAGCAGGATCCCCAGGGTGAGGCCACTGATGGTGCAGACTCTTGACCGTCGCTGTTTTCCTTTTAGTTCCGCAAACTCTGATGATATGTAATAATGAATCGTAGTAATTTAAACATTTACAGTTATTCGCAGGATGAGTCTTTCCCTGCTTTTGATCCTTTGGCGTGTAAACTTATCCACCTGTCGTACCGCATCAAGCGGGGTTAACTTACTTTTATTTTGGGGTATTCTGATTCGGATTTTATTTGGTGGTTATTTTATTTGTTTGAACTGCTGCTTGTGACAAGTTGGATTTTTAATAGTTTCAAACGAGTCATGGCAAAATTTTTCGGAAATCCCGAATTTTCTTTATTAAATAAAATATCTATTTTAGAGGTATCTATTCGTTTCAGTTGGTATCAAAGCGCGGTCTTGGTTTGGGCTGTGCGTACTACCGGTTGCCGAAACTCGAAGGGATCTCTCCTCAAAGTCAGTAAGATTCAAGTTGCATTTATTGCTATTTATTTAAGTTCATTTCCGCTAATTCTTAAAATTTTTGAGCTGGTAAAAGTTTAAAGAAAATCTTTTTCTTAAGGCATGAAATTTGAATGTAAGAATTTGAATTTGCCTACAGATGGCCACTCGTCGTGGACGTGCTCTGCAGCCACCACCTCCTCCACCGCCGCCACCTCCTCCTCCGCCACCTCCACCAGCTGCGGATGTTGGGACGCAGGTGCTAGCTGGATTAGCCCGTATCCTAGAGCAACATGTGGACGCTCCGAGGGCTGGACTTGGGACTGTTTATGAGCAGTTTAGGAAGATGAATCCGAAGGACTTTGTTGGCACCACTGATCCACTGGTAGCGGAGGGATGGATCCGTTCGCTTGAGGTGATATTCCGCTATATGCAGTTGGGAGATCCGTATCGAGTCCGCTGTGCTGTCTTCCACCTTCAGGATGATGCCGCCCTCTGGTGGAGGGAGTTGAGAAGACAGTGGACACGACTACCCTGCCTTGGGCTGAGTTTAGGAGGCTTTTCTTTGAAAATATTTTAATGCGGATGTGAGGGCCCGTTTAAAAACGAAGTTTTTGAGCCTGCGACAGGGAGACCTATCAGTGGCTGAGTTTGTGGTGAAATTTGAAAGAGGTTGCCACTTTGTGCCTTTGATTGGAGACGACGAGGCTGAGAAGCTCCAGCACTTTATTGTTGGGCTACGACCCACTATCCGATAAGATGTGCTCATGGAGGAGCCAGCTGATTATGCTTCGGCGCTCAGACGAGCTTTGAGGTCTGAGCAGACATTGAGGGACGTCTGCGCTGAGGCGCAGAGTAAGAGGCCGCTCCCATCTCAAGATCCGCAGCAGCAGCACAGGAAGAGGCCGTTCACTGGGTTGCAGCGTCAGCAGGGAGAAGTAATATTGCCCAAAGTGCAATCGTGCCCATTATGGGAAGTGCTTGGCAGGTGCTGGAGTTTGTTATCGGTGCAAGAAGCCGGGGCACGTGATCTCAGATTGTCCATGGCATGAGACGCCGACTCAGGGGAGAGTTTACGTGATGCAGGCTAAGGAGGCCGATCCTGATACCACACTCATCATAGGTAATGCTTAGAGTACTTAGTTAGGCGTGATTTAATCGATTTAATGATGCAATTTTGTTTATGAGCTTCTTATTGGGTTGTTTAGCATGCTGATATTTAAGTAGTTTTTAAACTTGGGTTGGCATGAGGACTTGTTTATGCTGCATGCTTGGTGAATATTGATTGTGTTAGCATGTGTAGTATTGATTTTGGAGAATTGATGACTTAGGACGAACCTAAGTAGAACTTGTCTTATCTGTTTTCAATCTTTCTGTGATTGTAATCGCCATTAATGCAGGTAGAATATTAGTAGCCGGAGTAACCACTAGAGCTTTGCTAGATTTGGGGGCTACTCATTCTTTTATTTCGAAGACCCTTGCCCGTAAGCGGGGTATTGTATGTGAAGAGTTGTTGGGAGGATTCACAGTGACCATCCCATCAGGGGAAGAACTATCTACTAGGAGAATGGTGAAGAATCTTGAACTTCTGATGCAAGGGCAACTAGTGGTTGCGGACCTTATACTGTTACCAATGCCTGAGTTCGACATGATTCTTGGGATGGATTGGATGACGAAGAATGCAGTGGCGATCGACTGTCAGCAGAGATCATTGTTGGTCAGACCAGAGGGAGAAGAACCGTTTTGGTTTGAGGCTACTAGGGGTTCGAGGAGGACTCGGATTATATCTTTCATGCAAGCTAAGCAGTTGGTGCATGATGGATATGAGGCATTTTTAGCCAGTTTATCTTTGACGGAGTTGCCAACACATCCAGATATTTCAGACGTGGACGCCGTCAGAGATTTTGAGGATGTGTTTCCAGGTGATGTTGCAGGTATCCCACCTGATAGAGAAGTCGAGTTCTCTATCAACTTAGTACCCGGTACTGTGCCAATTTCTATGGCACCGTATATATTGGCTCCTACGAAAATGAAATAACTGAAAGAGCAGATTGAAGAGTTGCTTGACAAAGGGTTCATACACCCTAGTTTCTCTCCATTGGGTGAACAAGTCCTCTTAGTGAAAAAGAAGGACGGAAGTTTAAGGTTGTGCATAGACTACCGAGAATTGAATGGAGTGACGGTAAAGAACAAGTACCCACTTCCCAGAATTGAGGATCTATTTGATCAGTTGCAAGGAGCCTCTGTATTTTCAAAGATTGATCTCCGTTCCGGCTATCATCAGTTGAAAGTCAAGGAGTCAGATGTGTTCAAGACAACTTTTAGGACTCGTTATGGCCACTACAAATTCCTTGTGATGCTGTTCGGGTTGACGAACGCGGCCGTGGTCTTCATGGATCTTATGAACCACGTGTTTCTGCTGTACTTGGACCATTTTGTCATTGTCTTCATTGATGATATCCTCATTTACTCAAAAGCTAGAGTAGAGCATTCACAGCATTTGAGGACGGTTCTAGAGGTGCTCCAAGAGCGGAAGTTATTTGCTAAGTTCGACAAATGTGAATTTTGGTTGGAAAGAGTAGCATTCTTGGGTCATATCATTTCCGAGAGCGGTGTTGAGGTAGACCCCTCCAAAGTTCAAGCAGTTAAGGAGTGGTCAGTACCTACAAATGCATCGGAGATTCGCAGCTTTCTTGGATTGGCCGGTTATTACAGGAAGTTTATCAAGGGCTTTTCATCCATTGCAATGCCCTTGACAACATTGACTAAGAAGAATGTTAAGTTTGTTTGGAGCCCGAAGTGCCAAGAGAGCTTTGATGTGTTGAAGGAGGCACTTAAGTCAGCGCCAGTGTTAGCTATGCCATCACGGCAAATTGATTTTGTGGTTTACACTGATGCTTCCAAGTTGGGATTGGGAGCAGTTCTTATGCAGCGAGATAGAGTTATTGCTTACGCTTCTAGGCAGTTGAAGGAGCATGTGAAGAAGTACCCTACTCATGATTTGGAATTGGCAGCTGTGGTTTTTGCACTCAAGATTTGGAGGCACTATCTCTATGGAGAGAAGTGTAAGATATTCAAAGACCACAAAAGCCTCAAGTACTTCTTCATCCAAAAGAAGTTGAATATGAGGCAACGGAGAAGGTTAGAGTTGGTAAAAGACTACGACTGCGACATTAGTTACCATCCGGGTAAGGCTAATGTCGTCGCAGATGCTTTGAGCAGAAAGACAGCAGTGATTGCCTCTATGACGGTGTCTAGGCCGTTGCAGGATGAGATTCAAAGATTTGGGCTAGAGTTCTATGCCGAGTGTAGAGCTCCTAGATTGTCAGCCTTGTCAGTGCAGACTACGTTGTTTGACCATATCAGAGTAGCTCAAGCAGTTGATGAGCATTTGAGTAAGTGGAGACAGAGAGCTGACGAGAGAGATAGTGGGTTGTATTCAGTGGTAGATGGGATTGTGAGGTTTAGAGGTTGACTTTGGGTGCCCGCAGGTGATTCTCTACGAGCTACTATCATGGCAGATGCACATACATCGCCGTACTCTATTCACCCAGGCAGTACAAAGATGTATTGGGACCTTTAGCAGTTATACTGGTGGCCAGTCATGAAGCGTGATATAGCCCGCTTTGTATTAGAATGCCTGACATGCCAGCAGGTCAAAGCAGAACATCAGAGACCTGCAGGATTGCTTAGGCCACTCCCTATTCCCGAGTGGAAATGGGAGAATATCACCATGAATTTCGTTGTTGGCTTGCCGAGGACAGTGAGAGGTTCGAATGCTATTTGGGTTATTGTCGACCATCTCACTAAGTCGGCACACTTTTTTCCAGTAAGGACGAATTTCTCTATGACTCAGTATGCAGAGTTGTATATCCGGGAGATAGTCAGACTACATGGTATCCCTGTTTCCATAGTGTCTGATAGAGATCCGCAGTTTACTTCGTCTTTTTGGAAGAGTCTTCACTCAGCTTTGGGGACAAAGCTTTTGTTTAGAACTGCCTTTCACCCCCAGACGGATGGATAGTCCGAGTGGGTGATCCAGATTATAGAGGATCTTTTGAGAGCCTGCGTTTTGGACTTTCACGATAGTTGGGAGTCGAGGTTACCATTGGTGGAATTTGCATATAAAAACAGCTAATAGGCCACCATTGGTATGGCGCCTTACGAGGCACTCTATGGGAGACCGTGTAGATCACCGGTATTATGGACCAAGATTGGTGAAAAGTCAGAGTTGGGACCCGAGATTGTTCAGCACACTGCCGAAGTTGTAGCCAAGATCCGTGATAGGATGAGGACTGCACAGAGCAGGCAGAAGAGTTATGCCGATCATAGGAGGAGAGACTTGGAGTTCTCGGTGGGAGACCATGTGTTTGTCCGAGTAGCTCCTATGAAGGGTGTAATGAGATTCGGGAAGAAAGGGAAACTGGCACCAAGGTTTTTAGGACCCTTTGAGATATTGGACAGAGTGGGGGCATTGGCTTATAGGGTGGCCTTGCCACCTAACTTGGATGGGGTCCATAATGTCTTCCACGTATCGATGCTCAGGAAGTACGTTTTGAATCCGTCTTATGTGCTTAGCATGGAACCTATTCAGTTATCTCCCCACATGACGTATGAGGAGAGGCCCATTCGGATTTTGGATACACAGGAGAGGAGACTCCGTAACAAGTCGATTCCAATGGTCAAAGTGAAATGGCAGAATCACTCGGATGAAGAGGCCACTTGGGAAGCAGAGGCAGATATCAGGACTCGTTATCGAGAGCTCTTTGGTAAGTTTTGAATTTCGAGGACGAAATTCCATATTAGGGAGGAAGGATATGTGATGCCTAGAATTTCTTAATTTAAGTTTCATGCCTAAATTAGTCTTTAAAATTTAATTATTTTTTAATTATTTTAATCTTCTGTGTCAATTGGCTAGATATTATATTTTTTTCCCGTGCATTGGAATTTATTATTTTAACTTTTGCAAAAATTAGTATTTTATTCTCGGACTAGTAAAATCCAGCCTTATATTTTAAAATTAGGATTTTTTTAGCTTGTATTTTTATTTGGTGCGGATAAAATTTTAATCCTAATTGCTAGTTTTGATTAGGAACTTTTTAAAGGTGTGCTTCACTTTTTCTTGAAATTTCCAACACTCTCAGTTTTCTAGGGTTTGCCTACCTATACACTTGAGTTCAAGATTTAATCCTAGCCACACACCCACACACAAAAAAAAAAAAAAAAACTCACACAACTCACGCTCACTCACACAAGAAGCCGATCTTCCCCCTGTTCTTCAAGAAGCGAGCGCCATCTCCATTTCTTCTTCAAGACCTTCTCCGCAGCAGCTTCATCTTCTCCGGCACAGCTGCAGCACGGAGAGCAGCAGCTGTTCACCCTCCGTCCAAGCTCGTTCCAGCCCTGCTCGACCCAGCTTCACTCGAGCCCTTGCTTTCTGTTTTTTTTTTGTAGCTTAGGCAAGGATATGGTTTCCTTGCTCTACCTTGTAGATTAGTTAGCTTGATTGTTGCATTCTCACATTTTCGAAGTATATATATGTATGCCCTGCCCTGTTTTCCTTTCCCTTCGAAATTTTCAGATTTTCATGCTTCAATGAATCGGCCATGCTGTTTGAAATGGATAGAGTAATGTTTTGCATTGGATTTGTCTTGTCGTGAATGAATCATTGCATTTGAGATTTTCAGAAACTATGCCTAACTGTTAGTTCGAATTTTTGAATTTTCTTGGCATGTGGGTCGATTTATTGTTGTGTTTGTTTGTGTGATTTGGATGGTGATGTAGGGGCTACCATGGGTGATATGTAGTTCACACGATAGTGTTAGGATGTGTGAAGTTAGAATGTGAGTTGGGTTGGAGAAAATTCGAACTTTATGGATTTTTGGGGCTCGGTTTGGTCGCTTGTTTGATCTGGATGCGAGCTGGCTTATGGGAGTTCCTAAGGGATTAAGATGAGCTTAAATATTGGTCTTGAACCTAGGGTAGTGGCTTGGACTTGGGGGTCTTGTGGCTAAGTTTTTGAGCGAGAAGAAAATGAGGTTTGAGCAAAATTCTAGAGGTGTATTAGGCTGTCCAGAAACTGGTTCTTAATCAGTGGTTAAACTTGGGTTTTGATCAAGGGCTCGGGTTGGAATTTAGTATTAGATGTTAAGAACTTGTTGGTAAAAGCGGGAAGTAATTCGATTAGAATTAGGCCATGTTCTAGGCTTTTGAACGAAGGTGAGCAGAAGTTTTTTTTTAGTAATAAGGCGCTGTCCGGAAATAGGACTTTATAAAATGGTTTTAATGGGATTAATATGTCGGGAATCAATCCTATGTTTAGTTTTAAGTGGGTGGGAGATATGATTTCAATCGGAACCCATTTTGAATGAGAACGGAGGGAGTTGTAGGTTTTATGGGTAAATCGCTCTAATTATCCTAAGTACGGGTATAAGGCCTTAGATTCCCATCTTTTGGTTGTCCCCTAATTCATCATCCCGGTCATTCACATTTGAGTCTCTCGCATGATCATTGAGTAAGTATTTTCAAGTGCACAACATTTACATATGCATGCTAAGTCCCAAAATCAAAAATAAAAGGAAAATAACTTTTACGAACGAAGTGAAATGATTGTGACTATAGAAATGGCGTGTATGTGTGTGTGTGTGTGTGGGGGGGGGGGGGGGGGGGTTGGGGGACGTTCTGACCTACCTTACCAAAGGATGTGTATGTGTGGGATTGAGAGACGTCTTGACCTACCTTACCAAATATAGACGTGTATGTGTGGGGTCGAGAGAAATCTTGATCTCCCTTACCAAGTATGGGCAAGATGGGTTGGGAAATACCTGACCTCCTTGCGGCATAGTGTACTGCAGCCATGATCATGATCGAAACCAAAGGATCACAATTCATGCAAGGATCTAAGTTTGCCAAGATATTTCACGTTTATGCTTCAGTACAGTATTTACAGTTACAGTGATTATGCTAGACTTAGCCATGCATATGTTTCATTCATGTTCTCTCATTTGCTTGAAGTCTGTTTTTGTTTCAAGTTAGGGGCACAAAACAAAAGTACTTTTAGTATCAGTTATTTTTAATCTGTCTGTGCTTGTATTTATGTAGTACTCGTTATTCCCCCATATTCTTGCTGAGTTTTTTAGACTCACTCCACTTATTTGTTTTCAGGTGAGTATGATTTCCTAGGTACTAAGGAGCAGGATCCCCAGGGTGAGGCCACTGGTGGTGCAGACCATTGATTGTCGCTGTTTTCCTTTTAGTTCCACAAACTCTGATGATATGTAATAATAAATCGTAGTAATTTAAACATTTACAGTTATTCGCAGGATGAGTCTTTCCATGATTTTGATCCTTTGGCATTATCCATCTGTCGTACCGCATCAAGCGGGGTTAACTTACTTTTATTTCGGGGTATTCTGATTCGGATTTTTATTAGGTGATTATTTTATTTGTTTGAACTGCTGCTTGTGACAGGTTGGCTTTTTAATAGTTTCAAACGAGTCATATGGCAAAATTTTTCTAAAATCCCGAATTTTCTTTATTAAATAAAATATCTATTTTAGAGGTATCTAGTCGTTTCATGTATATTTTAGAGGTGATAACACATGTTAATGCTCATTAAATGTACACATTAGTTTTGTACTTGTAATTAATATCTATGATGATTTAACATTAAGGCATAGACTCAAAAGTTCACTAAGTTCCCAATCATCATCTACAATCCTAATGTTGCATCATCATAAATTTAATTTCAAAGTTAGAAAAAAAAATTATATCAAGGATTTTATGTGAGAATCACTCAAATTCTTCCAGCCTAAAACTCCCACTTAACTTGGAATATCTTAATAAATTCCAAATAGACATATATAGATAATCATGTATGTACATAAACTAACATTAAAATTTGCAACATGCTAATATTCAAACACAAATAAAACATAAAATACATTACTTGTGCCAGATAACATGTTCATATAAAACATTTACAAGTAAACATAGAAACATAGATTATAACAAGTCATTTCCCTAAATAAAATCTAATTTCTTCTTATTGCACATGCGGGTTATCATTTTGGTCATTCCCTTTGAGAGCCTATCAGATGGAGCGAACTTCAAGAGACGAGCACCATTATTTATCCTTAAAGATAATGACTTATTCATCTCGAGTTTTACCTCTTTCCTCCATCTTTTAATTAGTGAAGACTGTAAATCTTTAAGGACGATCGACGAATATTCTTTTTCATTAAATATTTCATCGAACATGCTCTTCCAACGTCCAGGCAGAGAATCTCTCAATATTCAAACTATATCATAATCTCGAAAATAATGACCCAAATGCACAAGATCCATACTCATGTCGTCCCAAACTTTAATATGTTGAGGCGTACTATGCATGCGATTCATTTTATATTGCTTAAACATGTGCAACTTTGCTATTCGTTGCGGGGCTCTTTGAAGTTTAGCTGCTCCTCGTAGGATGCTAAGAGTGTGTTTAATTCTTGTCATATCTATATAAGATGAGAATAAATATTATATTGAAAACAAAGCCAATCATAATATTTAATATTTGAAAAAATGATTTCTCATTTTCACTATTATGGACAAGATCCTCTTTTTTTATATATTAAACACATGGACTCTTATTATAGATCACATTAGCCATAAAAAAATGATTTTCATAATCATGCTAAACATTTACAAACTCATTTAAGAGTTTAATTTTCGAAAAAAAATATCCAATGATAAGAAAAGAAATAATGGCTACTGCCTTGTACCAATTCCAAAAAAATTGTACAATCTCATTTCTTAATTTCTCATCTATGTATGTACACGTTTCCTCTTTTTTGGGTCCAAATATGCACTATATATATACTAAACGTGCATCATCCATATACTCATTTTAAAAAAAAACACGAATCATCAGTCCAACAAAAAAAATTCCGAGACTTCAATTTTCTCAAAAAAATATTACTGGACCGATCCATGTATCATTCTCATAACTATTAAATATTGGATCTTAGGCATGTCTCTCAATATTTAAAACAATCATGCCTTCTTAAAATTATGTGGACTTATTGAAAGAGTGGGTGCCTGCTAGCCAACTTGTGGCTAAGGGCTTTATGATTCTATTTGTAAACAATCTTTGTTTAATATAATTTACACTCTTTATTGGCATTTACTTTATCTTTTATCATATTGTTATGTTGTGACGTACTATACGATATTTAGATAAAGACCTTGAATATAATAAAGTGCATGTTGTAACGCCCGAAAATTCATTTACGTAAATTCGCATGCATAATTAGGAAAATTAATTATTTTAAAATTTAGAAAATGGGTTAAATGACTTTATGTGAAATATGTGAATATCATGATTTAAATATTATTTTTATCATTTAACCTGCATTTATGCTATTTATGAAATTTTTAGAATTTGCGTTTTTCGATCGCGTAGACGGGACCGTGGATGAACGAGATATATGAATTTTATTCCAAATATTTTTATGATAATTTTATGAGCCTTAAAATATTATTTTAAGGTATTATTTTTTAAAAAATAATAGTTTTTATATATATAGATATATATGAAATCAATTTTCAGTAAAATAAGTTATTTTAAAGGCTTTTGAAGGACTTTTAAAATTATATAAATATATATTATGAAAATCTATCATAATTTATTTAACTTTTAAGAGTTATATATTTTTTTGTATTAAATATGATATATTATCTTCCCAAAATTCTAAATAATTGTGATAATCACCAAATAATATTTTAGCCTATATTTTCATTCCTTCTTCACGTTGAATACCCTAGCCTCCATCTACCCCATCTCCCTCACGTTCATCAGCAGAAAACTCACTCGCACACACAAGTTTTTGAAGATTTAATCGAATTTTTGAAGATCGTTCGTCTCGGTGATCGCCGTACGCGCCCTATTCACGTTTCTACTTTGAAAATCAACCAAGGCACGTTTGAATTCTCTTTTTGGCCACCGTTTAAGTTTTATATTCTGGTTCTTGCATGAAAACCATTGATATTGCATGTGTGTTAGATTTTTATAAAAAAAATGTAACCATGTTGAACTGTATATGTTCTTTTCCCATATTTTCTCACGTTTTTTCTTTGCTTTTCTGATATGGTTCGGATCAGGCTGTTGGCAGGAGGTTAAGGACATGTCTTAGGGTCCTTAGGGTTGAGTGGTGTAGTCGGTTTGGGGCTGAAATGGTCAGACATGAAGCTGTTGGTTTCTGTTGCATGGTTCGCGCAGGTTCAGTGTTCTGAGGAAAGGGGGTTTGTTCTCCTTCCTCAGGCCATGGATTTGCGCATGGTTTGTTGAATTAGAACCGTATGGATGTTGGCTAGGTATAGGAAGTGATTTCATGGTCATTGGTGGTCTAAGCAAGCCACACGATGGAAAATGCCTCAACTGCTTGCGTCTGCACGTGAGCTGTAGATGGGCAAGATTCCAGAGCTTCGTTCTCACTCCATAGTCAATGGTTTGGTCTGGTTTTTGGCTTGTTAGAAACATCTGAGAATGGACTAGACTTGAGTGGTGGTACTATGGTCATTGGTGGCCAAATTTGGCCGGCCGAACGCTAGAATTAGGTGCTGCACGCGGCAGCAGCTTGGGAAGAAAGGGGGGATCGAGATCTAGGTTTCAGGGCAGATTCGGGTCGGGTCTGGGGCTTGGGTCGGGTCAGTAGGGTCATGGGTCATGTCAGGTTGGTCCAGGTCTGGGTTAGGTTATCCGGGCTTGGGTATTTTTATTTTTAAGTATTTAATGATTTATTGTGTTTTTGGGCTAAATTAATTAGTTATAAAATTATTTAGGCCTCCAAATAATTTTATTTGGGCCTCAAATATTTTATTTAAGTTAGCCCAATAATTTTTATAGGCTCATGGGCCCATAGGAATTTTTGGGCCAGTCTTTGAATTTTTGGGTCAGTCTAAAAGTTAATGGGCTTAAGTCTAAGGAGTCAGCAGCCTGAACCAATCCATGAAAATTATGCATGATCCGTAAATATATATTTAATTATTGCATGAATTTTTTAAGTATGAAAAAGTATTATTTTTATTTTTATATTATTAATTAATTAAATATATATTTACGGGCAATATTTTATGAAAATAAGATCATGAAAAATTTTATGTATGTGCATGATGCTATATGTATATGTGTGATGCTGGGCAATGAAAAATATTCTAAGGGAGTTGAAGTGGGTGTGTGACAACCTACGGGATTGGAGATGGGATGCCTAGGCCCGGAGACCTTTTCATATGACACGGGACTGTGGGTCGGGATATTGGGGCCCGATTGCCTTTCCATACGATTATGATTATGTTGCCTACGGATCCGGGGTCAGCTTGGTGAAGGGGACAAGAGGTGGGGTTCCCACCCCCACGTACGCTGGTTTTAGATTGATCAATCGACATGACACGTCATACAACATGGATATAACCTTCAGATTTTTAAATGATGATATGCCCTTACTATGATGCATGATGATTTATGTATGAGTATGTATGCTATGTTATGTGATGATCATGATATATGAAGTATAAAGACGTGCATGGTTATATATATATTATTTATTACGTATTTTGCATGTATTATATGTTGCATCATTTTTATTCATGTTGTTATTATGAGATAGAACGTGTTGAGCATCTAGGCTCACTAGACTTAAATGGTGCAGGTGAGCAAGAATATGATTTAGAGAATGTAGCCCCGACTGGCGGTGAAGACGTATGAGCCTCCCGACAGCCGGCTAGCCCGTGACCATCGCTCTAGTCATGTTTTCAGTAAATTGAATATTATTATGTTTTCCGCACATGTTTTATGATTTAATTATAGGTTTATGAATTTTAGGTGAGAATTTTTATTGAGAGGTTGATGATGATTTTATTGCATGGGTTATACTTATTTTATTTGCATGCAAATTCTTATTATGGTTTTTTCTTTTAGTTGGAATATTTTTATGGGAAATTGTTTATGTTTATAATTATTTTAGAAAGTAATTATTTAATATATATATTTACACGTTTCAAGTATATATATATTATATTAAGTATTAGTTATTTATTTATTAATTTATGGATGGATAGTTTTTAAATATATTTTATATTAAATATTTAGTTATTTATTTGTAAAATAAAAAAAATTAGTAGTAGTAGGATCGAGTCGTTTCATTTGGTATCAGAGCGCGGTCCTTGGAGGGTACTAGCCTGCTACGTGGAGCTCAGAAGTCGCACTACCAGTCAGTAAGTTTTAATGTTTTTTTTAAATAATTATTTTTATGGGGCTTATGATTTATGCTTTAATGATTTATGTTATGGAAAATTTTAAATTTAAATACTTAGCTATGCATAACGGTTACGTTAAGAATTTATAAAAATTACAGTATGTCTCGAGTCGTGTTACAAGAGAGGATGACTTGAACATTATATTTTCGGAAACTAAGTTTGATAAATTATGAGATGTAAGTTTTACATATGGACTTTTGTAGTAACTTATTGATTTTAAGTTAGAATGATTTAATTAGTGAATCATTGGTTAAATGATTGTGAGATTAGCACTTATAATATATTATAAAGTAATTATTTAACTCGTGAATTTGGGATTTATGAGAAATTTTCTGGGAACTATGGTTTACACGTATATCATTAGAATTGTTGCTTGAGGCGAGAGTAGGATTCCTCGCAAGAAAGATTAATCGAGGGTTGTACCATTTTTTTGCTTTGATGAATTTAAAACGTTCCTTTATAGAGGCTAGTATATATTTTTGGGAATTAAGTCCACATTGTGTCAAATTATTAGTTGGGTTCAAAGATATCATATTGTCATTCATTTAACTATTACGGTTTTTCCTTTGACGAAGAAGTCAAGATTTTCTTGGAGATAACACATGTACCATAAGGTTATACTATGATGATTTGTGGTTTTAAGTGTGTACTTTTAATTATATGAGGCATAAATTGATGATATGTATGTTTTGCGTTAGGTTTTTGAATTTTGAGAATAAGAATAATCATGGAGTTAGTTTGATAAAGACTTAGATAATCTTTGATAATATTTAAGGGTTCGTGTGGTTGGTGTTACCAAGTAAGTTGTATTGGGTTTGACGTTCAAGTCACTACGTTTAAATAAATAGATTTAGAAACTTGACAGTCTGACTCATAGATGTTGTGATGACTGAATGATGAAGGTGTAAATTTTTATAGGCTCGTGTAATTGGTCAGGTGTGGCATAACACAATTGTTATAAATTTTGGTTTCGATGTCAAGTATAATATAAGCTTTAGATATGGCCTAAGAGTTAATGATATATATATGTATATATATATATATATATATATATATATATATATATATATATTTTTGAGTGAGTTCTTTTGTTAAGAGTTGAATCTTTTAAGAATTTGGGTTGTTGGTTCTACGCACGTATTGGTATTTGAGGAACTTGGGAATAATCACGAGTCAGCGTAATGGCTTGATATTATAACAGTTATCACGATACTTTCGTTTTACGTTGGGGTTAATTGTATATAAGTATTTGTATTGATGTTCTTTCAGTATCCTTGGGTTGTATAAATTTGAATTACGGGGTCATGATATAGGAGTGTCTCCACCAAGATTTTTGTGATGCATGAGCAAAAAGGTACTAGTTGTGTTTTGACTGTATATGGGACCAACATGTGTTACTTGTGAACGAATTATTCAGTTTATTAGGTAATTGATTTTGTATTTTGATTTTGAGGAGTTTAGATTCCATGGACTATAAGTAGAGGCAACTAGGAAATGATATGTAATTAACTACTGGATGCTATATGATTACGCTATTTAGAAACGATGACATGTAAATACTGTTCGGGGAATTTTACGCTTCCAATGGGAGAATCTAAGTGTCTTAAGCCTAAACTAATCACAGAATTAGAATTCATATATTTTAAGCATATTCCTGACGTTAGGAGAATTTATGTTGTATGTGAAGTTTGACACTAAATTCACTTTTTGGATTTTATGGATTTATAGCACTCGAGATTTAAGACTTTCAAGAGTTCAATAGTTGGAAGTGTAGTTGTAAATGGATAAGTTGATGAAAATTGCGATGAATGACAGATGTTCGACTCAAGGATGTTAAACTTGTTATAGAAGGCTAGTATGTGGATAAGCTTTACAAGTTGAATTTATTGGAGTTGATATTGTAATCCTATGCTTTAATAAATAAATTTGGGAATAAAAGTTCGGCTCACGAATGTTGGTAGATTGATAAATTGAGTGTATAAGCATATGTAATCAGTCAAGTTTTGGCATAGTGCGATTGTTGTGTTTAGTGAGATGAATAGTAGAGTTAATATTTGAGTTTTACGTATAAATTGAGGTAAGTATGTAGTTGTACTTTCATTATAGTACTAAGATTTGTATAAAATGTCAAATTTTGTTTACATTGGAATTTAAGTCAAATTGTAATGATTCTCTTTACGAGTGTTTTAGCAGCGAAAGTTTATAAATAGGTTTGATGGAGATGAAGAGAACACCTAGGAAGGATAAAATATTTTGATTATCAGAGTGCGCAGCGGAAGCATGACTTTTGGGATACTGAATCTTGAGAACTAGATAGGTAATCGTGGATTTAGTAAATTGAATTTTTGAGAGACTCCATTATTAGAGTTTGATCAGTCGAGTTTCGAGGACGAAATTCTATTTAAGAGGGGGGGGGGGGGGGGGAATTGTAACGCCCGAAAATTCCTTTATGTAAATTCGCATGCATAATTAGGAAAATTAATTATTTTAAAATTTAGAAAATGGGTTAAATGAATTTATGTGAAATATGTGAATTTATTTGCATGATTTAAATATTATTTTTATCATTTAACCTGCATTTATGCTATTTATGAGATTTTTAGAATTTGCGTTTTTCGATCGCGTAGACGGGACCATGGATGAACGATATATATGAATTTTATTCCAAATATTTTTATGATAATTTTATGAGCCTTAAAATATTATTTTAAGGAATCATTTTTTAGAAAATAATAGTTTTTATATATATAGATATATATGAAATCAATTTTCACTAAAATAAGTTATTTTAAAGGCTTTTGAAGGACTTTTAAAATTATATAAATATATATTACGAAAATATATCATAATTTATTTAACTTTTAAGAGTTATATATTTTTCTGTATTAAATATGATATATTATCTTCCCAAAATTCTAAATAATTGTGATAATCACCAAATAATATTTTAGCCTATATTTTCATTCCTTCTTCACGTTGAATACCCTAGCCTCCATCTACCCCATCTCCCTTACGTTCATCAGCAGAAAACTCACTCGCACACACAAGTTTTTGAAGATTTAATCGAAGTTTGGAAGATCGTTCGTCCCGGTGATCGCCGTACGCGCCCTATTCACGTTTCTACTTTGAAAATCAACCAAGGCACATTTGAATTCTCTTTTTGGCCACCGTTTAAGTTTTATATTCTGATTCTTGCATGAAAACCATTGATATTGCATGTGTGTTAGATTTTTATAAAGAATATGCAACCATGTTGAACCGTATATGTTCTTTTCCCATATTTTCTCACGTTTTTTCTTTGCTTTTCTGATATGGTTCGGATCAAGCTGTTGGCAGGGGGTTAGGGACGTGTCTTAGGGTCCTTAGGGTTGAGTGGTGTAGTCGGTTTAGGGCTGAAATGGTTAGACATGAAGCTGTTGGTTTCTGGTGCATGGTTCGCGCAGGTTCAGTGTTCTGAGGAAAGGGGGTTCGTTCTCCTTCCTCAGGCCATGGATTTGTGCATGGTTTGTTGGGTTAGAACCGTATGGATGTTGGCTAGGTCTAGGAATTTGTTTCATGGACATTGGTGGTCTGAGCAAGCTGCACGATGGAAAACGCCGCAACTGCTCGCGTCTGCACGTGAGCTGCAGATGGGCAAGATTCCAGAGCTTCGTTCTCACTCCATAGTCAATGGTTTGGTCTGGTTTTTGGCTTGTTAGAAACATCTATGAATGGACTAGACTTGAGTGGTGCTGCTATGGTTATTGGTGGCCGGAGTTGGCCGGCCGAACGCCGGAATTAGGTGCTGCACGCGGCAGCAGCTTGGGAAGAAAGGGGGGATCGGGTTCTAGGTTTTAAGGCAGATCTGGGTCGGGTCAGTAGGGTCATGGGTCATGTCAGGTTGGTCCGGTCCGGGTTAGGTTGTCGGGGCTCGGGTATTTTTATTTTTAAGTATTTAATGATTTATTGTGTTTTTGGGCTAAATTAATTAGTTATAAAATTATTTGGGCCTCCAAATAATTTTATTTGGGCCTCAAATATTTTATTTAAGTTAGCCCAATGATTTTTATGGGCTCATGGGCCCATAGGAATTTTTGGGCCAGTCTTTGAATTTTTGGGTCAGTCTAAAAGTTAATGGGCTTAAGTCTAAGGAGTCAGCAGCCTGAACCAATCCATGAAAATTATGCATGATCCGTAAATATATATTTAATTATTGCATGAATATTTTAAGTATGAAAAAGTATTATTTTTATTTTTATATTATTAACTAATTAACTATATATTTACGGGCAATATTTTATGAAAATAAGATCATGAAAATTTTTATATATGTGCATGATGCTATATGTATATGTGTGATGCTGGGCAATGAAAAATATTCTAAGGGAGTTGAAGTGGGTGTGTGACAACCTACGGGATTGGAGATGGGATGCCTAGGCCCGAAGACCTTTCCATATGACACGGGACTGTGGGTCGGGATACTGGGGCCCGATTGCCTTTCCATACGATTATGATTATGTTGCCTACGGATCCGGGGTCAGCTTGGTGAAGGGGCCAAGAGGTGGGGTTCCCACCGCCACGTACGCTGGTTTTAGATTGATCAATCGACATGACACGTCACACAACATGGATATAACCTTCAGATTTTTAAATGATGATATGCCCTTACTATGATGCATGATGATTTATGTATGAGTATGTATGCTATGTTATGTGATGATCATGATATATGAAGTATAAAGACGTGCATGGTTATATATATATATATTATTTATTATGTATTTTTCATGTATTATATGTTGCATCATTTTTATTCATGTTGTTATTATGAGATAGAACGTGTTGAGCCTCTAGGCTCACTAGACTTAAATGGTGCAGGTGAGCAAGAATATGATTTAGAGAATGTAGCCCCGACTGGCGGTGAAGACGTATGAGCCTCCCGACAGCCGGCTAGCTTGTGACCATCGCTCTAGTCATGTTTTCAGTGAATTGAATATTATTATGTTTTTCGCACATGTTTTTGTTGGAACACGGCCGTTCTCCGGATCGAAAAAGAAAATGATACCCGGTGCAGCGAAAGTTTTAAAATTTTATATGGAACGATTTCATATAGGTATCAAATTCCTACGATTAAAATTGATAAACATAAAATTTAAACAATGTAAATTTTACCTTAAAATCTCGAAGCGAGATTATGGACACCAACAGATTAAACTGCTCTTGTTGTATATCTCAGGAACTGATGAACGAACGTTTTTTCAATCAGGTCCATGAACAGAAATTTAATCCCTCTGACAGACTGCACTAGAAAGTCTATCAAAAGTTTCTACGATGAGATAGAACAGATATGATCTGTTAAATCAGACTGCAAATTCAAAAATTTGCAGACTGAATTTTCGAACACAGTAGGGGAGAGGGGCGGCCGAAAACCCTAATAGAGGAGGCTCTAGGTTTTCGAAAATTATGACCTGTGTTGTCTGTAATTTCTGTACTGCAATAACTTATTTATAATGTGGGCTGCTAACAGCTTAGGGCCCATTAGTCATAAGTTCAAGCCTGACAAGCAAAGCCCGCATGTTCAAAAATTAATATAAAATTCATCGTGACTCAGATTGATAAACATATTTCACCAATGTGTACAGAAACCATTTCTGCATCTTTTAAAGTCAAGATAAATTTTTTGAATCCGAATTCAGTGATTTCCAAAAATGTTCATCACTATGTCATTTTAGGAAATCTTACTCCCTCTACTCATAAATAAGAAGTCCCATTTATTTATTCTCTAAATTTAACTCTTTAAATTTAATTATCTCAACGGGGATCAAAAATCCATTACTTGTGTGACCCTCAATGGTTCAGGGATATAGCTAGCCGTGGGCTCACAACTCCTTGTGACTCGGAACAACAATTTCCGAATTATCCAACGAATCATGGTAAGAGCGCCTAGCAACATCGCCCCATGATTCCATAGGTATCACTGATAGTTCCTACAAGAACCAATAGATTTTGGTTAGCGTACAGTACGGTCCCTTCATCCATATATCCCGATCGAATCAACAACCATTGGTACATCGAGAGTCGTTCGAGATTCGATAACTATGCAATGCATCTTGAAGATCAAATAGTGACATCACATGTGCTACTAGGAAACCAAGTAAACTAAAACACATCATGTACTCTGGCCAGAGATTCGTCACACTAATATCTCCTCAGATTGCATAGGATATCCACACTCGCAAGTGTGCGGTGAATCCTTGACAACAAAGCATCGACTCCTATATGTGTCATAACTGTACCCAATCCCGACACCTGATGACCCTAATAGAGTCGATAAACGAGTCAAAGCACAGTACTAGCATATAGAGTCTCAATGATGTTTCAAGTAATAAGGACTAATGGTGTACAACCAAAACCGCGGACTATATCCACTCGATAAGTGATAACCACTTGGAAAGTCCGAATAGGGTAGTTCGATCATTCATCATATGAATATCCATTTGCATGCTTCAAACATCTCTATGTTCCATACCAATGAAACGTGGTACTCGATATTGCAAATGCTAGTCTCAATCTTGAGCGATCATTATCCTTATTTGTGGACGGCTCAATTGACTAGGAACTCTTTAGAATATACAGTGAACATAAGATGTGTTTCATGACAGTGATCTCTCTATATTCACTATCTCATCTTACTTTAGTATATTCAAGGTCTTTATCAAAATAGCAACAGTATATCATTATATAATAATAAGATAAAGTGAACGCCATTTAAAGAACGTATATTATATTAAACAAAGATTGTTTACAAAAAGAGACTCTCAAAGCCCTTAGCCACAAGTTGGCTAGTGGGACATCAACTCTTTCAATCTCCCACTTGCCCTAAAGCCAACTAGTCATACTACGTAGTCTCATTACTTCGCGATGTTTGTCAAATAATGGTCCTGGCAAGGGCTTAGTAAGTGGATCAGCGATATTGTCTGCAGAGGCCACTCTCTCGACAGTGATGTTTCCTCTTTCCACGATCTCCCGGATGATGTGGTATTTCCTCAGTACGTGTTTGGATCTTTGATGAGACCTTGGTTCCTTTGCCTGAGCAACGGCACCCGTGTTGTCATAGTACACCGGGACTGGACCAACAGCTTCAGGAATAACGCCCAACTCTTGGACGAAATTCCTCATCCAAATGGCCTCTTTAGCAGTAGCTGATGCCGCAATGTATTCTGCCTCAGTGGTGGAATCTGCTGTGGTGTCCTGCTTGGAACTCTTCCAAGAGACAGCACCGCCATTGAGCATGAACACAAATTCAGAGGTTGACTTCGTGTCATCCACGTCACTTTGGAAGCTAGAGTCGGTATAGCCTTCCAATTTCAGTTCTCTTCCTCCATAAACCATGAATACATTCTTAGTTCTTCTCAAGTACTTAAGAATATCCTTCACGGCTTTCCAATGCATTTGACCGGGATTGGCTTGATATCTGCTCGTGACACTCAGAGCAAATGCCATATCCTGTCTGGTAGATATCATCCCATACATGATACTCCCTATGGCTGACGCATATGGTATGTGTGTCATTTTCTCTATCTCTTCGTCAGTCTTGGGACACATAGACTTGGATAGAGAGACTCCATGACACATAGGTAGATGTCCTCTCTTGGACTCATCCATTGAAAACCTTTTCAATATAGTGTCGATGTAGGTAGCTTGAGTAAGTCCTATCATTCTCTTATATCTATCTCTATAGATCTGTATCCCTAGAATATAGGACGCCTCACCCAAATCCTTCATCGAAAATCTACCTGACAACCATATCTTTGTTGACTGCAACATCCCTACATCATTCCCAATGAGTAGGATGTCATCAACATAAAGTACTAAGAATGTTACCGCATCCTTAACTACTTTCTTGTACACGCATGGTTCCTCCGGGTTCTTGATGAAACCAAAATCCTTTATTGTTTCATCAAATTTCTGGTTCCAACTTCTTGATGCCTGTTTGAGACCATAGATCGATCTCTGAGGCTTACATACCTTATGCTCACTTCCCATGGATGTGAATCCCTCGGGCTGCATCATATAGATATCTTCCTTAATGTTTCCATTAAGGAATGCAGTCTTCACATCCATTTGCCATATCTCATAGTCATACCATGCAGCAATGGTAATAAGGATTCTTATGGACTTGAACATTGCGACTGGTGAAAAAGTTTCATCATAGTCAACACCTTATCTTTGAGTGTAACCTTTTGCAACTAATCGTGCCTTGTAGGTCAGTACCTTACCATCAGGCCCAAGTTTTCTCTTGTAGATCCATTTACACCCTATTGGAACAATTCCATCGGGAGGATCTACTAAAGACCAAACTTGGTTTGTATGCATCGAATCTATTTCCGACTGCATAGCTTCAAGCCATAAATTCGAATCCGCATTTGAAATTGCTTTCTTGAAGTTTCTTGGATCATATCCAATGTCGAGTTCACTTTGATCCCCTTCAAGAAGAAGACCATATCTAATAGGAGGCCTAGAAGTCCTCTCGGATCTTCTAATAATAGGCGTGTCTTGTGTTGATTCTTGAGGTATAGGATCGTTATTTTGTATCTCGGATTCTTCTCGAATTTCTTCGAGTTCCATCATCTTGTCTTTCTTATCCAATAAGAACTCCTTCTCCAAGAAGGTGACATTCCTTGAAACAAACACTTTTATTTTAGTGGGATGATAGAAATAATATCCGATTGAATTCTTCGGATACCCTACAAAATAACATAAGGTGGATCGATTATCCAACTTATCTCCCACTGTCTGCTTTACGTAAGCAGGACATCCCCAAATCCTCAAGTACGAATACTTAGGAGCTTTACCATTCCATAACTCGTATGGTGTTTTGTCCACTGCTTTAGTGTGGACGTTGTTCTAAAACAATACCGCCGTTTCAAGAGCATAGCCCCAAAACGAATGTGGGAGCTCAGTGAAGCTCATCATAGATCGAACCATGTCCAACAAGGTTCGATTGCGACGCTCCGAAACACCATTCAGCTGAGGTGTCATAGGAGGAGTCCACTAAGAGAGAATCCCATTCTCTTTTAGATAATCCAAGAACTCGGTACTTAAGTATTCTCCACCTCGATCTGATCGAAGTGCTTTAATACTCTTACCTAGTTTGTTTTCTACTTTAGCCTTGAATTCTTTGAATTTTTCAAATGATTCAGACTTATATTTCATCAAATATAAGTACCCATACCTAGAATAATCATCAGTAAAGGTAATGAAGTAGGTGTGACCAAATTTTGTACCAATACTAAATGGTCCGCAAACATCTGTATGGATAAAATCCAATAGATTTTGACTACGCTCTGGCTTCCCTTTGAAAGGAGATTTGGTCATTTTTCCTTTGAGGCAGGACTCACAAGTAGGTAGAGAGTTAATATCAAACATATCATACATGCCCTCTCCCACTAGCTTGTTCATCCTCCTTGAAAAAATATGACCTAGCCTAGCATGCCAAAGGTTTGCTAGGTTTTGACTATCAATTTTCCTTTTATTTGTTGTTACCGGTTTATCAACATAATTAATTGGAACGTCTTTTAAATTTAAGTTATATAGATCGTTTTCAAGGTGTCCACATCCAATTAAACATTCATTCTTGTAAATATTGCAAATCCCATTCACAAAATTGCAAGAAAAACCATCTCTATCAAGCATAAAAATAGAAATAATATTTTTAACCAAATCTGGCACATATAAAACATCTCTCAAAAATAACTTAAAATCATTCTGCAAAATTAAATAAATGTCTCCCACAGCTTTGGCTTCAACTCGAGAACCATTTTCGAGCCTCGGCTGGGTCTCACCAATCCTAAGCTTGCGATTTCTTGTCATCACCTACAAATCATTGCAAATGTGAGATCCACATCCGATATCCAATACCCAAGAAGTAGTATTAAGTGAAACATTTATTTCAATATAAAACATACCCTTCGCAGTTCGCAACTGCTCGAGATATTCCTTGCAGTTACGTTTCCAATGACCGGGTTTCTTGCAGTGATGACAAACATCCTTGGATTTTTCCATGTTTGAAGTCTTTGTCTTGTTCTTCTTCTCGGGTCCGGTTTTCTTGGATGGGGCAGAACGTTTCTTACCCTTTGTACTTGGTCTCTTCTTAGCAGAAGAAGAGGAGCCCACCAAGAGAACCGGTTTATCCTTCTTTAAAGTGGCTTCATAAGTTACAAGCATATTGACAATCTCTTCAAGGGAGGCCTCTATCTTGTTCATATTGAAATTCACCACAAAACCGTCAAACGATGAAGGAAGAAAGAGAAGTAATAAGTCCACATTGAGTTCATGCTCCAATACCAATTCAAGCGTTACCAACTTCTGAATGAGCCAAATCACGCGTACCCCATGATCACGGACCGAAGTCCCTTCACGCATGCGACACGTCATTAACTCTTTTACAATAGCGAACCTTTCAGCTCTCGATTGAGCCCCAAAAAGTTCCTTGAGTTGTGCGTGAATGTCAGCAGCATTCACGGTATCCTCAAATCGCCTCTGGATTTCATCAGACATCGAAGCTTGCATATAGAATTTGGCCTTGATATCATGGTCCCACTATTTATCAAGTTTGGCCAACTCTTCCGGACATATATCAGCTGGTGCTTCATTCGGAGGAGATTTTTCTAACATGTAGAACATCTTCTCCGAGGTCAAGACAATCTTCAACTTACGGAACCATTCCGTATAGTTTGCGCCAGTCAGTTTGTTTTGTTCGAGAATAGAGAATAGTGGATTGCGCGAATTCATCTTAATGAAATACTGAAAAGAAACAGACAGTAATCAGTGATTGTTTAATTAATTTACTAAGACATAAAATAAGGAGAAATTTATTTTATGAATCTCACTCCCACTATTTTAACGATTTCACTACCCTCTAGTGAAAACGAGAAACATTTTCTTTAGTGGGAACATGGAGTCCAATTGACAAACTATAGTCCCGAATAATATCAGCCAACTATAATTTTCAAATGGCAGAGCCCAATTGCTTCCAAAGCAACCTCCATGTTTTTACCTCATGTCCAATAAGGGCCCAATAATATGACGCCGTTTATTGTGACACGTCAAGATGACCCATCAATATTAAGTCGTGATGGACGGTCTCCATGTGGATCCCCAATAATATGAGCCAATCCCATGGGAGTTCCATCCAACTTACAACATGTGTCGATCCAATGTACAACTTTCCGACGAACGGGCCCCCCCAATAATATGAACCGGACCGTATCCGCGGGTAGCATCTCATACATTGATCGTTGATGGAAGGTAGGGACATTTAAACAATATTTAAATGCCCTTTTGTTTATCTTGATATCAATTTTAAATCATATTTAAAATGAGAGATTTTAATTTCGAAAATTTGTCTCATCATTTAAAATTTGTATGCTTGTGGGATTCATACAATTTAGTCTAAACATGCATACAATAATAATATCATATATTATTTTAGGATGATCGATTCCATTACTAATCGACCCGTGGTTGCCAATCATGAGTCTAAGTCCAATCCTAGGTAATATGCAAGTATGCAATGCAATCCTATTACATTGAGCTTCCAATTTACATTTCTTCGGTCTTTATTGTCTGCTGGGCCCACCTTTGTCTTCAAATCTTCATCTCCCACTAAGTCTAAAATTTACAATAAATTTCGATGACAAGCAGGGGATACATATTTAAGGGGTGGGAACGGGCCATAAACCAGACCCACTTTTATTACATATGACAATTCATATTGGGCCATAAACCAGGCCCATTAATAAATCCAATAACAATAATTAAAACCAAATGTAAACAACCTAACATACACCTATAACATTGGTCATATCAATCGATCATCCTTATCCAATAATATTTAATTCAAAAATTAATTTATTGGATATTATGCAAAGACAATAAAATTTAAATAGATAAAATCATATTTCATACATAAAATCTTATTTTATATATAAAATCATATTTTATCTAGTTTATTCATAAAATCATATTTTACATATAAAATCCAATTTTATACATAAAATCATATTTTATTATCAATTGTACCAAAATTAATAATTAAAGATTTAATTTATTGGATTAAATTTATAAATTTTCAAAATTCAAAATTTATCCAAAAATTAATTTTCTTAAAAATTTTGGGCTCAAACAATTTTGACACATTTTCTCGTGGACCAACTGAAACAATTTTTAATCGGGCCAAAAACTGGGCCCGATAACAATTAACGGGCCGAAATTCAAAATTTAAAAAAAAAAAAATTTAATTTTTTCTGGGCTGCCCGGGACGATCCCGGGCAGTCCCCGACATTCGGGCCGGGGGCCCAGCCCCGTCGCTGGGCCGCTGGGCACGGCCCAGCTGCGCGCAGACACTCTGCGCGCAAGGCAGCGGGCAGTCCCCCCGGAAATTTAAAAAAAAAATTATTTTTTTTTCATTTTATTTTTCTGAAAAATCGAGTCTTGTACAATTGAACAATATTTTAATCATAAAATCCGAGAACAACCTGGCTCTGATACCACTGTTGGAACACGGTCGTTCTCCGGATCGAAAAAGAAAGTTATACCCGGTGCAGTGGAAGTTTTAAAATTTTATATGGAACGATTCCATATAGGTATCAAATTCCTACGATTAAAATTGATAAAATAAAATTTAAACAATGTAAATTTTACCTTAAAATCTCGAAGTGAGATTATGGACACCAACAGATTAAACTGCTCTTTTTGTATATCCCAGGAACTGATGAACGAACATTTCTTCGATCAGGTCCACGAACAAAAATTTAATCCCTCTGACAGACTGCACTAGAAAGTCTATCAGAAGTTTCTACGATGAGATAGAACAGATATAATCTGTTAAATCAGACTGCAAATTCAGAAATTTGCAGACTGAATTTTCGAACACAGTAGAGGAGAGGTGCGGCCGAAAACCCTAAGAGAGGAGGCTCTAGGTTTTTGAAAATTATGACCTGTGTTGTCTGTAATTTTTGTACTGCAATAACTTATTTATAATGTGGGCTGCTAACAGCTTAGGGCCCATTAGTCATAAGTTCAAGCCTGACAAGCAAAGCCCGCATGTTCAAAAATTAATATAAAATTCATCGTGACTCAGATTGATAAACCAATTTCACCAATGTGTACAGAAACCATTTCTGCATCTTTTAAAGTCAAGATAAATTTTTTGAATCCGAATTCAGTGATTTTCAAAAATGTCCATCACTATGTCATTTTAGGAAATCTTACTCTCTCTACTCATAAATAAGAAGTCCCACTTCTTTATTCACTAAATTTAACTCTTTAAATTTAATTATCTCAACGGAGATCAAAAATCCATTACTTGTGTGACCCTCAATGGTTCAGGGATACAGCTAGCCGTGGGCTCACAACTCCTTGTGACTCGGAACAACAATTTCCGACTTACCCAACGAATTATGGTAAGAGCGCCTAGTAACATCGCCCCATGATTCCCTAGGTATCACTGATAGTGCCTGCAAGAACCAATAGATTTTGGTTAGCGTACAGTACGGTCCCTTCATCCATATATCCCGATCGAATCAACAACCATTGGTACATCGAGAGTCGTTCGAGATTCGATAACTATGAAATGCATCTTGAAGATCAAATAGTGACATCGCATGTGCTACTAGGAAACCAAGTAACCTAAAACACATCATGTACCCTGGCCAGAGATTTGTCACACTAATATCTCCTCAGATTGCATAGGATATCCACACTCGCAAGTGTGCGGTGAATCCTTGACAACAAAGCATCGACTCCTATATGTGTCATAACTGTACCCAATCCCGACACCTGATGACCCTAATAGAGTCGGTAAATGAGTGAAAGCACAGTACTAGCATATAGAGTCTCAATGATGTTTCAAGTAATAAGGACTAATGGTGTACAATCAAAACCGCGGACTATATCCACTCGATAAGTGATAACCACTTGGAAAGTCCGAATAGGGTAGTTCGATCATTCATCATATGGATATCCATTTGCATGCTTCAAACATCTCTATGTTCCATACCAATGAAACGTGGTACTCGGCATCGCAAATGCTAGTCTCAATCTCGAGCGATCCTTATCCTTATTTGTGGACGGCTCAATTGACTAGGAACTCTTTAGAATATACAGTGAACATAAGATGTGTTTCATGACAGTGATCTCTCTATATTCACTATCTCATCTTACTTTAGTATATTCAAGGTCTTTATCAAAATAGCAACAGTATATCATTATATAATAATAAGATAAAGTGAACGCCATTTAAAGAACGTATATTATATTAAACAAAGATTGTTTACAAAAAGAGACTCTCAAAGCCCTTAGCCACAATTTGGCTAGTGGGGCATCAACTCTTTCAGTTTTATGATTTAATTATGGGTTTATGGATTTTAGGTGAGAATTTTTATTGAGAGGTTGATGATGATTTTATTGCATGGGTTATACTTATTTTATTGGCATGCAAATTCTTATTATGGTTTTTTCTTTTAGTTGGAATATTTTTTTGGGAAATTGTTTATGTTTATAATAATTTTAGAAAGTAATTATTTAATATATATATTTACACGTTTCAAGTATATATATATTATATTAAGTATTAGTTATTTATTTATTCATTTATGGATGGATAGTTTTTAAATATATTTTATATTAAATATTTAGTTATTTATTTGTAAAATAAAAATATTAGCAGTATTAGGATCGAGTCGTTTCACATGTATGATGTGATAGTGGATATGGATGACTATCATGAAACACATCTTATAATCACTGTATATTCCAAACCTGTTCCTAGTCAATTGAGTCGTCCACAATAAGGATAAGGATCGCTCGAGATTGAGACTAGCATTTGCGATGCCGAGTACCACGTTTCATTGGTATGGAACATAGAGATGTTCGAAGCATGCTAATGGATATTCATTGGATGGATGATCGAACTACCCTATTTGAACTTTTCAAGTGGTTTTCACTAATTGTGTGGATAAGTCCGTGGTTTTGGTTGTACACCATTAGTACTTACTATTTGAAACATCATGTAGACTCTATATGCTAGTACTGTACTTTGACTCGTTTACCGACTCCATGAGGGTCATTAGATGTCGAGATCGGGTACAGTTATGACACATATAGGAGTCAATGTTTTGTTGTCAAGGATTCACCACACGCTTACGAGCGTGGATATCCTATGCGATCTGAGGAGATATTAGTGTGACAAATCTCTGTCCAGAGTACATGATGTGCTTTAGGTTACTTGGTTTCCTAATTGCACATGCGATATCACTATTTGATCTTCAAGATGTATTACATAGTAATCGAATCTCTAATGACTCTAGATATACTAATGGTTGTTGATTCGATCGGGATATATGGATGAAGGGACCATACTGTACGCTAACCGAAACCCACTAGTTCTTGTAGGCACTATCAGTGATATCTAGGGAATCATGGGCCGATGTTGCTAGGCGCACTTACCATGATTCGATGGGCAAATCGAAAAATTGTTGTTCCGAGTCACAAGGAGTTGTGAGCCCACGGCTAGCTGTATCCCTGAACCATTTAGGGTCACACAAGTAATAGATTTCTAATCCCCGTTGAGATAGTTAAATTGAATAAGTTAAATTTAGCGAACGAGAAGTATGACTTCTTATTAATGAATAGAGGGAGTGAGATTTCCTAAAATTACATGGGGATGCCATTTTTGGAAACCACTGAATTTGGATTCAGAAAAATTTATCTTGACTTTAAAATATGCAGAAAAGGTTTCTGTACACATTGGTAAAATTGATTTATCAATTTGAGTCACGATGAATTTTATATTAATTTTTGAACATGCGAGCTTTGCTTGTCAGGCTTGAACTAATGACTAATGGGCCCTAAGCTGTTAACAGCTCATGTTATAAATAAGTTATTGCAGTACAGAAATTACACACAAAAAAAACAAGCTCATAATTTCAAAACCCTAGAGAGTAGTCTCCCTAGGGTGGCCGACCACTCCCCCCTTTCCTGTTCGAAAATCCAATCTGCAATTTTTAAAAATTGCAGTCTGATTTAATAGATCAGATCTGTTAATTTATCTTCGTAAAATCTTCTGATAGACTTTCTAGTGCATTCTATTAAAGGATTTTAGAATTTTGTTCGTGGACCTGATTCAGGAGTTGATCGAGACATCGGTTCCTGGGATATACAAGAAGAGCAGATTTATCTGTTGGAGTCCATAACCTCAAGTTGAGACTTGAGAGGTAAAATTTAATTCTGTTTTATTTTACGTATATTATTTTAATCGTACGAATTTGATACCCATGATCTGGAATCGTTCCGGATCAGAAAATAAAATTTTTAAACTTTCGCTGCCATGGGTATCATATCTGACAGATTCGAGAACGTGTTCCAACAGTGGTATCAGAGCCAGGTTGTTCTCCGATCTTACGATTAAAATTATATCGATTGTACAAAGCATCGGTTTTTCAGAAAAAACAAAACGAAACAAAAAAAAAAAAAGGGGGGCTGCGGGCAGCGGACAGCCGCTGCGCGCTAATGGTCTGCGCGCAGCTGGGCCGCGCTCTGCAGCCCGACAGCGAGGCTGGTCCCCCGATGGTTATATTTTTATTTTTTGAAATTATGAATTTTGGACCGATAATAGTTATTGGGCTCAGTTTTTGGCCCGATCGAAAATTGTTTCGATAGGTCCACGAGGCAATGACTCAAAATTGTTTGAACCCAAAATTTTAAAAAAATTAATTTTTGGATAAATTTGAATTTTGGAAATTTATAAATTTAATCCAATAAATTAAATTTCATGAAAATTAATTATTTTGGTACAATTGATAATAAAATATTATTTTATATATAAAATTAGATTTTATGCATAAAATATGATTTTATGGATAAATTAGATAAAATATGATTTTATACATAAAATGGGATTTTATGTATAAAATATGATTTTATCTGTTTAAATATATTGTCATTTGGAATTGCATGTTATCCAATTATTTAATTGAATTAAATAATTGGATAAAAGGATGATCGATTGTCATGACCAATTTTTTAGGTGTATACTAGGTTGTTTACATTTGGTTCTTATTATTGTTGTTGGGTTTTATTATTAATGGGCTTGTATTATGGCCCAATTTGATTTATCATTTATAATGAAAGTGGGTTTGGTTTATGGTCCGTTCCCACCCTCAAAATATGTATCCCCTATTTGTCATCGAAATTAATTGTAAATTTATTAGACTTAGTGGGAGATAAAGATTTGAAGATGATGGTGGGCCCAGCGGACAATGATAAAGATCTAAGAAATGTAAATTGGAAGCTCAATGTAATAAGATTGCATTGCATACTTGCATATCACCTAGGATTAGATTTAGAATCGTGATTGGCAATCACGGGTCGACTAGATCTAGGCATCGATCATCCTTTATTTAATATTTGATATTATTGTTGTATGCATGTTTAGACTAAATTGCATGAATCCTGCAAGCATACAAACTAATTAAATGATGAGAAAACTTTTCAAAATTAAATTCTCTCATTTTAAATATGATTTAAAATTAATATCAAGTTTAACAAAAGGGAAATTAAATATAGTTTATATTTTCCTACCTTCCATCAACTATCAATACATGATAGATGCTACCCGCGACCGTGGTCCATCTCATATGATTGGAAAGGTCCGTTTGCCAGAAAGCTGTGCATTGAGTAGACAATTGTTGTAAGTTGGGTGGAACTCCCATTGGATCGCCTCATATTATTGGGGATCCACATTGCGACCGTCCATCACAACTTAATATTGATGGGTTAACTTGACATATCACTTTAAACGGCGTCATATTATTGGGCCCTTTATTGGATATGAGATAAAAACACGGAGGTTGCTCTAGCAGCAATTGAACTCTACCTTTTTAAAATTATAATTGGCTGATTTTATTAAAACTATAATTTGTAAATTGGGCTCCATGTTCCAACTAAACAAAATGGTTTTCTCGTTTTCACTAGAGGGTGGTGAAATCGTTAAAATAGTGGGAGAGTAATTCATAAAATTAAACTCGCCTTATTTTAAGTCTTATTAAATTAATTAAACAATAACTGATTATTCTTTGTTATTTTTCAGTATATCATTATGATGAATTCACGTAATCCATTGTTTTCTATTCTCGAACAAAACAAACTGACTGACGCAAACTATATGGAATGGTTTCGTAAGTTGAAGATTGTCTTGTCCTCGGAGAAGATTTTCTACGTGTTAGAAAAGACTTTTCCAAAGGAAGCACCGGCTCATGTGAGAGCGGATGAGTTGGCAAAACTTGATAAATGGTGGGACCATGATATCAAGGCAAAATGCTACATGAAAGCTTCAATGTCTGATGAACTCCAGAGGCGATTTGAGGATGCCGTGAATGCTGCTGACATACACATGCACCTCAAGGATCGTTTTGGGGCTCCATCGAGAGTTGAGAGGTACTCCACTGTCAAAGAGCTAATGACGTGCGCATGCGTAAGGGACTTCGGTCCGTGAACATGGGGTACACATGATTTGGCTCATTGAAAAGTTGGTGACCCTCGAGTTAACGTTGGAGCACGAACTGTGTGTGGACTTATTGCTTCTTTCTCTTCCTCCATCATTTGACGGTTTTGTGGTGAACTTCAATATGAACAAGCTAGAGGCCACCCTTGAAGAGATGGTCAATATGCTTGTCACTTATGAGGCCACATTCAAGAAGGATAAACCGGTTCTCTTGGTGGGCTCCTCTTCTTCTGCTAAGAAGGGCCCAAGTGCAAAGGGTAAGAAACTTTCTGTCCCACCCAAGAAAACTGGGCCCAAGAAGAAGCACAAGACCAAAGCTTCTTACATGGACAAGTCTGAAGATGTTTGTCATCACTGCAAGAAACCCGGTCACTGGAAACGTAACTTCAAGGAATATCTCGAGTAGTTGCGAACTGCAAAGGGTATGTTTTATATTGAAATAAATGTTTCACTTAATACTACTTTTTGGATATTAGATACCGGATGTGGATCTCATATTTTTAATGATTTGCAGGTGATGTCAAGAAGTCGTAAGCTGAGGATGGGTGAGACCCAGTTGAGGCTCGGGAATGGTTCCAGAGTTGAGGCCAAAGCTGTGGGAGATGTTTGTTTAATTTTTCAGAACAATTTTAAGTAATTTCTGAGAGATGTTTTATTTGTGCCAGATTTGGTTAAAAACATTATTTCTATTTCTATGCTTGATAGAGATGGTTTTTCTTGCAATTTTGTGAATGAGATTTGCAATATTTACAAGAATGAATATTTGATTGGATGTGGACAACTTGAAAACGATCTATATAACTTAAAATTAAAAGACGTACCAGTTAATTATGTTGATAAACCGGCAACAACAATAAAAAGGAAAAACGATAGTAAAAACCCTGCAAACCTTTGGCATGCTAGGCTAGGTCATATTTCCTCACGGAGGATGAACAAGCTAGTAGGAGAGGGCATGTTTGATATGTCAGATATAAACTCTCTACCTACTTGTGAATCTTTTCCTGAAAGGAAAAATGACTAAAACGTCTTTTAAAGGAAAGCCTGAGCGTAGTCAAAATCTATTGGATCTGATCCATACAGATGTTTGTGGCCCATTTAGTATTGGTACTAAATATGGTCACACCTACTTTATTACCTTTACTGATGATATTCTAAGTATGGTTATTTATATTTAATGAAATATAAGTTTGAATCATTTGAAAAGTTCAAAGAATTCAAGACTGAAGTAGAAAATCAGCTAGGTAAAAGTATTAAAGCACTTCGATCTGATCGAGGTGGTGAATACTTGAGTACCGAGTTTTTAGACTATCTGAAAGAAAATGGAATTCTTTCTCAGTGGACTCCTCCGGCCACACCTCAGCTTAATGGTGTAGCAGAGTGTCATAATCGAACTCTGTTGGACATGGTTCGATCTATGATGAGCTTCACTGAGCTCCCTCCTTCGTTTTGGGGCTATGCACTTGAAACGGCAGTATTGTTGTTGAACAATGTCCACACTAAAGCAGTGAATAAAACTCCATACGAATTATGGACTGGCAAAACTCATAAGTATTCATACTTGAGGATTTGGGGATGTCCTTCTTATGTGAAGCAGACAGTGGAAGATTAGTTGGATAGTCGATCCACCTTATGTTATTTTGTAGGGTATCCGAAGAATTCGATCGGATATTACTTCTATCATCCTATTGAAACAAAAGTGTTTGTTTCTAGGAATGCCACCTTCCTTGAGAAGGAGTTCTTACTTGATAGAAAAGGCAAAATGATGGAACTCGAAGAAGTTCGAGAAGAACTTGAGATACAAAATAACAACCCCACACCTCAGGAACCAATAAATGACATGCCACTTCTTAGAAAATACGAAAGGACTTCTAGACCTCCTGTTCGACTTAATCTCCTACTTGAAGGGGATCAAAGTGAACCTGACATTGGATGTGATCCAAGAAACTTCAAGGAGGCAATTTCTGATGCAGATTCGAATTTATGGCTTGAAGCCATGCAGTCTGAAATAGACTCCTTGTGTAACGCCCGAAATTATTTAATTTTAATCCAAGAATATTTAATTTGGAAATATTTGGAGTTTTGATTTAAATTCTAATAGTTTTAAATTATTTTGGATTGAAATTGAAAGGATTGAAAAATTGAGGACTGAATTGCAAATTTTGAAGACTTGAGGGGCCAAAGTGCAAATATTGGAAATTTTGTTGGACACTTGTTATGAAAATATGTATTCACGTGTATGCTTCTATATCTCATCAGAAAATTCAGAGAAGAACCAAGTAAGGAAGAGAAAGGAATCCAAATTCATTCTTCATCTTTAAATGCCAATATCTTGAGTTCCGATTATCCGATTTTGATTCCGAAAAGTGTTCTGGAATCTATGAAACGAGACCTTCGATTTGATGTAAGTTTTCTTTTAGTTCATCATGATTTGAGAATTCGAAAATTGCAGAGATCAGATTTGTGTTGAACTATGGTTGATGAGCTTGTATTTTTGGTTATATTGAAGTTGGGTTGAAGAGTGGCTATTGATTGTGTTCTTATGATTCCAGCTTATTATTCGATAGTATATCTGCTGATATGTGAGGACTTATTGCTGGTTTTGGTGGATATGAGATATATTTGATTGTTAGAATTGTTGAAGTTGAGTTTCGGTTGCCGATTTTATTCCGTTACGCCGCCGAATTTGTGATTCGAGTCTGTTTTGTTATCTTGTATTGAGCTGTGATTTTTGATGAGTCCTAGCTGATATTTGTGGACTTGCAACACTTCATTTCAGATTTTTTTGGTTGCCATCGAGCTCGATATCGTCAACTTTGAACCGATAGAGAATTGAAGCAAGGTTTGGAGTCTATTTTGCCAATAGAATTGGATTGAACTTGAGAGCAGATTTTGATGCAGATTTAGTTATGTTGTTGTTCATATTTGGATAGCTTTGAAGACACATTGAAACCTCACCATTGAAAGGTAAAAGTGGACTACTTTTTGAATGGGATTAAAACTCGAGATGGTTTGTATCGGGTTCCCTAAATCACATACTTATTGGCTTGTTTGCTTTTATGTGTTCTTCTATGACTTGTTGAATGAATATATGATGTTTTATATTGAATTCATCTCGTGGGACCTATCCTTTGATTTTTGAAATGAACGGATTCGTTCGATTAGACGATTTGAGGAACTATATATGTATGGCCTGGGTGGTTGTATTAGCCTAGCGTCTGAATTACATGTATGGTGGCTTCAAATTCTAGGGAAGCAAGATAAGTAGCCCTACCTCGATCGGGAGTGTCGGTGGTTTAGTTACGATATCTTCTTCTCGGGATCTCAATCGATGAAATGAGAAAAATCTTGAGAAAAACCTATTTTAAATCATGCATTGTCTTTGTTTGATATCATGAGCTTGATATTTATGACATGATTTGCATGTTAGTTTCTTTTACTGGGAAATATGTTTCTTACCAGAGTTATCCGGCTGTTGTTGTGTTGTATGTGTGCATGGCAACAGGTGGTTTAGGAACAGGGCAAAGACGGGCTTAAAGAATCGAGACGTGAGAGTTTAGTGTGATGATCCGGAGTAGATTAGAAGTTGCTGTCATACTATGTTGTTTTCATGGAATATGATGGTATAGAACATAGATTTGAACTTTAGTCTAGAGTGTTGCTACTTTATCTTGTATCACACTTGAACTAGTTGTGCTACTTCTACCTTGAGATGTTGAAATAAACTTGTTAATGACTTTTATATCACGTTTGTTGCATCCATGACTTGGTAGAGTTGGTAGATGGGTTATGGAAGCAGGGTACAACAACAATTCTGAAATTTTTTAGCAGATGACAGAACTTAGCTCGCTCGAGCGGAGCCCGAGGCTCGCTCGAGCGAGCCAAAGGGGGGGTCTTGGACCCGAGCAGCCCTCGCTCGAGCGAGCCTCCTTGACTAAAAAAAAAAAATTGTATTTCTTTTGGTTTTGGCTTTGATGCTTGGCCTTAATTCATGAACCTTATATTATTATTTGATTTGAGAGATTAAGAACCGGGTCGTCACAACAGGTGGTATCAGAGAAAGAAAATTCTGGACTGAGTTAGATAACGAGTGGGGTAGATCGAGTCATCTTCCTTGCTTGTGTATGTTAGCATGATATGATTTATTTATTTGAGTAATTTACATGATTGAGTTACATGTTCTAAGTGCTAGCATGCTTTACTTTCAAGTACTTAATTATTTGATTTTGGTAATTTTATTTGAAAGTATGTTGTTACGATTGGTTAAGACACATGCTTCTTGGATTATCTGACGTGACTAGAGCATGTGTTTTGTTATTAATGTCATGCTACCTGATTATCTGAATTGATTAGAAGCATGTCTTGTATGAGTACTTCGATTATTTATTTACGATTAAATCAGAACCGAGTCTTGATCAGAGGTAAGATGATCGGAGGAGGACTGAGATAGATTGATGATTATGGTATCCTAACCATTTTGATAATCAGATATGTCTCGACGACCAGGACGACCTCCTCTTAGTCCACAGGTTCCTACTCCTATGCCAGAGCAGACAGTTCATACTCCTCTGTCAGAACAAACAGTAGTAACACCGACTGTGCCTCAAGCTGTGATTCCGAGTAATGAACAGGGAAGTACTTCTCGAGATATGAAAGATATGACAGCTACTCCAATGGAAACTTTGCTCAAACGCTTTCAATCCTACAAACCGCCGACATTAAAGGGTACTGAGAATGCAGTTGAATGTGAGGGCTGGATTGATGATGGATATGTTATTCGACTCACTTGATTATGGAGATGAGCGGAGAATTCGGTTGATAGGGCACCAACTGCATGAGGTTGCAAAGAGTTGGTGGTTCACTACCAAGAAGGCCTTGGAGCGTAGAGGAACTTTACTCACCTGGACAGTCTTCAAAACTGAGTTTTACCAACGCTTCTTCCCGGTGTCTTACCGCAAAGACAAGGGTGCTGAATTTGCTAATCTGAAGCAGGGAAGCTTAAACAATGAAGAATATGCCGCAAAGTTTTCAACGTTACTACGTTTTGCTCCACATGTTGTCGATAGTGACGAGGCAATGGCTGATCAGTTCATTAATGGACTAACTCCAGAGGTTTTTACTCTGGTAAACACAAAGCGACCGAATACTTTTGCTGAGGCTTTGAACAATGCCAAAGAAGCAGAAGCTGGTTTGATATAGCAGCAAGGAGCTTCATATATCGCTCAGCCTCCGAGACAGTCACAACCGCCAGCTCCAATCTCACAAAAATCTTCTCGATTTGAAAGCGGTGGTAGCAGCAGTGGTAAAAAGAAGTTTTGGCAAGCTCGAGGAAAACAGTTTAAGAGATCAGGGAGCAGTTCATCGAGTTCAAGTGGTTCGAAACCGAAGTCTGGAGTGGTTTGTAACAGTTGTGGTGGAAGTCATACGACGGATCAGTGCCGAGGTGTATTTGGGAGTTGCCATATATGCCATCAGCCTGGCCATTTTGTGAGGGTGTGTCCTCAGAGAGGTTCTGGACAATCACGAGGTACAGAGTCATCCCGATCAGTGGCTCAACCTGCGAGGCAAGCCTCTTCTGTCCATTCCTTTCAACCATCCCATCCACAGCAACAGCCAAGGCCAGGAGGGAGTCAGGCAGGTGGTCAACCCCCGAGACAACAAGCTCATGTCTTTGCACTGACGGAGGAACAGGCACAGGGAGCACCGGATGATGTGATTGCAGGTAACTGTTCTATTTGTGGTTATCCTGCATATGTATTGATAGATACAGGTGCATCCCATACGTTTATCTCTGCACGATTTGCATCATTACATGCTTTGCCTGTTGAATCATTACCTGTTGTAGTATCTGTCTCTTCACCTTTGGGGAGAAGTCTTATTGCTATACAGATAGTTAAGAATTGTGTGCTACAGTATGACGGTAATGAGATAGACCTAGATTGTTTTGTGCTTGGTTTGTCTGATTTTGACTGCATAATTGGGATTGATATGCTAAACAAGTACAGAGCTACCGTAGACTGTTTCCAGAAGGTAGTGAGATTCAGACCCGAGATGGCTGGAGAATGGAAATTCTATGGTAAGGGTTCTCGTGCTAAGATTCCTCTGATTTCAGTATTATCTATGACTCGACTTTTGCAGAAAGAAGCAGAGGGATTTATTGTTTATACAGTTGATGTTCTGAAAACTAGCCCGAACCTGGCTGATTTGCCAGTGGTTAGTGAATTTGCGGATGTTTTTCCTGATGAAATTCCGGGACTACCTCCGTATCGCGAGATTGATTTCAACATAGAACTGATGCCAGGTACTGCACCGATTTCTAAAGCACCTTATCGAATGACACCAGTGGAATTGAAAGAGTTGAAAGATCAGTTGGAAGATTTACTGGCCAAGGGATACATTCAACCCAGTGTTTCTCCTTGGGGGGCTCCAGTCTTGTTTGTCAGAAAGAAAGGCGGTTCAATGAGATTGTGTATCGATTATCGACAACTGAACAAGGCAACGGTAAAGAACAAATACCCTTTACCTCGTATTGATGATTTATTTGATCAGTTACAGGGTTCTTCTGTGTATTCCAAGATCGATCTGAGATCTGGGTACCATCAGCTGAGAGTTAGGGATTCTGATATTCCGAAAACTGCTTTCAGAACCAGGTATGGCCACTATGAGTTTATAGTTATGCCGTTTGGTCTAACAAACGCTCCAGCTGTATTTATGGCTTTGATGAATCGTGTATTTCAGAAATATCTCGATGACTTTGTTATAATATTTATTGATGATATTCTGATATATTTGAAGAATTTGATTGATCATTTTGAGCATTTGAGAACTGTGTTGAAGACTCTAAGATCTGAGAAATTGTATGCTAAACTGTCAAAATGTGAGTTTTGGCTGAAACAGATTATTTTTCTTGGACATATCATATCCGAAGATGGTATATCTGTTGATCCAAATAAAGTCGAGGCTGTGATCAATTGGTCTAGACCTACATCTGTTCCTGAAATTCGTAGTTTCATGGGTTTGGCTGGGTATTTTCACCGTTTTATTAAAGATTTTTCCAGTATTGCAAAGCCGATTACTCAGTTAACTCAGAAGAATGCTGCATTTATCTGTTCTGAAGCCTGTGAATCCAGTTTTATTGAATTGAAGAAGCGACTGACCAGTGCACCAGTCTTGACGATTCCTTCAGGTACTTGTGGTTTCACTGTTTATTGTGATGCATCTCATCGAGGTCTGAGATGTGTTTTGATGCAGCGAGGGCATGTGATTGCTTATGACTCGAGACAGTTGAAGCCTCACGAAAACAGATACCCGATTCATGATCTTGAATTGGCCGCCATTGTATTTTCTTTGAAAATTTGGTGACATTATCTGTACGGGGAACAGTTTGAGATCTATTCTGATCACAAAAGTCTGAAATATTTGTTTTCACAGTCAAAACTGAATATGAGACGGCGGAGATGGCTTGATTTGCTTAAAGATTTTGATTGTGAGATTAGATACTATCCGGGAAAATCGAATGCAGCTGCCGATGCACTGAGTCGAAAGGTATGTTGTCTTTATCGATGATTGGTATATCCCATTTGATTGAAGAATGTTGCCTTTATGGATTAGTATTTGACACGAATTGTCCGCCTCTTCGACTTTATCAAATTCAAGTTGAACCAACGTTATTGTTGCGAATTAAAGAAGTTCAGAAACTTGATCAGAATGTGCAGAATTCGATTGAGAAAGTTCGATCAGGGCATGTATCTGAATACCAGGTTCGAGATGATCTTTTGTATGTAAACAATCGCCTTGTAGTGCCTGATATTTCTGATGTGCGACAACAACTACTGAAAGAGGCGCATTGTAGTCGTTATAGTATTCATCCTGGTGGGAGGAAGATGTACAATGATTTGAAGACTCGATATTGGTGGAAACCAATGAAGTCCGATATCACTGATTTTGTGGCTCGATGTCTTAATTGCCAACAGGTGAAGGCTGAAAGGAAGAAACCGCCTGGTTTGTTACAAAGTTTATCAGTGCCGGAATGGAAATGGGATCATATTTCCATGGACTTCGTGACGAAGTTACCTCGATCTTCCAGAGGTTGCGATGCAATATGGGTGATTATTGATAGATTGACGAAATCAGCGTGTTTTATTCCTTATCGTATGACGTATAGAAACGACCAGATGGCAGAGATTTATGTCTGAGAATTTGTCAGATTGCATGGAGTGCCGAAGTCTATTGTATCAGATCGTGATCCTCTATTTACATCTCACTTCTGGCACAGTTTACAGAGTGCTTTGGGTACTCAGTTACACTTGAGCACATCCTATCATCCACAGACAGACGGACAGTCTGAGCGTACCATTCAGACATTGGAAGACATGTTGAGAGCTGTAGTGCTTGATTTTGGCACGAGTTGGCAAGATTCATTACCTCTTTGTGAATTTTCGTACAACAACATCTATCAATCGAGTATTGAAATGACTCCATTTGAAGCTTTGTATGGTAGAAGGTGTCGATCACCTCTTTTTTGGGATGGTATTTCAGAGGTACCTGATATTGGGCCTGATATGATTAGAGATATGACTGAACAGGTGAAGCTTATACAGGGAAGAATGAAGACAGCTCAGGACAGACAAACGAAGTATGCCAATGTTCGACGTCGACCTTTGTCTTTTGAATAGGGGGATAGGGTATTTCTGAATATTTCTCCGTTCAGAGGCACCGTACGATTTGGCAAGCGAGGGAAGTTTTCTCCACGATATATTGGTCCGTATGAAGTTCTTGAGAAAATAGGCAATCTTGCCTATCGATTAGCTCTCCCTCCGTCATTATCTGGAATACATGATGTCTTTCATATATCGATGCTTCGCAAATATCTTGCTGATGAATCCCATGTGCTTCAATCTGATGAGGCTGAACTCGACAAAACCTTGAGTTATTTTGAGAAGCCAATTCAGATTCTTGATCATAAGGACAAGCAACATCGAACAAAAACTATTCCGCTTGTGAAAGTTTAGTGGAGTCGTCATGGTATTGAAGAAGCCACCTGGGAGACAGAATCAGACATGAGGCAACGATTTCCAGAGATGTTTCAATGATGTGAGTTCTTCTTTAGTCTTTTTGTTATCTGATATATCTTATGTGCTGTTCGTACTTGAGATTTCGAGGACGAAATCGTGTCTTAGTGGGGGAGAATTGTAATGCCCGGAATTATTTAATTTTAATCCGAGAATATTTAATTTGGGAATATTTGGAGTTTTGATTTAAATTCTAATATTCTTAAATTATTTTGGATTGAAATTGAATGGATTGAAAAATTGAGGACTGAATTGCAAATTTTGAAGACTTGAGGGGCCAAAGTGCAAATATTGGAAATTTTGTTGGACACTTGTTATGAAAATATGTATTCACGTGTATGCTTCTATATCTCATCAGAAAATTCAGAGAAGAACCGAGTAAGGAAGAGAAAGGAATCCAAATTCATTCTTCATCTTTAAATGCCAATATCTTGAGTTCCGATTATCCGATTTCGATTCCAAAAAGTGTTCTGGAATCCTTGCAATGAGACCTTCGATTTGATGTAAGTTTTCTTTTAGTTCATCATGATTTGAGAATTCGAAAGTGGCAGAGATCAGATTTGTGTTGAACTATGGTTGATGAGCTTGTATTTTTGGTTATTTTGAAGTTGGATTGAAGAGTGGCTATTGATTGTGTTCTTATGATTCCAGCTTATTATTCGATAGTATATCTGCTGATATGTGAGGACTTATTGCTGGTTTTGGTGGATATGAGATATATTTGATTGTTAGAATTGTTGAAGTTGAGTTTCGGTTGCCGATTTTATTCCGTTACGCCGCCGAATTTGTGATTCGAGTCTGTTTTGTTATCTTATATTGAGATGTGATTTTTGATGAGTCCTAGCTGATATTTGTGGACTTGCAACACTTCATTTCAGATTTGTTTGGTTGCCATCGAGCTCGATATCGTCAACTTTGAACCGATAGAGAATTGAAGCAAGGTTTGGAGTCTATTTTGCCAATAGAATTGGATTGAACTTGAGAGCAGATTTTGATACAGATTTAGTTATGTTGTTGTTCAGATTTGGATAGCTTTGAAGACACCTTGAAACCTCACCATTGAAAGGTAAAAGTGGACTACTTTTTGAATAGGATTAAAACTCGAGATGGTTTGTATCGAGTTCTCTAAATCACATACTTATTTGCTTGTTTGCTTTTATGTGTTCTTCTATGACTTGTTGAATGAATATATGATGTTTTATATTGCATTCATCTCGTGGGACCTATCCTTTGATTTTTGAAATGAACGGAGTCGTTCGATTAGACGATTTGAGGAAATATATGTATGGCATGGGTGGTTGTATTAGCCTAGCGTCTGAATTACATGTATGGTGGCTTCAAAGTCTAGGGAAGCAAGATAAGTAGCCCCACCTCGATCGGGAGTGTCGGTGGTTTAGTTACGATATCTTCTTCTCGGGATCCCAATCGATGAAATGAGAAAAGTCTTGAGAAAAGACTATTTTAACTCATGCATTGCCTTTGTTTGATATCATGAGCTTGATATTTATGACATGATTTGCATGTTAGTTGCTTTTACTGGGAAATACGTTTCTTACCGGAGTTATCCGGCTGTTGTTGTGTTGTATGTGTGCATGGCAACAGGTGGTTCAGGAACAGGGCAAAGACGGGCTTAAAGAATCGAGACGTGAGAGTTTAGTGTGATGATCCGGAGTAGATTAGAAGTTGCTGTCATACTATGTTGTTTTCAAGGAATATGATGGTATAGAACATAGATTTGAACTTTAGTCTAGAGTGTTGCTACTTTATCTTGTATCACACTTGACCTAGTTGTGCTACTTCTACCTTGAGATGTTGGAATAAACTTGTTAATGACTTTTATATCATGTTTGTTGCATCCATGACTTGGTAGAGTTGGTAGATGGGTTATGGAAGCAGGGTACAGCAACAATTCTGAAATTTTTTAGCAGATGACAGAACTTAGCTCGCTCGAGCGGAGCCCGAGGCTCGCTCGAGCGAGCCAAAGGAGGGGTCTTGGAACCGAGCAGCCCTCGCTCGAGCGAGGGGTGTGGCTCGCTCGAGCGAGCCTCCTTGACTAAAAAAAAAAATTTTTGTATTTCTTTTGGTTTTGGCTTTGATGCTTGACCTTAATTCATGAACCTTAGATTATTATTTGATTTGAGAGATTAAGAACCGGGTCGTCACACCTTGTATGCAAACCAATTTTGGTCTTTAGTAGATCCTTCCGATGGAATTGTTCCTATAGGGTGTAAATGGATCTACAAGAGAAAACTTGGGCCTGATGGTAAGGTGCTGACCTACAAGGCACGATTGGTCGCAAAAGGTTATACACAAAGACAAGGTGTTGACTATGATGAAACCTTTTCACCAGTTGCAATGTTCATGTCCATAAGAATCCTAATTGTCATAGCAGCATGGTATGACTATGAGATATGGCAAATGGATGTGAAGACTGCGTTCCTTAATGGAAACATTAAGGAAGAGATCTATATGATACAGCTCGAGGGATTCACATCCATGGGAAGCGAGCATAAGGTATGCAAGCTACAGAGATCAATCTACGGTCTCAAACAGGCATCAAGAAGTTGGAACCAGAAATTTGATGAAACAATAAAGGACTTTGGTTTCATCAAGAACCCGGAGGAACCGTGCGTGTACAAGAAATTAGTTAAGGATTCTGTGACATTCTTAGTGCTTTACGTTGACGACATCCTACTCATTGGGAATGATGTATGGATGTTGCAGTCAACAAAGATATGGTTATCAGGTAGATTTTTTATGAAGAACTTGGGTGAGGCGTCCTATATTCTGGGAATACAGATCTATAGAGATAGGTCTAAGAGAATGATAGGACTCACTCAAGCAACCTACATCGATACCATATTGAAGAGGTTCTCAATGGATGAGTCCAAGAGAGGACATCTACTTATGTGCCATGGAGTTTCTCTATCCAAGTCAATGTCTCCCAAGACCGACGAAGAGATAGTGAAAATGACACACATACCATATGTGTCAGCTATAGGTAGTATCATGTATGGGATGATATCTACCAGACCGGGTGTAGAGTTTGCTCTGAGTGTCACGAGCAGATATCAGGCCAACCCCGGTCAAATGCATTGGAAAGTTGTGAAAGATATTCTTAAGTACTTGAAAAGGACTAAGAATATATTAATGGTTTATGGGGGAGGAGAGTTGAAATTGGAAGACTATACCGACTCTAGCTTCCAAAGCGATGTAGATGACTCGAAATCAACCTCTGGATTTGTATTCATGCTCAATGGCGGTGCTGTCTTTTGGAAGAGTTCCAAGCAGGGCACCACAGCGGATTTCACCACTGAGGCAGAATACATTGCAGCATCAGCTGCTGCTAAAGAGGCCGTTTAAATAAGGAATTTTGTCCAAGAGTTGGGGGTCATTCCTGAAGCTGTTGGTCCAGTCCCGGTGTACTGCGACAACACTGGTGCCGTTGCTCAGGCAAAGGAACCAAGGTCTCATCAAATATCCAAACACATACTGAGGAAATACCACATCATCCGGGAGATCGTGGAAAGAGGAGATATTACTATCGAGAAAGTGGCCTCTGCAGACAATATCGTTGATCCACTTACTAAGCCCTTGTCAGGACCATTATTTGACAAACATCGCGAAGCAATGAGACTACATAGTATGACTAGTTGGCTTTAGGGCAAGTAGGAGATTGAAAGAGTGGGTGCCCTGCTAGACAACTTGTGGCTAAGGGCCTTTATGACTCTATTTGTAAACAATCTTTGTTTAATATATAATTTACACTCTTTATTGTCATTTACTTGATCTTTTATCATATTGTTATGTTGTGACGTACTATACGATGTTTAGATAAAGAACTTGAATATACTAAAGTGCATGTAAGATGTGATAGTGGATATGGATGATTATCATGAAACACATCTTATAATCACTGTATATTCTAAACCCATTCCTAGTCAATTGAGTCCTCCACAATAAGGATAAGGATCGCTTGTGATTGAGACTAGCATTTGCGATGTCGAGTACCACGTTTTATTGATATGGAACATAGAGATGTTCGAAGCATGCAAATGGAATTGGATGGATGATCGAACTACCCTATTCGAACTTTTCAAGTGGTTTTCACTAATTGAGTGGATAAGTCCGTGGTTTTGGTTGTACACCATTAGTCCTTACTACTTGAAACATCATGTCGACTCTATATGCTAGTATTGTACTTTGACTTGTTTACCGACTCCATGAGGGTCATCAGGTGTCGAGATCGGGTACATTTATGACACATATAGGAGTCAATGCTTGGTTGTCAAGGATTCACCACACGCTTACGAGCGTGGATATCTTATGCGATCTGAGGAGATATTAGTGTGACAAATCTCTGGCCAGAGTACATGATGTGCTTTAGGTTACTTGGTTTCCTAATTGCACATGAGATGTCACTATTTGATCTTCAAGATGTATTGCATAGTTATCGAATCTCGAATAACTCTCGATATACCAATGGTTGTTGATTCGATTGGGATATATGGATGAAGGGACCGTACTGTACGCTAACCGAAACTCACTGGTTCTTGCAGACACTATCAGTGATACCTAGGGAATCATGGGCCGATGTTGCTAGGCGCTCTTACCATGATTCAATGGGCAAATCGAAAAATTGTTGTTTCAAGTCACAAGGAGTTGTGAGCCCATGGCTAGCTGTATTCCTGAACCATTGAGGTTCACACAAGTAATAGATTTCTAATTCCCGTTGAGATAGTAATATTTAATGAGTTAAATTTAGCGAACGAGAAGTAGAACTTCTTATTAATGAATAAAGCGAGTGAGATTTCCTAAAATGACATGGGGATGCCATTTTTGGAAACCACTGAATTCGGATTCAGAAAAATTTATCTTGACTTTAAAATATGCAGAAAAGGTTTCTGTACACATTGGTAAAATTGGTTTATCAATTTGAGTCACGATGAATTTTACATTAATTTCTGAACATGTGGGCTTTGTTTTTCAGGCTTGAACTTATGACTAATGAGCCCTAAGCTGTTAGCAGCTCATGTTATAAATAAGTTATTGCAGTACAGAAATTACACAAAAAAAAAAAAACAAACTCATAATTTCGAAACCCTAGAGAGTAGTCTCCCTAGGGTGGCCAACCACTCCCCCCTTTCCTGTTCGAAAATCCTGTCTGCAATTTCGAAAATTACAGTCTGGTTTGACAGATCAGATCTGTTAATTTCTCTTCGTAGAAAGTTCTGATAGACTTTCTAGTGCAGTCTATCAGAGGATTTTAGAATTCTGTTCGTGGACCTGATTCAGGAGTTGATCGAGGCATCGGTTCCTAGGATATACAAGAAGAGCAGATTTATCTATTGGAGTCCATAACCTCAAGTTGAGACTTGAGAGGTAAAATTTAATTTTGTTTTATTTTACGTATATTATTTTAATCTTACGGATTTGATACTCATGATCTGGAATCGTTCAAAATCAAAAAATAAAATTTTTAAACTTTCGCTGACATGAGTATCATATCTGACAGATCCAAGAATGTGCTCCAACACTTATGCATTTGGAAAAAAATTTCCACAGAAGAACATACACGTATTCATGAATCATGATTATGCATGGCATACAAATATATATTTATATATATAGGCATGGTTTATTTCTCCCTTCCACCATATTACATCTGTGCAACATTTTTAACAAAAATTAAATGCACCTCTTGACTACGGAAACGATTTTGTTTCTTTCACATATGCAAAAAAAAATGAATGCATATGTTTAAAAAAAACGAAATCTACATCCGAATCAGATTAAGGAAACATTGGCCGAAAAAAGTTAAAAATTCAACTAACCTGGCTTGATACCAATGACGAAAAGCTTAAACTCGAATATATCGAATCGAATAACACTTAATTCGATATAGGATCTTTTGTAGTTGATTTACTAACCTTTCCTCCAAAGATAATAAAGCCTCGATGATCCGGATCCAATCACGAACGGAAAGGAATCGGGTTCACAATCCAATTGCTTAATCAAAGTGGTATAATATTGATTGCAACATTAAGAAATGTTTCGGTCAACCATATTCAGAAGTAAAACTTAACTCTTTAACTTCTTTTTTTCCATCGATATCTTATTGGGATTAGGGAGTTTATTAATAAATAACCACTTCCTCCAAATGATTCAAAATTTGAATCATCGGGCATGGGTCAGCCCTCATGGGCGACCCGTTAACCCATTATTTCTTACGGAAGGTTTCCGGTCTCGGAAAAGAATCGTATAATTTTAGTATCATCACCTACATAACTTGAACTCATTCATTCATCTATATATTATCTTATACCATATTATTAATTTTGAGGATCTTGAAATAACAAATTTAAGTGTCATGGTACGCTTTTTCAATATTAAAATGTTCTTCTCTTTAAAAAAATATGTGCAAATTGCTCAAAAATCCTTAATGCAAACATGTTTTGCTCTGCATTCCCTAGCCACTTTTTTGTACCACATTTTTTGTTAATTTGTACCAAATCTTGTATGGTTTTGTACCATATCTTGTATTGTTTTGTACCACATTTTATGACTAGGGACCCCAAAGCAAAACATGTTTGCATTTGGGGATTTTTGAGCAAATTTCCCTTAATATATATATATAAAATTCATTTTAAAATTTTATTATAACCCATATATTTTTAATATAAAGATTAATTAACACAAAAAATGCGGGTGATTGCATCGCGTGCCAAAATTGGCAAGGAGGTCTAAACTTACAAAAAGAAAATTTTACCAATCTCATTTCTCTAAATCTTCCTACAAAAAAATTTATTTAACTACTACTTTTATTAACCATGACATAACAATCGTGTGAATATTGAAATTAAAATTATGTCTCAAAATGGGCTAGCAGCTGGCTCATTTTTTAAACAAGTTGGGAAAACACGAACTCAACTCATCTATTTTAAATGATGTCACGACTCAACTCAACGGACTTACGTGTAATTTGTGTAATTTATTGGGTTGAGACGGATCAACCTGCAGCACACAACAACCCACAGTTAGATGAAACAGGGGCGTGCCGGCCTACCATTTGTTGGATTGGAAAATGCCACCGTTAAGCGGAGCGGGGGTGTGTCGGCATACTATTTTGTGGATTGAAAAATTGTCAATCCAATTCACCTATTTTATATCATAGGACGGGACAACCCGACAAGTCTAACTCATTTTGACACCTCTAATTTAAATCAATCCTTTAACCACTTGAAAACCAAGATTCATGGATTCAAATCAAGCTGATTCATCTCGTAGAGCCGGTAACCTGATCGCTCAAAGTTTTTTTTTAAAAAAAAAAAAAAAAAAAAAAAAAAAAAAAAAAAAAAAAGAAGAAGAAAAAGAGAAGAAAATTCAAGCTGAGTCACGGATTTAAAGACATTTTTTCTATTTAAATTGGTAAATAAATATTTCACCGAAACACAAGTTTCTATCGGATTTCATGGTCGGTCTCTCTCCCTTTGCAAGCTCTTACCATCAAATAAACAAAAACAAATGTTAAAAATTGATAGATTATTATATTTTAAATTTATGATAAAAAAAAATGTCATTTTGTTAAATGTTCCTTTAAATACAAGGACATATTTTTCAGTTTAAATAGGTTCAAACTTAATCAAAATGAAATAAAAACCATATGGAACCGCAATCGAATTTGTACCCAACTCCATCTTTGAATCTTGATCAGGCTACACAAGTACAAATAAAAATTCAAAATCCAACCTACACTTTCATTCATTAAGTTATTGGTTTGGTGCAAATAATAAAACGTTAAATCTTACACATAATTAAGGTCATAATTCATTATTATAACTCCTCAAACATAAAAATTCCAATGAAACTATCGTAGACCCAAAATAACTCATATAAAATTATTACTTTTAGTTAAAAGATATTATTGTTTGCTAAAAAATCATCTCACACATATAAATAATCTCACGAAAATCCTACTCTTTCATACATTTATTATGTTATGCATCATTCCTCGTTGACAAATGTCTAAAGACGGAAAGACATTTTTTAAAGGCAAACACTCATATAAGAGTGTGTCAAAGATCATTTTTTTTATTATAAATATGGATAGAATTGACCTGTATCATTTATAAAATTATCTCACAAGAGTGTTACTCTTTTTTAAATATGTACAGTCCCAAAATAACAAAGAACTTCCTGACATTCTCATTTCTGATGACTATGCAATTATTTATAAGTTGCGAAAACAATAAAATCTCTCCAAAATCATAATTTTTAAACAATTACAAGAAGAAGAAAAACAAAATTCCCACAAAATTACATGTATGGATACGAAATAAACAAACCCCCATAGGATTCGGTTAATTCAAATTATGATATATATTGTATATACAGTAATTTCAAGCATTTTGATGTTGTTGTGGAGGGAGCCTGAATCGGACCTGAGACGCCGGAGATTTGACGGCGACGCCGTGCCAGCAGATGCCGCCGCGGCACATCTCGTGCTCGTGGTCGCGAGCGATGAGGGCGTGGGTGGCCTTGCGCGACACGTCCCACGTGAGGCTCGCGATCAGAATCGCCGCCACGACGACGGTGGAGAGGACGATGACGCAGCCGCCGCTGAAGCTCCGCCCCGCCGCCAGCCCGTAAGCCTTCATGGCGGCGATCACTAGGAGGTAGAGCGTCGTGAGATTGCCCACCACCGCGTCGGAAATCGCCATTCTGGGCTTAGATCATGAGGTTGTCGGTGGATTTTGGGGGAGGAATTGGGAACGCAGATTCAAAATCCAAGGGGTTGAGAGACGGATTGGGTCGGTGAATTTAATGCTTCTCAGCTCGATGGGAGTGAAATTGTAGCAAACAAGTATTCAATTAACATACATACATATAACAATCGCCTGTTTTTAAAATATTTGCATTCACAATTAATAATTTCGACATACAAATTAATAATTTTAATTCAAATCCCCAAAAATTATAAAATATTTTTCATAAAATAGCTATAAAATGATAATTTTATAGTGAAAAATAATATCTTAAGCATAATAAGTCGTATAAGTGATCCATCTCGTAAAACGATCTAACGCGAGTTTTTTTTTCTAAATACTAAGGATTCTATGTATAAACTCTGTGTTTGTACTATTGGTTTTCCATGATATAATTAGTTTTGAAGTTCTATAGTTATTATTGTGTGTTCGTAAATTGGTTTTCTGTAAACAATTATTTTTGGAATCCTATAATTTTTTGTGGTTGTTTTTCGTTATTGTTTCGATGAAGTGTGATTTATTTAAAAAAATAGTGATATAATTATATTAAATATAGTTTTGATTTTTTAAATAATGCATGAATTTATGATTTTTTATAAATAATTTGGCAATAATATAATTTATATTGAAGATATAGATAATCGGTTCGGTGGGACACGAATACCATGATAATTTGAAAATTGATTTGTTATAAAATTTATAAAAAAATAATAAAAAATTAATCTATTTAATAATATTACAAGCCTTTTAGAGTCTGAAAATTTTCCGCTTTGGTTGATGAATATTGTAATGAACGACTTATCCTCTATTTAATTTTTCGTTTCTTGATGTGATTAACAATATCTGCGGCCTGCAGGACTAACTCTAGTCCCTCGGTCTGTCTCTCCCCCACTTCTTCACAGAAGAGTTGAGTACGACAACGTCGTCCGTACAACGCCTCAAAAGATGTCATCCCAATACTACGATGGTAACTGTTGTTGTACGCGAACTCAATCAATGGCAAATAATCTTGCCAGACTGAACCAAAATTCATAGCACACGCCCGAAGCATATCCTATAAGGTACGGATAGTGCGCTCTGTGTAGTGACCCTTACCGAGATCACCTACTAAACAGAACTAAGGCATGCAATTAACTTAATCAAACAGTAAACTAGAAATAAACTGCGGAAACAATAAATATTAATACAATCCCAAGGAAAGGAATCAGCAAATACTCAAATAGTTATACAACTAAATCGAACGCTGTATCAATCCAATACAAAAAAATAAACCTAGGAGAAGCTCCAGCTGGCCAACCACTGTCTAGCCCCTCTTGGATCCACCCGCCTCGTCCTATCGCAAATCTGCCCCATGGAATAGGGTGTGCAGAAACACAGAGTATGAGACGTGAGCATAAAACGCTCATCACGAGAGTATGAGTATACATGCATGCAAAGTGAACTCCCTACAACTCGAGGTCAAGAATCGGATAACAAAGACAGACCGGGTCCTGGTATGTAGCACGTTGTGCCGTTGCTTCAGGAGGTGTCTCACATACCGAAATACCAGTGGATACGCGGGACCCAAATCGATGGAAGTCCATCCACTAACGGGATAGGGTAAACCCTACTAACAGACATCTCAAAAGAGATAGCTCAAGATGCAAATGTATGCAACATAAAATCATGACATATAAATCATGCAGTCACATAATACATGCATACTCAGTCAGGATATCTCGAACAATACTTTCGTACCTCAAATACTAGGCGTGCTCTACCAGCTCTAGGTCTACGCCTATAATCCGCACTACAATGCCAAATAATACTAATATCATTATAGAGCTCTAAAAGCCTTATCTAAGCTATAGAATACTCCTAAATATTTTTAGGAAGCAAAAGCTATACCTGCGTTCGTCGTCAGCCCTTTGCTGTCGATTGCCTCAAAACTAGGCCACAGCTCCGCTACGACGCCTGGATCGCTACGCCACTTCCGGATTTCCGATGGGACGCCTAGAATGCCCTAGATCTAAGCTAGAAGGCTGAAGAAACGAGAGAGAAGAGGTGAATGGTGTGCTCAAATGTGAGAATCGGAACCCCTATTTATAGACCACAAACGGAACATCCGTTCCTCATCGTTGCGTCCATTCTGCCTGACGAACATTGCTTCCGATCCCCATCATTGATTCCAATGTCCCATCAAGTGCGTAAGCAATGACGTAATATTGTTTGACGTCACAGAGGACATCAACTGCAGAACGTTGCTTCCGTTCTCTGGACGTTGCTTCCGTTCTGCCTAACCCTTCGAACCATTTCTGATCATTCTGGGTCCAATCCCGGACTCCGTTAATCCAATTGACATTCCCTTAATCATGTTTATTGGATTAATTAGCAATTACTCACTAAAATTGGGTACGGGCTACTATATTCTCCCCCACTTAAGATATTTCGTCCTTGAAATCAGATCTTAAGTACTGAATGTAAAACAAGATGCATAAACATCTTTATTCAAATCAAACGTTTACAGAGTTTACAACTGAATACAAATCGAAAAGGAAATCAAAACAACTCAGAATTTTATGTACGCATCCTGCTTTCGAGCTCCCAAGTGGCTTCTTCAGTGCCTCGGCGCTGCCACTGAACTAAAATAAGAGGAATGACTTTATTTCGCAAGACCTTATCCTTATGATCCAGGATACGAATAGGTCTCTCTACATAAGTCAAATCCTTATCCACCTGAACTTCAGACGGCTGCAGAATATGAGACGGATCTGTCACATGCCATCGCAACAGAGATACGTGGAACATGTCGTGAATACTGGACAGATACGGTGGCAAAGCCAGACGATAAGCCAAATCGCCAATGCTCTCTAAGATCTCAAACGGGCCGATAAACTTAGGAGACAACTTGCTCTTGAGGCCAAGTCTGAGAATTCTGCGGAAAGGTGACACTCTCAGAAACACTTTCTCCCCAATATCAAACTGCAGAGGCCTATGCTTAGTTTTAGCGTAGCTGGCCTGATGATCCTGTGCAATCTTAATCCGTTTCTTGATCTAATCAACAACATCTGTTGTCTGCTGAACTAAATCCGATCCCTCAGCCTGTCTCTCCCCCACTTCTTCCCAGAAGAGTGGAGTACGACAACGTCGCCCATACAACGCCTCAAAAGGTGCCATCCCAATGATAGTATGATAGCTGTTGTTGTACGCGAACTCAATCAATGACAAATGATCCTGTCAGGCTGAACCAAAGTCCATAGTGCACGCTCGAAGCATATCCTCCAAAGTACGGATAGTGCGCTCTGACTGACCATCTGTCTCTAGATGATAAGCAGTACTCAAACTGAGAGTAGTGCTCATCGCACGCTGAACACTCCCCCAGAACCTAGAAGTAAACCTGGGGTCTCGATCGCTGACAATGCTCACAGGCTCTCCATGAAGTCGAACGATCTCCTGAATGTACAACCGCGCCATACGATCTACAGAGTACTCTCAATTATAGGCAATGAAATGCGCTGACTTGGTGAGTCGGTCCAGCACAACCCAGATAGCATCACAATTCCTCGAGGATACTGGAAAATGGGTCACAAAATCCATCGTGATAAGCTCCCATTTCCACTCAGGAATAGGCAGACTGTGAAGCAAACCTCCAGGTCATCGGTGCTCTGCCTTGACCTGCTGACACACAAAACATCTCGAAACAAACTGATAAACACTGCGTTTCATTTCCTTTCACCAAAACCGAGTACGTAAATCCTTGTACATCTTGTCGCTTCCAAGATGAATACTCAACTTAGTGCGATGTGCTTGAGACAAGATCTCCTCTCGCAACTCTACATCCTTCGGAATCACAAGCCTACCAGACAAACACAGAAAGCCATCTGATTGATAGTGAAATCCAGACGTACTACCCTCGTTGGCTAGACGAGCCAAATGCTGAGTCTTTGAATCAGACATCTGAGCATCCCGAATCCGCGAATACAAAGCTGGCTCATATAGTATTGCAAACATCTGGATACTCTGCATACCTTTCTTGTGCTTGAAGGTATACCCTGATGAGCAACACTCTCCAATCGCACTAGACATCGAACAAGTCTGAAGTGCGGATAGTCGCACCTTGAAACTCAAGGCATCAGCAATGAGATTAGCAGCTCCCGGATGGTACTTAATCTTGCAATCGTAGTCCTTAAGCAAGTCCATCCAACGTCTCTGCCTCATGTTCAACTCTGCCTGAGTGAACAAATACTTGAGACTCTTGTGGTCGGTGAAGATCTCAAATTTCTCGCCATACAGATAATGACGCCAGATCTTCAAAGCGAATACAATGGCTGCCAACTCCAAATCATGAACCGGATAATTGTTTTCGTGCATTTTCAACTGTCTAGAAGTGTACACGATCACATGCCCATTTTGAGTCAGGACACAACCTAACCCCTGAAGAGAATCATCTGTGTAAACCACGTACCCTCCAGATCCTGACGGTAATGCCAACACCGGCGCAGAAGTCAACCGTTGTCGAAGCTCACAAAAATTCTCCTCTCACTCTGAGTACCATTCGAAATCAACATCCTTGCAGGTAAGCTGCGTCAACGGTCGAGCTAGCTGAGAGAAGTTCAGAACGAAGCGATGATAATAACCTGCTAGACCCAAAAACTACGGATCTCAGCAACCGTCGTCGGACGCGATCAATTAAGCACAACATCAATCTTGCTCGGATCAACAGAAATCCCCTCCCTGGATATGATATGGCCAAGAAAGACCACTCGATCCATCCAGAACTCACACTTGCTCAGTTTGGCGTGCAACTGCTCATCCCAAAGAGTCTGCAGTACCAACCGCAAGTGAGAAACATTCTCATCCCCATTACGCGAATACACCAAAATGTCATCAATGAAGACTACGACAAACTTGTCCAGAAACTCCCTGAAGACACGTTTCATCAGATCCTTAAATATAGCCGGCGCATTAGTCAATACGAAAGGCATCACTAGAAACTTGTAATGCCCATAGCGAGTACGGAATGCCATCTTGGCTACATCTTGATCTCGGACCCTCATCTGGTGATAACCAGATCTCAAGTCAATCTTGGAGTAAACCAAAGTATCCTGCAACTGATCAAACATATCATCAATACAAGGAAAAGGATACTTGTTCTTCATAGTAACTCGATTCAGCTGCCGATAGTCAATGCACAACCGCATAGACCCATCCTTCTTCTTCACAAAGAGAACAGGAGCTCCCCAAGGAGATACACTAGGACTAATGTACCCCTTGTCCAAAAGATCCTGTAACTGATTCTTCAACTCTCGCATCTCTGACGGAGCCAGACGATACGGTGCTCGAGAAATAGGCGAAGTACCCGACATCAACTCTATGCCAAACTCGACTTCCCTAGCAGGAGAAAAACCCGGAATCTCATCTGAAAATACATCCGGGAATTCATCCACAACAGGAATACTCTCTATCCCAACGCTCTCAGCGGACAAATCAACTGCATAGATAAGGTAGCCTTCCCCGCCAGACTCTAGAGCTCGACAGGCTCTCAAAGCTGATACCAAAGGAATTGGGGGTCACGCTCCCTCTCCATAGAAAAACCAGCTATCACTCCCATCCGGATGAAAGAGTACTAATCTCTGATAGCAGTCCACTGAAGCTCGATAGGTAGTCAGCATGTCTATCCCCAGAATACAATCAAAGTCGTCCATCGCCATAACCATGAGATTTGCTATCAGAATGTTCCCTTCGAACTCTAAAGGGCAACCCATCACTAGACACTTAGCCAAAGCAGACTGACCCGTCGGAGTAGAAACAGAAACTACTACGTCTAGTCCAATGCATGGTAACTTATGTCTCTTAACAAAACGTGCAGAAATGAAGGAATGAGATGCACTAGTGTCAATAAGTAAAAGAGCAAGTATACCATATAACATAAATGTACCTGCGATGACCTTCTCATTCTCCTTCATAGCCTGATCGTGCCTCAAGGCAAACACTTGTCCAGAAGCCCGCGGCTTCAAGTGAGAACTCCCAGCAGATTGTCCCTGCGACCTCTGGTGAACTATAGCCTGAGAACCAGATCCTGAACCAGAGCCAGAACCGCCTCCCCCAGATAGTGGGCAATCCCTCCGGAGATGACCCACCTCTCCACAACGGAAACAAGCTCCAAAAGCTCTATGACACTTGTCTGACGGATGGTTCTTCCTGCCATGGTCGCACTTCTCCTTCTTCCCAAAATGAACAACACCAGAGGAACCAGAGGAAGAAGAAGTAGATCTGGAATTCTTAAAAGTCTGAGCATTGGGACCCAAAGAACTCGCAGGCCTAGACTGAGAGAAGGACCTATTTCGCCGAATGCTATCCTCTGCTTGGTGACAACGTCTCACCAAACCCTCGTAGGTCATGTCATCACCAATCGCCACCCGGTCATGAATCTCAGGGTTAAGGCCCTGAAGGAACAGATTGTACTTCATCTCTGAGCTGTCAGCAATCTCGGGGCAATAGGATAACAGATCAAAAAACTTCTTCTGGTACTCGTCAATAGACATGACTCCCTATCACAGACTCAGTAGCTCACCCGCCTTCATCTGACGGAGTGCAGGAGGAAAATACAACTTTTGAAAAGCTGTGCGGAAGTGAATCTCCACCACTTCCGGGCTCGCCCATCCAGAAGATAACCAAGTGTCTCCATCTTCTGCTCCTCAGTACAACGATACGTCTGAAAAGTCATCTCCATGCGGTCTAACCAGTTCTCCGCATCCTCTGGAGACTTGCCTCCGACCAAGGGCTTAGGACCCATCTACGAGAATTGGCGTACGCTGAAATGATCCTTATCACGACGACGATGATGACATTCCCTACGACGCTCACGATCATCATCTCCCCAGCGTCCACATCCACTAACATGGCTACTCTGGTAATCGTAGTTCGCCACCTACAAAAGTACCTCACGGTTATCTTATGTAGAATCTAAATCCCAAGAATACTATGCATGCTTTGATACCATAAATATAGTGACCCTTACCGAGATCACCTAGTAAACAGAACTAAGACATGCAATTAACATAATCAAACAGTAAACCAAAAATAAACTCCGGAAGCAATAAATATTAATACAATCCCAAGGAAAGGAATATGCAAATACCCAAATAGTTATACAACCAAATCGAACGCTGTATCAACCCAATACAAAAAAATAAACCTAGGCGGATCTCCAGCTGGCCAACCAATGTCTAGCCCCTTTGGATCCACTCGCCTCGTCCAATCGCAAACTTGTCCCATGGAATAGGGTGTCCAAAAACATAGAGTACGAGACGTGAGCATAAAACACTCAATACGAGAGTATGAGTATACATGTATGCAAAGTGAACTCCCTACAACTCGAGGTCAAGAATCGGATAACAAATACAGACCGGGCCCTGATATGTAGCACGCTGTGCCGTCGCTTTAGGAGGTGGCTCACATACCAAAATACCAATGGATACGTGGGACCCAAATCAATGGAAGTCCATCCACTCACAGGATAGGGAAAACCCTACTAACAGACATCTCAAAAGAGATAGCTCAAGATGCAAATGTATGCAGCATAAAATCATGGCATATAAATTATGCAGTCACATAATACATGCATACTCTGTCAGGATATCTCGAACAGTACTTTCGTACCTCAAATACTAGGCGCGCTCTACCAGCTCTAGGTCTACGCCTATAATCCGCACTACAATGCCAAATGATACTAACATCATTATAGTGCTCTAAAAGCCTTAACTAAGCTATTGCATACTCCTAAATATTTTTAGCAAGCAAAAGCTATAACTGCGTCCGCCGTCAGCCCTTTGCTGTCGATTGCCTCAAAACTAGGCCAGAGCTCCGCTACGACACCTGGATCGCTACGCCACTTCCGGATTCCTAATGGGACGCCTAGAATTTCCTAGATCTAAGCTAGAAGGGTGAAGAAACGAGAGAGAAGAGGTGAATGGTGTGCTCAAATGTGAGACTCGACACCCCTATTTATAGACCACGAACGGAACGTCCGCTCCTCATCGTTGCGTTCGTTTTGCCTGACGAACGTTGCTTCCGATCCCCATCGTTGCTTCCGATGTCCCATCAAGTGCGTAAGTAGTGACGTAATATTATTTGACTTCACGGATGACATCAGCTGCAGAACGTTGCTTCCGTTCCCTGGACGTTGCTTCCGTTCTGCCTGACCCTCCGGACCATTTTGATCATTCTGGGTCCAATCCCGGACTCCTTTAATCCAATTGACATTCCCTTAATCATGTTTATTGGATTAATTAGCAATTACTCACTAAAACTGGGTACGAGCTACTACACTCTGACTGTCCATCAGTCTTCGGGTGATAGGCAGTACTCAAACTGAGAGTAGTGCCCATCGCACGCTGAACACTCCCCCAGAATCTGGAAGTAAACCTGGGGTCTCGATCGCTGATAAAGCTCACCGGCACTCCATGAAGTCGAACGATCTCCTGAATGTACAACCGTGCCATACAATCAACGGTGTACTCTCGACTATAAGGAATAAAATGCGCTGACTTGGTGAGTCTTTTCACCACAACCGAGATAGCATCACAATTCCTCGAGGATACTGGAAAATGGGTCACAAAATCCATCGTGATAAGCTCCCATTTCCACTCAGGAATAGGCAGACTGTGAAGCAAACCTCCAGGTCATCGGTGCTCTGCCTTGACCTGCTGACACACCAAACATCTCGAAACAAACTGATAAACACTGCGTTTCATTCCTTTCCACCAAAACCGAGTACGCAGATCCTTGTACATCTTGTTGCTCCCTGGATGGATACTCAACTTAGTGCGATGCGCCTGAGACAATCTCCCCCCGCAGATCCTCATCCTCCGGAATCACAAGCCGACCCAACAAACATAGAAAACCGTCTGACTGATAATGAAATCCAAATGTACTAACCTCGTTGGCTAGACAAGCAAAACACTGGGTCTTCGAATCAGTCATCTGAGCATCCCGAATCCGCGAATACAAAGCTGGCTCAGATAATATAGCAAACATCTGGATATCATGCATACCTTTCTTGTGCTTTAAAGTATATCCTGTAGAACAACAAGTCTCGATCTCATGAGACATCGAACAAGTTTGAAGTGCGGATAATCGCACCTTGCGGCTCAAGGCATCATCAGTGAGATTAGCAGCTCCCGGATGGTACTTAATCTCGCAATCATAATCCTTCAGCAAGTTCATCCAACGTCTCTGTCTCATGTTCAATTCTGCCTGAGTGAACAAATACTTGAGACTCTTGTGGTCGGTGAAAATCTCAAATCTCTCGCCATACAGATAATGACGTCAGATCTTCAAAGCGAACACAATAGCTGCCAACTCCAAATCATGAACGGGATAATTGTCTTCTTGTAACTTCAACTGTCTAAAGGCGTATGCGATCACATATCCGTTCTGAGTCAGAACACAGCCCAGCCCCTAAAGAGAAGCATATGTGTAAACAACATACCCTCAGATCCTGACGGTAATGTCAACACAGACGCAGAAGTCAACCGTCGTCGAAGCTCACAAAACCTTTCCTCACACTCCGAGGACCACTCGGAAACCCTTACGAGTGAGCTGAGTCATAGGTCAAGCTATCTGAGAGAAATTCGCAATGAAGCGATGATAGTATCCTGCTAAACCCAAAAAACTGCGGATCTCAGCAACCGTCATCGGACGCGACCAGTTCAGCACAACCTCAACCTTCCAAAAAAGACCACTCGATCCATCCAGAACTCGCACTTACTCAATTTGGCGTACAACTACTCATCCTGAAGAGTCTGCAGCACCAACCACAGATGAGAAACATGTTCATCCACATCACGCGAATACACTAGAATGTCATCAATGAAAACAATGACAAAATTATCCAAAAACTCCCTAAAGACACGGTTCATCAGATCCTTAAATATAGCCGGCGCATTAGTAAATCCGAAAGGCATCACTAGAAACTTGTAATGCCCATAGCGAGTACGGAATGCCATCTTGGCTACATCTTGATCTCGGACCCTCATCTGGTGATAACTAGATCTCAAGTCAATCTTGGAGTAAACCAAAGTACCCTGCAACTGATCAAACATATCATCAATACGAGGGAAAGGATACTTGTTCTTCATAGTAACTCGATTTTGCTGCCGATAGTCAATGTACAACCGCATAGACCCATCCTTCTTCTTCACAAAGAGAATAGGAGCTCCCCAAGGAGATACACTAGGATGAATGTACCCCTTATCCAAAAGATTTTATAACTGATTCTTCAATTCACGCATCTCTGACGAAGCCGCACGATACGGTGCTCGAGAAATAGGAGAAATACCCGACATCAACTCTATGTAAAACTCGACTTCCCTAGCAGGCGGAAAACACGAAATCTCATCAGGAAATACATCTGGAAATTCATTCACAACTGAAATACTTTCTATACCAACGCTCTCAGCGGTCAAATAAACTGCATAGATGAGGTAGCCTTCCCCGCCAGACTCTAGATCTCTACAGGATCTCAAAGCTGACACCAACAGCATCTGAGGTTGCGCTCCCTCACCATAGAAAAACCAGCTATCACCCTCAACCGGATGAAAGAGAACCAACCTCTGATAGCAGTCCACTGAAGCTCGGTAGGTAGTCAATACATCGATCCCCAGAATACAATCAAAATCCTCCACCGCAAGAACCATGAGATTTGATATCAGAATGTTCCCTTCAAACTCTAAAGGGCAACCGATCACTAGACGTTTAGCCAATGCAGATTGGCCCGTCGGAGTAGAAACAGAAATCACTACGTCTAGTGCAATGTATGGAAACTTATGCTTCTTAACAAAATGTGCATAAATAAAGGAATGAGATGCACTAGTGTCAATGAGTACAAAAGCAGGCATGCCATATAACATAAATGTACTTGCGATGACCCTCTCATTCTTCTCCACTGCCTGATCATGCTTCAAGGAAAACACCTAGCTAGATGTTCGCGGCCTCAGATGAGAACTCCCAGTAGACTGTCCCTGCGATCTCTGCTGAGCAGTAGTATGAAAACCCGATCCTGAACCAGAACCAGAACCACCCCCTCTAGCTAGTGGACAATCCCTCCGGAGATGACCAACCTCTCCACATTGAAAGCACGCTCTATAAGCTTTACGACATTTGTCCGTCGGATGATTCTTCCCACAATGGTTGCACTTCTCTTTCTTCCAAAAACGGGTGACGCCACCAAAACCAGAGGAAGAAGAGGATCCAGACTTCTTAAAATACTGTGCACGGGCACCCAAGGAACTCGCAGGCCTAGACTGAGAGAAAGACCTATTACGCCGAATGCTATCCTGTGCCTGGTGACATCCGCTCACCAGCCCCTCATAAGTGATATCATCACCAACCGCCACCCGGTCGTGAATAGGACAACAAGTCGAAGAACATCTGCTGGTACTCGTCAATCGACATAGCTCCCTGACGTAGACTCAACAACTCACTCGCCTTCATTTGACAAAATGCAGGAGGAAAATACAGCTTCTGAAAATCTATGCGGAACTCGGCCCAAGTATCAACTCCTCTCGCAGCAATGAACGGTGCAGAAGTGGACCTACACTACTTATGGGCTTGCCCCTCCATGAGATAACCAAGCGTCTCTGAAACGACCCAAACTCATAAAACTTTTTTTTAAAAAAATATTACATATATGCCCATACATATATGCATCTATACTTAAAAATAGATTTTCATAAAATTTAATGCATAATAAAAATCGATTTCATCTTAAAAGTTTAAAAACTCGAACAGGTTAAAATCCATGCAAACGACTATAATCTCAAAAGTATGCAAACTAATGAGAAATAGTAAACATGTGCGGAAAATAACTCAATACATAAAATATCTCATCATAAACTAAATCAACTGAAACATGAGCTGACGAAGGTCACGGGTGTGCTAGCTCGCCACGAATGCACAGAGGTCTTCACCACCAGTCGGGACCACAACCTCCTGAATAACATAAAACTCACCTGCACACCATTTAGATCTAGTGAGCCTAAAGGCCCAACATGCTCTACCTTTAATAACGAGTAATACTAAATAAAACCACATGCAAGCACATAACGTATATAAAAATAATCTGAGGATTCTAATGCATGCATGATCATAAAATCGTATGCATAAACTGCGTCGTAATCTAAATCATAACATAATACGTATCATAATACATAACATAAGCATTGGCATGTTATCAGTGAAGTGTAACCTAATTAGATTGATCAATCTATAACCAGCGTACGTGGCGGCGAGGGTCACCAAACCTGTGGGGTTTCCCTACGCCTCCTATGCCTCGTCACCAAACCTCTGGGGTTCCGAAGGCTCATAAACATAAGTGCCACTTCACCAAAACCTTTGGGGGATCCGTAGGCCCACGAACATAAGTGTCACAAATCACATCAACTTCCCAAAAATATTTTCTTTACATGTCCGTTATCTCATCATAAAATACATGCATGAATCATGAACTAAAAATAAAATATCATTTTCCTTAAAATTTTGCCCGTAAATATATATTTAATTTATTTTCATAATAAAAATCATACTTATATCAAAATATACATATACATCTATTAAATATATATTTACGGACTATTTTGTTTGCCACTGGCTAGTTCGAGTTGCTGCCCCTTAACTAAAGCCCATAAACTTAGACTGACTCATTACCATTTATACTGGCCCAAAAATACTTAGACTAGCTCAATCATACTTAAAATAACCCAATCAGACTTAGATTGCCACAATAATACTTAGTCCAACTTAGAACTTAGCCCAACCAAATAATTAAACAACTTAGGCTCATTAACAAATTTAGCTCAATTATTAAATTAAACCTCCAATAAATATCTTAAGCACAATAAGCTTGGCTCAATAACTAAATCAATTCGTTCAAGTCCAAATAACATTTTATCCCAAATAAACAACTAAGCCCAATAAATAAATTATACCCAATAAACATTTTAGACCCAATAACTAAATTAAGCTCAATGAACATCTTAGGCTCAATAACAAAATTGACCCGATGAATAAACTAAATACTTAGACTCTTAAATAAATTACCCGGCCCAAAATAAAATAATCCGATATCAAACCATAAAATATGACCCTAATACACTTTACCCGACTCGAACAACCCACTCGTCCGAGCCCTGCCTGAGCTTCCCGCTAGATAGACCACTCTTATAACCATCCAACTGTTCACCTAGCCGACACTATTTCAAGACATCTTAAACCAACACCCAAAGAGACCTAATCCAACCATCAACTATGGAACAACAACTAAAACCAAGCCATGGCAGAAAAATAATCCACAATACATAAAAACGTGAATAATGCATGAGTTAAAATTTGAGCTATCATATCCACATACAAATGCAACAACACAATTTAATCATCGAAACAGTGAATATACTGATCTAAACGGTGTGAGCAAGGAAGGGTATAACATGCCTTTGCTTTTAAAACGCACGAAAAACTTATACGGTTGTGGTTGCGCATATCGAGACTCAGAAATCTCATAATTATCCAATTCTGGAAGCTCAAATTCCTAAACTGTTGATTTTTGCCTGTAATTATTCTCAACTGGCTTCCAATCTGCGAAAAATCACATAACAGTCAAAAGTCAACCCTTGTCAACTCTGGTCAAACTTTGACCAAAAATTACCTAACTTTATTGCATTCTCACTGCTTCACGGTTTTGAATCTCGACTCAAAATTTGGATATTCGGATCTACCACGTCAAACCGGTCAAAAATGGTTAACATGACGGAGGTCGCGGGAAATTGGGGAAGACGGCGGTGATGGTGGCGGCTCGACGGCGATATGCAATTCAACTTCAAAATTCACGAAATTTGGCAGGATTTTAGAGATCGATGAGACGATTCCAACACACTAGGAACGTCCGGATCAGGAGCTCCGACGCGCCGTAGATTTGAGAAAAATAGGGTTTTTTGCGGCGAAGGATTCCGAGCTCCGATTTGCCTGATTCCGACCAGAAAAAGATGCAATAAGCTTAGGAAATGTTCTACACAACATTAAGCATCTAATAACACTTTAAAATCCAACAAAATCGAGCCTAAAATCACGATTTCTCACCTAGGAAGACGATGAACAGTACTTGCGCAGATCCCGTCTGTACTTTCTCAGTTTCCCGGTGATCCAACCTTCCGATCGTCAATTTCTTTATACCAATAGATTTGTCTTGATCTTAGCTACAACTTGACCGTTCAGATATTTGATCGGAGCTCTGGTGAATGGCCGGAAAAATAAAAACGTGGACTGCTACTGTAAATTCAAAAATTGGGAAAAAAATCGAGAGAAAATCTTTGATCTGTGTTTTCTTGAGTGTGTTTCGGTGTGTGTTTTGCGATCTATACAAAATCAATAATTTTTTTATCCCGAATAATTTATTTGATATCCCACTGGTAAAATTAGTCTTTATTCTGATCTTTTTTTTTTTCTGGTACACACCTCACAACTATTAACACCATTTTTTGAAATTATTGACTTTGACTAGTCAATTAGACTTACAATTTCTTAAATTAATTATTAAGTAAAACTTAGACCATGACCAGTCATCTCGGTCAAATATTTTACTAAATTAAAGTATTTGACATAAATAATTATTTTTAATTCCATTATCTCAATAATTATCTCAAAAATGCCAATATAACCAGATATCTAAAAATAGTCAAACTCATTGACTAATTAACACATGTATTTTATAAATACACTATGTAACCCAGTTGGTCGCAATAATTATTTTATCCACTAAATAATTATCTTTAATTACCAATTAATTCGGTAAATAAATTTTGGGACGTTATTGTCTCCATCTTCTGCTCCTCGGTATAGCGGTATATCTGAAAACAACTCTCCATGCACTCTAGCCAGTTCTCAGCATCCTCAGGAGTCTCGCCTCCAACCAAGGGTTTAGTTCCCATCTGCATGAACCGATGCATACTGAAACGACGATGATCATTACGATGACGATGATGGTGCTCCCGAAGAAGATCATGATCATAATCTCCCCAGCGTCCACCTCCACTACCATGGCTACTCTGGTCATCGTAATTCACCATCTACAAAATTACCCCACGGTTATCTTATGAGGAATCTAAATCCCAAGATTATTATGCATGATCTGAAACCATAAATGTAGTGACCCTTACCGAGATCACCTACTAATCAGAAACTTAAGCATGAAATTAACTTAATTAAAACAGTAAGCCAGAATAAACTACGAAAGCAATAAACATTATACAATCCCAAGGAAAGGAATCTGTAAATACCCAAAGAATTATACAACCATATCAAACAGTGTATAATCCCAACTACATCAAAATAAATCCCTAGGCAAAATCCCAGCTTGAAACATCTAATACTAATAAATGCGGAATTTTTTTTTTATTAAAATACTAATTAAAATAGATGTACATACATGCCTATACATATATGCACAAAAATAAATAGATTTAAAAATAGCTCAAATAAAATGCAACATTTAATAAATTAAATGTCTGAGTCATGCATTAAATAAAAATGTTGTTCTAAAAAATTAAATAAAAGTTTGCATGCACTGAAAATATTTCAATAAAAATATGTACTAGTACCAACCACTGAAAATGAATAAAAAGAACGACATGTTTAATATTCCATAAAAACATAATCATAAAGACTCAAACGACGGCCGCGGGGGATCACTGCATGTCCACTCATATGTCCTTGCCTCCGGTGGATACTATGTCCTCTACGTACTCACCTGCACCATACCAGTGTAGTGAGCCTAGAGGCCCAACATGCTAACATAACAAGGGTTTAAAATAATTTAAATCACTTTAATACTAATACATAACATATACATGAATGAGCATGCTTAAAATATCATGAACATAACATAAACTTAAATTAAACTTGAATATCATAATAATACATAAACATTGTTGAGCAAAGTATTTTCTAACATCGCATGGTTGTATCCATAGTGTAACCTTAAATCATACATTAAATACTGATCAGCGTGGAAACCAACGTACGTGGCGGTGACGAATCACCTCTTAAATTGGCAGTAAACTGCCCTTCAATAGTTCACATATGGGGACGAATCCCCCTTAAATTGTCACACTACTTCAACTTCCAACATAAAATATTTTCTTTTGCTCAACCTTAAACATTAAATAATGCATAAAAAAAATTATTTCATGAATGCATGTACTTAAATAAAATGTGTGTCCTTCATATATATTTAATTTTAATTTCATACTAACATATAGATATAAAAATAAATTCCATGCATAAAAATAATTAAATATATATTCAGGACACATGCAATTTCTCATGGGTTGTACTGAACTGCTGGCCCTCACACTCAAGCCCCTTTACTTAAATCTGGCCCATTAACACTGAGACTGACCCATTAACATACTTAAGCCCAACATTACATTGCTAAGCCCAATTAATTAATTAAAGCCCATTAAAACATTCCTGGCCTAATAACAACCTATTCTAGCCCAATGGGTCCAAAAGTTCGAAGACTAGCCCAATAACTTCCATGGGCCCCAAGGCCCATAAAAATTTAGTGGACTCACTTAATTAATTTAATTAAGCCCAAAAATATTTAAACTCAACACAAAATAATTAATGGAGCCCAAATAAATTTTGAGATTTAATTAGGCCCATTAAACACTTAATTAAACTTAAAACCTAAAAATAAAAATACCCGAGCCCGACTAACTTAACCCGGACCCGAACCAACCAGACTTGACCCACTACCATCCAGACCCGACCCAGGCCCTTGACCCGACCCGAAACCAGCCCTAACACTTAACCCGATCCCCCCTCTTCCCTGCAGCCCACGGCCGCGAGCAGCAGCCCTTCTAGGGCTGCTGCCGCCCTGCTCCGGCCGCCCCTGGCCGAGGCCCGCCTTCCAGACGTAGCCCACGTTTGGGTGGTTCAAACCAGCCCATGGCCCCAGCCCCATGCAGCCTAGACCACCAACACCGAGCCCCCTTCTCAGAAGCCCTAATCTGCACACACACAAGAGCCGAACACTCCCTGACTGATTTTTGGGCTCGTTTGGCTCAAGCCATTCGAGCCACTCGAGCCTAGACCCATCTTAGACCCCTTACCAACCGCAACCAGCAGCTAGAACCAACCATGTGCAGAAAAAAATCGTGAGATGAAAGAATAAACATATAAACAAGCTTCAACCACAAAACCGATCCTCTTTTCTGAAAATTCTTAAAAATTTTCGATGCTCACACAACACACACCTATAATACTGATATGGTGAAGGAAAAGTGAATGAATACATGCCTTGCACCGAGGAAATCAATAGATCAACGTACGTAGAACATTTCCGGGACGACGGGACGACGAAGAACACCAAAAATCCTTTAAGAGATCGACTAGGGCTTGAAGTTTTCTGTCAAAAAGGGTCGTGGGAAAAACTGATGGAGAAGATGGGGGCGGCTGAAAATTTAGGTCGTGAGGTTTGGGGTGAAATTTTAAGTGATTTTTGATTTAATTAGGATATAGAATAATTAAGATATTGATAAGGGTTTTAAATATACAATATATAACTTAAAAGCTCTAAATAATATTTAAAAATCTGATAATTTAACTTAAATCCCGAAATTTATAATTAAGGGAATTTTAAAAGTAATTAAAAGTCAATATTTTGGCTCAATTTGGATAAAAATGGACTCCTAAAATTATATAAAATTAAATATTGATAATTTTGAGGAAATAAAACTCAAAATAATATTTTTGGGCTCTTAAAAAGGCTCATGAAATAAATTGGATAGAAAGTTGTCATCTCGTCCGTCCACGGTCCCGTCTACGCGATAAAATAATTCAAATACCAATAATTCATAAAAATCACTAATTATGGGTTAAATGCTTGAAAATAATTTAAATCATGCACAAATAATTCACATAATAATTTAACCCATAATCTAAAATTTTAAATAAATAAATTTCCTAATTATGCATGCGAATTTACGTATTTAAAAATACCGGGTGTTACAATTCTCCCCCCCCTTAAATTTGATTTCGTCCTCGAAATTAAAGTACTTACCCGAACAACTCCGGGTAGCGAGTCCTCATATCTGCCTCGGTCTCCCAAGTAGCTTCCTCCTCCGAGTGATTCAGCCACTGGACCCTGACCATCGGTATAACCCGTGTCCTCAATCTGCGCTCCTCCCTAGCCAAGATCCGTATAGGCCTCTCCTCAAATGCTAACTCCGGTGTCAACTGAAGAGGCTCAAAATCCAACACATGTGACGGGTTCGAGATGTATCTCCGAAGCATGGATACATGGAATACATTGTGCATTGCCGCTAGCCCTGGTGGTAGAGCTAAACGGTAGGCCAACGTGCCCACTCTCTCCAATATCTCGAATGGCCCTATATATCTCGGATTAAGCTTGCCTCTCCGGTCAAATCTCACTACTCCCTTCATAGGTGACACCTTCAGGAATACGTGATCACCTACAGCGAACTCCAAATCTCGTCGTCGAGTATCTGCTTAACTCTTCTGACAACTCTGAGCAGTCCTCATGCGATCCCGAATCTGTGTCACAATATCAGCTGTCTGCTGCACAATCTCAGGACCAAGTAAAATCCTCTTATCGACCTCATCCCAATGCACAGGAGATCTGCACCTCCTCCCGTACAATGCTGCATAAGGAGCCATACCTATAGACGACTGAAAATTGTTGTTATAGGTAAACTCCACTAATGGCAGTCTAGTCTCCCATGAGCCCTGAAAATCGATGACACAGGCTCTCAGTAAATCCTCAAGAACCTGTATCACCCTCTCAGACTGACCATCTGTCTGGGGATGAAAAGCTATACTGAACAAAAGTCTAGTCCCCAATGCAGTGTGCAAACTCCTTCAAAACGCAGACGTAAATCTCGGATCTCTGTCTGATACTATCGACACTGGTATGCCATGCAGTCTAACAATCTCCTTGATGTAAAGCTCTGCATACTGTGTCAACGAGTAAGTAGTCCTTATTGGTAAGAAATGAGCTGACTTGGTGAGTCTATCCACGATCACCCAAATAGCTGTGCAACCTCTGGCACTCCTCGGTAAGCCAACTACAAAGTCCATCGTAATATTCTCCCATTTCCATTCCGGAATAGGAAGAGGTCTAAGAAGTCCTGCTGGACGCTGATGCTCTGCCTTGACCTGCTGACAAGTCAAGCACTCTGACACAACTCTCCCGATGTCTCTCTTCATCCCGGGCCACCAATACAATAACTGCAAATCTCGATACATCTTCGTACTTCCGGGGTGAATGGAGTACGGAGATGTGTGAGCCTTTGCTAAGATCTCAGCTCTCAACTGATCGACGTTCGGTACCCACATCCTACCACGGTACTGAACAATGCCATCCACAACTGTATACAGAAGATTACCCTTGGCCTCATCTCTCTGTCTCCATCGCTGCAACTCCTCATCAGTAGACTGTCCATCCTTGATCCGATCTCACAGAACTGGTTGCACCGTCAACACTGACAAGCTCGGTGCATGACCACTCGAGTAAAACTCCAAATCAAACCTCTGAATCTCACCCTGCAGTGGTAGCTGCACTGACAAACACGATACCACTGACGACTTTCGACTCAAAGCATCGGCCACTACATTAGCTTTACCCGGATGGTAGCTAATGTCACAGTCATAATCCTTCACCAACTCCAACCATCGGTGCTGTCTCATGTTCAATTCCTTCTGAGTGAAGAAGTACTTGAGACTCTTGTGGTCTGTGAAAATCTTGCACTTCTCACCATACAGATAGTGCCTCCAGATTTTCAAAGCGAAGACTACTGCTGCTAACTCCAAATCATGTGTCGGGTAGTTCTGCTCGTGAATCTTCAATTGCCTCGATGCATAAGCAATAAATTTACCACACTGCATAAGTACTGCGCCTAAACCTAGCTTAGACGCATCAGTGTACACCACTAACTCCTCGTGTGGTACTATCATTGCCAAAACCGGTGCGGTAGTGAGTGCTTCCTTCAGCTGATCGAAGCTCCTCTGACAGTCTGGACTCCAAATAAACATCACATTCTTCTTGGTTAAGGAAGTCAAGGGTACCGCAATAGAGGAAAAACCCTTGATGAACTTCCTATAGTATCCTGCCAAACCCAAAAAACTGCGAATCTCCGAAGCATTCTTTGGAATCCCCCAATTTTGAACCGCCACAACCTTCGACTGATCCACTGCAATCCCATCTCTCGAAATAATGTGGCCAAGAAATGCCACCTGCTCAAGCCAAAACTCGCACTTGCTGAACTTGGCATACAAACAATGCTCCCTCAAAGTCCGCAAGGTTGTCTGTAGATGCTGCCTATGCTCCTCAATGCTCCTAGAGTAGATCAAGATATCATCAATGAAGACTATGATGAACTGATCGAGATACGGTTGAAATACCCGGTTCATGAGATCCATGAAAACCGCTGGAGCATTGGTCATCCCAAATGGCATCACTAAGAACTCGTATGGCCCATAACGTGTCCGAAAAGCAGTCTTGGACACATCTGCATATCTATATCGCAGCTGATGATAACCAGATCGCAGATCGATCTTGGAAAACACTGAAGCTCCCTGCAACTGATCAAATAAGTCCTCTATCCTTGGCAGTGGGTACTTATTCTTCACCGTGACTCTGTTGAGCTCTCGATAATCGATGCACAGTCTCATACTGCCATCCTTCTTCTTCACAAATAACACTGGAGCTCCCCATGGAGAAAAGCTAGGACGAACAAAGCCTTTCTCTAATAACTCCTGAATCTGCTCCTTCAACTCTTTCATCTCGGTAGGAGCAAGTCTGTAGGGTGCCTTAGAGATAGGCACGGTGTCTGGCAATAAGTCGATACTGAACTCCACCTCTCTCACTGGTGGAATTCCTGAAACATCCTCCAAAAAGACGTCCGGAAAGTCACGAACCACCTCTATCTCTGATAATGATTTGCTAGATGGTTCGAGGCCGTGACAATACTCGCTAGAAAACCTCGGCAACCCCGTCTCAACAACTTCCTCGCCTGAATAAGAGATATCACCTGAGGAGTACTACTACTCTGAGATGCATGAAAAGTAAACGGGTCGACTTCTAATGGTTTCACTGACACTGTCATCCGACAAAAATCAATCAAAGCTCCATTGACTGTCAACCAGTCCATACCCAAAATCAAATCAAACCCGCTCAATGGCAAAACCACTACATCTGCGCGAATGGAGTGCCCCTGTAGCTCTAACTCCAGCTCTCGGATGACACTAGAGGTAGTAATAATCTGTCCTGACGGCATAGTGACATCATAACCACTGTTGGCAATCTCAGGTGTGATGCCTATCCGTCTGATAAACGCTAGGGAGATAAACTAATGTGTTGCCCCTGAATCTAGCAACGCAAATGTGGTGTTTCCTCCTACTAGAATTCTCCCGATGATTAAGGAGGTATCTGGGTCTGCCTCCTCAGCCTGCATGACAAACACCCGCCCAATGGTGTTCTTCTTCCTTGGGCAGTTGTATGCCCCATTCCCTAGCTCCTTGCAGTGGTAGCAAACGTTGGAACCGATCAAACACTGACCTGTGTGAGGCCTCTGACACTATGGGCACAAGGGAACTACTCCTGTCTTAGGGGCCCCGCCCCTCTTCTGTTGTCCCTGCTGATTCGGGCCCTTATACGGTCCAGTAAACTGCTTCTTCGCAGAAGGCTGCGAAGATGTTCAATAAGCTCCTGGCTGGAACGGCCTCTTGCCTTGCTGTTACCTCTGCATCTCTCGTCTCCCTTCCTCAGAACGCAATTCTCTGATAACTGCCGCCTCGTAAGTAGTGACATCCAACATGCGAACGTCATGCTTGATGTCAGCCCGCAATCCATCCACAACTATCTCAACTTGTCTGGTACACTCAGCAATAAGAGGCACGAAGCGACACCCTCTCTCGAACTGGGTAATGTAATCCAACACATGTTTCTTTACGTAAATCGACATGCATAACTAAGTAATTAAAAATTTTCTGCTAACATAAATGCTTATGTCTTAAACATGATACTACTAGATCATACTAAAAGCAATTAAAACTTACAGACCGGTAGCATGGATTTCTGAGCTCGCATAACAGTGATGACCCCACCAAGAACGCGTCTCTGATACCAATTGAAACATCTAATACTAATAAATGCGGAATTTTTTTTTTATTAAAATACTAATTAAAATAGATGTACATACATGCCTATACATATATGCACAAAAATAAACAGATTTAAAAATAGCTCAAATAAAATGCAACATTTAATAAATTAAATGTCTGAGTCATGCATTAAATAAAAATGTTGTTCTAAACAATTAAATAAAAGTTTGAATGCACTGAAAATATTTTAATAAAAATATGTACTAGTACCAACCACTGAAAATGAATAAAAAGAACGACATGTTTAATATTCCATAAAAACATAATCATAAAGACTCAAACGACGGCCGCGGGGGATCACTGCATGTCCACTCATACGTCCTCGCCTTCGGTAGGTACTATGTCCTCTACGTACTCACCTGCACCATACCAGTGTAGTGAGCCTAGAGGCCCAACATGCTAACATAACAAGGGTTTAAAATAATTTAAATCACTTTAATACTAATACATAACATATACATGAATGAGCATGCTTAAAATATCATGAACATAACATAAACTTAAATTAAACTTGAATATCATAATAATACATAAACATTGTTGAGCAAAGTATTTTCTAACATCGCATGGTTGTATCCATAGTGTAACCTTAAATCATACATTAAATACTGATCAGCGTGGAAACCAACGTACGTAGCGGTGACGAATCACCTCTTAAATTGGCAAAAAACTGCCCTTCAATAGTTCACATATGGGGACGAATCCCTCTTAAATTGTCACACTACTTCAACTTCCAACATAAAATATTTTCTTTTGCTCAACCTTAAACATTAAATCATGCATAAAAAAAATTATTTCATGAATGCATGTACTTAAATAAAATATGTGTCCTTCGTATATATTTAATTTTAATTTCATACTAACATATAGATATAAAAATAACTTCCATGCATAAAAATAATTAAATATATATTCAGGACACATACAATTTTTCATGGGTTGTACTGAACTGCTGGCCCTCACACTCAAGCCCCTTTACTTAAATCTGGCCCATTAATACTGAGACTGGCCCATTAACATACTTAAGCCCAACATTACATTGCTAAGCCCAATTAATTAATTAAAGCCCATTAAAACATTCCTGGCCCAATAACAACCTATTCTGGCCCAATGGGCCCAAAAGTTCAAAGACTAGCCCAATAACTTCCTTGGGCCCCAAGGCCCATAAAAATTTAGTGGACTCACTTAATTAATTTAATTAAGCCCAAAAATATTTAAACTCAACCCAAAATAATTAATGGAGCCCAAATAAATTTTGAGATTTAATTAGGCCCATTAAACACTTAATTAAACTTAAAACCTAAAAATAAAAATACCCGAGCCCGACTAACTTAACCCGGACCCGGACCAACCCGACTTGACCCACTACCATCCAGACCCGACCCAGGCCCTTGACCCGACCCAGAACCAGCCCTAACACTTAACCCGATCCCCCCTCTTCCCTGCAGCCCGCGGCCGCGAGCAGCAGCCCTTCTAGGGCTGTTGCCGCCCTGCTCCGGCCACCCCAGGCCGAAGCCCCGCCGCCCAGACGTAGCCCACGTCTAGGCGGTTTGAACCAGCCCATGGCCCCAGCCCCATGCAGCCTAGACCACCAACACCGAGCCCCCTTCTCAGAAGCCCTAATCTGCACACACACAAGAGCCGAACACTCCCTGACTGATTTCTGGGCTCGTTTGGCTCGAGCCATTCGAGCCACTCGAGCCTAGACCCATCTTAGACCCCTTACCAACCGCAACCAGCAGCTAGAACCAACCATGTGCAGAAAAAAATCGTGAGATGAAAGAATAAACATATAAACAAGCTTCAACCACAAAACCGATCCTCTTTTCTGAAAATTCTTAAAAATTTTCGATGCACACACAACACACACCTATAATACTGATATGGTGAAGGAAAAGTGAATGAATACATGCCTTGCACCGAGGAAATCAATAGAGCAACGTACGTAGAACGTTTTTGGGATGACGGGACGACGAAGAACACCAAAAATCCTTTAAGAGATCGACTAGGGCTTGAAGTTTTCTGTCAAAAAGGGTCGTGGGAAAAACTGATGGAGAAGATGGAGGCGGCTGAAAGTTTAGGTCGTGAGGTTTGGGGTGAAATTTTAGGTGATTTTTGATTTAATTAGGATATAGAATAATTAAGATATTGATAAGGGTTTTAAATATACAATATATAACTTAAAAGCTCTAAATAATATTTAAAAATCTGATAATTTAACTTAAATCCCGAAATTTATAATTAACGGAATTTTAAAAGTAATTAAAAGTCAATATTTTGGCTCAATTTGGATAAAAATGGACTCCTAAAATTATATAAAATTAAATATTGATAATTTTGAGGAAATAAAACTCAAAATAATATTTTTGGGCTCTTAAAAAGGCTCATGAAATAAATTGGATAGAAAGTTATCATCTCGTCCGTTCACGGTCCCGTCTACGCGATAAAATAATTCAAATACCAATAATTCATAAAAATCACTAATTATGGGTTAAATGCTTGAAAATAATTTAAATCATGCACAAATAATTCACATAATAATTTAACCCATAATCTAAAATTTTAAATAAATAAATTTCCTATTATGCATGCGAATTTACGTATTTAAAAATACCGGATGTTACACAGCTGACCATAAAACGCTAAGCACGAGAGTATGAGCATGCTGTATCATATAAATGCATGAATGCAAGTGTACCTACTACTGAAACTAGAGGCCAAAGATCAGATAACAAAGACAGGCTGGGCCCTGGTATGTAGCACGATGTGCTGTCGCCTCAGGAGGTGGCTCCCATACCAAATACCAATGGATATATATATATATATATATATATATATATATATATATATATATATATATATATATATATATATATAAGCTCAATATGCAAAATGCATGCAGCATAAAATCATGTCATATAAATCATGCATTCACATAATACATGCATACTCAGTCAGGATATCTCGAACAGTACTTTTGTACCTCAACTACTAGGCAAGCTCTACCAGCTCTAGGTCCATGCCTATAGTCTGCACTACACTGCGATAAAATACTACTATCATTATATTACTCCAAAAGCTTAACTAAGCTATTGCATACTCCTAAATATTTTTAGGTAGAAAGAGCTATACCTGCGTCCGTCATCAGCCCGTTGTTGTCGCTTGCCTCAAAACTAGGCCACAGCTCCGGTACGACACCTGGATCGCTATGCCACTTTTGGATTTTCCAAAGGAAGCCTAGATCTCCCTAGATCTAAGCTAGAAGACTAAGGAATCGAGAGAAGAGAGGTGATTGGTGCGTCTGAAAATGAATCTCAGCACCTCTATTTATAGACGGAGTTCGGACCGTTCGAAATGATCGGACCTTCCGATCTGGACTTTGGGTCGTCCGAAGTCCCATCCACACGTCAGCCATGATGTCACTTTGCTGACGTAATCAATGACGTAATACTTGATCCCGATCGAACTGTCCGAACCTGCCGACGGAGCATTTTAACACGTTCGGAGCTTCCGATCCTGGCTTTGGATTGTCCGATCTCGTTCGGAGCCTTCGATCCTTACCTTCCGGGCATCCAAACTTAGGATTCTTAATTGCGATTATTTCCTTAATCACTTTACTTGGTTACGGGCTACTACAAGTATGACGTCTAGAAAGCCCTAAAAACGAATAGAAGGGAATAGAATAGAGAGAGAAGGTGAATGAGCGAGTGGAAAGTGAGCCTCGACACCCCTATATATAGACAGCGATCGGAACCTCCGATCTCAGGATCGGAACTTCCGATCTATGCTTCCAATCTCCCTCCGCCAACCACGTTTCTTTCTTCTAAAGGCTTCCTGCCGACAGTAGATTGGAGATTCCGATCCCACTTCGAAGCTTCCGATCTCATTGAAGTCATTTCTTACATAATATTCCGGACAACTGGAATTGGGACGCTCAGAGCTTCCGATCCTGCTTCGGAGCTTCCGAACTGGAACTATGGCTCCGATCTATTCGGAGCTTCCGATCCTCCCAAAGCTCAAAGCTCTACAGGACCATTTGTGATCGTTCTGAATCCATTTCTCAACTATTTAAACCTATTTGAGGATCCCTTAATCATGTTTAAATTATTATAATCGTTAATACCAACTTAATCACTTGATTTTTGATATGAGTTACTACAGCTACCAAATCCACTGTCTGAGCCACTATCTTTGGTCCCAACACAACTCTTTCTCCAACTTCATCTCAATGCAAGGGAGTCCTACATTTCCTCCCATACAACTCCTCATAAGGAGCCATACCAATAGTTTCTTGATAACTATTGTTGTAAGTGAACTCCACTAAAGACAACTTCGACTCCCAATTACCTCTAAAATCTATCATGAAAGACCTAAGAATGTCCTCGAGTATCTGAATTTGAAGTAAATCTGGGGTCCCTGTCAGACACTATCCTTGCTAGGACTCCATGAAATCTAATTATCTCCCGAATGTATAGCTCTATATATTGATTCATCGAGAAGTTAGTCCTAACTGATAGGAAATGAGATGAATTTTTCAGTCTTTCAACTATAACCCAAATAGAGTTCATCCTCCATGGTGTAACTAGAAATCCTACCACAAAGTCCATGGTGACATCTTTTCACTTCCATGTGGGAATCGACAACGGTTTCAGAAGTCCTGCTAGCCTCTGATGCTCAGATTTCACCTGCTGGCATGTCAGACATTCGTTCACAAACCTCACGATGTCCTTCTTCATACCTGTCTACCAAAAAAATAACTGCAAATCTTTAAAAATTTTAGTTCTCCCTGGATGAACAAAATACGGTGTAGTATGTGCTTCTGTCATCACATCTACTTTCAGTTAGACCACTGCTGACACCCACATTTAGCCTTTGTGATGCACAATCTCATCTCTAATCGTATAAAAGGTATTACATTTGGCCTCATATCTTTGCATCCACACTATCAACTGCTGGTCAGAGGCTTGATCTACTCGAATTCTATCGAGCAGGCTAGGTACCACTGTCAAATATGACAGCATACACTCTTCTTTTGGTTGTCGAAGATGACAACATACCACTTCCAACTTCAACCGCTCAAAATCTACAATCAACTCTATTTGAGTTGTTATCTGGTTCAAAGTTACGGTCTTGCGACTCAAGGCATCTGCTTCAACATTAGCTTTACCTGGATGATAGTTAATATCGCAGTCGTAATCCTTCACCAATCCAACCATCGCCTCTGCCACATATTCAACTTCTTCTGAGTGAAGAATTACTTTAGGATATTATGGTTAGTGAAAATATGAAACTTCTCTCCATACAAATAATGTCTCCACAACTTCAAGGCAAACACAACTACTGCCAACTCAAGATCGTGAGTCGAGTAATTTCTTGTGAACCTTCAGCTGTCGGGATGCGTAAGAAATCACTTTGTCATCTTGCATTAAAACAACCCCTAATCCACTCTTGGAAGCATCTTTATGTACTAAAAAACAACCGATGCCTTTTGGAATAAATAGAACTAGCGTTGTCATCAATCTTTCCTTTAGCTCACTAAAACTTTACAGACACTGATCTGACCATTAGAACTTCACTCCTTTCCAATTCAAATATGTCAGTATAGACTAATATGCATCACATAAATGACTTTAAAATCCTGGGTAAAATAGTCTGCTCAGGGCGCCAAGGAATATACAGTACCTTGCCAAAGAGCGACTCCGCGGGGGGTACTCTTATATTTACCCTATCAACTATAGCGTCTACTCCACCATCGTGGTCACTCCTAGTGATAGCAAAACCAGGGGCTGATGCTTGCCAAAACCTGATGCAAATCCAAAACAGGACACAAGGCTCACATGGAAACTGACAATACCTGACTCGAGTCCTTGATGAGTTACAAGCTCCCTATGGAAACTGTCAATGACTCCCATCTCACAAGATGTAGTCCCGTATAAAACATGCATGTGCTAAAGAAGTAAATCAGGGAAAACATATAGCACATACTCATGCAACATATAAGCATATATATCATGTCGGCTATCTCGGTAAGTACTTACGTACCTCTAACACTGCAGGTCAAATCCTAGCACCACTGGTCTAGATCCCACGCCTACTAGTCCATACTACGGCGTCTACAATGCAAATACCCATGCATCAATTTTTAAGCTCTAAAAGCCTTAGTTAAGCTATTCCATACTCCTAAATATTTTTAGGAAGCCGAAGCTATACCTGCGTCCGTCGTCAGCCCTTTGCTGTTGCTTGCCTCAAAACTAGGCCACAGCTCCGCTATGACGCCTGGATCACTATGCCACTTCCGGAGTCCCAATAGGACACCTAGAATTCCCAAGATCTAAGTTAGAAGGCTAAGGAATTGAGAGAGAAGAGGAAATCGGTGCGCCTAGAAATTAATCTTGGCTCCTCTATTTATAGACAGAGAACGGAATATCCGTTTGGGGTTTGTTGCATCCATTCTCGAACGTTGCGTCCGTTCCGCCCAACCCTCCGGGCCATTTTTGATCATTCTGAGTTTGTTTTTGTAGTTCGTAGACTCATCTGAAGCTTTCTTAATCCCGTTTACTTGATAATGACTTAGTGATTAACGCTTAATCACTCAATTTGGGTACGAGTTACTACATGACCTTTCCAAATACGGCTGAAGAGATAGTGGAATTGGCTCTCTGGGATGAGCTCCGGAGATGATCGTTCCAAACACGTGTTCAATATGATGGTTGCCCCAAATGCATGTATTTCATCACCTCAAATGAAGAAGTTTACTTTTATGTCATTTTATGCATGATGCTTATGTTCAACTGTTGCATGTCCAGAGCATGATGATTTTAAATATGTATTAGCTATGTAATGTATGTTTCTTGTTGAGTCTTTAGACTCACTATACTTGATTGGTACAGTTAGATTTGAGATGTTTAAAAGCTTTGGTGGAAAGGCTAAAGAGTCCCAGAGGCGAAGATATTGCATGGCACGACCGTTTCGAATCAATAATATTTTAAGCGAGAAAGTTTTGCATATGTTCATATATATTATGTTGTTATATTATTTTATATACGACCTTTAAAAGCCAATTTTAAGTGAAGTTAAGATTTAAGTATTTCATTGTCGTTCTCATGACGATGAGTTTTAATCATTTCATGTTTTTAAACTTTATGATGTTTATTCTTTTGGATAGTTTTTTGTTGGTCCCACAAATATTTTAAAATTTTTTTTCTACACTAAGTTTACTTTATTAAAACTCATAGTTCACCTGCTTTCCCAAGATTTTTAATTGTCAGTTCAATTTTGCTTTGTGACTGGTAGCTTTTGACATGCCCGTATTAGAGCCAGCCATTATCCGCAGGGTTGCATCCTTGTGTCAAATATTTTATGCACGTTAGTGTCAGTTATATTTTTTTAGTTATTTCAGTAGATTTGTTGAACATGCAAACATGATTCATGTCCTGCACCTTTTGAATTTGAAAAATTTCCCCACACTTTTCCGCATATATATATTTGTAAATGTTTAAAAATACGGGACGTCACAGTTGATATCAGAGCGCAGTTGGCTCTGGGAGAATGTTCGTGCATGCAATCTCGCCAAGGACTCGAATGCTCCTACCTCCATGACTGTAAGGTTTATGTTTTAAAGTTAAAATTGTGATTTTTCTTACAGTTTTGACTATGCATGATTAATATATAAAATTTGTTGTGAGGTGTGAATGTTTTTTGATTTGCGATCGTTTTGGATCTGATCTGATTAAGAGTTATTGTTCAGAAGCATGGGTTGAGATTGGTGCTATTTTCCTAATTGGGTTAATACGAGGACTTTTATTTACTGAACTGAATGATTTTTTTAAGGTTTAAGTTATACTTCTTCGAATGCTATTGTTTCGGTCGTAAGGTCCCGTGTCGACCTTGAACTGTTGGGTGAGATTTTACCAATGATAATTATGACTCGGATTATTTTTTTCTTGAGAATGTAATTTCGAATGTAGCATCATGGTTGATTGTCCTCTTGCATGTCTTTATTGTATGGGATATACATAAGTTGATAAGGATCGTTTCTAGTGTTTGTTGCTCCGACCTATAGGAATAATGATTGTGGATTTAGTTTTGACAAGGGACTTAGTTGATACAAGCCACCATGGCACACATGATGCGTGTCCCATAAATATATAATTTGGTAAAGACTCCAACTTGATAAAGATGCCGAAAGAGGAAATTTGAGTTTGACAGAGAAAAAAATGGAAGAGGAGGAAGGAGTTTAGAGGGAATACCGATGAGAAAATGGGAGAAAATGAGACATGGAGAGAGTCTTTTGTCAGTTAGTGCAGAGTGTTGGGGTATAATGGGAAAATTTTAAAAAAATTACCATGACACCAAAAGCAGTTTTTATAAGCCACGCACATTTAATAATATATTATAGATGTGATGTTGTTTTTGGGTTTGCATGGTTAAGTTTTGCTAAGATAAGTTAATTATTGTAGCTGATATATTAATCGTCATATTTAAATAAATAAATTTGGAACATAAGTTTTAGTTTACGGATGTTTCAGTATAGATAATCGGATTGTACAAGTATGTGTAATTAGTCAAGTTTAGATATAATGCCAATAACTGTGTCTGGGAGATGAACATTAGAGTTAAACTTTAGGTTTTATGTATGAGTTGATATTAGAATATGGTTGAAATTTCATTATAGGACTTAGAATTGTAAAAAAACCTCAAATTTGGTTTACAATGGGACATAAGGTGAGTTGCAATAATTCTCTTTAAGTGGTGCATAGGGTAGTTCGATCATTCATCATATGAATATCCATTTGCATGCTTCGAACATCTCTATGTTCCCTACCAATGAAACGTGGTACTCTGCATCGCAAATGCTAGTCTCAAACTCGAGCGATCCTTATCCTTATTCTCGGACGGCTCAATCGGCTAGGAACAGTTTAGAATATACAGTGACTATAAGATGTGTTTCATGATAGTCATCCCCATGTACTACCACATCTTACATACACTATAGTATATTCAAGGTCTTTATCAAAACAACAATAGTATATCACAATATCACAATATGAAGAAAGATAAAGTCATTTCCATTAATAAAAGTGTAAATTATATTAAACAAAAGATTGTTTATACAAAGAGTCATCAAAGCCCTTAGCCACAAGTTGGCTCACCGGGCACCCACTATTTCACTTGAATATGGGGTTGGTAAATCCTGGGCGATTGTTTGTACTGCCTCCCGCTTGCGCCTGTATCAATTGCTGAATTTGTGCTCCCTGGGCACGACTTTGCTCTTGCAGCAAATTGGCTAGTCCTGCCAGAAAAGGGTTATTCTGGTTATTCTGTTTGTTCTGGTCATTAGTCTCATTGGTCTGTTGTCTACAAGTAGTCATGATCCTGATGTCCATCAATGTCCACAACACTCAGTCACGACTCTTACATAATCAAACATAACATTTAAAATACATAAATCATAAGTCTAACATGCTATCATGCAACTCAATCACTTAAACCATAAAACTTACAAACATGAAGCTGAAGAATTCGAGTCGTGGCGAGTACTATGCATGCGTGTGCTGTCTCCCAGAGCGAACTTCTATGATACCAAGATGTAACGTCCCAAAACTCAGGAACACTACCAAACATACATTCTTAAAAGTATGGGAAAATTTTTGCGTGGAATAGAAATCTTTAATTAAAATAGTAATTGTGCACCAAAAACTAATGACATATTCAAAACATCGATACCATCAAAAACCAATATTTGAACATAAATGAGAACTTGTTTTCCCTTCCTATAAAAAAGAGTTAATTTTGCACAAGAAATTATTCATAAACATCACGCTCATGCATCTCCCGTCTGCCCGACTGTATGCTCCTCTTTAGGTCTGACTCCATACTCATTAATGTAATCATCAATTGCATCATTACCTGCAACATTCAAGTATAGTGAGTCTAAAGACTCTGCAAGTACATGCATTCTAAAATCATGTATAAACTTGAAACTTGAAATTGAAGCATAACATGAATCATAACATAAAAAAAATTGACATTTAGGTGTGATAAGATATGTGCAGTTGTGGCAACCATCATAAGAGCACATCATTGTTTTCCATGATCTTGGTCGTTGTAAAAAAATCATATGGCATCGGTCATTCAAATTTTCATTCTTCGGAAAGGCCTCTCTGGAGCTCATCTCGGAGTACTAGTACCGTAATTTTCATATATGAGCACATAGTTTGGAAAGACCCCTCCGGAGCTCATCTCGGAGTACCATTCCCGTATTGCCACCACAAGCACATCCACATCAAATAATTTTTCATACGTCATCATAACATCATATCTTCATCATACATTTCATAACTTTCATCATATGTTTCATAACTTTCATGGGAAAATAGCTTTCATGAAGAAAATCACACATAACATAAATTAACAGATCCACGTGAGTCATTCTTTTCGTTCTTGACATTTAAAATTGAAAACCTTTGCACGAAACTCTTAAGAATGTTTAAAATACCTTGAGACATCATAAACTTGAATTTTGGAACCTCAATTTGAAAAAAAAGGAAATGTTTTTTTACAAAGGGCTGCCCAACCCACGGGGCCCCCGTGCGTGGGTGGTCCAATGACCACCTTTGTGTGGGTTTCCTGCGCCCGTTGGAATTTCTACGACTCCAACACTCAAAGTCGTGATCTAATGCATTGAAACACACAAAACATGATCTCTCTGATGATTTAAAAATCAAATAACATCAAAGAAACCTTCCAAGAATTTGTTGTAAAAATCATGACACCAAAAACACCTAAAACATCGAATCATCATCAAAACAAAATTTTTTGAATCCATGAAACCCTTAAAACAATGCAACCTCTCGAAACATTATCAAAACTCGTCAAGAAAGACCTACGCTTTAATATTACATATAATCATAATCATGCTCTTCAAAAACTCTCAAACGTTCATGCCATAAACCATACATACATCTTAATATGCCTATACTCTTGAATGGTGGTTTCAAAATCATTTAAAAAATTTCCTGATCGTTGGACAGTTGGATTTAAACTATAATTTGGGAGCGATCTAGCCTCGAAACACTGAAGAGAAAGCCCAAGATTTACAGTAAATTCTGAACGTGAAAAGGAAGAAGGGAAGGAGATGAGGCGGCGTCCAAATGGGGAGAAAAGAAGAAGGATTTAGACGCCTAGACAGTTTGTGACTAATGGGATTAAAAATCGGCTTGTTAGTCTCAAACACAATTATTTTTTTTAAGGATTAGTTAACCCATCAAATAAAATAACACTACCCCAATATTTTAATTAATTAACATGAAACATTTTCCTAACTCGTTCGATGACTATCCCGCTCCTTCAGTCCAGTCTTAATTTAAACCTTGAAAACTTTAAAATAACTTGCAACACATTAAATTTTAGGCATAACATGACATCATAAAATTAGACATAAAAATTAAATATCATGAATAACATTCATAAAATCATATAAATCATTAAACTTATCGTGATTGAGCTAGTGGATTTTTGGACCTTACAATATATAAAAATAGTTTTAAATTTATCATAAATGTTAAAAATATATTAAAAAAATAAAACTATTTTTAATTTTATCTTAGAAAAAAATTTGATAAATTATGTACACAGAATGTGAAACAACTTATTTTTCAAGCTTTTTTAAGTTTTTTTTTTTTAAAAAACTTAGGGATAAAAAATATCTTATTTTGATATCCTATTTTTGTATATGTTAGATAAAAAATTTATTTTTTGGTATTTAACAATTAATTAAAGTCAAACTAGAAGACTGATAAGAGTAACTCAACTGGACGCAGATGGACAACTTATTGGACTTACTCAACTGGATAGTTCAATCATAATCAAGAATTAATCCTAAGCTTACTTAATATTAATGCGACTGAACTAAGGCGACTTATTGTATCAAAAGACGTTCTATTGAAGTTAGTAGAATATTTGAAGACTGAAATCGACGACTGTACCCAGTGCCTTGACTGACCCACGACTGGATGACTATCTCAAATCAGTCAAGGGTACTCCACTGAAGATTGAATTACTGACAACAATCAAATAATATTCAAGAAAATTAGTTACAGTCAGTCCGACATTCCCTAAACTATCAGAATAAAATTATTTGAATTACTACAATTTATGGAGCGGGTTCTTTCTTGATTTGTACACACATATATCAAGATGTCGTCATACAAAAAGATTCTTATGTTCTCTAAGGAAGATTTCGACGAATGAAAGATCAAGATGTAGGCTCATTTAGTTTAAAGGACAATGACATGTGGCATGTCATTACGGATAGTCCAATCACCATAAAAAGGCCAATACTGCTGTTTCTAATAGCAGCGGTGCTCCTTAGACAATCGATATACCAAAGTGAATGGACGACTGACGATAAAAAAAATCAAATCTGGAAAACATCGCCAAGGACATATACAAGACTCTTGATAAAAACACCTTTAGCAAGATCAAGATGTGCAAAACTACAAAGAAAATCTGGGAGAAATTGATTTAGCTATATGAAGACAATGAACGAACCAAGGAGAACAAGTTGTAAGTATGCACTCAAAAATTTGACAACATTAAGATGAAGACTTGAGAGTCTATGTCTTAATTTGATGAACGTGTTAGAAGCATCATCATTGAATTGGCAGCACTGGAAAAAATATATAAAAAACAGAGAAGAAATTTTGAAAGTCAAGTGTCGACTGTCCAAATAATGGGCTGTCAAGTGTTGACAGCCCAAAACTATGGCCATGAGAGAATCAAAATATCTGAATAAACTAGAGTTACATGATCCTTTTGGAGATCTGAAAGCTTATGATTTTGAGCTTCAGAGCAGAGAAGGTGATCATTCAACTATCTCAATCACTCATGCACTCACAGCCATGAGATTGGAACCATCAGTCTCAGTTGAGAAAACAGCCGAGAAACTAAGCAATGATGCCAAATCATTATTTTTAAAGAAATTTGAGAAGTTCCCGAGGAAGAATCAAGGAAGCTTTTCTACAAAAAGCTACTCCAATAAAACATATCAGAAGAAGGAGTAAGTTGAGGAATCTAGAGCTTGCTACAACTACGGCTAGACTGACCATTTCATTCCTGACTGTAGAAAACCAAATAAAGATGACAAACGAGCAGTCGAGAAGGATAAGAGACTAGTTAAGAGGAGAAGGAGATCCAAGGATGACAGGAGGAGTCACAAAAAGAAACACGATGCTCTTGTAGATGAGGATAGCGAAGCAAACTGCGTAGAGACTGAGAGTGACTATTTAGAGTCAGAGCGCTCTACCAGTTCCAATGATGATGAGGTAGTCAAGTGCCTCATGGCTGATGAAATTCAACCATCAACAACTGAACATGTATTCGACTTCAGTTTAGAAAACTTTACATGAAAATATTTTATCACTGTGCTTCATGACATGGTAAATGAGGACCAAATACTATCTTTATCACTTGATGAGGTAAAACCAAAGAAACATGATCTGCTAGACACCTCGAATGTGCCCGATTGGGAACAATCAGTCAAGAAGATCAGTGTGAAATCAGAGATTTCCAAGCTTAAAACTGAAAATGATAAAGTACAGGAAGATTACCAGAAGATGAGTAATGAGAATTAGAGGTTAACTGAAATGGTAAAAACCTGGAACAAGTCCTCATTGACTGTAGTAGCCCGACTACTAATCAAGCTAATCTACTGCCTAAACATGATTAAGGGATTCTAATTCAAGTTTAAGGAGTTGATAATCGGATTCAGAACGATCTAAAATGTTTCCAAGGGCTTCAAGTGTTGGGACAGTTCAAAAGATCCAAAGATTAGTTCGGAAGCACTGAGCTGGTTCGAAAGCCAGAGTTGTAGATCAGATGTACCGAGTAGTTCGGAAGCTCCGAATTGGAGATTGGAAGCTCAGATTTTGTGACAGTTCAATAGGGCATGGGTATTGATTAGGTGATTGGACTAGACAGAGTTCATAAGTTACGAACTAGAGTTCGGTAGATCCGAACTATGTCGGCAGCAGTGTGTTTTCAAATCAGAGATACACGTTCGGTATTTGAAGTCCGGGAGGACAATAAATATTTCCAAAGTGCATTCTAAAGCTCCGAAATTGAGATCGGACGTTCGGATCGAGGTCTATAAATTATGTGCTCGAGGCAACCATTTCCCTCACTCATTCCCTCAATTTTCCTCTTGTTTTTTGGTTAGATTTTAGGGTTTCAAGAGACATATTCCAGGGTTTTTTTTTTTTTTTAAAAAAAAAACACCGCCGGAAGCGGGGGGTTAGGCAGACCCCTACCTGTATATAAACATAAAAAAGCAATACAAATAAAATCTAACGGAGGAGGGGGACTAGGCCAAGACCTCCCCAAAAGGCTATACAAAGGTAATAAGTGTTGGAAAACCTGCGTTCAGATCAATCACGATTGATACCCGGTGCAGCGGAAGTTTAAAGTTTTAGTATGGAACAATTCCATAGTGTGGGTATCAACCATACGATTAAATTATATGTGTGTGTAAAATTAAATAACAATTATATAATTTTACCTTTAATCTCGAATCGAGATTCTGGACACCAACAGATTTAATCTGCTCTTGTTGTCTCTCCCTGGAACTGATGAACTTTAATCTCCTTCAATCAGGTCCACAAATAGAGGTTTAATCCCTCTGATAGATTGCACTAGAAAATCTATCAGAAGTTTTCTACGAAGAGAATAAACGAATTTGATTCGCTATTCCAGACTGCAATTCAAAATCACAGACCGGAATTTCTCACGCAGAGAAGGGAGGGGGTGGCCGAATTTCTTTTGAGAGAGCTAGGGTTTTCGAAATTTTGCTCTCAAAATTATGACCAGTTGTATGTAATTTCTGTACTGCAATAACTTATTTATAATGCAGGCCACTAACACCTTAGGGCCCATTAGTTATAAGTTGAGGTCCGACAAGCAAAGCCCGCATGTTCAGAAATTAATATAAAATTCATCGTGACTCCGATTGATAAACCGATTTCACCAATGTGCGCAGAAACCATTTCTGCACATTTTAAAGTCAAGATAAATTTTCCTGAATCCGAATTCAGTGGTTTCCAAAAATGTCCATCCCTATGTCATTTTAGGAAATCCTACTCCCTTACTCTTATTTAAGAAGTCCAACTTCTTTATTCATTAAATTTAACTCTTTAAATTTAACTATCTCAACGGGGATTAAAACTCCATTACACTGTGTGACCCTCAATGGTTCAGGGATACAGCTAGCCGTGGGCTCACAACTCCTTGTGACTCGGAACAACGATTTCCGACTTGCCCATCGAATCATGGTAAAGCGCCTAGCAACATCGCCCCATGATTCCCTAGGTATCACTGATAGTGCCTACAAGAACCAGTAGATTTTGGTTAGCGTACAGTACGGTCCCTTCATCCATATATCCCGATCGAATCAACAACCATTGGTATATCGAGAGTCGCTCAAGATTCGATAACTATGCAATACATCTTGAAGATCAAATTAGTGACATCGCATGTGCTACTAAGAAACCATTTCTTAAATCACATCAAGTACTCTGGCCAGAGATTCGTCACACTAATATCTCCTCAAATCGCATAGGATATCCACACTCGCAAGTATGTGGTGAATCCTTGACAACAATGCATCGACTCCTATATGTGTTGTAACTGTACCCAATCCCGACACCTGATGACCCCAATAGAGTCGGTAAACGAGTCAAAAAGCACAGTACTAGCATATAGAGTCTCCATGATGTTTCAAGTAGTAAGGACTAATGGTGTACAACCAAAACCGCGGACTTTATCCACTCGATAAGTGATAACCACTTGGAAAGTTCGGATAGGGTAGTTCGATCATTCATCATATGAATATCCATTTGCATGCTTCGAACATCTCCATGTTCCTTACCAATGAAACGTGGTACTCTGCATCACAAATGCTAGTCTCAAACTCGAGCGATCCTTATCCTTATTATCGGACGGCTCAATCGACTAGGAACAGTTTAGAATATACAGTGACTATAAGATGTGTTTCATGATAGACATCTCCATGTTCTACCACATCTTACATACACTATAGTATATTCAAGGTCTTTATCAAAACAACAATAGTATATCACAATATAACAATATGAAGAAAGATAAAGTCATTGCCATTAATAAAAGTGTAAATAATATTAAACAAAAGATCGTTTATACAAAGAGTCATCAAAGCCCATAGCCACAAGTTGGCTCACTGGGCACCCACTCTTTCAATCTCCCACTTGCCCTATAGCCAACTAGTCATACTACGTAGACCCATTGCTTCGCGATGTTTGTCAAACAATGGTCCTGGAAAGGGCTTAGTAAGTGGATCAGCGATATTGTCTGCAGAGGCCACTCGTTCGACAGTGATGTCTCCTCTTTCCACAATCTCCCGGATGATGTGGTATTTCCTCAGTACGTGTTTGGATCTTTGATGAGACCTTGGTTCCTTTGCTTGAGCAACGGCACCCGTGTTGTCACAGTACACCGGGACTGGACCAACAAATTCAGGAATGACGCCCAACTCTTGGACGAAATTCCTCATCCAAATGGCCTCTTTAGCAGCAGCTGATGCTGCAATGTATTCAGACTCAGTGGTGGAATCCGCTGTGGTGTGAAAGAGTGGGTGCCCAGTGAGCCAACTTGTGGCTATGGGCTTTGATGACTCGTTGTATAAACAATCTTTTGTTTAATATTATTTACACTTTTATTAATGGCAATGACTTTATATTACTTCATATTGTTATATTATGATATACTATTGTTGTTTTGATAAAGACCTTGAATATACTATAGTGTATGTAAGATGTGGTAGAACATGGGGATGTCTATCATGAAATACATCTTATAGTCACTGTATGTTCTAAACTGTTCCTAGTCGATTGAGCCGTCCGATAATAAGGATAAGGATCGCTCGAGTTTGAGACTAGCATTTGCGATGCGGAGTACCACGTTTCATTGGTAGGGAACATGGAGATGTTCGAAGCATGCAAATGGATATTCATAGGATGAATAATCGAACTACCCTATCCGGACTTTCCAAGTGGTTATCACTTATCGAGTGGATGAAGTCCGCGGTTTTGGTTGTACACCATTAGTCCTTACTACTTGAAACATCATGGAGACTCTATATGCTAGTACTGTGCTTTGACTCGTTTACCGACTCTGAGGGGGTCATCAGGTGTCGAGATTGGGTACAGTTACAACACATATAGGAGTCGATGCATTGTTGTCAAGGATTCACCACATACTTGCGAGTGTGGATATCCTATGCGATCTGAGTAGATATTAGTGTGACGAATCTCTGGCCAGAGTACTTGATGTGATTTAAGAAATGGTTTCTTAGTAGCACATGCGATGTCACTAATTTGATCTTCAAGATGTATTGCATAGTTATCGAATCTTGAGCGACTCTCGATATACCAATGGTTGTTGATTCGATCGGGATATTTGGATGAAGGGACCGTACTGTACGCTAACCAAAATCTACTGGTTCTTGTAGGCACTATCAGTGATACCTAGGGAATCATGGGGCGATGTTGCTAGGCGCTTTACCATGATTCGTTGGGCAAGTCGGAAAGTGTTGTTCCGAGTCACAAGGAGTTGTGAGCCCACGGCTAGCTGTATCCCTGAACCATTGAGGGTCACACAGTGTAATGGAGTTTTAATCCCCGTTGAGATAGTTAAATTTAAAGATTTAAATTTAATGAACAAAGAAGTTGGACTTCTTAAATAAGAGTAAGGGAGTAGGATTTCCTAAAATGACATAGGGATGGACATTTTTGGAAACCACTGAATTCGGATTCAGGAAAATTTATTTTGACTTTAAAATGTGCAGAAATGGTTTCTGTGCACATTGGTAAAATCGGTTTATCAATCGGAGTCACGATGAATTTTATATTAATTTCTGAACGTGCGGGCTTTGCTTGTCGGGCCTCAACTTATGACTAATGGGCCCTAAGGTGTTAGTGGCCTGCATTATAAATAAGTTATTTCAGTACAGAAATTAGACACAACAGGTCATTATTGAGAGACAGGATTTTCGAAAATAAACCCTAGCCTCCTCTCAAGTTTTCGGCCGCCCCTCCTTGCTCTGTCAGAGAAAATTCCGGTCTGTGATTTTTAATTGCAGTCAGGAATAACGAATCAGATTCGTTTAATCTCTTCGCAGAAAAACTTCTGATAGATTTTCTAGTGCAATCTATCAGAGGGATTTAAACCCCATTCGTGGACCTGATTGAAGGAGTTCATCGGTTCCAGGGAGAGACAACAAGAGCAGATTAATTCTGTTGGTGTCCAATAATCTCGCTTTGAGATTGAAGGTAAAATTTAATTAATTGTTATTTGAATTTTACACACACAATATAATTTAATCGTTGAATGGTTGATACCCACACCATGGAATTGTTCCATGATAAAATTTTTTTTAAACTTCCGCTGCACCGGGTATCAATCGTGATTGATCTGACCGCCAGTTTTTCCAACAGTGGTATCAGAGCCAGGTTGCTCAGATCAAACGATTAAATTAATCGATTGTACAAAATTTTTGAATCTCGGTTTTTTGAAAACAAAATAAATATTTTTAAATAAAAAATTTTTTTTCGGGGCAAAACCCGGGCAGCGATTGGATCGCTGCCCCGGGCGGCGCACGGCGCCGCCCAAAGGAGGCGCACGGCGCCGCCCAGGGGCGACGCTCGGCGCCGCCAGGGCAGCAACTGTTGCTGCCCTAAGGGGGCAGCCGGGCTGCCCCCGGCCCGCGCCCCGGGTGCGGGCCGGCCCGGGAGTGTCCCGGGCGGCCCGCGGGAAAAATTAAATTTTTTTATTTAAAATTAATTTTAATGTGTTAAAATTTTATTTTTGGTCCGGTCAAAAATTGTTTTTGATTGGTTCACGAGATTTCGGATCGAATTGTTCGAGTCCGTAAATTTTAAAATTGATTTTTGGATAAATTTGAATTTTTGGAAAATTTTAATATTTTATCCTTAAATTGAATTTTGAAATCAATTATTTTTGGTACAATTGATGATAAGATATGATCTTATGATATATTAAGTAAAATATGATTTTATCTGTAAAATTGGATTTTGTAGATAAAATATGATTTTATTTGATAAAGAGATAAAATATGATTTTATATGTGAAATGAGATTTTATATATAAAATATGATTTTATCTTGTTTAAATTTGAATTGCCACTGCATGTTATCCAATAAATTAATTTTGAATTAAATGTTATTGGATAAGGATGATCGATTGCCATGACCAATTTTGTAGGTGTATGTTAGGAATTTACATTTTGTTTTATTGTTGTTGGTTTTATTAATGGGCCTGGTTTATGGCCCGATATGAATGTCATATGTAATAAAAGTGGGCTTGGTTTATGGCCCGTTCCCACCCCTAAAAATGTATCCCCTACTTGTCATTGTTATTTATTGTAAATACATTAGATTTAGTGGGAGATCAAGATTTGAAGATGGTGGGCCCAGCAGACAATAAAGACTGAAGAAATGTAAATTGGAAGCACATGTAATAGGATTGCATTGCATACTGCATATTACCTAGGATTGGACTAAGACCCGTGATTGGCAACCACGGGTCAATTAGAAATGGAATCGATCATCCTATATAATATATGATATTATGATTGTATGCATGTTTAGACATAATTGCGTGAATCCGGCAAGCATGCAATAAATTAAAAATTGATGAGACAAATTTTATAATTAAAAATCCCTCATTTTAAATATGATTTAAAATTGATATCAAGATAAATAAAGGAAATTTAAATTTGTTTAAATGTTCCTATCTTCCATCAACGGTCAATGTATGTGATGCTACCCGCGGATACGGTCCGGCTCATATTATTGGGGGGGCCCGTCCGTCGGAAAGCTGTACATTGGATCGACAAATGTTGTAAGTTGGGTGGAACTCCCATGGGATCGGCTCATATTATTGGGGGATCCACATGGCGACCGTCCATCACAACTTAATATTGATGGGTCATCTTGACATGTCACTTTAAACGGCGTCATATTATTGGGCCCTTATTGGACATGAGATAAATACATGGGGGTTGCTTTGGAAGCAATTGGGCTCTACCTTTTGAGAATTATGGTTGGCTGATATTATTCGGGACCATAAGTTTGTCAATTGGACTCCATGTTCTCACTAAGGAAAAAGTTTCCCGTTTTCACTAGAGGGTAGTGAAATCGTTAAAATAGTGGGAGTGAGATTCATAAAATTAAATTCGCCTATTTTATGTCTTAGTAAATTGTTAAACAATCATTGATATATGTCTGTTTTTCTTTTCAGTATTTCATACGATGAATTCGCGTAATCCTTTATTCTCGATCCTCGAACAAAACAAGTTGACTGGCGCCAACTATACGGAATGGTCCCGGAAGTTGAAGATTGTCTTGACTTCGGAGAAGATGCTCTACGTGTTAGAGAAATGACCTCCGAAGGAAGTACCAGCTGATGTAAGTCCGGAGGAATTGGCCAAACTTGATGCATGGTGGGACCATGACATCAAGACCAAATGCTATATGCAAGCCTCGATGTCTGATGAACTCCAGAGGCGATTTGAGGACACGGTGAATGCTGCTGACATTCACGCGCAACTCAAGGAACTTTTTGGGGCTCAGTCGAGGGCTGAAAGGTTCGCTACTGTTAAGGAGTTAATGACGTGCCGCATGCGTGAAGGGACTTCGGTCCGAGATCATGGGGTACGAGTGATTTGGCTCATACAGAAGTTAGCGACCCTAGATTTGGTGTTGGAGCATGAACTCAATGTGGATTTACTGCTTCTGTCTCTTCCTTCTTCGTTTGACGGATTTGTGGTAAATTTTAATATGAACAAGATAGAGGCCACCCTTGAAGAGATGGTCAATATGCTCGTTACATATGAATCCACACTAAAGAAGGATAAGCCAGCTTTCTTGGTGGGCTCCTCATCTTCTGCTAAGAAGGGGCCAAGTATGAAGGGCAAGAAACGTTCTGCCCCACCCAAGAAAGTCGAGCCCGAGAAGAAGCACAAGACAAAGGCTTCAAACATTGGTAAATCCAAGGATGTTTGTCATTACTGTAAGAAGCCGGGTCATTGGAAGCGCAACTGCAAGGAATATCTAGAGCAGTTGGGAACTGCAAAGGGTATGTTCTATATTGAAATAAACATTTCGCTTAATACAACTTCTTGGGTATTGGATACCGGATGTGGATCTCACATTTGCAATGATTTGCAGGTGATGACAAGAAGTCGCAGGCTTAGAATGGGTGAGACCCAGCTGAGGCTCGGGAATGGTTCCAGAGTTGAAGCTACGGCCATTGGAGATGTTTGTTTAATTTTGCAGAACGGTTTTAAGTTATTATTAAGAGATGTTTTATTTGTTCCAGATTTAATTAAAAACATTATTTCTATTTCTATGCTTGATAGAGATGGTTATTCTTGCAATTTTGTGAATGGGATTTGCAATATTTACAAGAATGAATGTTTGATTTGAAATGGACAACTAGAAAACGATCTACACAACTTAAAACTAAAAGACGTTCCAATAAATTATGTTGATAAACCGGCGACAACAAACAAAAGGAAAATCGATAGTCAAAACCCGGCAAACCTTTGGCACGCTAGACTAGGTCATATTTCCTCAAGGAGGATGAACAAGCTAGTGGGAGAGGGCATGTTTGATATGTCTGATATTAACTCTCTACCTACTTGTGAATCCTGCCTAAAAGGAAAAATGACTAAATCTCCTTTTAAGGGGAAACCTGAGCGGAGTCAAAATCTGTTGGATTTGATCCATACAGATGTTTGTGGACCATTTAGAGTAGGGACTCAACATGGCCACACCTACTTCATTACCTTTACTGATGATTATTCAAGGTATGGGTATTTATATTTAATGAAATATAAGTCTGAAGCATTTGAAAATTTCAAAGAATTCAAGGCTGAAGTAGAAAACAAGCTAGGTAAAAGTATTAAAGCACTTCGATCGGATCGAGGTGGAGAATACTTGAGTACCGAGTTTTTGGACTATCTAAAAGAGAATGGGATTCTCTCTCAGTGGACTCCTCCTATGACACCACAGCTGAATGGTGTATCGGAGCGTCGTAATCGAACTTTGTTGGACATGGTTCGATCCATGATGAGCTTCACTGAGCTTCCACCTTCGTTTTGGGGCTATGCGCTTGAAACGGCAGTATTGTTGTTGAACAACGTCCACACTAAAGCAGTGGACAAGACACCATACGAGTTATGGAATGGCAAAGCTCCTAAGTATTCGTACTTGAGGATTTGGGGATGTCCTGCTTACGTGAAGCGGACAGTGGGAGATAAGTTGGATAGTCGATCCAGCTTATGTTATTTTGTGGGGTATCCGAAGAATTCAATCGGATATTATTTCTATTATCCTGCTGAAACAAAGGTGTTTGTTTCAAGGAATGCCACCTTCTTGGAGAAGGAGTTCTTATTGGATAAGAAAGGCGAGATGATGGAACTCGAAGAAGTTCGAGAAGAACCCGAAATACAAAATAACGATCCTACACCTCAGGAACCATTACTGGACACGCCTGCACCTAGAAGATCCGAGAGGACTTCTAGACCTCCTGTTTGATATGGTCTTCTTCTTGAAGGGGATCAAGATGAACCCGACATTGGATGTGATCCAAGAAACTTCAAGGAAGCAATTTCTGATGCGGATTCAAATTTATGGCTTGAAGCTATGCAGTCTGAATTGGATTCAATGCATACAAACCAAGTTTGGTCTTTAGTAGATCCTCCTGATGGAATTGTTCCAATAGGGTGTAAATGGATCTACAAGAGAAAGCTTGGGCCTGATGGTAAGGTATTGACCTACAAGGCGCGATTGGTGGCGAAAGGTTATACTCAAAGGCAAGGAGTTAACTATGATGAAACCTTTTCACCAGTTGCAATGTTCAAGTCCATAAGAATCCTAATTGTCATAGCTGCATGGTATGACTATGAGATATGGCAAATGGATGTGAAGACTGCTTTTCTTAATGGAGACATTAAGGAAGAAATCTATATGAAGCAGCCAGAGGGGTTCACATCCTTGGGAAGCGAGCATAAGGTATGCAAGCTTCAGAGATCAATTTATGGTCTAAAACAAGCATCAAGAAGTTGGAACCAGAAATTTGATGAAACAATAAAAGATTTTGGTTTCATCAAGAACCCGGAGGAACCATGCGTGTACAAGAAAGTAGTTAAGGATGCTGTGACATTCTTAGTACTTTATGTTGATGACATCCTACTCATTGGAAATGATGTAGGGATGTTGCAGTCAACAAAGATATGGTTATCAGGTAGATTCTCGATGAAGGATTTGGGTGAGGCATCCTACATTCTTGGGATACAGATCTATAGAGATAGATCTAAGAGAATGATAGGACTCACTCAATCAACCTACATCGACACCATATTGAAACGGTTTTCAATGGATGGGTCCAAGAGAGGACATCTACCCATGTGTCATGGAGTTTCTCTATCCAAGTCTATGTGTCCCAAGACTGATGCAGAGATAGAGAATATGACACATGTACCATATGCGTCAGCTATAGGTAGTATCATGTATGGGATGATATCTACCAGACCGGATGTAGCATTTGCTCTGAGTGTCACGAGCATATATCAGGCTAATCCTGGTCAAATGCATTGGAAAGCCGTGAAGGACATTCTTAAGTACTTACGAAGGACTAAGAATATGTTCATGGTATATGGAGGACGAGATCTGAAATTGGAAGGCTATACCGACTCTAGCTTCCAAAGTGACGTGGATGACTCGAAGTCAACCTCTGGATTTGTGTTCATGCTCAATGGCGGTGCTGTCTCTTGGAAGAGTTCCAAGCAGGAGACCACAGCGGATTCCACCACTGAGGCTGAATACATTGCAGCATCAGCTGCTGCTAAAGAGGCCGTTTGGATGAGGAATTTCGTCCAAGAGTTGGGCGTCATTCCTGAATTTGTTGGTCCAGTCCCGGTGTACTGCGACAACACGGGTGCCGTTGCTCAAGCAAAGGAACCAAGGTCTCATCAAAGATCCAAACACGTACTGAGGAAATACCACATCATCCGGGAGATTGTGGAAAGAGGAGACATCACTGTCGAACGAGTGGCCTTTGCAGACAATATCGCTGATCCGCTTACTAAGCCCTTGCCAGGACCATTGTTTGACAAACATCGCGAAGCAATGGGTCTACGTAGTATGACTAGTTGGCTATAGGGCAAGTGGGAGATTGAAAGAGTGGGTGCCCAGTGAGCCAACTTGTGGCTATGGGCTTTGATGACTCTTTGTATAAACAATCTTTTGTTTAATATTATTTACACTTTTATTAATGGCAATGACTTTATATTACTTCATATTGTTATATTATGATATACTATTGTTGTTTTGATAAAGACCTTGAATATACTATAGTGTATGTAAGATGTGGTAGAACATGGGGATGTCTATCATGAAATACATCTTATAGTCACTGTATGTTCTAAACTGTTCCTAGTCGATTGAGCCGTCCGATAATAAGGATAAGGATCGCTCGAGTTTGAGACTAGCATTTGCGATGCGGAGTACCACGTTTCATTGGTAGGGAACATGGAGATGTTCGAAGCATGCAAATGGATATTCATAGGATGAATAATCGAACTACCCTATCCGGACTTTCCAAGTGGTTATCACTTATCGAGTGGATGAAGTCCGCGGTTTTGGTTGTACACCATTAGTCCTTACTACTTGAAACATCATGGAGACTCTATATGCTAGTACTGTGCTTTGACTCATTTACCGACTCTGAGGGGGTCATAAGGTGTCGAGATTGGGTACAGTTACAACACATATAGGAGTCGATGCATTGTTGTCAAGGATTCACCACATACTTGCGAGTGTGGATATCCTATGCGATCTGAGGAGATATTAGTGTGACGAATCTCTGGCCAGAGTACTTGATGTGATTTAAGAAATGGTTTCTTAGTAGCACATGCGATGTCACTAATTTGATCTTCAAGATGTATTGCATAGTTATCGAATCTTGAGCGACTCTCGATATACCAATGGTTGTTGATTCGATCGGGATATTTGGATGAAGGGACCGTACTGTACGCTAACCAAAATCTACTGGTTCTTGTAGGCACTATCAGTGATACCTAGGGAATCATGGGGCGATGTTGCTAGGCGCTTTACCATGATTCGTTGGGCAAGTCGGAAAGTGTTGTTCCGAGTCACAAGGAGTTGTGAGCCCACGGCTAGCTGTATCCCTGAACCATTGAGGGTCACACAGTGTAATGGAGTTTTAATCCCCGTTGAGATAGTTAAATTTAAAGAGTTAAATTTAATGAACAAAGAAGTTGGACTTCTTAAATAAGAGTAAGGGAGTAGGATTTCCTAAAATGACATAGGGATGGACATTTTTGGAAACCACTGAATTCGGATTCAGGAAAATTTATTTTGACTTTAAAATGTGCAGAAATGGTTTCTGTGCACATTGGTAAAATCGGTTTATCAATCGGAGTCACGATGAATTTTATATTAATTTCTGAACGTGCGGGCTTTGCTTGTCGGGCCTCAACTTATGACTAATGGGCCCTAAGGTGTTAGTGGCCTGCATTATAAATAAGTTATTTCAGTACAGAAATTAGACACAACAGGTCATTATTGAGAGACAGGATTTTCAAAAATAAACCCTAGCCTCCTCTCAAGTTTTCGGCCGCCCCTCCTTGCTCTGTCAGAGAAAATTCCGGTCTGTGATTTTTAATTGCAGTCAGGAATAACGAATCAGATTCGTTTAATCTCTTCGCAGAAAAACTTCTGATAGATTTTCTAGTGCAATCTATCAGAGGGATTTAAACCCCATTCGTGGACCTGATTGAAGGAGTTCATCGGTTCCAGGGAGAGACAACAAGAGCAGATTAATTCTGTTGGTGTCCAATAATCTCGCTTTGAGATTGAAGGTAAAATTTAATTAATTGTTATTTGAATTTTACACACACAATATAATTTAATCGTTGAATGGTTGATACCCACACCATGGAATTGTTCCATGATAAAAATTTTTTTAAACTTCCGCTGCACCGGGTATCAATCGTGATTGATCTGACCGCCAGTTTTTCCAACATGGTGTCCTGCTTGGAACTCTTCCAAGAGACAGCACCGCCATTGAGCATGAACACAAATCCAGAGGTTGACTTCGAGTCATCCACGTCACTTTGGAAGCTAGAGTCGGTATAGCCTTCCAATTTCAGTTCTCGTCCTCCATATACCATGAACATATTCTTAGTCCTTCGTAAGTACTTAAGAATGTCCTTCACGGCTTTCCAATGCATTTGACCGGGATTAGCTTGATATCTGCTCGTGACACTCAGAGCAAATGCTACATCCGGTCTGGTAGATATCATCCCATACATGATACTACCTATAGCTGACGCATATGGTACATGTGTCATATTCTCTAACTCTTCATCAGTCTTGGGACACATAGACTTGGATAGAGAAACTCCATGACACATGGGTAGATGTCCTCTCTTGGACCCATCCATTGAAAACCGTTTCAATATGGTGTCGATGTAGGTTGATTGAGTGAGTCCTATCATTCTCTTAGATCTATCTCTATAGATCTGTATCCCAAGAATGTAGGATGCCTCACCCAAATCCTTCATCGAGAATCTACCTGATAACCATATCTTTGTTGACTGCAACATCCCTACATCATTCCCAATGAGTAGGATGTCATCAACATAAAGTACTAAGAATGTCACAGCATCCTTAACTACTTTCTTGTACACGCATGGTTCCTCCGGGTTCTTGATGAAACCAAAATCTTTTATTGTTTCGTCAAATTTCTGGTTCCAACTTCTTGATGCTTGTTTTAGACCATAAATTGATCTCTGAAGCTTGCATACCTTATGCTCGCTTCCCATGGATGTGAACCCCTCAGGCTGCTTCATATAGATTTCTTCCTTAATGTCTCCATTAAGAAAAGCAGTCTTCACATCCATTTGCCATATCTCATAGTCATACCATGCAGCTATGGCAATAAGGATTCTTATGGACTTGAACATTGCAACTGGTGAAAAGGTTTCATCATAGTCAACTCCTTGTCTTTGAGTATAACCTTTCGCCACCAATCGCGCCTTGTAGGTCAATACCTTACCATCAGGCCCAAGCTTTCTCTTGTAGATCCATTTACACCCTATTGGAACAATTCCATCGGGAGGATCTACTAAAGACCAAACTTGGTTTGTATGCATCGAATCTAATTCTGACTGCATAGCTTCAAGCCATAAATTTGAATCCGCATCAGAAATTGCTTCCTTGAAGTTTCTTGGATCACATCCAATGTTGGGTTCATCTTGATCCCCTTCAAGAAGAAGACCATATCGAACAGGAGGTCTAGAAGTCCTCTCGGATCTTCTAGGTTCAGGCGTGTCCAGTAATGGTTCCTGAGGCGTAGGATCGTTATTTTGTATTTTGGGTTCTTCTCGAACTTCTTCGAGTTCCATCATCTCGCCTTTCTTATCCAATAAGAACTCCTTCTCCAAGAAGGTGGCATTCCTAGAAACAAACACCTTTGTTTCAGCAGGATAATAGAAATAATATCCGATTGAATTCTTCGGATACCCCACAAAATAACATAAGCTGGATCGACTATCCAACTTGTCTCCCACTGTCTGCTTCACGTAAGCAGGACATCCCCAAATCCTCAAGTACGAATACTTAGGAGCTTTGCCATTCCATAACTCGTATGGTGTTTTGTCCACTGCTTTAGTGTGGACGTTGTTCAACAACAATACTGCCGTTTCAAGCGCATAGCCCCAAAACGAAGGTGGAAGCTCAGTGAAGCTCATCATGGATCGAACCATGTCCAACAAAGTTCGATTACGACGCTCCGATACACCATTAAGCTGTGGTGTCATAGGAGGAGTCCACTGAGAGAGAATCCCATTCTCTTTTAGATAGTCCAAAAACTCGGTACTTAAGTATTCTCCACCTCGATCCGATCGAAGTGCTTTAATACTTTTACCTAGCTTGTTTTCTACTTCAGCCTTGAATTCTTTGAACTTTTCAAATGCTTCAGACTTATATTTCATTAAATATAAATACCCATACCTTGAATAATCATCAGTAAAGGTAATGAAGTAGGTGTGTCCATGTTGAGTCCCTACTCTAAATGGTCCACAAACATCTGTATGGATCAAATCCAACAGATTTTGACTACGCTCAGGTTTCCCCTTAAAAGGAGATTTAGTCATTTTTCCTTTTAGGCAGGATTCACAAGTAGGTAGAGAGTTAATATCAGACATATCAAACATGCCCTCTCCCACTAGCTTGTTCATCCTCCTTGAGGAAATATGACCCAGTCTAGCGTGCCAAAGGTTTGCCGGGTTTTGACTATCGATTTTCCTCTTGTTTGTTGTTGCCGGTTTATCAACATAATTTATTGGAACGTCTTTTAGTTTTAAGTTGTATAGATCGTTTTCAAGTTGTCCATTTCCAATCAAACATTCATTCTTGTAAATATTGCAAATCCCATTCACAAAATTGCAAGAATAACCATCTCTATCTAGCATAGAAACAGAAATAATGTTTTTAATTAAATCCGGAACAAATAAAACATCTCTTAAAAATAACTTAAAACCGTTCTGCAAAATTAAACAAACATCTCCAATGGCTGTAGCTTCAACTCTGGAACCATTCCCGAGCCTCAGCTGGGTCTCACCCATTCTAAGCCTGCGACTTCTTGTCATCACCTGCAAATCATTGCAAATGTGAGATCCACATCCGGTATCCAATACCCAAGAAGTAGTATTCAGTGAAATGTTTATTTCAATATAGAACATACCCTTTGCAGTTCCCAACTGCTCTAGATATTCCTTGCAGTTGCGCTTCCAATGACCGGGTTTCTTGCAGTAATGGCAAACATCCTTGGATTTTCCATTGTTTGAAGCCTTTGTCTTGTGCTTCTTCTCGGGTTCGACTTTCTTGGGTGGGGCAGAACGTTTCTTACCCTTCGTACTTGGCCCCTTTTTAGCAGAAGATGAGGAGCCCACCAAGAAAACCGATTTATCCTTCTTTAATGTGGATTCATATGTCACAAGCATATTGACCATCTCTTCAAGGGAGGCCTCTATCTTGTTCATATTGAAATTTACCACAAATCCGTCAAACGAAGAAGGAAGAGACAGAAGCAGTAAGTCCACGTTGAGTTCATGCTCCAACACCAAATCTAAGGTTACCAACTTCTGTATGAGCCAAATCACTCGTACCCCATGATCACGGACCGAAGTCCCTTCACGCATGCGACACGTCATTAGCTCCTTAACAGTAGCGAACCTTTCAGCCCTTGATTGAGCCCCAAAAAGTTCCTTGAGTTGAGCGTGAATGTCAGCAGCATTCACGGTGTCCTCAAATCGCCTCTGGAGTTCATCAGACATCGAGGCTTGCATATAGCATTTGGTCTTGATATCATGGTCCCACCATGTATCAAGTTTGGCCAACTCCTCTGGACTCACGTCAGCTGGTGCTTCCTTCGGAGGTGATTTCTCTAACACGTAGAGCATCTTCTCCGAAGTCAAGACAATCTTCAACTTCCGGAACCATTCCGTATAGTTTGCGCCAGTCAACTTGTTTTGTTCGAGGATCGAGAATAATGGATTACGCGAATTCATTGTATGAAATACTGAAAAGAAAAACAGACATATATCAATGATTGTTTAAGCAATTTACTAAGACATAAAATAGGCGAATTTAATTTTATGAATCTCACTCCCACTATTTTAACGATTTCACTACCCTCTAGTGAAAACGGGAAACTTTTTCCTTAGTGAGAACATGGAGTCCAATTGACAAACTTATGGTCCCGAATAATATCAGCCAACCATAATTCTCAAAAGATAGAGCCCAATTGCTTCTAAAGCAACCCCCATGTGTTTACCTCATGTCCAATAAGGGCCCAATAATATGACGCCGTTTATAGTGACATGTCAAGATGACCCATCAATATTAAGTTGTGATGGACGGTCGCCATGTGGATCCCCCAATAATATGAGCCGATCCCATGGGAGTTCCACCCAACTTACAACATGTGTCGATCCAATGTACAGCTTTCCGACGGACGGGCCCCCCAATAATATGAGCCGGACCGTATCCGCGGGTAGCATCACATACATTGACCATTGATGGAAGGTAGGAACATTTAAACAAATTTAAATTTCCTTTATTTATCTTGATATCAATTTTAAATCATATTTAAAATGAGGGATTTTTAATTATAAAAATTTGTCTCATCAATTTTTAAATATTGCATGCTTGCCGGATTCACGCAATTATGTCTAAAACATGCATACAATCATAATATCATATATTATATAGGATGATCGATTCCATTTCTAATTGACCCGTGGTTGCCAATCACGAGTCTTAGTCCAATCCTAGGTTATATGCAGTATGCAATGCAATCCTATTACATTTGCTTCCAATTTACATTTCTTCTGTCTTTATTGTCTGCTGGGCCCACCATCTTCAAATCTTGATCTCCCACTAAATCTAATGTATTTACATTAAATAACAATGACAAGTAGGGGATACATTTTTAGGGGGTGGGAACGGGCCATAAACCAGGCCCACTTTTATTACATATGACATTCATACTGGGCCATAAACCAGCCCATTAATAAAACCAACAACAATAAAAACAAAATGTAAATTCCTAACATACACCTACAAAATTGGTCATGGCAATCGATCATCCTTATCCAATAACATTTAATTCAAAATTAATTTATTGGATAACATGCAGTGGCAATTCAAATTTAAACAGGATAAAATCATATTTTATATATAAAATCTTATTTTACATATAAAATCATATTTTATCTCTTTATCAAATAAAATCATATTTTATCTACAAAACCCAATTTTATAGATAAAATCATATTTTACTTAATATATTCATAAGATCAAATCTTATCATCAATTGTACCAAAAATAATTGATTTCAAAATTCAATTTAAGGATAAAATATTAAAATTTTTCAAAAATTCAAATTTTATCCAAAAATCAATTTTAAAATTTACGGACTCGAACAATTCGATCCGAAATCTCGTGAACCAATCAAAACAATTTTTGACCGGACCAAAAATAAAATTTTAACACATTAAAATTAATTTTAAATAAAAAATTTAATTTTTCCCGCGGGTCGCCCGGGACACTCCCGGGCCGGCCCGCATCCGTGGGCGCGGGCCGGGGCAGCCCGGCTGCCCCTTTAGGGCAGCAACAGTTGCTGCCTTGGCGGCGCCTGGCGCCGCCCCTAGGCAGCGCCCAGCACTGCCCTGCGCAGCGCCCAGCGCTGCGCAGTGCAGCGCCCAGCGCTGCCCTGGCGGCGCTGAGCGCCGCACCTGGGCGGCGCCGTGCGCCCCCTTTGGGCGGCGCCATGCGCCGCCCGGGGAAGCAACAATTGCTGCCCCACCGGGCAGCGATCCAATCGCTGCCCGGGTTTTGCCCCAAAATTTTTTTTTTTTTTTTATTTAAAAATATTTATTTTGTTTCAAAAACCGAGACTCAAAAATTTTTGTATAATCGATTAATTGAATCATTTGATCTGAGCAACCTGGCTTTGATACCACTGTTGGAAAACCTGCGTTCAGATCAATCACGATTGATACCCGGTGCAGCGGAAGTTTAAAGTTTTAGTATGGAACAATTCCATAGTGTGGGTATCAACCATACGATTAAATTATATGTGTGTGTAAAATTAAATAACAATTATATAATTTTACCTTTAATCTCGAATCGAGATTCTGGACACCAACAAATTTAATCTGCTCTTGTTGTCTCTCCCTGGAACTGATGAACTTTAATCTCCTTCAATCAGGTCCACGAATAGAGGTTTAATCCCTCTGATAGATTGCACTAGAAAATCTATCAGAAGTTTTCTACGAAGAGAATAAACGAATTTGATTCGCTATTCCAGACTGCAATTCAAAATCACAGACCGGAATTTCTCACGCAGAGAAGGGAGGGGGCGGCCGAATTTCTTTTGAGAGAGCTAGGGTTTTCGAAATTTTGCTCTCAAAATTATGACCAGTTGTATGTAATTTCTGTACTGCAATAACTTATTTATAATGCAGGCCACTAACACCTTAGGGCCCATTAGTTATAAGTTGAGGCCCGACAAGCAAAGCCCGCATGTTCAGAAATTAATATAAAATTCATCGTGACTCCGATTGATAAACCGATTTCACCAATGTGCGCAGAAACCATTTCTGCACATTTTAAAGTCAAGATAAATTTTCCTGAATCCGAATTCAGTGGTTTCCAAAAATGTCCATCCCTATGTCATTTTAGGAAATCCTACTCCCTTACTCTTATTTAAGAAGTCCAACTTCTTTATTCATTAAATTTAACTCTTTAAATTTAACTATCTCAACGGGGATTAAAACTCCATTACACTGTGTGACCCTCAATGGTTCAGGGATACAGCTAGCCGTGGGCTCACAACTCCTTGTGACTCGGAACAACGATTTCCGACTTGCCCATCGAATCATGGTAAAGCGCCTAGCAACATCGCCCCATGATTCCCTACGTATCACTGATAGTGCCTACAAGAACCATTAGATTTTGGTTAGCGTACAGTACGGTCCCTTCATCCATATATCCCGATCGAATCAACAACCATTGGTATATCGAGAGTCGCTCAAGATTCGATAACTATGCAATACATCTTGAAGATCAAATTAGTGACATCGCATGTGCTACTAAGAAACCATTTCTTAAATCACATCAAGTACTCTGGCCAGAGATTCGTCACACTAATATCTCCTCAGATCGCATAGGATATCCACACTCGCAAGTATGTGGTGAATCCTTGACAACAATGCATCGACTCCTATATGTGTTGTAACTGTACCCAATCCCGACACCTGATGACTCCAATAGAGTCGGTAAACGAGTCAAAGCACAGTACTAGCATATAGAGTCTCCATGATGTTTCAAGTAGTAAGGACTAATGGTGTACAACCAAAACCGCGGACTTTATCCACTCGATAAGTGATAACCACTTGGAAAGTCCGGATAGGGTAGTTCGATCATTCATCATATGAATATCCATTTGCATGCTTCGAACATCTCCATGTTCCTTACCAATGAAACGTGGTACTCTGCATCGCAAATGCTAGTCTCAAACTCGAGCGATCCTTATCCTTATTATCGGACGGCTCAATCGACTAGGAACAGTTTAGAATATACAGTGACTATAAGATGTGTTTCATGATAGACATCTCCATGTTCTACCACATCTTACATACACTATAGTATATTCAAGGTCTTTATCAAAACAACAATAGTATATCACAATATAACAATATGAAGAAAGATAAAGTCATTGCCATTAATAAAAGTGTAAATAATATTAAACAAAAGATCGTTTATACAAAGAGTCATCAAAGCCCATAGCCACAAGTTGGCTCACTGGGCACCCACTCTTTCAATAAGAACATCAGAACAGCTAGGGTATCGAAAAATATACAACCAAAGCATCCCTAGAAAATAAGTATAAACAAATAACATCAAAGATAGCTAACTAAGTCAACGTCAGCAGTCATCCTGGGCAGCAAAAGCTAGAAGAGAACCATAGCTCGGCCCAGCAAAATCAAAAATGGACATTGAGGCGCGAAGAGTGGCTGGTATCAACATGTGCAGTAAAACCTAGAGGAGATCCAAAACTCCAGGCCAGCAAAATCAAATCCGACACTAAAGCGCGAAAAGAGGATGGCACCATCCAGAGCTGAACAACAGATCAAAGCTATGCAAGAAATATGTCCAAAAGTCATGATCAGCTGGGAAGTCATTATACATAGGCCGCGAGGAAAAAGAGGAGCGACCGCAAACCAGCAGGCCCAGAGCAAAAAAGCAGGAAAATGGCGAAGGAAACTCAAGCCATAACCTAACTCCCAAGAAGACTGGAAATCCAAAAAGCGAGGGGCACAAGAGACCGCCCACAAAACATCCAAACAATAGCAAGAACCGGGCAAGGAGAAGCACAGTGAACGCCTGGTGATCCATCACCCTGAAGAAGCAAAGCAAGCGACAGGGGAACAGACTAACTCCAAAAACTCCGGAAAAGGGCCGGAGGGCTGTACCTGCAAAGAAAAATAAATAGCTACATATATCTAAATCTAGGATGACCTAGACCAAAAAGGAGAGCAAACAAAGAAAAAGAAAGCCCAAGAGAAACGGCTATAAGCGAGCGTGAGGCTCTAAGAAAACCTAGATCTAAGGTAAGGAAGCCCGGAAGAGTCAGAACGGGCCAACGCAGCGATGGGAGTGGTTAAAGGAACACCAATCTCCAACAAACACTGCCTATGATCATGAGCCTGCCGCGCCAACGCATCCGCAACCGAATTCCCTTCCCGATAGATATGCGAGAAATGAACCGGCCTATTCCGCACCAATACACGCGTCCTCGAAACAATATGGTCCAAATCCCAGCGGCACCTCCGAGATCTAAGAATCTGAATGGCAATCTGGGAATCAGTCTCAATCCAAAGGGGAAAAAGGCTAAGGTCAGAACAGAGAAGAATACCCCTCCAAATCGCCCAGAGTTCTGCACGGACATTGGACCCCAAACCAATGAACTCACTAAAAAATGCCAAGACCCTACCAGAAGAATCCTGGACAACCCTCCCCCACAGACGACTCACCCGGGTTACCTCTCGAACTCCCATCCATATTGAGCTTGAAGGACCCAGGTGGAGGCCTCAACCAATGGACGATCGCAGTCTTGTGAATCCATTGGAGGCCGACCGAAATGCCCATCTTCCTCGCAGCCTGCAAAGCCCCGAGCAAAAGACGGGGCTTGATAACAGTTGCGGAATGAGCAAGTCTCAAAAAAGAAAAAATTTGGAACTTAACCTTCTCCGCAGAGTAGGGTAAGTGACGGTGCTTAGTATCATTGCGTGCAGTCCAGAGGAACCAAAGCACGACAAAAGGAATGAATTCCCTCACATTACCCCTTGGAGACCACTCGCGACCCCTTTTCCAAGCATTGAGAAACAGACTAAAGTTCTCAGTGGCAGGGATGCGAACTCTAAAGATAGCCCCAAAGAAATGCCACACAGAGCGGGCGATGGGACCGTCGATGAAAATGTGAGTGAATGTCTCCGACATCTCACAGCACTGGCATTTGGACACAAGGGAGAAACCCCGCTGCTGGAGCACCTCATCCACAGGCAACCACCGATGCCAAAACCTCCACAGAAAGAAGGACATGGTGGGCCTCATCCAGCGTCCCCAACAGGGATTAAAGATATCCGAGACCGAGCCTCTCGGTCTGACCTGCTCCCAAGAAGATCTCACAGAAAAGGCACCATCGGTGCTGTGGATCCAGATAGTCGCATCCGGCTCATCCACCAAAACAGAAATCTGAACGATCTCCTCCGCCACCGAGGGAGCGACGACAGCGCAAAGGAGATCAAAATCCCAGTCTCTCTCCAAAAGGAAGCTGAAAACATGCACACACAGATCCCCTCTGACATTACTCCTGCTCGACAAAGGGGCATCACCCAACCAAGTATCATCCCAAAAAAAGACATCCCCAAGACCAATCCTCCACCTGATACCAGGCTCCGCACGAGGTCTAATCTGGAGCAAGCGCCTCCAAGTGGGGGAAATGTCTCCACGAGAAGGAGCACAAATAGGGCTGACAGTCCGGCAATACTTCCTTGAAAGGAATCTCGCCCAGAGAGAGGAACCCTGCCGGAATCTGAACCACAGCTTCATGGAAAATCTGTCAACAATGTCCTTGAGCCTGCGAAAACCCAGGCCTCCTTCTTTCACAGGGAGACAGGCGCGAGACCAGCGGGCCCAGTGCCACTTCTTCTCTAAGGGTCTGGAGCCCCGAAGAAAAGCATTGAAAATACGCTCCAATTTCTCCAAAACAGCCAAAGGAGGCTGGATCACCTGGCAGAGATAGATCGGGATCAAAAGGAGCACACTGTGGATCAGCGTCATCCTACTCCCAGGAGCAAGGGAACGGGACTCCCAGCCCTCCAGTTTTTTTCGGACCGACTGTAGAAGAGGCTCAAAGAGAGAGCACTTGCGGTTCCCACGGAAAAGCAGAGCTCCAAGGTATTTCAAGGGCAGCTGCCCCTCCGCAAATCCAGTGATTTGCAGCAAACGGAAGCGGCGACGAGCGGTCCAGCCCGGAGGAAAGATCATAGCACTCTTGGCCACATTAACAAGCTGGCCCGAGCAATTTTCATAGTGAGCCAGAAAATCTTTGAGACGCTGAAGACCACGGGATCCCCCATTGGCAAAAATAATGACATCGTCAGCATAGGCCAAATGGGAAATCGGCAAATCTCACCCAGACCGATACCTCAAATCAGCATGCTGGAGGAACAATCGGTCCAAGCCACGAGATAGATACTCCGCTCCAAGAACAAAGAGGAGGGGAGATAACGGGTCACCCTGTCTCAGCCCCTCGAGGAAGCAAAGAAACCAGCAGGGGTGCCATTGACATTAACCGAGAACTTGCAAAAAGAAATGCAAAAAATATAAAAGCTGGTAAAAATAAAAATTTAATGTACCAAATATTATTTTTATATCAAAGGATTATAATTGTATTCCAGGGTTATTTGATAGCAAGGCACTAACAGGATCGTAGAAGAATTGGGCCTAAGTTTCGAGGTTATCGCGATCAAAGGGCTGACTACGGATGCTGGTATATCGGTAGCTTCTGTTTAGCTTCAGTGAGTAGCTATTAGTTTATTTAAGACTTTTTGTAGTTTTTAAGTGATACAGTGATTGTCTGCTTATAGGATTGGACTATCATGCCGTTATCGCTAGGTTTCTTATTATGAGGTACGAACGTACTATCCGAGAAACTCTGGTTGAGTATGCTTGTTCTATGTTTGCATGATTTATATGACATGACTTATGTGCATTTATTATATCACGACTATTATGCTGCATGAATTATCACGTTGAGCCTATACCTTGTTATTACCTGTAGAGGGGTTGCTCAGCACCGAGGTTTTTTTGTGTGTGGATGGATGTCATGGATTTGGGTCCGGGAAATCAACTTATTTCTTATGGTATAATAGTACCTCATGATGTGACAGCCCAGTGTGACGCATACCATGGTTCCATTTGTCGAGCAAGAGTTTCTACTATGATAGGTTTCCGATACCCGATCATTTGCATTTGCTAATTCATAGCATCTGTATACTCATTTTTTCGTACTTAGCGTTGTTAAATCACGTTCTCGGTTTTGGTTCTCGACACCTCATTCTATGGGGCAGGACTTAGGTTGGATGGATCGGGTGGTAGCGGTCGTTGAGCAGCTGCAGGGTGGATAGTACTGTACCATGTTTCCATTTGTGGAGTTTTAGTATTATCTTCGAGTAATTTTTTTAGGACCGGTTTTATTCATGCTGGTATTTTTTATTTTAATTGATTAAAGTTTTTGCTGGCTTATTGTAACTATTGTTTATTAAGTTATCTTGCATGCTTAAGCTTTGACTCTTAGTGATTCCGAGACGGGTCACTATATTTTTGGTATCAGAGCATGCATTGATATATGGGATCTAGGTAATAGTCTTGAGGTTAAAATTCTGTTTCTTTTACCAGATGGCAGGACGTGGAGATGAGAGCCATGGGAGTGTCAATGGTAGTTGGGAAAATGACGAGGGGAGAGAGCATCACAGCAGGCACCGTCACCACAGAGAGGACAGACACTGATTAAATTTGCATAGGTTTGTTCAGATGGCTCCTAAGCCATTGGCAGGTAGAGAGACTCAGGAAGTCATGGAGAATTGGTTAGAGGGGATGAAGAACTGCTTTGTGGTCTATCATTTCACTGGTAAGCAAAAGATGCAGGGCGTTAAATTCCTGATGGAAGGGAGTGCCCACAAGTGGTTGAGGTCTACTTCCGCGCCCTTTATGTTTTCGAGAGGCTTAGCTACTTTGGCCGAGTTTCGAGAGGCGTTCTTGAAATTGTACTTTCCTCCAGCGCTCTGTCATTCAAATACGAACGAGCTGATGAACTTGAAGTAGGACAACATGTCTATCAACGAGTACCAATAGAAGTTTTTTGAGCTGCTACCGTACTTCTTGTATGTTGCGACCAGCTCTGAGGCCAAGTATGACCTTTTTCTATAGGGTCTTAACCCAGAGATACATGACCGTGTAGCTATCAGCGACGATCTCAAGTTGTATGAGGTGCTGGTTAACCGTCGGTAGGCAGAGGACAACAACAAGGGTAACAGGAACTTTTCCTCTTCTCGACCAGGTTACTTTTTGGGTCCTAAAGCCCAGTCCTTCAATAAGCTTGGTGCGTTTTCATCTTCAGGTTTTGGTGGAGGTTTGTTCCACTTGGGGAAGAAGAAGAGTCAGTTCGACAAGTATGGGGGGCATCATCCTACGGACAGATGTCATGGGATAGGTGGTGCTTGTTTCCAAGATTAAAAGTTGACTTAAATAACTAATTTGTTTTTAAAATGGTGATTTTCAAAACTATTATTATGAAATTAATTAAATTAATTAAAGAGTTGAATTAATTAAATACTAGTGGTCCTTGTAGAGTCCAAATAATTAAATTAGTTCAAGTGTTGGATTAATTAAACAATATTTGGTCTTGTAGAGCCCAAATAGAAATAGTGTTGAATAATTATTCTACTAGTTGGCTTGAATGAGTTCAGGTAGGATTTAATTAATTGATTGAGCTTAAATGAGTTTGAGTTTGATATTTAATTACATGTTAAGTTCATGGGTCATGTATGTATATATTTGACCTAAAAACACATACAATACATGAAAGAGAGGATATGAAGGGTTAAAAGACAAGATGCACAACTTTCTATGTATGCTTTAAATTTTCCTATGTATGCTTTAACTTTTGTCATAATACTTTTTAAGTATCAAGACAAGCAATATTCTTCCTATCTCACAAGAAATATGGCCGAAACCCCCCTTCAATATTTCTCTTTCATCTTGTGTAAAAAAGGCAAAGGAATTCTCAATGAAAAATTCTCTAAATATTCTAGTTCATATTTAGGATGGATCTAATTTGACTAGTCGTGGACCTAATTCGAATAAAAAGCCATTTTTGAGCAAGGTGTGCCTTGGAAACTTGTTCTTTTGAGCAAGGTATGCTCTTGGAAGCTTGTAGATAGTGTCTACCTTTTCAAGAGCTAAGTTTTTTACAATTTAGTTGGAGCCATCATCAATATTTAAGATTGATAGGTAAAAACTTAAACACACTATGGATGTTTAATGTTTTTGAATGCTACACAAGTTCTCGGTTTTTTCATAAATTTTTTAAACTTTCGCCACATTTTCGGGCACGAGGGAACCAAGATCCAACAGTGGTATCAGAGCCTAAGTTTCTCTTTATTATGTAGCATTTATTGAATATTGTAACAGTGGTATCAGAGCCTAAGTTTCTCTTTATTGTGTAGCATTTATTGAATATTGTATTGAAATCAATTTCTAACCGCATGAGAAATCAAAATCTCCCAACTTAGGGGATGTTTTTGTCTTATTTTTCAAAAAAAATATTGGGCAGCCACTTTAATAAAAAAAAAATTTGGGTTGATTGGAATCCGGAGATGAAACTCCGGCAACGACTATGATGACTAGGTTATCCAAAAGTTGTTTTATATTATCCAAGTGTCATGAGCTCTAAGTTGTTGAGCCATTGAAATGGATGATTTTTTTTTTATGAAAATTCAAATTTTATAAAATATATGTATTTTCTCATGAAATAAATAATTAATGTGGGACTTTGATTATTTATAGTAAATAGTGATTTACAAGAAATTTGGTTATAAATAAATTAATTATAAAAATTAAACAAAGATGTTTGTTTATTTTTTTAATTTAATTTATAATCGTGGCAGTTAGTGATTGGACCAAGATATATAATATTTGATCAATTGATTATTGTGATAATTAATTGATGGTGTATAATATGTGATATTATGCATGAAGGATGAACAAAATCCCAAGACCAATTTGCTAGGTGGATGCTAGTTATGTTGAATGAGTTGTAATAATTATCAATTTTAAAGTGGTCTTGGTTTATAGCCTGTTCTCACCCCCATGAGATGTATCCCTATTTTCATGGATATTTATTATAAATATTTGATAGTGAAAGATTGAGATTGGAAGATGGCGGGTCATGATGAATTATGAAGATCCAATACATGTAAATATTGGATGCTTATATAATTGTGCATTAGCATCCCATGCATATCCTAAGATTGGACTTAGGCCCGTGTTTGACTCACATAGACCAAATAGTGTTGGGGCGATTGATTATCCTTGTTATTTTACTATTTATAATATATGCATGATATATTATAAATAATGAGTATGTGAGTTATTATTTTATAATAACAAAGTTGCATGAATCCGGCAATCATACGAACAAACATGACGATTTTTTAAAATTAATGATTAAACAATTTCAAAATTAAAAATCCTCATTTTGAAGAAGATTCAAAATTAATATCAATTTCGAAAAGGGGAATTATAAAGGTGTTTATAATTTCATTGTCTTCCATCGACAATGGGTGCATGATAAATGCTACCCGCGGTCAATGCTCGGCTCATATTATTGGGGGAGCCTGGACATCGAAAAGTTGTGACATCCTTTGACATTGTGATGTGAACTATATGGAACTCTCATGATTTCGGCTCATATTATTGGAGAAGCTCATGAAGACCGTCCATTAAAGTTCAACATCAATGAGTAAGGCTTGCCATGTAAAGATAATCGACGTTATATTATTGGGTCCTCATCAAGCGTGGGAAAATTTTTTACGTAGAGGGTTGCATCAAGATGCAATTGGAAACTATTGGCTGATATTATTTTGGATCATGATTGGCTAATTGGACCTTACTTACCTACTGAAGAAAGGAGTTTCCCGTTTTTCACTAGAAAGTAGTGAAAATGTCAAAATAGTGAGAGAAAAAATTTATAAAATAAAAGGACATACTTTATATCTTATTAAATATTTTAAAATAGTCATTAACATTTATTTTTTATTTTTTTTTAGTAAACCCCTTTTAACATGTCATCGATTCGCAATCCATTATCTGCAATACTCGACAAACATGTACTGATCGGTTCAAATTATCTCAATTTGCTGAGAAACTAAAAATAGTCTTGAATTCGAAAAGGATAGCATATACACTTGAGAAGCTAACACTTGAGAGCCAAGTATTATATGCAGGATTCTTTGTCTGCTGAGCTGTAGAGGCATTTTGAGGATGCTAAGAATGTTGCTGACATTCATTTGCATCTCAAAGAGCTCTTTGGTGATCAAACACGCCCGCTTAGACATGAGACTGTGAAGGAGCTGATTACTTTGTTCATGCGAGATGGGTCTTTGGTCCATGAGCATGGCGTGAGGATTATTGGGCTTATGGACAAGCATGTTGGAATGAATCTTGTGCTGCCAGCCAAGTTGATCATGAATGTGTTGCTCTTGTCACTGCCGAGCTCATTTGACTCTTTTTTGGTGAACTTCAACATGAACAAGATGGATCCATACCTTGAGGAGTTGGTGAAAATGCTTGTTACGTATGAGTCCACAATCAAGAAGGAGAAACCGGTTCTTATGTGGATTCTTCATCTGGTGCAAAGAATAGACCACTTGGGAAGGGAAAGAGGCGTTCTACCCATGCTCCCAAGAAGAACGTGCCCTTGAAAGGCAAGCTCCGAGTCCCGTTGTGTCATCCACATCAGTAAAGGCTGAAAGACTAGTGACATCTATCATTACTGCAAGAAGCCTGAACATTGGAGGCGTAACTGTAGGGAATATCTTGCCCAAAATGGTTCTAGAAAGAGTACGTTCTCCATTGAAGTAAATATTTCAAATAAATCTTATTCTTGGGTATTGGATACCGGCTGTGGCTCACATCTCTATAATGATTTGCAGGTGATGGAAAGAAGTAAGAGACTCACGAAAGGTGAGACCTTCTTAAGGATGGACAATGAGGCAAGAGTTGCTACCAAAGACGTGGGAGATGTTTATTTAATGTTGAACAATAATTTTAAATTAGTATTGAGAGTGTTTTGTTTGTACCAGATTTGGTGAAAAACATTATTTCCATTTCTATGCTTGATAAAGATGGATATTCTTGTTTAATTGGAAAAAGGTGTTTGCAATATTTATAAGAATGAATGTTTAATTGGTACAGGCGAATTGGAAAAAGATCTCTATAATTTAAAATTAAAATATATTTAATTGAATAATGTCCAAACAATATCAACAACACACATTAGAAAACAAGATACTCTGAATTCGGCACACTTGTGGCATGCTCGATTAGGTCATATTTCCCTAAGAAGGATAAACAAACTAGTGGGAGAATGCATGTTTGATATGTCTGATATTATTCTCTTACTACTTGTGAACCCTGTCTAAAAATAAAGATGACCAAAATTCCATTTCAGGGCCATGTGGAGCGATCCAAAGGACTATTGGATTTGATACATATATATGTGTGCGGTCCACTTAGAATCACCACTAAGCATGGACATGCTTAATTAATCACCTTTACCAAAGATTTTTCAAGGTATGAGTATGTTTATTTGATGAAATACAAATCTGAATCTTTTGAAAGGTTCAAAGAATTCAGAAATGAAGTAGAGAAACAATTGGGACAAAGTATCAAGACACTTAGATCGGATCGAGATGGTGAGTACTTGAGTGCTAAATTCCAAGAGTATCTTAGGGAGAATGTGATTCTCTCACAGTGGACTCCTCCAGCCACACCTCAGTTGAATGGTGTTTCAAAACGTCTTAACCGGACTTTGATGGACATGATTCGGTCTATGATGGGGTTCACGGAGTTTCCACCATATTTTTGGGGATATGCGCATGAAACAGCGGCACTGTTGTTGAACAATGTCTATTCAAAGGTAGTTGATAAGGCACCATATGAGGTATGGATGGGGAAGCCTCCCAAGTATTCTTATCTTAGAATTTGGGGGTGCCCTGATTATGGAAAGCAGACAGTGGGAGATAAATTGGATTGTCGATCTATTTTATGCTACTTCGTGGGATATCCAAGGAATTCGGTTGGATATTATTTCTATCATCCCCATGAAACAAAGGTGTTTTTTACTAGGAATGCAACATTCTTGGAGAAAGAATTTTTATTGGATAAAAAATGGGAGATGATAAAACTCGAAGAGGTTCGAGAAACACCCACGGTTGTAGAGCCCATGCCCGAACAACCAAGAGAGGAGATAAAAGCTCCTAGGAGATCCAAGAGGGTTTCGAGACCAACTCTGAGGAATGGTCTGCTTTTTGAAGAGGGTCATGATGAGCCTGACCATAGATGATCCAAGGACCTTCAAGGATGCATTATCTGATGTCGATTCATCCTATTGGCTTGAAGCTATGGAATCTGAGATGAATTCCATGCATTCGAACCAAGTGTGGAATCTTGTGGATCCACCTAAGAGAATTATTCCTATAGTGTGTAAATGGATTTACAAGAGGATACTTGGGGGGGATGGGAAGGTGTTGACCTAAAAGGCACGATTAATTGCAAAAAGTTATAATCTAAGACAAAGAGTTGATTTTGAAGAAAATTTTTATCCAGTCGCAATGTTCAAGTCTATAAGGATACTGCTAGCCATAGAAGCATGGTATAACTAAGAAATATTGCAGATGGATGTGAAGACAACCTTTATTAATAGGGATATTAAGGAAGAGATTTACATGTCTCAGCCTGAATGCTTCACATCTATCGGAAGTGAGCATATGTTATGCAAACTTCAGAGATCTATTTATGGTCTCAAGCTGACATCTAGGAGATGGAAAATTACAATCAAAGAGTTTGGTTTTACAAAGAATCCAGAGGAACCCTATGTGTATAAAAAGGTCAGTAGGAGTGCTGTAACATTCCTGGTACTTTATGTTGATGACATTCTACTCATTGGAAATGATGTAGGAATATTGTAATCAACTAAAGCATGATTAGCGAGTAGACTCTCGATGGAAGAGTTCAAGAGAGGACATCTACCAATGTGTCATGACGTGTCCCTATCCAAGCCCATGTTTCCCAACAATGATGTAGAGATATAGGCGATGACATGCATTCCATATGCTTCTGCTATTGGTAGTATCATGTGTGAAATGATATCTACATGTCCTTACGTGGCATTTGCACTGAGTATTGCAATTAGGTATCAATCGAACTCCGGTCTTCCACATTGAAAAGTTTTGAAACACATCCTCAAGTATATGAGAAGGACTAAGAATGTTTTCTTGGTCTATGGGGGTGGAGAACTGAAATTGTAAGGCTATACCGACTCTAGCTTCCAAAGAGATATCGATGATTCGAAGTCACCTCTGGGTTTGTATTCATGCTCAATGGTGTTGTTGTTTGTTAGAAGAGTTCCAAGCAAGACAGAGCTCCGGATTCCACCACTGAGGTCGAATAAATTGCTACATCAGATGCAGCAAAGGAGGTTGTTTGGGTAAGGAATTTTGTGCTAGTGTTGGGCTTTATTCCTAATGGAGTTCCTCCAGGTCTCATCAGAAATCCAAACGTGTACTGAGAAAATACTACATGATCCGAGAGATTGTGAAATTAGGAGAGGTGTCGTTAGACAGAGTCGCCTCCGCAGATAATGTTGATGATCCACTAGCTAAGCCTTTATATGGACAATTATTCGAATAACATCACAAATCAATGGGTTTGAAGTATATGGGTAGTTGGCTCTAGTTCAAGTGAAAGATTATTAGAGAAGGTCCTCGTCGAGCCAAGTGTTGGCCGAGGGTCCTTGTAATAACTCTTGTATGAAAATTTTTATTTTAATAATATTCGAATTATTTAATTTGGCGTATCTTTATCTGTATACACATGCTAGTTGCATAGATAAAACTCTTGAATATTGATAATTGAATTTTCTGTGCATTATTTTATCTTATTTGTATGATTGATTTTGCATGCATTCGTATTGTCTCATTGTGTTTTTTTTGTGTTTTATTTATGATTTATTTCTTGCATGTGCATTTCACTCTCCGGGTTATTTTTGTAGAAAAATAGATTATTCAAAGGAAAATCTGGCAGAAGAACTCACGATGGAGATTTTTCTCGCTCAAGCGCGACCTGAATTGCAGCAGAGTGCTTAAGATGGCGCGCTCGAGCAGGACATTCTATCGCTCGAGCGTGAATTCAGGAGAAATAATGTTCCGAAAAATCCTTGTGTTGGAAGGACATCTTTTATTCGGGGATCCTGAACATAAAAATAGAAGATCTTAACAAATTTTGAGGGTTCGCAGTTCTAGTTCTTGACAGACAGAGGCGACTACATCTGAAGATTGGAGTGAATAATTCTATTTTCTTTTTTTCTTCTTTTTAGTTGTAATTTTTTGGTTGAAAACGTTTTTTGAGAATTATGTTTATTTGTAAGTAGGTTTTTTTATTCTTTTGAGGTCGTGAGATTGGGCCGAACAAATTATTTTTAAACAGTGGATGTTTGTTTGGGATTTTCGGACTTTTATTAAAATTATCGATTGTTGGATTTATATTTTGTTCTTGTGAATAATCTGGTCAATTATTTGCTTGCATATTAATTGATTCTACGTAGAAATATTAGAAAATAATTTTGTTCACTCCACGATTGACACATGGTTAAATCGACTAGAAATAGTAATCGATTTCATTGTGTGACTTCAGGTAAAAACTGAATTCTCATAGTTCCTAATGGATTTGAATTTGATTAGAATTAATTAGAGATAATTAATCCATCAATATTTGAATAGATTTAACATTATCTAAGAATAGACTCTTACTCAAATTAGGAGTATTCGCCGTGATTTAAGATTAAATCTGGATACTAAATTTATCAAATGTTTGCATGATTTGTTCGGTACCTGCGTGTGTCTTGATTGAGTTTTTCTTAATTAAATTTATTACCCATACTCTTGCTGCGTTCTTATTTTGATTTAATTTATTTTACTAGTAATTTATTTGTTAATTTTAGTTTTAATTAAATTAATCAAATCATCTTATTTTGCTTGGTCTAGATTAAGTGAAAATAATAATATTTTGGTTATCACAAAAATCAGTCCTGTGGGTTTGACACTTGGACTCATTGTCCACTTACTATTACTTGACCTTGTACGCTTGCTAAAATTTATTTAATATCAAATCGGTCGGTGAAGATTTTGACCCCGTTGCCAGGGACTGATATTGATATCAGAATTTTTATTTTACTTGAGACTAGACTTTTATTTTACGCTTTTAGTTATTGAATTCTGATCATTTCTCTTGTTTTTTTATTTTCAGGTACTTTCTTCTCGTGTATGCACAACACTCGACCTGCCAAAGATCTTGTGCCACTTGAATTGAAGATCGAGCGCACACTCAGCAGAATTCGAAGAGCTAAGATAAATATCAATCTAGAGCTTGAATAAAATTTAGAGGAAGAGATGGCTAATAATCGCACAGTTCTGGACCTCATTCGCTCACCTATTGAAGATTAAGGATCTAGCATCGTTCGTCCTGTTATGAAGGTTAACAATTTTGAGCTGAAGCTCGCTATTATTCAGATGATCCAACTTCAAGCATGGTTTGGAGGCACTTTTGTGTAGGATCCGTACGCTTAGCTGGAGAGATTTCTGTCAATCTGCGACACGTTAAAATTCAATGGGGGTGAAGTGAGACTGCGGTTATTCCCATTTTCTCTACAGGAAGATGAAACTTTGTGGCTGAATGATCTACCTGCCGGTTCTATCACTACCTGGACCCAGCTTGTTCAAACTTTTTTGAACAATTACTTCCCACCTACAAAGATGGCAAAACTGTTCACTGATATTATTTCTTTCAAGCAGAAATATGGGGAGTCTTTGAATGTAGCCTGGACCAAATTTAAGAAGATGTTGAGGATGTGTCCTCAACATAATCTAACACAAAGCCAGCAGACTCAGACATTCTATAATGGAGCTGATCCATCAGTGCAATCTATGTTGGATGCTGCAGCTAATGGAAGTCTATTTAGAAAGGCGCCAGCAGATGAATGGGAGATCATTGGCAATATAGCATAGAGTAATGTGGGATGTCCGGATTTGAAGAAGTAGAAGAAAACACGAGTTCTGGAGATCGACGCATTGACATCTCTGAATGCGAATATAGATGCTCTTACACATCAGATGTCACTCATGCAGGCAGTACCAGTGAATCCAGGACAAGAGAACATGCCATAGGAGCAAAAGTTGCTTGAGGTTGATGTAGCGAATTTTGCAGGAAATCAAGGAAGGCAGCCATACGACCCCTACAACAATATACACAATCCTGGCTGGAAAAATCATCCGAATTTTTCTAGGAAGCCTGTAGAGAATTCTATTAACACTTCCAAACCAGCGGAGAAGAAGCCAAGTTTTGAGGAGATCATGATGAGGTATGTTGCTGGTACTGAGACTCGGCTACAGAATCAGGAAGCTATGTTGCAGAAATTGGAGACACAGATGAGCCAGATAGCAACCCAACTGTCAACTAGGCCAACAAGAGCGTTGCCTAGTAATACTGATAAGAACCCACGAGACATGAATGCTATCATGGTAGTTACAAGGTCGCAAGCTGAAGGAGAGAAAGAGTGTCGAAGGTGAGGAGGCATTGCAGCCTAGAACTGATAAGAAAAAGGAGGACAAGCCCAATTCTACAGAGTCTTTGCCTACAAGTAAAAGAGGTAATTCTTATAACTCAAATGTTAATGAGAATGTTGATTTGAGTAAGCTCCCTTTTCCCCAACGAGCAAAGCAACTGCAATTGGACAATCAATTTGCAAAATTCTTGGAAATTTTCAAAAAGCTTCATATTAATATTCCATTTGCAGATGCTTTGGATCAAATGCCCAGTTATGCCAAATTTTTGAATGAAATTTTGTCTAATAAGAGAAAGTTGGTTGATTTCGAAACGGTTAAGTTGTCGGAGTAATGCTCTGATATTTTACAAAATAAACTTCCTCAAAAACTTAAGGACCCAGGTAGTTTTTCAATTCCTTGTACTATAGGAAATTCTTTCTTTAATAAGGCTCTATGTGATCTTGGTGCTAATATTAATCTGATACCTTATTCTTGTTTCCAAAAGCTTGGGATTGGTGAAGTTAAACCAACTACAATTTTCCTACAAATGGCTGATAGATCTATCAAGTATCCTAGGGGAGTTGTATAAGATGTGTTGGTGAAAGTGGATAAGTTTATTTTTTCATTTGATTTTGTTGTGCTAGATATGGAAGAGGAAGTGAGATACCTTCTATTTTAGGTAGACCATTTTTAGCAACTGGAAAAACTCTTATTAATGTGCATAAATGTGAACTAATTTTGCGTATGAATTATGAGAGTGTGGTTTTTAATATATTTGAAAGAATTAGATATCTTGTGGACAATTCTGATTTCTTCACAATTGATGTTACTAACGAGTTGGTTGAGTGCATGTAGCAGGAACAGTTGTATACAGACCCACTTGAAATCTGTCTAACAGGAACAACGCATGAGGAGAGAGAGTGTGAAGAAGTTGAGGAGTTTTCAAGATATTTAGATGGAATTAAGCCTCTTTCCAGATCCATTAATTCTAGAATAGGGGAGTTGGGACATATTCCAAAGCCATTGAAACCATCCATTGAAGAACCCTTACTCTGGAACTCAAAACTCTTCCTTCTAATTTGAAGCATTTATTTTTGTTTAAAAATGATAAATTTCCAATAATTTTTTCTTCTTCTTTGATAGGAAGTGAGGAAGAAAAATTGTTGAGAGTGATCTAGGAGCATATTCGATCAATAGGATGGAGAATTGCCGACATAAAGGGAATCAATCCATCCATGTGCATGCACAAGATCTTGATGGAAGTGGAGCACAAGACCTAAACTTAGCTGCAGAGAAGCCTAAATCCTGATATTCAAGAGGTGGTGAAAAAATAGGTGATCAAACTTTTGGATGTAGGTATTATCTATCTTATTTCTGACAGTGAGTGGGTAAGTCAAATACAGGTAGTACCTAAATAGGGAGGAATAAATGTGGTAGAAAATGAGAATAATGAATTAATCCCTACACGGATTGTTACGGGATGGAGTGTGTGCATTGACTATAGAAATGTAGCAACCCTACCCGGATTCACTATCTAATCAGAATAATAAGGCGCATGCAATAATATAAAAAGCGTAAATAGCGAATAACTCAAAATACAACAAATCAGATCGGCAGAATACAACGAATGATAAACAAAAATATGTAATACTTATACAACCAAATAAAAAGTTCTTAGGGTCACCACCCTACCACTATGTCCATGCTTCCACCGGCACCGGCCTCACTCTTGGTGCAAAACTCTGGGACGTTCTAGCATCAAAACTGCCCCGCCACAAGGTATCCCAAGAACACCAAACACAGGGGCGTGAGCGACAACGCTCAATACAAAAGGAATGATATATAAACAAATATGCAACACATAAATGACTTTAAAATCCTTGGTAAAATAGTCTGCTCAGGGCGCCATCGAATATACAGAATTATGCCAAAGAGAGACTCCGCGGAGGTACTTGTATATTCACCCTACCACTATAGCGTCAATCCCACCGTCATGGTCTCTCCTAATGATAGCAAAACCAGGGGCTGAGCCTCCCCAAAACCTGACTCGAATCCAAAACAAGACACAAGACTCCCATGATGAGTTACAAGCTCCCTATGGAAACTGTCAATGACTCACATCTCTCGAGATGCAGTCCAGTATAAAACATGCATGTGCTAAAGAAGAAAATCATGGAAAACATATAGCACATACGAATGCAACATATAAGCATATATATCATGCCGGCTATCTCGGTCAGTACTTACGTACCTCTAATACTGCGGGTCAACCTTAGCACATTGTTCTAGATCCCACGTCTACAAGTCCGCTCTACTGCGACTACAATGCAAATACCCATGCATCATTATTTAAGATCTATAAGCCTTAACTAAGCTATTTCATACTCCTAAATATTTTTAGGGAGTCAAAGCTATACCTGCATCCATCATCAGCCCTTTGTTGTCTCTTGCCTCAAAACTAGGCCACAACTCCGCTACGATGCCTGGATCGCTCAGCTACTTTTGGATTCTCAATAGGACGCCTAGAATTTCCTAGATCTAATCTAGAAGGCCTAGGAAATGAGAGAGAGAAAGTTGAAGGTGCGAGTGAAATGAGGCATCGAACCTTCTATTTAAAGGCGATGATTGGAGCGTCCGATCGCACGTTCGGAGCATCCGATCACACATCGGAGCATTTGATATCCCATCAGTCGTAAGCAATGACGTCACCTTGCTGAGTTCATGCTTGTCGTCATGATCGGAGCATCCAAACACTGATCGGATCATCCGATCTCGAAAAATTGCGTCCGATCTCACATTTACTTAATTGTGATTATCTTCCCTTAATTACCTTATATTGGGTGTAGGTCACTAAATTCTATCCCACTTAAGAAATTTCATCCTAGAAATTTTAAGTCTGAGGAAAGAAAAGAAATAAGCACAAGTGTTCTTTATTACAACTGAACATAGTACAAATCTTTCTTACAAAGAAAATACAGAATATCAAAAACAACTCGGGATGCTCAGCTCGCATCCGGCTCTCCAGCTCCCAAGTTTTTTCTTCAGTTCCCTACGTTGTCATTGCACCATCACTAGAGGTATGCATTTGTTGCGAAGCACCTTGTCCTTCCTATCAAGAATCTTAAGAGGTCTTTCCACATAAGATAAATCATGTTCCAATTGCACCTTGGTCGGATGCAAGATGTGTGACTCATCTGCCACGTACTGCCTCAGCAAGGACACGTGAAACACATAATTGATATTGGAAAGATACGGTGGCAAAGCTAGACAGTAAGACACGTCTCCAACCTTCTCAAGAATTTCGAACTGACCAACAAACCTCGGTGATAACTTACCCTTGAGTCCAAATCTCATCACCTTCCTCAAAGGTGACACTCGGAGAAACACGTTCTCTCCTACTTCAAAATGTAGAGGTTTGCGGTGAGTGTTAGCATAGCTAGCCTGTCGATCCTGGGCCGCCTTAATTCTTTTACGGATCAACTCCATTGAATCGGTCATCTGCTGGATCATCTGTAGACCTTCAACTTGATGCTCTCCCACATCGTCCCAAAACAAAGGCGTACGACAGCGGCGTCCATATAAAGCCTTGAATGGTGCCATGCCAATGCTATGATGTTAACTGTTATTATAAGCAAACTCCACCAATGCCAAATGGTCATGCCATGCTGGCCCAAAATCCATCACTGTAGCTCGAAGCATATCCTCGAGAGTACAAATAGTCCTCTCACTCTGCCTGTCGGTCTTCGGGTGATAAGATGTACTCAGACTCAGAGTAGTGCCAAGAGCTCGATGGAATCTACCCCAAAACCTAGTGGTAAACCTTGGATCTTTGTCGCTGACAATTCTCAACGGAATCCCATGCAAACAAAAAATCTCTTGCACGAATAGACGTGCCATCCGATCAAAAGTAAAGTCCCTATTGTAAGGCAAGAAATGCATGGACTTCGACAATCGATCAACAGCAACCTAGATAGCAACACAATTCCTATAATACATCAAAAAGTGGGTGACAAAATCCATCGTCACATGCTGCCACTTCCACTCAGAAATATCTAAAATTTGAAGCAATCCATGCACTAGGTCATCGAAATTTTTCCTTGACCTGCTGACACACAAGGCACTGAGACACAAACTGATAAACACTGTGCTTCATCCTTTTACACCAGAACCTCGTACGTAGATCCTTGTACATTTTAATGTTGCCTGGATGCACAGAGAATCTACTACGGTGAGCCTGTGACAGAATCTCCTCTTTCCGCATGGAATCATCAGGAACAACCACACGTCCGGAATGACATAACAGACCATCATTCTAAAAGTGAAAACAAGAAGTATTTCCATCTTGAGCCAAACGAGCTAACTTTTGTGTCTTTGGATCAACGGTCTGCGACTCACGTATACGCGTATACAATGCTAGTTCAGAAAGCACTGAAGAAATGCGCACCCCTTTTTGTTCCTTTTTGTGTCGAAAGGTATACCCTAAGGAACAACACTCCTATACCACTCGTGCAATCGAGCTGGTGCGGAGACAACACAAATACACCTTGTGGCTAAGATCATCTGCAACTGGATTAGAAGAGCCTGGATGCTACTTGATCTCGCAGTCATAGTCATTCAATAAGTCCATCTGCAACTCTGCCTGAGTGAACAGATATTTCAAACTCTTATGGTCAGTGAAGATCTCGAACCTCTCACCATACAAATAGTGACATCATATCTTAAGAGCAAAGACAATGGCTGCAAGCTCTAAATCGTGTACGGATAGTTCTCCTCATGAGTCTTAAATTGCGTAGAGGCATAGGCAATCACATGTCCTCTATGTGACAATAAACATCCCAAGCCCTGGAGAGAAGCATCGGTGTGAACTACAAAGCCACTTGATCCAGATGATAGAGCCAACACTGGAGCTGTAGTCAGACGGCATTGCAACTCGTGAAAACTCTCCTCGCACTCTGACGTCAAAACGTAAGGCACATCCTTCCTCGTCAGTTGCGTCAAAGGCTTAGCAATCTGAGAAAAATTCTTCACGAATCTTCGGTAGTAGCCTACCATTCAAAGAAAACTACGAATCTCTGAAACTGTCGTCGGACGCATCCAGTTCAAAATGGCTTCCGTCTTAATAGGATCAACAGATACACCGTCTCGTGAAATCAAATGACCAAGATAAACAACTCGGTCAATCAAAAAATAAAACTTGCTCAACTTATTGTATAACTGCCGCTCTCTCAAAATCTGAAGGACAGTATGGAGATGGAAAGCGTGCTCGTCAACACTGCAAGAATATACAAGGATATAATCAATGAACACTACCACAAACTTATCCAGAAAGTCGCAAAATACTCTGTTCATCAAATCCATGAAGACAACTAGAGAATTTGTCAATCCAAATGACATTTCTAAGAACTCGTAGTGACCATACCATGTACGGAATGTTATCTTGGAGATATCCTCCTCCCTTACTCTCAACTGATGGTATCCCGACCGCAGATCTATCTTTGAATAAATAGAAGTACCTTGAAATTAATCAAACAGATAATCTATCCGCGGAAGAGGATACTTATTCTTCACCATCGCTTGGTTAAGCCGCCGATAGTCTATGCAAAGATGCATCGACCCATCTTTCTTCCTGACAAAAAAGACTGGGCTCCCCACGACAAAACACTTGGCCGAATGTAACCATTATCAAGAAGATCTTGAAGTTTCTCTTGAAAGTCTCTTATCTCAGATGGTGCCAATCGGAATGGAGCTCTGGAAATCGGTGATGTCCCTGGCACTAGCTCAATGCCAAACTCGATCTCTCTCACAGGTGGTAAACCTGGAATCTCCTCAGGAAACACATCGGGAAACTCACGGACTATGGGTATCTCCTGGATGTCTGGTCCCTCCAAGGACGAATCAATGGCATAGATAAGGTTGAAAGAGTGGGTGCTCGGTGAGCCAACTTGTGGCTAAGGGCTTTGATGACTCTTTGTATAAACAATCTTTTGTTTAATATAATTTACACTTTTTATTAATGGCAATGACTTTATCTTTCTTCATATTGTTATATTGTGATATACTATTGTTGTTTTGATAAAGACCTTGAATATACTATAGTGTATATAAGATGTGGTAGTACATGGAGATGTCTATCATGAAACACATCTTATAGTCACTGTATATTCTAAATTGTTCCTAGTCGATTGAGCCGTCCGATAATAAGGATAAGGATCGCTCGAGATTGAGACTAGCATTTGCGATGCAGAGTACCACGTTTCATTGGTAAGGAACATAGAGATGTTCGAAGCATGCAAATGGATATTCATACGATGAATGATCGAACTACCCTATCCGGACTTTCCAAGTGGTTATCATTTATCGAGTGGATAAAGTCCGCGGTTTTGGTTGTACACCATTAGTCCTTACTACTTGAAACATCATTGAGACTTAATTGCTAGTACTGTGCTTTGACTCGTTTACCGACTCTATTGGGGTCATCAGGTGTCAGGATTGGGTACAGTTACAACACATATAGGAGTCGATGCTTTGTTGTCAAGGATTCACCACATACTTGCGAGTGTGGATATCCTATGCGATCTGAGGAGATATTAGTGTGACGAATCTCTGGCCAGAGTACATGATGTGTTTTAAGAAATGGTTTCTTAGTAGCACATGCGATGTCACTATTTGATCTTCAAGATGTATTGCATAGTTATCGAATCTCGAACGACTCTCTATTTACCAATGGTTGTTGATTCGATCGAGATATATGGATGAAGGGACCGTACTGTACGCTAACCAAAATCTATTGGTTCTTGTAGGCACTATCAGTGATACCTAGGGAATCATGGGGCGATGTTGCTAGGCGCTCTAACCATGATTCGATGGGAAAGTCGGAAATTGTTGTTCCGAGTCACAAGGAGTTGTGAGCCCATGGCTAGCTGTATCCCTGAACCATTGAGGGTCACACAGAGTAATGGATTTTTAATCCCCGTTGAGATAGTTAAATTTAAAGAGTTAAATTTAATGAACAAAGGAGTTGGACTTCTTATTTAAGAGTAGAGGAGTAAGATTTCCTAAAATGACATAGGGATGGGCATTTTTGGAAATCACTGAATTCGGATTCAGAAAAATTTATCTTGACTTTAAAAGGTGCAGAAATGGTTTCTGTGAACATTGGTAAAATCAGTTTATCAATCAGAGTCACGATGAATTTTATATTAATTTCTGAACATGCGGGCTTTTCTTGTCAGGCTTGAACTTATGACTAATGGGCCCTAAGCTGTTAGCGGCCTACATTATAAATAAGTTATTGCAGTACAGAAATTACACACAACAGGTCACAATTTTCGAAAAAACCCTAGTTTTCTCTCTAACAGTGGCCACCCCCCTCCCCTCTGCTCAGGAAAAATCCAGCCTGTGAATTTTGAATTACAGTCTGGTTTAACGGATCAAATTCGTTAATTCTCTTCGTAGAAACTTCTGATAGATTTTCTAGTGCAATCTATCAGAGGGATTAAATCTCTGTTCGTGGACCTGATTGAAGAACAGTTCGTCCATCAGTTCCTGGGAGATACAACAAGAGCAGAGCAATCTGTTGGTGTCCATAATCTCGATTTGAGATTTGAGGTAAAAATTTATAATTTTTATTTAATTTTTGCACACACAATTTAATCGTAAAGTTTTGATACCCAATATGGAATCGTTCCATATAAAATTTTTAAACTTCCGCTGCACCGGGTCAATCCTGATTGATCTGATCGCCGTTCTCCAACAAAGGTAGCCTTCCCATCCAGTTTCTAAGGAACGTCGGGCTCTCAGAGCGAAAACCACTGGCATCGGAGGTCGCGCTCCCTCACCGTAGAAATAACATGCCTCGCCATCCTTGGGGCGAAATTGAACAAACCGCTGATAACAATCAACTATGAATCTGTAATTAGTTATGAGATCAATCCCAATAATATAGTCGAAATCCTCCATGGCTAAAACCATCAGGTTAGCACTAAGCTGATGCCACTCGAAGTAAAAAATGCAACCCACAACTAGACGCTTGGCCCAGACCTCTTGACCCATCGGAGTCGATAATGTTAGAAACACGTCTAAAGGGATAAACAATAATCTATACCTCTTAGAAAAACGTGCTGAGATGAATGAGTGTTATGCACCAGTGTCAATCAATACATAAGCAGAAATAGCACACAAACTACAGGTACATGCGATCATCCGGTTACTGTCTACCTCCACCTGCTCCTAAACATGTGGCCGTAAGAAAGAATGACCTCGATAAGAAGTCTGTTGTGGCAATGGCTGCGACTACTGGCACTGCTGCTGCACAGATTCTTAAGAGCCTATGGATCCGCTCGCTGCTCCCATCAGAGTAGGGCAGTCCCTCTTCATGTGACCCTCCTGTCCACGCTGAAAATATGCGCTGGTCGATCGAGGACACTGACCTGCAGGATGTCTTCGCCCGCACTGCTGACAATGGCTCCACTTCTGACCACTAAAGCGGTGCACTCCACCAGATCCAGAAGAAGAAGAAGTGACTCCCTGTTTCTTGAAAGACTGGCCTCTTGGCCCCAAAGAACTATTCAGTACGGAAGAGGAAGAACCCATGGACCTATTCCTCCGAATGATGTCCTCTTCCTGGTGACAACGGCTCACCAGGTCCTCATAGGTCTGATCACCACCCACTGCAACCAACTGGTGGATTTCAAGGTTAAGACCTTAAAGGAAGAGAGTGTACTACTCCGTAAAGCTACCGGAAAATTGTGAACAAAAAGGGAGAAGCTCGATGAACTTCTGCCGGCACTCGTCGATAGTCATCGACCCCTGCCGCAAGCTCAAAAACTTGCTAGCCTTCGACTGCAGTAGGGCCGGAGGAAAATATAAATTCTTGAGTGCAGCCCGGAACTCTGCCCAAGTTGCAACTCCTCTGGCATATATGATCGGTGTGGAAATGGTTCTCCACCACTTCCTGGCATTGCCCTCTAGCAGAAAACCCAGCGTCTCCATCTTCTGCACCTCAGTACAATGATACTGTCGAAAGCAGTTCTCTAAGCGCTCAATCCAGTCCTCGGAAACTCCAAGTGTCTCGCCACCTATCAACGGATTTGGACTCATCTGAAGAAATTAGTGCATACTAAAATGATCCCGATCCTCACGGTTTCTGCGCCGTTCCAGCCTACGACCATCTCGATCGCCCCATCGACCGCCTCCACTATCTTGACTCTCGTCGTAATCTGCCATCTGTTCAATAACAAAGAGTATTTTAATCTGCTTTTCTTAATTTCCCCAGTTGCAATTCGCTCTGATACCAATAAATGTAGCGACCATACCCGAATCCACTACCTAATCAGATTAATAAGGCGCATGCAATAATATAAAAAGCGTAAATAGCGGATAACTCAAAATACAACAAATTAGATTGGCAGAATGCAACCGACGATAAAAAAAGTATATAATAATTATACAACCAAATCGATAGTTCTTAGGGTCACCACCCTACCACTATGTTCCTGCTGCCACCGGCACCGGCCTCACTCCTTGATATGAATCTAGGAGGTGCTCGAAGATTCATATTGTTCCAATATTTTCTTCAGGATTTACAATCGAGAGTTGAAGGGTTAGGAATTCATGGGAATCAAGTTGGAATAATTGATATTCAATTTGGATGATGTTCTAATCTTATTAAGACTAAAAGGATCAAGAAAGTGAAGAAAATGAAAACCAAAGTCAAAGCCAAGGCGCGCACGCGCATCTAAACTCGTACGCCCGCGCCATCCCCTGCTAAAGGCCAGCGCGCCTGCGCTACCGAGTTGATTTTTTGACGATGGAAATGAAAAGGTGACGCGCGCCCGCACTGTGTTTTCTTACACACACTTTGGCATGTTTGTGTGTGTTCGGGGATATTTGATATATTTTGATATATTATGTTATTTTGAGTGTTATAAGTCTATTAGAAAACTTCTAGATGATATCTTTGATATCCTTTGCAATATTTTTGCATTATCTTTAGGATTTTGGAATTATAATCCAACTAGGAAATATTTAGTCTAATTCTAATGGGATTTCTAGTTTATTTCTTTTATATATTGTAAACTTCTCATTTATGAGAGAACAATTAATGAATTATTCAGTTTATTGATTTTTATCAATCCTTAAAAATTCTCTCTAGAATTTTTCCAAAGCTTGTTTTTTTTTTTATCAAATCAAACTTATCAAAGTTTCATAAACTTTGTGGCGTTTTTCAATTGATTATCTTCGTGGATTGTCAAAAACAAGTTTTCTGAAGGTTCCGTTGTGATTAATTGTTTTCTTATCGTGATTATCTGTTGCTAATTTCAAGTAAATTAGATGTGTATATCTGAAAACTTAATTGTTCAAAAGATCGGGACAAAATTAAAAAATCTTTTGTTATTGGATTGAGAGTACGATTTTAATATAGTCGTGCTTGCCTTTCATGCATCCTAGATTCGCATCATTTGATATCAGAGCTTAAGGTTCCATTGATTCAAGTAAGTCGTATCTTTCTATTTGTTCTTCTTATCTATTCTTCGTTCTTCTTAACCGTTCTTCGTTCAACTTTTCTTGTTCTTTGTTCTTCGTCTATCTCATATAAAATTTCTGTGCCGTTCTTTCAAACTTGTTATCCAAGTCTCATGTCTTGTGCTACAAGTTATAAATTATAAAAAAAAAGAGAAACAAATTCGAAAATTAAAAAAGGAGATTGGAAATCAGTCAAAAAAAAATATTGAAAGATCGAAAAAGCTTGGAAAAAAAGAAGCAAGAAAAACTTGTGGCAAAGTTCTTGTGTCTTGTAGTTCTTGGGTGCCAAGTTTCTTTCAATATTTATTAGTCTCTTGACTTGTCTTTGTGCAATCTACGTGACTCGATTGCCGATTGTTACAAGTTTTTGAACTTTTGAGTTTGATATTTAAAATCACAAAGAATAAGCTATTCCATATTTTGAGTGAAAAAACAAGAGTGTTTGAGTGAATTCATTTGGAGTGACTTGTGAGATTTTGAGTGAGGATATTTTATTACTAACCTTTTTCTTGCAGGTACAATGTTTGAAAGAAAATTCGATGGGTACAGTGAGAGTGAAAGGAGATTTGATTATGGGAGTATGAGAGAGAGAAAAATCGAGGGATGTAGTGATGTGTATAGATATGATGATGGGGAAAGAAATTTTGAATATTATTTGGATAGGTTGAAGAAAAATAAAATTCCTTTGTTCCATGGAGATATGGATCCGTAGTCGTATTTGAAGTGGGATAAAAGAGTAGAGAATATATTATATGGTCATGATTTTTCTGAAGCTAAGAAGGTTAAACTTGTCTTACAAGAGATTGTCGACTATGCTTGCACTTGGTGGGATAAAATAATGGTGAATAAAAAAAGGCATGGAATGAGTCCTATTTCTACATGGGATGAGATGAAGAGAGCTATGCGGAAATGTTTTGCTCCTAATCACTGTGAAGCTTCCAAGCGTGAACATCAAGGTACATCTAATCTTTCAAATTCTAGTACCTTTGATATTGCATGTTTATGGTGTCATAGAAAAGATAATCATGATATAAGCCAATGTTTTAAGGAGGCTATGGTGAAAGCAGCGGATTCTCATGTAGAGATTGAATCTAATGGTGTCGTAGAGGTTGAATCAAAAGTTGAAGTTGAGTCAATAAGTGAGGATGAAATTTCATTGACTGAAGATGTGATTGTTGAAATTTGTGCGGTGGAAGGTGAATGACTTGTTGAAAAATCTTCTATTGTGCATGACGTGGTTGATTGGTGTTGATGTTACTAGTGAAACTAGTAATGAACTATTGGAGAATTCATGTATTATCTCTTTGCAATTGAATTCAAAAGAATTTCTTGAGGATCAATTGGAAATTGAAAATTTGAGTGATATGGCTGAAAAAAATAGTGATGAAAAAAGTGAGATAGCCATAGAAAAAAAAAAGAAATAATTGAGGCCGAAAGAACGAGAGTACAAAAAAAGTGAGATGGCTTTTGAGAGAAAAAAAAGAGAGGAAAGAAAAAAGATGAAAGAGACCAATAAAAGAAAATATTATGGTCCAAACTTGTGAGGATGAAAATTTTGTTCAAATGAATAAAATCCCTAAAGTACTTATGTACAAAGAAATTTTATCTCATTGTCATGATTTAGCCGGTTCAATCTCGAGCAGCGTTTGTTCTTCTTTGCAGGATTTTGGAGATGCATTGATGAAGAAGAAAAGGAGAAATAATACAAAAAGTCTTAATATGTTGGATCCATATGAGGTTGGTCACGTCCTTGGAGAGGTTAGAGACTTGAGAGTTGTTCCATTCGAGAGGTATGCTTTAACTTTAAATGTTGAATACCAATCAAATGTCTATTTTCAAAGGTATGGTCTAAATTCTAAATTTCTTGGATTAAATTTCTTTGTTGAGAGATTTGTGAATATGCTATCTATAAAATATGGATTGAATTCAAATCTTGATCTTAAGTTATTGGAATCTAGGTATGTTGAGGAATTGAATAAGTTTAATCATATGGTAGTGTTGAAATCATGTGTTGATCTTAATGTGTTGGAATCTTGGTGTGATACGAGATTAATCAAATTGGTGTATGTTGTTGTGAATTATTTGAATTGTTTTGATGTTAGTAAATTGTGCATGAATAGCATAGGTGGGAAGTCCTATTTTCTTGATTGGATAGTATTAACTTTTGGGCTAGCTAATGTGTGTAATACTTTCATGGAATTGATGAGTTGTGTTTTGCATGCATCTATGAGTAAATTTTTTGTGGTATACTTTGATTATATTTTAGTGTATAACAAAAATTTTAATGAGCATGTTGAACATTATCGAGTTGTGTTAATCATGTTGGGTATGAAGTTTTTGAGTCTTGAACTGTTGGAAAACAGTGTTCAGATCAATTAGAATTGATACCCAGTGCAGCGGAAGTTTAAAAATTTATTTTATTAATATGGAACGATTCCATATCTGGGTATCAAAACTTTACGATTAAATTTGTGTAAGTAAAACAAATAATCACTATTAAATATTTTACCTTAAAATCTCGAAGCGAGATTATGGACACCAACAAAATTTAATCTGCTCTTGTTGTATATCCCCGGAACTGATGAATGAACGTTTCTTCAATCAGGTCCACGAATAGAAAACAAAACCCTCTGATTGACTGCACTAGAAATCAATCAGAAGTTTGTGTAGAGAATAAACAGATATGATCTGTTAATTCAGATTGTAATTTTTCACAAAAATCACAACCCGAATTTTCTCCAAAAGGGACAGAGAATTCGAAAATCCTCTTGAATAATATAGACTGAAATTTCGAAAATTCCTAGACTGAAAAGCTTGTAATTTTCGAACACTGCAGTCTTATTTATAGATAATTTTTAGACTAGATTAAGTTATAATTGCATTATGACTCTAACTCCTTAAAGCCCACAATCCATAACTTAAGCCCAACAAGCCAAGCCCGTTGTTCTAGAAATTAATATAAAATTCATCGTGACTCTGATTGATAAACTAATTTTACCAATGTGCACAGAAACCATTTCTGCATCTTTTAAAGTCAAGATAATTTTTCTGAATTCGAATTCAGTGATTTCCAAAAATGCCCATCCCTATGTCATTTTAGGAAATCTCACTCCCTTTTAATTAAGAAGTCCAACTTCTCTTTCATTAAATTTAACTCTTTAAATTTAACTATCTCTACAGGGTTTTAGTAATCCATTACTTGTGTAACCCTCAATGGTTCAGGAATACAGCTAGCCGTGGGCTCACAACCCCTTGTGACTCGAAACAACAATTTCCGACTTACCCATCGAATCATGGTAAGAGCGCCTAGCAACATCGCCCCATGATTCCCTAGGTATTACTGATAGTGCCTGCAAGAACCAGTAGATTTTGGTTAGCGTACAGTACGGTCCCTTCAACCAAATATCCCGATCGAATCAACAACCATTGGTGCATCGAGAGTCGTTCGAGATTCGATAACTATGCATAACATCTTGGAGATCTATTAGTGACTTCGCATGTGTTACTAGGAACACCAAGTAACCTAAAACACATCATGTACTCTGGCCAGAGATTCGTCACACTAATATCTCCTCAGATCGCATAGGATATCCACACTCGCAAGTATGTGGTGAATCCTTGACAACAAAGCATCGACTCCTATATGTGTCGTAACTGTACCCAATCCCGACACTTGATGACCCCAATAGAGTCGGTAAACGAGTCAAAGTACAGTACTAGCATATAGAGTCTCAATGATGTTTCAAGTAATAAGGACTAATAGTGTACAACCAAAACCGTGGACTTTATCCACTCGATAAGTGATAACCACTTGGAAAGTCTGAATAGGGTAGTTCGATCATTCATCATATGAATATCCATTTGCATGCTTTGAACATCTCTATGTTCCATACCAATGAAACGTGGTACTCGGCATCACAAATGCTAGTCTCAATCTCGAGCGATCCTTATCCTTATTTGTGGACGGCTCAAATGACTAGAAACAGTTTAGAATATACAGTGACTATAAGATGTGTTTCATGATAGCCATCCCCATGTGTTACCACATCTTACATACAATATAGTATATTCAAGGTCTTTATCAAAACAACAATAGTATATCATAATATAACAATATGAAGAAAGATAAAGTCAATGCCATTATAAAAGTGTAAATTATATTAAACAAAAGATTGTTTTACATAGAGTCATAAAAGCCCTTAGCCACAAGTTGGCTAACCGGGCACCCACTCTTTCATGAACATGTTAGAAAGTTGAATGTATTTTGTGCAAGAGAACTTGTTGATTTTGGTGTAAGTTTTCAAGGATTTAGAATTATTGGTGAAGAGTTGATCAAGTACCAATGAAGTAAGGAAAATATGGTAGTTACTATACTATCACCAAGGTATGAGTTCTTATTTTTTTTACAAGGTGTTTATGGATTGAAAATGTTAATGAATTGCATGAATGAGTTATTGATTTTTGAGGAAGTCTTTGGAAAATACTTGTGCGGTGTTAATGATTAATTTTATGTGAGCAAGTATTTGTTTAAAGAACATAAGTTTTTCTTTATATGTTTGTCATTGCATGATTTGTTTGATGAAAGGACACGTGTGTTGAGATCGAAGTGTAATTTTGAGAGATCCAAAAGAATGAGTCTAATGGATGAATCTTTGTTATGGTTACACTTGAAGAGATATATCGAGTGGAGTTGTGAGTGGCATAATGCATGTGAGTTGTTTCTTATTCCTAGACAACAATGGTTGTACATAACTATGAACTTTGTGTTGGTGTTAACTAGGTCTAAGAATTGGAGGAATTTAGTGTTTGTCTTGCTAAATGGAATATTAGTAATGTTTTTGCATGCTAATGATGTTGATGTGTTTACTTTGTGCATGAGATATTTCGTGAGTCTTGATATGATTTTGAGTGAGCAAAGTATATTATTTCTTGTGGGAAATATTTTTAAAGTTTCTAAGTATTGCTTGGTTTTTGTAGACAAGGGGCAAGATTTGAGGACAAATATTTTTGAAGAAGGGGAGTCTGATATGAATCTAGGAGGTGATCGAAGATTCATATTGTTCCAAAATTTGCTCCGTGATTTACAATCGAGAGTTGAAGGGTTTGGAATTCATGGGAATCAAGTTGGAATAATTGATATTCAATTTGAAGGATGTTCTAATCTTATTAAGACTAAAATGATCAAGAAAGTGAAGAAAATGAAGACCAAAGTCGAAGCCAAGGCGCGCCCGCGCATCTAAACTCGCACGCCCGTGCCATCACCTGCGAAAGGCCAGCGCGCCCGCGCCCCTGACCCTGCGCACCCGCGCTGCCGAGTGGATTTTTTGATGATGGAAATGCAAAGGTGATGCGCGCCCGCGCTGCTGATTCATGCGCCCGCGCTGTGTTTTCTTACACACACTTCAGTATGTTTGTGTGTGTTCGGTGATATTTGATATATTATGTTATTTTAAGTGTTATAAGTCTATTAGGAAACTTCTAGATGATATCTTTGATATCTTTTGCAATATTTTTGCAATATCTTTAGGATTTTTGAATTATAATCCAACTACAAAATCTTTAGTCTAATTCTATTAGGATCCCTAGTTTATTTTTTTTATATATTGTAAACTTCTAATTCATAAGAGAACAGTTAATGAATTATTCAGTTTATTGATTTTTATCAATTCTTAAAAATTCTCTCTAGAATTTTTTTCAAAGTTTTTCTTTGTTTTTATCAAATCAAACTTATCAAAGTTTCATAAATTTTGTGGCGTTTGTCGATTGATTATCTTCGTGGATTGTCAAAAACAAGTTTTTTGAAGGTTCCGTTGTGATTAATTGTTTTCTTCTCATGATTATCTGTTGCTAATTTCAAGTAAATTAGAGGTGGATATCCAAAAACTTACCTGTTCAAAAGATCGGGACAAAATTAAAGAATCTTTTTGTTATTGGATTGAGGGTACGGTTTTAATATAGTCATGTTTCACTTCCATGCATCCTAGATTCGCATCACTCCTGGTGCGAACCTCCGGGACCATCTTGCCTCAAACCTTCCCCGCCAAAAGGTATCCCAAGAACACCAAACACAGGGGAGTGAGCGACAACGATCAATACGAAAGCAATGATATATAAACAAATATGCAACACATAAATGACTATAAAATCATGGGTAAAACATTCTGCTCAGGGCCCCACCAAATATACAGCACCTTGCCAAAGAGCGACTCCACGGGGGTACTCGTATATTCACCCTACCACTATAGCGTAAATCCCACCGTTGTGGTCGCTCCTAGTGATAGAAAAACCAGGGGCTGAGCCTCCCCAAAACCTGACTCGAATCCAAAACAGGACACAAGGCTCCTATGAAAACTGACAATACTTGACTCGAGTCCATGATAAGTTACAAGCTCCCTATGGAAATTGTCAATGACTCACATCTCTCGAGATGCAGTCCAGTATAAAACATGCATGTGATATAACAGAAAATCATGAAAAACATATAGCACGTACGAATGCAACCTATAAGCATATATATCATGCCGGCTATCTCGGATAGTACTTACGTACATCTAATACTGCGGGTCAACCTTAGCACACTAGTCTAGATCCCACGTCTACAAGTTTGCTCTACTGCGACTGCAATGCAAATACCCATGCATCATTGTTTAAGCTCTATAAGCCTTAACTAAGCTATTTCATATTCCTAAATATTTTTAGAAATCCAAAGCTATACCTACATCCGTCGTCAATCCTTTTTTGTCGCTTGCCTCAAGACTAGGCCACAGCTCCCCTACAATGCCTAGATCGCTCCGATACATCCGGATTCTCAATAGGTCACCTAGAATTTCATAGATCTAAGCTTGAAGGCCTAGGAAACAAGAGAGAGAAGGGTGAAGGTGCGAGTGAAATGAGGCATCGAACCTTCTATTTATAGGCGACGATCAGAGCGTTCGATCGCACGTTCGGAGCATCCGATCACATATCGGAGCATCCGATGTCCCATCAGTAGTAAGCAATGACGTCCCCTTGCTGAGTTCATGTCGGTCGTCATGATCGGAGCGTCCAAACACTGATCGGATTGTCCGATCTCGGAACATTGCATTCGATCTTGGAACGTTGCGTCCGATCTCACCTTTTCTTAATTGTGATTATCTTCCCTTAATTATCTTATATTGGGTATGGGTCACTACAAGAAAACTGAATGATTCCACCGGTAAGGATCACTTTCCCCTCCCCTTTATTGATCAGATGGTTGAGAGGTTGGCTGGGCATTCGCTTTACTATTTTTTTTAGATGGCTATTCGAGTTATATGCAAATTCCAATAGCGCAGAAGACCAATATAAAACCACTTTTACATGTTCATATGGTACTTTTGCATATAAACGAATGTCATTTGGTTTATGTAATGCTCCAGCTACCTTTCAACGATGCATGCTAGCTATTTTCCATGGCATGGTAGAAAAGTTCATTGAAGTATTCATGGATAATTTTTCCGTGGTTGGATCGTCTTTTGATGATTGCTTGTGTAATTTAGAAAAAAGTTTTTAAAAGGTGTGAGAAATGTAATCTTGTGCTAAATTGGGAAAAGTGTCATTTTATGGTGAAAGAAGGAATTGTTTTAGGGCATAAGGTGTCTGAGAAAGGCGTGGAGGTGGATCGTGCTAAAATTGAAGTGATTGAAAAACTTCCACCCCCCACGAATTTGAAAGGAATAAGAAGTTTTTTAGGGCATGCTGGTTTTTATAGGAGATTTATCAAAGATTTTTCTTCCATTGCTAAGCCCCTAACTAATTTGTTGATGAAGGAGATGCCTTTTAATTTTTCTAATGAGTGTATACAGGCATTGCAAATACTGAAGCAGAATATGACCAGTGCACCAGTAATTGTGTTACATGTGATTTACTATGCCAGTTACACGACATTGGTGTATGATGCCAGTTACACGACATTGGGAGTTGTCCTCGGACAGAAGAAAGATAAAGTGTTACATGTGATTTACTATGCCAGTATCACACTGTCAGCCACCCAGTTGAACTAAGACACCACTGAAAAAGAGTTACTTGCAGTCGTGTTTGCGGTGGACAAGTTCATATTGTATTTGGTGGGAAGCAAAGTCATTGTACTGACCATTCGGCGTTGAAGTATTTGATGAACAAGAAGGATGTGAAGTCAAGGTTGATTCTTTGGGTACTATTGCTACAGGAATTTGATATGGAAATTGTTGACAGAAAAGGGTCTGAGAATCAAGTTGTGAATCATTTATCTCATCTGGAAAATCAGGGGATTTAGAAGCAGGTAATACATGAAGATTTCGCAGATGAGCAACTGTTTGAGGAAACAAATTTACCCTGGTATGCAGACATTGTTAATTATCTTTCAAATAAGTTTCTTCCCCCGCACATGAATTATGAACAGAAAAAAAAATTTCTCTGAATTGAAATATTTTTTGTGGAAAGATCCTTTGCTTTTTAAGATTTGTACAGATGGTTTTTTTTGTAGATGCATTCCAGCGGAAAAGATAAGTTCTATACTCACACATTTTCAAACAGAAACGACTAGAGGACATTTTGGAGCGGGAAAACCGCTGCTAAAGTTCTCCAATCGGGGTTTTATTGGCCTTAACTGTTTAAGGATGCTTATAACTATGTTCTTGCATGTGATTAGTGACAACAAGTTGGGAATATTTCTAGGAGATACAAGATTCCTTTGAATAATATTCTTGTGAGTGAAGTTTTCGATGTGTAAGACATTGATTTTATGGGACTATTTCCTGTGTCTGAGGGGCATGAATATATATTGGTAGCGGTAGTTTACGCATCCAAGTAGGTAGAGACACTTTCTTGTAGAACTAATGACTCTAGAGTGGTTGTGAAATTTTTGAAAAAATTTGTGTTTGCAAGATATGGAACACCTAGGGTCATTATTAGTGATTGAGAAACCCACTTTTGTAATCACCAATTTGGCACATTATTGAGTATGTACGGGATCACACATAAGGTGGAAACACCTTATCACCCCCAAACCAGTGGACAAATTGAAGTGTCGAACAAGAAATTGAAAAGAATATTGGAAAAGACTGTGAATTCCAATAGAAAAAAAGTTGTCAAATAAATTAGATGATTCTTTATGGGCCTATCGCACTGCATTTAAAACACCTATAAGCACATCTCCTTTTAGGTTGTTATATGGAAAAACATGTCATCTTTCTGTTGAACATGAACATAAAGCTTTATGGGTTACTAAATTTCTTGATTTTTATGTTAATGATACAGGCGCAGAGAGGATGCTACCGTTGAATGAGCTAGATGAGCTCAAATTGGATGCATATGAGAGTGCTAGGAAAAAGAAAAAACCAAAAGATGGCATGATCAGAATATAATCTCTTGTGAGTTCGAAGTGGGCTAACAAGTATTACTATTTAACTCACGTCAAATCATGGAACATTAGATTTATCATTGGGGTATTAGCATAACATTAGATCTATCATTGGGGTATTACCGATAAGTGAGACCCTATCTATACAGGCATTGCCTTCAATAAATGTGGGGTCCATGATTTTTTAGTGAACCCCGCATGTATTGATAAATTATATTCCATAGATCTATCATGGAGGTAATGTTTGTATAGGTAGGTTGAAATCATCCGATATTACCCATATGTTAGGTTGAAATCTACCATATTTTCCACCATGAATGATCGGGTTGCACAGATTGAAAAAGGGGGAAAAGCCATCCTATTCGTTTCCATAAGATAGCCAACTTTAACAAAATACTTTCCATTCTTGCTATCAATCCAAAATCTTATGTTTCTCTGCCACTTTTTGATGGAATGTCTAGAATTGCTTTAGCTTCATGAGGGGAAAAACCAATCGCACTTGTTCCTCGTTCCAGGCCCCCGAATTCGTATAAAACTCTCCATTTTAGTGCCATTGTCATGAAGATGGTCCAAGCAACTTTTGTACGAGGGTATACCCAGAATTCAAGGATCCGATTCAGCCAAAGTATTTTGTTCATTACCCACTTGCCAACACAACCCTCTCTTGATAAGATCACGACTTCACATTAGAAAATGTCAGATATAAGAAGGATCCCCAACTCCGCCACCACATAATGTTTGAATATTTAAAGTACTGAGCCTCAATGACTCTTGCTATCAAGGAATTGGGCGACTTAATATTTATCTACTAGCAAAGTTTTGTTTAAAACAGTTAGGTTTTAGAAACCTTAACCCACATTTGCGTTTACATAGATACGTCCGCGTCAACCAATCCATTCCCTATTTATCATTCTTCGTTCCATCAAAAATTTGCACAAGTCTGTTACTCACTATGGCGAAGAGAGACATGAAGTTTAAAACAAGACATCGCTTAAGAAAGAATCACTTGCAATATTGATCTTATTAGCAACTCAACCCATAGATTTTTTTTTGAAGTACATGCCTTAATCATTTGTTCAATCCTTTCACTCGAATAGGTAAACTTTAATATTTTGTTGGTCGGAGTTTGGGTATTTACTTGAGTATAATTTTTTTCAGATTTAGCTTGATTCGATTAATTTACTGTCCATATATATCATATTCACAGATGATCATGATGTCTGATGAGATCTATATAAACAGTTGGTGATACTTCTGGAATGCATGATAAATCACAATTTTTCAGAAAAGAAAGAACAAGGATATCATCAAAGGAGATATGCTGCTATTAATGACCAAGCGAATCAACTTAATCCAGTATCTTTTACTACATGACTACACCAGGTAGTATCTAGGAACCCCAGTGTCACATCCCCAGACAGTCTTAAAACTCATGGTAGGCATTCGCAAATGCATAGAACTATTCGACGTTTCCAACATTGACAGGCAGAGATTTGGTTTGGATGTCATCTACCAAAACTATAGCAGTCAAATCGTCGTCTATACAGTAACAAAGCCTCCAACTGGAAAATATCACAATACACACAAGAAGGATATATACAAAAGTAGCCCAGATTCATATATGCAAGACAAATCAAATAAAAGAATGAATGCTTCATATAAGATCCTGTCTAGGAGCTAAAAAGGTTGAGTCTAGCCCGTCGAGTATGTCCAAAGCATCAGCCTTTGGATGGTTCAATTCTCTACGTGGGGAGCTGCCCGTGCTCCTACTCAATGACCAACCTTTATTGTTTTTCGTCTTAGCAAACTCTTGGCTTTTGCTCAACCCGAGAGCCAGCTTTCTCCTTTTCATGACCTCTTCCAACAGATTTCTGTCCTCTAAAGTAATTTTGTATTTATGAAGTTTAAGGTTTTTGGCATTTACATTTGATTGTTTACAAGTCGGGGGAGATTTAGGCAGAGGTCTATGTCCATTATCTCTATATCTCACAAGGCTGATGAGATGATGAAGCCACGTTACTAGCTCAAGAATGCAAGACTCCACCTTTTGTTTGTCAGCATGATAGAGCGTCTGCAGGCGGATAAGATTGTTATGTGCATCTGTCTTCTTGCCAAACTCATTACTGTTGGGAAAAACCAGGAATTAAATTTCTCATTTTGTGAAAGCGAAAATATCTGTCGATAACTGAGACAACAGATGTAGGTACGAGAAGAGACTGAGCTCAAGGCGATGACTTACCCATTGTTTGCCCACTCTCCGACCCATCCAAACCCTTGATGTGCTCTGGTTCAAGTTGCCACAAGGGAAAACACAGTGTTATTATATTTATCAAAATGATTAGACTTAGCAAACCCGAAAATAAAAAAGGAACATGTTGAAACATTCATAAGCTCCAAAAAATGGCAACTATGTCATTTGACTCTTTTAATTACTGAATCGAATCTCACTTGGTAGTATCTACAGCTACTGGAACAAGCCACTGGAGAGTTTTTTCCATCTCAGATTTGATTAGAGGAACAGTGAGCTGCAAAATGGACAACAAGGCATCTAACTTCAGTGATTCTACCAAAAGAAAAAACATCGAAACTTTACTAACCGCAAGCATGAGATAAAAATCGCGTGATTCGTAAAATTAACTGCATATTTGCGACTGTACCTTACTCTTGGAATCAACTAAATGTAATTGGGAACGAATAGAAGCCCTGACAGTTGGAGGTAATCCATTGTACAATGTATCTCTCACATTTGCAGGAAGAGAGGTTGGACGTGATGCCTTTAACAAAATTAAATCAATCAAGATAAGAATCTGCTAGATTAATATCACAGAGACCAAATATTACATGACCACAGATATAAGTTCACAACAGATCAAGCATTACACTACTACAGAAATAAACCGTGTCGCATACTTACAATGTTATCAATCTGCGTAATTAAGTTGGCATAATGTAAAGCAAGACCAGCAACGCCTAGTCTTTCTGGTTTATTTGAAGAAAGCTTGGCAGCTGCCACCAATCCTGCTCAATTGAAGCATACAACATAAGTAAGACATATATACACCCTATCTTCTAAGTGGCACCAAGACATGTTTTCTAATCTATAAGAGTTTATATGATTTATTTTCCAAACATTTGAACCCAACAACTTCCCCAACAAATGCAAACTCGTGTTCCCATCCCCATTGACCTTTTGAGTTTCAAGTTCCATCATAGACGTAACTACGTAAGTCAAATATTGTATTGCATTCTCCTTTCAATTTATTTCTGCAGCTGTTCAAAATTCAACATGATATTACAGTAGGAATTCCGATGTAGGGCTTTTATCTAGATGTATCTAAATCACATAAACATGAACAGCCAAAAATCCCCGGTTAACAATACGTGGACGCCAACCCTGTAATGGATAGTAACCATGCTTCTAACAATCAGTTCTGACTGCCTGCCCATCATGGTCGAAAGTTGGACCATTTGTGATGATATCCGCGCACAAGAAATGTCTCGATCACAGTTCATGTGGACAGGACCGGCGAAAAATTTCTAAACATTAATGGGAAAGCGAATAGCAACTCTTCAGATGATCTGTTCTGACGGCAGACCTCGAACTGGTCATTACTTTACAATCTGCATGTTTGATCTGTCCTATGTTGAGAAAAAGCATGAAACTTCTAAACTGCAGCTAGACAAAATATATCTGCATGTCTGCTTTTTGTCTCTCTTGTTTTAGAATACACCATCGTATGAGATATTTTTTGGTGCTTCAAGATGAACTATTCTATTAAAAAAAATTCGCATTCCATTTGAGGGGAGCATTATGAATCAAAGAATATCTTATATAATCCAATTTGATAAATATAAAATTTCCAACTTTTCTTTGATCAGATCTGATCTTGATCCATGTGACAACAGAGATTAAGTATAATATTTAACTCAATGTATTTTCACCAAAGTCGGAAATTTGGAGTCAATTAAACAGAGTGAAGAAAAAGATTATCACCTATAAAAATTCAAAGACAAGTAAAATACTATATTCATGATTAAGTGAAACCATGCTGAGAGGGAATGAACTTTGTATTTATCTTTGTAACATTTATGCCACTGATAATATCCATACAAAATCGCAAATCCCCTTACGCCACAGAAAAAAGGCAAAAAGAACATGAAACAATAAAGATATTTGTACCATTATCTCCAAATGAATCTGAAATCTCTTGATGAATGAAAGTCACAATGTCAACAAGCTTCTCCAAAATCTAAAGAGAGAAACATCAATCAGTATTTGTTTTATAACCATCATCATTATTATCAACACAAATATGCAATAAGAAGCACAATTGAAAATTTTTCATCATGTCAACAAGCAAATATACAAAGTACCAAAATGATCGAGTAAGGTGGCAACGTGGATTTGATGGAACATGAAAATAGCATGGAGGGGTTCTGTCATCAATAACCTAGGGACTTTGAGAGATACCTGCTCCAAACTTTTAGACCAAAGAGATTTCCTTTTCAAGCTCTTCACGAGTTTTCTTTGGTGCTTGAGTTCACTTTGTAACATCGCGAGACTCTCTCCTGCAATAAAAGGAATAAAAAAAATAAAAAGCAGTCCCCTCAATTAAGATAAGCTAACTTTTGATAGCAGAAGAATTGACCAAAGACTCATGGTACGGGCCTACAATCTCCTGATCCTCTATTTCTACCTTCACATAGACAGCATATATTTACCAGACATCAATATATAATCATTACTGAATACATTGACACTGACACAAAAATTCATAATTACGCAGATTAAGTGCTTCCTCAAATGCCTATAGACGATAAAATCTCATACAGCCGCACAAAAGCCTCTTTCTCATTGTTCATAAAGAATTTAACTTAAAAACAAACATTAGATAAACAATACACTATCCAACAAACACTTCGGACAAGGAGATGTGTCATCATACAAAATTATGTACTCATAAACTTAGTGCACAACACAATTAAAGTGATGTTCAAACAAGTGGTAGAAAGATCTGTCATACCATAACAAAAAATGCAAATTTTTTATACAAGATGCAGCGACAATTAATGAATCATGAAAGATAAAATAGGAGTACCTTGATGAATAAAAGCCAAAGTAGACATCTTTAAACAGTAGAGAGACAACTAAAAATTCCATTAGGCAAATAATGTAATTACACACATTCACGCATGCCACCCACCACCCAGCTCATTACCTCTCCCACCATAATTAATATTAATCACTCACGAATAGCTTCTTTTTTAGGATATAATTACATCATATCTAACCTTTCCGAGGCAGATGTAATGAATCTACTTCCTCTAGCTTCCTCTGATAATCTTGCTCAAATCTGTCCAAAGCATGCAACTCATGATATAATTCCTGCAGACACATCATCATGCTCGTTCTTGTTAGCTGATGAAGTGAACACATTCTATTTAATATCCTTTTTTTCAAGGGAAAAAAGACTGTAGCATGTAATTAATTTTGGCAGCTTGTATCAGTAGTTTGAATTATTAAAACTTTCGACACCTCACTAGTAATAGTTCACCTCATCAATCATGCCTAAATTCCTCGGAAATATTTCGAACATACTTTGTTTGAGATGAGATGACAATTTTGGAAGACTGTACACGTGTATGCACACACCGCACAATAACAAATCCTCAATAAATGAAAACCTTGAAGCAAAATAAACTACAAACTATGTTTGCTTAAGTTTTAAACAGAATGAATCCAAAGCATATGGACGCTGAGTAAAGCTTCACACCATATTCAGCTCAGGCATACTTTAAATAAATAATCACAGGATAAATGGCCTCCCCTCCCACTCTCCTAGCTCAAGTAAGGTCAGCTAGAATACTTGTTCATGAGCACTCACTCAAACAGGTCAAGTGATAAAGCTGTTGCAACAGCCTGATAATTAACAAAACAACAGAATCTTGTGAGTTTCTTAAACAGAAGAGTACATGATGAAATTTGCCAAACAACAAGATATCCTAATCGCAGTGTCTATGCCCCCACTGGCCACTAAGCCGCAGCAGGCGATCACCCAGCATAACTGGAAACGACGAACCATAGTTAAAACCCATAAAATAATGCGTGGAACTCACAGAGGTATGCTGAGCCAGAGTGTTAAGTTCCAGCATAGTAATTTCTGCCTCTTCCCTTTGTTGCTTATGAATCTCAGGATCTGTGTCCAACCTAACAAGGTGAAATCTACTTCAGCTAATATGTTTCTTAAAAAAAAGATTTTTCTAACCTAGAGATTGAAGTTTCAATTACTTCGAGAAAAATCTGTCAAGATTGTGCCATTGTGGATCTTTACACATGTTTCCAAATCTGACAACCTCCCGAGAGAAGACATCAAATTCCTCCCTGCATTGCAGTAAAATGTAATAAACAACAAAAAAACAAACTGCCCAAAATTTTATTTGTGGAGGAACTACAGAGGGTGAAGATGAGCTGAGGAGGATAGACGATTTTGTCAGCGAAAACAGACTACAATAGAAAGATGCAGCACCTCTTATCAGCAGCAGCAACGCTAAGAAGCTCATCCATATCTGTGGAAACCAACCGCTTCACCCCTTCTGAACGCAAAACATCATTTTTAAGAAACTTGACATTTTCTGCAGAAAGAGACTGCAGCAAGTATGAGCCTTTAGCAATGGTATTAGCAACTTCAAATGCCAGAATAGAAATCCTGTTCCCCCTAGAAACCGCGCCAGTTGTAAATCCACCAGAATTTAAATTTGTCATGCTGCTACCTAGAGTATCTAAAACTTCCACAGCCATTTCTAGGCTTGCTATGCCAGCCTTTCCCAGAAATGTGCTTTGATGATCCTGTCAGATAAGAGTAACTTGCCTTATTGTCGGTGCAAAAATATATTATCCCAACGCAACGTAGTTTCAGCAATTCTTCGTTCATAAAACAAGATAATTGGGTTTGAACTGAAATTCTACACATCAACTAGAGTAGAATGGTAACAGAACAATGATATATTTTTTTATGTAGGGGCACAGGAACTGCCGAGTAATCATATCTACAAAGATTATTAGTCACTGAACAAAATATCGAGCATTCTTTCTTTCTCAATCATGAATGCTCACGGGGTGGTTTAGACAAGAGGCAAACATAATCCAAACTCTGCAACTCCAAATCATATGAACGATGGATCAATTCCAGTCACCGATAAAAGCAACCATAATTTGTTAAACTTAGTCTTTCCTACTCAACTCTTGGCTACAATCTCATTCAATAAAAAACAATCCCAGCCAGTGTCAGAGCAGCAAATACAATCTTCAACTAAGTGAGTGGCGAGTCAAGGTACCAGTGGAGTTCAAATAATAGTCCCATTTCAATAGGGCGTCTGCTCCTTACATCAACCCAATATCAACAGCATACACAGATGAAAACTCGCACATACCTTCGAAAATTCAGCATTAATAGCATACCTTGTTCTGTGGGGTTCTAGCTGGTGTTGACGGCTTCAGTTCGCGGGAAATCGACAGGTACAGCTCACCGGAATCATACAAATTCCGCGGCAGCTTTCCGAAAACATTGATCCCATCAGAATATGGATAGGAATCATCGTCATTTTTCTGCTCACTAAAACTCCCCATTGATTTGAGCTTCCCTGAAAACCTTGAGGTACTGTCATTCTCAGGCTCCGGTGGATTCCTTCTCTTTTTCGACCTTCCGCCAGAACACACACCTCCCATTCTGTACCAAAAATCCACACCTATTCAAAAATAATCTTCAACAGAAAAGGAAACAGAGAACACTGATCATTCTCTCGATCGAATAGATCAAAACATACATTTAAAAATCAGCTAAATTTAACCCGTTAAAAGCTTACCAATGGAGGAAAAAATGATCAGGAAGAATCCAAGAACAGCGTGAAAAGTATATGATTACGAATTACAATCAACCGCGTGAAATCAGGTCATTAAAAGTGGCCGTACTCGAGTTATGGAGAGTTCAATTGGAGGAAAATGGAGTTGAATTCATGAAAACTACGAAGCGCCAGCGATACGAAACACGGGATCAGCTACAGTAGACTATTGACTTCTTTTGGCTCTAGTTTCCATTTGTTCACGTTCTTTTTACTATAATACCCTTTTATCTACACACATATATATATTAATTAATATAATAGGGGAAACAATTCATTTCTTATTACCTTATTTAATTTTAGGTGTTGGTTCACTAAGTTGTGTTTGGATGAAAATATTTCAAATTAGTAGATTTTAAATATATTCAAATACATTTTTGTTATTTAGAGAAGTAACTTCCTAAACTTTGAATCCATTCATTTTATGTTTATATGGTATTTCATGTGAAAACCCGAATATCGATCAAAGAATTAATTCAGTTGAGGACCGAAATTCAGTCGACGCAGTTTAGCAGACATAATTCAGCCTCGCTACAGCTGCTGCTCCATATTTGTTTCAGTTGTTGCTCCAGATTTGTAATTGACGCATTAACTCGAAATCATGAAAATTAAGGGTAATAAATGGGGTGCCTAACAGTCAGAATTTTTCCTATAAATAACAATCAAATTTTTGATTAAGGGTTACACAATATTATGAGCAAAAACACAGCATAATTGAGATCGAGTGTTCAGTTGAGCTAGCAGTCCAGTTGAGGAAGGACCAGTTGAGCTACCTCATGGACAACCGAAATCTATTTAGCAATCCACAATAAGTGGACATTTTGTTATAAATTATTATAATATGTTTTCTGGATTTCCAGCATGTCAATTTACGATTTTTTGCTCGAATATGCATACTGTGATTTTTTGTATACCAAAGCTTGTCAACTAGTGGTAGGAATTTATATTCCGACTCTTTGAACTTTGAACACTGAATCTCTGGCCTCACCCTTTAGAGGAATAACATATAAGAAACATAAATCAATTAGCCACAGAAGTTTGCAAGTAACTTGGTACATTCTCTAAATTTTCTGCTTTCTGATTTTCTGGAAAAGCACGTCTCTGTTCATTTCTCTGTTATGAAAATACTATGTGATAAACTCTGTTAAAATGATTTTAAATATATGATGGGAGATTTCTCTCATTTACTGACTGACAATCATATCACTCACCCATCGAACCACCCTCTCAGATAAAATTGAAGATGAGCTAGATGATGATGAGCAAAATCATTTTTGGTCCTGGTAAACCAAAGCTGGGACACCTCTATCGATTGAACTTTGGATTCAGTTGCATTAGAGTAGCTTCTGCTGAAGTCATTGTTTTAAACTTCAGTTGTAATATGCTACGTACGTATGTGTATGTTTTAGTTATTAACAGTTAAACATTGGAAATAAATTTTAATTTTAGTTTATGAGTGAAAAGACTGGTCTCTGAAATTTCTAAAATCCAAAGCTTGTTATTTAATGTTAAAATATTAAATAAAATTAAATAACGCCGATGCCAACTGAGCTTGGTTTTGGGGCGTGGCATTGAAGTGGTATCATAGAAAACCAAGCTTCATAAACTGGGGGGTAAATGTTCGAAAACAGTAGAACTGAAAGTGAGAGCATGACTGAAAATTGATTAGTTGAGAGCATGACTGAAAATTGAGTAAGTTGAGAGACTGACTGAGATAAGTTGTTGAAAGACTGAAACTTGAAAACTAGTCATCTGCGGCAAGATAAATTTAAGGAAAAAAATCAATTGAGAAATTTCAGTCGCGGAAATTTCAATTGTGAAAATCCAGTTGAATAGATCAGTTTGATACAAATCGGTTGAGTACCAGGTAAAATGATATAAGTCAGTCGGGTGAAATTATTCGGGAGAAATCAACCGATTTACAACTTAACTGATATGGACCAGTTAATGGGGTCAACTAGGTCAGTTGACTACATACCAGATGAGATCAATCTAAACCAGACGAGATCAATTTAAAAAGGTACCAGTCAAATAGATTGCAGTTGAGGAAGCGAGGATGATTAGTTTAGGGGATCAGTTTGCCAGCTAGACATAGAAGTTGAGATGTTTTGAACATAAACTTCAAACAACCATAATTTTTTTTATCTAGGAGAAATTTTGCCTATTGTAATATATCGACAAAAATATAATTTCGAGATGAATCTGACCTAGCACCATCCTATCTTACAAACGCCGAAAAAACCCCAAATTCCTTCATTTTCATTAGGATATCATCGATTTTCTGAATTTTTTTTTTTTCAAAAACATTGAGGAATTTTCATTTCTACACTACTTAGTTTTTTCGCACCAAATTTGGACACTTCATGTACATATCTTAGAGAATTTTTATAAAAATTTCATGCAATTCTAAGATAGGAAATTTTTCAGTTGTCGTTTGATCTCATTGAACGCTATGGACCTTGCTGATTTAGTTCATCCTTTTGATTGTTTGTCTACATCATGAGCTGAAATTTTTCCTTCTTGTTTTGGATGTAGGACATGACTGACCAGGCAGACTACAGTAAGCAGATAGAGGCATAGTTATATCAGATTAAAGGACATAACGTATGTATGGAGGAAAACATAAGAGAACTATGGGATATAGAGAAACATTTAAAGGCTGATGTTGAGCGCTTTGCTTACTACCTCAACGAGGAAGAGCAGCGACATAGGGAGACCAAAGATGAGTTAAAAGCGCTGAATGAGCAAAAGGAACAAGCTGATGCATAGCAACATGAGTTTCAGCACACATTTAACAACCTCGATGGTCATAATGAGATGTTGCAGAACCATATCGGTCACCTGCAGGTAGTGCTTGCAGATACAAAGCACAACTTGAGCCTAATTAAGATACCGAGGAGGAACTTGAAGAAGAAAAAGAAGAAGAAGAAGAAGAAGAAGAAGACGAGGAGGAGGAGGATCCCATGGAACTAGGATTAGGAGAAGTTATAGAATAGTAGCAGTCTTTGCAATAAGGATTATTCCATTTTCCTTTAGTATCTGAAATTCAGTTGTGATTGCACCTTTTGCTTGAAATCAATAAAAATTTATTTGTTATCCATTGGTTTCATATTTGAATTGTGATAAATTACTTGATCTTTTGATTCCAAAGTTTATTCAACTTTGAGCTATACCCTCAGAAATTTCTCCCTTTGAATGAAATGGCAAACCAGCCAAACAGGATCCACCACCACCTCCACCACCTTGTAGGCTCAGCAATGAAGAAATTATGGTCATTGCAACTGTCGTGGCCACTACAATTCAAGGGTTAGTGAACCCCAGTGTTAACCAGACACCACAAACTCCAACATAACACAACGGGACCAAGCAGCATTATGAGTCCCTTCGGAGAGCAAGAATTCCAAACTTCAATGGGAGTCCTGATCCGGATGTTGCACAAAACTAGATGAAGGAGATAGAGAATCATCTCCGACTACTCGAGGTTCCACAAGAGTTCAAGGTGGAAGTGATTACACCGTTCTTGGTGGATAAGGCAGCTAAATGGTGGGAATGAGTCTCACCAGCTATGTTAGAAACAGGACCTATCCTTGGCCAAGGTTCCGTGAAGCATTCATGAAGAAGTATTTCTCGTGTAGTGACCCTACCCGGATCCACTATCTAATCAGAGTTAATTAGCGCATGCAATAAAATATTAAAAGCGTAACGAGTGGATAATCAAAGTACAACAAATCCAATCGGCAGAATACAATGGACGATAACAAAAGTGTATAAATATCATTATACAACCAAATCGAAGGTTCAGGGTAAACAAATCCCTACACTCTAAAATCTCACGCTCTCGGATCCTCAATCCTGCTGAGAGCCGTCTAGACCGTCCAGCCTCAAACCTGCCCCACCACAAGGTACACCACAATATCCAAACATAGGGGCGTGAGCGACAACGCTCAATACATAAGCAATGATATATGTACAAATATGCGCACATAGATGATTTAAAATCCCAGGTAAAACACTTGCTCATGGCGCCAGGAATATACAGTACCGGCTAGAGAGCGACTCCGCGGGGTACTCGTATATTCTATATCAGGGCTGAGCCAACCCCATCCTGACCCGAATCCAAAACATGATACAAGTCCCATATGGAAACTGTCATACTTGACTCGAGTCCAACATGAGATCACGGTTCCCTATGGAGACTATCAATGACTCATATCTCAGGATGCAGTCACACGTAAAATCATGCATATGTTAAGGTGGTAAAACATGCTAAAACATGATAAAATATATAGCACATACTCATGCAACATACATGCAAATATATCATGCAGGCTATCTCGGTCAGTACTTATGTACCTCTAACACTGCTGGTCAAAAACCTAGCTTTACTGGTCTAGACTCCAAGCCTACTAGTCCAGTCTACTGCTACTACAATGCAATTACCCATGCATCATTAATTAAGCTCTAAAAGCCTTAACTAAACTATTCTATACTCCTAAATATTTTTAGGAAGCCAAAGCTATACCTGCGTCCGTCGTTAGCCTTTTGCTGTCGATAACCTCAAAACTAGGCCACAGCTCCGCTACAACGCCGGGATCGCTATGCTACTTTCGGATTCCCCATAGGACGCCTAGATCTCCCTAGATTTGAGTTAAAAGGCCTAGGAATTGAGAGAAAAGAGAGGAGAGAGGTGCAAGAAATGAGCTCTCAGACCCTCTATTTATAGACACGGAACGGAATGTTCGTTCTCCATCGTTGCGTCCGTTCCCGATCGTTGCGTCCGATATCCCATCAAGTGCGTAAGTAATGACGTCATCTTGCTGATGTCACGGATGAAATCAGCTGCCAGAAGTTGCTTTCGATCCATGAACGTTGCTTCCGTTCCTGGTCACCCTTCGGGCCATTTCCGTCATTCTGAATCAATTTCTGAAGTTCGTTAATCCAACAGAAACTTACTTAATCACGGATTAATAATTCAAAACATGATCACACGATTAATATACTCATTAATCATTAATTATGGATATGGGTCACTACATTCTCCTCCACTTAAGAAATTTCGTCCTCGAAATTAAAGTCAGAGGAAAAAGTAAGAGACTCAACACAAATGTTCTTTATTACAACTGAACAAGTAAAAACTTGATACCAAGAAGTACAAAATCTCAAAATAACTCGGGGTGCTCGGCACGCATCCGGCTCTCTAACTCCCAAGTAGCTTCCTCTGTACCTGTGACGCCCGGGGCTGAAGAGGCAGGGAGTGATCGCCGGTGTCAAGAGGTTGCACGGACAATGAGCGGCTCCTGGTAGGCTTCTAGGCGGAGGGAGACATGAATGCACCGATCCCATGCCGGAATGAGAGGGATTCTGAGACTGTGTAGGTATGGGACTACATAGTTAAGGAGGGCTTAAAAAGATTTCATATGTACTGCTCATATCAAGAAGGTGCATCTTCTTTTCGTGAGCTCATCACATAAGAACTCCAAAGTTAAGCATGCTTGACTTGGGGCAATTATAGGATGGGTGACTCCCTGGGAAGTTTCTCAGGGTGCGTGTGAGTGAGGACATAAGCACGCTGAAAAGACCCGTCTTGATACAGTGGGGCGTTACAAATGCTATCAGAGCCGACCTCTTTTAGTACGGTATGGTTCGGGGACGAACCAAGCAGAAGCTGGTGGGCATGTGATGCCGGGGGCTGAAGAGGCAGGGAGTGATCGCCGGTGCCAAGAGGTTGCAAGGACAATGAGCGGCTTCTGGTAGGCTTCTAGGCGGAGGGAGACATGAATGAACCGATCCCGTGCCGGAATGAGAGGGATTCTGAGACTGTGTAGGTATGGGACTATATAGTTGAGGAGGGCTTAAAAAGATTTTATATGTACTGCTCATATCAAGAAGGTGCATCTTCTTTTCGGGAGCTCATCACATAAGAACTCCAAAGTTAAGCATGCTTAACTTGGGGCAATTATAGGATGGGTGACCCCCTGGGAAGTTTCTCAGGGTGCGTGTGAGTGAGGACATAAGCACGTTGAAAAGACCCGTCTTGATACAGTGGGGCGTTACAGTACCTCTGCGCTTCCACTGTACCATCACAAACGGTATACGCTTGTTACAAAGTAACTTGTATTTCCTGTCAAGAATCCGTAGGGGTCTCTCCACATACGACAGATCCTGATCTAATTGTACCTCGGTCGGATGCAAAATATGCGACTCATCCGCCACGTATTTTCTCAGCAAAGACACTTGGAACACACCGTGAATCCCCGAAAGATCTGCTGGCAATGCTAGACAAAAGGCAACGTCCCCAAACTTCTCGATAATCTCGAAAGGACCAATAAATCTCGGTGTCAGCTTACACTTGCGACCAAACCTCATCACCTTCCGGAAAGGTGATACACGCAGGAATACATGCTCTCCTACCTCGAAATGTAACGGTCTCCGGTGAGTGTTCGCATAGCTAGCCTATCGATCCTGGGCCGCCTTAATCCTGAGTCGGATCAACTCCACTGCAACAGTCATTTGCTAAATCATCTGAGGACCCTTAACCTAACGCTCGCCAACCTCGTCCCAAAACAGAGGTGTACGACAACGACGTCCATAAAGAGCCTCAAATGGTGCCATGCCAATGCTGCGATGGTAACTATTGTTGTAAGCGAACTCCACCAATGGTAAATGATCATGCCACGCTGGACCAAAATCCATCACTGCTACGCGAAGCATATCCTCTAAAGTGCGAATAGTACGCTCGGACTGTCCGTCTGTCTCTGGATGATAAGCCGTACTCGAGCTCAAAGTAGTACCAAGGGCTCGTTGGAAACTACCCCAAAATCTCGAGGTGAATCTCGGATCCCTATCACTAACAATGTTCAATGGAATACCATGCAATCGAACGATCTCCCGCACATACAATTGCGCCATCCTATCAAAGGTATAATCGCGGTTATAGGGAAGAAAATACGCTAACTTCGATAAGCGGTCCACGACAACTCAAATAGCATCACAATTCATGGAAGACATAGGAAAGTGGGTGACAAAATCCATCGTCACATGCTCCCACTTCCACTCAGGAATCTCTAAGCTGTGAAGTAACCCTCCGGGTCATCTAAACTCTGACTTGACCTGCTGACACACAAGGCATCGGGATACAAACTGATAAACATTGCGCTTCATCCCTTTCCACCAAAATTGTGTGCGAAGATCCTTATACATCTTCATGCTGCCTGGATGTACAGAAAATCACTACGTTGAGCTTGTGATAAGATCTCATCCCTCAAAGAAGAATCCTAGGGTACTACAACTTGACCAGAAAGACACAAAAGACCGTCTCCTTGCAGATGAAAACCAAAAGTATTACCACCCTCAGCCAAACGGGCTAACTTCTGAGTCTTCAGATCAGAATTCTGAGCTTCTCGAATTCTTTGATACAAGGTTGGCTCTGCAAGCACAGAAGAAACACAAATCCCTTGCAGTTATTTCTTATGACGGAACGTGAATCCCAATGAACAACACTCTTCCACTGCCTTCGAAACTGAACTGGTACGAAGGGAACTCACATAGACCTTGCGACTAAGCGCATCAGCAACGGGGTTCGATGAACCTGGATGGTACTTGATCTCACAATCGTAATCCTTCAACAGATCCATACAACGACGCTGCCACATGTTCAACTCAGCCTGAGTGAACAGATACTTCAAACTCTTATGATCGGTGAAGATCTCAAATCTTTCTCCGTACAAATAGTGACGCCATATCATCAGAGCAAAGACAATGTGTGAGACCTCGGTTTTAAACAACTTATCTCGGATTAAACAACAATTAAGCATACAAGATCCAAGACTAAAAGTAATAGAATTTTTTTTTTTTTTTTTACAGAAAAGGGTGCGCCCGGGCGGCTAAAAACTGCAGCCCAGTCGCCTCCCAAAACAGCAACCTGCTGTTTGGCTCGAAGGGGTGTGCGCCCGGGCGGCTAAAAACTGCAGCCCGAGCACCCCCTACTGCAGAACTAGGAAACAACAGAAAAACTAGGAGGCTCGACTCCAACACTTCCAAAACGAAATCATGCATTACAACGCAACTCAAAACGTTAATACACATGCATAATTCAATACAAAGTAGTTCTAAAGTTATACAATCTCAAACTAATAGAACATGCTTCATTCTAAGATTACAAACCGAATAACAACATAACAAGTTCGAGTTCTAACATGCTTAAATCTTAACTAGATAAATATGCTGATTCGACTTCTAAAACCGAGTCCCACTACTAACTCTCCCTCTTGAAGCTAACCGGGTCTTCGCTGACTCGATCCTGCCCCACCTGTTGCCAAGTACACATACAAAACAAAGCAACAGCCGGATAACCGGTGAGAATGATAATCCCAGTAAAAGCAACATATCAAGTAATACAACAATAAACATGCTTTCAAGACAACAACGTAATCAATAACAATGAAATTAAATGCATGTCTTTAAACCGGGATATCAAATCTGATAAACGAGGGATTGCTGCTGTGCTTTTGGGATCCCAAGGATGAGATCACGTAACGACTCACCGACTCTCCCAATCAAGGTGGTGTCACGTATCCCACTCCTCTAGACTTTGAGCAACTATAATGAGTATGCTAGCACTAGGCGAAATGACTACGACCTAGGCCACTCAATCATAGTTCCCAAATGTCTAAAAAAAAGGGCTATTCTGCCCGCTGAAGTCAAAGTTGGCTCAAGATGAATGCATAACAGAAACATAAAACATAGCCATGTAACAAGAGCTCAAGAAAAATCAACAAGACACAAGTTCCTCATGCTAGAACAAGTGTAGATGCAATATGTGATTTAAAGGGGAAAACTCGAGAACCAACTGTCCCGAGTATGCTATCCCGCTATGATGATTGCTTTTACCTTTCAATGCAGTAGCTCCAACTCTGGATATGATACAACCAAAAGATTGTATCAAACACTAAACAATCTAAACAAAAACTGCGGTTCAAGGTAAATCTCTTTATCGTTCTTCGCCCAAATCTCGACGACCAATGCTGTTAACTCCGGGCTTGACAACTCTAAACAAAACTGTTCAGATACAAAAGATGATCAACAACATCGAACAACTCAAAGCCCAAAGTACAACAACTCAAATGGTTCGAAATCTCAAAACTCAAACCGACGGCATAACGGCTATAAACTGAACAAATCAAAAATGCAGACAGCAGTTCAATAACGATATAACCTCATATCAATGCCCAAAACAACAATAACAAGGCAAAACCACCAATATCAAAATCCAAGTTTTCGAAAATGGCTTCCAAAAATCATAACAAATCCAAACGTCGCTCTAATTCAAAACTAACAGATAATAAACGATCAGAACCCTGTCAAGAACAACATACTCGAATCTCGAACGATTCTAACAACATCCAAAAACTAGAATGTATCTGATCGTAGAAAAACTTACGGTATAACGGAGCTCTCGCTGCAGTGATCGCTAATCTGCCTTCAGAAATAATTTCCAACTGCCGGATCGTGCTTGGACTGAAATCCCAAAGCTTGGAAAAGCTTGGAGGCGTAAGAATGGTGGTGGCGTGCAAGGAGGAAGAAGATGAAGTGAATGGACTAAGTCAACTAGACAAAATAATATATAAAATCCAATATTTGCGTTTTAGTCCCTGAAATTTTCAAAATTTGCAAAAAGGACCCTGATCAAAATCAAGTCGGCTCTTGAACTCTGCAATCTCCGATTAACTCAAATAAACTCATTTAAGATAAAAACGGGGCGTTACAATTCTCCCCCACTAAGAAGAGATTTCGTCCTCAAAATCAACGAGAACCACAACTCAGAAGATAGAATAAAGAACTAAAGACATTAAGAAGAACTCACGTCATCCGAATAACTCCGAAAATCGCTGTCTCATATCAGATTCTGTCTCCCAAGTCGCTTCCTTGATGCCGTGATGGCTCCACTACACTTTCACCAACGGAATCAACTTGGTTCTGAGTTGCTTCTCCTTCCGATCAAGGATCTGAATCGGTCGCTCAAAGTAGCTCAGAGTCTCGTCTAACTCGGCTTCGTTAGGCTGAAGGATATGAGAAGGATCTGGATGATACTTTCGCAGAATAGAGACGTGAAAAAATATCGTGAATACCAGATAAAGACGGAGGAAGTGCAAGTCTGTAGGCAAGATCGCCTATCTTCTCAAGAATCTCGTACGACCCGATGAATCTCGGAGATAACTTCCCTCTCTTACCGAATCTGACAGTGCCTCTGAACGGAGAAATCTTCAGAAAGACTCGGTCTCCCTGATCAAAACTCAGAGGTCTACCCCTGACATTTGCATACTTTGCCTGCCTTTCTTGAGCTGACTTCATTCTGGTCTGAATGATCTTAACCTGCTCTGCCATATCTCTAAGAATCTCCGGTCCCAAATCTGGTGACTCGGACAAATCATCCCAAAACAACGGAGATCGGCACTTCTTACCATACAAAGCCTCAAAAGTCGCCATACCGATACTCGCTTGGAAGCTGTTGTTGTAAAAAAACTCGACAAGAGGCAAAGAGTCTTGCAAACTAGTGCCAAAGTCTAGCACTACCACTCGCAGCATATCCTCTAACGTCTGGATAGTCTGCTCTAACTGTCCATCGGTCTAAGGATGATAAGCTGTACTCAGATGCAATCGAGTACCAAGTGCCTCTTCCAGACTGTGCCAGAAGTGCGAAGTGAATCTAGGGTCTCTATCTGAAACGATCGACTTCGGCACCCCATGCAATCTCACAACATTGCAAACATACAACTCCGCCATCTGATCATGACGATACGTCATCTTGTATGGAACAAAACACGCAGACTTCGTCAATTGGTCGATCACTACCCAAATAGCATCGCATCCTCGAACGGATCATGGTAGCTTCGTGACGAAATCCATGGAAATGTGATCCCACTTCCATTCAGGAACAGATAGACTGTGAAACAGACCTCCTGGTCGCTTCCGCTCTGCTTTTACTTGCTGGCAGTTCAAATACCGGGATACAAACCTCGCAACTTCGCTCTTCATTCTCTTCCACCAGAACTGGTTCTTCAGATCGTTGTACATCTTACGACCTCCAGGATGAATACTAAACCGACTGCAATGAGCCTCTCGGAGAATACGCTGTCTCAACCCCAAAATATTGGGCACAACAATACGGTTATTCACAAACAAAACGTCATCTCTAACCTGGAATTCAGACTGATGCCCAGATCTGACTTTCTCTACTGAAACCTGAATGCTCGGCTCAGACTTCTGTGCTTCTCTGATTGCAACAAACAACTCCGGTTCGGCTTGAATAGCAAACACTCTGATAGTCTCCCTATCTGTTTCAAACTCTAAACCAAAAGTGCAACAATCATCGATCAACTGAGAAACACCGATAGTAGAAAGAGATAAAGAACATAGCTTTCGGCTCAAGGCATCTGCAACTGCATTCGACTTTCCAAGATAATACTTGATTTCACAGTCGAAATCCTTCAATAGATCTAACCATCTTCTCTGTCTCATATTCAGCTCTGCCTGTGAAAACAAGTACTTAAGGCTCTTATGGTCAAAAAAGATCTCGAAAGACTCACCATACAGATAGTGACGCCAGATCTTCAGAGCAAAGACGATCGCAGCTAGTTCAAGATCATGAACCGGATAACGAGTCTCGTGCGGTTTCAGTTGCCTCGATGCATACGCTATCACATGCTTATGCTGCATAAGAACACAATCCAAGCCTCGGTTAGAAGCATCACAATAGACTGTAAAACCTCCAGTACCCTTTGGAATAGAAAGAATCGGAGCACTGATCAGTCTCCTCTTCAGATCAACAAAGCTAGCCTCACAACTGAAGTCCAGACAAAAGGCGCATTCTTCTGATTCAGCTGGGTAATTGGCTTGGCAATAGACGAGAAACCCTCGATGAATCTGCGATAATAACCAGCTAAACCCATGAAACTTCGGATCTCAGGTACTGATGTCGGTCTAGGCCAATTCATAACCGCTTCAATCTTGCTGGGATCGACAGAAATCCCATCTCCAGAAATGATATGACCGAGAAAGATGACTCGATCCAACCAGAATCCACACTTAGACAACTTGGCAAACAACTGCTCAACTCGCAAATTCTGCAGTACGGTCCTCAAGTTCTCTGCATGGTCAGTGCGGTTCTTTGAGTAGATAAGAATATCATCGATAAAGATAATGACGAACTCATCTAAATAACGCTGAAAGATACGGTTCATCAAACCCACAAAAACCGCGGGAGCATTAGTCAAACCGAACGGCATGACTATAAACTCAAAGTGAACATACCTTGTTCTGAATGTGGTCTTAGGAACATCTTGCTCTCGCACTCTCAGCTGGTGATAGCCTGATCACAGATAAATCTTAGAATAGACAAAAGAACCCTGAAGCTAATAAAAAAGGTCATCTATTCGGGGTAAAGGATACCTGTTCTTAACTGTAGCCTGATTCAATTGGCGGTATTCGATACAGAGCCGCATAGAACCATCCATCTTCCGAACAAAAAGAACAGGAGCACCCCAAGGCGATAAACTAGGTCTGATGTATCCCTTGACAATCAAATCTTCAAGTTGCTCCTTCAACTCTCTCAGTTCAATAGGTGCCATACGATAAGGAGCTTTGGAAATAGGTTGAGTACCTGGCACCAAATCGATGCTGAATTTGATCTCTCGAATAGGTGGCAATCCAGGAACATCTTCCGGAAACACATCAGCAAAATCTCTAACCACTGATAAATCTACCAAAGCTGGGCTAGATTTCTGTACATCAACCGCATAAACCAAAAATCCTTCTGCACCTCTCTGCAACAAACGAGTCATAGATAACACCGAAATCAAAGGAATTTTAGATCGAGAACCCTTACCAAAGAATTTCCACTCATCTGCCATTTCAGGTCTGAACCTGACAACTTTCAAAAAACAATCGACTGTTGCCCTGTACTTGGTCAAAGCATCTATACCGACAATACAATCAAAATCTGATAGTCCAAGCACAATACAGTCGAATTCTAACAAATTTCCCTCAAAACAAAGTTCACAGTTCCTGACTAGTCTGACAGAAACAATTCCTCCACCCAAAGGTGAAGTAACAGCTACTACAGTAGGAAACAACTCAGTAGGCAAAGCATGCAATAACACAAATTTCTCAGAGATAAAGGAATGGGAAGCACCCGTATCTATCAAGACATGAGCAGAATAACCGAAAATCGAACAGTTACCTACTATAACATCGTCAGGTGCTGCCTGAGCCTGATCCTCTGTCAAGGCAAAAACTCGTGCCTGCTGTCTCGGAGGTTGGTTCGCACTAGAGTTACTTCCCTGTCTATTTTGTTGCTGAGGCTGGAAAGAGTGCACTGCAGAAGACTGCCTCTCAGGCTGAGCTGTAGGTCGAGATGAATTTCCACTCTGAGTTCGGTCTCTGTTACGCTGAGGACACACCTTAGAGAAGTGTCCCAGTTGCTGATAGGTGTTGCAGTTACCAAGGCCTCCCACACACTGATCCGGTGAGTGTCTTCCCCCACACTGCTGCAGTACATGGCTGAAGATCCAGAACTCTGTCCTGAACCGAATTGCTTGGAACCACTGGAACTAGAAGAACTGTTCCCCTGTCTCTTGAACTGTTTACCTCTTGCTTTGTACTGATCCTTTCTGTTTCCCCCACTGCTACCACCTTCATACCTCTGCTACTGGTTCTGATGCTGAGGTGGCTGATTATGATACTGAGATGGTTGGTTCTGATACTTCCTCTGCTGCTGAGGTGCCACTTGATTACCTCTTTGCCTCCACAAGCCTGCTTCTGCTCCCTTTGCGTGATTCATGGCATCCTCAAAGTTGTTAGGCCTGTTGGTGTTCACCAACGTGAAGACATCGGGGTTCAAACCATTGATAAACTGATTGGCCTTTGCTTCCTCATCTCCGGCAATTAGCGGTGCGAAACGCAACAGACTATCAAACTTGGCTACGTACTCTTCAATGTTCATATTCCCTTGCCTCAGATTGGCAAACTCTGCTCCCTTATCTTTACGGTACGAGATAGGGAAAAATCGCTTATAGAATTCAGATTTAAAAAGAGTCCAAGTAACTTCCGTACCTCTACTCTCCATTGCTTTCTTTGTCATGATCCACCAGCTCTTAGCAACCCCACGTAGCTGATGAATGACTAACCTGATTCTGCGGTCATCTGTGTAATCAATGGAATCGAACAGCTGATCGATATCATCCGACCAACTCTCACAGTCAACTTGATTTTCTGAACCCATCAATAACGGTGGATTGAACGACTGAAACCTCTTCAGCAAGGTTTCCATAGGCGTTGCTGAAGCATCCACCTAATCAACTTCAGTGCTAGCTTGCTCAGTCGCAGGGATAACTGGCGGTGTGTTTCTGTTTATCACTCGACGAGGACCCATCTGATAATCAAAGGTTAGGACACGAGATATCTCAATCGCTACAATCAGTGCCCTTATAACCGCTTGGAATACCGGATACCAGTCGATAATCGAAACAGTTATATCTCAAGTAGATCATGCTTTATAATTTTAAATCACAAAACTATGTAATTCAATAGTCCTCAACAATAAAGCATGCTCGCATGAAATTAAGTACACAGTTAAATAATTCAAACACATGCGAGGAGTCGATACACGCAGACTCGATCTACCCCGCTCACTCTAGTTCAACCAAGAATCTTAACTCTCTGATACCACTTAATGTGAGACCTCAGTTCTAAACAACTTATCTCGGATTAAACAACAATTAAGCATACAAGATCCAAGAGTAAAAGTAAAAGATTTTTTTTTTTTTTTACAGAAGGGGGTGCGCCCGGGCGGCTAAAAACTGCAGCCCGGGCGCCTCCCAAAACAGCAACCTGCTGTTTGGCTCGAAGGGGTGTGCGCTCGAGCAGCTAAAAACTGCAGCCCGAGCGCCCCCTGCTGCAGAACTAGGAAACAGCAGAAAAACTAGGAGGCTCGACTCCAACACTTCCAAAACGAAATCATGCATTACAACGCAACTCAAAACGTTAATACACATGCATAATTCAATACAAAGTAGTTCTAAAGTTATACAATCTCAAACTAATAGAACATGCTTCATTCTAAGATTACAAACCGAATAACAACATAACAAGTTCGAGTTCTAACATGCTTAAATCTTAACTAGATAAACATGCTGATTCGACTTCTAAAACCGAGTCCCACTACTAACTCTCCCTCTTGAAGCTAACCGGGTATTCGCTGACTCGATCCTGCCCCACCTGCTGTCAAGTACACATACAAAACAATGCAACAGCCGGATAACCGGTGAGAATGATAATCCCAGTAAAAGCAACATATCAAGTAATACAACAATAAACATGCTTTCAAGACAACAACGTAATCAATAACAATGAAATGAAATGCATGTCTTTAAATCGAGATATCAAATCTGATAAATGAGGGATTGCTGCTGTGCTTTTGGGATCCCGAGGATGAGATCACGTAACGACTCACCGACTCTCCCAATCGAGGTGGTGTCACGTATCCCACTCCTCTAGACTTTGAGCAACTATAATGAGTATGCTAGCACTAGGCGAAATGACTACGACCTAGGCCACTCAATCATAGTTCCCAAACGTCTAAACAAAAAAGGCTATTCTGCCCGCTGAAGTCAAAGTTGGCTCAAGATGAATGCATAACAGAAACATAAAACATAGCCATGTAACAAGAGCTCAAGAAAAATCAACAAGACACAAGTTCCTCATGCTAGAACAAGTGTAGATGCAATATGTGATTTAAAGGGGAAAACTCGAGAACCAACTGTCCCGAGTATGCTATCCCGCTACGATGACTGCTTTTACCTTTCAATGCAGTAGCTCCAACTCTGGATAAGCTACAACCAAAAGATTGTATCATACACTAAACAATCTAAACAACAACTGCGGTTCAAGGTAAATCTCTTTACCGTTCTTCGCCCAAATCTCGACGACCAATGCTGTTAACTCCGGGCTTGACAACTCTAAACAAAACTGTTCAGATACAAAAGATGATCAACAACATCAAACAACTCAAAGCCCAAAGTACAACAACTCAAATGGTTCAAAATCTCAAAACTCAAACCAACGGCATAACGGCTATAAACTGAACAAACTGGAAATGCAGACAGCAGTTCAATAACGATATAACCTCATATCAATGCCCAAAACAACAATAACAAGGCAAACCCACCAATCTCAAAATCCATGTTTTCGAAAATGGCTTCCAAAAATCATAACAAATCTGAATGTTGCTCTAATTCAAAACTGACAGATAATAAACGATCAGAACTCTGTCAAGAACAACATACTCGAATCTCGAACGATTCTAACAACATCCAAAAACTAGAATGTATCTGATCTAGAAAAACTTACGGTATAACGGAGCTCTCGCTGCAGTGATCGCTAATCTGCCTTCAGAAATAATTTCCAACGGCCGGATCGTGCTCGGACTGAAATCCCAAAGCTTGGAAAAGCTTGGAGGCATGAGAATGGAGGTGGCGTGCAAGGAGGAAGAAGATGAAGTGAATGGACTAAGTCAACTAGACAAGATAATATATAAAATCCAATATTTATGTTTTAGTCCCTGAAATTTCCAAAATTTGCAAAAAGGACCCTGATCAAAATCAAGTCGGCTCTTGAACTCTGCAATCTCCGATTAACTCAAATAAACTCATTTAAAATAAAAACGGGGCGTTACACAATGGATGCAAGCTCTAGATCATGTACGGGATAGTTCTCCTCGTGAGTTTTCAACTGTTTGGAAGCATACGCAATCACGTGGCCATTCTGAGTCAACACACACCCCAAACCCTGGAGAGAAGCATCAGTGTAGACTACAAACCCACCTGATCCAAACGGCAAAGCAAGAATTGGAGCTGTCATCAATCGACGTCTTAACTCACAAAAACTATCCTCACAAGCATCAGACCACACGAAAGAAGCATCTTTCTTCGTCAACTGTGTCAAAGGCCTAGCTAACTGAGAGAAATTCTCCATAAAACGTCGGTAGTACCCTGCCAAGCCAAGGAAACTACGAATCTCAGAAGATGTAGTCGGACGCGACCAATTCAGAATTGCCTCTGTCTTGCTAGGGTCAATAGATACGCCCTCCTGAGAAATGACATGACCAAGGAATACAACTCGGTCAATCCAAAAGTCACACTAGCTGAACTTCGCATAAAACTGTCTCTCCCTCAAGACTTGGAGTACAGTGTAGAGATGGTAGGCATGCTCATCCATGCTGTGAGAATAAACCAAGATATCATCGATGAACACTACCATGAACTTATCCAAAAAGTCGCGGAACACCCTTTTCATCAGATCGATAAAAACAGCTGGAGCATTCGTCAGACTAAACGGCATCACTAGAAACTCATAGTGTCCATACCGTGTACGAAATGCTGTCTTAGGAACATCCTCCTGTCGAACTCGCAACTGAATATCAATCTTCAAATAGACAGAAGTACCCTGCAACTGATCAAAGAGATCATCTATCCGCGGAAGAGGATACTTATTCTTCACTGTCACTTGATTCAACTGACGGTAATCGATACACAACCGCATTGAACCATCCTTATTCTTGACAAACAACACTGGGGCTCCCCATGGCAAAACACTGGGTCGAATGTAGCCCTTATCAAGAAGATCTTGAAATTGCTTCTGCAGCTCTTTCATCTCTGATGATGCTAAACGGTAAGGAGCTCTAGAAATTGGTACAGTCCCTGGCAGTAACTCAATGCCAAACTCGATCTCCCTCACTGGCGGTAAGCCTGGAATCTCCTCCGGAAACACATCTGAAAAATCACGAACCACTGGTATCTCCTGGATATCTGGCTCCCCTAAGGATGCGTCAATGTCGTGGATAAGGTAGCCTTCCCCGCCAGACTCTAAAGCACGCCGGGCTTTCAGAGCAGAAACCACTGGCATCGGGGGTCGTGCTCCCTCACCATAGAAATACCAAGACCTGCAATCCTCTGGTCGAAACTGAACAAATCTCTGATAGAAATCCACTATCGCGCGGTAGGTAGTACTAAGTTGATGCCCCTCTAAATCCACAACACAACCCACAACTAGACGCTTGGCTAAAACCTCGCTACCCATAGGAGTATAAAATACTAGCAAGACGTCTAAAGGAATAAATGGTAACTTATACTTCTTAGCAAAACGTGCTGATACGAAAGAATGCAATGCACCAGTATAAATCAAAACATACGCAGGAAAACCACACAAAATACAGGTACCTGCGATCATCCGATCACTGTCAGCCTCTTCCTGTTCCTGGTTAAGCGCACAGACCTGACCCTGAGCACGTGGCCGCAAAGAAGAATGACCCCGAGAAGGAGTCTAAGAAGGCTGTCGCTGAGACTGCTGCGGCTGCTGACACTGCTACGAATACTGCTGCTGATAAGGTGACTGCTGATATTGAGGTGGCTGAACAGATGCCTAAGAACCTCCTGAACCACCCGCTGCTCCAATCAGCATCGGAAAATCCCTCTTCATATGACCCTCCTGGCCACACTGGAAACATGCACTGGTCGATCGACCACACTGTTCTGGAGGATGCCTGCGTCTACATTGATTACATCGGTTTGGTCTCTGTCCACCAAAATGATGCACTCCGCCGGATCCAGATGAAGAAGTACCTCCTGGCTTCTTGAAAGACTGGCCCTTCGGACCCAAAGGATTAGAACTCACTAGCCTGGAAGAAGAAGAGAAGAGTCCCCTGTTCCTCCGAATACTATCCTTTGCCTTGCGACAACGGTCCACCAAGCCCTCATAGGTCATATCACTGCCCACAGCAACCATCCGATGAATCTCAGGGTTCAAACCCTGAAGGAAATGGTTGTATTTCGCCATAGAACTATCTGCAATGTCAGGAAATTAAGGTAGCAGATCATAGAATTTCTGCTGGTACTCCTCGATCGTCATCGTACCCTATCGTAAACTCAGTAACTCACTGGCTTTCGCCTGCCGAAGAGCTGAAGGGAAATACAGTCTCTGATAAGCTGTACGGAACTCCCCCACGTAGCTACTCCTCTCGCTACTATGAATGGTGCGGAAGTAGATCTCCACCACTTCCTCGCTCGACCCTCAAGCATAAAGGCAAGAATCTCCATCCTATCCTCGTCTGTGCAACGGAACTCCTGAAAACATTGTTCCATTCTCTCGAGCCAATCCTCAACCTCCTCAGGCGTCTCACCACCTATCAAGGGCTTCGGGAAAACCTCCTTAAATCTGCGCATGCTCACTCGTTCGCGCTCCTCAGGATGACCTCGACGACGTCTACGATTATTCGGATCTCCCCATCGACCTCCGCCTCTGCTATCGTGGCTCTCATCGTAATCTGCCATCTGTTGCATAAGAACAGATAATTACTTAATCCGCTTTACGTAATTCCCAGTGCAAAGCGCTCTGATACCAAAAAGTGTAGTGACCCTACCCGGATCCACTATCTAATCAGAGTTAATTAGCGCATGCAATAAAATATTAAAAACGTAACGAGCGGATAATCAAAGTACAACAAATCCAATCGGCAGAATACGACCGACGATAACAAAAGTGTATAAATATCATTATACAACCAAATCGAAGGTTCAGGGTAAACAAATCCCTACCCTCTAAAACCTCACACTCTCGGATCCTCAATCCTGCTGAGAGCCGTCTGGACCATCTAGCCTCAAACCTGCCCCGCCACAAGGTAAACCACAATATCCAAACACAGGGGCGTGAGCAACAACGCTCAATACATAAGCAATGATATATGTACAAATATGCGCACACAGATAATTTAAAATCCCAGGTAAAACACTTGCTCATGGCACCAGGAATATACAGTACCGGCTAGAGAGCGACTCCGCGGGGTACTCGTTTATTTTATATCAGGGCTGAGCCAACCCATCCTGACCCGAATCCAAAATAGGATACAAGTCCCATATGGAAACTTTCATACCTAACTCGAGTCCAACATGAGATCACTGTTCCCTATGGAGACTGTCAATGACTCACATCTCTCAAGATGCAGTCACACGTAAAATCATGAATGTGCTAAGGCGGTAAAACATGATAAAACATATAGTACATACTCATGCAACATACATGCAAATATATTATGCCGGCTATCTCGGTCAGTACTTACGTACGTCTAACACTGCTGGTCAAAAACCTAGCTTCACTGGTCTAGACTCCAAGCCTACTAGTCCAGTCTATTGCTACTACAATGCAATTACCCATGCATCATTATTTAAGCTCTAAAAGCCTTAATTAAACTATTCTATACTCCTAAATATTTTTAGGAAGCCAAAGCTATACCTGCGTTCGTCGTTAGCCCTTTGCTGTCGATAGCCTCAAAAATAGGCCACAGCTCCGCTACAACGCCGGGATCGCTATGCACCTTCCGGATTCCCCATAGGACGCCTAGATCTCCCTAGATCAGAGTTAGAATGCCTAGGAATTGAGAGAGAAGATAGGAGAGAGGTGCAAGAAATGAGCTCTCGGACCCTCTATTTATAGACACGGAATGGAACGTCCGTTCTCCATCGTTGCATCCGTTCCCGATGAAAGAGTGGGTGCCCGGTGAGCCAACTTGTGGCTAAGGGCTTTGATGACTCTTTATATAAACAATCTTTTGTTTAATATAATTTACACTTTTATAATGGCGTTTACTTTATCTTTTATCATATTATTATGTTGTGACATACTATAAGATGTTTAGATGAAGACCTTGAATATACTATAGTGTATGTAAGATGTGGTAGCACATGGGGATGGCTATCATGAAACATATCTTATAGTCACTGTATATTCTAAACAGTTCCTAGTCGATTGAGCCGTCCGTTAATAAGGATAAAGATCGCTCGAGATTGAGACTAGCATTTGCGATGCCGAGTACCACGTTTCATTGGTATGGAACATAGAGATGTTCAAAGCATGCAAATGGATATTCATACGATGAATGATCGAACTACCCTATCCGGACATTCCAAGTGGTTATCACTTATCGAGTGGATAAAGTCCGCAGTTTTGGTTGTACACCATTAGTCCTTACTACTTGAAACATCATTGAGACTCTATATGCTAGTGCTGTACTTTGACTCGTTTACCGACTCTATTGGGGTCATCAGGTGTCGGGATTGGGTACAGTTACAACACATATAGGAGTCGATGCTTTGTTGTCAAGGATTCACCACATACTTGCGAGTGTGGATATCCTATGCAATTTGAGGAGATATTAGTGTGACGAATCTCTGGCAAGAGTACATGATGTGTTTTAAGAAATGGTTTCTTAGTAGCACATGCGATGTCACTATTTGATCTTCAAGATGTATTGCATAGTTATCGAATCTCGAATGACTCTCGATTTACCAATGGTTGTTGATTCGATCGGGATATATGGATGAAGGGACCGTACTGTACGCTAACCAAAATCTATTGGTTCTTGCAGGCACTATCAGTGATACCTAGGGAATCATGGGGCGATGTTGCTAGGCGCTCTTACCATGATTCGATGGGCAAGTCGAAAATTGTTGTTCCGAGTCACAAGGAGTTGTGAGCCCACAGCTAGCTGTATCCCTGAACCATTGAGGGTCACATAGAGTAATGGATTTTTAATCCCCGTTGAGATAGTTAAATTTAAAGAGTTAAATTTAATGAACAAAGAAGTGGGACTTCTTATTTAAGAGTAGAGGAGTAAGATTTCCTAAAATGACATAGGGATGGGCATTTTTGGAAACCACTGAATTCGGATTCAGAAAATTTATCTTGACTTTAAAAGGTGCAGAAATGGTTTCTGTGCACATTGGTGAAATCAGTTTATCAATCAGAGTCATGATGAATTTTATATTAATTTCTGAACATGCGGGCTTTGCTTGTCAGGCTTGAACTTATGACTAATGGGCCCTAAGCTGTTAGCAGCCCACATTATAAATAATTTATTGCAGTACAGAAATTACACAACAGAAGCTCACAATTTTCGAAAACCCTAGTTTTTCTCTCTAAAGTGGCCGCCCCCTTCCCTCTCTGCTCGGAAAAATCCAGCCTGTAAATTTTGAATTTTCAGTCTGGTTTAACGGATCAAATTCGTTAATTCTCTTCGTAGAAACTTCTGATAGATTTTCTAGTGCAATCTATCAGAGGGATTAAATCTCTGTTCGTGGACCTGATTGAAGAACAGTTCGTCCATCAGTTCCTGGGATATACAACAAGAGCAGAGTAATCTGTTGGTGTTCATAATCTCGTTTCGAGATTGGAGGTAAAAATTTAATTGTGATTTAATTTTTACACGCACAATTTAATCGTAAAGTTTTGATACCCATTATGGAATCGTTCCATATAAAATTTTTAAACTTTCGCTGCACCGGGTATCAATTCTGATTGATCTGATCACGGTTTTCCAACAGTGGTATCAGAGCCAGGTTGCTCAGATCAAGCGATTAAATTAATCGATTGTACAAAAATTTTTAAGCCTCGGTTTTTGAAACAAAATAAATTTTTTAAAATAAAATTTTTTTTCGGGCAAAACACGGGCAGCAATTGGATCGCTGCCCGGGGGGGGGGGGGCAGCTAGGGTCGCTGCCTAGCGCAGCGCTGGGCCCTGCCCATGGGCGGCGACGTGATCGCTGCCCAGGGCAGCGATCATCGCTGCCCTAGGGGAAGCGACGGACTGCCCGGCCCGAGCCCCTTTGGGGCGCGGGCAGCTTGGGAGTGTCCCGGGCGGCCCGGGAAAAATTAATTTTTTTTTATTTTAAATTAAAATTTTAATATGTTAAAATTCTATTTTTGGTCCGATCAAAAATTGTTTTTGATTGGTCCACGAGGCGTCGGATCGAATTGTTCGAGTCCGAAAATTTTAAAATTGATTTTTGGATAAATTTGAATTTTTGGAAAATTTATAGATTTTATCCGTTAAATCAGATTTTATGAAATTAATTATTTTTGGTACAATTGATGATAAGATATGATCTTATGGAAATATTGAGTAAAATATGATTTTATGTATAAAATTAGATTTTATATGTAAAATATGATTTTATTTGATAAAAAGATAAAATATGATTTTGTATGTAAAATAAGATTTTATATATGGAATATGATTTTATCCTTTTAATTTAATTGCCATTGCATGTTATCCAATAAATTAATTTTTGATTTAAATATTATTGGATAAGGATGATTGATTGCCATGACCAATTTTGTAGGTGTATGTTAGGAATTTACATTTGTTTTTATTGTTGTTGGATTTATTAATGGGCCTGGTTTATGGCCCAATATGAATTGTCATATGTAATAAAAGTGGGCCTGGTTTATGGCCCGTTCCCACCCCTTAAAATGTATCCCCTACTTGTCATAGTTATTTATTGTAAATACATTAGACTTAGTGGGAGATGAAGATTTGAAGACGGAGGTGGGCCCAGCAGACAATAAAGACTGAAGAAATGTAAATTGGAAGCTCAATGTAATAGGATTGCATTGCATACCTGCATATTACCTAGGATTGGACTTAGACTCGTGATTGGCAACCACGGGTCGATTAGAAATGGAATCGATCATCCTATATAATATATGATATTATCGTTGTATGCATGTTTTAGACTAAATTGTATGAATCCCGCAAGCATACAAATTTTAAAATGATGAGACAAATTTTCAAAATTAAAATCCCTCATTTTAAATATGATTTAAAATTGATATAAAGATAAATAAAGGAAATTTAAATATTGTTTAAATGTTCCTACCTTCCATCAACGATCAATGTATGAGATGCTACCCGCGGATATGGTCCGGCTCATATTATTGGGGGGGGCCCGTTCGTCGGAAAGCTGTACATTGGATCGACACATGTTGTAAGTTGGGTGGAACTCCCATGGGATCGGCTCATATTATTGGGGGATCCACATGGCGACCGTCCATCACAACTTAATATTGATGGGTCATCTTGACATGTCACAATAAACGGTGTCATATTATTGGGCCCTTATTGGACATGAGGTAAAAACGTGGAGGTTGCTTTGGAAGCAATTGGGCTCTACTTTTTGAAAATTATGGTTGACTGATATTATTCGGGACCATAGTTTGTCAATTGGACTCCGTGTTCCCAGTAAGGAAAACAGTTTCCCGTTTTCACTAGAGGGTAGTGAAACCGTTAAAATAGTGGGAGTGAGATTCATAAAATAAATTTCGCCTATTTTATGTCTTAGTAAATTAATTAAACAATCACTGATAATTGTATGTTTCTTTTCAGTACTTCATAAAGATGAATTCGCGCAATCCACTATTCTCTATTATCGAACAAAATAAACTGACTGGCGCAAACTATACGGAATGGTTCCGTAAGTTGAAGATTGTCTTAACCTCGGAGAAGATGCTCTATGTGTTAGAAAAATCTCCTCCGAAGGAAGCACCAGCTGACATAACTCCGGAAGAGTTGGCCAAACTTGATACATGGTGGGACCATGATATCAAGGCCAAATGCTATATGCAAGCCTCGATGTCTGATGAACTCCAGAGGCGATTTGAGGACACCGTGAATGCTGCTGACATTCACGTACAACTCAAGGAACTTTTTGGGGCTCAATCGAGAGCTGAAAGGTTCGCTACTGTAAAAGAGCTAATGACGTGTCGCATGCGTGAAGGGACTTTGGTCCGTGATCATGGGGTACGAGTGATTTGGCTCATACAGAAGTTGGTAACCTTAGATTTGGTGTTGGAGTATGAACTCAACATGGACTTATTACTTCTCTCTCTTCCTTCTTCGTTTGACGGATTTGTGGTGAATTTCAATATGAACAAGATAGAGGCCTCCCTTGAAGAGATGGTCAATATGCTTGTAACATATGAAGCCACTTTAAAGAAGGATAAACCGGTTCTCTTGGTGGGCTCCTCTTCCTCTGCTAAGAAAGGGCCAAGTACAAAGGGTAAGAAACGTTCTGCCCGACCCAAGAAAACCGGACCCGAGAAGAAGAACAAGACAAAGGCTTCAAACATCGAAAAGTCCAAGGATGTTTGCCATTACTGCAAGAAACCCGGTCATTGGAAACGTAACTGCAAGGAATATCTAGAGCAGTTGCGAACTGCGAAGGGTATGTTCTATATTAAAATAAATGTTTCACTTAATACTACTTCTTGGGTATTGGATACCGGATGTGGATCTCACATTTGCAATGATTTGCAGGTGATGACAAGAAGTCGCAAGCTTAGAATGGGTGAGACCCAGCTGAGACTCGGAAATGGTTCTAGAGTTGAAGCCAAAGCTATGGGAGACATTTATTTAATTTTGCAGAAAGATTTTAAGTTACTTTTGAGAGATGTTTTATTTGTTCCAGATTTGATTAAAAATATTATTTCTATTTCTATGCTTGATAGAGATGGTTATTCTTGCAATTTTGTGAATGAGATTTGCAATATTTACAAGAATGAATGTTTGATTGGAAATGGACAACTTGAAAATGATCTATATAACTTAAAATTAAAAGACGTTCCAATAAATTATGTTGATAAACCGGTAACAACAAACAAAAGGAAAATCGATAGTCAAAACCCGGCAAACCTTTGGCATGCTAGGCTAGGTCATATTTCCTCAAGGAGGATGAACAAGCTAGTGGGAGAGGACATGTTTGAAATGTCTGATATTAACTCTCTACCTACTTGTGAGTCCTGCCTGAAAGGAAAAATGACTAAATCTCCTTTTAAGGGGAAACCAGAGCGTAGTCAAAATCTGTTGGATTTGATCCATACAGATGTTTGTGGTCCATTTAGAATTGGTACTAAATTTGGCCACACCTACTTCATTACCTTTACTGATGATTATTCTAGGTATGGGTATTTATATTTAATGAAATATAAGTCTGAAGCATTTGAAAAGTTCAAAGAATTCAAGGCTGAAGTAGAAAACAAGCTAGGTAAAAGTATTAAAGCACTTCGATCGGATCGAGGTGGAGAATACTTAAGTACCGAGTTTTTGGACTATCTGAAAGAGAATGGGATTCTCTCTCAATGGACTCCTCCTATGACATCTCAGTTGAATGGTGTATCGGAGTGTCGTAATCGAACTTTGTTGGACATGGTTCGATCCATGATGAGCTTCACTGAGCTTCCACCTTTGTTTTGGGGCTACGCGCTTGAAACAGCGGTGTTGTTGTTGAACAACGTCCACACCAAAGTAGTGGACAAAACACCATACGAGTTATGGAATGGCAAAGCTCCTAAGTATTCGTACTTGAGGATTTGGGGATGTCCTGCTTACGTGAAGCAGACAGTGGGAGATAAGTTGGATAGTCGATCCACCTTATGTTATTTTGTAGGGTATCCGAAGAATTCAATCGGATATTATTTCTATCATCCTGCTGAAACAAAGGTGTTTGTTTCAAGGAATGCCACCTTCTTGGAGAAGGAGTTCTTATTGGATTAGAAAGGCGAGATGATGGAACTCGAAGAAATTCGAGAAGAACCCGAAATACAAAATAATGATCCTACACCTCAGGAACCAATGATGGACACGCCTATACTTAGAAGATCCGAGAGGACTTCTAGACCTCCTATTCGATATGGTCTTTTTCTTGAAGGGGATCAAGATGAACCCGATGTTGGATGTGATCCAAGAAACTTCAAAGAAGCAATTTCTGATGCGGATTCAAATTTATGGCTTGAAGCTATGCAGTCAGAAATAGATTCGATGCATACAAACCAAGTTTGGTCTTTGTAGATCCTCCCGATGGAATTGTTCCAATAGGGTGTAAATGGATCTACAAGAGAAAGCTTGGGCCTGATGGTAAGGTATTGACCTACAAGGCACGATTGGTGGCGAAAGGTTATACTCAAAGACAAGGAGTTGACTATGATGAAACCTTTTCACCAGTTGCAATGTTCAAGTCCATAAGAATCCTTATTGCCATAGCTGCTTGGTATGACTATGAGATATGGAAAATGGATGTGAAGACTGCATTTCTTAATGGAAACATTAAGGAAGAGATCTATATGACGCAGCCTGAGGGATACACATCCATGGGAAGCGAGCATAAGGTATGCAAGCTTCAGAGATCAATTTATGGTCTCAAACAAGCATCAAGAAGTTGGAACCAGAAATTTGATAAAACAATAAAGGATTTTGGTTTCATCAAGAACCCGGAGGAACCATGCGTGTACAAGAAAGTAGTTAAGGATGCTGTGACATTCTTAGTACTTTATGTTGATGACATCCTACTCATTGGGAATGATGTAGGGATGTTGCAGTCAACAAAGATATGGTTATCAGGTAGATTCTCGATGAAGGATTTGGGTGAGGCATCCTATATTCTAGGGATACAGATCTATAGAGATAGATCTAAGAGAATGATAGGACTCACTCAATCAACTTACATCGAAACCATATTGAAAAGGTTTTCAATGGATGGGTCCAAGAGAGGACATCTACCTATGTGTCATGGAGTTTCTCTATCCAAGTCTATGTGTCCCAAGACTGATGAAGAGATAGAGAAAATGACACATGTACCATATGCGTCAGCCATAGGTAGTATCATGTATGGGATGATATCTACAATACCGGATGTAGCATTTGCTCTGAGTGTCACGAGCAGATATCAAGCTAATCCCGGTCAAATGCATTGGAAAGCCGTGAAGGACATTCTTAAGTACTTACGAAGGACTAAGAATATGTTCATGGTATATGGAGGAAGAGAACTAAAATTGGAAGGCTATACCGACTCTAGCTTCCAAAGTGATGTGGATGACTCGAAGTCAACCTCTAGATTTGTGTTCATTCTCAATGGCGGTGCTGTCTCTTGGAAGAGTTCCAAGCAGGACACCACAGCGGATTCCACCACTGAGGCAGAATACATTGCAGCATCAGCTGCTGCTAAAGAGGCCGTTTGGATGAGGAATTTCGTCCAAGATTTGGGCGTTATTTCTGAAGTTGTTGGTCCAGTCCCGGTGTACTGTGACAACACGGGTGCCGTTGCTCAGGCAAAGGAACCAAGGTCTCATCAAAGATCCAAACACGTACTGAGGAAATACCACATCATCCGGGAGATCGTGGAAAGAGGAGACATCACTGTCGATAGAGTGGCCTCTGTAGACAATATCGCTGATCCACTTACTAAGCCCTTGCCAGGACCATTATTTGACAAACATCGCGAAGCAATGGGTCTACGTAGTATGACTAGTTGGCTTTAGGGCAAGTGGGAGATTGAAAGAGTGGGTGCCCGGTGAGCCAACTTGTGGCTAAGGGCTTTGATGACTCTTTGTATAAACAATCTTTTGTTTAATATAATTTACACTTTTATATGGCGTTTACTTTATCTTTTATCATATTATTATGTTGTGACATACTATAAGATGTTTAGATGAAGACCTTGAATATACTATAGTGTATGTAAGATGTGGTAGCACATGGGGATGGCTATCATGAAACACATCTTATAGTCACTGTATATTCTAAACAGTTCCTAGTCGATTGAGCCGTCCGTTAATAAGGATAAGGATCGCTCGAGATTGAGACTAGCATTTGCGATGCCGAGTACCACGTTTCATTGGTATGGAACATAGAGATGTTCAAAGCATGCAAATGGATATTCATACGATGAATGATCGACTACCCTATCCGGACTTTCCAAGTGGTTATCACTTATCGAGTGGATAAAGTCCGCGGTTTTGGTTGTACACCATTAGTCCTTACTACTTGAAACATCATTGAGACTCTATATGCTAGTACTGTACTTTGACTCGTTTACCGACTCTATTGGGGTCATCAGGTGTCTGGATTGGGTACAGTTACAACACATATAGGAGTCGATGCTTTGTTGTCAAGATTCACCACATACTTGCGAGTGTGGATATCCTATGCAATCTGAGGAGATTTTAGTATGACGAATCTCTGGCCAGAGTACATGATGTGTTTTAAGAAATGGTTTCTTAGTAGCACATGCGATGTCACTATTTGATCTTCAAGATGTATTGCATAGTTATCGAATCTCGAACGACTCTCGATTTACCAATGGTTGTTGATTCGATCGGGATATATGGATGAAGGGACCGTACTGTATGCTAACCAAAATCTATTGGTTCTTGCAGGCACTATCAGTGATACCTAGGGAATCATGGGGCGATGTTGCTAGGCGCTCTTACCATGATTCGATGGGCAAGTCGGAAATTGTTGTTCCGAGTCACAAGGAGTTGTGAGCCCACGGCTAGCTGTATCCCTGAACCATTGAGGGTCACACAGAGTAATGTATTTTTAATCCCCGTTGAGATAGTTAAATTTAAAGAGTTAAATTTAATGAACAAAGAAGTGGGACTTCTTATTTAAGAGTAGAGGAGTAAGATTTCCTAAAATGACATAGAGATGGGCATTTTTGGAAACCACTGAATTCGGATTCAGAAAATTTATCTTGACTTTAAAAGGTGCAGAAATGGTTTCTGTGCACATTGGTGAAATCGGTTTATCAATCAGAGTCATGATGAATTTTATATTAATTTCTGAACATGCGGGCTTTGCTTGTCAGGCTTGAACTTATGACTAATGGGCCCTAAGCTGTTAGCAGCCCACATTATAAATAAGTTATTGCAATACAGAAATTACACAACAGAGGCTCACAATTTTCGAAAACCCTAGTTTTTCTCTCTAAAGTGGCCGCCCCCTTCCCTCTCTGCTCGGGAAAATACAGCCTGTGAATTTTGAATTTTCAGTCTGGTTTAACGGATCAAATTCGTTAATTCTCTTCGTAGAAACTTCTGATAGATTTTCTAGTGCAATCTATCAGAGGGATTAAATCTCTGTTCGTGAACCTGATTGAAGAACAGTTCGTCCATCAGTTCCTGGGATATACAACAAGAGCAGAGTAATCTGTTGGTGTCCATAATCTCGTTTCGAGATTGGAGGTAAAAATTTAATTGTGATTTAATTTTTACACGCACAATTTAATCGTAAAGTTTTGATACCCATTATGGAATCGTTCCATATAAAATTTTTAAACTTCCGCTGCACCGGGTATCAATTCTGATTGATCTGATCACGGTTTTCCAACACCCGATCGTTGCGTCCGATGTCCCATCAAGTGCGTAAGAAATGACGTCATCTTGCTGATGTCACGGATGACATCAGCTGCCAGAACGTTGCTTCTAATCCATGAACGTTGCTTCCGTTCCTGGTCACCCTTCGGGCCATTTCCGATCATTCTGAATCCATTTCTGAAGTCCGTTAATCCAACAGAAACATACTTAATCACAGATTAATAATTCAAAACATGATCACATGATTAATATACTCATTAATCATTAATTATGGATACGTGTCACTACATCTCGACAGTTGCTCGAGTGCAGAAGTTGTCTAAATTTGAAAGTTTGATGCAAACACCAAACATGTCAATGGTGGAATACTCATCCAAGTTCCATGCCTTGGGAACATATTCTCCAACTATCATGTCGGATGAAGCATTGAAGATACATCGGTTCAAGAAGGATTTAATAGTCGAATCCAATTTGCTCTTGCTGTTATTGAACCCAAGATCCTTGATGAATTGATGGGAGCTGTTATCAGGGCTTAGAATGACATAAAGAGGTGTGAGGGTGAGAAACTGAAGCGTCCCATTCCTAGTTCGCAACCTCCACAGGTCCATTAGTTCAAAAAGCCCAATTATTCAAGTTACCGAACAACCAGCAGCCAAACCAAGACAACTCAGTCCTCACAGCTGAACAAGGACAGACCAAATTGTCCAACTTGTGTATTCAGTCACTCGGGTAAATTCCGCAAAGGCACTGGAGCCTGTTTCCGTTGTGGAATGCTGGATCACCGTATTGCTCAGTGCCATCTTCTTTATCCAAGAAGTGTTCCAACAACGGGCACAACCCCAAACAAGCCAAAGGATAATAAGCCAAATGCACGAGTCTATGCTTTGACTCAAGAGGAGGCTAAAAACTCCAATGATGTTGTAGAAGATAACATTTTAATCAATAAGATGACTACTTATGTGCTATTTGATTGTGGTGCAACATATTCGTTTATGACTAAAAGATATGCTAAGAAGTTAGGAGTTAAACCTGATAACTTAGATGAACCATATACTGTAGAAACTCCTTTAAACCGAACTTTAGAGACCCGCACTCTATATTGAGATGTCAACATTGTTATTGAAACTCAAGAGTTTAAGACAGAACTAATCCAACTTAACATGGTGGAATTCGATGCAATTCTTGGAATGGATTGACTGGCCAAGAACCATGCCATAGGCAACTATCATAGCAAGACAGTAACGTTCAAAGATCCAATCCAAAAGAAACTCTTATTTTATGGCAAGATAAAGGAGCGTAAGACACTTTTCTCTACTTCTCAAACATGGAAAGATTTAATAGGAGGAGAAGAAGTTTACCTTGCAATGATCAGTGAGGTTAAGAATGAAGCCAAATCTAGATTGGAAGACATTTCAGTGGTTCGAGAATTCTCATATGTGTTTTCGGACGAGTTATGTAGTGACCAAACCCAGGTCCACTACCTAATCAGAGTTAGAGCATAATTAAGCATGCATTTAAAATAAATCGTTGCGGAAGACTTAAATAAAAGCAGACCCGCATAATACAACCTGTTAAATAAAACCAATATACAACCCATTCGAATAATCCTAAGGGCAAAATAAAACCTAAAGCTAATTGTGCTTTCTTCAAGGGTCATTGGCCTCTCCAAGCTCCTGGTGCTCAATCATGCACCTATACCTGCCCCATCGAATGGAGTGTCCAGACATACAAAAAATATTGGACGTGAGCAACTACGCTAAATACGGAAGCAATGATATATAAAATATATGTAGAACACAAGTGTATTTAAAACCAAGGTAAAACAGTATACTCGAGGCTCCAAGAATATGCAGGGCTGTGCCGGATAGCTAATCCGTGGTGCCACTCCCATATTCTCCTACCGACTATAGCGTCTACTCCACCGTCGTGGTCGCTCCTAGTGATAGCAAAACCAGGGGCTGAGTCTCCTCAATCCTGAACCGAATCCAAAATAGGACACTTGGTTCATATGGAAACTGTCAATCCCTGCCTCGAGTCCATGATGAGTTACAAGCTCCCTATGGAAACTCTCAATGATTCATATCGTACTAGATGCAGTCTACCGTAAAAACATGCATGTGATAAAGCCATAAAACATATAAAACAAGTAGCACATACTCATGCATCACATATAATATATATCATGCTGGTCATCTCAGTCAGTACTTACGTACCTTATTACATGAAGTTCCTAGTAGTCCCACTTTAGGTTCCAAACCTGTCATCAACTCTACAATGCAAATATCCATGCATCATTCATTAAGTTCTAAAATCCTTAACTAAGTTATTTCATACTCCTAAATATTTTTAGGAAGCCAAAGCTATACCTGCGTCCGTTGTCAGCCCACTAATAGAGACTCCCTCCAAAACTTAGGCACAGCTCCGCTATGACGTTGGGATCGCTCCGCTACTTCCCTAGATCTAAGTTAGAAGGCTAAGAAAAGAGAGAGAACAGAGGAGAGGAGCGAGTTGAAATGAGGCCTCAGATCCCATATTTATAGACGCAAAATGGAATGTTCGTTCTCCCATCGTTGCATCTGTTCCACGATCGTTGATTCCGATTGTCCCATCACGTTCGTAAGAAATGACGTCATCTTGCTGACGTCACAGATGACATCAGCTGACCAGAACGTTGCGTCCGATTCACGAACGTTGCTTTCGTTCTTGGTCACCCTTCGGGCCATTTCCGATAATTCTGAGTCCATTTATGAAATCCGTTAATTCATCTGATATTTCCTTAATCATGTTTTACTTAATCTAAACATGATCACATGATTAATTACACATTAATCACTAATTACGGATACAGGTCACTACAAGTTACTTGGTGAAACCCTGGATTGAGAAATTGAATTAGAGTTCAACTTGACACCCGAGGAAGCACATATTTCGAAGGTACTATTAGGATCCAATATGTGTGTAGAGGGGTTCAATACTCAAAATATTTCAAAATATTTTTCACAACTTTTCGCGAGCAGCCTTACTAATGTTAGTTATCAAGACTATTTTCTTTATTCTCAAAAGAAGTTTTGACTACTAGAATAGTACGGATAAATAGCCCAAGTGCCTTTGTGATATATATATATATATATATATATATATATATATAAGATGAAAATAACTTATGTAGATGAAGTAAATGAGACATGCTATTATCAAAGTTCGAAGCGAACTGCTTCTACGTCTCTCCTTCTTCCACTTAGGAAGGAATTACTAGAAGACTTTGGTTTATATACTTCTTTGTATACAACCCACTTAAATCGTAGGACTTATCTTTTTCCTAGATTGAAACTCCTGGTACACCACACAAAATAAGACACAAAGTCTTAATAGTAACGAATGAAACAAATTGGGGTTTGAATGAATCCGTAGATTCAATCTGTTGAGCTACTCTTTTTCAACACTTCTTGAATGAGCAGTTGAGAGTTGTCTTGATTCCATTGATGATCTTATTAGATGATTTGATGAATAGATTGTATATGTGGGTTTGGTGAGCAAATGAGATGTGTAAATTCAAAGTGATCGGAGTGATAACTTTCTTATGTTCTTTATTTTGTATTTCTTCACTAACTCTTTTCTGAAGCTTTCTATCTAAATATATATAGTCATATTTTGCAACGTTATTCTTGATGACTTAAATTCGTTCTCTGAAATGTCTTGTTATAGTTTCGAGAGTCTTAATATATGTCTTCATAATTGTGACACGAGATCCAAGAAGGGTGAGAATTAATCCTTGTGGTTATTTAATATGGACAATAAATTCTATCTTGGAAAAGTTCAAATATAACGAAGAGTCTTTTTGAGCATACGAAAAGCCTTTAAGCTTTGAGCACTTCAAATAGTCATTTGAGCAGTTCAGGCAGTTCGAATATTCTTTTGAGCAGTTCAAGTAGTTCAAAGATTCTGTTGAGCAGTTCAAGATTTTTTACCTGTTTTACAAAATTTGGAAGTTCAATTTGTAATCATCAAAACTAAGGATCTAACAATTTCCCTTTTTTTGGTGATGACAAAACCTGTGAACCCTTTCTAATAAATTAGGAGATAAAATAGTGTAAAAATAAATAATAACATATGAAAGTAGTTTTAAAAAAGTTATACAAGTTATCAAGAAGTTTATAACATTAAGCAGTTTTTATCAAAATAACTACTTTCAAAACCATGAAGCACCACTTCTTCCAGAGCTACTTCCAGCTTTCTTCTTATCTCCTTTATTTTCTTCGTCCATGTTTTTTGATTCATTCTCTTCCCCTTTTTTGACATCACCCTTCTGTAAAATAAAGTATAATTTCATGCAGCTGAGCACCAAAATTTTCTTCCATTTGATTTATTCTAGCCTCAATTCTTTTATCTAATTGATGAATTTGAAAGGATAATCAACAGCAATGACAACTGTTTGATTTGCAACTGTGTCAATGTTAGCTTTACTGTCAATTGCCATTGAAACCAATTTGGTCAAGTCTCTTAGAATTGTTCGACGAAAATTCTCCATGGCATAAGAATCAGAAGCATTTCTTGTGTCTGTATCTAAGACTAAAAGTCGTATGGTCTCCAATTGAGAGTATACTTCGTGATTTGAAATTGAGATATCTTCAGGTGGAGAGTAATATTATGTAAAAAATACAGTGAGAAAGTAATTGTTTTCCTGTTAATGGAGGTACCTGATCCCATTGTTTAGCTGATTCAAGATTTTCTCATTGGTGAGGAGAAGATAACAACTCTTTTCCTGTAGTAACACAATATCATTTTACAAGATTAAATGGTTAAAAAAATTAAGTGATTTTAATTTGATTAATCGGATCAAGAATTTGACACCAGGACGTCAAAAATGGTCAAAAGGGTCGAAGTGGACTTGGACAAGTTCGGAAGGTCCGAACGAGATCGAAAGATCCGAAGTGATCGGATCAAGCGGTGGTGTTCAGAAGCTAGATCGGAACGTCCGATCATGTCGTTTACTTTTGAACACATAGATGCATGCATGAGATCAGAATGTCCGAAGTGTAGATCGGAGCTTCCGATCATCGCCGTTTGAGACGTGGACACCATGCAGAGATCGGAATGTCCGATCAAGAGTTCAGAACGTCCGATCTCCGCTTATAAATAGGGCACCCGGGAGCCAATTTTCTTTGAAAATTCACAACTTTTCCATCTTGTTCTTGAGTAGATTAGGGACTTCCATCCTTTCTATGTCGAGGTACGGGCCTTGGCGAGGCATCTCCGGAGTTGTAGTAGAGTTGTGCCCAAGTTTTGGGAAAATCTACAACAACGGGCTAACGATGGACGAATGTATAATATGATTTTATATAAATATTTTGGGAGTATCTTTTAGCATAGTTAAGACTTTTAGATGATGATTAGTGATATAGTAATCTTTTGATTATAGGCTAGGAGAGTAGAGCTGGTGTATCTTGCCTGATAGTATTGAGGTAAGAAAGTACTTTTTGAGATATCTTGAGTCAGTATGCATGTATTATGTGTTGCATTGTTATATGGCATGATTTTATATGCATATATTATGTCACGATATTATCCTTTATTCATTATAATATTGACATTTTATCCTTGAGGGATTAAAACCTCATTCGTGGACCTGATTGAAGGAGTTCATCGGTTCCAGGGAGAGACAACAAGAGCAGATTAATTCTGTTGGTGTCCAATAATCTCGCTTCGAGATTGAAGGTAAAATTTAATTAATTGTTATTTGAATTTTACACACACAATATAATTTAATCGTTGAATGGTTGATACCCACACCATGGAATTGTTCCATGATAAAAATTTTAAACTTCCGCTGCACCGGGTATCAATCGTGATTGATCTGACCGCCAGTTATTTCCAACAGTGGTATCAGAGCCAGGTTGCTCAGATCAAACGATTAAATTAATCGATTGTACAAAATTTTTGAATCTCGGTTTTTTGAAAACAAAATAAATATTTTTAAATAAAAAAAAAAAATTTTCGGGGCAAAACCCGGGCAGCGATTGGATCGCTGCCCGGTGGGGCAGCAATCGTTGCTGCCCACGGCGGCGCATGGCGCCGCCCAGGGGCGGCGCTCAGCGCCGCCAGGGCAGCGCTCGGCGCTGCCCAGCGCAGCGCAGGGCAGCGCTCTGCGCTGCCCAGGGGCGGCGCACGGCGCCGCCCAGGGCAGCAACTGTTGCTGCCCTAAGGGGGCAGCCGGGCTGCCCCCGGCCCGCGCCCCGGGTGCGGGCCGGCCCGGGAGTGTCCCGGGCGGCCCGCGGGAAAAATTAAATTTTTTTATTTTTATTTAAAATTAATTTTAATGTGTTAAAATTTTATTTTTGGTCCGGTCAAAAATTGTTTTTGATTGGTTCACGAGATTTCGGATCGAATTGTTCGAGTCCGTAAATTTTAAAATTGATTTTTGGATAAATTTGAATTTTTGGAAAATTTTAATATTTTATCCTTAAATTGAATTTTGAAATCAATTATTTTTGGTACAATTGATGATAAGATATGATCTTATGATATATTAAGTAAAATATGATTTTATCCGTAAAATTGGATTTTATAGATAAAATATGATTTTATTTGATAAAGAGATAAAATATGATTTTATATGTAAAATAAGATTTTATATATAAAATATGATTTTATCTTGTTTAAATTTGAAATGCCACTGCATGTTATCCAATAAATTAATTTTGAATTAAATGTTATTGGATAAGGATGATCGATTGCCATGACCAATTTTGTAGGTGTATGTTAGGAATTTACATTTTGTTTTTATTGTTGTTGGTTTTATTAATGGGCCTGGTTTATGGCCCAGTATGAATGTCATATGTAATAAAAGTGGGCTTGGTTTATGGCCCGTTCCCACCCCTAAAAATGTATCCCCTACTTGTCATTGTTATTTATTGTAAATACATTAGATTTAGTGGAAGATCAAGATTTGAAGATGGTGGGCCCAGCAGACAATAAAGACCGAAGAAATGTAAATTGGAAGCTAATGTAATAGGATTGCATTGCATACTGCATATTACCTAGGATTGGACTAAGACCCGTGATTGGCAACCACGGGTCAATTAGAAATGGAATCGATCATCCTATATAATATATGATATTATGATTGTATGCATGTTTAGACATAATTGCGTGAATCCGGCAAGCATGCAATAAATTGAATATGATGAGACAAATATTTTATAATTAAAAATCCCTCATTTTAAATATGATTTAAAATTGATATCAAGATAAATAAAGGAAATTTAAATTTGTTTAAATGTTCCTACCTTCCATCAACGGTCAATGTATGTGATGCTACCCGCGGATACGGTCCGGCTCATATTATTGGGGGGGCCCGTCCGTCGGAAAGCTGTACATTGGATCGACAAATGTTGTAAGTTGGGTGGAACTCCCATGGGATCGGCTCATATTATTGGGGGATCCACATGGCGACCGTCCATCACAACTTAATATTGATGGGTCATCTTGACATGTCACTTTAAACGGCGTCATATTATTGGACCCTTATTGGACATGAGGTAAATACATGGGGGTTGCTTTGGAAGCAATTGGGCTCTACCTTTTGAGAATTATGGTTGGCTGATATTATTCGGGACCATAAGTTTGTCAATTGGACTCCATGTTCTCACTAAGGAAAAAGTTTCCCGTTTTCACTAGAGGGTAGTGAAATCGTTAAAATAGTGGGAGTGAGATTCATAAAATTAAATTCGCCTATTTTATGTCATAGTAAATTGTTAAACAATCATTGATATATGTCTGTTTTTCTTTTCAGTATTTCATACGATGAATTCGCGTAATCCTTTATTCTCGATCCTCGAACAAAACAAGTTGACTGGCGCCAACTATACGGAATGGTTCCGGAAGTTGAAGATTGTCTTGACTTCGGAGAAAATGCTCTACGTGTTAGATAAAGCACCTCCGAAGGAAGCACCAGCTGATGTAAGTCCGGAGGAATTGGCCAAACTTGATGCATGGTGGGACCATGACATCAAGACCAAATGCTATATGCAAGCCTCGATGTCTGATGAACTCCAGAGGCGATTTGAGGACACGGTGAATGCTGCTGACATTCACGCGCAACTCAAGGAACTTTTTGGGGCTCAGTCGAGGGCTGAAAGGTTCGCTACTGTTAAGGAGTTAATGACGTGCCGCATGCGTGAAGGGACTTCGGTCCGAGATCATGGGGTACGAGTGATTTGGCTCATACAGAAGTTAGCGACCCTAGATTTGGTGTTGGAGCATGAACTCAATGTGGATTTACTGCTTCTGTCTCTTCCTTCTTCGTTTGACGGATTTGTGGTAAATTTTAATATGAACAAGATAGAGGACACCCTTGAAGAGATGGTCAATATGCTCGTTACATATGAATCCACACTAAAGAAGGATAAGCCAGCTTTCTTGGTGGGCTCCTCATCTTCTGCTAAGAAGGGGCCAAGTATGAAGGGCAAGAAACGTTCTGCCCCACCCAAGAAAGTCGAGCCCGAGAAGAAGCACAAGACAAAGGCTTCAAACATTGGTAAATCCAAGGATGTTTGTCATTACTGTAAGAAGCCGGGTCATTGGAAGCGCAACTGCAAGGAATATCTAGAGCAGTTGGGAACTGCAAAGGGTATGTTCTATATTGAAATAAACATTTCGCTTAATACAACTTCTTGGGTATTGGATACCGGATGTGGATCTCACATTTGCAATGATTTGCAGGTGATGACAAGAAGTCGCAGGCTTAGAATGGGTGAGACCCAGCTGAGGCTCGGGAATGGTTCCAGAGTTGAAGCTACGGCCATTGGAGATGTTTGTTTAATTTTGCAGAACGGTTTTAAGTTATTATTAAGAGATGTTTTATTTGTTCCAGATTTAATTAAAAACATTATTTCTATTTCTATGCTTGATAGAGATGGTTATTCTTGCAATTTTGTGAATGGGATTTGCAATATTTACAAGAATGAATGTTTGATTGAAAATGGACAACTAGAAAACGATCTATACAACTTAAAACTAAAAGACGTTCCAATAAATTATGTTGATAAACCGGCGACAACAAACAAAAGGAAAATCGATAGTCAAAACCCGGCAAACCTTTGGCACGCTAGACTAGGTCATATTTCCTCAAGGAGGATGAACAAGCTAGTGGGAGAGGGCATGTTTGATATGTCTGATATTAACTCTCTACCTACTTGTGAATCCTGCCTAAAAGGAAAAATGACTAAATCTCCTTTTAAGGGGAAACCTGAGCGGAGTCAAAATCTGTTGGATTTGATCCATACAGATGTTCGTGGACCATTTAGAGTAGGGACTCAACATGGCCACACCTACTTCATTACCTTTACTGATGATTATTCAAGGTATGGGTATTTATATTTAATGAAATATAAGTCTGAAGCATTTGAAAAGTTCAAAGAATTCAAGGCTGAAGTAGAAAATAAGCTAGGTAAAAGTATTAAAGCACTTCGATCGGATCGAGGTGGAGAATACTTGAGTACCGAGTTTTTGGACTATCTAAAAGAGAATGGGATTCTCTCTCAGTGGACTCCTCCTATGACACCACAGCTGAATGGTGTATCGGAGCGTCGTAATCGAACTTTGTTGGACATGGTTCGATCCATGATGAGCTTCACTGAGCTTCCACCTTCGTTTTGGGGCTATGCGCTTGAAACGGCGGTATTGTTGTTGAACAACGTCCACACTAAAGTAGTGGACAAGACACCATACGAGTTATGGAATGGCAAAGCTCCTAAGTATTCGTACTTGAGGATTTGGGGATGTCCTGCTTACGTGAAGCGGACAGTGGGAGATAAGTTGGATAGTCGATCCAGCTTATGTTATTTTGTGGGGTATCCGAAGAATTCAATCGGATATTATTTCTATTATCCTGCTGAAGCAAAGGTGTTTGTTTCAAGGAATGCCACCTTCTTGGAGAAGGAGTTCTTATTGGATAAGAAAGGCGAGATGATGGAACTCGAAGAAGTTCGAGAAGAACCCGAAATACAAAATAACGATCCTACACCTCAGGAACCATTGCAGGACACGCCTGAACCTAGAAGATCCGAGAGGACTTCTAGACCTCCTATTCGATATGGTCTTCTTCTTGAAGGGGATCAAGATGAACCCGACATTGGATGTGATCCAAGAAACTTCAAGGAAGCAATTTCTGATGCGGATTCAAATTTATGGCTTGAAGCTATGCAGTCTGAATTGGATTCAATGCATACAAACCAAGTTTGGTCTTTAGTAGATCCTCCTGATGGAATTGTTCCAATAGGATGTAAATGGATCTACAAGAGAAAGCTTGGGCCTGATGGTAAGGTATTGACCTACAAGGCGCGATTGGTGGCAAAAGGTTATACTCAAAGGCAAGGAGTTGACTATGATGAAACCTTTTCACCAGTTGCAATGTTCAAGTCCATAAGAATCCTAATTGCCATAGCTGCATGGTATGACTATGAGATATGGCAAATGGATGTGAAGACTGCTTTTCTTAATGGAGACATTAAGGAAGAAATCTATATGAAGCAGCCAGAGGGGTTCACATCCATGGGAAGCGAGCATAAGGTATGCAAGCTTCAGAGATCAATTTATGGTCTAAAACAAGCATCAAGAAGTTGGAACCAGAAATTTGATGAAACAATAAAAGATTTTGGTTTCATCAAGAACCCGGAGGAACCATGCGTGTACAAGAAAGTAGTTAAGGATGCTATGACATTCTTAGTACTTTATGTTGATGACATCCTACTCATTGGGAATGATGTAGGGATGTTGCAGTCAACAAAGATATGGTTATCAGGTAGATTCTCGATGAAGGATTTGGGTGAGGCATCCTACATTCTAGGGATACAGATCTATAGAGATAGATCTAATAGAATGATAGGACTCACTCAATCAACCTACATCGACACCATATTGAAACGGTTTTCAATGGATGGGTCCAAGAGAGGACATCTACCCATGTGTCATGGAGTTTCTCTATCCAAGTCTATGTGTCCCAAGACTGATGCAGAGATAGAGAATATGACACATGTACCATATGCGTCAGCTATAGGTAGTATCATGTATGGGATGATATCTACCAGACCGAATGTAGCATTTGCTCTGAGTGTCACGAGCCGATATCAGGGTAATCCTGGTCAAATGCATTGGAAAGCCGTGAAGGACATTCTTAAGTACTTACGAAGGACTAAGAATATGTTCATGGTTTATGGAGGACGAGAACTCAAATTGGAAGGCTATACCGACTCTAGCTTCCAAAGTGACGTGGATGACTCGAAGTCAACCTCTGGATTTGTGTTCATGCTCAATGGCGGTGCTGTCTCTTGGAAGAGTTCCAAGCAGGACACCACAGCGGATTCCACCACTGAGGCTGAATACATTGCAGCATCAGCTGCTGCTAAAGAGGCCGTTTGGATGAGGAATTTCGTCCAAGAGTTGGGCGTCATTCCTGAATTTGTTGGTCCAGTCCCGGTGTACTGCGACAACACGGGTGCCGTTGCTCAAGCAAAGGAACCAAGGTCTCATCAAAGATCCAAACACGTACTGAGGAAATACCACATCATCCGGGAGATTGTGGAAAGAGGAGACATCACTGTCGAACGAGTGGCCTCTGCAGACAATATCGCTGATCCGCTTACTAAGCCCTTGCCAGGACCATTGTTTGACAAACATCGCGAAGCAATGGGTCTACGTAGTATGACTAGTTGGCTATAGGGCAAGTGGGAGATTGAAAGAGTGGGTGCCCAGTGAGCCAACTTGTGGCTATGGGTTTTGATGACTCTTTGTATAAACAATCTTTTGTTTAATATTATTTACACTTTTATTAATGGCAATGACTTTATATTACTTCATATTGTTATATTGTGATATACTATTGTTGTTTTGATAAAGACCTTGAATATACTATAGTGTATGTAAGATGTGGTAGAACATGGGGATGTCTATCATGAAATACATCTTATAGTCACTGTATGTTCTAAACTGTTCCTAGTCAATTGAGCCGTCCGATAATAAGGATAAGGATCGCTCGAGTTTGAGACTAGCATTTGCAATGCGGAGTACCACGTTTCATTGGTAGGGAACATGGAGATGTTCGAAGCATGCAAATGGATATTCATAGGATGAATAATCGAACTACCCTATCCGGACTTTCCAAGTGGTTATCACTTATCGAGTGGATGAAGTCCGCGGTTTTGGTTGTACACCATTAGTCCTTACTACTTGAAACATCATGGAGACTCTATATGCTAGTACTGTGCTTTGACTCGTTTACCGACTCTGAGGGGGTCATCAGGTGTCGAGATTGGGTACAGTTACAACACATATAGGAGTCGATGCATTGTTGTCAAGGATTCACCACATACTTGCGAGTGTGGATATCCTATGCGATCTGAGGAGATATTAGTGTGACGAATCTCTGGTCAGAGTACTTGATGTGATTTAAGAAATGGTTTCTTAGTAGCACATGCGATGTCACTAATTTGATCTTCAAGATGTATTGCATAGTTATCGAATCTTGAGCGACTCTCGATATACCAATGGTTGTTGATTCGATCGGGATATATGGATGAAGGGACCGTACTGTACGCTAACCAAAATCTACTGGTTCTTGTAGGCACTATCAGTGATACCTAGGGAATCATGGGGCGATGTTGCTAGGAGCTTTACCATGATTCGTTGGGCAAGTCGGAAAGTGTTGTTCCGAGTCACAAGGAGTTGTGAGCCCACGGCTAGCTGTATCCCTGAACCATTGAGGGTCACACAGTGTAATGGAGTTTTAATCCCCGTTGAGATAGTTAAATTTAAAGAGTTAAATTTAATGAACAAAGAAGTTGGACTTCTTAAATAAGAGTAAGGGAGTAGGATTTCCTAAAATGACATAGGGATGGACATTTTTGGAAACCACTGAATTCGGATTCAGGAAAATTTATCTTGACTTTAAAATGTGCAGAAATGGTTTCTGTGCACATTGGTGAAATCGGTTCATCAATCGGAGTCACGATGAATTTTATATTAATTTCTGAACGTGCGGGCTTTGCTTGTCGGGCCTCAACTTATGACTAATGGGCCCTAAGGTGTTAGTGGCCTGCATTATAAATAAGTTATTTCAGTACAGAAATTAGACACAACAGGTCATTATTGAGAGACAGGATTTTCGAAAATAATCCCTAGCCTCCTCTCAAGTTTTCGGCCGCCCCTCCCTCACTCTGTCAGAGAATTTCCGGTCTGTGATTTTTAATTGCAGTCAGGAATAACGAATCAGATTCGTTTAATCTCTTCGCAGAAAACTTCTGATATATTTTCTAGTGCAATCTATCAGAGGGATTAAAACCTCATTCGTGGACCTGATTGAAGGAGTTCATCGGTTCCAGGGAGAGACAACAAGAGCAGATTAATTCTGTTGGTGTCCAATAATCTCGCTTCGAGATTGAAGGTAAAATTTAATTAATTGTTATTTGAATTTTACACACACAATATAATTTAATCGTTGAATGGTTGATACCCACACCATGGAATTGTTCCATGATAAAAATTTTAAACTTCCGCTGCACCGGGTATCAATCGTGATTGATCTGACCGCCAGTTATTTCCAACAGTTAATTCCTTTTGAAGAAGTAAGAGAGGAATTGCAAAAACTAAAAAGTGAGAATAGCAAGAACAATGTCTTGGATTCATATTGGAGCAATCCAAATAATGATCAAGGCAACTTTTAAAGAAGGAATAGATTCACCCATAGATATCGTAATATGTGATAAAAGAATGGGGAATATCCAAGATGCTGTTCTGGGTACGATCTCAGGAAATCTATGTGCAGGAAAAATTGTAGGAGTTATTTATCCAAGAATAGCCTACAATTTAGCTGACAGAGACTTTAGTCGAGCCTTGACGTTGCATCAAAACTTCAAGGAAAAAAGATTAATGAAGGAAGGTAATAGACCATATTCTATTACTTATCAAATTTCATATGCTCTTTCTAATACGCACCATTCTGAATTATTTATTAGAAATGAGTTTATTGAAATTCCAGAAATCTTTGGAAAAGTTGCTCAAGAAATATACCCGAAAAGAATCGAGTTTCCTTTAATTCAGGAAATAGACATTCAAATACAAGATAAACCGGTTCTATACAGAGATCTAAAAATAGAACCCCGAAGTTTATCTTTCCAAGTTGACCGAATGACAAGTCGAAGGTGGGAAAAATCTCCTATTCAGGAAATTCCACCAGAAGAAAATGAGTTTTTAATAATAGGAAAACTTAGATCTCCAGAATGATGGAAAGAAGTCAAAATAGTATTCGAAATTAAAAATCACAGGAACCAATTTCCTTGTAACTCGATTTACTATTTAGAGCATCAGGTAACAAGAACTTACCAAGGATTAATAAATATTGGAGAATTGGAAGTTCAAATCTGTGGAATTCCAGGAAAAGAAGTGGATCAGCTCATTCTTGGCCTAGAGTTTCTGGAGGACCATAAACCATGGAAACGCCTTGAAAAAGGAATAGAGTTTATGGCAAAAGAAAAGACTTGGAGGATTCAATAAGAATTCTACGAGATGAAAAACCAAGAGAATTGGATAAGGAACAATCCCTTAATCAGATTCGATAACTCTGTTTACAAATAGAGGAAGAAGAAATTGTTGAAATTAGTATGTCATGAACATGATTTACTAAACGCATTGAAGAAGTAGAAATGAGTAACCATACTCTACCTTCTGAGGCCTTAGGAAAACTAAAGGCAAATAGTCTTAATCAGATTACTGAGTTACAACACAGTCTATTAAAAATGGCGGGGCCATTTAGTAATCCCTTTAAAAAATGACAAAAAGTCCTTTCTCCATGTATATTCCAATAGGGATGTTGTATGAACAATATAAGGCTGAATATTTTGCAGCTTATATTGACTCGAGAGCAGGAATTTGTATAGCAAAAAGAGGAATTTTTCCTGAAGAATGTGAAGAAGAATTGCCAAAAATTGCTGGACGAGATTTCTCTCGAAGAATTTTAATTCTTTGCAAAGAAATAAAACAAGCAGAGATCCTTATAGGAAGAGCAGGTCAAACACCTTGGTACAAGGTAAAGACACCACCAATCTATTTCCATGATACAGGAGCTGATATCTTGTTAGGAAATAACTTCTTAAAAATGTTTAAGAAGTAAACACAAGACAATGAGTCAAGAGAATTATGTTCACTACAATTTGTGATCATAAAATTATCGTTCAACGACTCAAGGTTGCTTTTTATCGACAAATACCGATAATATTTCGCAGCCAGCGTGGTGATAAAGGACAACTTTTTCACCCAAAAATGAAAGATCCAAGAAGGTTTGGAGAAACCATGTTGAAAATAACAACAGAACGAGAACTCCAAACAAAGGATATGGAGCTTCTCAAAGTAACTCTAAATCACAGAGATATAGAGTTAAAAAATTAAGTATCCCTTGAAGATGTCAAAAAGAGGCTCAAAGAAAGTTACAACGAGCATCCTTTGGCATGGTGGGATAGAAATCAACTCAAAGCTAGTCTTACTCTAAAGGAAGGCAAAGAGTATGAATTCGTCAGATATAAGCCTATCCCAATGAACATAACAGATCAAAGGGATATGAGAATGATTATCAAGGAACATTTGGACCTTGGTCTAATCAAAGAAGGAGTTTCACCCTATAGCAGCCCAGGTTTTCTGGTCAGAAATCATGGTGAAATAAAAAGAGGAAAACCCAGGTTAGTTATTAACTACCAAGGTATTAATAAAATCCTGGAATTTGATGGGTACTTCATACCCAGTAGAGAACATCTAATTAGCTGTGTACGAAATGCTAGAGTGTTCTCAAAATTTGATTGTAAGTCTGGGTTTTACCAGATTCGAATGGAAGAATGCAGTAAGAAATTCACAGCCTTCTCTACACCACAAGGACATTATATCTGGGAAGTTATGCCTATGGAATTGGCTAATGCACCCCAAATATTTCAAAGAAAGATGGATAATATTTTTAAAGATTATTTCAACTTCATGTTTGTTTATATTGATGATATTCTTATAGCATCAAAAAACATAGATGAACATATTAAACATTTAGAGATTTTCTCTAAAATTTGTACACAAGAAGGACTGGTTTTATCTGAAAAGAAAGCAGTCATAGCAACAAGGAAAATTGAATTCCTTGGAATTGAGATTGATGAAACTGGAATAATTCTACAACCTCATATTGTGGAAAAGGTAAAGAATTTTCCAGATAAACTTAAAGATGTAAAACAACTCCAAAGTTTTCTAGGAGTAGTTAATTTTGCAGGGATGTTCATAAACAATCTGGCAATGTATAGAAAGGTGTTTATTCCTTTGTTAAAAAAGGATGCAAGGTTTATATGGACCGATGAACATACTAAAGGGGCGAACCAATTAAAGGAGATATGTAAGAATCTTCCAAAAATGGCTATACCCGTGGATGAATATGATCTGGTGTTATTTACAGACGCCAGTGACGAATGGTGGGCAGCAGTTCTTACTAAGATCACTTCGGATGGAGAAATACCATGCAGATACTGTAGCGGTCTTTTTTCAAAATCTGAGGCTATCAGATGACATATCAATGAAAAGGAATTTTATGCAGTTAAAAGGGCTTTCGAAAAATGGCCATTATTTTTACTTGCTAAAAAATTCACTTTGAAGGTTGATAACACTCAGGTAAAAGTTTTTCTAAGGAATAAGATTGAATCTAAACCTGAGAATGCTAGGTTATTAAGATGACAAGTTTTATGTCAAAATTATATTTTTGATATTGTTATTATTAAATCTCATAAAAATATTCTTGAAGATTTCTTAACAAGAGATGAAAGGCAGTGACGTAGATTCTATCATGAAAATGCAGAGGCATCTCAGGGAACACCTTGGGTTGCTTCAAACCGAGTTCAACCATCTTGTCATAAGTGCCGATATGGCGGGCAGGTTACAACAAGCTGATCGGATCAAAGTATCCAATCGATCACAGGATGTATGCAAGCTCAAACTCAACTATGGGCTGTTATTCAAGGGCCTATTATGCGTGTCATAGAAAAACCACTGGTTTCTCAAAATCAAGAAATACAGCCACCAGTTGTAAAACAATATGTTGAGGATTCTAATACTCAAGAAACAAGCTCTAATCTATCATCAGCTTTTGATGATCTAGACAAAGCAACAATTGATGAGGATAACTCATCAAGTCAACCCTCCGCCTCTGGGGTAAAAGAGGAAGAGATCAATCTTAGGCCCCACACTGACAAGGGAAAATCTAAGATTGATACTAACCTAGCTGTAATTTCTCCATTTCAGGTTTATCAACAAAGATGGGAGAAATTAAGTACAAGAAGTGAAATCAACCCGATCACTTGCAGTGTTGATGTTGCAGGAATATATCCAAGGGTTTGGCTAAAAAACAATGTCAATCCTAAGGATGTAAAGCTATGGTATGAATTTGGGGCTCTAGCCTCAGTTTATACAACTTCACCAGGCTTCCAAGAAATATCACAACTACCAAAATGGATTCAGGAAGCAGTCCAAGAAACATGGGCAAATAATGATCATTTGTCCAGAGGAGATGTGCTCGAGTTATACTTCTTTAGTGCTGCTCCAGAACCAACAAGGAAAGGATCACACGAGCCCTTTCATTTCATCAAGCTAAGGAGACCTGACATGATCAAAGATTTATCAAGGATCCTATATCTGAAGAAATACCATTGGTGTCCACCTTTGGAGAAAATGAAATTTCAACCAGAAGGGCATGGGGTATTTGGGTTTGTCTCACCGAGATGGATAAGGTCAAATTTCCGTTCAAATTTTATCAAAATTTTGTGAACGGATCATTCTTGTTAAACACAATGACAGGAAAAACTACGGCTTTTGCGGAAGAACTCTTCGAAAAGAAGAGGAACTTTTTGTGGAACAACAAGCTGCCGGGGAGTAAAGAAACTCGCCGAAAATTTTGTAACATGGCTCATATCGGAAGATGGTAAGAGAATATCTGCCCAGAATGTCCAAACTAGAAGGAGCCAAAATTTGGAAAAACCTTCAAACCCCGAACGGATCGAAAAGATTTTCCGAGACAAGAAAAGGTGGACAGGGACCACCCAAACCGCATTTTCCCAGGGGCCCACTGCAAAAGCAAAAGATGCCCCGACAACAATAAAGAAGGCATGTGAGAAGAATAAATCCAAAAGAAAAAGTGGAGCATGTGACTCCTCCACTAGTAAAAGATGGCATCGGACATGTGACTCCCACTAGCAAAAGATGCCATCAATAATGGCATAAAGAATTCAAGACAGCTGTAAGATTCCCTGAAGTTTCTAAGTGAAAGGAGTGGAACTTCGGCTATAAATACAGGATTTTAAGGAAGCTGAAGACATCGATCATTTCCTTCAGTTTTCTTACAAATAAAACATTGTAATATTTCTCTTTCTATTGTATTAAGTTTTACTTTTATGTATTTCAAGAACAAGGCTACTATGAGTAGCTAAACAAGTTATCTCCTCCTCTTCAAAGGAGGTTGATTTATGTAATAATATGTTGTCAAAATAAATTTCCGAAGCTCTTCTCTATCATGTTATTTTATTTAAAAAATTAAGCTTTTACTATACGCCCTAAGGTAGGAAACGAAATAGGGCTGTGCTAGCTGCTGCTGAAGGAGTCTGTGTCAGGAACCATCGGTTGCGATCACGTGGTTTGGTTGTGAGGAACAACCTGTAAAAACTGGTGGACATAACCCGGCAACAGTGTGGTCAAAGAGGTATTCTGCTTTAATTTACTGACGGAAGCATGATGGGATTAAGCCTTTAAAATTTAAATAGGAAAATAAAGGGTAGAATGGGCATTATTTAGTTTTAAGGACAAATTCAAGAAACTATTTAATGAATCAGGGATATATTTGGAACATGAAAAGTGAAAGGGATATAATACGGAAAATGGAAAAGATACAGGGATATATTTAGGAATTTTCCCGATTTCTACCGGACGGATGAGCGGAAATCGGGACTCAAAAGCTTGAAAGAGGCGTGAAGATGCTTCCATGGAGGGGAATCGGTTTTGGAGAAGGAATAAGGAAAGGAGAAAGACTTAGTCAATAAATCAAGTTGAAGATAATATATAACATCCCCAATTTGCACTTTAGTCCTTGAAATTTCAAAAATTTCAAAACAGACCCTGATCAAATTTCAATTCGGCCCTCGAAATCGATAATCTACAAATACCTCTAATAAACTCAATTAAGATAAATTCGGGGCGTTACACAAGAGATTGTAAGATTCCATGGAATACTTGTGAGTATCGTCAGTGATAGAGACCCCAAGTTTACTTCTAGATTCTGGGGGAGTTTCCAACGTGCATTGGGTAGTACACTCAGTTTGAGTACTGCTTATCACCCAGAAACTGACGGGTAGTCAGCGTACTATTCGTACTCTTGAGGATATGTTGCGAGCTTGTGATATGGATTTTGGTCCAGCTTAGCAAGACCAGTTGTCACTGATTGATTTTGCATACAACAACAGTTATCATCACAATATTGGTATTGCACCATTTGAGGTGTTGTACGGTCGACGATGTTGTACTCCACTATTCTGGTAAGAAGTGGGGGAGTGACAGGTTGAGGGACCAGAATTAATTCAACAGTCTATAGATATAGTTGACCAGATCAAGAAACATATTAAGACTGCACAGTAACGATAGGCTAGCTATGCTAATGTTAAACTAAGACCTTTGCAGTTTGAGGTTTGTGAAAAAGTGTTTCTGAAAGTTTCACCGTTCCGCAGTATTTCGAGATTTGGTCTCAAGGGAAAGCTATCTCCTAGATTCATTGGTCCATTTGAGATTTTGAAAATTGTTGGAGATTTGGCTTATGGACTGACTTTATGTGAGGACCTTGATTCTATTCATCTATTCGAAATAAAACATTCAATAATCGACAGAGAGTCCGGACCAAAAAGGTAAAGAAAAATTTTTTTTTAAAGAAAATGCCCGGACCCCGTGCACCATCCGTCCTCGGGTCTTTGCATTAACTTGCAGCCAAGGGTCGGAGGCTACCAAACATACACGGACCCCGTGCACCCTCTGTGCATAGGTCCGTGCGAAACAATTGCACTAAAAACCCAACTCTCTTTTATATGCACGGACCCCGTGCACCCTCCGTGCTCGAGTCCGTGCCCAACTTTTCAAAATCATGAAGTTACTTCCTCGAGCCAAGTTCACACGAACCCATGCACGGATGCATGTTAGGGGTCCGTGCATGAACAAATTCTAAAAACTCAAATAAGCTAGGTTAAACGGAACCTTACACGAATGTAGGCACGGGGTCCGTGGCCCGTTAAATTTCTGAAAAATAACTAAGGCAACAGAAAAAGGAACTCCAACAACTCTAAAAAACTCCAATTCAACATGCATAAACTCATACAACTAGCATAATACAGTACAAGATAGTTCTAAAGTGTACAAAAGCTCCAAAACGTTGAACATGCAATCGGTTCCAAGTTTACAATACAAAATACATCACAAGTTCAAATACATAATTTGACTTCTACAACAAGTCCCCACTCTATCATCACATCCCCATCTAGCTATGTGATATCTGACTCGGTTCTGCCCCACCTGTTTCCAAGCATGCATACAAAGACAAGACAACAGTCGAATAATCCGGTGAGAATAATATTCCCAGTAAAAGAGACAGAACATGCAACATCAAACATATATCAATCATGATATATATAACAATCATATAATTCAAGAATAACTATAAATGAGATGCATGCCCTTTAAATTCGAGATTATCAAAATCGGATAATCAAAAGGTAATTCGTTTCTTTGATTCAACGGTTGGGATCCCGAGGATAAAATACTACCACGATTACACCGACTCTCCCATTCGAGGTGGACGACGTATATTTCAATCCTCTAGAATCTGGAGCAACTATAAAGATTTCATCAGGCCATTGGAGTAAAATCGACGACCAATTCCACTCGACTATAATCCCCAGAACATCTAATTCAAAATGAAGACGATTCATTTGGCTCAATATGAATGCATATGAAAAGTAATCGCATATTCAAGTAAGTTCAAGTAATTAAAATAACATGCAAGTATGTGATTTCCCTGGGAAACTCGAATCAACTTGGATTCAAGTAATCGTCCCATTCAATTCGATGTCGTCTTACACCTTTCTCTTTGCTTCGAGATGCTCCAAATCTGAATGAACAAGGATAATATCATATCAAAACTCATTGAATCCAACTTAATCGTCAAAATAAAATCAATAATATACTGTCTTCAACTCTTTATCGATCCAAATTCCGCAACCTCGAAGTCCATTGCCTTCAAACCAATCTGTACGGAAGTAATAAAGGCTTGAGATCAATGTTCAACTCAATTGAAAACTTGGTTCAAACAATACAATTCGTTCGGTATTCCGAAAACTCAAACCGGCGGCATAACGGCTAAAAACTTTATAATCAAAAATCACAACACCAAAAATCAATTCAACCAACTCATAACGATAGAAATATAACCATTTCAACTCAAAACCAACAAATCACATAAACCCCATTTTTGAACAACGCTTCAAAAATTCATATCAATTCCGAACGACGTTCTATTTGTGATCCGATTGAAAATAAACGATGTCTTCTAGCTCAAGAACAACATATCCGAAAATCATTTGATTCCAACGACATTCGAAAAATTAAGAACAACTGATCGAAGAAAAACTTACGATAAAACGAAGCCTTCGATGTCGTGATCGTGAATATGCCTTCAGATTTAATTTTTATCGGACGGATCAAGCGAAAACCGGGACTCAAAATCTTGAAGTGGCGTGTTGGGTTGCTTCCATGAAGGGAAATCGCTTTGGAGAAGGAAGGAAGAGAGAAAAGAAAACTAAGTCAACCATAAAGCGCAAGATAATATATATAATCCCATTTTTGCACTTTAGTCCCTGAAATTTAAAAAAATTGCAAAATAGTCCCTGATCAGTTTCAATTCATCCCTCAAATTCTATAATCTCCGAAAATCTCTAATAAACTCAATTAAGATAAATTTGGGGTGTTACAATTCCCCCCTCCCCCCCCCTCTCTAAGAATAGATTTCATCCTCGAAATCAAAAAAGATCAACACATAAGATAGAAATAAGAACCAGAAACGGAAAATAAGAACTCACGTCATCAAAATAACTCTGAAAAACGCTGTCTCATATCTGACTCTGTTTTCCAAGTTTCTTTATCGACTTCGTGACGGTCCACTGAACTTTCACCAACAGAATCGAATTGGTTCTGAGCTGCTTCTCCTTTCAATCAAGAATCTGAATAGGTCGCTCGAAGTAGCTCAGGGTTTCATCAAGCTCGGCCTCATCAGGCTGGAGAATATGAGAAGGATTGGGATGATATTTCCGCAACATAGAGACATAAAATACGTCGTGAATACTAGATAAAGAAGGAGGAAGAGCCAGTTTGTAGGTAAGATCGTCTATCTTCTCCAGAATCTCATACGGACCGATGAATCTCGGACACAACTTTCCTCTTATCCCAAATCTAACAGTTCCTCTGAAGGAGAATCTTCAGAAATACTCGATCTCCCTGATCAAAGTACAGAGGTCGATGTCTGATATTTGCATATTTTTCCTGTCTGTCTTGTGCAGTCTTCATTCTCAATCGAATAATCTTCACCTGCTCAGACATGTTACGAATCATATCTGGTCCCAAATCAGGCGACTTATAAATCTCATCCCAGTACAAAGGAGATCTGCACTTGTTTCCATACAACACTTTGAAAGGTGTCATACCAATACTCTTCTGGAAGCGGTTGTTGTACGAAAACTCAACAAGAGGCAATGAATCCTGCCAACTAGTGCTAAAATCAAACACTACGGCTCGTAGCATATCCTCAAGAGTCCGAATTGTCCGTTTTGACTGACTGTTGGTCTGAGGATGATATGTTGTACTCAAGTGCAAATGAGTACCCAACGCCTCCTGTAGACTGTGCCAAAAGTGAGTACCCAACGCCTCCTGTAGGATCTCGGTCTGATACAATCGATCTTGGCACACCATTCAATCTAACAATCTCCCTGACATATAACTCAGTCATCTGATTGTGATGGTATGTCATCCTGTATGGAATAAAACAGGCCGATTTTGTCAATCGGTCAATCACTACCCAAATCGCATCATAACCTCGGACTGAACGCGGTAGTTTCGTGAAAAAATCCATCGAGATATAATCCCATTTCCATTCAGGAACAGGTAAGCTATGCAGTAAACCACCCGATCTCATCCTCTCGACTTTCATCTGCTGACAATTCAAACATCGGGATACAAAACTCGTGACATCACCCTTCATCTGCTTCCACCAGAATTGATTCTTCAAATCGTTATACATTTTGCGGCCACATGGATGAATACTGAATCGACTGCAATGAGCCTCTCGAAGAATACGCTGTCTCAACTCAGAAATATCAGGCACAACAATACGATTATTCACAAACAGAACATCATCTCTGACCTGAAACTCAGACTGGTGTCCTGATCTAACTTTCTCTATCGAACTTTAAATAATCGGATCAGAATTTTGTGCTTCTTTGATCGTCACAAATAACTCTGGCTCTGCTTCAATAGCAAAAACTCTGATAGACCTCCAATTTGATTCAAACTCCAAATCAAAAGTGCAACAGTCATCAATCATTGGAGAAACACCGATAGTAGAAAGAGATAAAGAACAAAGCTTTCGGTTTAATGCATCTGCAGCTGCATTCGATTTCCCCGGATAATACTTGATTTCACAGTCGAAATCCTTCAACAAATCTAACCATCTCCTCTGTCTCATATTCAATTCGGACTGCGAAAACAAATATTTCAATCTTTTATGATCTGTAAAGATTTCGAAAGTCTCACCGTAAAGGTAGTGACGCCAGATCTTTAAATAAAAAACGATCGCTGCCAGCTCAAGATCATGAACCGGATATCGAGTCTTGTTTGGCTTTAGCGGACTCGATGCGTACACTATCATGTGCTTCCTCTGCATAAGAACACATCCCAAACCTCGGTGAGAAGCATCGCAATAAACTAAAAATCCACTCGTACCTGACGGAATAGAAAGAATCGGGGCACTGTTCAATCTCTTCTTCAGATCAATAAAACTGGCCTCGCACTCTTTAGTCCAGACAAAAGGTGCATTCTTCCGAGTCAGTTGGGTAATCGGATTCACAATAGATGAAAATACCTTGATAAATCGACGATAATAAACCGCTAAACCCATGAAACTTTAGATTTTAGGCACTGATGTCGGTCTAGTCCAATTAATGACTGCTTCAATCTTGATGGGATCGACAGATAACCCATCTCCAAAAATAATATGACCGAGAAAGACGACTCGGTTTAACCAAAACTCACACTTAGACAGCTTGGAAAACAACTGCTCAGCTCGCAAAATCTGCAAGACAATCCTCAAGTGCTCTACATGTTAGTGCATCTCTTCGAATATATAAGGATATCATAAATGAATATAATCACAAACTCATCCAAATAAAGCTAAAAGATATGGTTCATCAGACCCATAAAAACTGCTGGAGGATTAGTCAAACCGAACGGCATGACTACAAACTCAAAATGACCATACCTTGTTCTGAAAGAAGTCTTAGCCACATCTTCATCAAGAACCCTCAGTTGATGATAACCCAAAATCAGATCAATCTTGGAGTACACACAAGAACCCTACAGTTGATCAAAAAGTTAATCTATTCGAGGTAACGGATACCTGTTCTTTACCGTCACTTGATTCAGTTGGCGGTAGTCGATGTAGAGTCGCATGGATCCATCTTTCTTCCGAACAAAGAGAACAGGAGCACCCAAAGGCAATACTCTAGGTCAGATGTATCCTTTGGCAATCAAATCTTCCAACTGTTATTTCAGTTCCTTCAGTTCAACAGGAGTCATTCGGTAAGAAGCTTTAGAAATTGGTTGCGTACCTGATGTCAACTCAATGCTGAATTCGACCTCATGAATAGGCGGAAATCCTGAAATATCATCCGGAAAAACATCATCAAACTCCCCAACCACTGATATATCAATAAACTCAGGGCTAGACTTCAGGACATTGATAACATAAATCAAGAATCCCTCTGCTCCTTTCTGTAATAAACGAGTTATCGACAAAATATATATTAAAGGGATTCTGGATCGAGAACCCTTATCAAAGAATTTCCATTCATCTGCCATCTTTGGTCTGAATCTGACCACTTTCAGAAAACAATCGACTGTAGCCCTATACTTAGTTAACACATCTATACCAACTATGTAGTCAAAATCGGATAATCCAAGTACAATACAATCTATTTCAATCAAATTCCCTTCAGTTCGCAATTCACAGTTCCGAACTAATTTCACAGATACAATTCCCCCACCCAAAGATAAAGTAACAACGACTACAGCGGGCAAAGGCTCAGTAGATAAAGCATGCATCAACATAAATTGTTCAGATATAAAAGAATGAGAAGCACTCATATCTATCAAAACATGAGCAGGATAACCAAAAATCAAACAGTTACCTGCTATAACATCCCCAGATGCTGCCTCAGCCTAATCCTCAGTCAATGCAAAAACTCTCGCCTGTTGCCTAGGAGGCTGATTCAAATTCTCGTTACCTCCTTGTCGTGTCTGCTGCCGAGGCTGGAAAGAGTGGACTGCTGCAGCTTACCTCTCAGACTGAGTTGACTAACTCGAAGATCCTCCACTCTGTGCTCGATCGGACCCTCGCAGGGGACAAACTCTGGCATAGTGACCGGTCTGGTTACAGATATGACAGCTCCAAAAAATTGCCCTACACTGATCATTGGGATGAAGACCTCCACGTTTAGTACCAGACATACCTGGATGACTACAACTCTGCCCTGATCCAAACTGCTTCGAGCCACTAGAACTCAACGAACTGCTTCAGGGCTTCTTAAATTGTTTCCCCTTCGGAAGATAGTAATCATTTTTGTTGTTGCTACTCCCACCTCCCTCGGATCTCGGTGGCTGATTCTAAAACTAAGGAATCTGGTTCTGATATTGTCTCTGTTGATGAGGCACAAACTGAGCTCCTCGCTGTCTCATCAACCCTGTTTCGGCTCCTTTGGCTTGGTTCATAACATCAACAAAATTATCAGGCCTGCCCGTGTTTACCAATGTAAAGATATCGGGGTTCAAGCCATTAATGGACTTGTTGGTTTTTGCTTCTTTGTTTTCGGAAAAGTGCAGTGCAAACTTCAGCAAGCTATCAAATTTAGACACATAATCCTCAATATTCATGTTCCCTTGCTTCAAAGTGGAAAATTCAGCACCTTTATCATTTCTATAAGACACCGGGAATAAAATCTTGTAGAATTCAGTCTTAAACAAACTCCAAGTGACAGCCGTACCTCGATTCTTGATAGCCTTTTTCATCGAAATCCACCAGCTCTTAGCAACACCCTGCAGCTGATGAATCACTAAACTGATTTGGCGATCGCTAGAATAATCTAGAGAATCAAACAACTGATCAATGTCCTCCAGCTAACTCTCGTAGTCAATAGTGTTCTTAGAACCCTTCAAGGTTGGCGGCTTAAAATATTGGAACCTTTTTAGTAAGGTCTCCATTGGAGTTGTAGTGACATGCATCACCTCAGTCTTAGTACTACCCTGATCATTCGGAGGAGTTACTGCTGGTTGTTCCCTGTTCAAAACTCTTCGAGGTGTCATATCTGATATTCAAGAGATTAGGACACATATACCTCAATTCACAATTCGGTGCCCTTCAATCTCTTTGGAATTCGAATACAAATCGAGAATCCAGTACAGTTATATCTCAAGTAGTTCATGCTTTATCATTTAAATCAAAATATCAGGTAATTCAAATAATTTATAAATAATAAAGCATACTCGCTTGTAATTAAAATATTCAATTAAAATAACTCAATCACATGCGAGAAGCCAATTCAAGCGGACTAGATCTACCCCACTCACTTCTAGTTCAAAACCAAGAACTTATCGCTCTGATACCACTTAATGTGAGGACCTTTATTCTAATCATCTAATGGAAATAAAACATTCAATAATCGACAGAGAATCTGGACCAAAAAGGTAAAGAAATTGTTTTAAAAAAATAACATGCCCGGACCCGTGCACCATCTGTGCTCGGGTCCGTGCATTAACCTGTAGCAAAGGGTCGGAGGCTACCAAACATATACGGACCCCGTGCACCCTCCGTGCATAGGTCTGTGCAAAACAATTGCACTAAAAACCCAACTCTCTGTTTTATGCACGGACCCCGTGCACCCTCCGTGCTTGGGTCCGTGCCCAACTTTTCAAAATCATCAAGTTACTGCCTCGAGCCAAGTTCACACGGACCCATGCACGTATGCATGTTTGGGGTCTGTGCATAAACAAATTCTAAAAACTCAAATAAGCGAGGGTACACGGATCCCTACATGGACGTAAGTACGCGGTCCGTTTTGTAGTAACCCAGATTTTATTTTAAGATAATAATATTTTAAACATGATTAAGGGTTAAAAATTAACCAATTCCAGGGCTTAATCAGACTTCAGAATTTATAATTGGGCTTCCATTGTTTGGGCCAGTTTGAACGGTCCGAAGAGGACTTCAAACGATCCGAACTCAACAGTCTGGGGGCTCCAAAGAAGACTTGTTGACTTTGGAGTGAAGGAACGTTTGGATGATCCGAACCCACGATCAGACGGTCCGAACTTCCCTTGGCCAAGCAGGCAGGATTACTTAGCCATGGATTTTGACAAGTGTCAATCATAGGACACTTAGAATGATCCAAAGTGGCGATCGGACGGTCCGAACACGACGTGTTATGCATGCAGGCATTGAGCTGCATCGGACGATCCGAACTCATGTTTGGAGGATCCGAAATTGACAGGGAATTTTCCTATAAATAGGGGTCTTCAGATTCATTTCTGATTACGAATTCCCGAGTTTCCTTCTTCAGCTATATAGTGTGAGTTATACACTTGACGGCCCTATCGATTATTATAGAAGTCTGGAATAACCAAGGCGTGGTTATAATCATCTGGGACTAGCGACTCAAAAGGGCTTACTACGGACGAAAGTATGGTCCGGTAATCTATTTAAGTATTTGTAGTACTTATTAGCTTAGTTAAGGCTTATAGAACTTGTGTAGTGATACGGTGAACTTTTGAATATAGGCTTGGAACCTAGGATCCTACTAGACTTGAACTAGCCTAGAGGTACGTACACATTTTCTGAGATTGCCAGCGAGTATTCATATTTATATGTTGCATTTACTTGGCATTATTATATGGCACGATATATGATTTTCCGCTTTCCATATTCATGTCTTGTGCATATACATGTTGAGCCTATACCTTGTTATATCTGATTGTAGAGCCGCTCAGCTCTATACTTGTTAGTCTGTCACTAAGAGTACCGCGACGGCGAAGAAAAGTATGTCTGACTACTTTAGTGTACTATACGAGTGTGGTTGTACCCAAAGGTTGATCTGTGAGATTACAGCACTCATTTGGCGCCTGTACTGAGCATGATTTATCAGATGACCCTTTGCCAGTCATCACGATTGCATGCATTACATACATATGTTTACTCATGTTTATGAAACGACCCTAACTCGAAATTTTATTTTTTTTTAAAAAAAATATTACATATATGCCCATACATATATGCATCTATACTTAAAATAGATTTTCATAAAATTTAATGCATAATAAAAATCGATTGCATCTTAAAAGTTTAAAAACTCGAACAGGTTAAAATCCATGCAAACGACTATAATCTCAAAAGTATGCAAACTAATGAAAAATAATAAACAAGTGCGGAAAATAGCTCAATACATAAAATATCTCATCATAAACTAAATCAACTGAAACATGAGCTGGCGAAGGTCACGGGTGTGCTAGTTCACCACGGATGCACAAAGGTCTTCACCACCAGTCTGGACCACAACCTTCTGAATAACATAAAACTCACCTGCACACCATTTAGATCTAGTGAGCCTAAAGGCCCAGCATGATCTACCATTAATAACGAGTACTACTAAATAAAACCACATGCAAACACATAACGTATATAAAAATAACCTGAGGATTCTAATGCATGCATGATCGTCAAATCGTATGCATAAACTGCGTCGTAATATAAATCATAACATAATACGTAACATAAGCATTGGCATGTCATAAAAATAAAAATTATTTTATGTGGGTCATATCAGTGAAGTGTAACCTAATTTGATTGATCAATCTAAATCCATCACACGTGGTGGCGGCCTGTGGGGTGTACCCCTAACGCTCCACTTCACCCAACCTTTGGGGATCCATAGGCTCATAATCGTAAGTGGAAAGGTCATTGGGCCCGGTATCCCGACCTCCAGTCCCGTGTTTGTCACAAATCACTTCAACTTTCAAAAAATATTTTCTTTACATGCCCGTTATCTCATCATAAAATACATGGATGAATCATGACCTTAGAAATATTATTTTCTTAAAATTTTGCCCGTAAATATATATTTAATTCATTTTTCATAATAAAATCATACTTATATGAAAATATAAATATACATCAATTAAATATATTTTACGGACTATTTTGTTTGCCACTGGCTAGTTCGAGTTGTTGCCCCTTAACTAAAACCCATAAACTTATACTGGCTCATTAACATTTATACTGGCCCAAAAATACTTAGACTAGCTTAATCATACTTTAAATGACCCAATCAGACTTAGATTGGCACAATAGTACTTAGTCCAACCAAATAATTAAACAACTTAGGCTCATTAACAAATTTATCTCAATTATTAAATTAAATCTCCACTAAATATCTTAATCCCAATAATCTTGGCTCAATAACTAAATCAATTCATTCAAGTCCAAATAACACTTTATCCCAAATAGACAACTAAGCCCAAAAAATAAATTAAACTCAATAAACATTTTACACCCATTAACTAAATTAAGCTCAATGAACATCTTAGGCCCAATAACAAAATTGACCCAATGAATAAACTAAACACTTAGAATCTTAAATAAATTACCCGGCCCAACATAAAAGAATCTGAAACCAAACCATAACATATGACCCTAATACACTTTATCCGACCCCGACAACCCAATCGTCTGAGCCCTGCCTGAGCTGTCCGCTAGATAGAGCACCCTTAGAACCATCCAACTGTTTACCTAGCCGACACTACTTCAAGACATCTTAAACCAAAACCCAAAGGGACCTAGCCCAGCCATCAATCAGTGAACAACAACTAAGACCCAGTCATGACAAAAAAATCATCCACAATACATAAAAACGCGAATGATGCATGGGTTAAAATTTGAGTTACCATATACACATACAAATGCAACAACACAATTTAATAATCAAAACAGTGAATATACTGATCTAAATGGTGTGAGAAAGGAAGGGTATAACATGCCTTTGCGTTTAGAACGCACGAAAAACTTATACGGTTATGGTTGCTCATATCGGGACTCGAGAATCCCATAATTATCCAATGCTGGAAGATCAAATCCCTAATATGCTGATTTCTGCATCTAATTATCCTCAAATGGCTTCCGATATGCGAAAAATCATATAATGGTCAAAAGTCAACCCTGGTCAACTCTGGTCAAATTTTGACCAAAAATTTCCGAACTTAATTGCATTCTCACCGATTCAAGGTTTTGAATCTCGACTCGAAACTTGGATATTTGGATCCATCATGTCGAACCGATCAAAAATGTTTAACATGTCAAAACTCACCGGAAAATTAGGGAAGACGGAGGCGCGGCGGCGATCTGCAAATCAACTCCAAAATTCACGAAATTTGGCAAGTTTGTATAGCTCGATGAGACAATTCTAACGGACTAGGCCACGGCCAGAATGGACCATGGTGGCGGCCGGAATCGGCGAAAAATAGTGGCAGCAATGACGACGTTCAAAGCTTCGATCTACCCAATTTTTCCACGAAAAAAGCTGGAATAAGCTTGGGAAATTATCTACACACATCCTAATACCGTTTAGCAGCCCAAAACCAAGCTCAATCAAGCTAAAATCCGACTATTACGCGCAAAGAAGACGATGCATAGTGTCGCCCCTTTCTCGACTTCGTGATCACCAAATCGGACACCAAAACTCATGATCTTGGTATGGTTGTGACCGCCACGACGAGAGTTACAAAATGTCGGGGTCAATCGACGGCAATGGCGGCGATTGGATGGACGGCGATGGTAGGAACGAATTGGGGGTTAGGGTTTTAGTGTGTGTTTTGGGTGTTTTGTGCGTGAAAGAGAGTGTACCACTTAATATTATAAAAATTGGTCCTAAAATGACCCTGTCTGATCCATTTTAATGCTCTTGTGTTATTTTACTCCAATATGTAATTTAACACATTTTTACAATTATCTGAAATAACGAACTTTGACATGGAAACTAGACCAGTTATTTCCCAATAAATAAATTATGTTAATCTTAGGCTTTGATCAGTCAACCAAACCGATAAATTTCTACAATTAAATTAAATTATCTGGCATAGATAATTATTTTAATTTCATTATCTCAATAATTATCTCAAAAATACCAATATTACTAGATATCCAGAAATAGTCAAATTAATTGACTAATTGTCACGTGTATTTTGTAAATACACTCTACAACTCAATTGTTCGCAATAAATATTTTATCCACTCCATAATTATTATAATTAACAATTAATTCGGTAATAAATTTTTAGGGTGTTACAACTCTCCCCCCTTAAATGGAATTTCGTCCTCGAAATTGGAGTAAGTACCGATAAGCTCTGGACAATACGTCCGCATAACGATCTCGGCCTCCAAGAGAGCCTCCTCCTGTGACTGATTCTACCACCAGACCTTGACCAAGGGAAAAAAACTCGCGTTCTAAGTCTCTGCTCCTCTCGTGATAAGATCTGCTCTAGTCGTTCCTCGGACGACAAGTCTGATGCCAACTGCAGAGGCTCATATCCATAACGTATCATGCCCTTCATGGGCGCAATCCTCACAAACACATGGTCTCCAACAGCAAACTCGAGGTCTCGTAGTAACCGATCAGCATAACTCTTCTGACGCCTCTGTGTGGCCCTCATCTTATCCCGAATTCGAACCACGATATCTGTAGTCTGCTGGACTAACTCTAACCTAAGAGAATCAATTCAAGGCTCCATGAACAAGGGATACAAGCCAATCAATCAATATCAAATCAGGTGATCACCTGTAAATAGGTATGACATCACGCCCCATCATCAATACAAATCAAAATCAAGGTTGTCAGCGTGTCTTACACGCGAGAAAATCCGCACGCACTCAACGAAAAAGAAATAAAATCCCAAGTTGTAATCCGATGTCAAAAAAATAAAATCGAGATCCCAATGGAATAGAATAACAATACTCATCCAAATAAATATCCATGTCTAGATTTTCCTCTATCCAAAAAGAAATATCAAGTTCTCAAGAAATATGAATTTCCGAAATTCATAACCGAAATATCATTCGAAGCCAAATTGAATGAATATTCAATGAACAATGTCATGCAAATCAAGGAACGCATGAATTACAAGAAGGATTCCAATATTTTCGGAGAGAATCGATAAAATGGCTCACGTAACTGATTTTCCTCTATCCCAAAAGCACCTTCCCAATCCCTCACAAAATCAACTAAACGTCAATCAATACTTAATTACTCAGTTAGTACTATCACCAAATTCCCAAATTTCATATCTGCAATAAGCTAAATCATCTCTCAATAGTACCCTTCACCCGAATCATTTGGCTCAACGATTCTGGAGAAAAAATGAAATCTGAATTCCTTAATAACAATCAATCAAATCTCTAAGAGAATTCTCAAAACATTCTCTCCGACCCAACATTTTCATTTAACCTATAGCAAACAATTATTAAAAATCCTCAAAAACTACTGAGAGATAAAAGAAAGCGTAGCTCCAGAATCTAGCAACACAAGCATAACAATACCTCTAATGCTAATCTTCCCTGCACGCAAAAGATTTCCCAACAGATAAAGACCGTTCTTCAATAGCAACCAATTAACATCTAAAGTTCAATCCTAAGCATGCTAATTTCACTAATTCAGAATTCTCATCCTACACGTCCATTTCTAAAACACAAGTACAATAGTCAATCAATTTTCAATGAAAGTCTTAACTAAGCATCTCAATAACTGAATTTAAGAATGCAAATTAGGACTATCCGCAATAAGAGAAGTATCATGATCTGCCTCCTCAGCCTACACCACAGACAAGAACCCTGTGGTCTGCCTCGCCCTGTGACAGTTCCTCAAAATTGTTCCGGATCCTCGTAATGATAGCAACTGCTTGAACCAAACAAACACTTTCCAGCATGAGGCCTCTGACACTGTCTGTAGAAAGGTACCTCTCAAGTTATAGGAGCAACTGTCCCCTAAGGATGCTGTCTTTGCTGGCCCTGCGGCCTCTGCTGCCGTTGCTGCTAAGGTCTAAGAGAATCTGAGCCCTTACACGACCCAAGATAAGACATCTATGCTGGCTGCTGCAAGAAATGTCCTCTAGATGACTTGTGGAACTGCCTCTTATTCGGGAAGTCAGCCGGCATCTCCTTCCTCCCCTTCTTAGACTGGTGCGCTCGATTAACCGCTACCTTGTATATTGTCACGTTCGCCATGGAAACATCATGCTTGATGTTGGACCTCAAGACATTAGTGAAATGTAGCAGCCTCTCGTTCGCCACTGTATCAATTGTGGGCACGAAGTGACAACCCTGCTCGAACTTCCTCAGATACTCAGCCACAGTCCTATCTTCCTGTCGGAGGCTCATGAAGTCACAAATCAGCTGGCCTCGAACATCTTTTGTGAAGTTCTCTTCAAAGAAAGCCGTCTTGAAATCCTTTCAAATCATCCTAACCAAATCAATACGAGTGTGACGCCTAAAATCCAATTTACTAGATTACATGCAATAATTTAATAAATATTAGGATTTTTATTATTTTAAGTTTATTTGATTTAAATTCTTTATGTGAATTATGTGTTAATGAAATATTTTATTATTTATTCAAATGATTATATTGTGCAATTTATTTGCTTTAAAATTTTTTGAAGGTTTAGACTTGCATATTTAAATGATTTTAATTATTTAGTTTATTCTTTTAAACTATTTTAACTATTTAGTTTAGTTATTTAAATATTTTCTATTGTCCAACTTATTTACTTTAAATAGCTTGAGTTTAGCGGTTAATTATTTTAAATTATTTTAAATGCCTAGTTTATTTATTTAAATCTTTATTAATTGTCCAAATCATTTTAAAGGTTTTATTTCCACTTTTATATTTATTTAAATTGCTTTTAATCATTCGTCTAGTTTGTTTAAATTATTTTAATGGGTCTGCTTGTTATTTAAATATTTTTACTCGTTGCTGCGACATCAAAATATTTAAATTATTGATTTTTAATTCTAGGATATCATTTTCAATCCCGGACTAGTAAAATTATATTTAATATTTTAAATTAGAATTTCAATCTTGTATTTTATTTAGTGCAATTAAATTAATAAATCCTAGTTGTTGAGTTAAGTTAGAATCTTCTTTTATTATTATTAATGTGTAATATTTTATTTATATTTATATATATATATATATATATATATATATATATATATATATATATATATATATATAACCCTCACTCACCCCATCAATTTAATATAGATAACCCTAATCCCTAAATTTCACACTCAAATCTCACTCATTCTCAAGACAAACACTCACGCACATACACGATTCCATCTTTCTCCTCCAACACTCATCCATCGGCTTAATCCCCTTCACCAAGCCACGGTCGCAGCTCCATTTTTTCTTCTTCTCCGGTGAGGCAGTCTCATGGCTTGCTGCTCGAGCTACTTCACTCTCTTTTGAGCTCTGTACCAGCTCGTTCCAGGCCCTCGGATCGGCCATTTTCTTCAAGCTCGATCGCAGCAGCTTTATTTCTCTCCTTCTCCGGCAAAGCTTCATTTTGGCGAGCTGAAGGAGTTGGTGCTTCCTTCTTCTTGGCAGCTCGGTTCCTGTTCGTCCCAGCCTTTGGATCGGTTTTGGCTCCAACAAGCCCTTGTTCTTTCGGTTTTGTAACTTAGGCAAGGATATGGTTTCTTCCTTGCCCATTGTAGATTAGATATTATATGGTTTGCATTGTTTTGGGAGTTTTGAAGTATATATGTTTGAATGCATGAGTAGTTCCCTGTTCGTGTTCCCCTTTCCCCTTTTTAGTCGAGATATCGATGCTTTTTCTTGGAAAATTGTGTTGTTTGATGAGTTATGATTTATGTATGAGCTTGTAATGAAATGTTTGGATGCCATGCTACCTTTGAAATTTCCAGATTTGTTTGCCTTGTGGAAGCCAAAATTTTTCAGAAACTGTGGTAGCTTGGGTTCGAAAATGTGGTGTTTTAAATTGTGTTGATTTGGATGGTGATTGAGGAGCTACCATGGGTGTTATGTAGTTCACATGGTAGCAATTAGAATGGTTTGAAGCAGTTTGTAAGTTGTGTTGATGTAATCACAGATTTGGCTATGATTTGTAGGATCGGTTTTGTGGTTTAGAGGCTGCCATTTTTGGAGCTGAATTCCAGCAGGTTATGGGCAAGTTTTAGGAGCTTATGAAGAAATTAGAGGCTGATCTTGATTCCTAGTCTAGTGGTTTGGGACTTGGGAGCGTCATGGTTAAGTGCAAGAGGTGGGCTTGAGCAGAAGTTTCTGGAAAGTGTGAACTGTCCAGGAATATATGGCTAAGGTTGGGTTAAGATCAGAATTAGACCATGGGCTCGGGTCTGGAATTAGGCAAAGATGTTAGGAAAACGTCGGTTCTAGCGGGAATTAATTCGGTTAAATTTCGCTCGAGTTCTAGATTTTTGAATGTTTGGTGCATGCAGAATTTTTAAGCTAAGGGGGCTGCTGCCCGGAAATCGTACTTTTGAAAAATGATCTCTTAGGAAATAAATTCCAAGGTTGATTTCTTGGCTTAGTTCTAAGTGTCATCGAGTCGTGGTTTCAAGCGGAATCTCTTTTATTAAGAATCGAGCAAGTTATTGATTTTACGGGTAAACCGCTTCAATTAGTCGAAAGTGCAATTTATGGGTTAAATTCTCCATCCTTTGGTTTGCTCCCAAAATCACCATCCCGATCATCCATGTGTGAGTCATATGCATGATTATTTATTAACGTTTACATGTACGTCATATTTACATATGCATGCTAAGTCCCATATTCAAGAAAGAAAGTATGAAAGAAAATATTTTTATGAACGAAGTGATATGGTTGTGACTATAGAAATGACGTGTATGTGTGGGGTTAAGAGAAATCTTGACCTACCTTACCAAATATAGAAATGACGTGTATGTGTGGGGTTAAGAGAAATCTTGACCTACCTTACCAAATATAGAAATGACGTGTATGTGTGGGGTTAAGAGAAATCTTGACCTACCTTACCAAATACAGGGCAAGATCGAGTTGGGTGTTATCCTAACTTCCTTGCGGCATAGTGCACTGCAGCCATGATCATGATCGAAATCACAGGGTCACAATCAAGGATCTAAGTTCATAGTTACAGATTCAGTTACAGTTTATGCAGTTTCATTGATTATACATGACTTAGCAATGCATATGTTTCATTTCATGTTCTCTCTTTAATTTTGAAGTTTATTCACTTGTTTAAAGTAAGGGTACAAGACAAAGGTATTTTTAGTATCTGTTATTTTTAATCTGCGTTTGCTTGTATTTACGTAGTATTCGTTATCTCCCCCATATTCTTGCTGGGTCTTTTAGACTCACCCCACTTCTTCCTAATTTCAGGTGAGGTGCATTTCTTTTAGATCGAGGGGCAAGACTATCGAGTGGACTGCGATGCGGGCACGGCACATCCCTCCGACCTATGCTCGCCTTCCGCATAGTTATTAGAATTTCTATGTTTGGATCATTTATTTTGCTCAGTTGTCAAATGCTTATGTAATGTTTCGATAGCTTTGTTTTCGAGCATGTAAATATTAGATTTCTAATCTTGTAAATATTTGATATGTCGAACCTCTCATTTGGATTTCGTTCTTGTCTCGGCCTAGTTTCTGGTGTCGTCAGTCGTCTTTTTCTTTTATTTTATTTTGGATGTTGTATGAGACAGGTTGGTTGTACTATAAGCAGAGAGGTCATGCCGAAATTTTTAATAAAATTTTCTTAAATCCGCTTTTTATTTAATTATTAGTTAAAGTTGAGTCAGGGTCGTTTCAAGCAGTCACTGGGCCTTCCAACCAGAGAGCTGCATCATCCTTCAACATGTAGATTGCGCATCTGACCCAATTGGCATCCTGGGTCCCCATGTAGGCAAATATCATCTCCAACACTAGAATCCACTCCTCAGCCACAAGTGGATCACGGGTCCACGCAAACTCCTTTGGTGCCTGCTTGCAGAACCTCTCAGTGATGTCCTCCTCGTGCGCCCTCCTAAGCTATCCAGCCTGATGCTCAAGTAAACTCGTGATACCAGCTAGCATGCCCATGTTGGCCCTCTCAAAAGCTGTGAGTGGTAGAGTTGCAGATGAAGGTAGAGGCGAGGGTGGATCCTGATTACCCGCATCGCAAACTACGCGACTCGGAGACATACTGCAATTCCCAAAAATCCCTCACGCAGCCGTATTGCATAACTATGTATTTTAATTTAAAAGCCTTATAACATAAATTTCAGTGAAAAATCTAACTCATTGGTCCCATTTTTAAAACATAATTAAAAGCATTTAAAATCTCACAGACTGGCAGTGCGACTTCTGAGCTCCACGTAGCAGGCTAGCTAACCCTCCAAGGACCTTGCTCTGATACAAAATAAAATGACCCTAACTCGAAATTTTTTTAAAAAAAAAAAATTTTCATATATGCCCAAACATATATGCATCTATACTTAAAATAAATTTTCATAAAATTTAATGCATAATAAAAATCGATTGCATCTTAAAAGTTTAAAAACTCGAACAGGTTAAAATCCATGCAAACTACTTTAATCTCAAAAGTATGCAAACTAATGAAAAATAGTAAACATGTGCGGAAAATAGCTCAATGCATAAAATATCCCATCATAATCTAATCAACTGAAACATGAGCTGGCGAAGGTCACGGGTGTGCTAGCTCGCCACGGATGCACAGAGGAATTCACCACCAGTCGGGACCAAAACCTCCTGAATAACATAAAACTCACCTGCACACCATTTAGATCTAATGAGCCTAAAGGTCCAGAATTCTCTACCTTTAATAACGAGTACTACTAAATAAAACCACATGCAAGCACATAACGTATATAAAAATAACCTAAGGATTCTAATGCATGCATGATCGTAAAATCGTATGCATAAACTGCATCGTAATCTAAATCATAACATAATATGTATCATAATACGTAACATAAGCATTGGCATGTCATAAACATAAAAATCATTTTCTGTGGGTCATATCAGTGAAGTGTAACCTAATTCAATTGATCAATCTAAATCCATCGTACGTGGTGGCGGCCTGTGGGGTGTACCCTTAATTCCCTATGCCACTTCACCCAACATTTGGGGAACCATAGGCTCATAATCATAAGTGGAAAGGTCAACGGGCCCGGTATCCCGACCTCCAGTCCCGTGTTTGTCACAAATCACTTCAACTTCCCAAAAATATTTTCTTTACATGACCGTTATCTCATCATAAAATACATGCATTAATCATGAACTTAGAAATATCATTTTGATAGTCGTGTTTTGTTCGCATATTTTAATGTTATTTTGTTAGTAGTTTACATTCGTTTAATTGTTTTTGTTCGTGTTTTATCTTAGTTTTGTTTATATTCATGCATTTGGCTACATAATCTACTCCCGGGTTTAATGTGTAGGAATTATCAAGTTTCATGAAGAAATCAGATTTTCTACAAAGTTTCATGCGCTCGATAGGATAAACTCACAGGATCGAGCGCGGCTTCTGAAGAATCAAGGCAGTAGGTGATGCATTTTTCATGCGCTCGATCCAAGGAACTCATTGGATCGAGCGCGGCCGAGAAAATTCAAAACAGTGGGTTCGCTATTTTTCATGCGCTCGATCCTGCGTACTCATGCGATCGAGCGCGCTAGTCTGTTTGGGAAATATTATGTAATTTTGGAAACTCTTTTATTTTGGACTCTAGTTTTTATTAGGCTTTTATTTCGTTTTTGGGGGATTGTTTTTCAGACTTTTACAATCTCCTTGGAGGCTAGGTTTTGTTATTCGAACACTCTCTCAAGATTTCTTCCTTTCTTTTGAATTTTTATTGAGTTTTTGATGAATCGTTGTAGCTAAACTTTTATACTTGGTTGAGGGAGACAAAACCTTGATATAATTTGTTAATGAGATTCGATTTTCATTCTTTAATCCTTGTTGAATATCCATAGTTGATCTGTTTTATTTTATGCTTGTGTGCGAGATTTTAGGATTGGTCATCTTAGCATTTTGTTATACAAACTATAGCTAAATTAGCATTCAAATCCGTAATTGTTTGAATTAACTAATTTGCGAAGCAACTACGTTTGATATTTTCTGCTGTTGAATTTATTAAATCGTAGAGTCAACTTTTTACTAGGCTAAATACAACCGCTGGTGTTTGTGTTGTCTAGATTCGTCAGTTTTACTCATTTGAATGCTACCTTAGATTTAAATCTAGATCGCTGGAATCCGGGTTAATTTATTGGTAAGGGTTAATTTAGAACGCTGGTTTCAAATTAATTAAAATTAAGGTGAAACAGGAATTTGAATTCCAATGATGAATATTTGATAGGATTAATTATTTTTAGGGAATCGATGATTAAATGAATGAATATCAAGGGTGTAGTCGACCGATACCAAGACTTGTCTCTTATTTATTTCTCCAATTTAATTCTCAATCTTGCATGATAGTGATAATATTTAATTTTATTCGTTTGAAATTCCAGTAGTTAATTTCCAAACTCAAAAACCCACTTTCGTTTATTTAGAACACATTAAATTTACCTTTCCTCGTGGGAACGATCCCTACTCACACTACTACATTTTCGTGGTTATCTGATTGAGTTTGGTAATTTGGGCATGACGCGACTTAGCGCTACCAAATTTTGGCGCCGTTGCCAGGGAACGGTGTTTAATTTATTGTGTTCTATTTATTTTTCTTTTTGTTTTGTTTAATCTCACTCTCCTCTCTTTTCTTTGTTTCTAGTTCTCTCTCGTTCATGCTTTCAGGTGATTTTGTTGAGGAAGACTTTCTCTATGACCCGGAGATTGAAAGGACTTTCCACAGGCAAAGGAGAGAACTTCGTAGGAAACAACAAGAGGAAGATGCTCGAGCTGCTTTTCCAGAAGAAGAGATGGCTGCGAATGCGAACCCGAGTCTTAGACAATTGGGCACTCCTGATCCCAATCAACAACCTTTATGCATTTCTTTTCCTACATTAGAAAATAATGCCAATTTTGAACTTAAATCTGGATTGATTCACTTATTACCTGCTTTTCATGGTCTTGCAGGTGAGGACCCGAATAAACACTTGATGGAATTCCACGTGGTTTGCACGAGTATGAAACCCCATGGAGTGACAGAGGAGCAGATTCAGCTGAGAGATTTTCCTTTCTCTTTGAAGAGTGCTGCTAAGGATTGGCTATATTACTTGCTCTCTGGTTTTATCACAACTTGGACGGAGATGAAAATAATCTTTCTGGAAAAATATTTCCCAGCCTCTAGAGCTGCGAACATCCAGAAGGAGATCTATGGAATCAAGAAATACTCAGGGGAATCACTGCATGAATATTGGGAGCAGTTCAAGAAGCTTTGTGCTAGCTGTCCGCAACACCAGATAAGTGAAAATCAATTAATTCAATTATGCTATGAAGGTTTGTTACCTCATGACAGGAGTATGCTAGATGCAGCAAGTGGAGGCGTTTTTTTGGATAAAACGCCGGTACAAGCGAGGAATTTAATTAAGAACATGGCTGCCAATTCTCAACAATTTGGCACCATCAGGAATGAGCATGTACTGAAAAAGAACAATGAGGTAAATGTCTCTTCCCTTGAGCAACAATTAATTGAATTGACGTCTCTTGTGCGTCAGATGACTATAGGGAATGGACAGGCTGCAAAGGCATGTGAGATTTGTGTTGCAGTGGGACATGCTACTGATATGTTTCCCACACTTCAAGAAGAATCGGTTGAACAGGTATATGCTACTGGAGGATTCCCTGGACCACCGCAGCGGAAATATGATCCTTATTCCAACACATACAATCCTGGTTGGAAGGATCATCCAAATCTGAGATATGGGAACCCTCAGGCAAATAAATTTGGGCCTCAAGCACCACCGCACAATCAAGCTTATGGGCCACCGTATCCTCAACAGCAGCAGCGTCCTTAGATTCCAAATACAGGTGAGTTTCTTGAAAATATTGTTAAGGATCTTTGCTACTAATACTGTAACTTTTCAACAAGAAACAAGAGCAAGTATCAAAAACTTGAATACCCAGGTGGGACAGCTCGCCACCGCCATCAATAAGTTAGAAGCACAACATTCCAATGCTTTACCATCTCAAATAATTCCCAACCCAAGAGAGAACGCAAGTGCAATCACTCTAAGGAATGAGAAGGAGTTGAAGATCAAGAATAATGAAGTGAATACTTCAGCCAAAGAGGAGCTGCAAGAAGAGCCAAAATTTACTGATGGAGAAGCATCCAAGGAAGAAGTGCCAAGAGATAAGTTTCCTCCACTTTCTGAATATAAGCATGTTGCCCCTTTTCCCTTAGCACTTAAGGAGTCTAGAAAAGATGAAGGGATAAAGGATCTTTATGTGACTTTTCGTAGATGTGAGGTGAATATTCCGTTGCTAGATGTTATTAAGCACGTACCTCGATACGCGAAGTTTTTGAAGGAATTATGCACAGCAAAGAGGAAACAGACATTGAAGGGCTGTCAAAAAGTGGAGCTTGGTGAGAACGTATCTTCTGTGATCCAAAGAAAATTGCCCGCAAAATGCAAGGATCCAGGTATGTTTTCTATCCCATGCACTATAGGGAATGTTAGACTAGAGAAGGCCTGTTAGAGTAGGTGCCCGTCGAGCCAATGTGTTGGCCGATGGTCCTTGAGAGGACTCTTGTATGACAATCTTTATTTTAATAATATTTGACATTATTTAATTTGGCACATCTTTATCTTTATACCCATGCAAGCTGCATAGATAAAGCCCTTGAAAATACAAATAGTAGAAAGAATATGAGATGGTCATGTGATGACTGTCATGAAACTCATATTTGGAATACTGTATATTCTAAACTGTTCCTAGTCGATTCAGCCGCCATAAAGAAGGATAAAGGTCGCTCGAGCTTGAGACTAGTATTTGCGATGTGAGTACCATGTTTCATTGGTAGGGGATGAAAGAGTGGGTGCCCAGTGAGCCAACTTGTGGCTATGGGCTTTGATGACTCTTTGTATAAACAATCTTTTGTTTAATATTATTTACACTTTTATTAATGGCAATGACTTTATATTACTTCATATTGTTATATTGTGATATACTATTGTTGTTTTGATAAAGACCTTGAATATACTATAGTGTATGTAAGATATGGTAGAACATGGGGATGTCTATCATGAAATACATCTTATAGTCACTGTATGTTCTAAACTGTTCCTAGTCGATTGAGCCGTCCGAGAATAAGGATAAGGATCGCTCGAGTTTGAGACTAGCATTTGCGATGCGGAGTACCACGTTTCATTGGTAGGGAACATGGAGATGTTCGAAGCATGCAAATGGATATTCATAGGATGAATAATCGAACTACCCTATCCGGACTTTCCAAGTGGTTATCACTTATCGAGTGGATGAAGTCCGCGGTTTTGGTTGTACACCATTAGTCCTTACTACTTGAAACATCATGGAGACTCTATATGCTAGTACTGTGCTTTGACTCGTTTACCGACTCTTAGGGGGTCATCAGGTGTCGAGATTGGGTACAGTTACAACACATATAGGAGTCGATGCATTGTTGTCAAGGATTCACCACATACTTGCGAGTGTGGATATCCTATGCGATCTGAGGAGATATTAGTGTGACGAATCTCTGGCCAGAGTACTTGATGTGATTTAAGAAATGGTTTCTTAGTAGCACATGCGATGTCACTAATTTGATCTTCAAGATGTATTGCATAGTTATCGAATCTTGAGCGACTCTCGATATACAAATGGTTGTTGATTCGATCGGGATATATGGATGAAGGGACCGTACTGTACGCTAACCAAAATCTACTGGTTCTTGTAGGCACTATCAGTGATACCTAGGGAATCATGGGGCGATGTTGCTAGGCGCTTTACCATGATTCGTTGGGCAAGTCGGAAAGTGTTGTTCCGAGTCACAAGAAGTTGTGAGCCCACGGCTAGCTGTATCCCTGAACCATTGAGGGTCACACAGTGTAATGGAGTTTTAATCCCCGTTGAGATAGTTAAATTTAAAGAGTTAAATTTAATGAACAAAGAAGTTGGACTTCTTAAATAAGAGTAAGGGAGTAGGATTTCCTAAAATGACATAGGGATGGACATTTTTGGAAACCACTGAATTCGGATTCAGGAAAATTTATCTTGACTTTAAAATGTGCATAAATGGTTTCTGTGCACATTGGTGAAATCGGTTCATCAATCGGAGTCACGATGAATTTTATATTAATTTCTGAACGTGAGGGCTTTGCTTGTCGGGCCTCAACTTATGACTAATGGGCCCTAAGGTGTTAGTGGCCTGCATTATAAATAAGTTATTTCAGTACAGAAATTAGACACAACAGGTCATAATTTTGAGAGCAAAATTTTCGAACCCTCCTCCCTCTCTCTCAAATTCGGCCGCCCCTCCCTCACTCTGTCAGAGAATTTCCGGTCTGTGATTTTTAATTGCAGTAAGGAATAACGAATCAGATTCGTTTAATCTCTTCGCAGAAAACTTCTGATAGATTTTCTAGTGCAATCTATCAGAGGGATTATAACCTCATTCGTGGACCTGATTGAAGGAGTTCATCGGTTCCAGGGAGAGACAACAAGAGCAGATTAATTCTGTTGGTGTCCAATAATCTCGCTTCGAGATTGAAGGTAAAATTTAATTAATTGTTATTTGAATTTTACACACACAATATAATTTAATCGTTGAATGGTTGATACCCACACCATGGAATTGTTCCATGATAAAAATTTTAAACTTCCGCTGCACCGGGTATCAATCGTGATTGATCTGACCGCCAGTTATTTTCCAACAGTGGTATCAGAGCCAGGTTGCTCAGATCAAACGATTAAATTAATCAATTGTACAAAATTTTTGAATCTCGGTTTTTTGAAAACAAAATAAATATTTTTAAATAAAAAAAAAATAAATTTTTTCGGGGCAAAACCCGGGCAGCGATTGGATCGCTGCCCGGTGGGGCAGCAATCGTTGCTGCCCCAGGCGGCGCACGGCGCCGCCCAAAGGGGGCGCACGGCGCCGCCCAGGGGCGGCACCAGGCGCTGCCCTAAAGGGGCAGCCGGGCTGCCCCCGGCCCACGCCCCGGATGCGGGCCGGCCCGGGAGTGTCCCGGGCGGCCCGCGGGAAAAATTAAATTTTTATTTTATTTAAAATTAATTTTAATGTGTTAAAATTTTATTTTTGGTCCGGTCAAAAATTGTTTTTGATTGGTTCACGAGATTTCGGATCGAATTGTTCGAGTCCGTAAGTTTTAAAATTGATTTTTGGATAAATTTGAATTTTTGGAAAATTTTAATATTTTATCCTTAAATTGAATTTTGAAATCAATTATTTTTGGTACAATTTATGATAAGATATGATCTTATGATATATTAAGTAAAATATGATTTTATCTGTAAAATTGGATTTTATAGATAAAATATGATTTTATTTGATATAGAGATAAAATATGATTTTATATGTAAAATAAGATTTTATATATAAAATATGATTTTATCTTGTTTAAATTTAAATTGCCACTGCATGTTATCCAATAAATTAATTTTGAATTAAATGTTATTGGATAAGGATGATCGATTGCCATGACCAATTTTGTAGGTGTATGTTAGGAATTTACATTTTGTTTTTATTGTTGTTGGTTTTATTAATGGGCCTGGTTTATGGCCCGATATGAATGTCATATGTAATAAAAGTGGGCTTGGTTTATGGCCCGTTCCCACCCCTAAAAATGTATCCCCTACTTGTCATTGTTATTTATTGTAAATACATTAGATTTAGTGGGAGATCAAGATTTGAAGATGGTGGGCCCAGCAGACAATAAAGACTGAAGAAATGTAAATTGGAAGCACATGTAATAGGATTGCATTGCATACTGCATATTACCTAGGATTGGACTAAGACCCGTGATTGGCAACCACGGGTCAATTAGAAATGGAATCGATCATCCTTTATAATATATGATATTATGATTGTATGCATGTTTAGACATAATTGCGTGAATCCGGCAAGCATGCAATAAATTGAATATGATGAGACAAATATTTTATAATTAAAAATCCCTCATTTTAAATATGATTTAAAATTGATATCAAGATAAATAAAGGAAATTTAAATTTGTTTAAATGTTCCTACCTTCCATCAACGGTCAATGTATGTGATGCTACCCGCGGATACGGTCCGGCTCATATTATTGGGGGGGCCCGTCCGTCGGAAAGCTGTACATTGGATCGACAAATGTTGTAAGTTGGGTGGAACTCCCATGGGATCGGCTCATATTATTGGGGGATCCACATGGCGACCGTCCATCACAACTTAATATTGATGGGTCATCTTGACATGTCACTTTAAACGGCGTCATATTATTGGGCCCTTATTGGACATGAGGTAAATACATGGGGATTGCTTTGGAAGCAATTGGGCTCTACCTTTTGAAAATTATGGTTGGCTGATATTATTCGGGACCATAAGTTTGTCAATTGGACTCCATGTTCTCACTAAGGAAAAAGTTTCCCGTTTTCACTAGAGGGTAGTGAAATCGTTAAAATAGTGGGAGTGAGATTCATAAAATTAAATTCGCCTATTTTATGTCTTAGTAAATTGTTAAACAATCATTGATATATGTCTGTTTTTCTTTTCAGTATTTCATACGATGAATTCGCGTAATCCTTTATTCTCGATCCTCGAACAAAACAAGTTGACTGGCGCCAACTATACGGAATGGTTCCGAAAGTTGAAGATTGTCTTGACTTCGGAGAAGATGCTCTACGTGTTAGAGAAATCACCTCCGAAGGAAGCACCAGCTGATGTAAGTCCGGAGGAATTGGCCAAACTTGATGCATGGTGGGACCATGACATCAAGACCAAATGCTATATGTAAGCCTCGATGTCTGATGAACTCCAGAGGCGATTTGAGGACACGGTGAATGATGCTGACATTCACGCGCAACTCAAGGAACTTTTTGGGGCTCAGTCGAGGGCTGAAAGGTTCGCTACTGTTAAGGAGTTAATGACGTGCCGCATGCGTGAAGGGACTTCGGTCCGAGATCATGGGGTACGAGTGATTTGGCTCATACAGAAGTTAGCGACCCTAGATTTGGTGTTGGAGCATGAACTCAATGTGGATTTATTGCTTCTGTCTCTTCCTTCTTCGTTTGACGGATTTGTGGTAAATTTTAATATGAACAAGATAGAGGCCACCCTTGAAGAAATGGTCAATATGCTCGTTACATATGAATCCACACTAAAGAAGGATAAGCCAACTTTCTTGGTGGGCTCCTCATCTTCTGCTAAGAAGGGGCCAAGTATGAAGGGCAAGAAACGTTCTGCCTCACCCAAGAAAGTCGAGCCCGAGAAGAAGCACAAGACAAAGGCTTCAAACATTGGTAAATCCAAGGATGTTTGTCATTACTGTAAGAAGCCGGGTCATTGGAAGCGCAACTGCAAGGAATATCTAGAGCAGTTGGGAACTACAAAGGGTATGTTCTATATTGAAATAAACATTTCGCTTAATACAACTTCTTGGGTATTGGATACCGGATGTGGATATCACATTTGCAATGATTTGCAGGTGATGACAAGAAGTCGCAGGCTTAGAATGGGTGAGACCCAGCTGAGGCTCGGGAATGGTTCCAGAGTTGAAGCTACGGCCATTGGAGATGTTTGTTTAATTTTGCAGAACGGTTTTAAGTTATTATTAAGAGATGTTTTATTTGTTCCAGATTTAATTAAAAACATTATTTCTATTTCTATGCTTGATAGAGATGGTTATTCTTGCAATTTTGTGAATGGGATTTGCAATATTTACAAGAATGTTTGATTGGAAATGGACAACTAGAAAACGATCTATACAACTTAAAACTAAAAGACGTTCCAATAAATTATGTTAATAAACCGGCGACAACAAACAAAAGGAAAATCGATAGTCAAAACCCGGCAAACCTTTGGCACGCTAGACTAGGTCATATTTCCTCAAGGAGGATGAACAAGCTAGTGGGAGAGGGCATGTTTGATATGTCTGATATTAACTCTCTACCTACTTGTGAATCCTGCCTAAAAGGAAAAATGACTAAATCTCCTTTTAAGGGGAAACCTGAGCGGAGTCAAAATCTGTTGGATTTGATCCATACAGATGTTTGTGGACCATTTAGAGTAGGGACTCAACATGGCCACACCTACTTCATTACCTTTACTGATGATTATTCAAGGTATGGGTATTTATATTTAATGAAATATAAGTCTGAAGCATTTGAAAAGTTCAAAGAATTCAAGGCTGAAGTAGAAAACAAGCTAGGTAAAAGTATTAAAGCACTTCGATCGGATCGAGGTGGAGAATACTTGAGTACCGAGTTTTTGGACTATCTAAAAGAGAATGGGATTCTCTCTCAGTGGACTCCTCCTATGACACCACAGCTGAATGGTGTATCGGAGCGTCGTAATCGAACTTTGTTGGACATGGTTCGATCCATGATGAGCTTCACTGAGATTCCACCTTCGTTTTGGGGCTATGCGCTTGAAACGGCGGTATTGTTGTTGAACAACGTCCACACTAAAGCAGTGGACAAGACACCATACGAGTTATGGAATGGCAAAGCTCCTAAGTATTCGTACTTGAGGATTTGGGGATGTCCTGCTTACGTGAAGCGGACAGTGGGAGATAAGTTGGATAGTCGATCCAGCTTATGTTATTTTGTGGGGTATCCGAAGAATTCAATCGGATATTATTTCTATTATCCTGCTGAAACAAAGGTGTTTGTTTCAAGGAATGCCACCTTCTTGGAGAAGGAGTTCTTATTGGATAAGAAAGGCGAGATGATGGAACTCGAAGAAGTTCGAGAAGAACCCGAAATACAAAATAACGATCCTACACCTCAGGAACCATTGCAGGACACGCCTGAACCTAGAAGATCCGAGAGGACTTCTAGACCTCCTATTCGATATGGTCTTCTTCTTGAAGGGGATCAAGATGAACCCGACATTGGATGTGATCCAAGAAACTTCAAGGAAGCAATTTCTGATGCGGATTCAAATTTATGGCTTGAAGCTATGCAGTCTGAATTGGATTCGATGCATACAAACCAAGTTTGGTCTTTAGTAGATCCTCCCGATGGAATTGTTCCAATAGGGTGTAAATGGATCTACAAGAGAAAGCTTGGGCCTGACGGTAAGGTATTGACCTACAAGGCGCGATTGGTGGCGAAAGGTTATACTCAAAGGCAAGGAGTTGACTATGATGAAACCTTTTCACCAGTTGCAATGTTCAAGTCCATAAGAATCCTAATTGCCATAGCTGCATGGTATGACTATGAGATATGACAAATGGATGTGAAGACTGCTTTTCTTAATGGAGACATTAAGGAAGAAATCTATATGAAGCAGCCAGAGGGGTTCACATCCATGGGAAGCGAGCATAAGGTATGCAAGCTTCAGAGATCAATTTATGGTCTAAAACAAGCATCAAGAAGTTGGAACCAGAAATTCGATGAAACAATAAAAGATTTTGGTTTCATCAAGAACCCGGAGGAACCGTGCGTGTACAAGAAAGTAGTTAAGGATGCTGTGACATTCTTAGTACTTTATGTTGATGACATCCTACTCATTGGGAATGATGTAGGGATGTTGCAGTCAACAAAGATATGGTTATCAGGTAGATTCTCGATGAAGGATTTGGGTGAGGCATCCTACATTCTAGGGATACAGATCTATAGAGATAGATCTAAGAGAATGATAGGACTCACTCAATCAACCTACATCGACACCATATTGAAACGGTTTTCAATGGATGGGTCTAAGAGAGGACATCTACCCATGTGTCATGGAGTTTCTCTATCTAAGTCTATGTGTCCCAAGACTGATACAGAGATAGAGAATATGACACATGTACCATATGCGTCAGCTATAGGTAGTATCATGTATGGGATGATATCTACCAGACCGGATGTAGCATTTGCTCTGAGTGTCACGAGCCGATATCAGGCTAATCCTGGTCAAATGCATTGGAAAGCCGTGAAGGACATTCTTAAGTACTTACGAAGGACTAAGAATATGTTCATGGTTTATGGAGGACGAGAACTCAAATTGGAAGGCTATACCGACTCTAGCTTCCAAAGTGACGTGGATGACTCGACGTCAACCTCTGGATTTGTGTTCATGCTCAATGGCGGTGCTGTCTCTTGGAAGAGTTCCAAGCAGGACACCACAGCGGATTCCACCACTGAAGCTGAATACATTGCAGCATCAGCTGCTGCTAAAGAGGCCGTTTGGACGAGGAATTTCGTCCAAGAGTTGGGCGTCATTCCTGAATTTGTTGGTCCAGTCCCGGTGTACTGCGACAACACGGGTGCCGTTGCTCAAGCAAAGGAACCAAGGTCTCATCAAAGATCCAAACACGTACTGAGGAAATACCACATCATCCGGGAGATTGTGGAAAGAGGAGACATCACTGTCGAACGAGTGGCCTCTGCAGACAATATCGCTGATCCGCTTACTAAGCCCTTGCCAGGACCATTGTTTGACAAACATCGCGAAGCAATGGGTCTACGTAGTATGACTAGTTGGCTATAGGGCAAGTGGGAGATTGAAAGAGTGGGTGCCCAGTGAGCCAACTTGTGGCTATGGGCTTTGATGACTCTTTGTATAAACAATCTTTTGTTTAATATTATTTACACTTTTATTAATGGCAATGACTTTATATTACTTCATATTGTTATATTGTGATATACTATTGTTGTTTTGATAAAGACCTTGAATATACTATAGTGTATGTAAGATATGGTAGAACATGGGGATGTCTATCATGAAATACATCTTATAGTCACTGTATGTTCTAAACTGTTCCTAGTCGATTGAGCCGTCCGAGAATAAGGATAAGGATCGCTCGAGTTTGAGACTAGCATTTGCGATGCGGAGTACCACGTTTCATTGGTAGGGAACATGGAGATGTTCGAAGCATGCAAATGGATATTCATAGGATGAATAATCGAACTACCCTATCCGGACTTTCCAAGTGGTTATCACTTATCGAGTGGATGAAGTCCGCGGTTTTGGTTGTACACCATTAGTCCTTACTACTTGAAACATCATGGAGACTCTATATGCTAGTACTGTGCTTTGACTCGTTTACCGACTCTTAGGGGGTCATCAGGTGTCGAGATTGGGTACAGTTACAACACATATAGGAGTCGATGCATTGTTGTCAAGGATTCACCACATACTTGCGAGTGTGGATATCCTATGCGATCTGAGGAGATATTAGTGTGACGAATCTCTGGCCAGAGTACTTGATGTGATTTAAGAAATGGTTTCTTAGTAGCACATGCGATGTCACTAATTTGATCTTCAAGATGTATTGCATAGTTATCGAATCTTGAGCGACTCTCGATATACCAATGGTTGTTGATTCGATCGGGATATATGGATGAAGGGACCGTACTGTACGCTAACCAAAATCTACTGGTTCTTGTAGGCACTATCAGTGATACCTAGGGAATCATGGGGCGATGTTGCTAGGCGCTTTACCATGATTCGTTGGGCAAGTCGGAAAGTGTTGTTCCGAGTCACAAGAAGTTGTGAGCCCACGGCTAGCTGTATCCCTGAACCATTGAGGGTCACACAGTGTAATGGAGTTTTAATCCCCGTTGAGATAGTTAAATTTAAAGAGTTAAATTTAATGAACAAAGAAGTTGGACTTCTTAAATAAGAGTAAGGGAGTAGGATTTCCTAAAATGACATAGGGATGGACATTTTTGGAAACCACTGAATTCGGATTCAGGAAAATTTATCTTGACTTTAAAATGTGCATAAATGGTTTCTGTGCACATTGGTGAAATCGGTTCATCAATCGGAGTCACGATGAATTTTATATTAATTTCTGAACGTGAGGGCTTTGCTTGTCGGGCCTCAACTTATGACTAATGGGCCCTAAGGTGTTAGTGGCCTGCATTATAAATAAGTTATTTCAGTACAGAAATTAGACACAACAGGTCATAATTTTGAGAGCAAAATTTTCGAACCCTCCTCCCTCTCTCTCAAATTCGGCCGCCCTCCCTCACTCTGTCAGAGAATTTCCGGTCTGTGATTTTTAATTGCAGTAAGGAATAACGAATCAGATTCGTTTAATCTCTTCGCAGAAAACTTCTGATAGATTTTCTAGTGCAATCTATCAGAGGGATTATAACCTCATTCGTGGACCTGATTGAAGGAGTTCATCGGTTCCAGGGAGAGACAACAAGAGCAGATTAATTCTGTTGGTGTCCAATAATCTCGCTTCGAGATTGAAGGTAAAATTTAATTAATTGTTATTTGAATTTTACACACACAATATAATTTAATCGTTGAATGGTTGATACCCACACCATGGAATTGTTCCATGATAAAAATTTTAAACTTCCGCTGCACCGGGTATCAATCGTGATTGATCTGACCGCCAGTTATTTTCCAACAGGGGACATGGAGATGTCCAAGCATGCAAATAGGTGCTCCTTGTAGAGTGCACTGAACAACCCTCCCTAAAGGATTTTCCAAGTGGTTCTCACTTATCGAGTGGAGAAGTCCTAGTTTATGGTTGTACACCATTAGTCCTATAACCCGGGACAACATGGAGACTCTATATGCTAGTGCTTCACTTTGACTTGTTTACCGACTCATCTGGGGTCATCAGGTGGCAATGTTGGGTGTTGTGACGAAACATATAGGAGTCAATGCATTGTAGTCGGGGATTCACCGCTTACCTACGGGTATGGATATCCTATGTTATATCATGCATACGTAGCTTGAAATCTCTGATCAGAGTAAGTGGTAATTAAGAAAGGAGTTTCTTGAATTACACTTTCGATGCAACTACAGCATGACACATAGTTATCGATTCAATGACAACTCTCGATAAACCAATGGTTGTCGAATCGGTCGGGATATATGAGTTGAAGGAACCGTACTGTACGCTAACCATAATTGATTGGTTCTTGCAGGCATTATCATTTGATACCTAGGGAGTCATGTAAGCAATGCTGCTAGATGTTTACATGACTGGTTGGGTACTATCAGACTTGAGTTTTCTGACGTTCTTATTATCAATGTGTTGATTAATAAGAATGGAGCTGTCTAGGGTATGCTCATATAAGGGACTTGTTGATCCTGAATCACATGGAGATATGAACCCACTGCTAGTTGTATCAATGAACCATTGAGGGTCACACAAGTACTAGCTTTCTAGATCCCGTTGAGATTAAAATAAGTTCAATGTGTTGAACAACTTATAAAGTAGTTTATAAGTAAAATAAATTAGAAGTTTGACTTCTAAATTGGAGAATGAATGGAATAAGTAACTTTTAATTTGTGAATGTGTTCCAAGATTAAAAGTTGACTTAAAATAATTAGTTTATGAAAATGGTGATTTTCTAAACTATTATTTTGAACTTAGTTAATTAATTCAAGTGTTGAATTAATTTAACACTAGTAGACATTTTAATGTACAAATAATTAAATTAATTCAAGTGTTGAATTAATTAAACACTATTGAGTCTAGTAGAGCTCAAATTAATATAGTGTTGTATAATTATTGATACTAGTGGACTTGAATGGGTTCAAGTTAAATTTAATTAATTGATTAAACTTAAATGGGTTTAGGTTTAATAATTAATTAAAATTAAGTTCAAACTACATTTATATATATATATATATATATATTTATATATGTATATATATATAGGCGTGTGTATATATATATATATATGATATATATATGTGTGTGTATGGAATTTGAAGGGTTGTAAGATGGTTTGTAATTTTCCATGCATGCCTTGCAATTTTCCATGCATGGCTTAATTGTACTCATTAATCCCTCTCCTTTAATATATTATTTGGAATAATATATACACACAATACAATCCATTCCATTCCAAGAAATTGAAGTGGCCGAACATTCCAATTATTTTCTTCCAAATTTTTCTTTCAATTTTTGTGGAAGAAGAAAAGAAAAATCTCAATGAAAAATCCTCTAAATATTCTAGTGCATATTTAGAGTGGATTTTGATCGTCTAGTCGTGGACCTAATTCGGAGGCTCGAAGAGTTGAATCCATTTTGAGCAAGGAGTGCTCTTGGAAGCTTGTAGATTGAGTCTACCATTTTTCAAGAGCCTAGTTGTTTATCAACTTGGTTGGAGCCATAAATCAATCTTTGAGATTGATAGGTAAAATTCTAAACACCCTATGGTTGTTTGAGTTTTTTGAATACTACACAAGTGCTCGGATTTCTTTTATTAAAAATTTTATATTTCCGCTGCGTTTCCGGACACGAGTTAACCGATCCCCTTCAGTGGTATCAGAGCCTAGGTTACTCTTTTCTGTAGTATTTGTTGGATATTATGTTGAGGTCAATTTCTAACCGCATGAGAAAATCAATATTTTAACTTTTAGGGCAAATTATATAAAAATTATTTTTTTATTTTCGGGCAGCCCTTGGGCTGCCCAAAGGTGTTCTAGGGGCAGCCGTGGGCTGCCCCATATTTTTAATAAAAAAAAAATACAAAAATTTTGGCCGGAATCCGGCGACGGAGTTTCGGTGACGACTATGACGACATGAGTTTTTCAAAAGGTGTTTTGGAATATCATGTGTCATAGGCCCTAAATTGTTAAATATATTATAGTTGATTTTTATGAAAAATTAAACTTTATAATATGTGATTTTTCTCATAAAATAAATAGTTAAAGTGTGACTTTGATTATTTATAGTAAATTGTGATTTACAAGAAATTCAATTATAAATAAATTAATTTGAAAGTAAACAAAGGTGTTTGTTTATTTTGTTAATTTATTTTATAATTGTGGTGGTTAGTGATTGGACCAAGATATATAATATTTGATCAATTAATTATTGAGATAATTAATTGATGGTGTATGATATGTGATATTGTGCATGAAGGATGATTAAAAGCCCAATACCAATTTGCTAGGTGTATGCTAGGATATTTTGTGTTGAATGGTTGTAATAATTATCAAATTACAAAGTGGGCTTGGTTTATGGCCCGTTCCCACCCCATGAGATGTATCCCTATTTGCCATGGATATTTTCATTTAAAATATTTAATAGCGGAAGTTCAAGATTGGAAGATGGTGGTCCATGATGAATTATGAAGATTCAAGACATGTAAATATTGGAAGCTTATGTAATTGTTGCATTTGCATCCCATGCATTCCCTAGGAATTGGACCTAGGCCCGTGTTTGGCTCACACGGGCCAAATAGTTTTTGGGGCGATTAATCATCCTTATTAATTAGTATGTGCGTTATTATTTTATAATAACAAATTTGCATGAATCCGGCAAACATACGATCAAACATGGCGATCTTTAAAATTAATGATGAGACCTTTTCAAAATTAAAAAACCCTCATTTTGAATTAGATTCAAAATTTATATCAAGCCCAAAAAGGGGAATTATAAATTTGTTTATAATTTCCATGTCTTCCATCCACAATGGATGCATGACCAATGCTACCCGTATTCAATGCTCGGCTCATATTATTGGGGGGGCTTGGATGCCGGAAAGCTGTGACATCCATTGACATGGTGATGTGAACTACGTGGAACTCCCATGACTTCGGCTCATATTATTGGGGGAACTCATGGCGACCGTCCATTAAGGTTCGATATCGATGGGTAAGGCTTGACACGTAAAGATGAACGACGTCATTTTATTGGGTCCTAATCAAGCGTGAGACAAAAGTTTACGTAAGGGTTGCATGGAGATGCAATTGAAAACTACCTTTTAGAAATTATGATTGGCTGATATTATTCGGGATCGTAATTGGCTAATTGGACCTTATGTACCTACTGAGGAAAGGAGTTTCCCGTTTTTACTAGAGGGTAGTAAATATGTCAAAAAATGGGAGTAAATATTTATAAAGTTAAAGTCCATACTTTATATCTTATTAAATATTTTAAAATAGTCATTGACATTTATCTGTTATTATTTTTCAGTACAAAGTTTTGACAATGTCATCAATTCGCAATCCGTTGTCTGCAATACTCGACAAACATTTACTGACCGGTCCAAATTACCTCGATTGGCTAAGAAATTTGAAAATCTTCTTGAACTCGGAAAAGATTGCATACACACTTGATGAGTCGCCCCCTGATACGGCTCCGAATGATTGTAGCCCTGAGGAGCTACAGAGTTACAAGGATTGCTGTGACCATGACTTGAAAGCCAAGTGTTATATACAGGCTTCTATGAATGATGAGCTTCAGCGACGTTTTGAGAGTGCAAAGCATGCTGCTGACATTCATTTGCATCTCAAAGAACTCTTTGGTGAACAAACACGCCCACTTCGACATGCGATTGTCAAGGAGCTAATCACTTTGCGCATGCGAGATGGGGCTTCGGTCCATGAGCATGGCCTGAAGTTGATTGGGCTCGTGGAAAAACTCGTTAGCATGGATCTTGTGCTACCAACTGAGTTGACCACAGACGTGTTGCTCTTGTCACTGCCTATCTCATTTGATCCTTTTGTGGTGAATTTCAACATGAACAGGTTAGATCCAACCCTTGAGGAGTTGGTTAACATGCTTGTTACGTTTGAATCCACAATCAAGAAAGAGAAGCCGGTTTTTTATGTGGGATCTTCATCTGGTTCAAAGAATAGACCACATGGGAAAGGAAAGAAGCGTTCCTTCCAAGCTCCCAAAAAGAACGTGCCCTTGAAGAGGCAAGCTCCGAGTCCCGTTGTGGTAGCCACACCAGTTAAGGCTAACAAGACTAATGACGTCTGTCATCACTGTAAGAAACCTGGACATTGGAAGCGTAATTGCAAGGAATATCTTGACCAGAATGGTTCTGGAAAAGGTATGTTCTACATTGAAGTAAACATTTCACTTAACTCTTCTTCTTGGGTATTGGATACCGGCTGTGGCTCACATCTCTGTAATGATTTGCAGGTGATGGCAAGAAGTAGGAGACTCAGAGATGGTGAGACCTTCTTGAGGATGGGCAATGGGGCAAGAGTTGCAGCCAAAGCTATTGGAGATGTTTACTTATTGTTGGACAATGATTTTAAATTATGGTTGAGAGATGTTTTGTTTGTACTAGATTTGGTGAAAAACATTGTTTCCATTTCTATGCTTGATAAAGATGGATATTCTTGTTTATTTGGCAAAGGTGTTTGCAATATTTACAAGAATGAATGTTTAATTGGTACAGGACAATTGGAAAATGATCTCTATAATTTAAAATTAAAAGATATTCCTATGTATAATGTCCAAGAAATATCAACAACATCCAAAAGAAAACAAGATACTCTAAATCCAGCACACTTATGGCATGCTCGATTAGGTCATATATCTTTTAAAAGGATGAACAAGCTAGTGGGAGAAGGCATGTTTGATATGTCTGATATTAATTCTCTTACTACTTGTGAACCCTGTCTAAAAGGAAAGATGACCAAAATTCCCTTTAAGGGCCATGTGGAGCGGGCCAAGGGACTGTTGGATTTGATCCATACAGATGTGTGTGGTCCACTTAGCATCACCACTAAGCACGGATATTCTTACTTCATTACCTTTACCGATGACTTCTCTAGGTATGGGTATGTGTATTTGATGAAATACAAATCTGAAGCTTTTGAAAAGTTCAAAGAATTCAGAAATGAAGTAGAAAAACAATTGGGACGAAGCATCAAGGCACTTCGATCGGATCGAGGTGGTGAATACTTGAGTAATGAATTCCAAGAGTATCTTAGGGAGAATGAGATTCTCTCACAGTGGACTTCTCCTGGTACACCTCAGTTGAATGGTGTTTCAGAACGTCGTAATTGAACTTTGATGGACATGGTTCGGTCTATGATGGGGTTCACGGAGTTGCCGCCATCCTTTTGGGGATATGCACTTGAGACAGCGGCACTGTTGTTGAACAATGTCCATTCAAAGGCAGTTGATAAGACACCATATGAGATATGGATGGGAAAATCTCTAAAGTATTCTTATCTAAGAATATGGGGATTCCCTGCTTATGTGAAGCAGATAATGGGAGATAAATTGGATGCTCGATCCATTTTATGCTACTTCGTGGGATATCCAAGGAATTCGGTTGGATATTATTTCTATCATCCCAAAGAAACAAAGGTGTTTGTTTCTAGGAATGCAACCTTCTTGGAGAAGAAATTTCTATTGGATAGAAAATGGGAGATGATAGAACTCGAAGAAGTTCGAGAAACACCCACGATTGTGGAATCCACACCCGAACAGCCAAGAGAGGAGACACTAGCTCCTAGAAGATCCGAGAGGATCTCAAGACCACCTATGAGGTATGGTCTGCTTCTTGAAGAGGGCCAAGATGAGTCTGATCATGGATGTGATCCAAGGACCTTCAAGGAAGCATTGTCTGATGCCGATTCATCCAAGTGGCTTGAAGCTATGGAATCTGAGATGAATTCCATGTATTCGAACCAAGTGTGGAATCTTGTGGATCCACCTGAAGGAATTGTTCCTATAGGGTGTAAATGGATTTACAAGAGGAAGCTTGGGACGGATGGGAAGGTTCTGACCTTCAAGGCTCGATTGGTGGCAAAAGGTTATACTCAAAGGCAAGGAGTTGACTTTGAAGAAACTTCTTCTCCAGCCGCAATGTTCAAGTCCATAAGGATATTGCTTGACATTGCCGCATGGTATGACTATGAAATATGGCAGATGGATGTGAAGACAGCTTTTCTTAATGGGGATATTAAGGAAGAAATTTACATGTCTCAACCTGAAGGGTTCACATCTATCGGAAGTGAGCATAAAGTATGCAAACTTCAGAGATCTATCTATGGTCTCAAACAGGCATCTAGGAGCTGGAACCTCAGATTTGATGGTACAATCAAAGAGTTTGGGTTTACTAAGAATCCTGAGGAACCATGTGTGTATAAGAAGGTCAGTGGGAGTTCTGTGACATTCCTGATACTTTATGTTGATGACATTCTACTCATTGGGAATGATGTAGGAATGTTGCAATCAACTAAAGTATGGTTATCGAGTAAGTTCTTGATGAAGGACTTGGGTGAAGCATCTTTTGTATTGTAAATACAAATCTATCGAGATAGATCGAAAAGATTGCTTGGTCTCACCCAGTCCACATACATTGATACCATCGTGAAGAGGTTCTCGATGGATGAGTCTAAAAGAGGACATCTACCAATGTGTCATGGCGTGTCTCTATCCAAGTCCATGTCTCCCAAAAATGATGCAGAGATAGAGACAATGACACGCATTCCATATGCATCTGCAATTGGTAGTATCATGTATGCGATGATATCTACACGTCCTGACGTGGCCTTTGCACTTAGTGTTACAAGTAGATATCAATCGAACCCTGGTCTTCCACACTGGAAAGCTGTGAAAGACATTCTCAAGTATTTGAGAAAGACTAAGAATATGTTCTTAGTTTATGGGGGTGGAGAACTAAAATTGGAAGGCTATACCGACTCTAGCTTCCAAAGCGATGTTGATGATTCGAAGTCAACTTCCGGTTTTATATTCATGCTCAATGGTGCTGCTGTTTGTTGGAAGAGTTCCAAGCAAAATAGCACTGCGGATTCAACCACTGAGGCAGAATATATTGCTGCATCCGATGCTGCAAAGGAAGCTATTTGGATTAGGAATTTCGTCCAAGAGTTGGGCGTTATTCCTAATGGAGTTGATCCAGTCCCGGTGTACTGCGACAACACTGGTGAAGTTGCTCAGGCAAAAGAACCAAGGTCTCATCAGAAATCCAAACATGTACTGAGAAAATATCTCATCATCCGGGAAATTGTGGAACGAGGAGATGTCTTGTTAGACAGAGTCGCCTCCACAGATAATGTTGCTGATCCACCAACTAAGCCTTTACCAGGACCATTGTTCGAAAAGCATCGCGAATCAATGGGTTTGAAGAATATGGGTAGTTGGCTCTAGTGCAAGTGGGAGATTGTTAGAGTAGGTGCCCGTCGAGCCAATGTGTTGGCCGATGGTCCTTGAGAGAACTCTTGTATGACAATCTTTATTTTAATAATATTTGACATTATTTAATTTGGCACATCTTTATCTTTATACCCATGCAAGCTGCATAGATAAAGCCCTTGAATATACAAATAGTAGAAAGAATATGAGATGGTCATGTGATGACTGTCATGAAACTCATATTTGGAATACTGTATATTCTAAACTGTTCCTAGTAGATTCAGCCGCCATAAAGAAGGATAAAGGTCGTTCGAGCTTGAGACTAGTATTTGCGATGTGAGTACCATGTTTCATTGGTAGGGGACATGGAGATGTCCAAGCATGCAAATAGGTGCTCCTTGTAGAGTGCACTGAATAACCCTCCCTAAAGGATTTTCCAAGTGGTTCTCACTTATCGAGTGGAGAAGTCCTAGTTTATGGTTGTACACCATTAGTCCTATAACCCGGGACAACATGGAGACTCTATATGCTAGTGCTTCACTTTGACTTGTTTACCGACTCATCTGGGGTCATCAGGTGGCAATGTTGGGTGTTGTGACGAAACATATAGGAGTCAATGCATTGTAGTCGGGGATTCACCGCTTACCTACGGGTATGGATATCCTATGTTATATCATGCATACGTAGCTTGAAATCTCTGATCAGAGTAAGTGGTAATTAAGAAAGGATTTTCTTGAATTACACTTTTGATGCAACTACAGCAAGACACATAGTTATCGATTCAATGAAAACTCTCGATAAACCAATGGTTGTCGAATCGGTCGGGATATATGAGTTGAAGGGACCGTACTGTACGCTAACCATAATTGATTGGTTCTTGCAGGCACTATCATTTGATACCTAGGGAGTCATGTAAGCAATGCTGCTAGATGTTTACATGACTGGTTGGGTACTATTAGACTTGAGTTTTCTGACGTTCTTATTATCAATGTGTTGATTAATAAGAATGGAGCTGTCTAGGGTATGCTCATATAAGGGACTTGTTGATCCTGAATCACATGGAGATGTGAACCCACTGCTAGTTGTATCAATGAACCATTGAGGGTCACACAAGTACTAGCTTTCTAGATCCCGTTGGGATTAAAATAAGTTCAATGTGTTGAACAACTTATAAAGGAGTTTATAAGTAAAATAAATTAGAAGTTTGACTTCTAAATTGGAGAATGAATGGAATAAGTAACTTTTAATTTGTGAATGTGTTCCAAGATTAAAAGTTGACTTAAAATAATTAGTTTATGAAAATGGTGATTTTCTAAACTATTATTTTGAACTTAGTTAATTAATTCAAGTGTTGAATTAATTTAACACTAGTAGACATTTTAATGTACAAATAATTAAATTAATTCAAGTGTTGAATTAATTAAACACTATTGAGTCTAGTAGAGCTCAAATTAATATAGTGTTGTATAATTATTGATACTAGTGGACTTGAATGGGTTCAAGTTAAATTTAATTAATTGATTAAACTTAAATGGGTTTAGGTTTAATAATTAATTAAAATTAAGTTCAAACTACATTTATATATATATATATATATATTTATATATTTATATATATATAGGCGTGTATATATATATATATATATATATATATATATATATATATATATATATATGATATATATATGTGTGTGTATGAAATTTGAAGGGTTGTAAGATGGTTTGCAATTTTCCATGCATGCCTTGCAATTTTCCATGCGTGGCTTAATTGTACTCATTAATCCATCTCCTTTAATATATTATTTGGAATAATATATACACACAATACAATCCATTCCATTCCAAGAAATTGAAGTGGCCGAACACTCCAATTATTTTCTTCCAAATTTTTCTTTCAATTTTTGTGGAAGAAGAAAAGAAAAATCTCAATGAAAAATCCTCTAAATATTCTAGTGCATATTTAGAGTGGATTTTGATCGTCTAGTCGTGGACCTAATTCGGAGGCTCGAAGAGTTGAATCCATTTTGAGCAAGGAGTGCTCTTGGAAGCTTGTAGATTGAGTCTACCATTTTTCAAGAGCCTAGTTGTTTATCAACTTGGTTGGAGCCATAAATCAATCTTTGAGATTGATAGGTAAAATTCTAAACACCCTATGGTTGTTTGAGTTTTTTGAATACTACACAAGTGCTCGGATTTCTTTTATTAAAAATTTTATATTTCCGCTGCATTTCCGGGCACGAGTTAACCGATCCCCTTCAAGGCCATGCTAGATCTAGGAGCATCAATCAATGTTATGCCATATTCTATCTATGCATCCTTGAAACATGGTCCATTGAATAAAACTGGAATTATTATTCAATTAGCTGATAGGTCTAATGCATACCCTAGGGGAATAGTGGAAGATGTGTTAGTGCAAGTAAATGACTTGGTATTTCATGCAGATTTTTATATGCTAGACATGAAAAACGGTAATCATAATAGTCCTATTTTGTTAGGCAGACCATTCTTGAAAACTTCCATGACTAAAATTGATGTTCACAGTGGCATACTCACTATGTAATTTGATGGCGAGGTTGTGAAATTTAATATTTATGATGCTATGAAATTTCCTGATAGTGATGATTGTGTATTTTCTATTCATATTGTGGATTACTTGGCACAAGATTATTGTGAGCATGCAGAAAAATATGAGCTCGAGGTGGCTATTGTTGCACTCATTCAGCAGGATGATGGAATTGGATTTAGCGAATACATGAAGGAGATTGAGGGAATTCTGAATAGCGCTCCTGAGCTACCTCAGTTAGGTAATATATCATATATATCACTACCAATTTCTAATACTAGGCGCCTTCCATCTGTTTTGCAAGCACCAGTGGTCGAATTAAAGACACTTCCAAAACATCTCAAGTATGTTTTCCTTGGAGAATGAGAAACATTACTAGTCATCATCTCCAATAGTTTGGAAGCCAACCAAGAGGAACAATTAGTCAATGTATTACAAGAGCACAAGACTTATATCAGATGGACCATAGCAGACATCAAGGGAATTAGCCCTTCTACATGCATGCATAGAATTTTGATGGCGAAAGGAGCGAATCCCTCACGTCAACCGCAAAGAAAGTTGAACCCACTGATGATGGAGGTGGTGAAGGCTGAAATTCTAAAACTTCTCAAAGTTGGAGTCATCTACCCGATTTCTGATAGTCAGTGGGTCAGTCCAGTCCAAGTGGTACCCAAGAAAATCGGGATAACTGTGGTTAAGAACAAAGATGATGAATTGGTTCCCACCCGAATTCAAAATGGGTGCGGGGTTTGTATAGATTATAGGAAATTAAATGTTGGAACCCGAAAGCACCATTTCCCTTTACCATTTATTGATCAAATGATTGAACGTTTAGCATGTCATCCTTATTATTGTTTTTTTGATGGGTATTCTAGTTATTTTTAGATTGCTATTGCGCTGGAAGATCAGGAAAAGACGACATTCACTTGCCTGTTTGGCACCTTCTCATATCGACGAATGCCCTTTGCACTTTGCAATGCACCGGCCACTTTCCAACGGTGTATGGTTAGTATCTTTTCAGATTTCATTGAGCATATCTTAGAAGTTTTATGGATGATTTTACTGTCTATGGTAATTCATTCGAAATCTGTCTGTCTAACCTTGCTCTTTTCCTTAAGAGGTGTATCGAAACCAACTTAGTCTTAAATTCTGAAAAATGTTACTTTATGGTTGGGGAAGGTGTTGTGTTGGGTCATGTCATTTCATCTAAGGGAATAGAGCTAGACAAAGAAAAAACTGATATTATTTAATCTCTCCCTTATCCCACATGTGTGCGGGAAGTGCATTCTTTTCTAGGCCATGCAGGTTTCTACAGGAGATACATTCAGGACTTCGCCAAGATCGCATCCCCCATGTGAAAATTTTTGCAAAAAGATGTGCTGTTTGAGTTTCCTTTTGAATTTTCTAAGGCACAAAAGGACAAGGTGAGAAGAAAACCACGTATTATGTGTGGGATGATCCATACTTGTGGAAACACTGCGCTGATCAAGTTATACGTCGATGTGTACCTGCGAGTGATGTAATTCCTATTCTAATGTTTTGTCAATCTCATGCATGTGGTGGCCATTTTGGAGCAAAAAGGACAGCGCAAAAGGTGTTGGATTGCGGATTTTTCTGGCCATCCTTATTTCAAGACGCTTACATGTTCTGTAAGTCATGCACTCAATGCCAAAAGACAGGTAATATCTCCCAACGTAAGGAGATGCCCCAGCAACCTATTTTAGTTTGTGAAATCTTTGATGTTTGGGGTATCGACTTCATGGGACCTTTTTCAAGTTCGTATGGATTTATCTACATATTACTTGTTGTCGACTATGTCTCGAAATGGGTGGAAGCAAAGGCCACCCGTACTGATGATTCTAAAGTTGTTGCAGAGTTTATCAAGCATAATCTTTTCTCTAGGTTTGGGATTCCACGAGCCATCATCAGCGATAGAGGAACACACTTCTGCAATCGCACTGTGGCCAGTTTGCCAAAGAAGTCCCATGTGACGCACAGGGTCTCCACCGCATACCACCCACAATCCAATGATCAGGCTGAAGTTTCGAATAGAGAAATCAAATACATCCTAGAAAAGACCGTGAATCCTACAAGGAAGGACTAGAGCTTGCGCCTGGATGACGGTTTGTGGGCCTACATAACCGCGTTCAAAACGCCGATTGGAATGTCCCCATATCGGCTGATTTTTGGAAAACCATGCCATCTGCCAGTAGAATTGGAGCATAGAGCCTATTGGGCTATCAAAAACTTTAACATGCAGATGAATGCGAGCGGCGAGCACCGGAAGCTATAGTTGCAAGAATTAGAAGAGATCCGCAATGATGCTTATGCCAGTTCGAAGATCTACAAAGACAAGACAAAGGCATTCCACGACAAAATGATTTCTAGGAGGGAATTCGAAGTCGGTCAGAAAGTTTTACTCTATCACTCACGACTTTGACTATTTCCAGGTAAGTTGCGTTCACGTTGGAATGGTCCTTTATTGTTACTAATGTCTTTACCCATGGTGCAGTCGAAATTCAAAGCTTGGACACATCCAAAACATTCAAGGTCAATGGCCATCGGCTTAAACACTACTATGAAGGAGTCCAAGCACATATCGGAGGGGATGAGCATGATATCACTCTCGATGCTCCGCCAAATGTCGAGTGAATCGCAACATTCAGTCCAGCCAATGACCGTAAACAAAGGCGCTGACTGGGAAGCAAACCAACGTTTCTTTTCCTTTTTTTTTTAAATTCTTAGTCATTTTTTTTTTGCTTTATTTTTACTTGGTTTTCGGAAATTTTTTTTTTAAAAAAATTACAAAAAGTTTCACTGCAGATATGCCGCGCTTGATCCTGTGTACTCATAGGATCGAGCGCGGGTTTTTTCCCCAACTCTCTGCCCCGAAAATTTTATTGGGCACGCTCGATCCTATCAAATCATGGGATCGAGCGCGCAGAAATCCCGAACTTACTGCCCCTGATTTTTAAGTAGCGCGCTCGATCCTGCGTACTCATAGGATCGAGCGCGCTCCCCTTGCGACATTATGTGTCCAAAACGCAATAGAGAGATAGGCGAATCTTCTCGCAAGGCACAAGGGCAGCACCCACTTCACTCAACCTCGCCTGCCGATTCGTAAATCAAACGGCTCGGGATAGGTATGATCATGCTAAACTCCATCGTTCCCCTATTATTGAGAGGGTTTTTGAAGTTGTTATTCACGAGAGTGAAGTGGCCGCCCAAGTCTTGAACCGTGGGTGGGGAATATTTTGTACACAACCGTCTCCGGCCATTGTCCCTATTGTTAGGGAATTTTATGCTAATTCTACGGAGCGAACGGATATTAAGGCCTTCATTAGAGGCATTTTGGTTTCTTATATGCCCAAAGATCTGAATAATCTGTTGGAGACGCCAGACGTTGATGATAGCTTGTACCAAAGCATCGCCCTCTACCCGGATTTACACGAGGTCCTTCAGCAATTATGCTTTGTCGGGGATGCCTGGCTGGACCCTGTTACGTTCAAATGCTTTAAGGAGAAATACCTACAGATGGGTCCGGCCACTTGGTACTCCTTCGTCACCCACCGTATGATGCCCATCTCACACACGAGTGAAGTTCACATTGTGCATGTCGTGCTACTCTACGCTCTTGATCTTAATTTGCCAGTCAATGTGGGACGAATGATTCATGATCAGATGCAGCATTTGATCACTACCAGGACATCAGGTCTTTTCTTACCGATGATCATCACACAGCTGTGCCAGCGCGCCGGTGTACAACCTCGACCCGACGAAGAATGGTTGCAACCAAAATGGCCCATTGACAAAGCGGCTATCGATGCAAAGTTGGCTTATCGGAGGAGCCAATTCATGGTGGATAACCAATTCGTAGCGGTCCATGATCCCATACGCCCTATACACTCCCCTGCCGCACTACCACTGTCACTGTTAGGGAGTTGGCCAACTACGCCCAGCACCAAAATGCATTCAATGCAGCCACAACTTTGAATCTTCAGGCCTTGGACTACATTTGTTGTGGCATTTCTGAGAGGCTCAGGATCAACCCTATCACTCTTCCACCGGCTGTTCCATTTCCACCACCTTTTGAGTTTCCATTCGCCGATCCTATCCCTCCTCCCGAGCATGAAGAGGAGAATGATGCCAACCGTTAAACCAGGGGAGTCTTGTTTTACTTTTCTTTGCATTGAATTCCTGTTGTTTTTTGTTTTTTTTGGTTTGTTGTTTGTTTTGTTCGTTTCGTTCTCGAGCATTGAGGACAATGCGTAGTTTAAGTGTGGGGGGTGTTTCATGCATTCTATGTGCATTCATGCATTTCTTTTGTTTTGTTGCATTGTTGCATTTCGTTCATGATAGTATCATATCATTGTGTTGCAATCGTACTGAATTGAGAAAGAAATGGTAGCCTGGACAATGATGAAGAATTATTTTTGTTGATCAGTAACTGATTCACATCCCTATCTAACAAAAATTTTGAACTGATGGAACCAAATAGACGATTGAACTCTTATACACTCGGTGAATTATGCTTAAATCTGAACTTTGAAACATACAAACATAGATAGGATTGAGGCATTATTTGCATGTTTGGGCTTAAAGTTTTTTTCCATCAGTTATCCATAGATGCCCTATTGAGCTTTCACGTATACATGAGCACATGAGGTGTGTAGTTCTGAAATGTGTGCAAGATTATCGTGTACTGTGGATGATTTCTATTTTCAAAACTGATCGAAATTTGTATGAATTTACGGTGAATTGAGACATGTATAGAACAAGTTCGGACAACCCTCGAGGCGCAATACGGGTAAACTGTGACTTAAGAATGATGTAGGCAATTTTTCTGCATTTCCTTTGAGCTTTTCAAGTCACCCACTGAATTATTTTACCCTAGTACCTTGTTTGAGCTTAATTGAAAAACGAATGGCATGCGTGTAAATGTGTGGTAAACCCCCATTCGGCATTGTTTCAAGGTCCTACAACTACTGCCTGTAGCCTAAACACTATTTCCTTCCTTTAAGGGAGTAAGTTGAATGTCAAAATTATTTTATGCTCCTAATTTGTATTGTGAATATGGAATGGTGTGGTGATAGAAATTTGAAATCAAAAGATTGTAGTGAAAGGGGATAGGAAAAAATGAAAAAAGAAAGTGGAGAGAGAAAAATTAGTTGGTGAAAAGCAATAAAAAGTTTGAATATCCATGAAGTTCAAAGAGGTTGAAATCTGAATAAAAAGGAGTGGAGTTTAGAAAAAGAGCATAATTTACTCTCTCTTTGAATACTTTTCCTTCATTTGTAGCCATAAGCCAAGCCTAACATTACAAGCTAATTAAGACTTATTGACCGAGTCACAGTTGCCCAATATACTAGTGGAGAGAGGTTGCGAGAATTTTTCCTATGGACTGTCAATTGACACTTTCAATGAGTATGAATTTTTTTATCAAAACATGCACACACTAGAATTCTTTGCATTTGACCAATGTGAGTGTGTTGATGTAATTGTCAATTCATTTTGATCCTATGATACCTTGAAAAGCCCTCATGATCTAGGAATGTGTGAATTGAATTTGGAAGAGAGTGTTTTGAATTTGAGTTGCGGAGTTTATAAGTTTGTGTGTTGAAATTAGTCCGTGTTTTAAAATTTTCAAAAGAACGTTCGTGAGTTGGATATGGTTGGATGTGAAGATTTTGAAAATTGCTAAGGCCGGTGCTCCATAGTATTTCTTGATTCTTGTTTGTCCTGTTTCATTCTGTTTTAGCATGACTTGCTCGAGGGCGAGCAAGGATTAAGTGTGGGGGTATTTGATAGTTGTGTTTTGTTCGCATGTTTTAATGTTATTTTGTTAGTCGTTTGCATTCATTTAATTGTTTTTGTTCGTTTTTTATCTTAGTTTTGTTTCTATGCATGCATTTGGCTACATAATCTACTCCCTGGTTTAATGTGTAGGAATTATCAAGTTTCATGAAGAAATCAGATTTTCTGCAAAGTTTCATGCGCTCGATCGGATAAACTCACAGGATCGAGCGCGGCTTCTGAAGATCAAGGCAGTAGGTGATGCAATTTTCATGCGCTCGATCCAAGGAACTCATGGGATCGAGCACGGCCGAGGAAATTCAAAACAGTGGGTTCGCTATTTTTCATGCGCTCGATCCTGCGTACTCACGCGATCGAGCGCGCTAGTCTGTTCGGGAAAAATTATGTAATTTTGGAAACTCTTTTATTTTGGACTCTAGTTTTTATTAGGCATTTATTCCGTTTTTGAGGGATTGTTTCTCAGACTTTTACAATATCCTTGGAGGCTAGGTTTTGTTATTCAAACTCTATCTCAAGATTTCTTTCTTTCTTTTGAATTTTTATTGAGTTTTTGATTAATCGTTGTAGCTAAACTTTTATACTTGGTTGAGGGAGACAAAACCTTGATATAATTTGTTTATGAGATTCGATTTTCATGTTTTAATCATTATTGAATATCAATAGTTGATCTGTTTCATTTTATTCTTGTGTGCGAGATTTTAGGATTGGCCATCTTAGGATTTTGTTATACAAACTATAGCTAAATTAGCATTCAAATCCGTAATTGTTTGAATTAACTAATTTGCAAAGCAACTACATTTGATATTTTCTGCTGTTGAATTTATTAAATCGTAGGGTCAACTTTTTACTAGGCTAAATACAACCGCTGGTGTTTGTGTTGTCTAGATTCGTCAGTTTTACTCATTTGAATGCTACCTTAGATTTAAATCTAGATCGCTGGAATCCGGGTAAATTTATTGGTAATGGTTAATTTAGAACGCTGGTTTCTAATTAATTAAAATTAAGGTGAAACAGGAATTTGATTTTCAATGATGAATATTTGATATGATTAATTATTTTTAGGGAATCGATGATTGAATGAATGAATATCAAGGGTGTAGTCGAGCGATACCAAGGCTTGTCTCTTATTGATTTCTCCAGTTTAATTCTCAATCTTGCATGATAGTGATAATATTTAATATTATTCGTTTGAAATTCCAGTAGTTAATTTCCAAACATAGAAACCCCCTTTAGTTTATTTAGAACACATTAAATTTACTTTTCATCGTGGGAACGATCCCTACTCACACTACTACATTTTCGTGGTTATCTGATTGAGTTGGGTAATTTGGGCGTGACGCGATTTAGCGCTACCACATTTTCTTAAAATTTTACCCGTAAATATATATTTAATTCATTTTTCATAATAAAAATCATACTTATATGAAAATATACATATACATCAATTAAATATATATTTACGGACTATTTTGTTTGTCACTGGCTAGTTCGAGTTGCTGCCCCTTAACTAAAGCCCATAAACTTAGACTGGCTCATTAACATTTATACTGGCCCAAAAATACTTAGACTAGCTCAATCACACTTTAAATGACCCAATCAGACTTAGATTGGCACAATAGTACTTATTCTAACCAAATAATTAAACAACTTAGGCTCATTTAAAAATTTATCTCAATTATTAAAATAAACCTCAAATAAATATCTTAAGCCCAATAAGCTTGGCTCAATAACTAAATCAATTCATTCAACTCCAAATAACATTTTATCCCTAATAAACAACTACGCCCAATAAATAAATTAAAATCAATAAACATTTTACATCCAATAACTAAATTAAGCCCAATGAACATCTTAGGCCCAATAACAAAATTGACCCAATGAATAAACTAAACACTTAGACTCTTAAATAAATTACCCAGCCCAACATAAAAGAATCCGAAACCAAACCATAACATATGACCCTAATACACTTTACCCGACCCGGACAACCCACTCGTCTGAGCCCTGCCTGAGCTGCCCGCTAGATAGACCACCCTTACAACCATCCAACTGTTCACCTAGCTGACACTACTTCAAGACATCTTAAACCAAAACCCAAAGGGACCTAACCCAGCCATCAACCAGTGAACAGGAACTAAGACCCAGCCATGATAAAAAAATCATCCACAATACATAAAAACGCGAATGATGCATGAGTTAAAATTTGAGTTACCATATCCATATACAAATGCAACAACACAATTTAATAATCAAAACAGTGAATATACTGATCTAAATGGTGTGAGAAAGGAAGGGTATAGCATGTCTTTGCGTTTAGAATGCACGAAAAACTTATACGGTTACGGTTGCTCATATCGAGACTTGGGAATCCCATAATTATCCAATTCTGGAAGATCAAATCCCTAATATGCTGATTTCTGCCTCTAATTATCCTTAAATGGCTTCCGATCCGCGAAAAATCATACAATGGTCAAAAGTCAACTTTGGTCAACTTTGGTCAAACCTTGACCAAAAATTTCCGAAATTAATTGCGTTCTCACCGCTTCACGGTTTCGAATCTCGACTCTAAACTTGGATATTTGGATCCATCACGTCGAACCGATCAAAAATAGTTAACAAGTCAAAACTCGCCGGAAAATTGGGGAAGACAGCGGCGCGGCGGCGATCTGCAAATCAACTCCAAAATTCACGAAATTTGGCAGGTTTGTAGAGCTCAACGAGAAAATTCTAACGGACTAGGCCACGGTTGGAATGGACCACCGTGGCGGCCGAAATTGGCAAAAAACAGTGGCTGCGGCGACGACGTTTGAAGCTTCGATCTACCCGATTTTTCCACGAAAAAAGCTGGAATAAGCATGGGAAATGATCTAAACACATCCTAATACCATTTAGCAGCCCAAAAATAAGCTCAATCGAGCTAAAATCCTACTATTACGCGCAAAGAAGATGATGAATAGTGTCGCCCCTTTCTCGACTTCGTGATCACCAAATCGAACACCAAAACTCACGATTCTTGGTATGGTTGTGACCGCCTCGACGAGAGCTAAAAAATGGCGGGGTAAATCGATGGCAATGGCGGCAATCGCACGACCGGCTATTGTAGGAACGAATTGGGGGTTAGGGTTTTAGTGTGTGTTTTGGATGTTTTGTGCGTGAGAGAGAGTGTACCACTTAATATTATAAAAATTTGTACTATAATGACCCGGTCTGATGCATTTTAATGCTCTTGTGTTATTTTACTCCAATATGTAATTTAACACATTTTTACAATTATCTGAAATAGCGAACTTTGACCTGGAAACTAGACCAGTTAATTCCCAATAAATAAATTGAGTTAATCTTAGGCTTTGATCAGTCACCCAAACTGATAAATTTCTACAATTAAATTAAATTATCTGGCATAGATAATTATTTTAATTTCATTATCTCAAAAATTATCTCAAAAATACCAATATTACCAGATATCCAGAAATAGTCAAACTCATTGACTAATTGACACGTGTATTTTGTAAATACACTATATAACTCAATTGGCCGCAATAAATATTTTATCCACTCCATAATTATTCTAATTACCAATTAATTCGGTAATAAATTTTTGGGGTGTTACAGTTTATGTGCTGGGTATTAGCGCTCACGTCCTAGTTGTTATCTTGGACACCCTATTCTACGGGGCAGGTCGCGGGATGGATAGAGCTGTTAGTTCAAGGCAGGACTAGGGAGCAGGAGCCTGCAGGGGATATTTTATACAGTAGGATTTCTTTATAGTTGTTTAATGTTTATTAAGTTATTTCGATATGGTTGTATCATTACTGATAATAAGCTTGAAACTTTTGTACTAAGCTGTTACGCAAATTATGGGTTATGTTTCAACACATTTTTCTCTGTTTAGTATTTATGCTTTAATTAAGTTTAATGCATGCCACAGTTGCTAGTTAGTAGGTGATTCAATGCAAGGTCACTACATTTTTGGTATCAGAGCATGCATAGATTTTGGAATTAGTACTTGGGATTTAACCTAGATTTGAGTGATTTTGCGCATTTGGGATTTAATGTGCAAATATTTTCAGATAATGGCTGATGGAGGTAACGAGAGTCATGGTAGTGTTGGCCAGGGAGGTGATAATCAGCATTGTCACCATCTTCATCATCATGAGAATCGACATCTTCCTCACGAGGGTAGACGTCATTATACGATCAATATATTTTTGCAGGTAGCACAGAAACACTTTTTGGGAGGCGAGAATCCTGAGGAAGCAAGGAACTGGATAGCCAGGATCAAGAGTTCTTTTCGTGCTTTCGAGTATACAGAAGAGAAGAAGATGGAGGTTCTAGAGTTTGTTCTAGATGGACGTGCACGCTTATGGTGGGATGCCAAGGCAGCTCAAGAACGTACTGAGAGAGGAAAGGTGACTTGGGAGGATTTCCTTTAGCAGTTTTTGAAGTTATATTTTCCTCCAGTTGTCCGTCAGGCACGATCGATGGAGTTGCTTATGCTGAGACAGGGATCTATAACTGTTGATGAGTATCAGCAGCGATTCATTGATCTGCTACCTTATAGTCTCCATATCATTGATAGTGATGCGCCCAAGTATGATATCTTTCTGCAAGGCTTGAATCAGGATATCTATTCACAGGTTGTTGTCTGTGATGATCCAACATCTTACGAGACTCTAGTTAATCGGTGCTGTCAAGTGGAGAACAACAACAAATGGGCACTATTGATAATGTCAGGACATTCTAGTGGATCTCTTGGCCCTAGGGCTCAATCTGTTGTGCAGTCTGGTACTACGTCTTCTTTGAAAGAGTGGGTTCCCGGTTAGCCAACTTGTGGCTAAGGGCTTTTGTGACTCTATGTATAAACAATCTTTGTTTAATATAATTTATATTCATTAATGGCATTTTCTTTGTCTTTCTTCATATTGTTATATTGTGATATACTATTGATGTTTTGATAAAGACCTTGAATATATTATAGTGTAAGTAAGATGAGATAGTGAATAAAGAGAGATCACTATTATGAAACACATCTTATAGTCACTGTATATTCTAAACAGTTCCTAGTCAATTGAGCCGTCCGCTAATAAGGATAAGGATCGCTCGAGATTGAGACTAGCATTTGTGATGCCAAGTACCACGTTTTATTGGTAATGGACATGAAGATGTTCAAAGCATGCAAATGGATATTCATATGATGAATGATCGAACTACCCTATTCGGACTTTCTAAGTGGTTATCACTTATCGAGTGGATAAAGTCCACGGTTTTGGTTGTACACCATTAGTCCTTACTACTTGAAACATCATTGAGACTCTATATGCTAGTACTGTACTTTGACTCGTTTACCGACTCTATTGGGGTCATCAGGTGTCGGGATTGGGTACAGTTACGACACATATAGGAGTCGATGCTTTGTTATCAAGGATTCACCACATACTTGAGAGTGTGGATATCCTATGTGATCTGAGGAGATATTAGTGTGACGAATCTCTGGCCAGAGTACATGATGTGTTTTAGGTTACTCGGTTTTCCTAGTAACACATGCAATGTCACTATTTGATCTTCAAGATGTAATGCATAGTTATCGAATCTCGAACGACTCTCGATGCACCAATGGTTGTTGATTTGATTGGGATATATGGATGAAGGGACCGTACTGTACGCTAACCAAAATCTACTGGTTCTTGCAGGCACTATGTAAGGTCCAAATCCACTAAACTCACTTACGATGATTTTTAAATAATTTTTATGGTTTTATGCCATAAATTATTTAAGTTATGATTTAATGATTATGGTTTCATGATATAATTATTTTATGTTTAACGCTTTCAATTAAGTTTATGATTTCAGGGCGAGTTTGATTCTGGATTCATGGAACGAGACTAACCTATGCACGAGATCGTAAGAAATATTATTACGAGAATTTCAAGTATAATATTCATATGTTTATATTGTACGAACCAAGAAAGGAAATATTATCAGCTCGAGTCGAGACGTGTTGGGCTGACTGCGTTTTAGTAGCCGACACACATTACGTATTGAATTTTGATTATTGCACTCAACCACCACTTACCCCATCATCAATTTCTTGTCTCCTTGACTTATTCATTCCTTCACTTCACGTTTCCTTCATCACTTTCTGATTCCTTCTTCTTCTTGGTTCATCAATCGATTTCTTCAAGATCTTCACCATCCAAGTTCCAAATCTCGTTCGTGCCATGGTTAGCTTGTTGCCAAAAAATCCGGATCAACTCCATCTTCATTTCAAGGCAAGTTTTTCAACTATTATTTTAAGGTTTTGAAACCCATTCAAGATTATAATTATTTTTATATGAAAATATGTATGTTGAGATATGTATGCATGATTTTCAAGAATTTCAAGAGCATGAAGTTTAGATTTTAAGGGTTTGAAGAGCATGTTATGTGATAGTATGAAATCGTGAAGTATACGTCGTTCTTGTCATGTTCTTGAATTTGATTCAAGAGCTACATGTTTCATCTAAGTTTTTATGTGTTCTTGAAGTTTCAAGGGATGTTTTATTTAAAGGATATAGCTGGAGGAGTAGAAAATATCATATTTTGAATTATTGAATTAGTTTGAGTGAATGTTTTGAAATATTACTTATGTTGGATTGTTCCGGATTAGCGGCACTTGTTACTATTTTGAAAATCAAAATTAGTGTGCTGATCCAAATGATATGAGGCCAATTGTATTTGAAAAACAACTTATTTATATACAACTTTCATGTTTTGATTTTTGTCAAAATCATTTTGGAAGATTGGTCAAAATCATCCCAAAGTGTGTCGAGTGTTTTGATTTCCCGGCAGTGACATATCTGGGGAGAATGAGCATAACTTTTTACTGCAAATTCCAATTAAGGTGAAGTTTTCGGCATTAGAAATTCAAGATCATGGGCTAAAACTTTCATGTTTACCACGTTTCCGAATTCCGAATGAAAAATAGAGTTTAAGAATGAACAAGCAGACCCATCAGCAGGGTATGCGTGCCCGCGCCCGAAAAGTAGCGCCCCCGCGCATGGCCTTCTGATTTGAAGCTTTATTTATGTTATTTTGGGGTCCTAAATTCATGGTTATGATCTTTAAAGGCTTATAAAGTATATTTAAGAATTCTTATGCAAAAAGTTTCAAGTTTTAAGTCAAGAACGACTTACGTGGATCGATTACGTTATGTGACGCATGTACATGTCTATGTTTCATTCATGAAACCTATGTTCAATATGAAAGTATGATTTTTATCACTTATGACGTGCATGAACTTATCGAGTAAAGTTTAATGTTAATGAAATGAAAGTTATGATAAAAATTACGATGATATGATGATGCTTCATAAGAAAATGATATGTTATAATGATATGATGATGAAATGAAAGATGATGAAGCATGAATGAATAATTTTATGATGAAGCATGAAGATATGATATGTTGATGCATGAAAATATTTTGATGTTTTATGTGTCTTTGTGGTGGCAATACGAGACTGGTACTCAAGTTTGGGCTTCGGAGGGACCTTTCCAAATATGGCTCAATGTACGGGTTAGGTCCTCCGGGATGAGCTCCGGAGGGGCCTCCGAAAATGAAAGAATGTTACGAGGCATAATGCCATATGATTGTTGATCAACAAGAAAAGATGAATGTGCCCATTATGACGGTTGCCACAATTTCGCATAATTCGTCACCAAATGATAAGTTTATGTTATGTTATGTTATGTTATGTTATGTTATGTTACGTTTAATTGATAATTGAAATCTCATGATTTTTACTTCATACTCTTGCTGAGTCTTTAGACTCACTATACTTGAATGGTGCAGGTAATGAGGAAGACATTTATGCATATGTCGACGAGTTCAATGCCGGACATGAAGAAGAGCAAGGAGTCGGACCGGCGGGCGATGCATGAGTGTGTTATGTGATGAGTGTGTTACATACTGAGTATGTTTGTGTCAAGTTAATGAACTAAATGTTGTTAGGTTGATTGAATAAAATACGCTTTAATTGTTTCAAATTGTTATGATTTTGTTTGTAAACTATTTTGAAATGTTTTTAAGTAAGGTTTGATGTATGCATACATCTTTCAAAAAAAAAATTTCCGCACAGTGTTTTATGGTCATGTTAGTTTGGTAACATCTTCATCGGTTGAGGGCGTTACAGTTTGGTATCAGAGCAGTTCGCTCTGGGTTTTCTTAAAACACTCATGCATACTCGCCACGACTACAATGCTTCGTCTTCATGTCTGTAAGTTATGATGTTTATTCGATCATGTGTATGATAATGCGATGAGATAATGTATGCATGTTACATGTTAAAGTATATTTACGTATTGAATTGTGACTGAGCGGTGTGGATAATATTGGACTTTAGGACTATGGCATCACGTAGGGGAAATAACACCAACGCCAACGCCAATGCCGCTAACAACAACCATAATGATTGCGGGCCAGATAGTGAGAACAATCAAAACAACCAGTTTTTGACGGGATTAACTGCTCTGCTTCAAGAGCATAGTCGTGCTCAGGGAGCTCAAATCCAACAGTTGCTTCAAGCCCAGACAGCTAATGCCGGAAATAACCATCCTGCGGCTAATCAAAACCCTATCTACAAAAGGTTCTTAGATTTGGGACCACTTGAGTTCAAAGGAGAGACTGATCCTTTGATTGCGGAACAATGGTTCCAAGCTATGGAGACTGCTTTTGAATTCATGCAGATCACGGATGCGGATAGATTGAGATGTGCTACCTATATGTTCCGTGATGACGCTCGTGTTTGGTGGAATGGAGCCAAAGCAGCGTTGAACCTAACCACCCTTACTTGGAATGGATTCAAGGATGTGTTCTACGGCAAATATTTCACGGTGAGCACCCGAAACAGGTTGGCTAGAGAGTTTTTGGAGATCCGTCAAGGAAACATGTCAATTGCGGAGTATGTAAAGAAGTTTGAAAGGGGAAGATACTTTGTACCGATGATTTCTGGTGATCCTGCTGAAGAGTTGAAACATTTCACAGAAGGATTGAATACTTTCATCAGAAAGGATGTTAGACTAAGTGGAGCGAAAAATTACAAAGATGCGGTGGATCAGGCCATGCTGTCCGAAAAGGACAGAAACGACATTATCAAAGAGTCACAAGCAAAAAGATCTAGTTATCAGAATCGGGACCAACAAGGAAATGCTAACAGAAAGAGACCGTACCAAGCCCCACCCCAACACCGACCATACCAACAGTAGCAGCATCGACCTCAGGGGCAGAAACAATTGGCTCTACCATCACCAAAACCGGCGATTGCACCAACAGCTTGTCAAAAATGTGGAAAACTTCACTCAGGTCAATGCATGGCAGGGACTGGAGTATGTTTCCTTTGCAAAAAGCCAGGGCACTATCGAAAAGATTGCCCTCAATCCAAAGAACAAGTAAGAGGACGAGTTTTTGCAATGGCACATGAGCAAGTGGATCCGAATACAGCTATAGTTACAGGTATGATTAATGTTTCCAGTAATCCCGCTCATGTCTTAATTGATACTGGAGCTACACATTCATTCATATCTATTGAATTTGTTAATAAATCGGGTTTAGTACCGGATAAGTCAATATCGAGATTTAGTATATCCTTGCCTTCAGGGGAAGAATTGAGTAGTGATTTGATCATCAGAGGATGCAGTATACAGATGCAAGGTCATGAGTTGTATGCTGATCTTATTATCCTCAAAATGTCGGACTTTGACGTGATATTTGGTATGGATTGGTTGTCTTGTTACGAGGCTACCATAGACTGTAAACGGAGGACAATTTCCTTGAAAACTAAGGATGGAGAAACGTTTCTATTCCATGCCACACCGAAAAATAATTCGTCTCTTTTAATTTCAATAGGTAAGGCATGTCAACTGTTGAATAAAGGATGTGCAGGTTTCCTCGCAAGTGTCACTTGCGACCAAGAATTACCTCGATCGAAACTTGAAGACATCGAGGTAGTGAGAGATTTCCCAAAAGTATTTCCTGATGATATTACAGGATTACCTCCAGCTAGGGAGGTAGAATTTGGGATTGAATTAATGCCCGGAACCCAACCAGCTTCCAAAGCACCATACAGATTAGCACCGACTGAAATGAAAGAATTGAAGGAGCAACTACAAGAGCTACTCAATAAAGGCTTTATTAGACCGAGTATATCGCCTTGGGGTGCACTGGTATTGTTTGTCAAGAAGAAAGATGGGTCTATGAGACTGTGCATCGATTATAGAAAGCTGAATCGAGTAACAGTGAAGAACAAATATCCACTGCCAAGGATTGATGATTTGTTTGATCAGTTACAAGGGGCAGTAGTATTCTCCAAGATCGATTTGAGATCAGATTATCACCAATTGAAGGTGAAAGATGAAGATATTCATAAGACGGCTTTCAGGACTCGTTATGGCCACTACGAGTTTTTAGTCATGCCATTTGGAGTTACCAATGCACCGGCAGTATTCATGGATCTTATGAACAGAGTGTTTCAACCTTTCTTAGATCAGTTTTTCATAGTATTCATAGATGACATACTGATTTACTCTCGTAGTTCAGATGAGCATCTTCAGCATCTAACTACAGTATTGCAGATTCTGAAAGAAAAACAATTGTTTGCTAAGTTCAGTAAGTGTGAATTTTTGGCTGGAACAGATTGCATTTTTGGGTCACATAGTTTCGGCTAAGGGAATAGAGGTTGATCCAGCAAAGATAGAAGCAATTAAAAATTGGGTTACTCCAAAGAATGCTACAGAGATACGGAGTTTCTTGGGATTAGCGGGTTACTATAGGAGATTCATTCAGGATTTCTCCAAGATAGCGCTGCCACTAACGTCATTAACTCGCAAAAGTGTGAAGTTTGAATGGTCTAATCAATGTGAGAAAAGCTTTTTAGTGTTAAAGAAAAAGTTGATGACAGCACCAGTACTAGCCATACCAGAAGGAACAGGTCGATTCGTAATTTATACAGATGCTTCCAAGAGTGGATTAGGGGCTGTCTTGATGCAAGATGGAAAGGTGATAGCATATGCTTCACGACAGTTGAAGATTCATGAAAAGAATTACCCTACCCATGACCTTGAATTGGCAGCAGTTGTCTTCGCACTCAAACTATGGAGACATTACCTTTATGGTGAGAAGTGTCAGATTTTCACTGATCATAAGAGTTTGAAGTACTTCTTCACCCAGAAGGAGTTGAACATGAGGCAGAGAAGATGGCTCGAATTGGTGAAAGATTATGACTATGATATTAGCTACCATCCGGGTAAAGCTAATGTAGTAGCAGATGCTTTGAGTCGTAAATCTGCAACCTTGAACAGAATGACAACTCAACAAGAGTTGATTGCAGATTTTGAACGACTCAGATTGGAAGTAGTTGAGCCGATGGAAGTTTGTGCCCTATCAGCCTTAACAATGGTTCCATGTTTTCTCGACAAGATTCGAACAGGTCAGGCTTCAGACCAGCAATTATTAACTTGGAAACTTAAAGATGAAGCTAAAGGGGTTGCATTGTATACAGTGAAGGATGGGATCGTGCATCACAAAGGGCGAAAGTGGGTACTAGCAGTAGATTCACTGAGGGAAGATGTGATGACTGAGGCTCACACTGTACCATATTCTATTCATCCAGGGAGTACAAATATGTTCAAGGATTTACAGATGCTATACTGATGGCCAGGTATGAAGAAAGACATCGTTAAGTTTGTTAGCTAATGTTTGACATGTCAACAGGTCAAAGTTGAACATCAAAGGCCAGCAGGACTTCTGAAACCATTACACATTCCCACTTGGAAATGGGAAGATGTCACCATGGACTTTGTGATTGGACTGCCAATTACACAACGAAGAATGAATTCAATATGGATAATAGTTGACAGGTTGACGAAGTCAGCTCACTTTTTACCAGTTAGAAACAACTTCTCGATGAATCAATATGCAGAGTTGTATATTCGAGAGGTAGTTAGATTGCATGGAGTTCCAGCAAGGATAGTCTCTGACAGGGATCCAAGGTTCACATCAAACTTTTGGAAGAGTCTACATCATGTATTGGGGACAAAGTTAGCCTTCAGTACAGCTTTTCATCCACAAACAGATGGACAATCTGAGCGAGTGATTCAGATACTGGAAGATTTACTTAGGGCTTGCATGATTGACTTCGGAGGAAATTGGGAATCGAAGTTTCCTTTAGTGGAGTTCACATATAACAATAGTTAACAAGCTACTATTGGAATGGCTCCTTATGAGGCTTTGTATGGGAGGAAGTGTAGGACTACATTGCATTGGGATGAAGTTGGAGAAAGAGCTATATTGGGGCCAGAAATAGTGCAACAGACAATCAACTTGATAGCAAAAGTCAAGGACAGAATGTTGACAGCACAGAGTCGACAGAAAAGCTACGCTGATAAGAGGCATAGAGACTTGGAGTTTCAGGTAGGTGATCATGTGTTCTTGAAAGTGTCACCTTGGAAAGGAGTTTTGAGATTTGGGAAGAAAGGAAAGCTGAGCCCGAGATATATAGGACCTTTCGAGATCCTAGACAAGGTTGGAGCAAGAGCTTATCGATTAGCATTGCCTCCAAATCTAGAAGTAGTACACGACGTCTTCCATGTCTCGATGTTGAGGAAGTATATCTCAAATCCTTCCCATGTCATTCGTCATAAACCAGTTCAGTGGACGCCAGACTTGTCATATGAAGAGGTACCTATCCAAATTTTGGATACACAAGTCCGAAAGTTGAGAAACAAAGAGATCAAGATGGTAAAGGTCTTATGGCACAATCAATTAGTGGAAGAGGCTACTTGGGAGACCGAACAAGATATGCATAGCCGATACCCAAAATTATTTAGTGAGTCGAATTTCGAGGACAAAATTCTTTTAAGGAGGGTAGAGTTGTAAGGTCCAAATCCACTAAACTCACTTACGATGATTTTTAAATAATTTTTATGGTTTTATGCCATAAATTATTTAAGTAATGATTTAATGATTATGGTTTCATGATATAATTATTTTATGTTTAACGCTTTCAATTAAGTTTATGATTTCAGGGCGAGTTTGATTCTGGATTCATGGAACGAGACTAACCTATGCACGAGATCGTAAGAAATATTATTACGAGAATTTCAAGTATAATATTCACATGTTTATAATGTACGAACCAAGAAAGGAAATATTATCAGCCCGAGTCGAGATGTGTTGGGCTGACTGCGTTTTAGTAGCCGACACACATTACGTATTGAATTTTGATTATTGCACTCAACCATCACTTACCCCATCATCAATGCATGTCTCCTTGACTTATTCATTCCTTCACTTCACGTTTCCTTCATCACTTTCTGCTTCCTTCTTCTTCTTGGTTCATCAATCGATTTCTTCAAGATCTTCACCATCCAAGTTCCAAATCTCGTTCGTGCCGTGGTTAGCTTGTTGCCAAAAAATCCGGATCAACTCCATCTTCATTTCAAGGCAAGTTTTTCAACTATTATTTTAAGGTTTTGAAACCCATTCAAGATTATAATTATTTTTATATGAAAATATGTATGTTGAGATATGTATGCATGATTTTCAAGAATTTCAAGAGCATGAAGTTTAGATTTTAAGGGTTTGAAGAGCATGTTATGTGATAGTATGAAATCGTGAAGTATATGTCGTTCTTGTCATGTTCTTGAATTTGATTCAAGAGCTACATGTTTCATCTAAGTTTTTATGTGTTCTTGAAGTTTCAAGGGATGTTTTATTTAAAGGATATAGCTGGAGGAGTAGAAAATATCATATTTTGAATTATTGAATTAGTTTGAGTGAAAGTTTTGAAATGTTACTTATGTTGGATTGTTCCGGATTAGCGGCACTTGTTACTATTTTGAAGATCAAAATTAGTGTATTGATCCAAATGATATGAGGCATATTGTATTTGAAAAATAACTTATTTATCTCATGTTTTGAGTTTTGTCAAAATCATTTTGGAAGATTGGTCAAAATCATCCCAAAGTGTGTCGAGTGTTTTGATTTCTCGGCAGTGACACATCTGGGGAGAATGAGCATAACTTTTTACTGAAAAAATTCCAATTTAGGTGAAATTTTTGGCATTAGAAAGCCAAGATCAAGGGCTAAAACTTTTATGTTTACCACTTTTCCGAATTTTGACTGCAAAAAAGAGTTTAAGAATGAACAAGCAGACCCATCAGCAGGGTATGCGCTCCCGCGCCCGAAAAGTAGCACCCCCGCGCATGCCCTTCTGATTTGAAGCTTTATTTATGTTATTTTGGGGTCCTAAATTCATGGTTATGATCTTTAAAGGCTTATAAAGTATATTTAAGAATTCTTATGCAAAAAGTTTCAAGTTTTAAGTCAAGAACGACTTACGTGGATCGATTACATTATGTGACGCATGTACATGTCTATGTTTCATTCATGAAACCTATGTTCAATACGAAAGTATGATTTTTATCACTTATGACGTGCATGAAGTTATCGAGTAAAGTTTAATGTTAATGAAATGAAAGTTATGACAGAAATTACGATGATATGATGATGCTTCATAAGAAAATGATATGTTATAATGATATGATGATGAAATGAAAGATGATGAAGCATGAATGAATAATTTTATGATGAAGAATGAAGATATGATATGTTGATGCATGAAAATGTTTTGATGTTTTATGTGTCTTTGTGGTGGCAATACGGGACTGGTACTCCGGTTTGGGCTCCGGAGGGACCTTTCCAAATATGGCTCAATGTACGGGTTAGGTCCTCCGGGATGAGCTCCGGAGTGGCCTCCGAAAATGAAAGAATGTTACGAGGCGTAATGCCATATGATTTTTGATCAACAAGAAAAGATGAATGTGCCCATTATGACGGTTGCCACAATTTCGCATAATTCGTCACCAAATGATAAGTTTATGTTATGTTATGTTATGTTACGTTTAATTGATAATTGAAATCTCATGATTTTTACTGCATACTCTTGCTGAGTCTTTAGACTCACTATACTTGAATGGTGCAGATAATGAGGAAGACATTTATGCATATGTCGATGAGTTCAATGCCGGACATGAAGAAGAGCAAGGAGTCGGACCGGCGGGCGATGCATGAGTGTGTTATGTGATGAGTGTGTTACGTACTGAGTATGTTTGTGTCAAGTTAATGAACTAAATGTTGTTAGGTTGTTTGAAGAAAATACGTTTTAATTGTTTCAAATTGTTAAGATTTGGTTTGTAAACTATTTTGAAATGTTTTTAAGTAAGGTTTGATGAATGCATACATCTTTCAAAAATTTTCTTTTCCGCACAGTGTTTTATGGTCATGTTAGTTTGGTAACATCTTCATCGGTTGAGGGCGTTACACACTATCAGTGATACCTAGGGATTCATGGGGCGATGTTGCTAGACACTCTTACCATGATTCGTTGGGCAAGTCGGAAATTGTTGTTCCGAGTCACAAGGAGTTGTGAGCCCACGGCTAGCTGTATCCCTGAACCATTGAGGGTCACACAAGTAATGGATTACTAAACCCCGTTGAGATAGTTAAATTTAAAGAGTTAAATTTAATGAAAGAGAAGTTGGACTTCTTAACTAAAAGGGAGTGGAATTTCCTAAAATGACATAGGGATGGGCATTTTTGAAAATCACTGAATTCGGATTCAGAAAAATTATCTTGACTTTAAAAGGTGCAAAAATGGTTTCTGTGCACATTGGTTAAATCGGTTTATCAATCGGATTCATGATGAATTTTATATTAATTTCTATAATAACGGGCTTGGTTTGTGGGGCTTAAGTTATGGATTGTAGGCCCTAAGGAGTTAGAGTTCTAATATAATCATAACTTAATCTAGTCTAGAAATTATCTATAAATATATGAGTAGTGTTCGAAAATCATAAGCATTCCATCTTGCAATTTTTGAAAATCACTCATAATATTCAAGGGGAATTTTCGAATTCCTCTGTCCCTTTAGAGAAAATTCGGTCTGTGATTTTTGTGAAAAATTACATTCCGAATTAACAGATCAAATCTGTTTATTCTTTTCGATAAACATCTGATTGATTTCTAGTGCAATCAATCAGAGGGTTTCTGTTTTCTGTTCGTGGACCTGATTCCAGAGATTGATCGTGAAGCTATCGGTTCTCGGGATATACAAGAAGAGCAGATTAAATTCTGTTGGTGTCCATAATCAAGCCGTTGCTTGAATAGGTAAAAATTTAATTGTGATTTTATTTTTACTTGCATAATTTAATCGTAAAGTTTTGATACCCATGATATGGAATCGTTCCATATCGAAAAATAAAAATTTTTAAACTTCCGCTGCATCGGGTATCAATTCTTAATTGATCTGAACATGTTTTTCCAACATTCTTATACTACTACTTTTTTTTGGTTCTCGTGGTTCACAAGGTATGTTTCGGTTTGGAAAGAAGAAGAAGAAAGATGAGTTTTGCAGTCATTGTGGTGGGAAGCATTCTGCAGCTTCTTGTAGGAAGGCTTTTGGTGCATGTTATATTTTTGGTGAGCAGGGACATCTGCGTAGAGATTGTCCTCAGCGTATGGGTGCTGCGAGTGGATCGGGATCCCAAATGGGATCTCAGGCATCTACTCATCCACGTCAGCAGCCAGCACCACCTAGTTCTTCTATTTTCCGTCCACACATGCAAGGGTTTGCTCTGTCTCAGGAGCAGGATACTGAGGGAAACGATCGCATTTTGGCAGGTACCTTTCTTTTATGTGGTATTCCTGCACTTGTTTTAATTGATACTGAAGCATCGCATTCCTTTATTTCTAGTAGCTTTGTTAAGAGACATAGATTACCATTTGTATCAATAGACTTGGATTTAGTTGTATCTATTCCGCTGGAGCAGGAGGTAGTAACTAAGGATCTAGTGATGGGTCGTCTTCTAGAGTTTGAGGGTCATGTGTTATCGGCTAATTTTATGATCCTAAAGATGGCAGATTTTGATTGTATTTTGGGAATAGATTTGCTGACTTTGTATCACGCTACTATGGATTGCTATCAGCGTCTGGTACAGTTTCATCCGGATGAGGGTGACAGCTGGTACATGTATGGTGAGGGAGCACGACCTTCGATGCCACTTGTATCAGCTCTGAAGGCATGTCATATCTTAGAGTCAGGTGGAGAGGGCTACCTCATTTATGCAGTTGATATGTCCATGTGTAGTAAGGGTATTGATCAGTTACCGATTGTCAGCGTGTTTTCTGATGTATTCCTTGATGGGATTCCTCGTTTTCCTCCGGTTCGAGAGGTTGAATTTGGTATTGATCTAGTACCAGGAACAACTCCTATATCCAGAGCACTTTATCATCTGGCACCATCAGAGATGAGGAAATTGAAATAGCAGTTGCAGGATCTTCTTGATAAGGGATATATTCGTCCGAGTGTTTCACCATGGGGAGCACCTGTGTTGTTCATCAAGAAGAAGGATGGATCGATGCAATTATTTATTGATTACAGGCAGCTGAATCGTGTCACCATCAAGAATAAGTATCCTTTGCCACGAATTGATGATCTTTTCGATCAATTACAGGTTACTTCTATTTATTCCAAGATAGATCTGAGATCTGGATACCAACAGATGTGGGTACGAGACTCCAATATCTCAATGACTTCTTTTAGGACCAAATACGGACATTATGAATTTCTAGTGATGCCATTTGGTTTGACTAATGTGTTAGAGTAGGTGCCCATAAGGCCAACTGTTGGAAGGACATTATTGACTCTATGTAGAAACAATGTTTATTCAATACAATTTATCTTCTGTATATGGCAATCTTTATCTCTATACCCATGCAAGCTGTATTGATAAAGATCTTGAATATACTATAGTACATGAAAGATGAGATATCATTGGATGATAGTCATGAAACACATATTTATTCCACTGTATATTCTAAACATAGTTCATAGTCGATTAAGCCACCCAAAAGAAGGATAAGGGTCACTTGAGATTGAGACTATCATCTGTGATGTGGAGTATCATGTTTCATTGGTAATGGACATAAGATGTCCGAAGCTTATATGTGGTGACACATAGGATGTGTTCATTGAACTACCCTCGTAGGACTTTCTAAGTGGTTATCAGTTTTCGAGTGGATGAAGTCCTGATTATGGTTGTACACCACTATTCCTTATGACCTGAGACAACACTAGGCTCTGTGTACTAATACTGCACATTGATCAGTTTACTGGCTCCAGGAGAGCACCACAGTGGCATGGTTGGATGTAGCTATGACATACATGGGAGTCAGTGGTTGTAGTCGGAAATTCACCGCACATTTATGAAATGTGGATATCCTATATTATCTGAGGAAATGATAGTGTATTCAGTCTCTGGCCAGAGCATGATATATGTTTTAGGGAAATGGTTTCTCTAGTTGCATATACGATATCACTATGCATTATCCAAGAAGATATAATATAGTTATCGAATCAAAGGCAACTCTCGATATACCAATGGTTGCTGATTCGATCAGGATATATGAGATGAAGGGACTGTACTGTACGTTAACCATAATCGACTGGTTCTTGCAGGCACTATCAGTGATACCTAGGAAATCATGGGGTTGTGCTACTTAAATATTTTACCATGATTCGATGGGTCAAATCAAATATGAGTTCTGACATTCTTATGATCAAAGAGTTGATGCAATGAATGAGGCTAATAAGGGTAAGCCAACATAAAGGAAAATGTCCTGAATCGCAAAGAGTTGTGAACCCACGGCTAGCTGTATCCCTGAACCATTGAGGGTCACACAAGTATTGGTTTTCTTGTTCCCGTTGAGATAATAAATTCAAAAAGTTGAATTTATGATAAACAAATTTGACTGGATTGATAGATAAGCTTATAAATGGTTTATAAGAGCTTATAGAAATTTTAGAGCAAAATTAATTAAAAGAGTTTAATTAATTTTTCCGAGTTGGACTTGGATTTAAAGGACCAATAATATATATACATATATATATATATATACTATATATATATATATGGATATATAATATATATTTATATTGGTGGGACCTTTGTTTATAATATATATATATATATAATTTTTATATATATTATATTATAATATTAAAAGAAAGAGGGGAAATTAAATGTGTGTCTGCCAATTTGGCCGACACCACATTTAATTGATTGAATCAATTGATTGAATTGATAAAAGGAAGAGGAGCTGCTTCTTTGACATGATCATCGTCTGCTCTAATTCTTCGTTGCTTATCAGATCTCTCCCTCTTCGCTCTCAAATAATTCGTCCAGTCAAGTAGAATATTAATTGAAGAATTGATACGATCAATTTTTCATTTCAATGCAAATTTCTTCTTCTTCTTAAGTGCGATTTAGAAGAGGAACAGGAAATACGGTCGTGGACTTGATTCGGAGATAGAAGAAAGGAGAAAATCCAGTTGATTGTTCGTAGGGATATACAACAAGAGCTATTTTGATTTTTGAAATAGTTGAAGTCCAATGAATTTGTTCACCAAAGGTATAATTTTATAAACTCCCTATGAAGGTTATTTAAACCATACGAGTGTCAAAACATATTTTGAATGTCAAAATAAATTTTTTTAAACTTCCGCTGCCTCTTGGGCACGAGAGATCCGGTATCCCAACAGTGGTATCAGAGCCGGGTTCTCTATATCGTATGGTTAACTTCATGTTGAGTATTTTTTATTTTTAACCACATAAAAAAATTCAAAAAAATCGCAATGCCTTAATATTATTATTTTTTATAATTTAAAAGTATATATATATATATAAGGATATATAATTATTATTATTATATATGTGTTTAAATTTAAACATATATATATATATATGTATGCGATACATGTATATATATATGGAAATATAATAATTATTATTATATATATGTTTAAATTAATAATAATATTATTAATATATATGGTGGGCACAACCATTCACTTGAATTGCAATTTGGAATTGATTTTTGGAATTCGTTATTAATATTGGGCCATACTTCACCTGCCCATATTAATTGATGCCCGAATGGTTCGGGTAGTCAAAATATCGGGCTGCCCGAAAGTGTTTCGGGCAGTCCTAATAGTAGGTTCGAAAAGGTTTTGGATCCGATGCTATTTTAAAATTATGAATATTTTCTTATGAAATAAATAATTGGAATGTGATTATAATTATTTATAGTAAAAGAGTTTTACAAAAAAATAAATTATTATTGAATTAATTAGAAATTAAATAAAATAGTTTATTTAATTTATTAATTTATTTAATAATTATGGCGGTTAGTAATAAAATTACAAGATACATGACTTGATGGATTATATAATATATGATATTATTATTTCGTGGATAATCGAGAGTCATGACCAATGTGCTAGGTGAATGCTAGGATTTATTTATCATTCGATTTTGTAATAATGAATTATCATTGCATAATGAGCTTGTGCTATAGCTCAATTCCCACCCCTTGTGATGTATCCCTTTATGTGCCATGTAATTTTAATGTATGACATTAGAATTAATGGGAGCTCAAAGGCTGGAGATGATGATCAAGTTTGAAAATCGGTGATGTGTAAAATAAATGATACAATGTAATAGGATTGCATTGCATACCTGCATTACCTAGGGTACGAACTAGATCCTTGCCTCGGTAAAACAAGGATCGACATAGCTCTCGGTGATCGATCTTCCTAAATATTTGTGATATATATGCGATATATATAATAATTCATTATGTGTGTTATACGATAACAAAATTACATGAATCCGGCAAACATACTACAAACATGGCACTTTTTTTTAAAATGTTCAAAAGATGAGATAAATTTCAAAAATTAAAATCCCTTATTTTGAATATGATTCAAAATTTATATCAAAACCGTTAAAGGGAAAATTAAATTTTTTAATGATTCCTACCTTCCATCAATAGTGGTTGCATGAACGCTACCCATGGTCAGGTCTGGCTCATATTATTGGGAAGGCCTGCACATCAGAAAGTTGTGACTTTCACTGACATACGTGATGTGAGTTAGGTGGAACTCCCATTACTTCGGCTCATATTATTGGGGGATCTTATGGGACCGTCCATAGTAACTCGACATTGATGGGTCGGTTTGACATGAAATTTATATGAGGCGTCATATTATTGGGCTCATATATGATCATGAGGCGAATAACATGAAGGTTACATTGGATGTAATTGGAAACTACCTTTGGGAATTGAGATCGACTGATATTATTCAGGGATCAAAATTAGCCAGTTGGACTTCATGTTCTCACTGAGGAAATACGATTTCCCGTTTTCATTAAAGGGTTGTGAAAATGTCAAAACAGTAGGAGGGTAATTCATAAAATAAAAGACCATATTTTATGTCTTATTAAATTGATTAAAATAATAAGTAACATTTTATCTGTTTCTAATTTCAGTAAAATATTTTGAATATGGCTCATCGCAATCCACTATTTGTTATCCTCGATACCAACAAACTTACTGGACCAAATTACTCCGATTGGCTAAGAAACCTAAAAATCGTACTCGCGTCGGAAAAGTTAACATATGTACTAACAAAAGCACCTCCAAAAGAGGCAGCTAAGGACATCAACCCTGATGAGCTGAAGAAGCTTGAGACGTGTGGGACCATGATCTTAAAGCCAAGTTCTATATGTTGGCTTCAATGTCAAATGAACTACAAAGGAGATTTGATGATGCTGTGAATGCTGCTAGCATTCACTTACACCTACAAGATTTGTATGGTGCACAAACAAGAGCTGAAAGGTTCACAACCGTAAAGGCACTCATGACTACACGTATGCGAGAAGGGACTTCGGTTCATGAGCATGGTGCCCGCATGATTGGGTACATTGAGCAGTTGGTAAGCATAGACATGGTACTTCCCCATGAGCTTTTAGTTGACTTCCTGCTATTGTCTTTACCAGATTCATTTGATGGATTTGTGGTAAACTTCGACATGAATAAGATTGAGGCAACCCTTGAATAATTGGTCAAGATGCTTACTTCATTTGAATCAACCATGAAAAAGGAGAAACTGGTTCTCCTAGTTGGCTCTTTGTCTCGTGCGAAGAAATGTCCTAAAGGAAAGGGCAAGAAACGTTCTGCCATAACCCGAAAAAACAAACCCAACAAGAAGCGTTTGTTGAACGCTCCCAAATCCAACAAGAAAGACGATGTTTGCTATCATTGCAAACAGCAAGGGCATTGGATGCAAAACTATAGGTATTACCTAGCTCAGAAACTTTCTGAAAAAGGTATATTCTACATTGAAGTAAACGTTTCAATCAATTCTTCTTCTTGGGTATTAGATACCGGATGTGGTTCTCATCTATGCAATGATTTGCAGGTGATGACAAGAAGCAAGAGGCTCCGAGAATGTGAGACTTTCTTGAGATTGGGATATGGAGCAAGAGTTGCTGCAAAAGCCATTGGAGATGTTTAATTATTGTTGAATAATAATTTCAAGTTGTGTTTGAAAGATGTTTTATTTGTCCCCGATCTTGTAAAGAACATCATTTCCATTACTATGCTAGATAGATATGGATTCACTTGTATTTTTGCGAAAGGGTTTTGTAAAATATAATAGAATGAATGTTTGGTTGCAAATGGGAAATTGAAAAACGATCTATAAAACTTAGAAATTAAAGAAATCCCATTGAACAATATTCAAACAACAAAAGTAAAGGCTGATAGTCTCAACCCCGCACATTATGGCATGCTAGACTTGGACATATATTCCAAGGAAGGATGAATAGGCTAGTGGGAGCGGGCATGTTTGACATGACCTATATAAGCTCTTTATAAACCTGTGAATCTTGTCTTAAAGGAAAAATGACCAAGTTACCATTTGATGGTAATGTCGAATGTCCACATAACCTATTGGATTTGATCCATACGGATGTGTGTGGTCCACTTAGTATTGGTACTAAGTATGGACATATTTACTTCATTACCTTTACCGATGATTATTCAAGGTACGGGTATGTGTTCTTGATGAAACACAAATCTGAATCATTTGAAAATTTCAAAGAATTCAGAAATGAAATCGAGAAGCAACTTGGTAAAAATATTAAAACTCTTCGATCTGATCGAGTTGAGAATATCTAAGTACCGAGTTTCAAGACTATTTAAAAGAGAATGGAATTATCTCTCAGTTAACTCCTCCTGGCACACCACAATTAAATGGTGTTGCAGAACGTCGAAATAGGACATTAATGGATATGATCCGATCAATTATGAGTTTCACTGAGTTACCTTCTTTGTTTTGGGGCTATGCACTTGAAACAACAGTGCAGTTGTTGAACAATGTTCATACTAAAGCAGTGAACAAAACACCAAATGAGATATGGAAAAGAAAGGTTCCTAAATATTCATACCTGAATGTTTGGGGGTGTCCTGCTTATGTAAAGAAGGAAGTGGAAAATAAATTGGATAGTCGATCCATTTTATGCTACTTCATAAGGTATCCATAGAATTCTATTGGATACTATTTATATTATCCTAAAGAAACAAAGGTATTTGTTTTTAGGAATGCCACCTTCCTTGAGAAGGAGTTTCTATTGGATAGAAAGGGCAGTATAGTAGAGCTTGAAGAGGTTCAACCACAACCCACTGAAGATCTCACACCCCAGTAGCCAATACCTGATATACACGTACCTAGAAGATCCGAAAGGAATTCAAGACCACCTATGAGATATGGTCTGCTTTTTGAAGGTGATCAGGTTGGACCTGAAGTTGGATGTGATCCAAGAACTTTCGAGGAAGCTATATCTGATTTCGATGCATCCCAATGGATTGAATCTATGCAATCAGAGTTTGACCTGATGCATTCCAACCAAGTATGGACTTTGGTAGATCCTCCTGGTGGAATCGATCATATAGGTTGTACATGGATTTACAAAAGAAAACTTGGGGTGAAAGGGAAGATGTTGACCTTCAAAGCTCGATTGGTGGCAAAAGGTTATACTCAAAGGCCAGGAATTGACTATGAGGAAACTTTTTCACCAATTGCTATGTTAAAGTCCATTAGAATACTGCTAGTCATAGCAGCATGGTATGAATATGAAATATGGCAAATGGATGTAAAGACAGATTTTCTTAATGGCAACATTAAATAAGAGATTTATATGTCTAAACCAGAGGGGTTTACATCCATGGGAAGTGAGCATAAGGTATGCAAACTTTAGAGATCTATTTATGGTCTCAAACAAGCATCAAGAAGTTGGAAATTCAGATTTGATGACACTATCAAAGAGTTTGGTTTTGTTAAAAATCCTGAACAACCATGTGTGTATAAGAAAGTTCATAGGGATGCGGTAACATTCCTAGTACTTTATGTTGATGACATTTTACTCATTGGAAATGATGTAGGAATGCTGCAATCAACTAAAGTTTGGTTGTCCAGTAAATTCTTGATTAAAGATATGGGTGAATCATCCTATATATTGCGCATAAACATCTATAGAGATAGATCAAAAAGGATATTGGGTTTGACCCAAGCCACCTATATAGATACCATAATGAGGAGGTTCTCTATGGAAGAGTCCAAGAGAGGACATCTACCAATGTGTCATGGAGTTTCTCTATCTAAGTCAAAATGATGAGGAGATAGAGATGATGACAAGCGTACCGTACGCATCAACCATTGGTAGTGTCATGTATGGTATGATTTCAACAAGGCCTGATGTTGCATTTGCTGTTAGTGTCACAAGTAGATATCAGGCGAACCCCGGTCTAATGCATTGGAAAGCTGAGAAAGATATTCTGAAATACTTGCGAAGAACTAAGGATATGTTCATAGTATACGGGGGTGGAGAATTAAAATTGGAAGGCTATTCCGACTCTAGCTTCCAATCGGATGTGGATGATTAAAAATCAAACTTTGGATTTATATTCACGCTAAATGGTGGCGCTGTCTTTTGGAAGAGTTCCAAGAAAGACACTGTGGCGGTTCCACCACTGAGGCAGAATATATAGCAGCATCGGATGCAGCTAAAGAGGCCATTTGGATGAGGAATTTCACCCAAGAGTTGGATGTTATTCCTTGTTCTGTTGATCGAGTCCCGGTATACTGCGACAACACTGGTGCCGTTGCGCAAGCAAAGAAACCCAGATCTCATCACAGATCCAAACATATACTGAGGAAGTTCCACATCATACGGGAGATTGTGGGAAGAGGAGACATCATTGTTGAGAGGGTAGCCTCTGCAGATAACGTTGCTGATCCGCTTACGAAGCCCCTGCCAGGACCATTGTTCGAAAAGCATCGCGAAGCAATGGGTTTAAAACTAATGAGTAGTTGGCATTAGGGCAAGTGGAAGATTGTTAGAGTAGGTGACCATAAGGCCAACTGTTGGCAGGACATTATTGACTCTATGTACAAACAATCTTTATTTAATAAAATTTATCTTTTATACATGACTGGTAGCGCTTATCGTGTACGCCCAAATTACCCGACTCAATCAGATAAACAAATAATGCAGTAGTGTGAATAGGGATCGTTCCCACGAGGAAAGATAAATTTAAAAGTGTTCTTTAAAATAAAAGGGGGTTTTGGAGTTGAGATTAACTACTAAAAATCTTAACAATTAAATAATTAAATTATCACTATCACGCAAAATTAAAAATTAACTGAGGAAACCAATAAGAAATAAGACTTGGTATCGGTCGAATACACCCTTGATATTATTCATTCAATCATTAAACATCTAAAAATAATTAATCTTATCAAATATTCACCATTGGAAATTTAATTCTTGTTTCACCTTAATTTTAGTTAACTAGACAACAACAGTCTAAGTTAACCCTTACCCCATAAACTAACCCAATACCAGCGATCAGATTTAAATCCACGGTAGCATTCAAACTAGTAAAACTGATAAATCTAGACAACCCATACACAAGCGGATGAATTTAGCCTAGTCAATTATTATTCCTACGATTTAACAAATTCAACAGCAGAAAATATTAATCATAGTTGCTTCGCAAATCAGAGGTTTCAAACAATTACGGATTTGAATTTTAATTTAGCATTCGACTGTATAATGAAATCCTAAGATGGCCAATCTAAAAATCTCATACACAAGCATATCAATCAATTCAGAATAATTCTTGATACTTTATAAAAATCAAACATTGAAAATCAAAATCTCATGAATAAACTAAATCGAGGGTTTTGTCTTCCTCAACCAAGTACTAAACACAAGAAGAATTAAAATCTAAGAACAAGAAAGATAAAACCTAGCCGCCAAGATGGTTCTTGAGCCTCCTCTGCGTCTCCTATCTCTTCTCCATGAATATATGACTCTAAAATTCGAGATATATCTTTTAATTAAGGCTAGAGTCCTTAATAATAAAAATTCCTAAATTACAGATTTTTTCCCGAACAGCACCTCTCGCTCGATCGGCAAGATGTTGCGGATCGAGCGAGCAACTTTTTCGAACCTACTGTTTTCATATTTTTTTGGTCGCTCGATCCGCAAGATGTTGCGGATCGAGCGAGCAACTTTTCTCTTAGCGAGCAGCGATTTTGCAAAATTCATATCCGGAGATCTAGCCGTCGGATTGAGCTGAAATTTGGACAGCTGCTTTAAAACATCTTGAACTTTATTCTGGACGTTGGAGATTGGATTTGGACTTCTATAAAATTAAATATGATTTTTTGATCATTGCTGCTCCGTAATTCATTCTCGCGCAATAGCTTTTCCATATTTTCCTCGACAAAACGCTACGTCCTATACAATAAACATGGGAGCGTGTAATGTAGACACGATGTATGAAATATGAACACAATGCTTAATTAAAACACATAAACGCATGCAAAATAACAATACAATGATATTAAAATATGCAACACAAGCATGCCCATCAAATACCCCCACACTTAATCCTTGCTCGCCCTCGAGCAAGTCTTGCAAAAACAAAATGAAACAACAACAAACACATAAGCAAGGATGAATCACTCATATCATATCCTCAGAGAAAACCACTTTCATCTAAAAATAAGTTCATAGCGACTCTCAATCATCAATGATACACCTTCAGTCGAATGCGAACGTGTGTGTGTGTCATGTTACCCCAGTTACATGCAACTTCAAAAGAACAAAGTTTCAAGACTGTTCGCCGACCTATAACAATTCAGTGCAAGCCTCACCATCAAGAACTCTCCTCCCAACAATCCTTCAACACAACACAACTTCCTTGAGAATAATTACGCACCTTCAGATTTTGCACCCGGTATTTCTTTAGCCCCAATAATTACCCGCATACTTAGCTATAACTAAGACAGGATTAGAATTTCAATCCCCTCGTCTATAGCCCGGATGGAGCATCAACCCCATTTTATCCGCATACTTAGCCTTGAATTTGATCTTTTAGGATTAGGATTTCAATCCTTTTCAGGCCCGGATGAAGTTGTAAAATTTATTCTTTTTTTTTCTAGGTGTGCCCATGATCGTTTATGTCATATCAAAGAAATCATCAAGATTCAAACACTATCAAGTTTCACAAACACCTATTGTCGTGCAATGGTCCAACAGACATCCACAATATCTAATACATCGCTACACTTCACTGGTTAAACATGCGTGCTTAAGAATATTCAACAAACAACCTCCAGTTTCTCATTTCCAATCAAGAGTAAATTTTTTCAAAAATTCATAATTTTTCAACTACCTCATCATAGGCTAACAATCATCATCCTACTCATGTAACACTACAAATACTAATAAACTAACAAATGATACGGAACGAACTATATGCATATACTCAACAAACGAATGCAAACAAAATGACAAACCATCGAATGAACTCCCCCCACACTTAACCAAAGCATTGCCCTCAATGCTCTAGTACTAACGACACAAACACAAGTAACAAAATGATAACAAGATGCAAAATTAAAACAAAACTCCCCTGGTTCAAGTGCTGGCGTTGTCGTCGTCTTTGGCCTTAGGCTGAATAATGGGAGACTCATATTGAAAATTGGTCTGCAGACGGGGCGGCTAGGCTCCTGAAAACAAAGAAAATAAAACAAAACAAAACAAAACAAAACAAAACAAAAACAAAAAATGAAATAAAGGATAAAGACACTGGGTTGCCTCCCAGCCAGCGCTTGATTTTCAGTCATCGGCTTGACTCTCAGAAGCACTGCTCAAAGAGCGGCTGACGCCCAAAATAAGTATCATATGACACCACAAATGGGTATTGGTTCCATAAGCCCTCAAGCTTGGCCAGATATAAACAGATTAAGCTCGTCACCTTAACAACACTCCGTAGCTGGTAAACATGGGAAGAGAACGTCTCGGTGGGCTATTGGAAGCTAACATCTTGTGAAACTGGTACGAATGGAAAGGAAGGATCTTGGGAATGTGTGAATGATAATACTATCGATGAGCTCATATCGATAGACTCTTGAACTTCGTCATCCTCAAACTCAAGTGGTAACATATTTCCATCATACGCTATTTCTTCCAGAACATCTTCCGACTGAGGTTCAATAAGAAGAGAAGACTCAAACGCCTCTAAATCTTCAGCAGGAATTGATTTGCACTCCCAATCCTGGTTCTCTGAGACATCATCATTAAACCAAATTGGGTTGGTCAATGCAAGAGTATCTTTCTTCACTTCATGTTCTCGGTATTCATAGACGAGTGATCTCTTGATATTCTCCATGTGCTCCACAAGGTCGCATCTAGACTTTTTCGGATCTACTATAGTTTCCACAGTCGATGCCACAAGCTTGCTCATGATATCTTCCAGCGGATGTAAGATCAACTGCAAACAACTTCCCTCCTCCTTTTGAAGCTCGAATTGTTGGTCTGTAAAATCTGGATATTGAGATTGCGAATACCAGTAATAGTCAAACTCGGCCATATCATCCAATAGGTGTCTCATGGTAACATCATCTCGGCAAAATATTGAAATACGGGCTGTGAAAGCTCCATCAATTACCCATTTTCTTGTCACTGCATCCAAACCATTAAGAAAATATGTAAGGAGAGAATAGTTAGAAAAATCATGATACCGGAAGATGGTTGCTAAATCATTGAATCTCTTCCATGCTGCGTAGAAAGGCTCTCCGTGTTGCTGGGTAAAACTTATGAATACTTGTAGATTTGACATCTCAAAGTATTACACCATAAAAGTCCTCCTTCGCCTATGCAAAATTATTTCTATCTCTGGGTCGTATGAAAACTCTTCTTCTTCCGAAGATTCACCTGCACGCACGAACAAACCAGAGTAGCACTAGGAGGAATAGAAAAAAAAAAACAAAGAAACAAAAACAAAAACACAAATAAATTAAACGCCTGTCCGCGGCAACGACGCCAAAATTTGGTAGCGCTTATCGTGTATGCCCAAATTACTCGACTCAATCAGATAAACAAATAATGCAGTAGTGTGAGTAGGGATCGTTCCCATGAGGAAAGATAAATTTAAAAGTGTTCTTTAAAATAAAAGGGGGTTTTGGAGTTGAGATTAACTACTAAAAATCTTAGCAATTAAATAATTAAATTATCACTATCACGCAAGATTAAAAATTAACTGAGGAAATCAATAAGAAATAAGACTTGGTATCGGTCGACTACACCCTTGATATTATTCATTCAATCATTGATCATCTAAAAATAATTAATCTTATCAAATATTCACTATTGGAAATTTAATTCCTGTTTCACCTTAATTTTAGTTAACTAGACAACAGCAGTCTTAGTTAACCCTTACCCCATAAACTAACCCAATACCAGCGATCAGATTTAAATCCACGGTACCATTCAAACTAGTAAAACTGATAAAGCTAGACAACCCATACACAAGCGGATGAATTTAGCCTAGTCAATTACTATTCCTACGATTTAAAAAATTCAACAGCAGAAAATATTAATCATAGTTGCTTCGCAAATCAGAGGTTTCAAACAATTACAGATTTGAATTCTAATTTAGCATTCGACTGTATAATGAAATCCTAAGATGGCCAATCTAAAAATCTCATACACAAGCATATCAATCAATTCAGAATAATTCTTGATACTTGATAAAAATCAAACATTGAAAATCAAAATCACATGAATAAACTAAATCAAGGGTTTTGTCCTCCTCAACCAAGTACTAAAAACAAGAAGAATTAAAATTTAAGAACAAGAAAGATAAAACCTAGCCGCCAAGATGGTTCTTGAGCCTCCTCTGCGTCTCCTATCTCTTCTCCATGAATATATGACTCTAAAATTCGAGATATATCTTTTAATTAAGGCTAGAGTCCTTAATAATAAAAATTCCTAAATTACAGATTTTTTCCCGAACAGCACCTCTCGCTCGATCGACAAGATGTTGCGGATCGAGCGAGCCACTTTTCCGAACCTACTGTTTTCATATTTTTTTTGGCCGCTCGATCCTCAAGATGTTGCGGATCGAGCGAGAAACTTTTCTCCCAGCGAGCAGCGATTTTTCAAAATTCATATCCAGAGATCTAGCCGTCGGATTGAGCTGAAATTTGAACAACTACTTTAAAACATCTTGAACTTTATTCTAGACGGTATTAAATATGATTTTCTGATCATTGCTGCTCCGTAATTCATTCTCGCGCAATAGCTTTTCCATATTTTCCTCGACAAAACGCTACGTCCTATACAATAAACATGGGAGCGTGTAATGTAGACACGATGTATGAAATATGAACACAATGCTTAATTAAAACACATAAACGCATGCAAAATAACAACACAATGATATTAAAATATGCAACACAAACATGCCCATCAAATACCCCCACACTTAATCCTTGCTCGCCCTCAAGCAAGTCATGCAAAAACAAAATGAAACAACAACAAACACATAAGCAAGGACAAATCACTCATATCATAGCCTCAGAGAAAACCACTTTCATCTAAAAATAAGTTCATAGCGACTCTCAATCATCAATGATACACCTTCAGTCGAATGCGAGCGTGTGTGTGTGCCATGTTACCTCAGTTACATGCAACTTCAAAAGAACAAAGTTTCAAGACTGTTCGCCGACCTATAACAATTCAGTGCAAGTCTCACCATCAAGAACTCTCCTCCCAACAATCCTTCAACACAACACAACTTCCTTGAGAATAATTACGCACCTTTGGATTTTTCACCCGGTATTTCTTTAGCCCCAATAATTACCCGCATACTTAGCTATAACTAAGACAGGATTAGAATTTCAATCCCCTCGTCTATAGCTCGGATGGAGCATCAACCACATTTTATCCGCATACTTAGCCTTGAATTTGATCTTTTAGGATTAGGATTTCAATCCTTTTCAGGCCCGGATGGAGTTGTAAAATTTATTCTTTTTTTTTCTAGGTGCGCCCAAGATCGTTTATGTCATATCAAAGAAATCATCAAGATTCAAACACTATCAAGTTTCACAAACACCTATTGTCGTGCAATGGTCCAACAGACATCCACAATATCTAATACATCGCTACACTTCACTGGTTAAACATGCGTGCTTAAGAATATTCAACAAACAAACTCCGGTTTCTCATTTCCAATCAAGAGTAAATTTTTTCAAAAATTCATAATTTTTCAACTACCTCATCATAGGCTAACAATCATCATCCTACTCATGTAACACGACAAACACTAATAAACTAACAAATGATATGGAACGAACTATATGCATATACTCAACAAACAAATGCAAACAAAATGACAAACCATCGAATGAACTCCCCCCACACTTAACCAAAGCATTGCCCTCAATGCTCTAGTACTAACGACACAAACACAAGTAACAAAATGATAACAAGATGCAAAATTAAAACAAAACTCCCCTGGTTCAAGTGCTGGCGTTGTCGTCCTCTTTGGCCTTAGGCTGAATAATGGGAGACTCATATTGAAAATTGGTCTGTAGACGGGGCGGCTAGGCTCCTGAAAACAAAGAAAATAAAACAAAACAAAACAAAACAAAACAAAACAAAAACAAAAAATGAAATAAAGGATAAAGACACTGGGTTGCCTACCAGCCAGCGCTTGATTTTCAGTTATCGGCTTGACTCTCAGAAGCACTGCTCAAAGAGCGGCTGACGCCCAAAATATGTTTCATATGACACCACAAATGGGTCTTGGTTCCATAAGCCCTCAAGCTTGGCCAAATATAAACAGATTAAGCTCGTCACTTTAACAACACTCCATAGCTGGTAAACATTGGAAGAGAACGTCTCGGTGGGCTCTTGGAAGCTAACATCTTGTGAGACAGGTACGAATTGAAAGGAAGGATCTTGGAAATGTGTGTATGATAATACTATCGATGAGCTCATATCGATAGACTCTTGAACTCCGTCATCCTCAAACTCAAGTGGTAACATATTTCCATCATACGTTATTTCTTCCACAACATCTTCTGACTGAGGTTCAATAAGAAGAGAAGACTCAAACGCCTCTAAATCTTCAGCAGGAATTGATTTGCACTCCCAATCCTGGTTATCTGAGTCATCATCATTAAACCAAATTGGGTTGGTCAATGCTTGAGTATCTTGCTTCACTTCATGTTCTCGGTATTCATAGACGAGTGATCTCTTGATATTCTCCATGTGCTCCACAAGGTCGCATCTAGACTTTTTCAGATCTTCTACAGTTTTCACAGTCGATGCCACAAGCTTGCTCATGATATCTTCCAGCGGATGTAAGATCAACTGCAAACAACTTCCCTCCTCCTTTTGAAGCTCGAATTGTTGGTCTGTAAAATCTGGGTATTGAGATTGCGAATACCAGTAATAGTCAAACTCGGCCATATCATCCAACAGGTGTCTCATGGTATCATCATCTCGGCAAAATATTGAAATACGGGCTGTGAAAGCTCCATCAATTACCCATTTTCTTGTCACTGCATCCAAACCATTAAGAAAATATGTAAGGAGAGAATAGTTAGAAAAATCATGATACCGGAAGATGGTTGCTAAATCATTGAATCTCTTCCATGCTGCGTAGAAAGTCTCTCCGTGTTGCTGGGTAAAACTTATGAATACTTGTAGATTTGACATCTCAAAGTATTACACCATAAAAGTCCTCCTTCGCCTATACAAAATTCTTTCTATCTCTGGGTCGTATGAAAACTCTTCTTCTTCCGAAGATTCACCTGCACGCACGAACAAACCAGAGTAGCACTAGGAGGAATAAAAAAAAACAAAGAAACAAAAACAAAAACACAAATAAATTAAACGCCTGTCCCCGGCAACGGCCCCAAAATTTGGTAGCGCTTATCGTGTACGCCCAAATTACCCGACTCAATCAGATAAACAAATAATGCAGTAGTGTGAGTAGGGATCGTTCCCACGAGGAAAGGTAAATTTAAAAGTGTTCTTTAAAATAAAAGGGGGTTTTGGAGTTAAGATTAACTACTAAAAATCTTAGCAATTAAATAATTAAATTATCACTATCACGCAAGATTAAAAATTAACTGAGGAAATCAATAAGAAATAAGACTTGGTATCGGTCGACTACACCCTTGATATTATTCATTCAATCATTGATCATCTAAAAATAATTAATCTTATCAAATATTCACCATTGAAAATTTAATTTCTGTTTCACCTTAATTTTAGTTAACTAGACAATAGCAGTCTAAGTTAACCCTTACCCCATAAACTAACCCAATACCAGCGACCAGATTTAAATCCACGGTAGCATTCAAACTAGTAAAACTGATAAAGCTAGACAACCCATACACAAGCGGATGAATTTAGCCTAGTCAATTATTATTCCTACGATTTAACAAATTCAACAGCAGAAAATATTAATCATAGTTGCTTCGCAAATCAGAGGTTTCAAACAATTACGGATTTGAATTCTAATTTAGCATTCGACTGTATAATGAAATCCTAAGATGGCCAATCTAAAAATCTCATACACAAGCATATCAATCAATTCAGAATAATTCTTGATACTTGATAAAAATCAAACATTGAAAATCAAAATCTCATAAATAAACTAAATCAAGGGTTTTGTCTTCCTCAACCAAGTGCTAAAAACAAGAAGAATTAAAATCTAAGAACAAGAAAGATAAAACCTAGCCGCCAAGAAGGTTCTTGAGCCTCCTCTGCGTCTCCTATCTCTTCTACATGAATATATGACTCTAAAATTCGAGATATATCTTTTAATTAAGGCTAGAGTTCTTAATAATAAAAATTCCTAAATTACAGATTTTTTCCCGAACAGCACCTCTCGCTCGATCGGCAAGATGTTGCGGATCGAGCGAGCAACTTTTCCGAACCTACTGTTTTCATATTTTTTTGGCCGCTCGATCCGCAAGATGTTGGAGATTGAGCGAGCAACTTTTCTCCCAACGAGCAGCGATTTTGCAAAATTCATATCTGGAGATCTAGCCGTCGGATTGAGCTAAAATTTGGACAGCTTCTTTAAAACATCTTGAACTTTCTGGACGATGGAGATCGGATTTGGACTTTTATAAAATTAAATATGATTTTCTGATCATTGCTGCTCCGTAATTCATTCTCGCGCAATAGCTTTTCCATATTTTTCTCGACAAAATGCTACGTCTTATACAATAAACATGGGAGCGTGTAATGTAGACACGATGTATGAAATATGAACACAATTCTTAATTAAAACACATAAACGCATGAAAAATAACAACACAGTGATATTAAAATATGCAACACAAACATGCCCATCAATGACAATCTTTATCCCTATACCCATGCAAGCTGCATTGATAAAGACCTTGAATATACTATAGTGCATGAAAGATGAGATATCATTGGATGATAGTCATGAAACACATCTTTATTCCACTGTATATTCTAAACATAGTTCATAGTCGATTAAGCCACCCAAAAGAAGGATAAGGGTCACTTGAGATTGAGACTATCATCTGTGATGTGGAGTAAGATGTTTCAATGGTAATGGACATAGGATCTCCAAAGCATATAGGTGGTGACACATAGGATGTGTTCATTGAACTGCCCTCGTAGGACTTTCCAAGTGGTTATCAGTTTTCGAGTGGATGAAGTCCTGATTATGGTTGTACACCATTAGTCCTTATGACCCGAGACAACACTAGGCTCTGCGTACTAATACTACACATTGATCAGTTTACTGGCTCCAGGAGAGCACCTCAGTGGCATGGTTGGGTGTAGCTATGACATACATGGGAGTCAGTGGTTGTAGTCGGAAATTCACCTCACATTTATGAAATGTGGATATCTTATATGATCTGAGGAAAGAAATGATAGTGTATTCAGTCTCTGGCTAGAGCATGATATATGTTTTAGGAAAATGGTTTCTCTAGTTGCATATACGATATCACTATGCATTATCCAATAAGATATAATATAGTTATCAAATCAAAGGCAACTCTCGATATACCAATGGTTGCTGATTCGATCAGGATATATGAGATGAAGAGACTGTACTGTACGTTAACCATAATCGACTGGTACTTGCGGGCACTATCAGTGATACCTAGGTAATCATGGGGCGGTACTACTTAACGCTTTACCATGATTCGATGGGTCAAATTAGATATGAGTTCTGACATTCTTATGATCAAAGAGTTGATGCATGGAATGAGGCTAATAAGGGTAAGCCCACATAAAGGAAAATGTCCTTAATCACAAAGAGTTGTGAACCCACGGCTAGCTGTATCCCTGAACCATTGAGGGTCACACAAGTACTGGTTTCCCTGTTTCCGTTGAGATAATAAATTCAAAAAGTTGAATTTATGATAAACAACTTTGACTGGGTCGATAGATAAGCTTATAAATGGTTTATAAGAGCTTATAGAAATTTTGAGAGCAAAATTAATTAAAAAAGTATAATTAATTTTTCCGAATTGGACTTTGATTTAAATGACCAATAATATATATATAAATGTATATGTATATATATTACACATATATGGATATATAATATATATTTATATTTGTGGGACCTTTGTTTATAATACATATATATATAATTTTTATATATATATATTATATTATAATATTAAAAAGAAAGAGGGGGAATTAAATGTGTGTCTGCCAATTTGGCCGACACCACATTTAATTGATTGAATCAATTGATTGAATTTGATAAAAAGAAGAGGAGCTGCTTCTTCGACATGTTCATCGTTTGCTCTGGTTCTTCGTTGCTTATCAGATCTCTCCCTCTTTGCTCTCAAATAATTTGTCCAGTCAAGTAGAATATTAATTGAAGAATTGATACAATCAATTTTTCATTTCAGCACAAATTTATTCTTCTTCTTAAGTGCGATTTAGAAGAGGAACAGGAAATATGGTCGTAGACTTGATTCGGAGATTGAAAAAAGAGAAAATCTAGTTGATTGTTCGTAGGAAGATACAACAAGAGCTATTTTGATTTTTGAAATAGTTGGAGTCCAGTGAATTTGTTCATCGAAGGTATAATTTTATAAACTCCCTACGAAGGTTATTTAAACCATACGAGTGTCCAAGCATATTTTGAACGTCAAAATAAAATTTTTTAAACTTTCGCTGCGTCTTGGGCACGAGAGATCCGGTATCCCAACAGAATGCACCAGCAGTCTTTATGAATTTGATGAATCAGGTATTTCGGGAATATTTGGATAGATTCTCATCATCTTCATTGATGATATTATTGTCTATTCTCATGACAAGGATGAGCATGCACAGCATCTGAGAATTATATGCAGACGTTACGAGATAAGCAGTTATATGCGAAATTGAGCAAGTGCGAATTTTGGTTTGATCGGGTAGTATTTCTCGGTCATGTGATATCTAGTGAATGAATATCTGTTGATCCTAGTAAGATAGAGGCAGTGTTGAACTGGTATCATCTGACGACGGTTGCTGAGATTCGAAGTTTCTTGGGTCTAGCTGGTTATTACCGTCGGTTCATCGAGAATTTTGCACAGTTGGCCAGGCCTTTGACTCAGCTTACACGGAAAGATGTTACCTTCATATGGTCATCGGATTGTGAGGAGTCATTTCATGAGCTGCGTAGACGTCTTACTACTGCACCTGTGCTAGCTCTACATTTGGGATCGGGAGGTTATATTGTCTATACTGATCCCTCTGGTCAAGGAATAGTATGTATTTTGACACAGCATAGACATGTTATTGCCTATGATTCTCGACAGTTGAAGACGCATAAGGTGAATTATCCAGTACATGATCTCGAGTTAGCCGCCAATGTATTTGCGCTCAAGATTTGAAGGTATTATCTTTATGGCGAGAAACATGAGATATTTACGGATCACAAGAGTTTGAAGTATTTATTCACTCAGGCGAAGTTGAATATGCGACAGAGACGCTGGATGGATTTACTGAAAGATTGTGATTGTGAAATTAAGTATCATCCAGGTTCTGCTAATCTTACTGTAGTACCTAAAATCCAATCTACTAAATCGCGTGCGTTAAATTTAATAAATATTATGATTATTATTTTTAAGTTTATTTGATTTAAATTCTTTATGTGAATTATGTGTTAATAAATATTTTTATTATTTATTCAGTGATTTTATTTTACTAACTATTTAATTAATGTTTCTATTTGTTTAATTTTATTTGTTTAAATGATTTTAATTGTTTAGTTTATTCTTTTAAATGCTTTTAACTGTTTAGCTTATTTGTTTAAATATTTTCGAGTGTCCAACTTATTTATTTTAAATAGTCTGAGTTTAGCGGTTAGTTATTTTAAATTATTTTAAGTTATTCTAAATGTATAGCTTATTTATTTAAATCCTTTTTAATTGTCCAAGTAATTTTAAAGGTTTTAGACTTGTTTATTCAAATCTTTCTTTTATTTGTCCAAATTATTTTAAAGGTTTTTGTTTCCATTTGTGTATTTATTTAAATTGCTTATAAACGTTAGTATAGTTTGTTTAAATTATTTTAATCGCTCAACTTGTTATTTAAATATTTTACTTGTTCCCGTGATATCAGAATATTTTAAGTGTTTAATTCTTGGATTTTCATGCCTAAATCAGTTTTTTTTAATTATTTTAATTTTTTGTGTTAATTTGGCTAAATATTATATTTTTCCCATGCATTAGAATTTATTATTTTTAACTTTTGCGAAAATTAGAATTTTAATTTACGGACTAGTAAAATCAATTTAATATTTTAAGTTAGGATTTTCAAGCTTGTATTTTTATTTAGTGCGAATAAATTGTAGTCCTAATTGCTAGTTTTGATTTAGTACTTTTTAAAGTGTGTTTCACTTTTTCATGAAATTTTCAACACTCTCATTTTTCTAGGGTTGCCTATTCTAGCACTTTGACTCAAAGATTAATTCCTAGCCACACACTCACACTCACTAAAAAAAACTCACGCACACACACACTCAAACACACACAAGAGCCGATTTATGCCCTGTTCTTCAAGCATTTACCATTGGCTTCTTCTTCAATTTTTCTCCACCATTCACGCCGCCAGCATTTTCCATTTCCGGCGAGTCAACTTCAAGAAAGCTGGTCGAGCTACTCCCCCTTCCATTGGGCTTGATTTCGGCTCCTTTCTCGTCCTCCATAGTTCGGCCGCAGCTCACCTAGCTTTTGCTCCCTTCGATTTTTCTTTGTTCTAGCTAGGCAAGGATATGGTTCTTTCTCTTCCCCATGTAGATTAGTATATTTTTTGCCTAGCATTTCTTGAAATTTCAAAAATTTATGTATGTCTATATATGCCCTGTTCAAGTTTTCTCATTTCTGCCGAGATTCAACTTCATACATGTGTGAGAAAATGTGATATTTTGGTTTCTTGTTGAAGGTTGAAATGAGTATGAGTTTGAAATGTTGATTGCTTTTTTGCCTTGTTCTTTTTCAAAAAATTTTAGAAAAATGTTGGTCAAAACTGTTCCATTTTCATGCTTGAGAAATGTTTATATTATGGTTATGGTTGAGGTTTGAAAATGATTTAAATTCTGAAATGGTGATGGTATTGATGCTCGTTGGTTTCAAAAATTTTGGATTGTTTCCCTAGCTTGTTGGTTTGAAAATGTTGTGTTATTATTTGTGTTGATTTGGATTGTGGATTAGGGGCTACCATGGGTGAAATGTAGTTCACATGGTAGTGTTAGGATGAGTTGAAGTTAGATCGTGAGTTGTTTTTGAGGAAACTTCGATTGGTCTAGAGTTTAGGGGCTCGGTTTTGGTTGCCATGTTGAGTTGAGTTTGAGCTGTTTGTGGCAAGTTTAAGGGGGTTTTGGGTGAGCTTAAAATTTGGTTATGATACTAGGATAGTGGCTGGAGTTTGGAGACATATAGATAGGTTTTTGGATTGAGTATGAGGAATGGGCATGAGCAGAATTCTTGGATATGTGTTGGGCTGTCCGGAAACTAGTTTTTAAAACAAGGTTAAACTCAGGTTTTGGTTAAGGGCTATGTTCTGGAATTAGTCTAAGTTGTTAGGAATACGTCGGTGAAAGCGGAAATTATTTCGGTTAAGTTTTGGTTGGGTTATAAGCTTAAGAAGGAATAGGTGCAGAATTTTAGTGTCTTAAGCTTGCTGCCCGGAAATGGAATTTTTATAAAACGATTGCTTAAGAATAAAATTCCGAGGATGATTCCTCTACTTAGTTCTAAGTGTCATGGAGTCGTGGTTTCAAGCAGAATCCTTTTTGAATAAGAATCGAGCAAGTTACAAATTTAATGTCCGAACCGCTCTAATTTGTCCTAAGCGCAAGTTATGGTTTAGAGTTCCATCCTTTGGTTTGTTTCCTAAATCAACATCCCGGTCATCCATGTGTGATTCATTTGCATGATCATTTGTCAAATATTTACATGTACGTCATATTTACATATGCATGCTAAGTCCATATTCAAGTATTAAAGAAAGTATTTTATGAACGAAGTGAGATGGTTGGGACTACATTTATTCATGTGTATGTGTGGATCTGGGAGACGTTTTGGCCTCTCTTACCAAATCATTATGGTTTTCCTTACCTTAGCATGTGTTCGTGTGGGGCTGAGAGATATCTCCCTCTCCCTTACCAAATACAGGGCAAGATTGGGTTGGGTGTTATCCTGACCTCCTTGTGGCATAGTACACTGCAGCCATGATCATGATCGAAATCACAGAGTCACAATTCAAGGATCTAAGTTCACAGTTTCAGTTTCAATTCATTTATTTACATGTTCAGTACAGTATATTCAGTTTCATTGATCATGTTGACTTAGCCATGCATATGTTTCATTCACGTTCACTCTTTTCATTCAGAAATCATTTATTTAAGTTAAGGGCACAAAAGTATTTTAATACAAGTTATTTTTAATCTGTCGGTGCTTGTATTTATGTAGTACTCGTTATCCCCCCGATATTCTTGCTGAGTCCTTTAGGCTCACTACACTTATTGTTTTCAGGTGAGGAGTATTTCTTTGATATCGAGGGGCAAGAATATCGAGTGGACTGCGATGCGGGCACTGCACATCCCTCCGACCTATGCTAGTCTTCCGCATAAGTTTATTTTAAACACTTTATAGCTATTTATTTTGTTTTTTGGAAAAATGTAAAAGCAAGAATTTATTGATTTTCTTTGGGCATGTAAACATCAAAGTGTTATTTATTTTGGTTGGTTGAATTGTCAGATCTTTTTCTCTGTTCTCGTTTCTTTCTCGGTCTAGTTTTTTTTGTATTGTTGGTTGTATTTTTAGTTGTTGTCTGTGACAAGCGGGCTTGATTATGTATAGAGAGGTCATGCAAAAATTTTCTTAAAATCCGCATTTTATTTAATTATTATTTAAAGTAGATTTAGGGTCGTTACACTTAATGCTGATGCCTTGAGTCGACAGGTGAGACTTTCTGCACTTCAGACTAGTGAATTATCCCATATGATTCAGGAATGTTGTTCATTGAGTTTTACACTCAAGCACAATAAAGGGAGAAATGAGATTCGTTTGTATACTATTTTATCTGAGCCAGCTTTGTATTCTCGGATTAGAGCCTCTCAGATATCTGGTGTTAAGACTCAGCGATAGGCACGTCTAGCCAATGGAGTTAAAACATTGTATTCCATTATCATACTAATGGTTTATTATGCTTATCGAATCGAGTGGTTGTACCTGATGATGCGGAACTCAGGAATGATATTCTTTCTCAAGCTCACAGGAGTCGATTATCAGTTCATCCTGGAGGGATGAAAATGTATAAGGACTTGCGAACCAGATTCTGGTGGAAGGGGATGAAGCGGAGTGTATATCAATTTGTTTCTCGATGTCTGGTTTGTCAACAGGTCAGGCCTGAACACCGACGACCAGGTGGTTTACTGCAGAATATTGAGATTCCCAAACGGAAGTGGGAGCACGTGACTATGGATTTTGTCACCCACTTGCCTATGACTTCACGTCAGTGTGATTCTATCTGGGTCGTTGTTGACCGTTTGACGAAATCAGCACACTTTATACCTTATAACCGGGAGTATTTTTATGATCGCATGGCACACCTATACATCCAGGAGATAGTGCGATTGCATGGGATTCCAGTGAGCATAGTCAGTGATAGAGACCCGCGGTTCACCTCATGTTTTTGGGGTAGTTTTCAACATGTGTTGGGTACCACTCTGAGTTTAAGCACTGCATATCATCCGAAAACTGATGGGCAGTCAGAACGGACGATTCGTACGTTGGAGGATATGCTACGTTCCTCTGTCATGGATTTTGGTTTTTCTTTGCAAGATCAATTACCTTTGACCGAATTTTCCTACAATAACAGTTATCATCGTAGTATTGATATGACACCTTTTGAGGCATTGTATGGTCGACGATGTTGTACTCCGTTATTTTGGGATGAGATAGGAGAACGACAAGTTGGGGGTCCTGAGTTGGTGCAGCAGATTGTAGACAAGGTAGATTTGATCAAGCGGAGGATTAAAGGTGCTCAAGATACACACCCTAGTTATGCTAATATTCATTGCAGGCCACATCAGTTTGAGCCTGGTGAATATGTTTTTTTATGCGAGTGTCACCTTTCAGGAAGGTGATGAGGTTCGGTCTAAAAGGAATGTTATCACCTCGTTATATTAGGCCTTTTCAGATACTAGAAAAGATCGGAGATGTTGCATATCGTTTGGCGTAGCCGCAATATCTTTCCAATATACATGATGTTTTTCATGTGTCGTTACTTTGACAGTACATAAATGATGAGTCACATGTTATTAAGCCTACTGATATTCAGCTAGAGCCAGATCTGTCGTATGTTGAACGACCACTCCGTATCCTAGACATGAAGGATAAAGTTCTTTGGAATAAGTCTATACTATTTGTGATGGTACAGTGGCAGTGTTGCGAAATTTGAGCCCGCAAGGCCACGGTGTCAATTTTTAATATAGAATGAGTAGAGTATCGTTCCCACGAGGAGTAAAATTGAAAATTATTAAGTACTTGTAATTAGAATAGTTTAATTTTATCTAGAAAATCAATATTTGAGATGTTTGCAGAAAAATAAAATAAACAAAGAATTTCAACTAGCGTGCACACAACTTCAACGAAATATCAATCAGAGGAAAATGCTCTAGAGGTTTTGATTTCACCTGGTTTCGACAACAATTACTCCTAATTATATTATTTTCATGAATTCTATTCAATTAATAGCCTAGAACACTTAATTATATTATTTCCCTCTTCCGAGCAACAAATAATGTGTATCAACTAAGATTCAATTCCAATATCCCTATTAAAAACCTGGTCTTACTGATATGTGAAAAACGATGTTCTTCCTAAGGCTCCATTAACGCTATATACTCTCTCGAGCTATGTAAATAATTAACGGTGTAATTTCTATTGGTCCTATTCCAAATCCCCTTTCCCGAGTGCCAGATTTCAAATAAATATAACAAATCAATTATTGATCAAATAATTGAAAATACAATCAATTCTAGAAAAACAATTAATCTACTAGAATTCAATCCAAAAATATCAAAAAGTTGTAGAAGTGCCTACACCAGGTTCCATCCAACCTCTAGACTCTAAAATTTTAGTTCATAATCAAAATATTGTAAAAATTAATCATGTTCATGAAACTAGACATCAAATCAATAATAATAAGTTCAAAAAAAAGAAAATAAATCCGTAGTAGGTCTTCCGTGTTCGGTCGATCGATCCTCGTATTTGTTGATTGATGTTCTTCACGTTTTGTCCAAATTTCTCTCCCAAAAGTTCACAATCAAGCCCTCTCAATTTTATGTGCAAAAGAAACCCTTTTACATGTGCTTCAAATCCAATAAATAAAATCCCACGAAAGTCCGAAGGTTTTTTTCCCGAAAAACAAAAAAAACTGACTTTCGCTATAGAGTGGGCGCTCTTGAGAAGAGGGTGCACCCGCGCATGTGATTCTGATCTCTCTACGCTCAAAATTTCTCAGGCGGTGCGCCCGCACATGAAGATATATGCGCCCACGCACAGCTCTTGGGTCTGAAATTTTGCATCGCGCGACAAATTTCTAAAAATCATATCTCATAATCTAACCGTCGGATTGAGCTAAAATGTTGACAGCAGCTTCAAAACATATTAAACTTTAGTATTAAAGGTGGAGATTGGATTTGGACCTATCAATATTTTCCAATAATTTTCTGAAGGATGGCGCAGGCGCGCCATGTGTGCGCAATTCAAAATCAATTTCTTCCATACGTAGTGCGGGCGCGCTTCTGAACCCGAGCGGGCGCACCTCAATCTCGAACTTGAGGTTCTTAAGCCTGAAAATTTTTAAAATGGACAAGAATTAGGCTTCAAAAATTGACAATAATGTACTGAAAATAATTAATTAACAAAAATTAAATAAAACAAAAACAAGAGTAATTAAACTAAAGGAAAAAACTTGGGTTGCCTCCCAAGTAGCGCTTGGTTTATAGTCGTCAGCCCGACTTTCATCGGTCTTAGGCGGTCTTCCCCTTCTCTTTCACACACCAAATGTATTCCACAAACCGCCTTTTAAATTTTGCCTTCTTTTTCGTGGTTTTCTTCTTTGATAAATTTAGATCTCTCTTTTTTGGCGATTCAAACGCAATAACATCTTTCTGACAGTCCTCTAGCTTCACAACTCGCTCAACAAAGCACAATTCTTCAATAGGGGTGTTAGGTGCCTTCATAAATATGTTGAAAATCACTCTTTTGCCTTCCAAACCCATCAAAAAATCCGCCATTCTTGACATCTATTTTGGCATCAGCCGCAGCCAAAAACAGTCTTTCAAAAATCAATGGAGCACCATGATCCGCTTCCATGTCTAAGATCACAAAATCAGCCGAAACTATAAATTTGTCCACCTTGACTAGCACATATTCAACAATACCCCGTGGATATGTGATGCTTCTATCTGCCAACTGCAATGTGATAATGGTTGATTTCATCTCTCGCAACTCCAAGGCCCTGTAAATAGACAATGAAATTAAATTAATATTGGCCCCTAAATCACATAATGTAGTAGTAAAATGAGATCCACCAATAGAACAATGAATAGTGAAACTCCCTCGATCTTTAAGCTTTTGTGGCATTTTCATTTGAAGCACCGCACTGCATTCTTCAGTTAAATTGACCACCTCGTTCTCTAGCAGCCTTCTTTTCTTGGACATCACCTCTTTGATAAACTTTGCATAGTTTGGCATTTTCTCCAAAGCATCAGCAAAAGGGATGTTGATATGAATTTTCTTAAAAATCTCCAAGAATTTTGAGAAATTCTCATCAAGAGTCTTTTTCTTGAATCTTTGGGGATATGGAAGTGGTAGCTTGTACATCGGTTTCTGCTCAGGTTCAATCTCCTTCTCTTCTACTTTCTTCTCTTCAACAGCATCTTTTTCAGTCCTTTCAGATGGCTTGCTCTCACGATTTCCTTCTTCATTATCCAATTTCTTCCCACTCCTCAACATGATAGCATTACACTGCTCCTTCAGATTTACTTCTGTGTTGCTTGGAAACTGGCCTCTGTTGTTATCTTTCAAGGCATTCGCCAGCTGCCCAATGCTAGTCTCCATGGATTGCAAAACAGCGCCCATGTTGGCCACATGCGTCTCTAAACTATCAAGGCGAGACTCAGTTCATGTCATCCTCTTGCTTGATTCCTGCACAAAATTACTAACAACATTCTCCAAATATGTCTTACCCTCACCCTTATTTGTAAGGAACCCTAGAGGATTCAACACATTTTTATTGTTAGCATAAGAAAATTTTTCATGATTTCGCAAACTAGGGTGATAAGTATTGAGAACAGTATTACCTCTAAAGCCTCCATATCCTCGGTAGCCATTAGGATTGAGATAATTCACTTACTCTGGGGGGATGGGATCCTTCAATAGTGACTGAATCTCCAGCTGAATCTGCAATGTTCACCTTATTCAAAGCAGCTACTTGCATTGTCAATGCAGATAATTGGGCAGTGATAGATTTAAGATGATCAAAGTTATACAATCCCAAAGGCTTCTTGACACCCAGACACTCAGATGGACATTGAAGCTATTGATCGTCATTTGCTCCAACATATCATAGGCCTGTACAGGGTCCTTAGGAAAGATGGTACCTCAAGAATCAAATTCCACATACATCCTTGTAGGCGCATTCAGCCCATTATAGAACAACTCGATTTGCTCCCAATCTACAAAATTATGGTTAGGACAACGTCTAATTAAATCTTTGTACCTTTCCCATGCTTCGTAGAGCAGTTTAGAATCCATCTTCCTGAAGGTGCTTATTTCGATTTTCAACAGGGTGGATTTAGCAGGTGGAAAATATTTTGCAAGAAATTTTACTGCCATCTCCTCCCGTGTAGTAATACTCCCCAACGGCAATGACTACAACCAGCTTCTTGCCTGATCCCTGAGAGAAAAAGGAAACAAGCGTAAACGTAAAATATCCTCAGAAACACCGTTCATCATTACTGTGTCAGTGATCTCCAAAAAAGTCTACAGGTGAAGATGAGGATCAGCAGTTGCACTCCTATTAAACTGGTTCTGTTGAACCATGTTGATTAACTTCGGCTTCAATTCAAAATTATTGGAATTTATATTTCCTCGAGTGATTCTATAATAGTGAGCCTGGATCGTCGGCCTGAAGTGGTTTCTGATTGGCACCAGGGGATCTTGATTAACATTCTCTTCAACCATGTTCTATTCTTCTTCTCTCCTCGCTCTTTTTCTCAAAGCACGTGCAGTTTGCTCGATCTTCGGATCAAAAAACAAAGAATTCGCGCTTTGAGATCTTCGCATTAACTACAATTAAGAATAACAAGAAATTATCAGTAACTTAAAATAAAATAAAGAAAAGATCTAAATTAAAATCTAGACTAATTGTTAACAAGAATAAAATAAAATCAACAAATTACTCCATGACAACGGCGCCAAAAACTTGTTGCGAAATATGTTCCCGCAAGTGCACGGTGTCAAGTTTTAATATAGTGATAAATAGAGTATTGTTTCCAAGAGGATTAAAGTGAAAACATTCAGTACTTGTAATTAAAATTTTCCTAATTTTATTTAGAAAATTAATGATCAGAAGATTTGCAGAAAAATAAAAAAAAATCAATGGATTTTTATAGCACGCACACAATTTTCAGAAATATCAATTAGAGGAAAAATGGTCTAGAGGTTTAGATTTCACCTGATTTCAACAACAATCACTCCTAAATAATTTATTTTCATTAATTACTTTCAATTAATATCCAAGAACACTTATGCTATTCTATTTCCCTCTTCCGAGCAATAAATAAAGTGTATCAACTACAGTTTAATTCCAATATCCCTATTAAGAATCTAATTGGAGTGATCTATGTAAAACAACATTCTTCGTAAGGCTCTGTTAATTGCTTATATAACTCGAGAAAGTATATATTTTTAACAAAGACTTAAGAAGAACATTGATTTACATTGATCACTATAATTAGATTCTTAATAGGGATATTGAAATTAAACTGTAGTTGATACACTCTATTTGTTGCTCGGGAAAGGAAAATAGAATAACCTAAGTGTTCTTGGCTATTAATTGAAAGGAATTCATAAAAATAAATTATTTAGGAGTGATTTGTTGTGGAAACCAGGTGAAATCTAAACCTTTACACCATTTTTTCTCTGATTGATATTTCTGAAAATTGTGTGTGTGCTATAAAATTCCATTGCTTTTTTTTATTTTTCTGCAAATCTTTTGATCATTAATTTTCTAAATAAAATTAGGACTATTTTAATTACATATACTGAATATTTTCACTTTACTCCTCGTGGAAACGATACTATATTTATCACTATATTAAAACTTGATACTGTGCACTTGCGGGCACATATTTCGCAACAGGTTGTAAGATATGAGACTCATCTGCCACATATCATCGCAACAATGAAACATGGAATAGATACTTGACAAATATGGCGATAATGACAACCTATAAGAGAGATCTCCAACACTTTCTAAAATTTCAAATGGACCAATGAACCTAGGAGATAGTTTACCCTTGAGACCGAATCTCAAAATCCTGTGAAATGGTGAGACTTTCAGGAACACTTTCTCGGACCAAAATCCAAAGAACATGCTCGCAACATGTCTTCAATAGTACAAATCGTGCGCTCTGGCTTCCCGTCAGTCTCTGGGTGATATGATGTACTCAGTCTGAGAGTAGTACCCATAGCGCGCTGAAGACTCCCCTAGAACCTGGAAGTAAACCTGAGGTCTCGATCGCTGACTATGCTCACAGGAACTCCGTGCAATCGATTAACCTCCGGGATGTACAAATGTGTCAACCTATAAAACTATAATCCCAGTTATAAGGAATGAAATGTGCAGACTTGATGAGTTGGTCCACCACAACCCAGATAGCATCACAATTCCTCGAGCTCATCGGTAAATGGGTCACGAAGTCCATCGTGATCAACTCCCATTTCCACTCAGGAATAGGTAAACTTTGAAGCAACCCTCTAGGTCGTCAGTGCTCTGCCTTGACCTGCTGACACACTAAACATCTCGAAATATACTGATACACACTCCTCTTCATTCCCTTCCACTAGAACCTAGTACGTAAATCCGTGTATATCTTGTTGCTTCCCGGATGAATACTCAACTTAGAACGATGAGCCTTGGATAAAATCTCCTCCCTCAGAGTATCATCCTCCGAAACAACAATACGGACTGACAAACAGAGAAAACCATCTGACTGATAGTGGAATCCAGACGTACTATAATCTCTAGCTAAACGAGCCAAACGATGGGTCTTAGAATCAGAAATCTGAGCATCTCTAATCCGAGAATACAAAACTTTCTCAGATAAGATCACAAACATCTGGATACTCTGCATACCTTTCTTATGTTTGAAGGTATATCTTGAAGAAAAACAATCTTCAATTGCACTTGCCACAGAACAGGTCTGAAGTGCGGACACTCTCACCTTGCGACTCAAGGCATCAGCAGTAAGATTAGCAGCCCCAGGATGGTACTTGATTTCACAATCATAATCCTTAAGCAAATCCATTCAACGTCTCTGTCTCATGTTCAACTCCGCCTAAGTGAACAAATACTTGAGACTCTTGTGGTTTGTGAAGATCTCAAATCTCTCGCCATAGAGATAATGACGCCAGATCTTCAACGCAAATACAATAGCTGCTAACTCAAGATCATGAACTAGGTAGTTATTCTCGTGAACTTTCAACTGTCTAGAGGCGTATGCAATCACATGTCCATTCTAAGTCAGGACACATTCCATGTAGTAACCCAGATTCCATTTTAAGATAATAATATGTTAAACATGATTAAGGGTTAGTAATTTCGGAGTGTTATTGGACTTCGGAAGAGATTATGGGGTTTTGAATTTGGGCCGGATCGGAAGCTCCGAACCTAGATCGGAAGTTCCGATCCTAGCCAATTTGGAAGCTCATCGGAAGCACAGAGATCGAAAGCTCCGATCCTGGAATGGACGTTCCGATCTCCAGCTGCCAGCAATAATCGATGACTCAGCCGCGAGTTTTGACAAGTGTTGAACGTAGAGCAGATCGGAAGTTTCGATCGCCCGATCAGAAGTTCCGATCCCGACGTGTCACACATGCACGCAATGAGCTGGATCGGAAGCTCCGATCCTGAAATCGAAAGTTCCGATCCTGGCCGGGAATTTTTCCTATAAATAGGGCTCGTTCGATTTCATTTCGAAATACGAATTCCCGAATTTCCTTCTACAGTTATATAGTGTGAGATATACACTTGAGGGCCCTATCGGTTATAATAGAGGTTCTGGAATAACCAAGGTGTGGTTATAGTCATCCGGGACTAGCGACTTCAAAGGGCTAACTACGGACGAAGGTATGATTCGGGAATCTATTTAAGTTTTGGGAGTACTTATTAGCTTAGTTAAGGCTTATAGAATTTATGTAGTGATACGGTGAACTTTTGAATATAGGCTTGGAACCTAGGATCCTATTATACTTGAACTAGCCTAGAGGTACGTACACATTGACTGAAATTGCCAGCGAGTATACATGTTTATATGTTGCATTTATGTGGAATTATTATATGGCATGATATATGATTTACCGCTTTCTATATTCATATGTCATGTCCATATACACGTTGAGCCTATACCTTGTTATACATGACTATAGAGCCGCTCAGCTCTATACTCGATAGTCTGTCACTGAGAGTACCGCGACGGCGGGGGCATTTATGTCTGTCTACTCTGGTGTACTAGACGAGTGTGGTTGCACCCAGAGGTTGATCCGTGCGGTGGCAGCACTCATGTGGCGCCGGTACTGAGCATGACTTTTCAGATGACCCTGTACCAGTCATCATGTTGCATGCATTATATACATATGTTTACTCATGTCTATGTACTGGGCGTTAGCGCTCACGTCCTAGTTGTTATCTTGGACTCCCTATTCCATGGGGTAGGTCGCAGGATGGACGGAGCTGGTAGTTCAAGGCAGGACTAGGGAGCAGGAGCCTTGAGGATTTTATTATACAGCAGGATCTGATATAGCTGTATAATGTTTAATGTTTAAGATTTCGATTTTGTTGTATCACTACAGATTTAAGCCTGGATTATGTTACTAAGCTGATATGTAAATTATGATTATGTTTCCGCACGTTTTTACTCTGTTAAGTATTTTTTGTATTAAGTTTAATGCATGCTATTAGTTGCAAGTTAGTAGGTGATTCCATGCAAGGTCACTACATTTTTGGTATCAGAGCCATGCTTAGATTTTGGGATTAGTACTTGGGATTTAGTTTAGTCTTGAGTAATTCTTGCGCATTTGGGATTTTAATGTGCAATTCTTTTCAGGATATGGCTGACGAGAGTCACGGTAGTGTTGGCCAGGGAGGTGGTCATCATCATCGTCATCACCGCCATCATGATGATCAACATCGTCATCATGAGGGTAGACATCGCTACTCTATCAATAAATTCATGCAAGTAGGACCAAAACCTTTGGTGGGAGGCGAGAATCCTGAACAAGCGAGGAGTTGGATGTCTAAACTCGAGAGTACTTTTCGTGCTTTCGATTGCACTGAGGATCAGAAATTGGAAGTTCTAGAATTTGTTCTAGAGGATCGAGCACGTTTTTGGTGGGATGCCAAAGCTGCTCAGGCACGTACTGAGAGAGGACAGGTGACTTGGGGGGATTTCTGTCGGGAGTTCCAGAAACTGTATTTTCCTCCGGCTGTTCGCCAAGCATGATCGATGGAGTTGCTTACTTTGAGGCAAGGATCAATGACTAATGATCAATATCAGCAACGATTTCTTGATCTGCTACCTTTCAGTCCTCATATCAATGAGAATGATGCGTCAAAGTATGATATCTTTCTACAAGGTTTGAACCAAGATATCTACTCTCAGGTTGTCGTCTGTGATGACCCGGTATCTTTTGAGACTTTGGTGAACCGTTGCCATCTTGTGGAGACTAGCAACAGGCGGGCACAGTTGATGATGCCAGGACAGCCTAGTGGATATTTTGAGCCTCGAGCTCAATCTGTTGTGCAATCTGGACCTACGTCTTCTTCTACTCCTACTACTTCATCTGGATCTCATGGTTCACGAGGTATGTTCCGTTTTGGGAAGAAGAAGAAGAAGGAGGAATTTTGTAGTCATTGTGGAGGGAAGCATCCTGCAGCTTCATGTCGGAGAGCTACTGGTGCTTGTTATATTTGCGGTCAGCAGGGACATCTGCGGAGAGATTGTCCTCAGCGCATGGGTTCTGCTAGTGGATCGGGATCACAGGTTGGATCTCAGGCTTCTATTGTTCCACGTCAGCAGCCAGCACCACAGAGTTCTTCTGGTTATCATCCCCAGACTCAAGGGCAGGTGTTTGCTCTGTCTCAGGAGCAGGCTACAGAGGGAAGTGATCACATGTTGGCAGGTACCTTTCTGTTATGTGGTATTCCTGCACTTGTATTAATTGATACTGGAGCATCGCATTCCTTTATTTCTATTCGCTTTGTTAAGAGACATAGATTACATTATGTGTCATTAGATATGGATTCAGTTGTATCTAATCCGTTGGAGCAAGAGATAGTAACTAAGCGTCTAGTGATGGGTTGCCTTCTGGAGTTTGAGGGTAATGTGTTAATAGCTAATTTGATGATATTAGCGATGGCAGATTTTGACTGTATCTTGGGAATAGATATGCTGACTTTGTATCTGATCGAGTAAATACTTCCACGAAAAATCAACGTAAATATATCTATCAATTAAGCTCGAATAGATCGCAAGTGCACGAGTCAAGTAATAATATAGTGTACAAAGTACGAGTATCGTCCCACAGAGATTGATTTATGACAAGATTACCTCAAGTATGATTCTTTAATTAATTAAAATGAGAGAGAGAATAAATTAATAAACTAAAATAAAAAGATAAATTAAAAGCAAAACAATAAATTAAGTTCAGAAAATAAATAAACGATTGTTAGGATCTCGGTTCACCTACCCCTTTTCTCCTCTAATGATTGAATTTTAATTCTCAAGTCATGCTTTTGACGGAATTCCCTAATCTATCAATATACTCTCTCGAGCTATATTAATCTAATTAACGAATTGTAATAACAAGTCTCCTTGTGTTATTTAACAACTTCAATTGCATTAACGATTTTTGGAATCCTCTAGCTTTCACCCTGGTGGACTATGACTATCTACATGTATCCAACCTCATATCTCTATGTAAGTTGTAGATCCATGGATTATATTACCCTATCATGTCATAAATTCTCCTCTCGGTATCAATTATAACACATAAAATCAATCAGAAGTTGATCAAACTCCAAAATTGCAATAAACACAATAATATAATCAAGAACGCTTAAAAACCAAATTCAATCTTCAAGAAAAAATCAAAACAAAGTTTTGGGGGTAGGATCCCCTAAATCCCAACAAATAAAAGAAAAAGAAAAGAGAAAACTAGTTTGTGGTTCTTGAGTTCTTCATGTTCTTCTCCCTCTTTTCGTTCTTCTCCTTGGATGGCCGCCTTTCTCCTACGTTTCTGATGTGTGAAACCCTTAAAACGTCAGATTTTTATCTATTTATAGTGCCCAAGAGTTCTTTCCATGTAAAACACCCAGAAATATCTTTTTTCTCAAACAGGCATGCGCCCGCGCGGTAATAAATAGCAGCCCGCGCGCCCACTGTTTTTTCCAGCGCGCAAAATTTTTTTAAAATTCATAACTTGAGTTCTAGCTGTCGGATTGAGCTGAAATTTTGACAGTAGCTTTAAAACATCTTACACTACAATCTGGACGGTGGAGATTTTATTTCGAGCTTTCTAAAATTAAATTTGAATTTTTTACCAAGGCTGCTCCGTAATTCATTCTTCAAAAACACATTTCCTACAAAATTAACCCGGAGAGTGAAATGCTCATGCATGAGATTAATTACAAATAAAACCTATAAAAATACACAAGAAACAATATGAATGCATGCCAAATAGACAGAAAATAATGCACACAAAATGCACTTATCAACACACCAAAACTTAACTCTTGTTCGCCCTCGAGCAAGACATGCAAAAATAAAATGCAAACAAAAACATAAGTAAGGATGATTCAATAATGTACACAGCCTTCGAGAAGTTCAATCAAAAAACAAAATCACCGACATGCTCTCAACTTTTCATAATACACCTTCGGTTTAACGTGAACGTGTGTGTATGAAATGTCATTCCAGTTTCATACAACTTAGACCGAATTCGTTTCAAAACTGCTTAGCAACCTATGACAAATTAGTGCAAGTTTCACTCTTCAAGTGCTCATTCCTTCCAACAATCTTTAGACTAAACCCACCTCCCTTGAGATAATGAATTACACACCTCCGGATTTTGCACCCGGTATTGCTTTAGCCCCAATAATTACCCGCTGACTTAGCTATAACTGGCTAGGATACGAAAAATCATTCTATTTTTTTCTTTCTAATCCCCTCGTCTATAGCCCGGATGGAGCATCAATCCCATTTAATCCGCATACTTAGCCTTAAATTTAATTTTTTATTTTTTTTTTATTTTTAGGATTTTAATCCTTTCAAGGCCCGGATGGAATTGTAGATACTTTTTTTCTAGGTGCGCCCAAGATCATAAGTGTAAACTAGAGCCTCATCAAAAAACATAGAGCACAATCAAGATCCACAAACTACCTATTGCCATGCAATGGTCAAACAGACAGAAACTTCATCAAATCTTTCGCTACAATTCACTGGTCTAACATTAGTGCTTAAAAATATTCACGGTTCAACCTACAGTTTCTCATGTCCAGTCAAGAGCAAAATTTTTCAAAAAAACATTTTTTTTTTCAAAAAAACTTCATCATCATTGGCTATTATGACTCATCCTACCCATAACAATGCAAACAACAACAAACACAAACTGTATGCAAACAAATACGAAACACGAAAGATGCAACACAAACACATAGACAATGCAATACTAGTCTACCCCCCACCCCCATACTTATCCAAAGCATTGCCCTCAATGCTTCAGAACAATGAACAAAATGCAAAACGAACAAATTCAAAACAAAAATAAACACAATGAAAACAAAATAACACTCCCCTGGTCAATCATCGTGGTGTATATCCATCTGCCGCTGCTGCACCACATTTCTTAGGACATCAATATTCCAAAATATTCACCTTGCAAATCAAAAATTTTGAGGGATTAAACATGATCAACTCAATATAAAACAACTAGATAAAAACTAACACTAAAAAAAATGATGTAAAAATCTTGGGTTGCCTCCCAAGTAGCGCTTGATTTTCAGTCTTCGGCTCGACCCTCAGAAGCACTCATCAAAGAGCGGTTGATGCCCAAAGTAAGTGTCATATGACACCACCAATGGGTGTTTGTTCCATGAGCCCTCAAGCTTGGCCAGATGTAAGCAGTTTATGCTCGTCACCTCAACAACACTCCATAGCAGCTGATAAACATGGGAGGAGAACATCTCTGTAGGTTCTCGGAGAACAAATTCTTGTGAAATTTGTGTTGGCGGTGTATCTGCATAAATTTTCTCCTTCAGAACTTCTTCCGGCTGAGGTTCAATGGGAAGAGAAAACTCAAACACCTCTAGATCTTTAGAATGAATTGATTCGCACTCAAAATTATGGTTCTCTAAGTCATCATCATCGAACCGAATTTGGGGAATCACTGTTTGAGTATCTTTCTTCACTTCATGTTCTCGGTGGTCATGAAAAATTGATCTATTCACATTCTCTATCTGCTCGACAAGGTGGCACCGAGAACTGATTTGATCTTCTATAGCTGTCTCAGTCAGTGCCACGTACTTGATCACCATATCCTCTAGTGACTGCAAGATCAATTGAGAACAACTTACCTCCTCCTCTTGAAACTCAAATGGTTGGTCTGAAAACTCTGGGTAATGAGTATCTTGCGGGTATTGGTGGCTCCAAATCTGTGGTGTAAGATCCCAATACCCATGGTAGTCAAATTATGCCATATCATCTAATATGTGTATTGCACTGTCCTCATCGCGGCAAAATAGTGAACAACCAGTTTGCAAAGCTCCATTAATTACCCATCTCCTTGTCACTGCATCCAAACCATTAAGAAAAAATTTAAGAAGAGAATAATTAGAAAAGTCATGATACCGAAAAGTATTCGCCAAATAATTGAATCTCTCCCATGCTGCGTAGAATGGCTCTCCATGTTGCTGGGTAAAACTCGTGAATACTTGTCGATGGAACATCTCAAAGTATTACACCAGATAAATTCCTGCAAAAATAAAATAGAAAACGGTAGATCACGCAGGAATAAAGTAGTATAAATAAAAGAATTAACCAAATAAAATAACAAAAAGTAAAAATTGTCAATTTCAATCCCCGGCAACGGCGCCAAAAACTTGATCGAGTAAATACTACCACGAAAAATCAACGTAAATATATCTATCAATTAAGCTCGAATAAATCGCAAGTGCACGAGTCAAGTAATAATATAGTGTACAAAGTACGAGTATAGTCCCACAGAGATTGATTTATGACAAGATTACCTCAAGTATGATTCTTTAATTAATTAAAATGAGAGAGAGAATAAATTAATAAACTAAAATAAAAAGATAAATTAAAAGCAAAACAATAAATTAAGTTCAGAAAATAAATAAACGATTGTTAGGATCTCGGTTCACCTACCCCTTTTCTCCTCTAATGATTGAATTTTAATTCTCAAGTCATGCTTTTGATGGAATTCTCTAATCTATCAATATACTCTCTTGAGCTATATTAATCTAATTAACGAATTGTAATAACCAAGTCTCCTTGTGTTATTTAACAACTTCAATTGCATTAACGATTTTTGGAATCCTCTAGCTTTCACCCTGGTGGACTATGACTATCAACATGTATCCAACCTCATATCTCTATGTAAGTTGTAGATCCATGGATTATATTACCCTATCATGTCATAAAATCTCCTCTCGGTATCAATTATAACACATAAAATCAATCAGAAGTTGATCAAACTCCAAAATTGCAATAAACACAATAATATAATCAAGAACGCTTAAAAACCAAATTCAATCTTCAAGAAGAAATCAAAACAAAGTTTTGGGGGTAGGATCCCTTAAATCCCAACAAATAAAAGAAAAAGAAAAGAGAAAACTAGTTTGTGGTTCTTGAGTTCTTCACGTTCTTCTCCCTCTTTTCGTTCTTCTCCTTGGATGGCCGCCTTTCTCCTACGTTTCTGATGTGTGGAACCCTTAAAAAGTCAGATTTTTATCTATTTATATTGCCCAAAAGTTCTTTCCATGTAAAACACCCAGAAATATCTTTTTTTCAACTTACGCACGGGCGCACGAGCGGTAGAAAAGTGCAGCTCGTGCGCTGGGGCTTCTGTTCTGAACTTTTTTCTCAAACAGGCATGCGCCCGCGCGGTAATAAATGCAGCCCGCGCGCCCACTGTTTTTTCCAGCGCGCAACAATGTTGTAAAATTCATAACATGAGTTCTAGCCGTCGGATTGAGCTGAAATTTTGACAGTAGCTTTAAAACATCTTAAACTACAATCTGGATGGTGAGATTTGATTTGGAACTTCCTAAAATTAAATTTGAATTTTTTACCAAGGCTGCTCCGTAATTCATTCTTCAAAAACCCATTTCCTACAAAATTAACCCGGAGAGTGAAATGCTCATGCATGAGATTAATTACAAATAAAACCTATAAAAATACACAAGAAACCATATGAATGCATGCCAAATAGACATAAAATAATGCACACAAAATGCACTTATCAGTATCACGCTGCTGTAGGTTGTTATCAGCTTCTGGTACAGTTTCATTCGGATGAGGGTGATAGCTGGTATTTTTATGGTGAGGGTGCGCGACCTCCGATGCCATTTTTTTCGGCTCTGAAGGCATGTCATGTCTTGGAGTCAGGTGGGGAGGGCTACCTCATCTATGCAGTTGATATGTCCACGAGTAGTAAGGGTATTGATCAGTTACCGGTTGTCAGCGAGTTTCCTGATGTATTCCCTGATGAAATTCCTGGTTTTTCTCCGGTGCGAGAGGTTGAATTTGGTATTTATTTAGTACCAGGAACTACGCCGATATCCCGAGCACCTTATCGTCTGGCACCTTCAGAAATGAGGAAATTGAAACAGCAGTTACAGGATCTGCTTGATAAGGGATATATTTGTCCGAGCGTTTCTCCGTGGGGAGCACCTGTGTTATTTGTCAAGAAAAAGGATGGATCGATACGATTATGTATTGATTACAGGCAGTTGAATCGTGTCACCATCAAGAATAAGTATCATTTGCTGTGGATTGATGATCTGTTCGATCAACTACAGGGTACTTCTGTTTATTCTAAGATAGATCTGAGATCTGGATACCATCAGATGCGGGTACGAGACTCAGATATATCTACGACTGCTTTCAGGACCAGATACAGGCATTATGAATTTCTGGTGATGTCATTTGGTTTGACGAATGCACCGGAAGTCTTTATGAATCTGATGAATCAGATATTTCGAGAATATCTGGATAGATTTGTCATCGTCTTCATTGATGATATTCTTGTCTATTCTCATGACAAGGATGAGCATGCACATCATCTAAGGATAGTTTTACAGACATTACGAGATAAGCAGCTATATGAAAAATTAAGCAAGTGTGAATTCTGGCTTGATCGGGTAGTGTTTCTCGGTCATGTGATTCTTAATGAAGGAATATCTGTTGATCCTAGTAAGATAGAGGCAGTGCTGAACTGGTCTCGTCCGACGACGGTTGCTGAGATTCGTAGTTTTTGAGTCTAGCTGGATATTACCGTCGGTTCATCGAAAATTTTTCACAGTTGGCAAGGCCTTTGACACAGCTTACACGGAACGATGTTGCCTTCATATGGTCCTCGGATTGTGAGGAGTCATTTCACGAGCTGCGTGGACGTCTTACTACTGCACCTGTGCTAGCTCTACCTTCTAGATCAGGAGGTTATGTTGTCTATACTGATGACTCTGGTCAGGGGTTAGGATGTGTTCTGACACAGCATGGACATGTTATTGCCTATGCTTCTCGACAGTTGAAGACGCATGAGAATAATTATCCAGTGCATGATCTCGAATTAGCCGCCATTGTATTTGCGCTCAAGATTTGGAGGTATTATCTTTATGGTGCGAAATTTGAGATATTCATGGATCACAAGAGTATTAAATATTTATTCACTCAGGCGGAGTTGAATATGCGACAGAGACGCTAGATGGATCTTCTGAAGGATTATGATTGTGAAATCAAATATCATCCAGGTTCTGTTAATCTTACTCCTGATGCCTTGAGTCGGCAGGTGAGACTTTCTGCACTTCAGACTAATGAAATATCTCATATGATTCAAGAGTGTTGTTCATTGAGTTTTACGCTCAAGCACAAGAAAGGGAGAAATGGGATTCGATTGTATACTATTCTATATGAGCCAGCATTGTATTCTCGGATCAGAGATGCTCAGATATCTGATGTTAAGACTCAGCGTTTGGCACGTCTGGCCAATGGAGTTAATACATCTGGATTCCATTTTCAGGCAGATGGTTTATTGTGCCTATCTAATCGAGTGGTTGTACCTAATGATGCAGAGCTCAGGAATGATATTCTATCTCAAGCTCACAGGAGTCGATTATCAGTTCATCCTAGTAGTATGAAAATGTATAAGGACTTGCGAACTAGATTCTGGTGGAAAGGGATGAAGCGAAGTGTGTATCAATTTGTTTCAAGATGTTTGGTTTGTCAACAGGTCAAGGCTGAACATCGACGACCAGGTGGATTACTGCAGAATCTTGAGATTCCCGAATGAAAGTGGGAGCACGTAACTATGGATTTTGTCACCCACTTACCTATGACGTCACGTCAGTGTGATGCTATCTGGGTCGTTGTTGACCGTTTGACGAAATCAGCACACTGTATTCCTTATAACCGGGAGTATTCTTATGATCGCATGGCACGTTTATACATCAAGGAGATAGTGCGATTACATGGGATTCCAGTGAGCATAGTTAGTGATAGAGACCCGCGATTTACCTCATGTTTTTTGGGTAGCTTTCAGGAGGCGCTGGGTACCACTCTGAGTTTGAGCACTGCATATCATCCGGAGACTGACGGGCAGTCAGAACGGACGATTTGTATGCTGGAGGATATGCTACGTTCATCTGTCATGGACTTTGGCTTATTGGCAGGATCAGTTACCTTTGATCGAATTTGCCTACAATAACAGTTATCATCGTAGTATTGATATGGCACCTTTTGAGGCATTGTACGGTCGACGGTGTCGTATTCCATTATTCTGGGATGAAGTCGGGGAATGACAAGTCAAGGGTCCTAAATTGGTGCAGCAGATTGTAGACAAGGTAGATTTGATCAAGCATAGGATCAAAGTAGCTCAACATAGACAAACCAGTTATGCTAATATTCGTCGCAGGCCACTTCAGTTTGAGCCTGGTGAATATGTGTTTCTACGAGTATCACCTTTCAGGAAGGTGATGAGATTCGGCATGAAAGGCAAGTTGTCTCCTCGTTTTATTGGACCTTTCCAAATACTGGAGAAGATCGGAGATGTTGCATATCGTTTGGCTTTACCGCCAAATTTTTCCAGTATACATAATGTTTTTCATGTGTCGTTACTTCGACAGTACATAACTGATGAATCTCATGTGATTCAGTCTACTGATATTCAGCTAGAGCCAGATCTGTCTTTTGTTGAACGACCAATCCGTATCCTAGATAGGAAGGAGAAAGTTCTTCGGAACAAGACTATACCACTTGTGATGGTACAGTGGCAGCGTCGAGGCGTTGAAGAAGCAACTTGAGAAACTAAAATTCGTATGCAAGCGGAATATCCTGAGTTGTTTGCTTTGTACTTTTGATTTACCATGTAAGATGTAATTACAGTTGTTGTAATAAAACATGGTTTGTTGTTTCATATTGTTATCTTGATTTTGTCTTTAGATGTTATTTCGCGGACGAAATATCTAAAGGTGGGGAGAATGTAGTAACCCAGATTCCATTTTAAGATAATAATATGTTAAACATGATTAAGGGTTAGTAATTTTGGAGTGTTATTGAACTTCGGAAGAGATTATGGGCTTTTGACTTTGGGCCGGATCGGAAGCTCCAAACCCAGATCGGAAGTTCCGATCCTAGCCACTTCGGAAGCTCATCGGAAGCACAGAGATCGGAAGCTCCGATCCTGGAACGGACGTTCCGATCTCCAGCTGCCAGTAATGCTCGATGACTCAGCCGCGAGTTTTGACAAGTGTTGAACGTAGAGCAGATCGGAAGCTCCGATTGCCCGATCAGAAGTTCCAATCCCGACGTGTCACACATGCACGCAATGAGCTGGATCGGAAGCTCCGATCCTGGCCGGGAATTTTGCCTATAAATAGGGCTCGTTCGATTTCATTTTGAAATACGAATTCCCGAGTTTCCTTCTACAGTTATATAGTATGAGATATACACTTGAGGGCCCTATCGGTTATAATAGAGGTTCTGGAATAACCAAGGTGTGGTTATAGTCATCCGGGACTAGCGACTTCAAAGGGCTAACTACGAACGAATGTATGGTTCGGGAATCTATTTAAGTTTTGGGAGTACTTATTAGCTTAGTTAAGGCTTATAGAATTTATGTAGTGATACGGTGAACTTTTGAATATAGGCTTGGAACATAGGATCCTATTATACTTGAACTAGCCTAGAGGTACGTACACATTGACTGAGATTGCCAGCGAGTATACATGTTTATATGTTGCATTTATTTGGCATTATTATATGGCATGATATATGATTTACCGCTTTATATATTCATATGTCATGTGCATATACACGTTGAGCCTATACCTTGTTATACCTGACTATAGAGCCGCTCAGCTCTATACTCGATAGTCTATCACTGAGAGTACCGCGACGGCGGGGGCATTTATGTCTGTCTACTCTGGTGTACTAGACGAGTGTGGTTGCACCCAGAGGTTGATCCATGTGGTGGCAGCACACATGTGGCACCGGTACTGAGCATGACTTTTCAGATGACCCTGTACCAGTCATCATGTTGCATGCATTATATACATATGTTTACTCATGTCTATGTACTGGGCGTTAGCGCTCACGTCCTAGTTGTTATCTTGGACACCCTATTCCATGGGGCAGGTCGCAGGATGGACGGAGCTGGTAGTTCAAGGCAGGACTAGGGAGCAGGAGCCTTGAGGATTTTATTATACAGCAGGATCTGATATAGCTGTATAATGTTTACTGTTTAAGATTCGATTTGGTTGTATCACTACAGATTTAAGCCTGGATTATGTTACTAAGCTGATATGTAAATTATGATTATGTTTCCACACGTTTTTACTCTGTTAAATATTTTCTGTATTAAGTTTAATGCATGCTATTAGTTGCCAGTTAGTAGGTGATTCCATACAGGGTCACTACATGCCAGTCCCTGAAGAGAAGCATATGTGTATACCACATACCCTCTAGATCCAGACGGTAAAGCCAACACAGGCGCAAAAGTCAACCATCTACAAGCTCACCAAAATTCTCTTCACATTATGAGGACCACTCAAAGAACACTCCCTTCCAAGTAAGTTGTGTCAAGGGTCGAGCCAGCTGCGAGAAATTCGCGATAAAGCGACGATAATATCCTGCTAGACCCATAAAACTACGGATCTCAACTACCGTCGTTGGACGCGACCAGTTCATTATAGCCTCAATCTTGCTCGGATCCACAGAAACTCCATCCGTGGATATAACGTGGCCAAGAAATACCACCCGATCCAGCCAGAATTCATACTTACTCAACTTGGCGTATTGTTGTCTATCCCTCAAAGTTTGCAACACAAGCCTTAAATGATACGCGTGTTCATTCACATCATGTGAATATACTAAGATATCATATATGAATATGACGACAAACTTGTCCAGAAACTCACGGAACACTTGATTCATCAGATCCATAAATACAGTCGGTGCATTAGTGAACCCAAATGGCATTACTAGAAACTCATAATGCCCATACCTGGTCTTGAATGCTGTCTTGGCTATATCCCAATCTCGTACTCGCATCTGATGATATCCAGATCTCAAATCAATCTTTGAGTAAACCGAAGTACCCTGCAACTAATCAAACATATCATATATACGAGGAAAAGGATACTTATTCTTGATTGTTACCCTGTTCAACTAGCGATAGTCAATGCACAACCGCATAGACTCATTCTTCTTCTTCACAAACAGAAAAGACGCTCCCCAAGGAGAAACACTGGGATGAATATAACCCTTTTCCAATAGATCCTGAAGCTGCTGCTTCAACTCACGCATCTCTGACGGAGCTAGATGATACGGTGCTCGAGAAATTGGTGAAGTCCCTGACATCAAATATATGTCAAACTCAACTTCGAGCACTGGAGGAAATCCTGGAATTTCATATGGAAATATGTCTAGGAATTCATTCACAACTGGAATACTCAAAATACCAATGCTTCCAGTGGAAGTATCAACTGCATAGATGAGGTAGCCTTCCGCGCTAGATTCCAAAGTTCGATAAGCTTTCAAAGCTTATACCAATGGCATCTGAGGTCGCGCTCCCTCACCATAGAAGAATCAGCTATCATCACCAATCGGATGAAATCTTACCAATCCCTGGTAACAATCCACTGAAGCTCGGTACGTAGTTAACACATCGATTCCCAGAATGCAATTGAAATCCTCCATTGCTAATATCATAAGATTCACCATCAAAACATTCCCTTCAAACTCTAAATGCAACCCAACACTAGACTCTTAGCCGACGCAGACTGACTCGTCGGAGTAGAAACAACGACCACTGAGTATAGTGATATATATGGAAACTTATGTATCTTAACAAAGCGTGCAGAAATGAAAGAATGAGATGCATCAGTATCAATGAGTGCAAAAGCAGGTATATCAAATAACAGGAACGTACCATCTATAACTTTCTCATTCTCATCCACTTCCTGATCATGCCTCAGGGAAAACACTTCACTGGAAGCACGATGTTTCAGATTAGAACCCCCTGTCGACTGTCCCTGAGGTCTATGCTGCACTGAAGCCTGAGAACCTGAACCTGAGACAAAACCAACTCCCCCGGCCTATGGGCAATCCTTCTTTAGGTGGCCAATATCTACGCATCGAAAACATGACCTTGAAACCTTTCGGCACCTGTTGACAGGATGACTCCCACCACAATGTCTGCAAGGACCCTGATTCTTCCTGCCAAAGCGCATCACGTCTCTTGATCCTGAGGAAGAAGAAGTAGAACCAGACTTCTTGAACGACTGAGCACGGGGACCCAAAGAACTCGTGGGTCTAGAGAAAAGGAATGATATGTTACGGTGGATACTGTTCTTGGCATGGTGACATCGACTCACTAGTACCTCGTAAGTCATGTCATCTCCAATAGCAACTCGGTCATTGATCTCCGGATTAAGGCCCTGAAGGAACAGATTATACTTTGCCTCCGTGCTATCGGAAATCTGGGGGCAAAAATGCAGCAACTCAAAGAACTTCAACTAGTACTCATCGATTGACATAGATCCTTGTTGCAAACCCAGCAACTCGCTTGCCTTCGCCTGCCGGAGAGAAGGAGGAAAATAAAGCTTATGGAAAGTTGTGCGGAACTCATCCCAGGTAGCAATTCCTCGGGCTGCAATAAAAGTTGCAGATGCAGAATCCAACCACTTCCGAGCTCGTCCATCTACCAGGAATCAAGAGTCTCCATCCATTGCTCCTCAGTGCATCGGAACTCCCGAAAACAAACTTCTATACGTCGCAGCTAGTTCCCTACATCCTCCGGTGATTCTCCTCCGACTAAGGATTTTGGACCCATGTGCATAAACCTGTGCATGCTGAAACGCCTGTGATCATTATGGCAATGGTGATGAAGGCCTCAACGATGCTCTCTTTTGTCCTGATCACCCAAGCGCCCGTCAATGCTGCCGTGGCTACTCTCTTCACCATGACCCGCCATCTACACGATGATTAAAGCTTAAACCCAATTCCAAAAATCTAGATCCCAAGATTACTATGCATTCTCTGATACCATAAATGTAGTGACCCGCGCCGTGATCACCTACTAATCAGAAGCTTAACCATGCATTTAACTTAATCAAATAAATCATCAGAAATAAAAGCGGAAAAGCATAAATAAATCAAAATAATTATGATTATGATACAACCATATCGAAAACCGTATCAAATCAAATACAACAGAAACAAAAGCCTAGACAATAATCCTATTGGCCATCAACTACCTAAGCTCTCCTGGAACCACCGCCTCATCCAGCCGCAGACCTGCCCCAAGGAATAGGGTGTCCAGATACAACAAAATATGGGACGTGAGCATGGCTCAGTACGAGAGTATGAGTATACGCTATTATATGTGCATGTATGCAAGTGAACTAGATACCAAGACACTCAGGTCAAGAAACTAGCTCATAGACCGGGCTCAAGGTATATAACACATTGCACCATCGCATCAGGAGGTGGATCCTATACCCAATGGATAATGGTGACCTGATACTAGTTCAATTTTCCAACCATAACAGTGACCTGAAGCAGGAATTACGTATCCAACCATCCACAAATTGGTAGGGTGGGCGCCTTACTACAGGATACCTCTAAGGTAAAGGCTCAATATGTTCATGTATGCAACATACAGTCATGACATGCTGTATATAAAGGCATATAAAACATGAAATCACATAATCCATGCAAACACATAATACATGCATACTCAATCTGGATATCTCGAATAATACTTCCGTACCTCATATACTAGGAAAGCTAAACCAACTCTTTGTCCAAGCCTATAATCCGCACTACAATGCAAAGTACTCAAGAATTATAATATTATTTTAAAAGCCTTAACTATGCTATAGCATACTCCCTATTTACTATAAGGATTCAGAGCTATAATTGCGTCCGTCATCAGCCCTCTGATGACGACTGCCCCAGAACTTGGGCACCTCTCCGCAGCAATCCCGGAGTGCCTCTCCAACCTCCGGACCAAGCCTAGGAAGGCTGGAATCACCCCAAAACACCTATAATACACTAAGGGACGAGAGAAGAAGTTCTGAATTGTATGAGAAAATGAGGCCTCGGATGACTTATTTATAGGCGGAGTTCGGACGATCCGATCGAGGACTTCGGATGGTCCGAACCTTGCATGCATAACACGTCACTGAATGCACACTTTGAACGGTCCAATCTTGCCTTCGGACGGTCCGATCTTGCCTTTGGACGCTCCGATCTTTCTACGTGTCTGATCAACCTTGACACCTCAACCCTTGGATGGCCTAACTGGATTCGTACGGTCCGATCTGGGTACAGACGGTCCGATCCCTCTGCATCCTTGGATCTCCATCTCAAGCCTCCGAAGGGTTCGGATCCTCCGATATTATTTCGGACGCTCCGAACTCACCTTGATCAAAATTCCAAAAATTTTCCAATTAATTCCAAATTAAGCCCCTAATCCATGATTAGCCATTTTTACTTCATTAAACCTGTAAAATGGAACTGGGCTACTACATGGCTCGTGTCAGTCACCAATATTGGTTGGACATGTAGACTTGTGTTAGGACACCATTAATTGTGTATGTAGGTCACCTCCTGAAGTGACGACACAGCATGCTATGTACCCGGGGCCCTAGTCTGTTCTTTATCAGATATTCTTGACCTCGAGTCATGGTACCCGTACACTTGCATACATGCATATATAGTATTGTATACTCATACTGAGTGTTTTATGCTCACGTCCTCGTACTATTTTGGAACACCCTATTCCATGGAGCAGGTTTTCGACTGGACAAGGTGGCAGTTGAAGATGTTTGTGTTCGGTTTAAGCTTTCAGTATTTATGTTATATGGGTTTATACATTACCTTCGATATGGTTATATAACTTAAGTATTTATAAATTCTTTTTCTTGGAATTTTATATGGATATGTTTTCAGTTGTTTATTTTTTAGTATTATTTAATTAAGTTAAATGCATGCGTAAGTTATTGATTAGTAGGTGATCATGGTGCGGGTCACTACAAGCATGTATCTTGATATTTCCAGTAGTGGGGTCACAAAGCCTTGATTTATTGAGTGGATGGTTGGACTGATTGGCTTACGTGGTCAGGTCACCTATATCCACATTTTCATTCTGGTATGTGAGCCAGCTCCTGATGCGATGGCCTAACATGCTACATACCATGACGCCAATTGACTAAGAATTGTTTCTAGAATGATAGATTTCCGATACCCATTCATTTGCATTAGCATTCATTGCATATGTATACTTATACTTCTATACTGTTATCACTCACATCCTTGGTATTTTATCTTGGACATCTCATTTCGTGGGGCAGGGCTTAGGTTAGACGGACTGGGTGGTAGCGGTCGTTGGTTGCAGCTGTCTTGTTGTTGGCGTTGATCCCATTTCAAGTTGGTATTTGAGGATTCGAGTTTTTGTACTTTATTTAATGGGGTTGTATAAAAAATATTTTCACTGTTGGATTTTTAGAGTCGGTTGTATTCCGTCAGTTGGTTGTACCTTTTATTTTTTGTTGTTTATTGATTATTATTGTTTTAATCTTTAATTTCATGCCTAAGTATGATTAATATGTGACTTTACAGAGGTTCACTACACTTTATAGGTGTCGTGTAGTGACCCCCTCCAAAATCCCCTACTAATAGAGACTTAAGCATGCAATTAAAACTTAAACAAAACATAATCAAAGATACCGCAAAAATATAAACAATCTAACAATCCAGAAAAATACAACTTTTAAATCAATGGAACCTAATTAGAAATATAATAAAACCCAATCGAATGAATAAATACCAAAAAAAGTTTTAAACTAGAAACCCTAGGTGACCCCCGCTAACAAGCCTTGGTCGCAGATCAACCACTGAACTCGCTCCTGATCCACCTGCGACTATGTCCCATAGAATGGGGTGTCCGAGATAAAAGCTAGGACGTGTGCGCTAACGCCCAGAACAAAAAATACGAGTACACAAGTCTGTATTATTCATGGAACATAAAATAATGAATGCTCTTGTACACTGGGATCAAAATATAGAATATCATGCTCAGAAGCAAAAGCGCCACCAGTATGCACATGCTGCTCCGATCTTGGACCATCACCATCCTAGGTAAGACTGCACATGCTACTCTGTCGATACAGTGGTTTTAACATGGTACCCAATCGTACAAAGAAACCCTAGGGCTAAGAGACCCTAGAAACAACAGGCTATCTTGAAAGAATACACATGCTCAACATGATATTCCAATGCCGCATATGAATCAAGAACAGTAATATCATGCATCTCATGTCAGATAATAATGCAACACAGAATAATGAAACACATAAACATGCATACTCATCTGGCTATCTCAGTCAGTACTTACGTACCTCAACTACTGGTCTAGCGGAACAACTGTAGTCACCCTTACCGAGATCACCTCCTAAACAGAACTTAGGCATGCAATTAACTTAATCAAAATAGTAATCAAAATTAATTTGCGGAAACTAAAAACATTAGACAATCCCAAGGAAAGGAATCTGTAAATACTTAAATATTATACAACCAGATCGAACAGTGTATAAACCTAATACAACAGAATAAAAGCCTAGACGAAGCTCCAGCTGGCCAACCACTGCCTAGCCTCTCTTGGATCCACTTACCTCGTCCAATCGCAAACCTGCCCCATGGAATAGGGTGTCCAGAAACACAGAGTACGAGACGTGAGCATAAAATGCTCAGCACGAAAGTATGAGTATACATGCATGCAAGTGAACTCCCTACAGACTCGAGGTCAAAGATCAGATAACAAAGATAGACCAGCCCCTGGTATGTAGCACGTTGTGTCGTCATTTCAGGAGGTGGCTCACATACCAAAAATTCCAGTGGATATGCGGGACCCAAATCGATGGAAGTCCATCCACTAACAGGATATGGTAAACCCTACTAACAGACATCTCAATAGAGATAGCTCAAGATGTAAATGTATGCAGCATAAAATCATGGCATATAAATCATGCAGTCACATAATACATGTATACTAAGTCAGGATATCTCGAACAGTATTTCTTACCTCAAATACTAGGCAAGTGCTATCAGCTCTAGGTCCACGCCTATAATCTGCACTACACTACCAAATGATACTAACATCATTATAGTGCTCTGAGAGCCTTAACTAGGCTATTGTGTACTCCTAAATATTTTTAGGAAGCAAAAGCTATACCTTTGTCCGTCGTTAGCCCTTTGCTGTCGATTGCCTCAAAACTAGGCCACAGCTCCGCTACGACGCCTGGATCGCTATGCCACTTCCGGATTCCCAATGGGATGCCCAGAATTCCCTAGATCAGAGTTAGAAGGCTAAGGAATCGAGAGAGAAGAGATGAAAGGTGTGCTCAAATGTGAGCCTCGGCACCCCTATTTATAGATTACGAACAAAATGTTCGTTCCACAACGTTGCGTCCGTTCTGCCTGACGAACGTTGCGTCCGTTCACCATCGTTGCTTCCGATGGTGCCAATGTCACATCAAGTACGTAAGCAGTGACGCATTTTTTATGGCACGAACGTTGCATCCGTTCCTAAAACGTTGCTTCCGTTCTGCCTGACCCTCCGGACCATTTCTGATCATTTTGGGTCCCGCTTTGTTAATCCATTAGAAGTCTCCTTAATCATGTTTATTGGATTAAATAACAGTTAATCACTAAAACTGGGTTCGGGCTACTACATTCTCCCCCACATAAGATATTTCGTCCTCGAAATCAGATCTTAAGTACTGAATGTTAAACAAGATGCAGAAACATTCTTTTATGCAAATTGCAAAATTTACAGTGTTTACAACTGAATACAATTCAAAAATGAAATCAAAATAACACAGGATGTTCTGTACGCATCCTGCTTTCGAGCTCCCAAGTGGCTTCTTCAGTGCCTCGGTGCTGCCACTAAACTAAAACCAGAGGAATGACTTTATTCCGCAAGACCTTATCCTTATGATCCAGGATACGAATAGGTTTCTCAACATAGATCAAATCCTTATCCACCTGAACCTCAGACCGCTGTAGAATATGAGATGGATCTGCCACATACCATCACAACAGAGATACGTGGAACACGTTGTGAATACTGGACAGATACGGTGGCAAAGCTAGACGATAAGCCAAATCGCCAATGCTCTCCAAGATCTCAAACGGACCGATAAACCTGGGAGACAACTTGACCTTAAAGCCAAATCTAAGAATCCTGCGGAAAGGTGACACTCTCAGAAACACTTTCTCCCCAACATCAAACTGCAGAGGTCTACGCTTAGTGTTAGCATAGCTGGCCTGACGATCCTGTGCTGTCTTAATCCGTTTCTTGATCTGATCAACAACATCTACTGACTGCTGGATAAACTCCGTTCCCTCAGCCTGCCTCTCCCCCCTTCTTCCCAGAAGAGTGGAGTACGACAACGTTGAAGGGGATCGGTTAACTCGTGCCCGGAAAACGCAGCGGAAATATAAAAATTTTAATAAAAGAAATCCGAGCACTTGTGTAGTATTCAAAAACTCAAACAACCATAGGGTGTTTAGAATTTTACCTATCAATCTCAAAAGATTGATTTATGGCTCCAACCAAGTTGATAAACAACTAGGCTCTTGAAAAATGGTAGACTCAATCTACAAGCTTCCAAGAGCACTCCTTGCTCAAAATGGATTCAACACTTCAAGCCTCCGAATTAGGTCCACGACTAGACGATCTAAATCCGCTCTAAATATGCATTAGAATATTTAGAGGATTTTTCATTGAGATTTTCCTTTCCTTCTCCCTCAAAAAATTGAAAGAAAAAATTGGAGAATTCTTGGAGAAGGTTTCGGCCACTTCACAAAATTAGAATGGAATGGATTGTATGTGTGTATATATTATTCCAAATAATATATTAAAGGAGAGGGATTAATGAGTACAATTAAGCCATGCATGGAAAATAGCAAAGACATACATGGAAAATTGCAAACCATCTTACAACCCTTCAAATTCCATACACACACATATATATATCATATATATATATATATATATATATATATATATATACACCAAAATATATATAAAAATATATATATATATATATATAAATATATATACACGCCTATATATATACATATATAAATATATATATTCAAATATCATTTGAACTTATTTTTAATTAATTATTAAACCTAAACTCATTTAAGTTTAATAAATTAATTAAATTTAACTTGAACCCATTCAAGTCCACTAGTATCAATAATTATACAACACTATATTAATTTGAGCTCTACTAGACTCAATAGTGTTTAATTAATTCAACACTTGAATTAATTTAATTATTTGTATATTAAAATGTCTACTAGTGTTAAATTAATTCAACACTTGAATTAATTAACTAAGTTCAAAATAATAGTTTAGAAAATCACCATTTTCATAAACTAATTATTTTAAGTCAACTTTTAATCTTGTAACACATTCACAAATTAAAAGTTACTTATTCCATTCATTCTCCAATTTAGAAGTCAAACTTCTAATTTATTTTACTTATAAACTCCTTTATAAGTTGTTCAACACAATGAACTAATTTTAATCTCAACGGGATCTAGAAAGCTAGTACTTGTGTGACCCTCAATGGTTCACTGATACAACTAGCAGTGGGTTCACATCTCCATGTGATTCAGGATCAACAAGTCCCTTATATGAGCATACCCTAGATAGCTCCATTCTTATTAATCAACACATTGATAATAAGAACGTCAGAAAACTCAAGTCTGATAGTACCCAACCAGTCATGTAAACATCTAGCAGCATTGCTTACATGACTCCCTAGGTATCAAATGATAGTGCCTGCAAGAACAAATCAATTATGGTTAGCGTACAGTACGGTCCCTTCAACTCATATATCCTGACCGATTCGACAACCATTGGTTTATCGAGAGTTGTCATTGAATCGATAACTATGTGTCATGCCGTAGTTGCATCGAAAGTGTAATTCAAGAAACTCCTTTCTTAATTACCACTTACTCTGATCAGAGATTTTAAGCTACGTATGCATGATATAACATAGGATATCCATACCCGTAGGTAAGCGGTGAATCCCCGACTACAATGCATTGACTCCTATATGTTTCGTCACAACACCCAACATTGCCACCTGATGACCCCAGATGAGTCGGTAAACAAGTCAAAGTGAAGCACTAGCATATAGAGTCTCCATGTTGTCTCGGGTTATAGGACTAATGGTGTACAACCATAAACTAGGACTTCTCCACTCGATAAGTGAGAACCACTTGGAAAATCCTTTAGGGAGGGTTGTTCAGTGTACTCTACAAGGAGCACCTATTTGCATGCTTGGACATCTCCATGTCCCCTACCAATGAAACATGGTACTCACATCGCAAATACTAGTCTCAAGCTCGAGCGGTCTTTATCCTTCTTTATGGCGGCTGAATCGACTAGGAACAGTTTAGAATATACAGTATTCCAAATATGAGTTTCATGATAGTCATCACATGACCATCTCATATCCTTTCTACTATTTGTATATTCAAGGGCTTTATCTATGCAGCTTGCATGGGTATAAAGATAAAGATGTGCCAAATAAAATAATGTCAAATATTATTAAAATAAAGATTGTCATACAAGAGTTCTCTCAAGGACCATCGGCCAACACATTGGCTCGACGGGCACCTACTCTAACAATCTCCCACTTGCACTAGAGCCAACTACCCATATTCTTCAAACCCATTGATTCGCGATGCTTTTTGAACAATGGTCCTGGTAAAGGCTTAGTTAGTGGATCAGCAACATTATCTGTGGAGGCGACTCTGTCTAACAAGACATCTCCTCGTTCCACAATTTCCCGGATGATGTGATATTTTCTCAGTACATGTTTGGATTTCTGATGAGACCTTGGTTCTTTTGCTTGAGCAACTGCACCAGTGTTGTCGCAGTACACCGGGACTGGATCAACTCCATTAGGAATAACGCCCAACTCTTGGACGAAATTCCTAATCCAAACAGCTTCCTTTGCAGCATCGGATGCAGCAATATATTCTGCCTCAGTGGTTGAATCCGCAGTGCTATTTTTCTTGGAACTTTTCCAACAAACAGCAGCACCATTGAGCATGAAAATAAAACCGGAAGTTGACTTCTAATCATCAACATCGCTTTGGAAGCTAGAGTCGGTATAGCCTTCCAATTTTAGTTCTCCACCCCCATAAACCAAGAACATATTCTTAGTCTTTCTCAAATACTTGAGAATGTCTTTCACAGCTTTCCAGTGTGGAAGACCAGGGTTCGATTGATATCTACTTGTAACACTAAGTGCAAAGGCCACGTCAAGACGTGTAGATATCATCGCATACATGATACTACCAATTGCAGATGCATATGGAATACGTGTCATCGTCTCTATCTCTGCATCATTTTTGGGAGACATGGACTTGGATAGAGACACGCCATGACACATTGGTAGATGTCCTCTCTTAGACTCATCCATCGAGAACCTCTTCACGATGGTATCAATGTATGTGGACTGGGTGAGACCAAGCAATCTTTTCGATCTATCCCAATAGATTTGTATTCCCAATACAAAAGATGCTTCACCCAAGTCCTTCATCGAGAACTTACTCGATAACCATACTTTAGTTGATTGCAACATTCCTACATCATTCCCAATGAGTAGAATGTCATCAACATAAAGTATTAGGAATGTCACAGCACTTCCACTGACCTTCTTATACACACATGGTTCCTTAGGATTCTTAGTAAACCCAAACTCTTTGATTGTACCATCAAATCTGAGGTTCCAGCTCCTAGATGCCTGTTTGAGACCATAGATAGATCTCTGAAGTTTGCATACTTTATGCTCACTTCCAATAGATGTGAACCCTTCAGGTTGAGACATGTAAATTTCTTCCTTAATATCCCCATTAAGAAAAGCTGTCTTCACATCCATCTGCCATATTTCATAGTCATACCATGCGGCAATGGCAAGCAATATCCTTATGGACTTGAACATTGCGACTGGAGAAAAAGTTTCTTCAAAGCCAACTCCTTGCCTTTGAGTATAACCTTTTTCCACCAATCGAGCCTTGAAGGTCAGAACCTTCCCATCCGTCCCAAGCTTCCTCTTGTAAATCCATTTACACCCTATAGGAACAATTCCTTCAGGTGGATCCACAAGATTCCACACTTGGTTCGAATACATGAAATTCATCTCAGATTCCATAGCTTCAAGCCACTTGGATGAATCGGCATCAGACAATGCTTCCTTGAAGGTCCTTGGATCACATCCATGGTCAGGCTCATCTTGGCCCTCTTCAAGAAGCAGACCATACCTCATAGGTGGTCTTGAGATCCTCTCGGATCTTCTAGGAGCTTGTATCTCCTCTCTTGGCTGTTCGGGTGTGGGTTCCACAATCGTGGGTGTTTCTCGAACTTCTTCGAGTTCTATCATCTCCCATTTTCTATCTAATAGAAATTCCTTCTCCAAGAAGGTTGCATTCCTAGAAACAAACACCTTTGTTTCTTTGGGATGATAGAAATAATATCCAACCGAATTCCTTGGATATCCCACGAAGTAGCATAAAATGGATCGAGCATCCAATTTATCTCCCACTATCTGGTTCACATAAGCAGGGCATCCCCATATTCTTAGATAAGAATACTTTGGAGATTTTCCCATCCATATCTCATATGGTGCCTTATCAACTGTCTTTGAATGGACATTGTTCAACAACAGTGCCGCTGTCTCAAGTGCATATCCCCAAAAGGATGGCGGCAACTCCGTGAACCCCATCATAGACCGAACAATGTCCATCAAAGTTCAATTACGACGTTCTGAAACACCATTCAACTGAGGTGTACCAGGAGGAGTCCACTGTGAGAGAATCCCATTCTCCCTAAGATACTCTTGGAATTCAGTACTCAAGTACTCACTACCTCGATCCGATCGAAGTGCCTTGATGCTTCATCCCAATTGTTTTTCTACTTCATTTCTGAATTCTTTGAACTTTTCAAAAGCTTCAGATTTGTATTTCATCAAATACACATACCCATACCTAGAGAAGTCATCGGTAAAGGTAATGAAGTAAGAATGTCCGTGCTTAGTGGTGATGCTAAGTGGACCACACACATCTATATGGATCAAATCCAACCGTCCCTTGGCTCGCTCCACATGGCCCTTAAAGGGAATTTTGGTCATCTTTCCTTTTAGACAGGGTTCACAAGTAGTAAGAGAATTAATATCAGACATATCAAACATGTCTTCTCCCACTAGCTTGTTCATCCTTTTAAAAGATATATGACCTAATCGAGCATGCCATAAGTGTGCTGGATTTAGAGTATCTTGTTTTCTTTTGGATGTTGTTGATATCTCTTGGACATTATACATAGGAATATTTTTAATTTTAAATTATAGAGATCATTTTCCAATTGTCCTGTACCAATTAAACATTCATTCTTGTAAATATTGCAAACACCTTTGCCAAATAAACAAGAATATCCATCTATCAAGCATAGAAATGGAAACAATGTTTTTCACCAAATCTGGTACAAACAAAACATCTCTCAAACATAATTTAAAATCATTGTCCAACAATAAGTAAACATCTCCAATAGCTTTGGTTGCAACTCTTGCCCCATTGCCCATCCTCAAGAAGGTCTCACCATCTCTGAGTCTCCTACTTCTTGCCATCACCTGCAAATCATTACAGAGATGTGAGCCACAGCCGGTATCCAATATCCAAGAAGAAGAGTTAAGTAAAATGTTTACTTCAATGTAGAACATACCTTTTCCAAAACCATTCTGGTCAAGATATTCCTTGCAATTACGTTTCCAATGTCCAGGTTTCTTACAGTAATGACAGACGTCATTAGTCTTGTTAGCCTTAACTGGTGTGGCTACCACAACGGAACTCGGAGCTTGCCTCTTCAAGGGCACGTTCTTTTTGGGAGCATGGAAGGAACGCTTCTTTCCCTTCCGATGTGGTCTATTCTTTGAACCAGATGAAGATCCCACATAAAGAACCGGCTTCTCTTTCTTGATTGTGGATTCAAACGTAACAAGCATGTTAACCAACTCCTCAAGGGTTGGATCTAACCTGTTCATGTTGAAATTCACCACAAAAGGATCAAATGAGCTAGGCAGTGACAAGAGCAACACGTCTGTGGTCAACTCAGTTGGTAGCACAAGATCCATGTTAACGAGTTTCTCCACGAGCCCAATCAACTTCAGGCAATGCTCATGGACCGAAGCCCCATCTCGCATGCGCAAAGTGATTAGCTCCTTGACAATCGCATGTCGAAGTGGGCGTGTTTGTTCACCAAAAAGTTCTTTGAGATGCAAATGAATGCCAGCAGCATGCTTTGCACTCTCAAAACGTCGCTGAAGCTCATCATTCATAGAAGCCTGCATATAACACTTGGCTTTCAAGTCATGGTCACACCAATCCTTGTAAGTCTGTAGCTCCTCAGGGCTACAATCAGTCGGAGCCGTATCAGGGGGCGACTCATCAAGTGTGTATGCAATCTTTTCCGAGTTCAAGACGATTTTCAGATTTCTTAGCCAATCAAGGTAATTTGGACCGGTCAGTAAATGTTTGTCGAGTATAGTAGATAGCGGATTGCGAATTGATGACATTGTCAAAACTTGTACTGAAAAATAATAACAGATAAATGTCAATGACTATTTTAAAATATTTAATAAGATATAAAGTATGGACTTTAACTTTATAAATATTTACTCCCACTTTTTTGACATTTTTACTACCCTCTAGTAAAAACGGGAAACTCCTTTCCTCAGTAGGTACATAAGGTCCAATTAGCCAATTACGATCCCGAATAATATCAGCCAATCATAATTTCTAAAAGGTAGTTTCCAATTGCATCTCCATGCAACCCTTACGTAAACTTTTGTCTCACGCTTGATTAGGACCCAATAATATGAAGTCGTTCATCTTTACGTGTAAGCCTTACCCATCGATATCGAACCTTAATGGACGGTCGCCATGAGTTCCCCCAATAATATGAGCCGAAGTCATGGGAGTTCCACGTAGTTCACATCACCATGTCAATGGATGTCACAGCTTTCCGGCATCCAAGCCCCCCAATAATATGAGCCGAGCATTGAATACGGGTAGCGTTCGTCATGCATCCATTGTCGATGAAAGACATGGAAATTATAAACAAATTTATAATTCCCCTTTTCGGGCTTGATATAAATTTTGAATCTAATTCAAAATGAGGGTTTTTTAATTTTGAAAAAGGTCTCATCATTAATTTTAAAGATCGCCATGTTTGATCGTATGTTTGCCGGATTCATGCAACTTTGTTATTATAAAATAATAACGCACATACTAATTAACAAGGATGATCAATCGCCCCAAAAACTATTTGGCCCGTGTGAGCCAAACACGGGCCTATGTCCAATTCCTAGGGAATGCAAGGGATGCAAATGCAACAATTACATAAGCTTCCAATATTTACATGTCTTGGATCTTCATAATTCATCATGGCCCACCATCTTCCAATCATGAACTTCCGCTATCAAATATTTTACATGAAAATATCGATGGCAAATAGGGATACATCTCATGGGGTGGGAACGGGCCATAAACCAAGCCCACTTTGTAATTTGATAATTATTACAACCATTCAACACAAAATATCCTAGCATACACCTAGCAAATTGGTCTTGGGCTTTTAATCATCCTTCATGCACAATATCACATATCATACACCATCAATTAATTATCTCAATAATTAATTGATCAAATATTATATATCTTGGTCCAATCACTAACCACCACAATTATAAAATAAATTAACAAAATAAACAAACACCTTTGTTTACTTTCAAATTAATTTATTTATAATTGAATTTCTTGTAAATCACAATTTACTATAAATAATCAAAGTCACACTTTAACAATTTATTTTATGAGAAAAATCACATATTATAAATTTTAATTTTTTTATAAAAATCAACTATAATATATTTAACAATTTAGGGCCTATGACACATGATATTCCAAAACACCTTTTGAAAAACTCAAGTCGTCATAGTCGTCACCGAAACTCCGTCGCCGGATTCCAGCCAAAAAAAAATTTTTTTATTAAAAATATGGGGCAGCCCACGGCTGCCCCTAGGACACCTTCGGGCAGCCCAAGGGCTGCCTGAAAATAAAAAAATAATTTTTATAAAATTTGCCCTAAAAGTTAAAATATTGATTTTCTCATGCGGTTAGAAATTGACCTCAACATAATATCCAACAAATACTACACAAAAGAGTAACCTAGGCTCTGATACCACTGAAGGGGATCGGTTAACTCGTGCCCGGAAAATGCAGCGGAAATATAAAAATTTTAATATAAGAAATCCGAGCACTTGTGTAGTATTCAAAAACTCAAACAACCATAGGGTGTTTAGAATTTTACCTATCAATCTCAAAAGATTGATTTATGGCTCCAACCAAGTTGATAAACAACTAGGCTCTTGAAAAATGGTAGACTCAATCTACAAGCTTCCAAGAGCACTCCTTGCTCAAAATGGATTCAACACTTCAAGCCTCCGAATTAGGTCCACGACTAGACGATCTAAATCCTCTCTAAATATGCACTAGAATATTTAGAGAATTTTTCATTGAGATTTTCCTTTCCTTCTCCCTCAAAAAATTGAAAGAAAAAATTGGAGAATTCTTGGAGAAGGCTTCACAAAATTAGAATGGAATGGATTGTATGTGTGTATATATTATTCCAAATAATATATTAAAGGAGAGGGATTAATGAGTACAATTAAGCCATGCATGGAAAATTGCAAGACATGCATGGAAAATTGCAAACCATCTTACAACCCTTCAAATTCCATACACACACATATATATATCATATATATATATATATACACGCCTATATATATATACATATATAAATATATATATTCAAATATCATTTGAACTTATTTTTAATTAATTATTAAACCTAAACTCATTTAAGTTTAATAAATTAATTAAATTTAACTTGAACCCATTCAAGTCCACTAGTATCAATAATTATACAACACTATATTAATTTGAGCTCTACTAGACTCAATAGTATTTAATTAATTCAACACTTGAATTAATTTAATTATTTGTACATTAAAATGTCTACTAGTGTTAAATTAATTCAACACTTGAATTAATTAACTAAGTTCAAAATAATAGTTTAGAAAATCACCATTTTCATAAACTAATTATTTTAAGTCAACTTTTAATCTTAGAACACATTCACAAATTAAAAGTTACTTATTCCATTCATTCTCCAATTTAGAAGTCAAACTTCTAATTTATTTTACTTATAAACTCATTTATAAGTTGTTCAACACAATGAACTAATTTTAATCTCAACGGGATCTAGAAAGCTAGTACTTGTGTGACCCTCAATGGTTCACTGATACAACTAGCAGTGGGTTCACATCTCCATGTGATTCAGGATCAACAAGTCCCTTATATGAGCATACCCTAGATAGCTCCATTCTTATTAATCAACACATTGATAATAAGAACGTCAGAAAACTCAAGTCTGATAGTACCCAACCAGTCATGTAAACATCTAGCAACATTGCTTACATGACTCCCTAGGTATCAAATGATAGTGCCTGCAAGAACCAATCAATTATGGTTAGCGTACAGTACGGTCCTTTCAACTCATATATCCCGACCGATTCGACAACCATTGGTTTATCGAGAGTTGTCATTGAATCGATAACTATGTGTCATGCCGTCGTTGCATCGAAAGTGTAATTCAAGAAACTCCTTTCTTAATTACCACTTACTCTGATCAGAGATTTCAAGCTACGTATGCATGATATAACATAGGATATCCATACCCGTAGGTAAGCGGTGAATCCCCGACTACAATGCATTGACTCCTATATGTTTCGTCACAACACCCAACATTGCCACCTGATGACCCCAGATGAGTCGGTAAACAAGTCAAAGTGAAGCACTAGCATATAGAGTCTCCATGTTGTCCCGGGTTATATGACTAATGGTGTACAACCATAAACTAGGACTTCTCCACTCGATAAGTGAGAACCACTTGGAAAATCCTTTAGGGAGGGTTGTTCAGTGCACTCTACAAGGAGCACCTATTTGCATGCTTGGACATCTCCATGTCCCCTACCAATGAAACATGGTACTCACATCGCAAATACTAGTCTCAAGCTCGAGCGGCCTTTATCCTTCTTTATGGTGGCTGAATCGACTAGGAACAGTTTAGAATATACAGTATTCCAAACATGAGTTTCATGATAGTCATCACATGACCATCTCATATCCTTTCTACTATTTGTATATTCAAGGGCTTTATCTATGCAGCTTGCATGGGTATAAAGATAAAGATGTGCCAAATAAAATATTGTCAAATATTATTAAAATAAAGATTGTCATACAAGAGTTCTCTCAAGGACCATCGGCCAACAAATTGGCTCGACGGGCACCTACTCTAACAAACGTCGCCCGTACAACGCCTCAAAAGGTGCCATCCCAATGCTATTATGATTGTTGTTGTTGTACGCAAACTCAATCAATGGCAAATGATCCTGCCAGGCTGTACCAAAGTCCATAGTGCAAGCTCGAAGCATATCCTCCAAAGTACGGATAGTTCGTTTTGACTGACCATCTGTTTCTGGATGATAGGCAGTACTCAAGCTAAGAGTAGTGCCCATCGCACGCTTAACACTCCCCCAAAACCTAGAAGTGAACCTGGGGTCTCAATCGCTGACAATGCTCACAGGCACTCCATGAAGTCGAACGATCTCTTGAACATACAAACGGGCCATACGATCCACGGTTTACTCTCGGCTATAGGCAATGAAATGCGCTCACTTAGTGAGTCTGTCCACCACAACCCAGATAGCATCACAATTCCTCAAGGACATCGGCAAATGGGTCACAAAATCCATCGTGATAAACTCCCATTTCCACTCCGGAATAGGCAGACTGTGAAGCAAACCTCCAGGTCGTGGGTGCTTTGCCTTGGCCTGCTGACACACCAAACATCTCGAAATATACTGATACATGCTGCATTTCATCCCTTTCCACCAAAACTGAGTACGTAGGTCCTTGTACATCTTGTTGCTCCCCGGATGAATACTCAACTTGGTGCGATGTGACTGAGACAAGTTCTCCTCTCACAACTCTTCATCCTGCGGAATCACAAGTCTACCAGACAAACACAGAAAACCATCTAACTGATAGTGAAAGCCAGACGTACTACCCTCGTTGGCTAGACGAGCCAAACATTGGGTCTTTGAATCCGATATCTGAGCATCTCGAATTCGCGAATACAAAGCTGGCTCAGATAATATCGCAAACATCTGGATACTCTGCATACCTTTCTTATGCTTGAAGGTATACCCTGAAGTACAACAGTCACTGATCGCACTAGACGTCGAACAAGTCTGAAGTGCGGATAGTCGCACCTTGCGACTCAAAGCATCAGCGGTGAGATTAGCAGCTTCCGGATGGTACTTAATCTCGCAATCATAGTCTTTAAGCAAGTCCATCCAACGTCTCTGCCTCATGTTCAACTCCGCCTGAGTGAACAAATACTTGAGACTCTTGTGGTCGGTAAAGATCTCAAATTTCTCGCCATACAGATAATGACGCCAGATCTTCAAAGCGAACACAATAGCTGCCAACTCCAAATCGTGAACTGGATAGTTGTCCTCGTGCAACTTCAACTGTCTAGAAGCATATGCTATCACATGCCCATTCTGAGTCAGGACACAACCTAACCCCTGAAGAGAGGCATCCGTGTACACGACATACCCTTCAGATCCTGACGGTAATGCCAACACCGGCGCAGAAGTCAACCGCCGTCGAAGCTCACAGAAATTCTCCTCATACTCGGAGGACCACTCGAAATCCACACCCTTGCGGGTAAGCTACGTCAATGGTCAAGCTAGCTGAGAGAAGTTTAGAATAAAACGATGATAATAACCTGCTAGACCCAGAAAACTACGGATCTCAGCGACCGTCGTTGGACGCGACCAATTAAGCACAGCTTCAATCTTGCTCGGATCAACAGAAATCTCATCCCTGGATATGATATGGCCAAGAAACACCACTCGATCCATCCAGAACTCACACTTGCTCAGTTTGGCGTACAACTGCTCATCCCGAAGAGTCTGCAATACCACTCGTAAGTGAGAAACATGCTCTTCCGCATTACGAGAATACACCACGATGTCGTCAATGTAAACCACGACAAACTTGTCTAAATACTCCTTGAAGACACGGTTCATCAGATCCATAAATATAGCAGGCGCATTAGTCAATCCAAATGGCATCACTAGAAACTCGTAATGCCCATAGTGAGTACGGAATGCAGTCTTGGCTATATCCTGATCTCGGACTCTTAACTATTGATACCCAGATCTCAAGTCAATCTTGGAGTAAATCGAAGTGCCCTGCAGCTGATCAAAAAATCATCAATACGAGGCAAAGGATACTTGTTCTTCACAGTAAATCGGTTCAGCTGCCGATAGTCAACGCACAACCGCATAGACTCATCCTTCTTCTTCACAAAAAGAACAGGAGCTCCCCAAGGAGATACACTAGGAAGAATGTACCACTTGTCCAACAGATCGTGTAACTGATTCTTCAACTCGCGCATCTTTGATGGAGCTAGACGATACGATGCTCGAGAAATAGGATAAGTACCAGGCATCAACTCTATGCCAAACTCAACTTTCCTAGCAGGAGGAAAACCCGGAATCTCATCTGAAAATACATCTGGGAATTCATCCACAACAGGAATGCTCTCTATTCCAACGCTCTCAGCAGACAAATCAATTGCATAGATAAGGTAGCCTTCCCCGCTAGACTCTAGAGCTCGACAGGCTCTCAAAGATGATACTAAAGGCATCGGGGGTCGCGCTCCCTCACCATAGAAAAACTAGCTATCACTCCCATCCGGATGAAAGCGTACTAATCTCTTATAGCAGTCCACTGAAGCTCGACAGGTAGTCAGCATGTCTATCCCCAGAATACAATCGATGTCATCCATTGCAAGAAACATGAGATTCGCTAATAGAATATTCCCTTCAAACTCTAAAGGGCAACCCATCACTAGACGCTTAGCCAAAGCAGATTGACCCATCGGAGTAGAAACAAAAACTACTATTTCTAGTGCAATGCATGGTAACTTATGCCTCTTAACAAAACGTGCAGAAATGAAGGAATGAGATGCACCAGTGTCAATAAGTACGATAGCAGGTATACCATAAAGTAAAAATTTACATGCGATGACCTTCTCATTATCCTCCACAGCCTGATCATGCCTCAAGGCGAACACCTGGCCAGAAGCACGCGGTCTCAAATGAGAACTCCCAGCAGGCTGTCCTTGCGTCCTCTGTTGAACGGTAGCCTGAGAACCAGACCCTGAACCATAACCGCCTCCCCCAGACTATGGACAATCCATCCAGAGATGACCAACCTCTCCACATCGAAAACAAGCTCCAAAAGCTTTGCGGCATCATTCGGTCGGATGGTTCTTCCCACAGTGGTCACACTTGTCCTTATTCCCAAAATGGACAACACCAGCAGAACCAAAGGAAGAAGAAGTAGATCCGGACTTCTTGAAAGTCTGAGCACGGGGACCCAAAGAACTCGCAGGCCTAGACTGAGAGAAAGACATGTTCCGCCGAATACTATCCTCCGCCTGGTGACAACGACTTACCAAACCCTCGTAGGTCATGTCATCGCCAACCGCCACACGGTCATGGATCTCGGGGTTAAGGCCCTGAAGGAATAGATTATAATTCATCTCAGAGCTATCGGCAATCTCAGGGCAATAAGACAACAGATCAAAGAATTTCTGCTGATACTCGTCAATAGACATGGCTCCCTATTGCAGAATCAGTAGCTTTCCCGCCTTTGACTGTCGGAGTGCAAGAGGAAAATACAGCTTCTGAAAAGATGTGCGGAACTCGGCCTAAGTGGCCACTCCTCTCGCCGTAACAAAAGTTGCAGAAGTAAACCTCCACCACCTATGGGCTCGCCTATCCAGAAGGTAACCAAGTGTCTCCATCTTCTGCTCCTCAGTCCAGTGGAAAGTCTGGAAAGTCATCTCCATGCGGTCTAACCAGTTCTCCGCATCCTCTGGAGACTCGCCTCCAACCAAGGGCTTAGGACCCATCTGCAGGAAGAGGCGCACACTGAAACGATCCTCATCACAACGATGATGATGACGCCCCCGACGACGCTCACGGTCATCGTCTCCCCAGCGTCCACCTCCACTACCATAGTTACTCTGATCATCGTAGTTCGCCATCTACAAAAGTATCTTACGGTTATCTTATGCAGAATCTAAATTCCCAAGAATACTATGCATGCTCTGATACCATAAATGTAGTGACCCTTACTGAGATCACCTACTAAACAGAACTTAGGCATGCAATTAACTTAATCAAAACAGTAATCAGAATTAAACTGCGGAAACTAAAAATTATACAATCCCAAGGAAAGGAATCTGTAAATACCCAAATATTATACAATCAGATCGAACAGTGTATAAACCCAATACAACAGAATAAAAGCCTAGACGAAGCTCCAGCTGGCCAACCACTGCCTAGCTCCTCTTGGATCCACCTGCCTCGTCCAATCGCAAACCTGCCCCATGGAATAGGGTGTCCAGAAACACAGAGTATGAGATGTGAGCATAAAATGCTCAGCATAAGAGTATGAGTATACATGCATGCAAGTGAACTCCCTACAGACTCGAGGTCAAAGATCAGATAACAAAGACAGACCGGGCCCTGGTATGGAGCACGCTGTGCCGTCGCTTCAGGAGGTGGATCACATACCAAAAATACCAGTGGACACGCGGGACTCAAATCGATGAAAGTCCATCCACTAATAGGATAGGGTAAACCCTACTAACAGATATCTCAATAGAAATAGCTCAAGATGTAAATGTATGCAGTATAAAATCATGGCATATAAATCATGCAGTCACATAATACATGCATACTCAGTCAGGATATCTCGAACAGTACTTTCGTACCTCAAATACTAGGCAAGTGCTATCAGCTCTAGGTCCATGCCTATAATCCGCACTACACTGCCAAATGATACTAATATAATTATAGTGCTCTAAAAGCCTTAACTAGGCTATTGCATACTCCTAAATATTTTTAGGAAGCAAAAGCTATACCTTCGTCCGTCGTTAGCCCTTTGTTGTCAATTGCCTCAAAACTAGGCCACAGCTCCGTTACGACGCCTGGATCGCTATACCACTTCTGGATTCCTAATGGGATGCCTAGAATTCCCTAGATCTGAGTTAGAAGGCTAAGGCATCGAGAGAGAAGAGATGAAAGGTGTGCTCAAATATGAGCCTTGGCACCCCTATTTATAGACCACGAACGGAACATCCGTTCCTCAAAGTTGCGTCCGTTCTGCCTGACGAACATTGCGTCCGTTCACCATCGTTGCTTCCGATGGTGCCAATGTCACATCAAGTACGTAAGCAGTGATGCATTTCTGATGGCACGAACGTTGCATCCGTTCCTAGAACGTTGCTTCCGTTCTGCCTGACCCTCCGGACCATTTCTGATCATTCTGGGTCTAATCCCGGGCTCTCCATTAGAAGTCTCCTTAATCATGTTTATTGGATTAAATAATAGTTAATCACTAAAACTGTATTTGGGCTACTAAAACAATTGTCTACAATCCAAGCCTACAAGTGAAGCAAGTTCCATATCACGAATACTTATATAAAAGTCTTAACTAGTGTAACACCTTAATTTTATCTTAATTGACCTTATTTGAGATAATCGGAGATTACAGAGTTCAAGAGCCAACTTGATTTTGATTAGGTTATATTTTGCAAATTTTGGAATTTTCAGGGACTAAAATGCAAAATTGGGATTTGTTAGACTCCCCAACGTTTCTTCAAGCTTGGGAATTTTCCGGTTTTTTCAATCCGTCCTTTAGAATTTATTTCTGAAGGCAGATTAGAGATCACTGCAGCGAGAGCTTCGTTCTATCGTAAGTTTTTCTACGATCAGCTAGAATTATATTTTTGGATGTTGTTAGAATCGATTGAGTTTCGGTTATTTGGTTCTTGACAGAGTTCTGTTCATTTATTCTCAGTCGTTTTTGAACTAGAGCGTCGTCCGGATTCGTTATGATTTTTGAAGTGAATTTCGAAAATGAGGATTTTGAGATTTGATTTGTTGAGTTGTGTTTGTTGTTTTTGAGATAGTTATTGAGTTATTGGATCGACTTTCTGTTGTCTGTGATTTTGGTTTAATCAGAATATAGTCGTTATGCCGCCAATTTGAGTTTTGAGCTATAGTTTGGTTTGAATTGAATTGAGCCGTTTTCAGTCGAGTGGGAATATCGATATTGATCTCGAGCCTTTATTATTCTTTTACAGATTCATTTGAAGGTCGTTGAGTTGCAAGGTTGCAGGAGTTGAATCTCTTTGAAGATTGTAGCCGGTATAGTATCGACTTTCTTATTATCGATAGGATGTTAGAATGAGTCTTGATTGAGGAATCGTTGTTGTTTCCAGGTTTGGAGCATCAAAGTTTTGGAGAAGAGGTATAAGACGACTTAGACTTGAATGGAACGATTAACTCGAATCCGACTTGATTCGAGTGTTCCGAAGAAATCACATACTTGCATGTTAAATGATTTGCTGGATTTTAGTTGAATGAGTTATGTTTTGAATTGCATTCATATTGAGCCAAATGATTTATTTCATTTTGAGTTAAACGTTCTGAGAATTATAGCAGGGGGCATTGGTAGGCGAATTATTTCAATGACCGACTTAACCCTCTATATTTGCTTCAGAGTCTAGAGGATTGAATTATACAATATCCACCCCGAGTGGAGGGTCGGTGCGATTTGTGTGATAATTCATCCTCGGGATCCCAATAGAGGAAGAGAATAGCTGATTACATTTTGATTATCCAGACTTGATAATCCCAGATTTTAAATTCATACATTTCATTTAGTTTCCTTCTTGAAGTACATGACTGAGATTTGTATATCATGCTTGAGATTATTTATCATTAGTTGATATATTGAATGATATTGCATATTTGTCTCTTTTACTGGGAATATTATTCTCAACAGATTATCCGGCTATTGTCTTGTCATTGTATGTGTTCTTGACAATAGGTGGGGCAGGACCGAGTCAGAGATCGCATAGATAGGTGGTCGAGTGATAGATTGAGGACTTGGAGTTGGTTTGAGAAGTCGAATATGTAATTTGAACTTGTTCTGTTTCTTTGTTTGATATATGGAAGTGTTGAACTAGAAGCAATGCATGTACTACCGAATCACATATATGTTTAACTTTAAACTTGTTATGTATTGTATTATGCGAGTTGTTGTATCAAAGCATGTTTGTTGATGGGTTATTATGAGTATTCGATGTTTCTTAGACCTCGAGTATTTTGGATGTTGGAAAACTATTTTGGAATGAAGATTTTTTCTCAGAAAGTGGTGCGCTCGATCTGCGTTTTTTGACGGACCGAGAGCCTTTTTTTTTGTTGAGTTTCTAGTTTACCTGCGGAAGGGGACGAACGGTCGGTGAATAGTTACCGAACAGTCGCACCCCCTTTTAAAAAAAATTGTTGTTTATTCTTTGTCTCTTTATCATTGATTGTTTAATTATGTATCTTTTAGATGATTAGAATACAGGTCCTCATATTAAGTGGTATCAGAGCGATAAGTTCTTGGTTGAACTAGAGTGATCGGGGTAGATCAAGTCCGCTTGAATAGGCTCCTCACATGTGATTGAGTTATTGTTTGATTATTTAAATTACATGAGAGCATGCTTTATTATTTGAGAATTATTTGAATTTCATGATATGTGATTTAAATTATAAAGCATGTGTTGGATAACGGCGATCAGATCAATCAGAATTGATACCCGGTGCAGCGAAAGTTTAAAAATTTTATATGGAACGATTCCATAATGGGTATCAAAACTTTACGATTAAATTGTGCGTGTAAAAATTAAATAACAATTATAAATTTTTACCTCCAATCTCAAATCGAGATTATGGACACCAACAGATTGCTCTGCTCTTGTTGTATCTCCCAGGAACTGATGGACGAACTGTTCTTCAATCAGGTCCATGACCAGAGATTTAATCCCTCTGATAGATTGCACTAGAAAATCTATCAGAAGTTTCTACGAAGAGAATTAACGAATTTGATCCGTTAAACCAGACTGTAATTCAAAATTCACAGGCTGGATTTTTCCCGAGCAGAGGGGAGGGGGCGGCCACTTTTAGAGAGAAAAAAGGGTTTTTTCAAAAATTGTGACCTGTGTTGTGTAATTTCTGTACTGCAATAACTTATTTATAATGCAGGCCGCTAACAGCTTAGGGCCCATTAGTCATAAGTTCAAGCCTGAAAAGCAAAGCCCGCATGTTCAGAAATTAATATAAAATTCATCGTGACTCAGATTGATAAACCAATTTCACCAATGTTCACAGAAACCATTTCTGCATCTTTTAAAGTCAAGATAAATTTTTCTGAATCCGAATTCAGTGATTTCCAAAAATGCCCATCCCTATGTCATTTTAGGAAATCTTACTCCTCTACTCTTAAATAAGAAGTTCCACTTCTTTGTTCATTAAATTTAAGTCTTTAAATTTAACTATCTTAATGGGGATTAAAAATCCATTACTTTGTGTGACCCTCAATGGTTCAGGGATACAGCTAGCCGTGGGCTCACAACTCCTTGTGACTCGGAATAACAATTTCCGACTTGCCCATCGAATCATGGTAAGAGCGCCTAGCAATATCGCCCCATGATTTCCTAGGTATCACTGATAGTGCCTGCAAGAACCAATAGATTTTGGTTAGCATACAGTACGGTCCCTTCATCCATATATCCCGATCGAATCAACAACCATTGGTAAATCGAGAGTCGTTCGAGATTCGATAACTATGCAATACATCTTGAAGATCAAATAGTGACATCGCATGTGCTACTAAGAAACCATTTCTTAAAACACATCATGTACTCTGGCCAGAGATTCGTCACACTAATATCTCCTCAGATCGCATAGGATATCCACACTCGCAAGTATGTGGTGAATCCTTGACAACAAAGCATCGACTCCTATATGTGTTGTAACTGTACCCAATCCCGACACCTGATGACCCCAATAGAGTCGGTAAACGAGTGAAAGCACAGTACTAGCATATAGAGTCTCAATGATGTTTCAAGTAGTAAGGACTAATGGTGTACAACCAAAACCGCGGACTTTATCCACTCGATAAGTGATAACCACTTGGAAAGTCCGGATAGGGTAGTTCGATCATTCATCGTATGAATATCCATTTGCATGCTTTGAACATCTCTATGTTCCTTACCAATGAAACGTGGTACTCTGCATCGCAAATGCTAGTCTCAAACTCGAGCGATCCTTATCCTTATTCACGGACGGCTCAATCGACTAGGAACGATTTAGAATATACAGTGACTATAAGTTGTGTTTCATGATAGTCATCCCCATGTACTACCATATCTTACATATACTATAGTATATTCAAGGTCTTTATCAAAACAACAATAGTATATCACAATATAACAATATGAAGAAAGATAAAGTCATTGCCATTAATAAAAGTGTAAATTATATTAAACAAAAGATTGTTTATACAAAGAGTCATCAAAGCCCTTAGCCACCAGTTGGCTCACCGGGCACCCACTCTTTCAATCTCCCACTTGCCCTGAAGCCAACTAGTCATACTACGTAGACCCATTGCTTCGCGATGTTTGTCAAATAATGGTCCTGGCAAGGGCTTAGTAAGTGGATCAGCGATATTGTCTGCAGAGGCCACTCTCTCGACAGTGATGTCTCCTCTTTCCACAATCTCCCAGATGATGTGGTATTTCCTCAGTACGTGTTTGGATCTTTGATGAGACCTTGGTTCCTTTGCCTGAGCAACGGCACCCGTGTTGTCACAGTACACCGGGACTGGACCAACAACTTCAGGAATGACGCCCAACTCTTGGAAGAAATTTCTCATCCAAACGGCCTCTTTAGCAGCAGCAGATGCTGCAATGTATTCTGCCTCAGTGGTGGAATCCGCTGTGGTGTCCTGCTTGGAACTCTTCCAAGAGACAGCACCGCCATTGAGCATGAACACAAATCCAGAGGTTGACTTCGAGTCATCCACGTCACTTTGGAAGCTAGAGTCGGTATAGCCTTCCAATTTTAGTTCTCTTCCTCCATATACCATGAACATATTCTTAGTCCTTCGTAAGTACTTAAGAATGTCCTTCACGGCTTTCCAATGCATTTGACCGGGATTAGCTTGATATCTGCTCGTGACACTCAGAGCAAATGCTACATCCGGTCTGGTAGATATCATCTCATACATGATACTACCTATGGCTGACGCATATGGTACATGTGTCATTTTCTCTATCTCTTCATCAGTCTTGGGACACATAGACTTGGATAGAGAAACTCCATGACACATGGGTAGATGTCCTCTCTTGGACCCATCCATTGAAAATCGTTTCAATATGGTGTCGATGTAGGTTGCTTGAGTGAGTCCTATCATTCTCTTAGATCTATCTCTATAGATCTGTATCCCTAGAATATAGGATGCCTCACCCAAATCCTTCATCGAGAATCTACCTGATAACCATATCTTTGTTGACTGCAACATCCTTACATCATTCCCAATGAGTAGGATGTCATCAACATAAAGTACTAAGAATGTCACAGCATCCTTAACTACTTTCTTGTACACGCATGGTTCCTCCGGGTTCTTGATGAAACCAAAATCCTTTATTGTTTCATCAAATTTCTGGTTCCAACTTCTTGATGCTTGTTTTAGACCATAGATTGATCTCTGAAGCTTGCATACCTTATGCTCGCTTCCCATGGATGTGTATCCCTCAGGCTGCGTCATATAGATCTCTTCCTTAATGTTTCCATTAAGAAATGCAGTCTTCACATCCATTTGTCATATCTCATAGTCATACCAAGCAGCTATGGCAATAAGGATTCTTATGGACTTGAACATTGCAACTGGTGAAAAGGTTTCATCATAGTCAACTCCTTGTCTTTGAGTATAACATTTTGCCACCAATCGCGCCTTGTAGGTCAATACCTTACCATTAGGCCCAAGCTTTTTCTTGTAGATCCATTTACACCCTATTGGAACAATTCCATCGGGAGTATCTACTAAAGACCAAACTTGGTTTGTATGCATCGAATCTATTTCCAACTGCATAGCTTCAAGCCATAAATTTGAATCCGCATCAGAAATTGCTTCTTTGAAGTTTCTTGGATCACATCCAACATCGGGTTCATCTTGATCCCCTTCAAGAAGAAGACCATATCGAATAGGAGGTCTAGAAGTCCTCTCGGATCTTCTAGGTATAGGCATGTCCATCAATGGTTCCTGAGGTGTAGGATCATTATTTTGTATTTCGGGTTCTTCTCGAATCTCTTCGAGTTCCATCATCTCGCCTTTCTTATCCAATAAGAACTCCTTCTCCAAGAAGGTGGCATTCCTTGAAACAAACACTTTTATTTCAGTAGGATGATAGAAATAATATCCGATTGAATTCTTCGGATACCCTACAAAATAACATAAGGTGGATCGACTATCCAACTTATCTCCCACTGTCTGCTTCACGTAAGCAGGACATTTCCAAATTCTCAAGTACGAATACTTAGGAGCTTTGCCATTCCATAACTCGTATGGTGTTTTATCCACTGCTTTAGTGTGGACGTTGTTCAACAACAATACCGCCATTTCAAGCGCATAGCCCCAAAACGAAGGTGGAAGCTCAGTGAAGCTCATCATGGATCGAACCATGTCCAACAAAGTTCGATTACGACGCTCCGATACACCATTCAGCTGTGGTGTCATAGGAGGAGTCCACTGAGAGAGAATCCCATTCTCTTTCAGATAGTCCAAAAACTCGGTACTTAAGTATTCTCCACCTCAATCCGATCGAAGTGCTTTAATACTTTTACCTAGCTTGTTTTCTAATTCAGCCTTGAATTCTTTGAACTTTTCAAATGCTTCAGACTTATATTTCATTAAATATAAATACCCATACCTAGAATAATCATCAGTAAAGGTAATGAAGTAGGTGTGGCCATATTGAGTACCAATTCTAAATGGACCACAAACATCTGTATGGATCAAATCAAACAGATTTTGACTACGCTCAGGTTTCCCCTTAAAAGGAGATTTAGTCATTTTTCCTTTTAGGCAGGATTCACAAGTAGGTAGAGAGTTAATATCAGACATATCAAACATGCCCTCTCCCACTAGCTTGTTCATCCTCCTTGAGGAAATATGACCTAGCCTAGCATGCCAAAGGTTTGCCGGGTTTTGACTATCGATTTTCCTTTTGTTTATTGTTGCCGGTTTATCAACATAATTTATTGGAACGTCTTTTAATTTTAAGTTATATAGATCGTTTTCAAGTTGTCCATTTTCAATCAAACATTCATTCTTGTAAATATTGCAAATCCCATTCACAAAATTGCAAGAATAACCATCTCTATCAAGCATAGAAATAGAAATAATGTTTTTAATCAAATCTGGAACAAATAAAACATCTCTCAAAAGTAACTTAAAATCGTTCTGCAAAATTAAATAAACGTCTCCTATAGCTTTAACTTCAACTCTAGAACCATTTCCGAGCCTCAGCTGGGTCTCACCCATTCTAAGCTTGCGACTTCTTGACATCACCTGCAAATCATTGCAAATGTGAGATCCACATCCGGTATCCAATACCCAAGAAGTAGTATTAAGTGAAACATTTATTTCAATATAGAACATACCCTTCGCAGTTCGCAACTGCTCTAGATATTCCTTGCAGTTACGTTTCCAATGACCGGGCTTCTTGCAGTAATGGCAAACATCCTTGGACTTTTCCATGTTTGAAGCCTTTGTCTTGTACTTCTTCTCGGGTTCGGTTTTCTTGGGTGAGGCAGAACGTTTCTTACCCTTTGTACTTGGCCCCTTCTTAGCAGAAGAAGAGGAGCCCACCAAGAAAGCCGGTTTATCCTTCTTTAAAGTGGATTCATATGTTACAAGCATATTGACCATCTCTTCAAGGGAGGCCTCTATCTTGTTCATATTGAAATTCACCACAAATCCGTCAAACGAAGAAGGAAGAGATAGAAGTAATAAGTCCACGTTGAGTTCATGCTCCAACACCAAATCAAGCGTTACCAACTTTTGTATGAGCCAAATCACTCGTACCCCATGATCACGGACCGAAGTTCCTTCACGCATGCGACACGTCATTAGCTCTTTTACAGTAGCGAACCTTTCAGCTCTCGATTGAGCCCCAAAAAGTTCCTTGAGTTGTACGTGAATGTCATCAGCATTCACGGTGTCCTCAAATCACCTCTGGAGTTCATCAGACATCGAGGCTTGCATATAGCATTTGGCCTTGATATCATGGTCCCATCATTTATCAAGTTTGGCCAACTCTTCTGGACTTACATCAGCCGGTGCTTCCTTCGGAGGAGATTTTTCTAACACGTAGAGCATCTTCTCCGAAGTCAAGACAATCTTCAACTTACGGAACCATTCCGTATAGTTTGCGCCAGTCAGTTTATTTTGTTCGAGGATAGAGAAAAGTGGATTACGCGAATTCATCTTTATGAAATACTGAAAAGAAACAGACAAATATCAGTGATTGTTTAATTAATTTACTAAGACATAAAATAGGAGAAATTTATTTTATGAATCTCACTCCCACTATTTTAACGATTTCACTATCCTCTAGTGAAAACGGGAAACTGTTTTCCTTAGTGAGAACATGGAGTCCAATTGACAAACTATGGTCCCGAATAATATCAGCCAACCATAATTTTCAAAAGGTAGAGCCCAATTGCTTCCAAAGCAACCTCCACGTTTTTACCTCATGTCCAATAAGGGCCCAATAATATGACGCCGTTTATTGTGACATGTCAAGATGACCCATCAATATTAAGTTGTGATAGACGGTCGCCATGTGGATCCCCCAATAATATGAGCCGATCCCAGGGGAGTTCCACCCAACTTACAACATGTGTCGATCCAATGTACAGCTTTCCGACGAACGGGCTCCCCCAATAATATGAGCCGGACCGTATCCGCAGGTAGCATCTCATACATTGATCGTTGATGGAAGGTAGGAACATTTAAACAATTTTAAATTTCCTTTATTTATCTTGATATCAATTTTAAATCATATTTAAAATGAGGGATTTTAATTTTGAAAATTTGTCTCATCATTTTAAAAATTTTGTATGCTTGCCGGATTCACACAATTTTGTCTAAAACATGCATACAACAATAATATCATATATTATGATGATCGATTCCATTTCTAATCGACCCGTGGTTGCCAATCACGAGTCTTAGTCCAATCCTAGGTAATATGCAGGTATGCAATGCAATCCTATTACATTGAGCTTCCAATTTACATTTCTTCTGTCTTTATTGTCTGCTGGGCCCACCTCCGTCTTCAAATCTTCATCTCCCACTAAATCTAATGTATTTACAATAAATAACAATGACAAGTAGGGGATACATTTTAAGGGGTGGAAACGGGCCATAAACCAGGCCCACTTTTATTACATATGACAATTCATATTGGGCATAAACCAGGCCCATTAATAAATCCAACAACAATAAAAACAAATGTAAATTCCTAACATACACCTACAAAATTGGTAATGGCAATCGATCATCCTTATCCAATAACATTTAATTCAAAATTAATTTATTGGATAACATGCAATGGCAATTTAAATTAAAAGGATAAAATCATATTCCATATATAAAATCTTATTTTACATACAAAATCATATTTTATCTTTTTATCAAATAAAATCATATTTTACATATAAAATCCAATTTTATACATAAAATCATATTTTACTCAATATTTCCATAAGATCATATCTTATCATCAATTGTACCAAAAATAATTAATTTCATAAAATCTGATTTAACGGATAAAATATATAAATTTTCCAAAAATTCAAATTTATCCAAAAATCAATTTTAAAATTTTCGGACTCGAACAATTCAATCCGATGCCTCGTGGACCAATCAAAAACAATTTTTGATCGGACCAAAAATAGAATTTTAACATATTAAAATTTTAATTTTAAAATTAAAAATTAATTTTTCGCGGGCCGCCCGGGACGCTCCTGGGCTGCCCGCGCCCCAAAAGGGCTCGGGCCGGGCAGCCCGGCTGCCCCTAGGGCAGCGACGATCGTTGCCCTGGGCAGCGCCGTGCGCCGCCCTACGCAGCGCCGTGCGCTGCCCGGGGCAGCTCGCTGCCCCGCGGGCAGCGATCCAATCGCTGCCCGTGTTTTTGCCCGAAAAATTTTTAATTTAAAAAATTTATTTTGTTTCAAAAACCGAGGCTTAAAAATTTTTGTACAATCGATTAATTTAATCGCTTGATCTGAGCAACCTGGCTCTGATACCACTGTTGGATAACGGCGATCAGATCAATCAGAATTGATACCCGGTGCAGCGAAAGTTTAAAAATTTTATATGGAACGATTCCATAATGGGTATCAAAACTTTACGATTAAATTGTGCGTGTAAAAATTAAATAACAATTATAAATTTTTACCTCCAATCTCGAATCGAGATTATGGACACCAACAGATTGCTCTGCTCTTGTTGTATCTCCCAGGAACTGATGGACGAACTGTTCTTCAATCAGGTCCACGAACACAGATTTAATCCCTCTGATAGATTGCACTAGAAAATCTATCAGAAGTTTCTACGAAGAGAATTAACGAATTTGATCCGTTAAACCAGACTGTAATTCAAAATTCACAGGCTGGATTTTTCCCGAGCAGAGGGGAGGGGGGCGGCCACTTTTAGAGAGAAAAAAGGGTTTTTTCGAAAATTGTGACCTGTGTTGTGTAATTTCTGTACTGCAATAACTTATTTATAATGCAGGCCGCTAACAGCTTAGGGCCCATTAGTCATAAGTTCAAGCCTGAAAAGCAAAGCCCGCATGTTCAGAAATTAATATAAAATTCATCGTGACTCAGATTGATAAAACAATTTCACCAATTTTCACAGAAACCATTTCTGCATCTTTTAAAGTCAAGATAAATTTTTCTGAATCCGAATTCAGTGATTTCCAAAAATGCCCATCCCTATGTCATTTTAGGAAATCTTACTCCTCTACTCTTAAATAAGAAGTTCCACTTCTTTGTTCATTAAATTTAACTCTTTAAATTTAACTATCTCAATAGGGATTAAAAATCCATTACTCTGTGTGACCCTCAATGGTTCAGGGATACAGCTAGCCGTGGGCTCACAACTCCTTGTGACTCGGAACAACAATTTCCGACTTGCCCATCGAATCATGGTAAGAGCGCCTAGCAACATCGCCCCATGATTCCCTAGGTATCACTGATAGTGTCTGCAAGAACCAATAGATTTTGGTTAGCGTACAGTACGGTCCCTTCATCCATATATCCCGATCGAATCAACAACCATTGGTAAATCGAGAGTCGTTCGAGATTCGATAACTATGCAATACATCTTGAAGATCAAATAGTGACATCGCATGTGCTACTAAGAAACCATTTCTTAAAACACATCATGTACTCTGGCCAGAGATTCGTCACACTAATATCTCCTCAGATCGCATATGATATCCACACTCGCAAGTATGTGGTGAATCCTTGACAACAAAGCATCGACTCCTATATGTGTTGTAACTATACCCAATCCCGACACCTGATGACCCCAATAGAGTCGGTAAACGAGTCAAAGCACAGTACTAGCATATAGAGTCTCAATGATGTTTCAAGTAGTAAGGACTAATGGTGTACAACCAAAACCGCGGACTTTATCCACTCGATAAGTGATAACCACTTGGAAAGTCCGGATAGGGTATTTCGATCATTCATCGTATGAATATCCATTTGCATGCTTTGAACATCTCTATGTTCCTTACCAATAAAACGTGGTACTCTGCATCGCAAATGCTAGTCTCAAACTCGAGCGATCCTTATCCTTATTCACGGACGGCTCAATCGACTAGGAACGATTTAGAATATACAGTGACTATAAGATGTGTTTCATGATAGTCATCCCCATGTACTACCACATCTTACATACACTATAGTATATTCAAGGTCTTTATCAAAACAACAATAGTATATCACAATATAACAATATAAAGAAAGATAAAGTCATTGCCATTAATAAAAGTGTAAATTATATTAAACAAAAGATTGTTTATACAAAGAGTCATCAAAGCCCTTAGCCACCAGTTGGCTCACCGGGCACCCATTCTTTCAGCATGGACTACTTGAGATATAACTGTTTTGTTATCGACTTGTATCCGATGTTCTGGGAGGTTGAAAGGGCACTGATTGTAGCAATTGAGATATCTTGTGTCCTAACCTTTGATTATCAGATGGGTCCTCATCGAGTTATTAATAGAAACCCACCGCCAGTTACTCCTCCAAATGTGCAAGCTAGTACTGAAATTGATCAGATGGATGCTACAGCAAGACCTATGGAAACCTTGCTGAAGAGGTTTCAGTCATTTAATCCGCCTTTGTTGCTAGGTACAGAGAATCCTGTTGACTGTGAAAGCTGGTTGGACGACATTGATCAGTTGTTTGATTCCCTTGACTATTCTGATGACCGCAGAACTAGGTTAGCAATTCATCAACTTCGAGGTGTTGCTAAGAACGGGTGGATCACGAAGAAGAGATCCATGGAAAATCAAGGTACAACTATTAACTGAAATCTTTTCAAATCTGAATTTTATAAGCGGTTTTTCCCAGTTTCGTACTGAAAGGACGAGGGAGCCGAGTTTGCCAATCTGAGGCAGGGGAATCTGAATATTGAGGAGTATGTAGCTAAGTTTGATAGTTTGCTGAGATTTGCACCGCACATTGCCAACAACGAAGAAGCAAAAGCCGACCAGTTCATTAATGGTTTGAACCCCGACATCTTCACGTTGGTCAACACTGCTAGTCCTGATAATTTTGCGGATACCATGAGTCATGCAAAGGGAGCTGAAGCAGGTTTGTGGAGACAAAGAGGAGCTTCAGTTGTGCCTCAGCAGCCTAGTCAGTCTCAGAACCAACCTTCTTATTTCCAGGATCAATCTTTCCAAATTCAGAATCAACCACCAAGTTCTGAGGGTGGTAGCAGTGGAGGTAATAAGAAGGATTACTATCATCCGAAAGGAAAGCAGTTTAAGAAGCACAGAAGCAGTTCTTCGATCTCTAGTGGCTCGAGGCAGTTCGGATCGAGACAGAGCTCGGGTTAGTCAGGCATGTCTTGTGCCAATTGTGGAGGTCGTCACTCCAGTGATCAGTGTAGAGGTATTTTTGGAAGCTGCTATATCTGTAACCAGGCGGGGCACTTTGCCAGATTGTGTCCTTAGAGGGGATCTGAGCAAGCACAGAGTGGAAGTTCTTCGAGGCAGACAGCTCAGCCTCAGCGGCAAGAACCTTCGGTTCACTCTTTCCAACCTCAGCAACAGTATAGAAAGGAAGGTAACCAGTATGCGAACCAGCCTCCCAGACAGCAGGCACGATTTTATGCTCTGACTGAGGATCAGACTCAAGCTGCACCCGATAATGACATAACAGGTAGCGTTTGATTTGGGTTTTTTTTTCTGCTCTTACTGACTGATAGATACTAGTGAGTCTGTAGTGACCCGTATCCAGAATTAGCGATTAATGAGTATATTAATCGAGTAATCATGTTTAGATTAAGTAAAACATGATTAAGGAAATTCCAAATGGGTTAACGGAGTCCAGAAATGGATTCAGGACACTCGAAAATGGTCGGGAAGGTTCCGAGGGTTCGGATGGTTCGGAGGCTCCGAACCGGGCTAGGAGGCTCCGAACTGGATCGGAGGATCCGAACTCGGATCGGAGGCTCCGAAGATAATGCATCATGGGTGACATCATTGATGGGACTTCGGAGGATCCGAAGTCAGGATCGGAGGCTTCGAACAAGAACGGAGGCTCCGAAGTCAGGAACGGGGGATCCAAATTAGTTTGGAGGATCCGAAGTTGAGTTCGAACGGCCCGAACTTCGCCTATAAATAGAGGTCCGAAATTTCATTTTCAACTCGCACCTTTCCTTCTCCTCTCTCAATTCCTAGGCCTTCTAACTCAGATCTAGGGAGTTCTAGGCATCCTATTGGGAATCCTAAAGTGGCATAGCGATCCAGGCGTCGAGGCGGAGCTGTGGCCTAGTTTTGAGGCAATTGTCATCAGCGGGCTGACGATGGACGCAGGTATAGCTATGGTCTCCTTAAATTATTTAGGAGTATGCAATAGCTTAGTTAAGGCTTTTAGAGCTTAATTATTGATGCATGGGTATTCGCATTGTAGAGTTGATATAGGCTTGGAACCTAGAGCGGGACTGCTAGGAAATGCCTGTAGTAAGGTACGCAAGTACAGACAGAGATAGCCAGCGGGTTTTGCATGCTTATATGTTGCATTTGTATGCCATTTATTATGCAGCATGTGCATATCATATTGTGCCTATCCATCTTGTGAGATGAGCCACGTAGGGCCGCTCAGCCCTGTCTGGACGGTTGATGTCTAGGGCCCATTGACTGATGGGTCGTGGGTGGCTAGCATCGGGGGACACGGTCCACGTCCTGTAGGAATGAGCAGTGTACGCAGGGTTTGCTCCCCGGGTTGTACCACTCATATCCTAGGCGCCATTACTGAGAAGTTATATACAGTTATCCCAGACATGGATACCCTATCATTTGCATGCATCATATCTGTATGTTTTATCCAGTGCTTTCGTATTGAGCTTAGAGCTCACGTCCAGTCTTTTTTGTGTATTTGGACACCCCATTCGATGGGGCAGGTGTAGGTGCAAGATTGAGCACCAGGAGCTTGGAGTAGTCAGTGACCAGTGAAGATAGCAGGATTAGCTGTAGGTTTTGCCTTTAGGCTATTTATTCGATTTGGTTGTATAAATCGAATTTATTTAATCGGTTGTATTCTGCCGGTCTGTTTTTATTTAAGTCTTCCGCAGTGATTTATTTAATGCATGTTTAATTATGCTCTTAACTCTGATTAGGTAGTGGATCCGGGTAGGGTCACTACATTTATTGGTATCAGAGCATATGCATGCAAGAGACTTGGGATATAGTAATGAGACTTTGGGTTATCCTTATAGGATGGATGAGACCTTGGAAGAGGTGATGATGCGGCGATTAGTTTGCCCAGAGACTATCATCATCAGCAGGATTTCTAAAAATTTGTCTTATGGGATTCCAGCAAGTACGGACAAGAGTGATGAATCGTGTCCGAGTTTTCAAGATTTCTACTCATGTGGATCCTAGTTTTGGATCGAGTACCGGATGCCAGAGGCAGTGGCAGAGGATTGGAAGGGACTTACTTGATGCTTGCATCTGTACAGTCATTACCATGATGACACTACTCTGAAGATTCTTCACTAGTAGTTGGAGAGATTGTCAGATAGACCTTCACCAAAGAATGCCTCGAGTGCCTAAAGCATGACAGGTTTCGAGCGTGAGGTCTTTAACCTCATGCAGTACATGGTTTTGCCGGTATGCTGATATCGATACGTTCGGTAGGCACACGGGAAACTTAATGTTCAAAAGCATGATTTGAATACAAGAAGAACGCTGATGGTAGATCGTGAGCAGAAGGGGTTGACTGACATGCACTGAAACAGAGCATAGCTGGTTAGCTATCACGAGCCATTTCTCCGGAGTTCTTCATAGGAGAACATGTAGGGAGACTTGGTCGGGAGTATGCTTGTATCGATGCGTGTGTCGATTAGAAGTTTCATGCTCAAGAAACGAAGACTAGTACGATGATTTAAATACTGTATTGATGTAGTTGTAAACAGTATTTCAGTTTTAAATGAATCATCATACTTTGGTTGTATCATTTCGAGTCGATTGTACATTTCATTGTATTTTAAATACTGTATGTATTACATGGGATTGTAATTGAGAAATTGTACATAAATGGAAGCAATGATACATGTTTTATTTATCCAGCAATTCGTGGATGATTGCGAGTGATTTTGCTAAGATTGACATTGTTTTAGTTGATTAGTGTTCAACTATTGCAGCTCATGGGATTTGAGTGGGCCGACTATGACAGTGTGACTTGCGGTTAATCTAGGCGTTTTCCTAGGATTGACCTAGTTAGTTAGTGGACTATGTTAGTGCCAGCGATGAGTGGACTCATCTAGAGGCATTAAGGGTATTGTTCGGTTTAGAACATTTGGGCTTTGTTCTAGGTTGTTTCCCTGAGAATAGTAGACTGTCTGACCTTTGTTAGGCTGAGACTTGTGATGATGGGTTTTCATCGGGATACCAGGTCCAGTATATACCGAGAGTTGTGGACTATGACCATGACTAGACGTGATGAGGCGCGACCCTATGCCAGTGTTACTCTGGGAGTCCTTGTACTTCAGAGATTATCTGGGAGCCTTGTGCTTCCGGATTGGCAGTGGGAAGGCTATTCAGTCTAGGGATTTGGTAGCAGTCACGACAGGGTATGACCTTGGATTAGATATCAGGTTTGATATCGATGGTTTGATATCATCTGGTGTGCCAGAAATATAGTTTGAATATTCTGTTGTAGGAACCAGTCTTGGAGGGATTTCCTTGATGAGTGTCTATTTTGAGCAGTTAGGTCTTAACCTTTAAGTTACTGCTAGACGTGTGGATCTAGTAGGTGGACGGATTTCTACCAGCGACGACTAGGGGTTGTCATCAGAGTTGTGGTTAGAATTTCCTTGTGATAGGAATTATCCAAGATATTGGATGGGATGTTGTTACGAGACTTAGACTCGAATACGAGGACTACTCCTTGATGATTGACTTCATCAGTATTGGATTATATCAGACGTTGAGGATTGTACATGACTATTTAAGATGTGGGGAAGCATGGCCTATGACCGTGAAACATTGGTGGTTGTCCAGGTGGGTTATTGAGGTAAGCTACCTTAGTCTTAATTTGTTGCACAATCTTAGCGTGGGATATAATCAGGAGCATGTCCGGGAATGTTGGGAATCTTTGGAATTCCTTAGGAATAACTTTGGACTTGACGAATTGCGATGTTCATCCTAAATGAACGAGGTAAGGATAGTGAGTCCGGTGGTTGCGCTAAGTACTGTCTGATATTTTCAGAGGTTGAGCGTAGGATTTTCCATGGGATGGAAATGGGCTTAGTTTATCTTGATGTTTGCCTTGGGTGAACAAGACAACGATTAGTAGTGCTAAGGTGGCATGGGATCTGTGCTAGTGACTACTAGTGGTTATTGGCTAACTCTGTCAGAGTTAGGATGATTAAGTTCAGAATACGAAGCAGCGGTTAGTAGTGCTGAAAAGGTGCAGGACTTGTGCCAAGTAAACTACTTATGTACCATGATCTGACACCATTTGGAAATGGTTCTTTGTGGAAGCTGAGTCATAGTTATTGACCGAGCCATGCAGGGGGAATGATCAGTGGTCGTCTGACCAGATAAGTGCGAGCTTAAGTAGATCGACGAATTCGAATGGTTGAACCAATCAGGGTTGATCGAGATGTAGCAATTAAGAAATACTTGGGATAGTATTTTGTCGAGTAATGCTTATGGGATAAGTACTGAATACCATCTCAGAGAAATCGGAGATTTGAGTTATTTAGTCTCAATGATCGCCAGAGATGAGTCTTCTGGGATTGCTGTAATCGGGAACGATTGCAAGTGGACTTGTATGATCAAGTTAGGTGCTAACTTGACAGTGGAGACAAGCAAAGGAGTTGGTAGTTTCCGGTATGGTGCATTCTTGTTAAGAAGGAAGCTGATATTGATCCAATCAATTGCTTAGTGATAGCAATAGGTCAGGAAAGGATCATGTTGTTGTTTCATGTGAGAGTTTTCCATTGAACAACAATAGTGAATATTTTTGACCGGACATTACGGTTAAGTGAGGACATCTATGTGTACCGTTGTGGTTGGATCCGACGAATAAGTTGAAAATTCTAATGGACATTAGCAAGGAAACATCAGTTGTCTGATCTGTGAGACATTAGCTAGGATCTGATCCTCGAGATCTAGCAGGATGTGTCACTAGTCTTCTAGCGTGTGATGAACGATGTCTCTGAAATGACAGAGATAGTCAAGGATTGACTTAGTAGCCAACGAGGTTTGCCTTTGGGATAGAAGATTTTGCAAGATCGTGATGGATCAAGTTATTTCTTTCAAGTCGTAAGTCACATCCGTGCGGACTATTTGTCAAAGATATTGCGCGTTAGCAATGAACGACAATCAGAGATGCATTGTGTGGCAAGTTACTTCGAGCACAAGTATTTCCCAGGATTGACTAGGGAATTGACGAATTAGATCGTTCAGTGCTGATAATGATGCGTTCGGCAAGGGAGCGATTTGACTATTGAGAATCCGTGGGGATTTAGTTACAGGATCAGTACGTTCAACCTTGGGAGATTGGTATGAGCTGATGGTATTATCGGAGACTTTGAGTTGAGTTATACCAGGTGCAATAACTGTCGAGTTTCGAGACGGAATAGGAATAATTTCCATATGTCTGTGCACTGTGGAATGTCCCAGTCGAGCATATTGGTGGGAGCTTGCCTTAGTCTTGATGAGTGTACAGTGATTGCGAGTATGTATAACTATCAGAAGGATGTTTATTGATTGAATTCATGAGGTGAATAACCTATGATCGAGATGATCAGAGGCGTAATGACTTCTATTTCAAGTATGCGTGATTTCGCAGGCCAATGGCTAGGAGATGACGTAGCGTCATAAATTGCAAGTGATGATAGTTATCATCAGGGCATAGTGTTGAGGTTATACTAAGAAACGTGAACTGTGATTTGCACTGGACATGGTATTGAATTCCCCGTATTGCTTGGGAAGCTCTTTTCTTTGGTAAGGCATGGGGAGGATGACCAGTCTGGAAGTTGTGTTAAGCAGTTATGTTGTAGTATGACCTTGTGTCAACTAGATTCTCTTGGGGAGAAATTTGAGTTTTGTTGTGTTGGCACAGTGTTGGGAAAAGTATTTCCTAACTAGAGGTGTTGAGCAGCGAGAACTTTTGAAACCATTAGATGGTTAGATTCGATTAGTGATTCGACAAATGCAGTAAAACTAGTCAGGTTATGACTTGGTCTTCGTCAGTATAAGATTTCCTTTGAGACGATTTCGATCAAGTGGGTGTTGGTATCTTTAGTGACCAGAGAGATCGGGGTCAGTTTGGAAGACGTATCAATGTTGTGATATGCGAGTGCCAGAGGAGTTCGATTGTCGACCAGTAGAGCAGTAATTTTCAGCTGGGAAAATGTTAATGCGGTTCAGCGTTAATGGAGCTTGCAGAGAATTCGACGGGAGTCTGAGTGTGTCGGAGGATATTTTGACCAAACACTCGAGCAAGGGTTTCTTGTACGTTCTCGAGGTATTACCTTAGATTTCGAGGATGAAATATTTTAAGGGGGGAGAATGTAGTGACCCGTATCCAGAATTAACAATTAATGAGAATATTAATTGAGTAATCATGTTCAGATTAAGTAAAACATGATTAAGGAAATTCCAAATGGGTTAACGGAGTCCAAAAATGGATTCAGGACACTCGAAAATGGTCGGGAAGGTTCCAAGGGTTCGGATGGTTCGGAGGCTCCGAACCGGACTAGGAGGCTCCGAACTGGATCGGAGGATCCGAACCAAAGATCGGAGGATCCGAACTCGGATCGGAGGCTCCGAAGATAATGCGTCATGGGTGACATCATTGATGGGACTTCGAAGGATCCGAAGTCAGGATCGGAGGCTCCGAACAGGAACGGAGGCTCCGAAATCAGGAACGGGGGATCCGAACCAGTTCGAAGGATCCGAAGTTGAGTTCGAACGGCCCGAACTTTGCCTATAAATAGAGGTCCGAAATTTCATTTTCAACTCGCACCTCTCCTTCTCCTCTCTCAATTCCTAGGCCTTCTAACTCAGATCTAGGGAGTTCTAGGCATCCTATTGGGAATCCTAAAGTGGCATAGCGATCCAGGCGTCGAGGCGGAGCTGTGGCCTAGTTTTGAGGCAATTGTCATCAGCGGGCTGACGACGGACGCAGGTATAGCTATGGTCTCCTTAAATTATTTAGGAGTATGCAATAGCTTAGTTAAGGCTTTTAGAGCTTAATTATTGATGCATGGGTATTTGCATTGTAGAGTTGATATAGGCTTGGAACCTAGAGCGGGACTGCTAAATGCCTGTAGTAAGGTACACAAGTACAGACTAAGATAGACAGCGGGTTTTGCATGCTTATATGTTGCATTTTTATGCCATTTATTATGCAGCATGTGCATATCATATTGTGCCTATCCATCTTGTGAGATGAGTCACGTAGGGCCGCTCAAACCTGTCTGGACGGTTGATGTCTAGGGCCCATTGACTGACGGGTCATGGGTGGCTAGCATCGGGGGACACGGTACACGTCTTTTAGGAATGAGCAGTGTACGCAGGGTTTGCTCCCCGGGTTGTACCACTCATATCCTAGGCGCCATTACTGAGCAGTTATATACAGTTATCCCAGATATGGATACCCTATCATTTGCATGCATCATATCTTTATGTTTTACCCAGTGCTTTCGTATTGAGCTTAGAGCTCACGTCCAGTCTTTTCTGTGTATTTGGACACCCCATTCGACGGGGCAGGTTTAGGTGCAGGATTGAGCACCAGGAGCTTGGAGTAGTCAGTGACCAGTGAAGACAGCAGGATTAGCTGTAGGTTTTGCCTTTAGGCTATTTATTCGATTTGGTTGTATAAATCGAATTTATTTAACCGGTTGTATTATGTCGGTCTGTTTTTATTTAAGCCTTCCGCAACGATTTATTTAATGCATGTTTAATTATGCTCTTAACTCTGATTAGATAGTGGATCTGGGTAGGGTCACTACAGAGTCTCTTGCCTTCTTATTGAAAATATGTTTAATGTTTATCGTGCCTCTAAACTTATGTTGAGTCGTTCGAATTGACGAATACTCCTATAGAGTTGTTGATTCCTCTATTAATCGGATCTATCATAAGTTTTCAACGGAATTCTTATCGGTGATTTTCTTGTATTCTTGGAATGAGAATTATACTGATCATTCAGAGTTTTTGAGAATCGCATTTCATATTTTTGTGTCGAGCAGTTGTATACTATTCTTCGATGTTTGAATTCTGATTGGATCGAGTTAAAATTTCCTCTATTGTATGATCTGGTGATGGAAATTCTGTTGATCAGCACTCCAGTATTCTTGAATTCGGTTCAGAAGATCTTTCAGTGCTCATTATTTCTTCTTATCGAGAATTTGGATATAATCTTATTCAGAGGAATCGTGCTATAGTCTAGACATCGAGACAGTTGAAAACGCTCGAGACTCAATGTTTGAATCTGGACTTTGAGCTCGTAGCAATCTTATTGTTTAGAAGATCTGTTATATATTGTCTTATGAAGAGATTTCCGCGATCTTTTCTAATCTTAGGAGTCGAAGTATTTGTTCTTATTTTATCTACTATCTCCTATGATTGACCGATTGATGAATCTGTCGTGTTTCCCGTACAGAATGACTTTCACTCAAGACTAGAGGATTGATATTTTTGTCAGAGGTCGCCAGATGTCTTGTTTTGCCGAAGTCTGTCAGTTTAGACAGAGATCCTTGATGCACTCGTTCTTTCGGCAAAGACTTCGAAGAGACTTTTGTTGTCTAATTGCAACTTTTTTCAGTTCAATACCCTCAGGACGACGGACAGCCAGGTCAGACGAGTAGAACTTTATATGTTATGCATTGAGTTGGAACCAGAGATGATTCGATTGTGACTGAGCTTAGAAGGATTTTCTGACGAGAATGAGTCGACTTTTGATTGACGGACTTGAAGGAGTAATTTGAGAGACAGAGTTCGTGTTGAAACCGTGTTTGATATCGAGGACGAAATCTATTCATAGAGGGGGAGAATTGTAGCAACCCAAATTTATCTTAATTGACCTTATTTGAGATAATCGAAGATTACAGAGTTCAAGAGCCGACTTGATTTTGATTAGGGTCTATATTGCAAATTTTGGAATTTTCAGGGACTTAAATGAAAAATTGGGATTTGTTAGATATTTATAAGGGTTTTGACTTATCTATTCACTCCATCACCTCCTCCAACACGCCTCCCCTCCATTGAAGACTCTCCAACGTTTCTTCAAGCTTGGGAATTCTCCGGTTTTGTCGATCCGTCCGTTAGAATTTATTTCTGAAGGCAGATTAGAGATCACTGTAGCAAGAGCTTCGTTCTATCGTAAGTTTTTCTACGATCAGCTAGACTTCTATTTTTGGATGTTGTTATAATCGATTGAGTTTCGGTTATTTGTTTCTTGACAGAGTTCTGATCGTTTATTCTCAGACGGTTTTGAATTAGAGTGTCGTTCGGATTTGTTATGATTTTTGAAGTGAATTTCAAAAATGAGGATTTTGAGATTTGATTTGTTGAGTTGTTTTTGTTGTTTTTGAGATAGTTATTGAGTTATTGGATCGACTTTCTGCTGTCTGCAATTTTGGTTTAATCAGAATATAGTCGTTATGCCGCCAGTTTGAGTTTTGAGCTATAGTTTGGTTTGAATTGAATTAAGCCGTTTTCAGTCGAGTTGGAATGTCGATATTGATCTCGAGCCTTTATTATTCTTTTACAGATTAATTTGAAGGTCGTTGAGTTGCGAGGTTGAGGAGTTGAATCTCTTTGAAGAATGTAGCCGGTATAGTATCGACTTTCTTATTATCGATAGGATGTTAGAATGAGTCTTGATTGAGGAATCGTTGTTGTTTCCTGGTTTAGAGCATTGACGTTTTGAAGAAGAGGTATAAGACGACTTAGACTTGAATGGAACGATTAACTCGAATCCAACTTTATTCGAGTGTTCCGAAAAAATCACATACTTGCATGTTAAATGATTTGCTTGATTTTAGTTAAATGAGTTATGTTTTGCATTGCATTCATATTGAGCCAAATAATTTATTTCATTTTGAGTTAGACGTTCTAAGAATTATAGCAGGGGGCATTGGCAGGCGAATTACTTCAATGACCGACTTAACCCTCTATATTTGCTTCAGAGTCTCTAGGATTGAATTATACACTATCCACCCCGACTGGAGGGTCGGTGCGATTTGTGTGATAGTTCATCCTCGGGATCCCAATAGAGGAAGAGAAGAGCTGATTACCTTTTGATTATCCAGAACTGATAATCCCAGATTTTAAAGTCATACATTTCATTTAGTTTCCTTCTTGAAGTACATGACTGAGATTTGTATATCATGTTTGAGATTATTTATCATTAGTTTATATATTGAATGATATTGCATGCTTGTCTCTTTTACTGAGAATATTATTCTCATCGGATTATTCGGCTGTTGTCTTGTCTTTGTATGTGTGCTTGGAAACAGGTGGGGCAGGACCGAGTCAGAGATCACATGGATAGGTGGTCGAGTGATAGAGTGAGGACTTGGAGTTGGTTTGAGAAGTCGAATATGTAATTTGAACTTGTTATTTTTCTTTGTTTGATATTTGGAAGTGTTGAACTAGAAGCAATGAATGTACTACCGAATCGCATATATGTTCAACTTTAGACTTGTTATGTATTGTATTATGCGAGTTGTTGTATCAAAGCATGTTTGTTGATGGGTTATTATGAGTATTCGATGTTTCTCAGACCCCGAGTATTTTGGATGTTGGAAAACTGTTCTGGAATGAAGATTTTTGCTCAGAAAGGGGTGCGCTCGATCTGCGTTTTTTGACGGACCGAGCGCCTGTTTTTTTGTTGAGTTTCTGGTTTCCCTGCGAAAGGGGGCGAACGATCGGTGAATAGTTACCGAACGGTTGCACCCCCTTTTAAAAAAAATTGTTGTTTATTCTTTAGGCTCTTTATCGATGATTGTTTAATTATGTATCTTTTAGATGATTAGAATACAGGTCCTCACAACTAGACTAATAGCTACTAAGAGTCTAGACTTATACTTGTTTCCATCATTAGTTCGTTGATGTCGAAGGCCCCTGAACCAAGCACAGCTCCGCTACAAGCCTCGTATGAAACGCCTACTACTAATAAAATGCGGAAAAACTTTTTTTTTTTTAAATAATACTATACATATACGCCCATACATATATGTATATAAAAATAACATATATTTCTTAAATAACCTGAAAAATATTAAATAAATAAATAAATCCTTAAAAATGTTTCATGCATCAATTTAAAATGATAAACAATGCTGCTGAAAAATCTCATATGCGGAATAATAATAAAATAAAACATGTTTCAAAATTCCATCATAATAGACTAAATAACTGTGACGGTCACGGGGTCCACTGCTCCGTGAGCTCATACGTCCTCACCACCGGTAGGAGCTACATAAATATCATCATGCTCACCTACACCATATAAGCGTAGTGAGCCTAGGGGCTCAACATGTCTAATCCTTTATAACAAGGTTAAAAATAATGCATCACGTAGATACTAATACATATACATGTACATGAGCATGCATGGAAACATTTTTCATAACATAAATGCTGAATCATAAATCATAAACATAACATAACTTTCTTCATCATACATAACATAATTGAGCATGTCATAAACATAAAAACTGAGTATGGTCATATCCATGAATGTGACTAATAACTGCGCCGACTGATCAGTCTAAAGAACCATCGTACATGGCGGTGGATAAATCCACCTCTATGCTGGTAGTAAACTACCTCTGTGCCAGTGGTAAAACCACTTCTATGCCGGTAGTAGAACTACCTCTGTATCAGTGGTAAAACCACTTCTATACTGTCACATCACTTCAATTTCCATAAAAATATTTTTCATGCTCAATTCTTAATCATAAACACATCATAAAATATTTCATGTATGCATGCACTTAAAATATGTCTGTAATATATATTTAATTAATTTTAATAATAAATATATTTTTACTTAAAATAGACTTCATGCATAAAAATAATTAAATATATATTCCGGACTTAGTTTATTTTCATGGGTTAATCCAGACTGCTGATCACTCACTCTAAGCCCATTAAACTTAAATAAAATCCAATAATCATATTTTAGCCCAAATAACTTAATTAAACTTAACTTGACCTAAATAAAATATTTAAGCTCAATTACTTAACTTAAGCCTAATAAAACTTTAGACTGGCCCAAAATCCACTGACTGGCCCAAAAATTCTCATGGACTCCCAAGCCCATAAAAATTATTGTGCTAACTTAAATAAATTATTTAAGGCCCAAATAAAATTATTTAGAGGTCCAAATAATTTTATTTCTAATTAATTTGCCCAAAAACCAATTAAAACATTAAACATTTAAAAATTTAAAATACTCAAGCCCGGCCCACCTAACCCGGACCCGGACCGACTTAACCCGACCCATGACTACCTGACCCGACCCAGCACTCAACCCTGACCCATAACCCGACCCAGCACTCAACCCTGACCCATAACCCGACCCAGCAACCCCCCCAAACCCCAAACCCGATCACCCCTCTCCTTCTCTTCTCGGCTGGGCGAGCAGCAGCCATTCCATGGCTGCTGCCGCCCTGCTCCGGCCGCCCCTGGCCGGAGCACCACCTCCCATGGATAGCCCACATCTAGGGGGTTCTAACACAACAAGAATCAGACCAAACCATGGCCCGAGGAGTGAGAACGAAGCTCTTCACCAGACGCCTTTCTCCTCCTCGCGCGCAGACTGAGCAGTCGCCAAACTTTCGTTCGTGCGGCTTCCTTTAAATAAATGATCTCTAAAGGAAAGAAGTGAACATAAATGAGACATATGCATGGCTAAGTCAACTATAATCACCGTACCTGAATAATTTGTACTGAAACATAGTCATAAATATTTGAACTTACATCCTTGAATTGTGAATCTGTGATTTCGATCATGATCATGGCTTCAGTGCACTATGCCGCAAGGAAGTCAGGATTTCTCCCAACTCGTTTTGCCCATACTTGGTACGGGAAGCCAAGATTTCTCCCAGCCCGTCCAAACCCATACTTGGTAAGGAAAGCCAAGATTTCTCTCAGCCCGTCCAAACCCATAAATTTGGTAAGGAAAGCCAGAACGTCTCCCAGCCCGTCCAAACCCATACTTTTCTATAGTCACAATCATCTCACTTTATTCATAAAAATATTTTCTTTCGTTCTTGATTCATGGGCTTAGCATGCATATGAAGAATATATTTACTCGTAAATATTTACTCAATAATCATGAAAGAGACTCAAATATGGATGACCGGGATGATGATTTAGGGAGCAAACCAAGGATGAGAATCTAAACCATAATTTAGCGCTTAAGACAATTCGAGCGGTTTGCCTGTAAAACTTATAACTCGCCCAATCCTTATTCAAAAAGAGTTCCGCTTGAAACCACGAATCCCACACACTTAAAACTTAATTAAGAAGTCATCCTCGAGGTACAAATCTTATACAATAATTTTTGGCAATAATGATTTCCGGGCAGCAACACTTAACATCTAAATTTTGTGCTTAATATTTTTTAGCCTAGAACTCTACCAAAACTTAACCAAATTGGTTTCCGCTTGAAACGACATTTCCCTAACATTCTAGGCTATTTCCAAACTCGTGCCCTTAGCCAAAACATGAGTGTAACACTATTTTACAGACCATAACCGGACAACCCCAACCCTTAGCAAATTATGCTCGAAAGCTTATCTCCCTTCACCAAAACTTAACCATGAAATTCTCATGCTCCCAACCCTTAACTTAAGAACTAGACCACTTCCTAGTCCCGTACAACCCTTAAGACCGACTCCCTCACAAGCCAATAACCCAGCCCAAACAACAGTCCCTTCCCCTGCCCCTCATAAAACCCGATCCCTTCAACACCAAATTGACAGCCCTTCGCCTCCAACCTTGCTATCCATTTCACACATCCTAGGCACTATCATGTGAGCTATGTTCTCACTCATGGTAGACCATAATTCACCATCCCAACAAAAATCCAAACTCGAAACAACACAAGCCCAATCACAAAGGGAATTCGAAACTAAGACAAGAATTCATACATTAACATGAACTTCTAACTCACAACTATTCATTACCAAAAAAAAAACATAGTTCGAGCACAAGTATGAGCAACACACCCAATGTAACCAGAAACTCGACGACATATGTGGGACATGCAAAAAATACACGGACAACCCATAAAATCAAAAAAAAATTGTAAACACACAGGAAAACAAGCACACAATATAATAATCTACTTGGTGGCCAAAGAAACCCATAAATCATTCCTTAAACTGATAAAATCAGAAATGGAGAGAAAGTAGCTCGGTTGAGCTGGAAATCGAGCTGAGGAAGGAGATTTTGGGACTTTGAGCAGCACGCCTGGAGGGATACCCCGTCGAAAGAAGTATAGCTGTTGCGGCCGAAGGCTGTGAAGGGAAGGGGAAGCCCGATCGCGAGAGGGAAATGGGGAGAAAAATGTGAGAGGGCTTCGGTCGATGCTTGGAGGAGGGGAAAAATACAAATGGGCCGAGATTGGCTAGGGAGTTTCTTCAATGGGGTGTGAAGTTGGGTTGGAGAATTTTATTTGGGCCGAGTCAACACATGAGTTTAAGTGGGTAAGGAACATAATACATAAAATATAATATGTAGTATTTATAAGTGTTAGACCCAAATTCTGCAAATAATCAATTTCAAAAATCCAAGAATTAAACACTTTAAATATTCTAATGTCACGGCATCGAGTAAAATATTTAAATAACAAAAAAAGCGATTAAAATAATTTTAAACAAACTAGACAAACGTTTAAAAAAAATTTAAATAAATACAAAATCGAAAATAAAGTCTTTAAAATAATTTGAACAATTAAAAGTATTTAAATAAATAATCTAGGAATTTAAAATAATTTAAAATAACTAACCGCTAAACTTATGTTATTTAAAATAAAAATTTGGTCACTCAAAAATATTTAAACAAATAAGCTAAACGGTTAAAATCGTTTAAAAGAGTAAACTAAGCAAGTAAAAAACATTTAAATATGCAAGATTAAACCTTTAAAATATTAAAACAATTAAGTTGCACAATAAAAATTATTTTAAATAAATAATAAAATATTTTATTAACACATAATTCACATAAAGAATTTAAATCAATAAACTTAAAAAAAATAATAATCCTAATATTTATTAAATTTAATGCATGCAATTTAGTAGATTAGATTTTAGGTGCTACAATATCACTCACCCACTGAACCACTTTCTCATGTAGAACTGAATATGAGCTAGAATATGATAAGAAAAATCAGTTTTGGGGATGGTAAACCAAAGTTGGGACACCTCTGCCGATTCTACTTTGGATTCAGTTGCATTAGAGTAGCTTTTGTTGACGTAATTGTTTAAATTTTAATTTCAATCCTCTGCATATGTGTATGTTTCAGTAGTTATCAATTAAATATTAGAAATACATTGTAATTTAAGTTTATGAATGAAAAGATTGGTTTCTGAAATTTTTGAAATTGAGACTTGTTGTTTAATGTGAAAACGTTAAATAACGTCGATGTCAACTAGGTCTGATTTTGGGGCGTGACATTTCATGTTAGTTGAGATGAATTTCAAGTTCACCCAATAATTGTGTCATTTGAAATTTATTCTATTATCTATAACTAATGTGTAATAAGTAGCGCATAGATTTAGGATTTGATCAATTTTTTCATTATTAACGATAAATATAATCGAAATCTATAGATTTAAAATCTTTTCATCCAAACGCAACATAAGTTAAAAGTTTAGTTTGATACATTAAATTTCAATTTTCGACTATTTTGTTCCAATATCTGATATGACACTAAAAAATTGTGATGTGACGTTGAAAAATGCCGATATGAATAATATGATATCGAAAATTGTTGACTTATTAGATGGCATGTCATCAATTGGACCAAATTATTCGAAAATCAAAAATTACTGTGCCAAAACAAAATGCACCAAAACTCCATATTGGATTAGTTAATTGAAAAAATCAATTATATATATATATATATATATATATATTATATAATATGAAATTACTTGATTTTCATTTGTATAGTTTTATACATTTTAGGGGTTTATGAACAGAAAACCTGATGATGTATAAGTAAATAAAGGGAAAAAGTTTCCCCCAAGGAATTTTCATGTTGATGGAATAGGTAGGCACTTGGTCAATGGTCAGATGTTCGATTCTCCCTATCAACACTTTATTGGACTAGAATGTCGCACATGGCTTTTTCCGTATGATTTACATATATAACTAGCGTGGTTTGTAATTCATCTTGTTAGTCCGAAAATTTACCTAGTGCATATCAAAAGGCAGCGGTTGCAAATTTCTATGTCATAAAAAAGGGGTAAAATTTTTATTATCTGTGCTCCAACAACTTTATGTGGAATTCAAAATGTATTATTTTCAATTTTTTATGTGTAAGGTAAACTCGATTTAATCACTTTTCCTATAGAACATACAAGCTTATAGCTTAAGTTATAGAATAGTTGTCAAAATACATATTTATTCTTAAAATAAAATCCAAAATATTTTATAATTTTTTTTAAAAAAACGTTTTTATAAAAAAATTTGATAAGTATTTGTTGGAACGGAGTCTAAAATCAATTTACTATTTTAAACTTGTGTTTTTGTGAACAGCTATAGTCCATTATCCATATCAGACTTGAGCTCAAATATATTTAATTTTATTGAGTTTACATTATATTTTTGGCAACGTGAGATGATGAGTCAACTAGGGCACCGTTTGGTTTGAGTGATAGTATAAGTAATTCATTGATAAGCAATATAATGTAAATTAAAAATAAATAAGAAAAAATAGTTAATACATTATTTGATTTGATGGATATATTATAATTTATTTGATTTAATTGATGTAAAATTATTAATTAATAAATAGATAAATAATATGACGAAAATAAGAAGAAATTGATTGAGATAAGTTATACATAGATTAATAATATATCAAACCAAACAATGTCTAGTACTATTAATTATCCAATGTTTGCTTATGAATGTCGAATAACAATTAGCTTGATGAGTGGCAGATGTGGTATCACCCAATCTGTTTCAGCATTTTTGATATTATATCATGTGCACACGTTGTGTATTCATAAAGTTCGTATTTTTTAAAAAAGAAAAATCAAAAAGATAAAAAAATAAATTGTAAAATTAAAGAATACAAAAAATATAGTATTTCGTAAATAAAATCACTAAAACACAACAAATACATTACTCTTTCAGATGAGTGACATTTTTTTAAATAAAAAGAAAGCACTAAATGTCACAAAATTAATGTCATTTTGGTAAATAGATAACATTTCATAGCTATAAAAAAGATAAGTCATATAAAATGATTAATTTTTTTAATAATTTTTATTTTGTTATAATTAAATTAGGAAATAATTGTAATTTTATCTTAAAATTAATTTATTAATTAAAATTTAATTAATTAAAATGTATCTACTATATAAGATATATATATAATTGAATGATGATCGTGTAAATTGCTCAAAAATCCCCAATACAAACATGTTTTGCTCTGCACTTCCTAGACATTTTTTTGTACTACAATTTTTGTTAATTTGTACCACATCTTGTATGGTTTTGTACCACATATTGTATTGTTTTGTACCACATTTTATGACTAGGAATTTCAAAACAAAATATGTTTGCATTTGGGAATTTTTGAGCAAATTGCCCTTGATGATTTATATATGTCAAGTTTAATTCACGAAATGAGATAATGGAGACAACTGTGTGATACGAATATACGATGATAACGAATTGAAATATACAGATATTAAATAATATCTTATATTATTACTTTCATTTAGGAATATATTTAATTATATTTGAAGGCAAAAAAATACAAGGGCGGAAAAGTCATTTGACATGGAGCTCCAAGAAGTCAGTCGGTGGGGACCACTGAATTGAATCCCCTTTGAATTGAAAGGGTCAGAGAGGACATGTTCAATAAATAAAACTGGTCAGAGAAAAGAATGTCAAATAATAACTTTTTAATTATTATTATTAATTATTAAATGAACGAACAAGTTTACGGATAAGATCATGTACAGGTAAATGAGATTCTACTTATATAAATGGTGACTCAAAGAGCATATAATGCTGGAGATTTATCAATACATATGTGGTTCATCATTTTCTCAGTGAACCCCACGTATATTGATTAATTTTCATCCTTAGATGCACAATGAGGGCATTACCTATACAAGTAGGTTGAAATAATCCCCATATACATGGGTAAGGTCGATGTTGGGTCAGATCCAACGGCCTGCTTTTTTTATACAAGTGAGATGTTCCCGCGAACATCTCACTTGCATAAAATCTGTACCGTTGACTACCTTATTGGGCACTACCTTAATGAGGTAGCATCGAACATCTCATTTGCATAAAATCTGGACCGTTGACTACCTCATTGGGCACTACCTTAATGAGGTAGCATCGACAAAATCATATAATGAAAAATGATATTTTTAAAATATTATTTTTTATGAGTTAGATCGGATAAAAGTTACAACTTGATGTATGATAAGAGTTTCTTGAGTAAAATAATAAATAATATATATATTTTATTTGGATATATTTTTTCTTTGTTGAAATGTATAATTGCTCGGATATTGCTACATACAAAGTCATACATATATTTTATTTTTAATAAAATAAACAATGCCGTGACCCGTGAGCTTGTCTTGTTGGTGTGGTGGCATTATTTGATTGGTTACATGAACGATGGGCCCCGCGTTTAATAAAATACGAGACGCATCTCTTACATTCACATTTGACATTTCGTACACACATAAAGATGACGATGTCTTGGAACAACGTACCGGTTAAACGGTTTTTGAAATGTGTGACGATGTCTTACCATCAAAGAAAATATATAATTAGATTGTTAAAATATGATGAAACAAAAGTGTAAATGTGGTTGAATATGCAAAATTTTTCATAGATTAGTCATAAAATAAACAACGTAAATTGAGTTTCGGATAATGAAATAAAAAAATATAAGATGGAGATGTAAAAAAGGGGCACCGAGAGTCGCCACTATATGAGCCTCTCATCTGCTGGGCCTAAAAGCTTTCCTCGGATGTGGTGCTCTTTTTTATTATATCATCAGTAAATATATGCACACCATGTATGTTCGTGAATTAATTTGTATGTAAAATGTAGTTTGTATTTGTATGTAATAAATTTTATATGAAATATAAGCACTAGGTGTTTTGTAGAAAGAGTTTTTGAGTTTTTTATACAGAATTTTAAAATTTTATTAAGAAAAAAGCTCAAAAACGTTCCCTAAAAGCAATTCAAATACCATTATCATAAGATTAGAGTAATTTTTATTTAAATGTTAGGTTTCTTTAATCATTAATTTATTACTTTTTTTATTTAATAAAATAACGATAAGTTGTGGCACAATGGTATATTTTAACCAAAAATATTCGTATGACATGACATACCGACTGTTATTATTATTCCTTGTCAAAAATTTGTAGTTACTATTTATAATAATAATAATAATAATAATAATAATAATAATAATAATTTATTAATATTTTTCCTAGTTTCAATGAAGGGTAATTTACTTTAAATCTCTAAACTCTAACTCAAATTTGTATTTAGTCTCTATTAGAAAAAAAATGTGTTTACACTTTCTGATATGCACAAAGTTTCTGCACTCCATGGATCCACGTCTTTTCACGAGTGTAATTCATTACAAAACATTGAAAATATGGTATTAAAATTGGTTTTGATTTTTACAAATGATAAGATATTTTACTATAAAATTTTAACAACTATATTAATATCAGCACATGAAACATATAGTTGAATAAAAAATCATATACTTGTACCAGATCCAACACACTTTGATACTCAAATATCATGTATTAGTAACATATTTCGAATTTTTTGTATCAATTTCATCCAAATAAAACAAATTTGTAATTAATATCACTTGTATACATTTTGAGTACTTAAAAAGCATACATTATTATCATATTTGAATAGTTGATACTCAAATATCATATATTTGTACTATATTTTTAATATTTTATATTTACTTTCATACGAAAAAAATATGTGGGCTTAGGAGTGTAGAAATTTTTTTGCGAATTAGTGAGTGTAAACACATTTTTTTCGACAAAAACTGAACACAAATTTGAGTTTGAGTTTAGGAATTTAAAATAAATTTACCCTTAAATTAAGACTTCTCGGTTACTTCTTGTTTTTTAAAAAAAAAAAACTGTGATGGGCTATAACGCTAGAGCTCCAATAATTGAAAAAAAAAAAAAAATACAAAGCCCAAAGTACAAACCCTGAAAAGTAAGTAGCAGGGTAACAATGTTCAATGCCCCGACAACAGCCCGTTTTCCTTGTATGGATAAAAAATTTGCTTTCTCCAAAAGCAGCACAAGATTTTGAAATAAGAAGCAACGCGGAAATGACAACAAAGGATCTCCAAATCATCAAACAAACAAAGAAAGAATCTTATTATTGATTATTTTTTCTTTGAAATTCTTTATTAATGCAATAATAACATTTTTGTCATATGATAATATAGTTGTTTGGCCCGGATTTTTTGTGTGTGGGCGTGCCAGACACAAATCGTGCCAAAAGTGAAAAAAAAAAAGAAAAATCTAACTTCTACCAAAAACGATTACGAGTCCCGGTTCCACCGTCGGTCTCGTTTTCTCCGTTTAACGCTAAAGAGCATAAAAAATAACGAAGGACAATTCTTAATCGCAATCGAAAACCTTAACTTTGCTACTAAAACTTGAAAATGACAAATGTTTGCCATAAAAAACAAAAAAATAAACTACTCGAAATGTGGAGGAACTAAGGAAATACATGTTGGAAATATATACTGAAATTCTAAAAACATGAAAATGAAAGACTGAAAAATTATGCAGAAAGTTTGCTGTAAAAATCGAGAGATTTTGGAGCTTGATTTAGATTGATTGATTGTTCATTCTTTGATATATGCATGGATGCCCTTTTTATATGCTGGTTCCCGAGTCAGTTCCTCAACTGCTCAACTCCATTAGCCCACTTTTTTCAGCACTAACCACCTCACTAACACCATCTCACTACTTGTAACTGTTTTGACTTGGTCTTCTCCTCTTTTTCTACTTGGTTTCTCAATAGTCGATCCGGTTCCCTGAGTGCCCAAATTCACCCTCCGAATACTTGTAACTGTTTTGACTTAGTCTTCTCCTCTTTCTTTGTTTGGTTCCTCGAGAGTCGGTCCGATTTTCCGAGTGCCCAACTTCACCATCCCACTACTTGCATGGTGGGTCTTGGAAGTTGTTGACCAATTCTTTGCAGTTCTTGTAACTTTATTGGGCTTTAATTCACCGATGCTCATTATTAAAATTCTTAATAGGTTAAATGATAAATTAATGACACAAATTAATTTATGGGTCAAACAAATGCCTCCCGCAGGCTTCTAATAACATGCATTGAGCTGAGTTTCCCGCAAGATTTTGGCCCAACCAGCCAATATTCTTGAGAAAACATGTTTCTTGATCGTGAATTGTTGTTATTTTGATGGTAAGTATTGTTCTGTATACCTCGGGCCATAGTTCCTTCTCGTGTATATGAAAAGTGCTTTGATTCTACATTTCTACAATGATATAAATTGTTTCTTGATCCATGAGCCATGGTTCCTTTAAGACGTGAGTGATTCATTGGCCTTCGAACTTTTGTTCTTCCAAGACGTAACTGGTTCCTTGACCTTCGAGTCGTCGTTCCCTGATACCTCTTGTACTTAGTTTTGTATCTGTACATGAATTGTGCGATAACCGATGGCTGAGGGAGATATGCCCAACGGGCCAATATTCCTGGATATAATAACATGCATTGAGCCGAGTTTCCCGCAATATTTTGGCCCAACCAGCCAATATTCTTGAGAAAACATGTTTCTTGATCGTGAATTATTGTTATTTTGCTGGTAAGTATTGTTCTTGTTAGAGTAGGTGCCCGTCGAGCCAATGTGTTGACCGATAGTCCTTGAGAGAACTCTTGTATGACAATCTTTATTTTAATAATATTTGACATTATTTAATTTGGCAAATCTTTATCTGTATACCCATGCAAGCTACATAGATAAAGCCCTTGAATATACAAATAGTAGAAAGAATATGAGATGGTCATGTGATGACTATCATGAAACTCATATTTGGAATACTGTATATTCTAAACTGTTCCTAGTCGATTCAGCCGCCATAAAGGAGGATAAAGGCCGCTCGAGCTTGAGACTAGTATTTGCTATGTCAGTACCATGTTTTATTGGTAGGAGACATGGAGATGTCCAAGCATGCAAATAGGTGCTCCTTGTAGAGTGCACTGAACAACTATCCCTAAAGGACTTTCCAAGTGGTTCTCACTTATCGAGTGGAGAAGTTCTAGTTTATGGTTGTACACCATTAGTCCTTATGACCCGGGACAACATGAAGACTCTATATGCTAGTGCATCACTTTGAATTGTTTACCGACTCATCTGGGGTCTTCAGGTGGCAATGTTGGGTGTTGTGACGAAACATATAGGAGTCAATGCATTGTAGTCGGGGATTCACCGTTTACCTACGGGTATGGATATCCTATGTGATCTCATGTATACGTAGCTTGAAATCTCTGATCAGAGTAGGTGGTAATTAAGAAAGGGGTTTCTTGAATTACACATTCGATGCAACTATGACATGACACATAGTTATCGATTCAATGACAACTCTCGATAAACCAATGGTTGTCGAATCGGTCGGAATATATGAGTTGAAGGGACCGTACTGTACGCTAACCATAATTGATTGGTTCTTGCAGGCACTATCATTTGATACCTAGGGAGTCATGTAAGTGATGCTGCTAGACGTTTAACATGACTGGTTGGGTACTATCAGACTTGAGTTTTTTGACGTTCTTATTATTAAGGAGTTGATCAATAAGAATGGAGCTATATGAGGTATGCTCACATAAGGGACTTGTTGATCCAGAATCACATGGAGATGTGAACCCACTGCTATTTGTATCAATGAACCATTGAGGGTCACACAAGTACTAGCTTTCTAGATCCCGTTGAGATTAAAATTAGTTCAATGCATTGAACAATTTATAAAGGAGTTTATAAGTAAAATAAATTAGAAGTTTGACTTCTAAATTGGAGAATGAATGAAAAAGTAACTTTTAATTTGTGTATGTGTTCCAAGATTAAAAGTTGACTTAAAATTATTAGTTTGTGAAAATGTTGATTTTCTAAACTATTATTTTGAACTTAATTAATTAATTCAAGAGTTTAATTAATTTAACACTAGTAAACTTTGTAATGTACAAATAATTAAATTAATTCAAGTGTTAAATTAATTAAACACTATTGAGTCTTGTAGAGCTCAAATTAATATAGTGTTGAATAATTATATACTAGTGAACTTGAATGAGTTCAAGTTAGATTTAGTTAATTACTTAAACTTAATTGGGATTAAGTTTAATGTTTGATTAAATAAGTTCAAAAACATGTATATATATATTATACATATATTTTTTCGAAATATATGTATATATTCATGTTATATATATATGTGTGTAATGAAATTTGAAGGGTTGGAAGATGGTTTGCAATTTTCCATGCATGTCTTGCACTTTTCCATGCATGATTTAATTGTATCAATTTAATCCTTGACATTTAATATATTATTGTGAATAATATATAGACAAATATACATATTCTATTCCATTCAAGATCTTGAGTGGCCGAACACTTTGAAAAATATTCTGCAAAATTTTATTTTTATTTTAAGGAAGAAATAAAAGGAAATCTCAACGCAAAATACTCTAAATATTCTAGTGCATATTTAGAGCGGATCTAGATCGTCTAGTCATGGACCTAATTCGAAGGCTTGAAGTGTTGAATCCATTTTGAGCAAGGTGTGCTCTTGGAAGCTTGTAGATTGTATCTACCATTTCAAGAGCCTAGTTGTTTATCAACTTGGTTGGAGTCATAAATCAATTTTTGAGATTGATAGGTAAAACTTCTAAACAACCTATGGTTGTTTGATTTTTGGAATGCTACACAAGTGCTCGGATCTCTTTTGTTAAAAATTTTATATTTTTGCCGCGTTTCCGGGCACGAGTTAACCGATCACCTACAGTGGTATCAGAGCCCAGGTTACTCTTTTGTGTAGCATTTGTTGGATATTATGTTGAGGTAAATTTCTAACCGCATGAGAAAATCAAGATCTATCAATTTGGGGCTGTTTTTGGAAAAATCTTTTTATAGAATGTTGCTGCCCATTTCGAGCAGCAGGGGCTGTGTCGGGCAGCCCACTTTTATTAAAAAAAAAATATTTTTTTTAGGTTGGCCAGAATCCGGCGACGGTACTCCAGCAACGACTATGACGACTTTGGTTTCCAAAAGGTGTTTTGGGATATCCAAGTGTCATTAGCCCTAAGTTGTTGAGATTGTAAAAAATTGATATTTTTATGAAAAATTGAAATTTTAAAAATTGTGTATTTTCTCATAAAATAAATAATTAAAGTGGGACTTTGATTATTTATAGTAAATGGTGATTTACAAGAAATTTGATTATAAATAAATTAATTAGAAAGTAAACAAAAGTGTTTGTTTATTTTGTTAATTTTATTTATAATTGTGGTGGTTAGTGATTGTACCAAAATATATAATATTTGATCAATTTATTATTGAGATAAATAATTGATGATGTATGATATGTGATATTATGCATGAAGGATGATCAAAAACCCAAGACCAATTTGGTAGGTGTATGCTAGGATATTTTGTATTGAATGGTTGTAATAATTATCAAATTATAAAGTGGGCTTGGTTTATGGCCCATTACCACCCCATGAGATGTATTCCTATTTGCCATGGATATTATAATGTAAAATATTTGATAGTGGAAGTTCAAGATTGGAAGATGATGGGCCATGATGAATTATGAAGATCCAAGACATGTAAATATTGGAAGCTTATGTAATTGTTGCATTTGCATCCCATGCATTCCCTAGGAATTGGGCCTAGGCCCGTGTTTGGCTCACACGGGTCGAATAGTTTTGGGGCGATTGATCATCTTTGTTAATTTATTGTTTATAATATATGCATGATATATTATAAATAATGAGTATGTGCGTTATTATTTTATAATAACAAAGTTGCATGAATCCGGCAAACATATGATCAAACATGGAGAGTTTTTAAAATTAATGATGAGACCATTTCAAAATTAAAAACCCTCATTTTGAATTAGATTCAAAATTTATATCAAGCCCGAAAATGGGAAATATAATTTTTTTTATAATTTCCATGCCTTCCATCGACAATGGATGCATGATGAACGCTACCTGTATTCAATGCTCGGCTCATATTATTGGGGGGGCTTGGATGCCGGAAAGTTGTGACATCTATTGACATGGTGATGTGAACTACGTGAAACTCCCATAAATTCGGCTCATATTATTGGGGGAACTCATGGCAACCGTCCATTAAGGTTCGATATCGATGGGTAAGGCTTGACACGTAAAGATGAACGACGTAATATTATTGGGTCCTAATCAAGCGTGAGACAAAAGTTTACGTAAGGGTTACATGGAGATGCAATTGGAAACTACCTTTTAGGAATTGTGATTGGCTGATATTATTCGAGATCATGATTGGCTAATTGGACCTTATGTACCTACTGAGGAAAGGAGTTTCCCGTTTTCACTAGAGGGTAGTGAAAATTTCAAAACAGTGGGAGTAAAAAAATTATAAAATTAAAGTCCATACTTTATATCTTATTAAATATTTTAAAATAGTCATTGACATTTATCTGTTATTATTTTTCAGTACAAAGTTTTTGACAATGTCATCAATTCGCAATTCGCTATCTGCAATACTCAACAAACATTTGCTGACTGGTCCAAATTACCTCGATTGGCTAAAAAATTTGAAAATCGTCTTGAACTTGGAGAGGATTGCATATACACTTAATGAGTCGCCCCCTGATAAGGCTTCGACTGATTGTATCCCTGAGTAGCTACAAACTTACAAGGATTGGTGTGACCATGACTTGAAAGACAAGTTTTATATGCAGGCTTCTATGAATGATGAGCTTCAGCGACGTTTTTGAGAGTGCAAAACATGCTGCTGACATTCATTTGCATCTCAAAGAACTCTTTGGTGAACAAACACGCCCACTTTGTCATGCGATTGTCAAGGAGCTAATCACTTTGCGCATGCGAGATGGGGCTTCGGTCCATGAGCATGGCCTAAAGTTGATTGGGCTCGTGGAGAATCTCGTTAGCATGAATCTTGTGCTACCTACTGAGTTGACCACAGACGTGTTGCTCTTGTCACTGCGTAGCTCATTTGATCCTTTTTGTGGTGAATTTCAACATGAACAAGTTAGATCCAACCCTTGAGGACTTGGTTAACATGATTGTTACGTTTGAATCCACAATCAAGAAAGAGAAGCTGGTTCTTTATGTGGGATCTTCATCTAGTTCAAAGAATAGACCACGTAGGAAGGGAAAGAAGCGTTCTTTCCATGCTCCCAAAAAGAATGTGCCCTTGAAGAGGCAAGCTCCAAGTCCCGTTGTGGTAGCCACACCAGTTAAGGTTAACAAGACTAATGAAGTTTGTCATCACTGCAAGAAACCTGGACATTGAAAGCGTAATTGCAAGGAATATCTTGACTAGAATGGTTCTGGAAAGGGTATTTTTTACATTGAAGTAAACATTTCTCTTAACTCTTCTTCTTGGGTATTAGATATGGGCTATGGCTCACATCTCTATAATTATTTGCAGGTGATGGCAAGAAGTAGGAGACTCAGGGATGGTGAGACCTTCTTGAGGATGGGTAATGGGGCAAGGGTTGCTGCCAAAGTTATTGGAGATGTTTACTTATTGTTGGACAATGATTTTAAGTTAATTTTGAGAGATGTTTTGTTTGTACCAGATTTGGTGAAAAACATTGTTTCCATTTCTATGCTTGATAAAGATGGATATTCTTGTTTATTTGGCAAAGGTGTTTGTAATATTTACAAGAATGAATGTTTAATTGGTACAAGACAATTGGAAAATGATCTCTATAATTTAAAATTGAAAGATATTCCAATGTATAATGTCCAAGAGATATCAACAACATTCAAAAGAAAACAAGATACTCTAAATCCGGCACACTTATGGCATGCTCGATTAGGTCATATATCTTTAAGAAGGATGAACAAGCTAGTGGGAGAAGACATGTTTGATATGTCTGATATTAATTCTCTTACTACTTGTGAACCCTGTCTAAAAGGAAAGATGACCAAAATTCTCTTTAAGGGCCATATGGAACGGGCCAAAGGATTGTTGGATTTGATCCATACAGATGTGTGTGGTCCACTTAGCATCACCACTAAGCACAGACATTCCTACTTCATCACATTTATCGATGACTTCTCTAGGTATGGATATGTGTATTTATTGAAATACAAATCTGAAGCTTTTGAAAGGTTCAAAGAAGTCAGAAATGAAGTGGAGAAACAATTGGGACGAAGCATCAAGGCACTTTGATAGGATCGAGGTGGTGAGTACTTGAGTGCTGAATTCCAAGAGTATCTTAGGGAGAATGAGATTCTTTCGCAGTGGACTCCTCCGGGTACACTTCAGTTGAATGGTGTTTCGGAACGTCGTAACCGGACTTTGATGGACATGGTTCGGTCTATGATGGGGTTCACGGAGTTGCCGCCATCCTTTTGGGGATATGCGCTTGAAACAGCGGCACTGTTTTTGAACAATGTCCATTCAAAGGCAGTTGATAAGACACCATATGAGATATGGATGGGAAAACCTCCAAAGTATTCTTATCTTAGAATATGGGGGTGCCCTGCTTATGTGAAGCAGACAGTGGGAGATAAATTGGATGCTCGATCCATTTTATGCTACTTCGTGTGATATCCAAGGAATTCGGTTGGATATTATTTCTATCATCCCAAAGAAACAAAAGTGTTTGTTTCTAGGAATGCAACCTTCTTGGAGAAGGAATTTCTATTGGATAGAAAATGGGAGATGATAGAACTCGAAGAAGTTCGAGAAACACCCACGATTGTGGAACCCACACCAGAATAGCCAAGAGAGGAGATACAAGTTCCTAGAAGATTCGAGAGGATCTCGAGACCACCTATGAGGTATGGTCTGCTTCTTGAAGAGGGCCAAGATGAGCCTGACCATGGATGTGATCCAAGGACCTTTAAGGAAGCATTATCTGATGTCGATTCATCCAAGTGGCTTGAAGCTATGGAATCTGAGATGAATTCCATGTATTCGAACCAAGTGTGGAATCTTGTAGATCCACCTGAAGGAATTGTTTCTATAGGGTGTAAATGGATTTACAAGAGGAAGCTTGGGATGGATGGGAAGGTGGTGACCTTCAAGGCTCGATTGGTAGAAAAAAGTTATACTCAAAGGCAAGGAGTTGACTTTGAAGAAACTTTTTCTCCAGTCGCAATGTTCAAGCCTATTAGGATAATGCTAGCCATTGCCGCATGGTATGACTATGAAATATGGCAGATGGATGTGAAGACAGCTTTTCTTAATGGAATATTAAGGAAGAAATTTACATGTCTCAACCTGAAGGATTCACATCTATCGGAAGTGAGCACAAAGTATGCAAACTTCAGAGATCTATTTATGGTCTCAAACAGGCATCTAGGAGCTGGAACCTCAGATTTGATGGTACAATCAAAGAGTTTGGGTTTACTAAGAATCCTGAGGAACCCTGTGTATATAAGAAGGTCAGTGGGAGTGCTGTGACATTCCTAGTACTTTATGTTGATGATATTCTACTCTTTAGGAATGATGTAGGAATGTTGCAATCAACTAAAGTATGGTTGTCGAGTAAGTTCTCGATGAAGGATTTGGGTGAAGCAACTTTTGTATTGGGAATACAAATCTATCGGGATAGATCGAAAAGATTGCTTGGTCTCACCCAGTCCACATACATTGATACCATCGTGAAGAGTTTCTCGATGGATGACTCTAAGAGAGGACATCTACCAATGTATCATGCAGTGTCTCTATCCAAGTCCATGTCTCCCAAGAATGAAGCAGAGATAGAGGCGATGACACGCATTCCATATGCATCTGCAATTGGTAGTATCATGTATGCGATGATATCTACACGTCCTGACGTGACCTTTGCACTAAGTGTTATAAGTAGATATCAATCAAACCCTGGTCTTCCACATTGGAAAGCTGTAAAAGACATTCTCAAGTATTTGGGAAGGACTAATAATATGTTCTTTGTTTATGGGGGTGGAGAACTAAAATTGGAAGGCTATACCGACTCTAGCTTCCAAAGCAATGTTGATGATTCGAAGTCAACTTCCGGTTTTATATTCATGCTCAATGGTGCTTCTGTTTGTTGGAAGAGTTCCAAGCAAAACAGCACTGCGGATTCAACCACTGAGGCAGAATATATTGCTGCATCAGATGCTACAAAGGAAGCTGTTTGGATTAGGAAATTCGTCCAAGAGTTGGACGTTATTTCTAATGGAGTTGATCCAGTCTCGGTGTACTACGACAACACTGGTGCCGTTGCTCAGGAAAAAGAACCAAGTTCTCATAAAAAATCCAAACATGTACTGAGAAAATACCACATCATCCGGGAAATTGTGGAACGAGGAGATGTCTTGTTAAACAGAGTCGTCTCCGCAGATAATGTTGCTGATCCACTAACTAAGCCTTTACCAGGACCATTGTTCGAAAAGCATCGCGAATCAATGGGTTTGAAGAATATGGGTTGTTGGCTCTACTGCAAGTAGGAGATTGTTAGAGTAGGTGCCCGTCGAGCCAATGTGTTGGCCGATGGTCCTTGAGAGAACTCTTGTATGATAATCTTTATTTTAATAATATTTGACATTATTTAATTTGGAAAATCTTTATCTGTATACCCATGCAAGCTGCATAGATAAAGCCCTTGAATATACAAATAGTAGAAAGAATATGAGATGGTCATGTGATGACTATCATGAAACTCATATTTGGAATACTGTATATTCTAAACTGTTCCTAGTCGATTCAGCCGCCATAAAGAAGGATAAAGGCCGCTCGAGCTTGAGACTAGTATTTTCTATGTGAGTACCATGTTTCATTGGTAGGGGACATGGAGGTGTCCAAGCATGCAAATAGGTGCTCCTTGTAGAGTGCACCGAACAACCCTCCCTAAAGGACTTTCCAAGTGGTTCTCACTTATCAAGTATACAAGTTCTAGTTTATGGTTGTACACCATTAGTCCTTATGACCCGGGACAATATGGAGACTCTATATGCTAGTGCTTCACTTTGACTTGTTTACCGACTCATCTGGGGTCTTCAGGTGGCAATGTTGGGTGTTGTGACGAAACATATAGGAGTCGATGCATTGTAGTCGGGGATTCACAGCTTACCTACGGGTATGGATATCCTATGTGATCTCATACATACGTAGCTTGAAATCTCTGATCAGAGTAGGTGGTAATTAAGAAGGGGTTTCTTGAATTACACATTCGATGCAACTACGGCATGACACTGATAAGTGTATTTTATACACTTAATTTATATATGATTTTAATTATTAATTATTTGTTTCGAGCAGATTTATGTGGGTGTTTTGTTGTTTTTGTGAGTGTAGGAAATTATTGATTTTATGTGGAAATGAGAGGAAAAAGGAGAAAAGAAGAATAAAAGAAAGGAAAAAGAAAAGAAGAGAAAATTGAAGAAAAGAAAAGAAACGTACAGTAAAGAGAGGTTAATGGGCCTTTTGTTATTGGGCCAAGAGAATTCTTATCAGCGCTCCTTGTTAGCGTTTCTTCAAGAGCTAACGCGCAATGCTATGTTTCTGGGAGAATTGGAAATCACGAGTTGAAGGCGCGCCCGCGCCGTCTATTGAGTGTCCGCCCCGTTGCTGATTTGGAAATTTTAATTATTTCGGGCAATTAATTTTATGGGCTTTTTGAAGGGCTTTTGCTGAGAAATATAAAAAGGAATTTTTATCAGAGGAGAGGGAAGAGCCGCCACACACTCATAATACAGAAATCAGAGAATTGATCGTGTGATTTTCCTGAGGATTTTTCTGCAGCTTAACTGAAGAACGAAGACGGAGTTTGATAGTCCGGACACGGCGTCGACGACGGATTTGTTTCTTATCTTTTATTTAATTCTAAACATGTTTGGATTTATGATTTATTGTTTTCAGAATTTTAGTATGAACTAATTTTTATAGTCTAGAGGTCGGATGGAACCTGGTGTAGACGCTTTCATGAATTCTTGATTTTATTGAATTGAATTTCTTCTAGATTAATTGTTTTTTCTAGAATTGATTGTCTTTTCAATTATCTGATCAATAATTGATTTGTTATATTTATTTGAAATCATTGCTCGGGAGAGGGGATTTTGAATAGGACATTAGAAAATACACTGTTAATTATTTATACAGCTCGGGTGAGTGTATGATTTTAACAGAGCTTTTAAAAAGAACATTGTTTTGTGATAGATCACTGCGATAAATTCTTAATAGGGATATTGAAATTTAATTGTAGTTGATAAACATTATTTGTTGCTCGGAAGAGGAAAACAATAAACTTAAGTGTTTTTGGCTATTAATTGACTGAAATTCATGAAGATTAATTAATTAGGATTGACTGTTGTTGAAACCAGGTGAAATCTATACCTCTAGAACATTTTTCTCTGATTGATTTTTAATCTGAAAGTTGTGTGCGTGCTTTTAAATCATCAGATTATTTATTTTATTGCAAAATTCTCAAGGTTTGATTTTCTAGATAAAGTTTAGACTATCTTAATTACAAGTACTAAATATTTTCATTTTACTCCCTGTGGGATCGATATCTGAATTATTCCCTATATTAAAACTTGATACTCGTACACTTGCGAGGAAATTTTACAACAAGTTTTTGGCGCCATTGCCGGGGAGTAAATTTTGATTATTTTTTAGTCTTGTTACCAATTAGTCTAGATTTTAATTTAGAGTTTTTATTTTATTTTTTAAGTTACTAATTAATTTTTTCTTATCTTTTAATTGCAGTCTATGCGACGATCTCAAAGTGCTAATTCTCTACTGTTTGATCCGGAGATCGAGCGCATTGTACGTGCTTTAAGACGAGCTAGAAGAGAAGAAATTGAAAGAATGGCTGAACAAGAAGCAAATCAAGCTCCCCTAGTGCCTATTAGAGATCACTTCAGACCGACGATCCAGGCTCACTATTCTGGAATCGCTCGAGGAACTATCAATGCAAACAATTTTGAGCTGAAGCCTGCATTGATCAACATGGTTCAACAGAACCAATTTAATGGGAGCGCCACTGCCGATCCTTATCTACACCTACGCACCTTTTTGGAGATAACCGATACGGTAAAAATTAATGGTGTGTCTGAGGATATTATACGCTTACGCTTGTTTCCGTTTTCTCTCAGGGATCAAGCCAGAAGTTGGTTGCAATCACTGTCGCTTGGAAGCATCACTACTTGGGAAGGAATGTCAGAAAAATTTCTTGCAAAATATTTTCCTCCTGCCAAAACCACCCAACTGAAGATCGAGATCAGCACCTTCCGGCAGATGGACACTGAACAGTTATACGAGGCGTGGGAAAGGTATAAAGAATTATTAAGACGTTTTCCTAACCACAATTTTGCAGATTGGGAACAGATCGAGTGGTTTTACAACGGAATGAATGCGCCTACAAGGATGAATGTTGATTCTGCTGCTGGAGGTACTATATTTGCAAAGGATCATATTCAGGCTTATGATATGTTAGAGCAGATGACGGTCAACAGCTTTCAATGGCCATCTGAGCGTGTGGGAGTCAAGAAGCCAGCTGGAGTGTATGCAGTGGATCCTCTCACATCCATCACTGCTCAATTATCTGCACTGACTACACAGGTAGCTTCTTTGAATAAAATTAATGTTGCAGATTACATTGGAGTTGAAGGATCACATAACCCAGAGGAAGTTAATTATATTCATCCTAATGGCTACCGAGGTTATGGAGCGTACAGAGGTAATCCTATTCCCAATACTTTTCACCCTAATTTGCGGAGTAATGAAAATTTTTCATATACTAACAATACTAATAAGGGTGATGGTAAGCCATCTTTGGAGGATTTGGTTAGTACTTTTGTGCAGAAATCAGGTAAGAGGATGGCGAGAACTGAGTCTCGACTTGACAGTTTGGAGACGCACATGGCCAACATGGGCGTAGTGTTGCAATCCATGGAGACTAGTATTGGGCAGTTGGCGAACGCACTGAAGGACAACAATCACGGCCAGTTCCCTAGCAATACTGAGGTGAATCCCAAGGAGTAGTACAATTCCATAAAAGTGCAGAGTTCCAAAGACATTGGAGTCCAAATTCCTACTGTTGCGGATAAGAAACTTTAGGAAAAAGTTGAGGAGAAAGAGAAGGAGCCTGAACTGGAGCCGAAACCGATGTACAAGCCTCCACTTCCCTACCCGCAAAGGTTCAAGAAGAAAGCATTGGACGAGCAATTTTCCAAGTTTTTGGAGATTTTTAAGAAGATTCACATCAACATTCCCTTTGCTGAAGCTTTGGAGCAAATGCCGAATTATGCGAAGTTCATCAAGGAGGTGATGTCCAAGAAGAGGAGGCTGCTAGAGAATGAGGTAGTGAATTTAACGGAAGAGTGCAGTGCAGTGCTCCAAAAGAAGATGCCACAAAAGCTTAAGGATCCAGGGAGTTTTACTATTCCTTGCACTATTGGCTCTTCTTATTTTAATAATGCACTTTGCGATTTAGGAGCTAGCATTAATCTCATGCCCTTGTCTGTTTTCAGGAGCTTAGGACTTGGTGAGGTGAAGCCCACCATGATCGCGTTGCAGTTGGCTGATCGATCTATCACATATCCGCTTGGAATCATTGAAGATGTTTTGGTAAAAGTAGATAAATTTATTTTTCCAGCGGATTTTGTTGTGTTAGATATGGAGGAGGATGCAAACATGTGAAAGAGTGGGTGCCCGGTGAGCCAACTTGTGGCTAAGGGCTTTGATGACTCTTTGTATAAACAATCTTTTGTTTAATATAATTTACACTTTTATTAATGGCAATGACTTTATCTTTCTTCATATTGTTATATTGTGATATACTATTGTTGTTTTGATAAAGACCTTGAATATACTATAGTGCATGTAAGATGTGGTAGTGCATGGGGATGACTATCATGAAACACATCTTATAGTCACTGTATATTCTAAACGGTTCCTAGTCGATTGAGCCGTCCGTTAATAAGGATAAGGATCGCTCGAGATTGAGACTAGCATTTGCGATGCCGAGTACCACGTTTCATTGGTATGAAACATAGAGATGTTCAAAGCATGCAAATGGATATTCATGCGATGAATGATCGAACTACCCTATCCGGACTTTCCAAGTGGTTATAGCTTATCGAGTGGATAAAGTCCGCGGTTTTGATTGTACACCATTAGTCCTTACTACTTGAAACATCATTGAGACTCTATATGCTAGTACTGTACTTTGACTCGTTTACCGACTCTATTGGGGTCATCAGGTGTCGGGATTGGGTACAGTTACAACACATATAGGAGTCGATGCTTTGTTGTCAAGGATTCACCACATACTTGCGAATGTGGATATCCTATGCAATCTGAGGAGATATTAGTGTGACGAATCTCTGGCCAGAGTACATGATGTGTTTTAAGAAATGGTTTCTTAGTAGCACATGCGATGTCACTATTTGATCTTCAAGATATATTGCATAGTTATCGAATCTCGAACGACTCTCGATTTACCAATGGTTGTTGATTCGATCGGGATATATGGATGAAGGGACCGTACTGTACGCTAACCAAAATCTATTGGTTCTTGCAGGCACTATCAGTGATACCTAGGGAATCATGGGGCGATGTTGCTAGGCACTCTTACCATGATTCGATGGGCAAGTCGGAAATTGTTGTTCCGAGTCACAAGGAGTTGTGAGCCCACGACTAGCTGTATCCCTGAACCATTGAGGGTTACACAGAGTAATGGATTTTTAATCCCCGTTGAGATAGTTAAATTTAAAGAGTTAAATTTAATGAACAAAGAAGTGGGACTTCTTATTTAAGAGTAGAGGAGTAAGATTTTCTAAAATGACATAGGGATGGGCATTTTTGGAAATCACTGAATTCGGATTCAGAAAATTTATCTTGACTCTAAAAGATGCAGAAATGGTTTCTGTGAACATTGGTGAAATTGGTTTATCAATCTGAGTCACGATGAATTTTATATTAATTTCTGAACATGCGGGCTTTGCTTGTCAGGCTTGAACTTATGACTAATGGGCCCTAAGCTGTTAGCAGCCCACATTATAAATAAGTTATTGCAGTACATAAATTACACAACAGAGGTCACAAAATATTTTTCGAAAACCCTGGTTTTTCTTAACAGTGGCCGCCGCCCCCCTCCCTCTCTGTCGGGAAAATCCAGCCTGTGAATTTTGAATTTGCAATCTGGTTTAACGGATCAAATTCGTTAATTCTCTTCGTAGAAACTTCTGATAGATTTTCTAGTGCAATCTATCAGAGGGATTAAATCTCTGTTCGTGGACCTGATTGAAGAACAGTTCATCCATCAGTTCCTGGGATATACAACAAGAGCAGAGTAATCTGTTGGTGTCCATAATCTCGTTTCGAGATTGGAGGTAAAAATTTAATTGTGATTTAATTTTTACACACACAATTTAATCGTAAAGTTTTGATACCCATGATATGGAATTGTTCCATATAAAATTTTTTAAACTTCCGCTGCACCGGGTATCAATTCTGATTGATCTGATCACCGTTTTCCAACAGTGGTATCAGAGCCAGGTTGCTCAGATCAAGCGATTAAATTAATCGATTGTACAAAAATTTTTAAGCCTCGGTTTTTGAAACAAAATAAATTTTTAAAATAATTTTTTTTTTCCGGGCAAAAGCCAGGCAGCGATTGGATCGCTGCCCGGGGGTGGGGGCAGCGATGGTCGCTGCCCAGGGCAGCGATGGTCGCTGCCCGGCCCGAGTCCCTTTGGGGCGCGGGCAGCCCGGGAGCATCCCGGGCGGCCCGGGAAAAATTTAATTTTTATTTTTAAATTAAAATTTTAATATGCTAAAATTCTATTTTTGGTTCGATCGAAAATTGTTTTTGATTGGTCCACGAGGCATCGGATCGAATTGTTCGAGTCCGAAAATTTTAAAATTGATTTTTGGATAAATTTGAATTTTTGAAAAATTTATAAATTTTATCCGTTAAATCAGATTTTATGAAATTAGTTATTTTTGGTACAATTGATGATAAGATATGATCTTATGGAAATATTGAGTAAAATATGATTTTATGTATAAAATTGGATTTTATATGTAAAATATGATTTTATTTGATAAAAAGATAAAATATGATTTTGTATGTAAAATAAGATTTTATATATGGAATATGATTTTATCCTTTTAAATTTAATTGCCATTGCATGTTATCCAATAAATTAATTTTGAATTAAATGTTATTGGATAAGGATGATCGATTGCCATGACCAATTTTGTAGGTGTATGTTAGAAATTTCCATTTGTTTTTATTGTTGTTGGATTTATTAATGGGCCTGGTTCATGGCCCAATATGAATTGTCATATGTAATAAAAGTGGGCCTGGTTTATGGCCCGTTCCCACCCCTTAAAATGTATCCCCTACTGTCATGGTTATTTATTGTAAATACATTAGACTTAGTGGGAGATGAAGATTTAAAGACGGAGGTGGGCCCAGCAGACAATAAAGACTAAAGAAATGTAAATTGGAAGCTCAATGTCATAGGATTGCATTGCATACCTGCATATTACCTAGGATTGGACTTAGACTCGTGATTGGCAACCACGGGTCGATTAGAAATGGAATAGATCATCCTATATAATATATGATATTATAGTTGTATGCATGTTTTAGACAAAATTGTATGAATCCCGCAAGCATACAAATTTTTAAAATGATGAGACAAATTTTCAAAATTAAAATCCCTCATTTTAAATATGATTTAAAATTGATATCAAGATAAATAAAGGAAATTTAAATATTATTTAAATATTCCTACCTTCCATCAACGATCAATGTATGAGATGCTATCCGCGGATATGGTCCGGCTCATATTATTGGGGGGGCCCGTTCGTCGAAAAGCTGTACATTGGATCGACACATGTTGTAAGTTGGGTGGAACTCCCATGGGATCGGCTCATATTATTGGGGGATCCACATGGCGACCGTCCATCACAACTTAATATTGATGGGTCATCTTGACATGTCACAATAAACGGCGTCATATTATTGGGCCCTTATTGGACATGAGGTAAAAACGTGGAGGTTGCTTTGGAAGCAATTGGGCTCTACCTTTTGAAAATTATGGTTGGCTGATATTATTCGGGACCATAGTTTGTCAATTGGACTCCATGTTCCCACTAAGGAAAATAGTTTCCCGTTTTCACTAGAGGGTAGTGAAATCGTTAAAATAGTGGGAGTGAGATTCATAAAATAAATTTCGCCTATTTTATTTCTTAGTAAATTAATTAAACAATCACTGATAATTATCTGTTTCTTTTCAGTATTTCATTAAAATGAATTCGCGCAATCCACTATTCTCTATCCTCGAACAAAATAAACTGACTGGCGCAAACTATACGGAATGGTTCCGTAAGTTGAAGATTGTCTTGACCTCGGAAAAGATGCTCTACGTGTTAGAAAAATCTCCTCCGAAGGAAGCACCAGCTGATGTAAGTCCGGAAGAGTTGGCCAAACTTGATACATGATGGGACCATGATATCAAGGCCAAATGCTATATGCAAGCCTCGATGTCTGATGAACTCCAGAGGCGATTTGAGGATACCGTGAATGCTGCTGACATTCACGTACAACTCAAGGAACTTTTTGGGGCTCAATCGAGAGCTGAAAGGTTCGCTACTGTAAAAGAGCTAATGACGTGTCGCATGCGTGAAGGGACTTCGGTCCGTGATCATGGGGTACGAGTGATTTGGCTCATACAGAAGTTGGTAATGCTTGATTTGGTGTTGGAGCATGAACTCAACGTGGATTTATTACTTCTATCTCTTCCTTCTTCGTTTGACGGATTTGTGGTGAATTTCAATATGAACAAGATAGAGGCCTCCCTTGAAGAGATGGTCAATATGCTTGTAACATATGAATCCACTTTAAAGAAGGATAAACCGGATTTCTTGGTGGGCTCCTCTTCTTCTGCAAAGAAGGGGCCAAGTACAAAGGGTAAGAAACGTTCTGCCCCACCCAAGAAAACCGAACCCGAGAAGAAGTACAAGACAAAGGCTTTAAACATGGAAAAGTCCAAGGATGTTTGCCATCACTGCAAGAAACCCGGTCATTGGAAACGTAACTGCAAGGAATATCTAGAGCAGTTGCGAACTGCGAAGGGTATTTTCTATATTGAAATAAATGTTTCACTTAATACTACTTCTTGTGTATTGGATACCGGATGTGGATCTCACATTTGCAATGATTTGCAGGTGATGACAAGAAGTCGCAAGCTTAGAATGGAAGAGACCCAGCTGAGGCTCGGAAATGGTTCTAGAGTTGAAGCTAAAGCTGTGGGAGATGTTTATTTAATTTTGCAGAACGATTTTAAGTTACTTTTGAGAGATGTTTTATTTGTTCCAGATTTAATTAAAAACATTATTTCTGTTTCTATGCTTGATAGAGATGGTTATTCTTGCAATTTTGTGAATGAGATTTGCAATATTTACAAGAATGAATGTTTGATTGGAAATGGACAACTTGAAAACGATCTATATAACTTATAATTAAAAGACGTTCCAATAAATTATGTTGATAAACCGGTAACAACAAACAAAAGAAAAATCGATAGTCAAAACCTGGCAAACCTTTGGCATGCTAGGCTAGGTCATATTTCCTCAAGGAGGATGAACAAGCTAGTGGGAGAGGGCATGTTTGATATGTCTGATATTAACTCTCTACCTACTTGTGAATCCTGCCTGAAAGGAAAAATGACTAAATCTCCATTCAAGGGGAAACCTTTGCGTAGTCAAAATCTGTTGAATTTGATCCATACAGATGTTTGTGGTCCATTTAGAATTGGTACTCAATTTGGCCACATCTACTTCATTACCTTTACTGATGATTATTCAAGGTATGGGTATTTATATTTAATGAAATATAAGTCTAAAGCATTTGAAAAGTTCAAAGAATTCAAGGCTGAAGTAGAAAACAAGCTAGGTAAAAGTATTAAAGAACTTCGATCGGATCGAGGTGGAGAATACTTAAGTACCGAGTTTTTGGACTATCTGAAAGAGAATGGGATTCTTTCTCAGTGGACTCCTCCTATGAAACCACATCTGAATGGTGTATCGGAGCGTCGTAATTGAACTTTTTTGGACATGGTTCGATCCATGATGAGCTTCATTGAGCTTCCACCTTCGTTTTGGGGCTACGCACTTGAAACGGCGGTGTTGTTGTTGAACAACGTCCACACCAAAGCAGTGGACAAAACACCATACGAGTTATGGAATGGCAAAGCTCCTAAGTATTCGTACTTGAGGATTTGGGGATGTCCTGCTTACGTGAAGCAGACAGTGGGAGATAAGTTGGATAGTCGATCCACCTTATGTTATTTTGTAGGGTATCCAAAGAATTCAATCGGATATTATTTCTATCATCCTGCTGAAACAAAGGTGTTTGTTTCAAGGAATGCCACCTTATTGGAGAAGGAGTTCTTATTGGATAAGAAAGGCGAGATGATGGAACTCGAAGAAATTCGAGAAGAACCCGAAATACAAAATAATAATCCTACACCTCAGGAACCAATGATGGACACGCCTATACCTAGAAGATCCGAGAGGACTTCTAGACCTCCTATTCGATATGGTCTTCTTCTTGAAGGGGATCAAGATGAACCCGATGTTAGATGTGATCCAAGAAACTTCAAGGAAGCAATTTCTGATGCGGATTCAAATTTATGGCTTGAAGCTATGCAGTCGGAAATAGATTCGATGCATACAAACCAAGTTTGGCCTTTAGTAGATCCTCCCGATGGAATTGTTCCAATAGGGTGTAAATGGATCTACAAGAGAAAGCTTGGGCCTGATGGTAAGGTATTGACCTACAAGGCACGATTGGTGGCGAAAGGTTATTCTTAAAGACAAGGAGTTGACTATGATGAAACCTTTTCACCAGTTGCAATGTTCAAGTCCATAAGAATCCTTATTGCCATAGCTGCTTGGTATGACTATGAGATATGGCAAATGGATGTGAAGACTGCATTTCTTAATGGAAACATTAAGAAAGAGATCTATATGACGCAGCCTGAGGGATACATATCCATGGGAAGCGAGCATAAGGTATGCAAGCTTCAGAGATCGATCTATGGTCTCAAACAAGCATCAAGAAGTTGGAACCAGAAATTTGATGAAATAATAAAGGATTTTGGTTTCATCAAGAACTCGGAGGAACCGTGCGTGTACAAGAAAGTAGTTAAGGATGCTGTGACATTCTTAGTACTTTATGTTGATGACATCCTACTCATTGGGAATGACGTAGGGATGTTGCAGTCAACAAAGATATGGTTATCAGGTAGATTCTCGATGAAGGATTTGGGTGAGGCATCCTATATTCTAGGGATACAGATCTATAGAGATAGATCTAAGAGAATGATAGGACTCACTCAAGCAACCTACATCGACACCATATTGAAAAGGTTTTCAATGGATGGGTCCAAAAGAGGACATCTACCTATGTGTCATGGAGTTTCTCTATCCAAGTCTATGTGTCCCAAGACTGATGAAGAGATAGAGAAAATGACACATGTACCATATGCGTCAGCCATTGGTAGTATCATGTATGGGATGATATCTACCAGACCGGATGTAGCATTTGCTCTGAGTGTCACGAGAAGATATCAATCTAATCTCGGTCAAATGCATTGGAAAGCCGTGAAGGACATTCTTAAGTACTTACGAAGGACTAAGAATATGTTCATGGTATATGGAGGAAGAGAACTGAAATTGGAAGGCTATACCGACTCTAGCTTCCAAAGTGACGTGGATGACTCGAAGTCAACCTCTGGATTTGTGTTCATGCTCAATGGCGGTGCTGTCTCTTGAAAGAGTTCCAAGCAGGACACCACAGCGGATTCCACCACTGAGGCAGAATACATTGCAGCATCAGCTGCTGCTAAAGAGGCCGTTTGGATGAGGAATTTCATCCAAGAGTTGGGCGTCATTCCTGAAGTTGTTGGTCCAGTCCCGGTGTACTATGACAACATGGGTGCCATTGCTCAGGCAAAGGAACCAAGGTCTCATCAAAGATTCAAACACGTACTGAGGAAATACCACATCATCCGGGAGATCGTGGAAAGAGGAGACATCACTGTCGAGAGAGTGGCCTCTGCAGACAATATCGCTGATCCACTTACTAAGCCCTTGCCAGGACCATTATTTGACAAACATCGCGAAGCAATGGGTCTACGTAGTATGACTAGTTGGCTTTAGGGCAAGTGGGAGATTGAAAGAGTGGGTGCCCGGTGAGCCAACTTGTGGCTAAGGGCTTTGATGACTCTTTGTATAAACAATCTTTTGTTTAATATAATTTACACTTTTATTAATGGCAATTACTTTATCTTTCTTCATATTGTTATATTGTGATATACTATTGTTGTTTTGATAAAGACCTTGAATATACTATAGTGTATGTAAGATGTGGTAGTGCATGAGGATGACTATCATGAAACACATCTTATAGTCACTGTATATTCTAAACGGTTCCTAGTCGATTGAGCCGTCCGTTAATAAGGATAAGGATCGCTCGAGATTGAGACTAGCATTTGCGATGCCGAGTACCACGTTTCATTGGTATGGAACATAGAGATGTTCAAAGCATGCAAATGGATATTCATGCGATGAATGATCGAACTACCCTATCCGGACTTTCCAAGTGGTTATAGCTTATCGAGTGGATAAAGTCAGCGGTTTTGGTTGTACACCATTAGTCCTTACTACTTGAAACATCATTGAGACTCTATATGCTAGTACTGTACTTTGACTCGTTTACCGACTCTATTGGGGTCATCAGGTGTCGGGATTGGGTACAGTTACAACACATATAGGAGTCGATGCTTTGTTGTCAAGGATTCACCACATACTTGCGAGTGTGGATATCCTATGCAATCTGAGGAGATATTAGTGTGACGAATCTCTGGCCAGAGTACATGATGTGTTTTAAGAAATGGTTTCTTAGTAGCACATGCGATGTCACTATTTGATCTTCAAGATGTATTGCATAGTTATCGAATCTCGAACGACTCTCGATTTACCAATGGTTGTTGATTCGATCGGGATATATGGATGAAGGGACCGTACTGTACGCTAACCAAAATCTATTGGTTCTTGCAGGCACTATCAGTGATACCTAGGGAATCATGGGGCGATGTTGCTAGGCGCTCTTACCATGATTCGATGGGCAAGTCGGAAATTGTTGTTCCGAGTCACAAGGAGTTGTGAGCCCACGGCTAGCTGTATCCCTGAACCATTGAGGGTCACACAGAGTAATGGATTTTTAATCCCCGTTGAGATAGTTAAATTTAAAGAGTTAAATTTAATGAACAAAGAAGTGGGACTTCTTATTTAAGAGTAGAGGAGTAAGATTTCCTAAAATGACATAGGGATGTGCATTTTTGGAAATCACTGAATTCGGATTCAGAAAATTTATCTTGACTCTAAAAGATGCAGAAATGGTTTCTGTGAACATTGGTGAAATTGGTTTATCAATCTGAGTCACGATGAATTTTATATTAATTTCTGAACATGCGAGCTTTGCTTGTCAGGCTTGAACTTATGACTAATGGGCCCTAAGCTGTTAGCAGCCCACATTATAAATAAGTTATTGCAGTACAGAAATTACACAACAAAGGTCACAAAATATTTTTTGAAAACCCTCGTTTTTCTTAACAGTGGCCGCCGCCCCCCTCCCTCTTTGTCGGGAAAATCCAGCCTGTGAATTTTGAATTTGCAGTCTGGTTTAACGGATCAAATTCGTTAATTCTCTTCGTAGAAACTTCTGATAGATTTTCTAGTGCAATCTATCAGAGGGATTAAATCTCTGTTCGTGGACCTGATTGAAGAACAGTTTGTCCATCAGTTCCTGGGATATACAACAAGAGCAGAGTAATCTGTTGGTGTCCATAATCTCGTTTCGAGATTGGAGGTAAAAATTTAATTGTGATTTAATTTTTACACACACAATTTAATCGTAAAGTTTTGATACCCATGATATGGAATTGTTCCATATAAAATTTTTTAAACTTCCGCTGCACCGGGTATCAATTCTGATTGAGCTGATCACCGTTTTCCAACAACATGCCCCCGATATTGGGGAGACCTTTCTTGGCCACTGCCGATGCCAAGATAGAGGTAAAGAGAGGTGCATTGTCAATGGGTGTGGACGGTGAGAGTGTAATTTTTAATATATTCATGAAGTCATCTAACACCCCTATTGAAAAATTATACTTGATAGAGCCGGTTATGAATTTGGAGGGTCGTTCAAAAGCCGACATTGCGGTTGATTCATCGAATGAGAGAGCGCCAAAGCCACCAAAGAAGGCCACAAAAAAAGCAAAATTTAAAAGGTGGTTCGTGGAATTTATTTGGCGAGTGAAAGAGAAAGGGAAGAATTTATTTGGCGAGTGAAAGAGAAAAAGGGAAAAATTTGCAGGCTCCAGAAATCTCAAATTCGAGCAAGAGGCGCGCCCGCCCCATTTATGGGAGCGCCCGCGCCTTACCTGGACGAAAGTGGATTTATTTTGCGACTTAAAGGCGCGCCCGCGCCACTCCATTCGAGCGCCCGCGCCTCCCCTTCGTTGCACTAATACACGAATAGCGCATGACACCTGCCTAACTTGCGCCAACAAGATCATGCGATAGCTCTTCCACCAGTGCAATCACGCCCCTACAGCGCTGCATCCTACCGCTAACGCGCTCCTTAATAGCGCACTCTTAAGCGCTAATGCGCATCTCCATCAGCGCTATCGCGCTCTTCAACAGAGCTCTCCATCAATCGCTATCGCGCTCCTTACTATCGCAACATTAGGCGCCATCGTGCTTCTGAACAACGCATGATTAGGCTCTATCGCGCAAGCATTACTTCAGAAATTTAAAAGCCCACACCAGAGTCTACTCCTTCCACAATTTAGAAATCACGATCCCTCGTTCGAGTCCATCTTTAAATCTCACGCACTGACACGATCATCGTAAATCTTCCACTCAACAAAATATCATCATCTCAAGGATTTTGATCTTGATTACAAGGCAGAGATTTTCAGAATTGGTCTTGCTCCATCTACGTTTGTCGAGAAAGGGGAATTTGGAGAATTTGGAAAATGTTCTTCTTGAACGGTACAAAAGCTGAAATTTTATCTATTACATTTGTTCCGTGATAAATGTCGTGATTTGAAGCTATTTGGTTGTCTGAGTTGTGGTGTAGAATACGTTTGATGCAGTGAAATTCTATATCATTTTATTCGTGCATACCAAGTGTTTGTTGAATTGCTTGGGTAATATTTGAACGTTGGTTGCTGGAATTGTTTGGAGTTTAGTGCATTGTTTGAGATATTTGATTTGATTTGAGTTGAATTATTGAGTTACAATGCCACCGAAAACCAAAGGGAAAGGAGCAATTTCTTCGTCCTCTGCTGCTTCATATGATAGACACAGATTTTGGAATGCCACAGCAAAGGAGTATTGTTTTGATGTAATGGAGCGAGGGATGCACAAAGAAAGAGGAATGAGTTTGAGAGAGCATAGTGCGCCGGCGTTAATTGAAGCTAAGATAAGAGGTTGGGAGACATTTGTGAGGAGTCCACCAGATGCTGTTATATCATTGATTCATGAGTTTTATGCAAATTTGATGGTCAAAGACGTGAATCTGAAAGTTCGAGTTCGAGGAAAATTGGTGCGTTTTGATAAGAGTACAATTAACAGTCTCTATGAAATGCCGGATTTGGACATTTCTGATGATGAGTATGAGTTATTTAAGAATGAGTCATATCCAAAGAATATTGTAATTCAGACTTTGTGTCATGATGGGGCGGAATGGAAGAGGAATGCAATGGATGAAGCTGTTACATTTCCATCCATCTTTCTTAGATGAGAAGCGAATAATTGGCATGAGTTTGTGGCTGCCAGAATTTTTCCATCTGGGCATACATCTGATGTGACTAAGGTTAGAGCTGGTCTTGTGTATTGCATTATCACTGGAAAATCTGTTGATGCTGGGAGGGTGATTCAGGAGTCTATTATTGCTGCAGTTAGGGGTTCCTCGACTATCAGTTTACCCCACTCGTCTTTAATTACTCAACTTTGCCGGTTAACTGGTGTTGTGTGGGATGATACGGAGCAGATTCTTCCAATTCGAGGTCCTATAAGAATTACTGGTGCATTGAGATGGGACAAGAAGAAGAAAGCAGCCAGTACTTCTGAATAGGCAGCTGAACCACCGCAGCCCTCGGAGCCACTACCACACTTTGAGCCAGCACCTTCCCATTTGGAAGGACCTATGTCACTACCGACGCATCCGGCCACTGATTATTCTACTCGTGATGATTCTACGGCCGTGCTTACTCAGATGAAGAAGTAGTGGAAGATGATGCGAGCACATATGACATATATGCATGACTTCACTGCCGCTCTCGCCCAGAATTATCCGCCTACTGTTGTGCCTTATCCACCTCCTCCGCAGTGGTCTTCTGATGATACTGCTGCTGCTGCACCTTCTTTCCATGGAGATGATGATGATGACGCCGAGTCCTGATGCTCGGTGTCGAAGGTATGAGTCCCTTGTTCTTTTTATTGTTTTTAATCATTAGGGACAATGATTACATTAAGTTTGGGGGGTGGGGGGGGGGGGGTGAATCAATGTTTGATTTAGTTGTTTGGTTGAGAGTTGAGTTTTGAATTTCATAGATAAAATTTTTGTTGAGTTTAGTTGTTTTTGGTTGAGATGAGTTGAAAAGAAGTCGAGAAATATTGGATGCACGGCTGATGAAAAATATCTTTGTGCTATAACTGAAATCCATGATTGTCTACCTATTTGACAAATATTTTTGAAAATATGGAACCAATTAGATGAACAATTTCCTATATACTCTGTGATTAATACTTGAATCTGATTTTTGAGACATACAGACATAGATATGATTGAGGCATTGTTTGAAATGTTTGGGCCTAATTTTCATTGAATTTATCCTTAGTTGTCCATTTGAGCTACACTTGTATATTAGTACATTGAGGTACGAGAAAATCTGAATTTTTTTGTGAAAATCATCGTTAACTGCTGATGATTATTTTTTCTGCACTGATTGAGATTTGTATGATTTAATTGTGGATTGAGACTTGTCTAGAACTAGTTCGAACACTCTTCAAGGCGAAATACGGGCAAAACTGAGATTAGGAATGATTTAGGAGATTTTTCTGAATTCGTTTGGGCCTTTCAAGCTACCTATTACTATTTTATCCCTAGTACCTTGTTTGAGCTTTATTGAAAATCGAATGGCATGCGTGTAAACGTGTGATAAACCCCCATTCGTAATTATTTCAAGGTCCTACATTGACTACCTGAATAGCCTATACATTATTTCCTACCTTTAAGGGAGTAATTTGAATGCTAAAATGTTTTATGCTCCTAGTTTTATTTGTGAGAAAAAGGATTGGTGTGGTGGATGAATTAAAAAGATGAAAAAAAGGTAGTAGAAAAAAGAGTTGAAAAATGTGGTTGAAAAAGTTGTGAAAGAAAGAAAAAATTTGTGAGAGAGTTGTGAAAAAGTTTAGAAATGAAATGAAGGAAGAAAGAATGTGAAATTGTGAATGAAAAAAGAGTTGAAGTTAGAATGAGCATAAAAATATGAATTACTCCTTATTTTGAATTCTTATCCTTCATTTGTAGCCATGAGCCAGGCCTTACATTATAAGCTGAATAAGTCCTATTGACCGAGTCTCAGTTGCCCAATATACTAGTGGAGAAGAGTTGCGAGAATTTAGCCTATGGACTGTTGATTGATGCTTTTAATGATTATGAATTTTGATCTAAACACTTACACGTTTATTCGTTGCATTTACCTATTTGCGAGTGTTTTTGATTTATATCCTATTTTTGATCCTATTGCTACCTTGAAAAGACCTCATGATCTATGAATGTTTGAATTGAATTAGGATGAAGGTGTTTTGAAACGTGAGTTGCGGAGATTGTGAGTTATGCGGTTATTTTATTCTGGCTGAAACTTTCAAGTGTTAGTAGGTTGGATATGATTGGATTTGATATTTTTTGAAATCATTGATGAGGCCATTGTTCCATAATATTTCTTGACTATTCTTGTTTGTTTTTGATAGAATGAGTTTTTGGAATTTAATAGTTTTGCTCGGGACTAGCAAAAATCTAAGTTTGGGGGTATTTGATAAGTGTATTTTATACACTTAATTTATATATGATTTTAATTATTAATTATTTGTTTCGAACAGATTTATGTGGGTGTTTTGTTGTTTTTGTGAGTGTAATAAATTATTGTTTTTATACGGAAATGAGAGGAAAAAGGAGAAAAGAAGAATAAAAGAAAGGAAAAAGAAAAGAAGAGAAAATTGAAGAAAAGAAAAGAAACGTACAGTAAAGAGAGGTTAATGGGCCTTTTGTTATTGGGCCAAGAGAATTCTTATCAGCGCTTCTTGTTAGCGTTTCTTCAAGAGCTAACGCGCAATGCTATGTTTCTGGGAGAATTGGAAATTACGAGTTGAAGGCGCGCCCGCGCCGTCTATTGAGCGTCCGCCCCGTTGCTGATTTGGAAATTTTAATTATTTCGGGCAATTAATTTTATGGGCTTTTTGAAGGGCTTTTGCTGAGAAATATAAAAAGGAATTTTTATCAGAGGAGAGGGAAGAGCCGCCACACACTCATAATACAGAAATCAGAGAATTGATCGTGTGATTTTCCTGAGGATTTTTCTGGAGCTTAACTGAAGAACGAAGAAAAAGAAGAAAGCCTAGCCAACCTCAGCCTATCACTCGCTCGCGCACCTGCCCTCGGCAGTGGTTCCTCTCATGGTAGGAGTGTTCTTTCCTTTGATCGTTCAATAAATGTAGCGGTTGCTCAACCAAAGGCAGTCAAAGAATCGATCAATCGCCCCGCCATCTCGTTTAAAAAAAAGACGGAGTTTGATAATCCGGACACGGCGTCGACGACGGATTTGTTTCTTATCTTTTATTTAATTCTGAACATGTTTGGATTTATGATTTATTGTTTTCAGAATTTTAGTATGAACTAATTTTTATAGTCTAGAGGTCGGATGGAACCTGGTGTAGACGCTTTCATGAATTCTTGATTTTATTGAATTGAATTTCTTCTAGATTAATTGTTTTTTCTAGAATTGATTGTCTTTTCAATTATCTGATCAATAATTGATTTGTTATATTTATTTGAAATCATTGCTCGGGAGAGGGAATTTTGAATAGGACATTAGAAAATACACTGTTAATTATTTATACAGCTCGGGAGAGTGTATGATTTTAACAGAGCTTTTAAAAAGAACATTGTTTTGTGATAGATCACTGCGATAAATTCTTAATAGGGATATTGAAATTTAATTGTAGTTGATAAACATTATTTGTTGCTCGGGAGAGGGAAATAATAAACTTAAGTGTTTTTGGCTATTAATTGACTGAAATTCATGAAGATTAATTAATTAGGATTGACTGTTGTTGAAACCAGGTGAAATCTATACCTCTAGACCATTTTTCTCTAAATTATTTTTAATCTGAAAGTTGTGTGCGTGCTTTTAAATCATCTGATTATTTATTTTATTGCAAAATTCTCAAGGTTTGATTTTCTAGATAAAGTTTAGACTATCTTAATTACAAGTACTAAATATTTTCATTTTACTCCCTGTGGGATCGATATCTGAATTATTCACTATATTAAAACTTGACACTCGTACACTTGCGAGAAAATTTTACAACAGACACGTAGTTATCGATTCAATAACAACTCTCGATAAACCAATGGTTGTCGAATCGGTCGAGATATATGAGTTGAAGGGACCGTACTGTACGCTAACCATAATTGATTGGTTCTTGCAGGCACTATCATTTGATACCTAGGGAGTCATGTAAGTGATGCTGCTAGACGTTTAACATGACTGGTTGGGTATTATCAAACTTGAGTTTTCTGACGTTCTTATTATTAAGGAGTTGATCAATAAGAATGAAGCTATATGGGGTATGCTCACATAAGGGACTTGTTGATCCCGAATCACATGGAGATGTGAACCCACTGCTAGTTGTATCAGTGAACCATTGAGGGTCACACAAGTACTAGCTTTCTAGATCTCGTTGAGATTAAAATTAGTTCAATGTGTTGAACAATTTATAAAAAAGTTTATAAGTAAAATAAATTAGAAGTTTGACTTCTAAATTGGAGAATGAACGAAAAAGTAACTTTTAATTTGTGTATGTGTTCCAAGATTAAAAGTTGACTTAAAATAATTAGTTTGTGAAAATGTTGATTTTCTAAACTATTATTTTGAACTTAATTAATTAATTCAAGAATTGAATTAATTTAACACTAGTAGACTTTGTAATGTACAAATAATTAAATTAATTCAAGTATTGAATTAATTAAATACTATTGAGTCTTGTAGAGCTCAAATTAATATAGTGTTGAATAATTATATACTAGTGAACTTGAATGAGTTCAAGTTAGATTTAGTTAATTACTTAAACTTAATTGGGATTAAGTTTAATGTTTAATTAAATAAGTTCAAAAACATGTATATATATATTATATATATATTTTCAAAATATATGTATATATTCATGTTATATATATGTGTGTGATGGAATTTGAAGGGTTGAAAGATGGTTTGCAATTTTCCATGCATGTCTTGCACTTTTCCATGCATGGTTTAATTGTATCCATTTAATCCTTGACATTTAATATATTATTGTGAATAATATATACACAAATATACATATTCCATTCCATTCAAGATCTTGAGTGGCCGAACACTTTGAAAAATATTCTCCAAAATTTTCTTTTTATTTTAAGGAAGAAAGAAAAGGAAATCTCAATGCAAAATCTCTAAATATTCTAGTGCATATTTAAAGCTGATCTAGATCGTCTACTCGTGGACCTAATTTGAAGGCTTGAAGTGTTGAATCCATTTTGAGCAAGGTGTGCTCTTGGAAGCTTGTAGATTGTATCTACCATTTCAAGAGCCTAGTTGTTTATCAACTTGGTTGGAGCCATAAATCAATCTTTGAGATTGATAGGTAAAACTTCTAAACACCCTATGGTTGTTTGATTTTTTTGAGTGCTACACAAGTGCTTGGATCTCTTTTGTTAAAAATTTTATATATCCGCTGCGTTTCCGGGCACGAGTTAACCGATCACCTACAGTTCTGTGTACCTCGGGCCTGTTGGGATACCGGATCTCTCGTGCCCAAGATGCAGCAGAAGTTTAAAAAATTTATTTTGACGTTCAAAATAATATTGAACACTCGTATGGTAAATAAATTATTCGTAAGGAGTTTATGAAGTTATACCTTCGGTGAACAAATTCACTGGACTCCAACTTTTTTGAAAAATCGAAAATATCTCTTGTTGTATATCCCTACGAACAATCAACTGGATTTTTCCTCTTTTTTTCAAATCAGGTCCACGACCAGATTTCATGTTCCTCTTCTAAAACGCACTTAAGAAATAGAAGAAATTTTTCGTTGAGATTGAATGAAGAAATTGATCCTGTCAATTCTTCTGAATGACCGAATTGGCTTTGAGAGCAGGACGAAAGAAAGCTATTAAGAGTAGGAATAATTTTGTGCAAGCCGCTGAACAATTCTAATGCTTCTCAAAATTTATTATGCTCGGTTGTCACCACCTTCCCATAATAATTCCCTTATCTCTACATATATATATTAATATAATAATAATAACAATAAGTGAGTGTCGGCTGTTTATGGCCGACACTCCTTATCTTTATTTATTATTATTATTAAACATAATATATATATATATATATATATATATATATATTATTGGTCCTTTAAATTTAAGTCCAACTCGAAAAAATTAATTAAATATTTTTAATTAATTTTGCTCTCAAAATTCCTAAAAGCTCTTATAAACCATTTATAAGTTTATTAATCGATCCAGTCAAATTTGTTTATCATAAATTCAACTCTTTGAATTTATTATCCCAACGGGAACAAGAAAATCAGTACTTGTGTGATCCTCAATGGTTCAGGGATACAGCTAGCCATGAATTCACAACTCTTTGTGATTGAAAGTCGTGTTTTGTTTGCATTTTTTTAGTGTCATTTTGTTAGTATTTTGCATACATTCATTTGTCTTCGTTCATGTTTTATCGTAGTTTTGTTTTATGCATGCATTTAGCTACATAATATACTCTCGGGTTTAATGTGTAGGAATTATCAAGTTTTCGGAGGAAATCAGATTTTTATGCTTCATGCGCTCGATCGAACGTATTCACAGGATTGAGCGCGACCCAAGAAGAAGTAAGTCAGAAGGTCTGCAAAGTTTCATGCGCTCGATCGCACCAACTCATAGGATCGAGCGCGACATCTGAAGATTCAAGGCAGTAGGCAACTCACTTTTCATGTGCTCGATCCAAGGAACTCATGGGATCGAGCGCGACCGAGGAAATTTCAAAATAGTAGATTCACTATTTTCATGCGCTTGATCCTGCATACTCATGCGATCGAGCGCTCTAGTCTGTTCGGGAAAGACTTTTTATTTTTAGAAACTCTTTTATTTTGGACTCTAGTTTTTATTAGGCATTTATTCCGTTTTTGTCAGATTATTATCAGACTTCTACAATCTCTAAGGCGGCTAGGTTTTATTTTTTTAACTCTCTCTCAAGTTTTCTTCTTTTCTTTTGAATTTTTCTTGATTTTTTGATGAATCTTTGTAGCTAACTTTTTATACTTGGTTGAGGGAGACGAAACCTTGATATAATTTATTCATGAGATTCAATTTTCAGTTTTCAATTCTTATTGAGTATCAATAATTGATCTGTTTTATTTTATGTTTGTATGCGAGATTTTAGGATTGGCCATCTTAGGATTTTGCTATGCAAACTATAGCTAAATTAGAATTCAAATTCGTAAATGTTTGAATCAACTAATTTGCGAAGCAACTACGTTTGATATTTTCTGCTGTTGAATTTATTAACTCGTAGGAACAACTATTGACTAGGCTAAATACAACTGCTGGTGTTTGTGTTATCTAGATTCGTCAGTTTTACTCATTTGAATGTTATCTTAGATTTAAATCTAGATCGCTGGAATCCGGGTTAATTTATTGGTAAGGGTTAATCTAGAACGCTGGTGTCTAATTAACTAATATTAAGGTAAAACAGGAATTTGATTTTCAATGATGAATATTTGATAGGATTAATTATTTTTAGGGAATCGATGATTGAATGAATAAATATCAAGGGTGTAGTCGACTGATACCAATGCTTGTCTCTTATTGATTTCTCTAGTTAAATTTTCATTCTTGCATGATAGTGATAATATTTCTTTTTAATTGTTTTAAATTTCAGTAGTTAAGTTCCAAAACTCAAAACCCCCTTTAGTTTATTTTAGAATACATTAAAGTTACCTTTCCTCGTGGGAATGATCCCTACTCACACTACTGCATTATTTGTTTATCTGATTGAGTCGGGTAATTTGGGAGTGACGCGACTTAGCGCTACCAAATTTTTGCGCCGTTGCCAGGGAACGGTGTTTAATTTATTGTGTTCTTTTTCTTTTTGTTTTGTTTTGTTTAATCTCACTCTCCTCTCTTTTCTTTCTTTCAAGTTCTTTCTCTTTCATGCTTTCAGGTGATTTTGCTGAAGAAGACTTTCTCTACGACCCGGAGATTGAAAGAACTTTGCACAGGCGAAGGAGAGAACTTCGTAGGCAACAGCAAGAGGAAGCTGCTCGAGCTGCATTCCCAGAAGAAGAGATGACTGCTAATGCGAACCTGAGTCTTAGACAATTGGGCACTCCTGATCCCAATCAACAACATTTATGAATTACTTTTCCTACATTAGAAAATAATGCCACTTTTTAACTTAAATCTGGATTGATTCACTTATTACCTGCTTTTCATGGTCTTGCAGGTGAGTACCCGAATAAACACTTGATGGAATTCCATGTGGTTGGCACGAGTATGAAACCCCATGCAGTGACAGAGGAGCAAATTCAGCTGAGAGCATTTCCTTTCTCTTTGAAGAGTGCTGCTAAGGATTGGCTATATTACTTGCCCTCTGGTTCTATCACAACTTGGACAGAGATGAAAAAAATCTTTCTGGAAAAATATTTCCCAGCCTCTAGAGCTGCGAACATCCGGAAGGAAATCTATGGAATCAAGCAATACTCAGGGGAGTCACTATATGAATACTGGGAGCGGTTCAAGAAGCTTTGTGCTAGCTGTCCGCAGAACCAGATAAGTGAAAATCAATTGATTCAATTATGCTATGAAGGTTTGTTGCTTCATGACAGGAGTATGCTAGATGCAGCAAGTGGAGGCGTTTTTATGGATAAAATGCCGGTACAAGAGAGGAATTTAATTGAGAATATGGCTGCCAACTCTCAACAATTCAGCACCAACAGGAATGAGCATGTACCAAAGAAGAACAGTGAGATAAATGTCTCTTCCCTAGAACAACAACTAATTGATCTGAAGTCTCTTGTGCGTCAAATGACTGTAGGGAATGGACAAACTGTGAAAGGTTGTGGAATTTTCACTGCAATGGGACACGCTACTAACATGTGTCCCACACTTCAAGAGGATTCGGTAAAACATGTGAATGCTACTGGTGGATTTCTTGGACCTCCACAGCGGAAGTATGATCCATACTCCAACACTTACAATCCTGGTTGGAAGGATCATCCAAATCAGAGATATGGGAACCCTCAGGCAAATCAATCTGGGCCTCAAGCACCACCGCATAATCAATCTTATAGGCCACCGTATCCTCAACAACAACAACGTCCTCAAGTTCCAACGCTTGGTGAGTTTCTTGAAAGCATTGTTAAGGATCTTGCTACTAATACTGTCACTTTTCAATAGGAAACTCGAGCAAGTATCCAACAGTTGAACACTCAAATGGGGCAGTTGGCAACCGCAGTCAACAGGTTGGAGGCACTGAATTCGAACAACTTACCATCACAGACAGTGGTGAATCCGAAGGAGAATGTGAGTGCAATCACCTTGAGGTGGAAAGGAGTTGAAGGTTAATGAAAAAGTGATGAAAGAACAAGTACAGAACGAGGATGAAGAGAAATCCAAGGTAGAGGAGGATGAGATAGTTGAAATAGACGCACAAAAAGGTAAGTTCCCTCCTTTTTCTGAGTATAAACCTGTAGCCCCTTTTCCTTTAGCATTGAAAGAGTCTAGGAAGGATGAAGGAATTAAGGGGTTGTATGAAGTTTTTCGTCGATGTGAGGTGAATATTCCTTTATTAGATGCTATCAAACAAGTCCCTTGCTATGCTAAATTTTTGAAAGAGTTGTGTACTATGAAGAGAAAACACAAACTGAAGGGGTGTCAGAAAGTTGAATTGGGAGAACAAGTTTTTACTGTAATTCAAAGAAAGGTACCCACAAAATGCAAGGACCCATGTATGTTTTCTATTCCTTGTAAAATAGGAGATGTTCAGCTTGACACGGCCATGCTAGATTTAGGAGCATCGGTTAATGTCATGCCATACTCTATTTATGATTCCTTAAACTATGGGCCTTTGACTGAAACTACAATCGTTATTCAAATGGCTGATAGATATACTATTTATCCTAGGGGTCTGTTAGAAGATATTCTTGTATTTGTTTTTTCCTGCTGATATCTATGTGCTTGATATGAAAAGCAATGATGTGGATAGTCCAATTTTGTTGGGAAGACCATTTTTGAAAACGTCGAAGTCCATCATAGATGTTAACAATGGCACTCTCACTATGGAGTTTGATTGGGAGATTGTTAAGTTTCATATTTTTGATACTCCGCAAATTCCTGATTATGAAATTGTTGTTAATAATCTTGATGTCATTAATCACTTGTCGCAAGAACACAAGGAAGTTGTGAATGAGGGTAAGTTGAAGGAAGTTATTGCACAACTTGCTAAAAATTCTGTTGCTGAAATTTTTATCTCTTATTTGCAGGTACCTAACACTGAGCTGAAACTTCCTCCGGATCGATCAAAGGAAATCCACAAGAAATCAAAGCAGAGGAGGCATATGACGAAATTAACTAGAAATTTTCTCAAGTGGGTGAAGGTGGACAAGGGAACTAGATATGAACCACCCTGAGGAACTGAAACATGCAGCCGGGCCAACAACCGTAAACAAAGGCGCTGACTGGGAGGCAACCTAGTGTTTCTTTCCCTTTTGTTTTTGTTTGATTTAAATTATTGGTTTGTTTTGCTTTTGTTTGATTTTCGAAAATTTTTGAAAATAAAAAAAAAATTGGTTTTTACTGCAGAGTTAGCGCGCTTGATCCTGCAAACTCATAGGATCGAGCGTGTGTTTTTCCCCCCAACTCACTGCCCTGGAAATTATTTTGGGCGCTCTCGATCCTGCATACTCATGCGATCGAGCGTGCGTTTTATCCTCAAATTTCTACCCGAACTTTTAAGTTGCGCGCTCAATCCTGCAAACTTTAAGGATCGAGCGCGCCTCCTTTTGCGCAATTTATTCTCTTGTTTTCTTTTCTTTTCCCCTCATTTTCCCTCACTCACTCTCTCGGCCTCCCTAGAACCCTAACCCCCAAATTTCGAATTTTCTCTAATCTTCACCAATTGTTCTTCCTCTCTTGCAGGCGTCATTCCAAGTCTTGGAATCATCATCTCATCTCTCATCTACACATCTCCACCGCCATATTTTGCTAGGAACGCCGCACATTTTGGTGCAAACCACGTGTTTGACGAATTGCCCCTATCACTTTTTCTTGCAATTTTTGCGACAACATGGCTCCAAAACGCAATCGAGAGATAGGCAAATCTTCTCGCTAGGGCACAAGGGCTTCACCCGCTTCACTCACCCTCGCTGGCCGATTCGTTAACCAAATGGCTCGGGATAGGTATGATCATGCTAAACAACATCGCTCCCATATTACAGAAAGGGGTTTAGATCTTGAAATTCACGAAAGCGATGTGGCTGTCCAAGTCTTGAACCGTGGGTGGGGAACATTCTGCAAGCAACCTCCTCCGGGAATTGTCCATATTGTTAGGGAATTTTACGCTAACGCGGCGGAACGGGTGGATGGAAAATCCTTCGTCCGAGGCACTTTGGTTTCTTATACACCCCAGGAGTTGAATAGTTTGCTGGAGACGCTGGATGTTGATGATAACCTATACCCAAGCATCGCCCTCACCCCGGATTTACACGAGGTTCTTCAGAAATTGTTCTTTCTCGGGGCTGCCTGGCTGGACCCTGTTACTTTCAAATGATTTAGGAGAAATACCTATAGATGGGTTCGGCCACTTGGTACACCTTCGTCGCCCACCGTCTGATGCCCATCTCCCACATGAGTGAAGTCCATGTTGAGTGTGCCGTGCTACTCTACACTCTTGATCTTAATTTATCGGTCAATTGGGGCGAGTGATTCACGATCAGATGCGGCATTCGATCATTACCAGGACAATGAGTCTTTTCTTCCCGATGATCATCACACAGCTGTGCCTGCGCGCCGGTGGGCAACCTCGACCCGACGAGGAATGGTTGCAACCAATGCGCCCAATTGATAAAGCGGCTATCGATGCCAAACTAGCATATCTGAGAAGCCAATTCGTGGTGGACAATCAATTTGTGCCGGTCCACGATCCCGTACGCCCTGTGCCGCCTCCCTGCCGAACTAATACTGTCACTGTTCTGGAGTTGGCCAACTACGCCCAGCACCAAAACGCATTTAATGCGGCGGTAGCTTCGAATTTTCAGGCCTTGGACTACCTTACCGAGGTATTTCAGAGAGTCTTGGGATCGACCCCACCACGCTGCCACCGGCTGTACCATTCCCACCACCCTTTGAGTTTCCACTCGCCAATCCTATCCTTCCTCCCGAGCATGAAGAGGAGAATGACGCCAACCGTTAAACTAGGGGAGTCTTATTTACTTTTCTTTGCATTGCATTCTGTTTACATTTTGTTCTTTGGTTTGTTGGTTGTTTTTTTGTTAGTTTCGTTCTCGAGCATTGAGGACAATGCTTAGTTTAAGTGTGGAGGGGTGTTTCATCCATTTCGTGTGCATTCATGCATTTCATTTGTTTTTGTTGCGTTGTTGCATTTAGTATCATATCATTGTGTTGCATTAGTATTGAGTTGAGAAAGAAATGGGTAGCCTGGCCAATGATGAAGAGTTATTTTTGTTGTTCAGTAACTGAATCACATGCCTATCTAACAAAAAAAATTTGAACTGATGGAACCAAATAGATGAGTGAACTCATATATACTCTGTGATTTGTGCTTGAATCTAAGATTTGAAACATGCAAACATGGATAGGATTGAGGCATTGTTTGGATTATTTGGGCCGATTTTTTCTTGAATTATCCTTAGATGCCCTGTTGAGCTGTCACGTATACATGAGTACATGAGGTGTGTAATTCTGAATTTTGTGCAAGATCATCTTTTACTGTTGATGATTTCTCTTTTTTGCACTGATTGAAATTTGTATGAATTGACGGTGAATTGAGACATGTCTAGAACAAGTTCGGACACCCCTCGAGGTGCAATACGGGTAAACTGTGACTTAGGAATGATGTAGGCAATTTTTTCTGAATATCGGTTGAGCTTTTCAAGCCACCCACTGAATTATTTATCCCTAGTACCTTGTTTGAGCATAATTGAAAAATGAATGTCATGCGTGTAAACGTGTGGTAAACCCCCATTCAGCATTGTTTCAAGGTCCTACAACTACTACCTATAGCCTAAACACTATTTCCTACCTTTAAGGAAGTAAGTTGAATGCCAAAATTTTTTTAGGCTCCTACTTTGTATTGTGAATATGGAAGGGTGTGGTGATAGAAATTTGAAAACAAAAGATTGTAGTGAAAGGGGATAGAGAAAAAAAAAATAAAAAGAAAGTGGTGAAAAGAAAAAGAAAAAATTAGTTGGTGAAAAGAAATAGAAAAAAATGGAGATCAATGAAGTGCAAAGAGGTTGAAATCCGAATAAAAAGGAGTGGACTTTAGAAAAAGAGCATAATTTACTCCCTCTTTGAATTTTTTTCCTTCATTTGTAGCCATAAACCAAGCCTAACATTACAAGCTGATTAAGACCTATTGACCGAGTCACTGTCGTCCAATATACTAGTGGAGACGGGTTGCGAGAATCTTGCCTATGGACTGTCGATTGACACTGTTGATGAGTATGAATTTTTGATCGAAATACGCACACACTAGAATTCTTTGCATTTACCCGAGTGTGAGGGTGTTGATTGATTATCTATTCATTTTGATCCTGTGAAACCTTGAAAAGTCCTCATGATCCATGAATGTGTTGAATTTGGAAGAGAGTGTTTTGAATTTGAGTTGCGGAGTTTGTAAGTTTGTGCGGTGAAATTAGTCTGTGTTTTAAAAATTTTCAAAATAATGTTAGTGAGTTGGATATGGATGGATGTGAAAATTTTGAAAGTACTGAGGCCAGTGTTCCGTAGTATTTCTGGATTCTTGTTTGTTTTGTTTCATTCTATTTTTGCATGACTTTCTTGAGGGCGAGCAAGGATTAAGTGTGGGGGTATTTGATAGTCGTGTTTTGTTTGCATTTTTTTAGTGTCATTTTGTTTGTATTTTGCATACATTCATTTGTCTTCGTTCATATTTTATCGTAGTTTTGTTTTATGCATGCATTTAGCTACATAATATACTCCCGGGTTTAATGTGTAGGAATTATCAAGTTTTCGGAGGAAATCAGATTTTTATGCTACATTCGCTCGATCGGACGTATTAACAGGATCGAGCGCGACCCAAGAAGAAGTAAGGCAGAAGGTCTGCAAAGTTTCATGCGCTCGATCGCACCAATTCATAGGATCGAGCGCGACATCTAAAGATTCAAGGCAGTAGGCAACTCACTTTTCATGCACTCGATCCAAGGAACTCATGGGATCGTGCGCGGCCGAGGAAATTTCAAAATAGTAGATTCACTATTTTCATGCGCTCGATCCTGCATACTCATGCGATCGAGCACGCTAGTCTGTTCGGAAAAGACTTTTATTTTTAGAAACTCTTTTATTTTAGACTCTAGTTTTTATTAGGCTTTTATTCCATTTTTGAGAGATTATTATCAGACTTCTACAATCTCTAAGGCGGCTAGGTTTTATTTTTACAACTCTCTTTGAAGTTTTCTTCTTTTCTTTTGAATTTTTCTTGAGTTTTTGATGAATCGTTGTAGCTAACTTTTTATACTTGGTTGAGGGAGACGAAACCTTGATATAATTTATTCATGAGATTGGATTTTCAGTGTTTAATTCTTATTGAGTATCAATAGTTGATCTGTTTTATTTCATGTTTGTATGCGAGATTTTAGGATTGGCCATCTTAGGATTTTGCTATGCAATCTATAGCTAAATTAGAATTCAAATTCGTAATTGTTTGAATCAACTAATTTGCAAAGCAACTACGTTTGATATTTTCTGCTGTTGAATTTATTAACTCGTAGGAACAACTATTGACTAGCCTAAATACAACCGCTGGTGTTTGTGTTGTCTAGATTCGTCAGTTTTACTCATTTGAATATTATCTTAGATTTAAATCTAGATCATTGGAATTTGGGTTAATTTATTGGTAAGGGTTAATCTAGAATGCTAGTGTCTAATTAACTAAGATTAAGGTGAAACAAGAATTTGATTTTCAATGATGAATATTTGATAGGATTAATTATTTTTAGGGTATCGATGATTGAATGAATAAATATCAAGGGTGTAGTCGACCGATACCAAGACTTGTCTCTTATTGATTTTTCCAGTTAAATTTTCATTCTTGAATGATAGTGATAATATTTCTTTTTAATTGTTTAAAATTTCAGTAGTTAAGTTCCAAAACTCAAAAACCCCCTTTAGTTTATTTTAGAACACATTAAATTTACCTTTCCTCGTGGGAACGATCCCTACTCACACTACTGCATTATTTGTTTATCTGATTAAGTCGGGTAATTTGGGCATGACGCGACTTAGCGATACCAATGATTCAGGACATTTTCCTTTATATGGGATTACCCTTATTAGTCTCATTTTATGTATCAACCATTTGATCATAAAATGTCAGAACTCATTTCTGATTTGACCCATCAAATCATGGTAAGAGCATCAAGTAGCACCGCCCCATGATTCCCTAGGTATCACTGATAGTGCCTGCAAGAACCATTCGATTATGGTTAACGTACAGTACAGTCCCTTCATCTCATATATCCCGATCGAATCGGCAACCATTGGTATATCGAGAATTTCCTATGATTCGATTACTATATTATATCATCTTGGATAATGCATAGTAATATCGTATATGTAACTAGAGAAACCATTTCTCTAAAACATATATCATGCTCTGGCCAGAAACTGAATACACTATCATTTCCTCAGATCATATAGGATATCCACATTTCATAAATGTGTGGTGAATCTCCGACTACAACCACTGACTCCCATGTATTTCATAGCTACACCAAACCATGCCACTGTGGTGCTCTACTGGAGCCAGTAAAATGATCAAAGTGTAGTATTAGTACACAGAGCCTAGTGTTGTCTCGGGTCATAAGGACTAATGGTGTAAACCATAATCAGGACTTCATCCACTCGAAAACTGATAACCACTTGGAAAGTCCTATGAGGGTTGTTCAATGAACACATCATATGTGTCACCATCTGTATGCTTCGGACATCCTATGCCCATTACCAATGAAATATGGTACTCCACATCACAGATGATAGTTTCAATCTCAAGCGACCCTTATCCTTCTTTTGGGCGGCTTAATCGACTATGAACTATGCTTAGAATATATAGTGGAATAAAGATGTGTTTCATGACTATCATCCAATGATAACTCATCTTTCATGCACTATAGTATATTCAAAGTCTTTATCAATGCAACTTGCATGGGTATAGAGATAAATATTGCCATATACAGAAGATAAATTGTATTAAATAAAGATTATTTGTACATAGAGTCAATAATGTCCTGCCAACAGTTGGCCTTATGGGCACCTACTCTAACAATCTCCCACTTGCCCTAATGCCAACTACTCATTAGTTTTAAACCCATTTCTTCACGATGCTTTTCAAACAATGGTCCTGGCAGGGGATTAGGAAGCGGATCAGCAACATTATCTGCAGAGGCTATCCTCTCAACAATGATGTCTCCTCTTCCCACAATCTCCCGCATGATGTGGAACTTCCTCAGTATATGTTTGGATCTGTGATGAGATCTGGGTTCCTTTGCTTGCGCAATGGCACCAGTGTTGTCACAGTATACCAAGACTAGATCAACAACACAAGAAATAACACCCAACTCTTGGATGAAATTCCTCATCCAAACGGCCTCCTTAGCTGCATCCGATGCTGCTATATATTCTGCCTCAGTGGTGGAATCCACCACGGTGTCTTTCTTGGAACTCTTCCAAGAGACAGCGCCGCCATTTAGCGTGAATATAAATCTAGAGGTTGATTTCGAATCATCCACAGTCGATTGGAAGCTAGAGTCGGAATAGCCTTCCAATTTTAATTCTCCACCCCCGTATACTATGAACATATCCTTAGTTCTTCGCAAGTATTTCAGAATAACTTTCACAGCTTTCCAGTGCATTAGACCGGGGTTTGCCTGATATCTACTCGTGACACTTAGAGAAAATGCAACATCAGGCCTTGTTGAAATCATACCATACATGACACTACCAATGGCTGATGCATATGGTACGAGTGTCATCATCTCTATCTCCTCGTCATTTTTAGGGCACATTGACTTAGATAGAGAAACTCCATGATACATTGGTAGATGTCCTCTCTTGGACTCTTCCATAGAGAACCGCCACAGTATGATATCTATATAGGTGGCTTGGGTCAAACCCAACACCCTTTTTGATCTATCTCTATAGATCTTTATGCCCAATATATAGGATGCTTCACCCATATCTTTCATCAAGAATTTACTGGACAACCAAACTTTAGTTGATTGCAACATTCCTACATCATTCCCAATGAGTAGAATGTCATCAACATAAAGTATTAGGAATGTTTCTGCATCCCTATGAACCTTTTTATACACACATGTTTCTTTAGGATTTTTAACAAAACCAAGCTCTTTGATAGAGTCATCAAATCTGAAGTTCCAACTTCTTGATGCCTGTTTGAGACCATAAATAGATCTCTGAAATTTGCATACCTTATTGATGGACATGTTTGTGTTGCATATTTTATTATCATTTTATTGTCATTTGTGTGTGCATTCATTTGTTTTAATTAAGTTTTTTTGGTTTTTCTTACATCATGTCTACATTACACGCTCCCGTTTTTATTGTATAGGATGTAGCATTTTGTCGAGGAAAAGATGGAAAAGCTATTGCGCAAGAATGAATTACGGAGCAGCAATGATCAAAAAATCATATTTAATTTTATAGAAGTCCAAATCCGATCTCCACCGTCCAAAATAAAGTTCAAGATGTTTTGAAGCCAAATTTCAGCTCAATCCGACGGCTAGATCTCCGGATATAAATTTTACAAAATTGCTGCTCGCTGGAAAAAAAAGCTGCGCGCTCGATCCGCATGTACTCGGTGCCCCCTAACGCGCTTATTGAAAATTTGAGACAGTAAGTTGGGTGTTTTGTGCGCGCTCGATCGCACCGACTTTTCCGAAAAATCTGTTTTAATTTGGAAACTTTCTTGGGAAGGACTCTAGTCTTTAAATACATCATATAACTCAAAAATTACTATCTTTTGATCACTTCTGAATATCTTTAGACGGCTACATACAGAGAATTCATCTGGCGGCTAAGTTTTATCTTTCTTATTCTTAGATTTTAATTCTTCTTGTTTTTATTCTTGGTTGAGGAAGACGAAACCTTGAATTTATTTATCTTGTGAGATTCAGATTTTCATTGTTTGATTTTTATCGAGTATCAAGAGTTGTTTTGGTTTATTTCATGCTTGTGTGTTTGATTATTAGATTGATCACCTGATAATTCTTTCGTACAATCTACCGCTAAATTAGAATTCAAAACCGTAATTGTTTGAATCATCTGATTTGTGAAGCAACTATGATTAATATTTTCTTCTGTTGAATTTGTTAAATCGTAGGAACAACAATTGACTAGGCTAAATACAACCGTTGGTGTTTGTGTTGTCTAGCTTCATTAGTTTTACTCATTTGAATGCTACCGTGAGTTTAAATCTAGATTGTTGTTATCGGGTTAATTTATTGGTAAGAGTTGATTTAGAATGCTGTTTTTTGATTAGCTAAAATTAAGGTGAAACAGGAATTAAATTTCCAATGATGAATATTCGATGTGAATTAATTATTTTTAGGGAATCGATGATCGAGTGAATGATTTCAAGGGTGTAGTCGACCGATATCAAGTCTCGTTAATTTATTGATCTTCCTTATTTTAATTCCTGCATAGTAGATTTTAAAGTTCAAAATCCCCTTTTATTTATTTTCAGTAGTTTTAAGAACACAAATAAATTTCACTTTCCTCGTGGGAACGATCCCTACTCTCGCTACTACATGTTTATTTAGTTAATCTGAGTTGGGTTAATTTGGGCGTGATACGACTAAGCGACACCAAATTTTGGCGTCGTTGCCGGGGAAGGCATTTATTTTATTTTATTTGTGTTTTTGTTTTTATTTTTTTTCACCGTTTTTTTTTGCAAGAATTTTTGTGGTGTAATACTTCGAGATGTCAAATCGACAAGTATTAGCAAGTTTTATCCAGCAACACGGAGAGCCATTCTACGCAAAATGGAAGAGATTCAAAGATTTGAAAGCCATCTTCCGGTATTATGATTTTTCTAACTATTCTCTCCATACATATTTTCTTAATGGTTTGGATGCAGTGACAAAAAAATGGGTAATTGATGGAGCTTTCACAGCCGATATTTCAATATTTTGCTAAGATGATGATACCATGAGACACCTGTTGGATGATATGGCCGAGGTTGACTATTACTGGTATTCACACTCTCAATACCCGGATTTTACAGACCAACCATTTGAGCTTCAAAAGGAGGAGGGAAGTTGTTCGCAGTTGATCTTACATCCGCTAGAGGATATCATGAGCAAGCTTGTGGCATCGACTGTGGAAACTGTAGAAGATCTGAAAAAGTCTAGATGCGACCTTGTAGAGCACATAGAGAATATCAAGAGATCACTCGTCCATGAATACCGAGAACATGAAGTGAAGCAAGATAATCAAGCAGTGACCAACCCGATTTGGTTCGATGATGATGAATCAGAGAACCAGGATTGGGAGTGCGAATCAAATCATGCTGAATATTTAGAGAATATTTAGAGGCGTTTGAGTCTTCCTTTCCATTAGTACCAGTTTCAAAAGATTTTGGCTTCCGAGAGCCCGCAGAGATCTTCTCTTCCTATGTTTACCAGCTATGGAGTGTTGCTGCGGTGACGAGCTTTAACTGTTTATATTTGGCCAAGCTTGAGGGCTTATGGAACCAAGACCCATTTGTGGTGTCATATGACACTTATTTTGGGCGTCAGCCGCTCTTTGAGCAGTGCTTCTAAGAGTCAAATCGATGACTGAAAATAAAGTGCTGGCTGGGAGGCAACCCAGTGTCTTTTTTCTTTATTTCATTTTTTTTGTTTTTGTTTTGTTTTGTTTTGTTTTTTTTTTCTTTGTTTCCAGGAGCCTAGCCGCCCCATCTGCCAACCAATTTTCAATATGAGTCTCCCATTATTCAGTCTAAGGCCAAAAGAGGACGACAACACCAACACTTGAACCAGGGGAGTTCTGTTTTAATTTTGCATCTCGTTATCATTTTTTTATTTTGTGTTTGTGTCGTTAGTACTAGAGCATTGAGGGCAATGCTTTGGTTAAGTGTGGGGGGAGTTCATTCGATGGTTTGTCATTTTGTTTGCATTCGTTTGTTGAGTATATGCATATAGTTCGTTCCATATCATTTTTTAGTTTGTTAGTGTTTGTCGTGTTACATGAGTAGGATGATGATGGTTAGCCTATAATAATGGAAGTGAAAAAAATGAAATTTTTGAAAAATTTTACTCTTGATTGGACATGAGAAACCATAGGTTGATTGTTGAATATTTTTAAGCACGCTTGTTTAACTGGTGAAGTGTAGTGATATATTAGACTTTGTGGATGTCTGTTGGACCATTGCACGACAATAGGTGTTTATGGAACTTGATGGTTCTTAAGTCTTGATGATCTTGTTGATTTAGCATTTACTCTCTTGGGTACTTTTTGAAAAAAAAAACTTTTATTACATGTTTATGAGCAATCGACTCCATCCGGGTTGCGAGCGAGATGTTTGAAATCCTATTCATCTTGTTTGTGGCTAAGTTTCGGATAAAATGGGGTTAAGCCTTGAAAAAAATTAGTAAGGCATCAGTTCCATCCGGGCTTGGAAGGTGAATGAAATCCTATTCACTATTTCATAGCTAAGTATGCGGGTAATTATTGGGACTGTCAAAGAAAGAAAATTTGGTGCGTAATTTGCTTAAGAGAGTTTGTGTTTTGTTGATGAATTGTTGGGAGGAGAGTTCTTGATTGTGAGACTTGCACTGAATTGTTTTTAGGTCGGCGAACAGTCTTGAAGCTTTGTTCTTTTGAAGTTGCATGTAACTGGTGTAACATGACACACACACACACGTTTGCATTCGACTGAAGGTGTATCATTGATGATTGAGAGTAGCTATGAACTTGTTTTTTATGAAAGTGGTTTTCTCTGAGGCTATGATATGCGTGATTCATCCTTGCTTATGTGTTTGTTCTGTTTCATTTTGTTTTTGCATAACTTGCTCGAGGGCGAGCAAGGATTAAGTGTGGGGGTATTTGATGGGCATGTTTGTGTTGCACATTTTATTATCATTTTATTGTCATTTGTGCGTGCATTCATTTGTTTTAATTAAGTTTTTGTTGTTTTTCTTACATCGTGTCTACATTACACGCTCCCGTGTTTATTGTATAGGATGTAGCATTTTGTCGAGGAAAAGATGGAAAAGCTATTGCGCAAGAATGAATTACGGAGCAGCAATGATTAGAAAATCATATTTAATTTTATAGAAGTCCAAATCCGATCTCCACCATCCAAAATAAATTTCAATTTGTTTTTAAGCAGCTGTCCAAATTTCAGCTCAATCCGACAGCTAGATCTCCGAATATAAATTTTACAAAATCGTTGCTCGCTAGAAAAAAAGCTGTGCGCTCGATCCGCATGTTCTCGGTGAGCCCTAGCGCGCCTATTAAAAATTCGAGATAGTAAGTTGGGTGTTTTGTGCGCGCTCGATCGCACGTACTTGGTGTGCTCGAGCGCACCGACTTTTCCGAGAAATCTGTTTTAATTAGGAAACTTTCTTGGGAAGGACTCTAGTCTTTAAATACATCATATAACTCAAAAATTACTATCTTTTGATCACTTCTGAAGATCTTTAGATGGCTACATACAGAGAATTCATCTGGCGGCTAAGTTTTATCTTTCTTGTTCTTAGATTTTAATTTTTCTTGTTTTTATTCTTGGTTGAGGAAGACAAACCCTTGAATTTATTTATCTTGTGAGATTCAGATTTTCATTGTTTGATTTTTATCGAGTATCAAGAGTTGTTTTGGTTTATTTCATGCTTGTGTGTTTGATTATTAGATTGATCACCTGATAATTTTTTCGTACAATCTACCGCTAAATTAAAATTCAAATCCGTAATTGTTTGAATCATCTGATTTGTAAAGCAACTATGATTAATATTTTCTGCTGTTGAATTTGTTAAATCGTATGAACAATAATTGACTAGACTAAATACAACCGCTGGTGTTTGTGTTGTCTAGCTTCATTAGTTTTACTCATTTGAATGCTACCGTGAGTTTAAATCTAGATTGCTGTTATCGGGTTAATTTATTGTCAAGAGTTGATTTAGAATGCTTTTTTCTGATTAGCTAAAATTAAGGTGAAACAGAAATTAAATTTTTAATGATGAATATTCAATGTGAATTAATTATTTTTAGGGAATCGATGATCGAGTGAATGATTTCAAGGGTGTAGTCGACCGATATCAAGTCTCGTTAATTTATTGATCTTCCTTATTTTAATTCCTGCATAGTAGATTTTAAAGTTCAAAATCCCCTTTTATTTATTTTCAGTAGTTTTAAGAACACAAATAAATTTCACTTTCCTCGTGGGAACGATCCCTACTCTCGCTATTACATGTTTATTTAGTTAATCTGAGTTAGGTTAATTTGAGCGTGATACGACTAAGCGCTACCACTTATGCTCACTTCCCATGGATGTAAACCCCTCTGGTTGAGACATATAAATGTGACGCCTAGAATTTCCATAATTTGAGTTTTGTGCCTAAACCTATTTTAATATTTGTAATTTTTAAATTTCGGTATTTAATTGCTTAAATCAGTTTTAAATTAGATATTATTTAATTATTTTAATTTTTCGATGTCAGTCGTTTTTAAATTTAATTTTTCCCGCGCTCTTGAGCTATTTCTTTTAAATCTCTGCGAGGATTAGTATTTTAATTTCCGGGCTATCGAATTCGACCTTTTATTTTGTTTGGGAAATCCTAGTGTGTATTTTGGTGCGAACTAATTTAGGGATGTAAAGTTATCACCTTAGTTTAGCACTTTAAATTTTAATTGACATTTTTCACCTAGGTTAGGATTTAAACCTATCTTTTAAATTACACACACGCAAACATCTTAACTCACGCATACCTCCTCGCTCCCACACACACACACACCGAGCAAGGCCGATTCCCTGTTCTTCAAGGTGAGCTCGGCATCTTCGATTCTTTACAGGAACCTTCAAGCTTCGATTTCTTCCCCAGAAAGCCGTTTCATGCCCAGCTAGGAGTGAAGCTTGAGCTCGATTTCCTTTGTATCTTCCCATTCCATTCCAGCTTTTTCCTCTCGGCCGCAGCTTCCTCTCTATTTTGGGTTCATCGATTTTCTTGCTTATTCTATCTAGGCAAGATTGTGGTTCATTCCTCGCATTTTATATACAATTATTGTGTGTTGCATTTGATGTTATATGTTGCATTTCCCCATTTTCGATTATTTAAAAAAATAAATGAAATGATGAATGCGTGCCCTGTGTGTTTCTGCTCATAACCGAAGGTTCCTGCATGGGGAATTTTTGATTTTTTACGTGTAGATTAATGGATTTTAACAGCCTTGGATTGAATAGTAAGTTTTCTTAGCCTCTGTTTCGAAAATGGCAGTTCCATGTTTTCTGATTTCGATCTCTTTTGTGTATTCGTTGATGGTGTATGATTGTGTGATGATGTAGGGGCTACCATGGGTGATATGCAGTTCACGTGGTAGCAATAGAATGAGTCGGATGTGATTTGAGATTTGTATAGGGGCTGTTTGATTTTTTTAGTGACATAGGGGCTGTTTTGAGGTTGCTTGGGAGTGTGCTTTAGCGAGGGGTGTTGGCGACTGTTAAGGGGTTGTTGGATGAGTTTAGATGTTGGCTTTGATGTTAGGATAGTGGTTTTAGGACTGAGGGACAATTCGTTAGGCTTTGGGTTTAACTTGAGAAAGGGTTGTTGAGCAGATTTCTGGGAGAGTCCTTGCTGCCCGGAAATGTGGTGATGAAACCGAGTTAGAGTCTGGATTTTGGAGAGGGGTCAAGGCTGGTGGACGCTTTAGGGAGTTAGGAAAATGACGCTTTGAGCGGAATTCAATTTGAATGAGTTTTCCCTAAGTTTTAAGCCTTGAGACTAAAGAGGGGCAGAATTTTAGGCAAATAGATTTCTGTTCGGGTTTGAGCTTTTAAGGCAAGGATAAAAACAGACTTGGGTTAAGCGCGCATGACTGAAATTAACTTAAGAGGTTAGGAAAGTGTTGTTTCAAGCAGAATCTCTTTTGGGAAAGTATCGAGTGAGTTATAAGATTGTAGGGCGTACCGCTCCTTTCACCTAAGTGCTTTAACCATGGTTTAGACTCCCGCCCTTGGTACTTCCCTAAATCACCATTTCCGGTCATTCACCATCGAGTCCTTTGCATGTTCATTGAGTCAATATTTTTGTAAACTTACATCAACATGTGCATGCTAAGTCTCAAATTCAATAAAGGAAATAAATATTTTTGAACGAAGTGAGATGGTTGTGACTACATATTCATGTATTCGTGTGGGGCTGAAAGACGTTTTGGCCTCCTTTACCAATTCATTATGGGTTTCCTTACCTTAGCATGTGTTCGTGTGGGGCCGGAGCTATTCTGGTCTCCCTTACCAATATAGGGCAAGATTGGTTTGGGTTTTATCTCGACCTCCTTGCGGCATTGTGCACTATAGCCATGATCATGATCGCAATCACGAAGTCACAATTCATGGATCGGAGTTCACTCAAAATTCATATGACCATGTTCCAGTACATTTTTATGCTATTCATTGAGTTATTTGACTTAGTTTTGCGCATGTCATATTCATGCATTTATTCTTTGTACATGTTCATTACTTTTAAGTTCAGGGGCACTAAAGGTTATTTTGTTATGCACTATTTTAAATTCTGTGTGTGCTTGTACCTATGTAGTACTCGTTATCCCCCCCATAATCTTGCTGGGTCTTTTAGACTCACCCCACTTCTTCCTACTTTCAGGTGAGGACAAGTATTAGTGGACTAAGGGGCAGGATCCCCTAGGTGAGGTTCCCGAAGGCGCAGGCCTGTGACCGTGGCTCCATTTATTTTCCGCTGTGTCTTTTCAGTTTGAATGTCTGTAATAAATTACATTTCTACTTTCTCGTTTTATTTGGTAGCAGGATGTGTTTCTCTGCGTAGGAACATTTGTTATGTATCGATTTTATTTATGGTTGTCCGATGGGGTGCCCAGCTGTCATGTTACTTTGTTTTTGGGACTTGTTGGAATGTTTGGGAGATTTTGTTTAAAATATTTTGAACTGCTGTCTGCGTTTGGTGGTTTGTTCTATAAACAAACGGGTCATGCCAAAATTTTTAGTAAATTTTTGTAAACCCACATTTTATTCTCTTTTATTTATTTGAGTAATAGTAGCTAGTCGTTTCAATAAATCTCTTCTTTAATGTTGCCATTAAAAAAAGCTGTCTTTACATCCATTTGCCATATTTTATAGTCATACCATGCTGCTATGGCTAGCAGTATCCTAATGGACTTGAACATAGCTACTGGTGAAAAAGTTTGTTCATAGTCAATTCCTGGCCTTTGAGTATAACCTTTTGCCACCAATCGAGCTTTGAAGGTCAATACCTTCCCATCCACCCCAAGTTTCCTTTTGTAAATCCATTTACAACCTATGGGAACGATTCCATTAGGAGGATCTACCAAGGTCCAAACTTGGTTGGAATTCATCGAGTCAAACTCTGATTGCATAGCTTCAAGCCATTTGGATGCATCGACATAAAAAATAACTTCCTTGAAAGTTCTTGGATCACATCCAATATCAGGTCCTAATTGATCATTCTCAAGAAGTAGAGCATACCTCATAGGTGGTCTAGAGATCCTTTCGGATCTTCTTATTGTGTGTATATCTTCGATTGGCTGTTGGGGTGTAAGATCTTCTATAGGTTGTACTTGAACCTCTTCAAGCTCTATTACACTGCCTTTTCTATCCAATAGAAACTCCTTCTCGAGGAAGGCGGCATTCCTAGGAACAAAAACCTTTGTTTCTTTAGGATAATAGAAATAGTATCCAATAGAATTCTTTGGATACCCTATGAAGTAGCATAAAATGGATCGGCTATCCAATTTATTTTCCACTTCCTGCTTTACATAAGCAGGACATCCCCATATTCTCATGTAAGAATATATAGGAACCTTTCCTTTCCATATGTCATATGGTGTTTTGTTCACTGCTGTAGTATGAAAATTGTTTAACAAAAGCGTTGCCGTTTCAAGCGCATAGCCACAAAACGAAGAAGGTAATTCAGTGAAACTCATCATTGATCGGATCATATCCATCAATGTCCTATTTCTACGTTCTGCAACACCATTTAATTGTGGTGTGCCAGGAGGAGTTAACTGAGAGATAATTCCATTCTCTTTTAGATAGTCTTGAAACTCGGTACTTAAATATTCTCCACCTCGATCAGATCGAAGAGTTTTAATATTTTTACCAAGTTACTTCTCAACTTCATTTCTGAATTCTTTGAACTTTTCAAAAGATTCAGATTTTTGTTTCATCAAGAACACATACCCCTACCTTGAATAATCATCGGTAAAGGTAATCAAGTAAGTATGTCCATACTTAGTACCAATACTAAGTGGACCACACACATCTGTATGGATCAAATCCAATAGGTTATGTGCACGTTCGACTTTACCATCAAATGGTAACTTTGTCATTTTTCCTTTAAGACAAGATTCACAGGTTTGTAAAGAGCTTATATCGGTCATGTCAAACATGCCCGCTCCCACTAGCCTATTCATCCTTCCTTGAGATATATGTCCATGTCTAGCATGCCATAAGTGTGCGGGGTTGAGACTATCAACCTTTATTTTTGTTGTTTGAATATTGTTCAATGGGATTTCTTTAATTTCTAAGTTGTATAGATCGTTTTCCAATTTCCCATTTGTAACCAAACATTCATTCTTGTATATTTTACAAAACCCTTTCGCAAAAATACAAGTGAATCCATCTCTATCTAGCATAGGAATGGAAATGATGTTTTTTACAAGATCGGGGACAAATAAAACATATTTAAAATACAACTTGAAATTATTATTCAAAAAAAATAAACATCTCCAATGGCTTTTGCAGCAACTCTTGCTCCATTGCCCAATCTCAAGAAAATATCACTTTATCGGAGCCTCTTGCTTCTTGTCATCACCTGCAAATCATTGCATAGATAAGAACCACATCCGGTATCTAATACCCAAGAATAAGAATTAATTGAAATTTTTACTTCAATGTAGAATATACCTTTTTCAGAACGTTTTTGAGCTAGATAATCCTTACAGTTTTGCATCCAATGCCCTGGCTTTTTGCAGTGATAGCATACATCGCCTTTCTTGTCGGATTTGGGAGCGTTCAAAAGACGCTTCTTGTTGGGTTTGTTTTTCTGGATTGGGGCAGAACGTTTCTTGCCTTTGCCCTTTGGCCATTTCATCGCACGAGACGAAGAGCCAACTAGGAGAACCGATTTTTCCTTTTTCATGGTTGCTTCAAATGAAGTAAGCATGTTGACCAACTCTTCAAGGGTGGCCTCAATCTTATTCATGTTGAAGTTTACCACAAACCCATCAAATGAATCTGGTAAAGACAATAGCAGGACGTCAACTAAAAGCTCATGGGGAAGAACCATGTCTAGGCTTACCAACCGCTCAATATACCCAATCATACGGACACCATGCTCATGAACCGAAGTCCCTTCTCGCATACGTGTAGTCATGAGTGCCTTTACGATTGTGAACATTTCAGCTCTTGTTTGTACACCATACAACTCTTGTAGGTGTAGGTGAATGCTAGCAGCATTCACAGCCTTCTCAAATAGCCTTTGTAATTCATTTGACATCGAAGCCAACATATAGCACTTTGCTTTAAGATCATGGTCCCACCACGTCTCAAGCTTCTTCAGCTCATCAAGGCTGATGTATTTTGCTGCCTCTTTTGGAGGTTCTTTTGTTAGTACATATGTTAACTTCTCCGACGCGAGTACGATTTTTAGGTTTTTTAGCCAATCAGAGTAATTTGGTCCAGAAAGTTTGTTGTTATCGAGGATAACAGATAGTGGATTGCGATGAGCCATATTCAAAATTTTTACTGAAATTAGAAACAGATAAAATGTTACTGATTATTTAATCAATTTAATAAGACATAACATATGGTCTTTTATTTTGTGAATTACCCTCCCACTGTTTTGACATTTTCACCACCCTTTAATGAAAACAAAAAATCATATTTCCTCAGTGAAAACATGAAGTCCAACTGGCTAATTTTGATCCCTGAATAATATCAGCCGATCTCAATTTCCAAAGGTAGTTTCCAATTACATCCAATGTAACCTTCATGTTATTCGCCTCATGATTATATATGAGCCCAATAATATGATGCCTCATATAAATTTCATGTCAAACCAACCCATCAATGTCGAGTTACAGTGGACGGTCCCATAAGATCCCCAAATAATATGAGGCGAAGTTATGGGAGTTCCACCTAACTCACATCACATATGTCAGTGGAAGTCACAATTTTCCGATGTCCAGGCCTCCCCAATAATATGAGCCAGACCTGATCATGGGTAGCGTTCATCATGCAACCACCGTCGATGAAAGGCAGGAATCATTAAACAATTTAATTTTCCCTTTAACGGCCTTGATATAAATTTTGAATCATATTCAAAATAAGAGATTTTAATTTTGAAATTTATCTCATCTTTTGAACATTTCAAAATCGTGCCATGTTTGTAGTATGTTTGCCGGATTCATGCAATTTTGTTATCGTATAACACACATACTGATTTTTTTATATATAACATAAATATTTAGGATGTTCGATCATCGAGAGCTATGTCGAACCTTGTTTTACCGAGACAAGGATCTAGGTTGTACCCTAGGTAATGCAGGTATGCAATGCAATCCTATTACATTGTATCATTTATTTTACACATCTTCGGTCTTCAGTTTTGATTATCATCTGCATCGTCTTCGAGCTCCCACTAATTCTAATGTCGTACATTAAAATTTCATGGCACATAAAGGGATACATCACAAGGGATGGGGATTGAGCTATAGAACAAGCTCATTATGCAATGATAATTCATTATTACAAAACCGAATGAAAAATAAATCCTAGCATTCACCTAGCACATTGGTCATAGTTCTCGATCATCCACGGAATAATAATATCATATTTTATATAATCCATCAATTCATGTATCTTGTAATTTTATCACTAACCGCCATAATTATTAAATGAATTAACAAATTAAATAAACTTCTTTATTTAATTTCTAATTAATTCAGTAATAATTGATTTTCTTGTAAAACATTTTTACTTTAAATAATTAAAATCACATTTTAATTATTTATTTTATAAAAAAAATAAAAATCGCATTGAGTTCAAAACTTTTTCGAAAAATATGGACTAGGTTACTCAAAACTTTTTCGAACAGCCCGTCTCTATGCCCATATGCTCCCGAACACTTCGGACAGCCTGCAATTCACAATTGCAAATTACAGTTCACGAATTGCTTTTCAAAAGCAATTTGTGAACTACAAAATATATCTATTATTATAATATATATATAACCATTATATATAAAATATATTATTTAATATATATAACATACATTGGTATCGGCCATTATGGCCGACACTCTTAATATTATTATAATATATATATATATACATATATATAACATTTATATATATATCGATTTTATATATATTATATATCCATTTTTTAAATCTATTATATATCCATATATATATATCGCATATATATATGTCTATATATATATATATATATAATTCAAAAAATAATAATATTAATGTGATGCGATTTTGTGAATATTCTTATACGGTTAGAAATTAAAATTATTCAACATGAAATAAACCATACTATATAGAGAACTCGGCTTTGATATCACTGTTGGGATACCGGATCTCTCATGCCCAAGATGCAGCGGAAGTTTAAAAAAATTATTTTGACGTTCAAAATAATCTTGAACACTCGTACCGGCAGCTCCGATCTGCACAATGGTGGCTCCGAAGTGAACACCCTTTTCTTTACTGTTTTTGGACCCCCGGGAACTACCCTACCATTTTCGGACGTTCTGGATCTGATTTCCACTTATTTTTAGCAAATAAGAACTTCTTAAACATGTTTTGACACTTTTAAAATTATATGTCATTTTTTAACCTGTTCAAAATCACTTAATCTTGTAAAATGGAACGGGGCTACTACAATACACCTGTTGGATGATATGGAAGAATTTGACTATCACCGATATTGTGATCTTACATCACATGTATGGAGCCACCAATACCCACAGGATACTCAATACCCGGATTTTACAGACCAACCTTTCGAGCTTCAAAAGGAAGAGGAAAGTTGTTCTCAATTGATCCTACATCCACTAGAAGATATAATAAGCAAGCTTGTGGCATTGACAAAGGAAGCTATAGAAGATCTAATCAAGTCTAGATGTCACCTTGTGGAGGAAATAGAAAATATCAAGAGATCAATTCTCAATGAACACCAAGAACAGGAAGTGAAGCAAGATACTCAATGTAGTGACCCTTACCGAGATCACCTACTAATAAAAAACTTAAGCATGCAATTAACTTAATTAAAACAGTAAACCAGAATAAACTACGAAAGAAATAAACATTATAAAATCCCAATAAAAAAAATCTGTAAATACCCAAATAATTATATAACCATATCGAATAATGTATTATCTCAAATACATCAAAATAAAATCCTAGGCGATACACCCAACTGACCAGCCACCACCTATGTAAGGCCTAGAAAATATTAAATTATTAATTACAGGATTTGAGAATTAAATTCCATATTTTGGGAAAATATTGATTTAAGAATTTATGGAAATTATTGATTTAATTTTTGAGCCGAAAATATTTAATTTGAGAATTTACGAATTTTGAGAATTAAATTCCAGGATTCTTAAATTAAAATAATAAAATAATTGATTTGAATATTTAAGGAATTTAAGTTTATATTCCAAGTTTCTAGAATTAATATAATTTAATTTGAAGGTGAAACCCGATTCGGGGTTGATTTGAAATATTGAAGGTTCGAGGGCTAAAGTGCAAAAGACCGAGATTATTTAATTTAATTTTAATTTATTTAATCTTAATCAGAGTATATTTAATTTTGAAATATTTAGAGTTTTGATTTAAATTATAATATTTTTAAATTATTTAGGATTGAAATTGAATTAAAAAGAGGGCCGATGACTGAATTGCAATTAATGAAGATTTGAGGGGTTAAATTGCAAATATGCAATACATATACGATTTTAATCAGATTTGTAAGCATGTCACGTTTATTCACTTCATGAATTCAGAAATTTTGAACAGAGGAGCCGAAACCTTCTTTTCCTTTTGATTTCTGATTTTCAAAACCCCGTAATTTTTGATCCGATCGTCCGATTTTGATTCCGAAAAGAGTTCTGGAATCCTTGCGACGAGGGCTTCGATTTTCTGTAAGTTTCTATTTATTTCAGCATTCTTTGAAGCTTGAAATTCGGTAGACATCAGGAATTGAGTTTATATATGTGTTCTTGAGCTTGTATGCATTCCGATACCGAAACCAAATCGATGAAAGGCTATCATTTGTATTGGTTATGATTTTTTTAGCATGAGTTTGAGTATTTGCACTGTTGATATGAGGATATATATGTTGTTATGTTGACTAGAAGTTGCATTTGTGGTTAGAATGGTTTCAATATTAAGTCGGTTACCGATTTTTGATCGCTACGACGTCGATTTATGTTTTTAAGCCGTTTAGATAACGGATGATTGAGATGAGATGTTAGCAGAGATGTTGCTAATGTTGTAACATCTTTATTCTTCATTTTCAGTATTGATAAGAGGTGACAATTCAAGATTTACGACTTTGAACCAAAGAAAGAATTGAAGAAAGTTTGAGGTGAATTGTATTGATGATTTGATGATGTATGGTCATGATTCTATGAATTTACAACTAGTGTTCAACCTATTACACATTAGATTATGCTAGTACATTATGTATGCAAGTTGATATGTGTAAGGTTAGGTAGTGCAAGATTGATATATTGAGATTCAGTTACCGAGTTTGATACCGTTAAGTTATCGATTCAATAACTGATTTGATTTCGAGTCTTGTGGATTAAGTGGAACATGATATGAGTTCATTGTTGATCATTCTTGATTATGATCACTTATTTACAGATTTATAGTGAAGTTAGACGACTCGAGAAATCAGCCAATCGAAACGAGAAAGAATGGATCCATGTTGAAGTTGTTCTACCTTGAAGGTTGAATTGAGTCTTGAGCAGATTTTTGTATATGCTTGTTATTGAAGATGAGATGATGAACTTGAGAAAATTATATTGAAGTTCTTGAAGATGTATCTGGATGTGGAGCACTTCAAACTCGAGAACGACAGGTATAAGACAACATCGAGAGTCAGGATCTTGTTACCCAATGATGATACTTCTTGAGTGGTTCCGAACAAATCACAACCTTTTATTGTTGTTTATATTTGACTGATGTTGTCGATCCATCTCAGGCAGTGGATCTTTGATTTGATACGAGTTCGATTATGATATGATATTGATAGAATTGATTCTATTGCTAAGATCTGAGGCGATCTTATTTTCAAGTCTGAGACGACTTCGATAGATGGATATACATGTCAAGATCAGTTACGAATCTTGATGGCATCGATGATATATGAATCAATTACTGAGCGAGATATGCGTTATTTACTCTATTGTTGAGTCGATTATCTTTAGAGTCGATATGAATTTATTTAACGCATTTATATGTTGATTATACTGGAAATTATATTCTCACCGGAGTTTATCCGGCTGTTGTTTTGTTTTGTATGTGTGCATTACAACAGGTGAAGCAGAAGCTAGCCAGAGAGAACATGGGTAGCGAGAGAGAGAGTCTAGACGTGGGACTCGGGTTGTTGTGTAGCAGAATGATGTAGGATGCATTCTTGTTAAGCATGCTCGAAGAATTATTCTTAGTTGTAGTTGAAGAACATTTTAGCACTTTGTGTAGTTTAGTGCTTTTGTTGTATTTTAAACTACTTTGTTGATGTAAGAAATACATGAAGTGTTGCTTGAGAATTGATACATGTATATATGAATATTTCCAGATTGGATATAGCTTGCTTCAAGTTGTTTAGCATGTTTATAATAAAGTTTGACAGCACAAAAATCAGCAGCAGATTCGAGCAAATTTTAGCTCGCTCGATCGGTAAGATTTGACCGATCGAGCGAGGCCACCTTTGGCTTGAACCCGAGAGTGGGTAAATTGTTGCTCGCTCGATCGGTGATGTTTAACCGATCGAGCGAGGCTCATTTTAAAAAAAAAATTTGCTCTTGTTTTAGTTTATTTTTTAATTGTTTGATTAATTGTTTTATTAATCGTTAATTGCCCTAAAATGAGATTAGCAACCCGAGGTCCTCACAACAGGTGGTATCAGAGCGTAAGTTTCTCGGACTGAGATAGAAGTTGAGCGGGGTAGATTGAGTCGCATGCATGTATAGTATTGAATGATTATGCATTACTTGATTTGATGATTTTATGAATTGCATGTGAGCATGATCTACTCTTGAAACTAAACTGTCTGATTCACTGATTTGTAAATTTCTGAATTTCTTACTAATTTTGATATAAGATTCCCCGGGTGATGTAAGCACCCAAAATTGAATAGAACAATGTTCTTTGGGTGACGTAAGCACCCCAGACTGAACAAAATCTTAGTGCTCAACTGAAAGAGGTATTTCCGATTGAACAGAACAGTATCTCAGAGAATCAGTAGATGCTATACTTATATCTCTATCAGTGATAATATGGAAGAGAAGTCAGAAATATCATCCATTAACCCGAAAAGGTCTAGTAGATGCTATTGCAGGTAGAAGTTGGTTTGGAGAACTTGATCAGTTATTTACATCCTTGAAAGATACAAATGAATGTTGTGACAGATGGACTGTATTTCAACTTCAAAACCTAGCAACCAGTGGATGAATTGTGACGAAAAAATTCGGATACAACATAGATAGAAATGATGAAAAATAGAAGATTATGCCACGACAACAGGAGATGCTCATTTGAAGGTAAGCCTATTAAGATTCATTGAATTTTAAATGATGAAAAACTCAAGATTGAGTTGTCTATTCATGGCTTAAATCTTAAGATTTTGTTTGAGCAAATATTGATGATTGAAACATTTTGCGAAGAAAAGGGCCAAAAGAATTGAAATTGAGTGATGAAGCAGAATGAATAAAATTGTAGACATGCCATAGTATGTGAGACAATCACAACTTCAACTACAATTTTTATTATAGAGCAGATACGAGATAAAAAGATATGGAAGTAGTTCTTTAGCTCTAGCAGACTAAGACAGATTGGTCTGAGTCTGAATGCAGTGTATGCTAATGATTATTACACTCATTGTGGGAGGAGATATCCTAACAATCAGTGTAGAGAAATCTGGAATTAGATTTATAGGAAATTTGAATGAAGAACAGTTCCAGAAGTGTAAAGAGGGTCAGAATGAAATGGCACCTGAAAATGAGATTGCAGGTAACAAATTTATTATGTTTTAACCTCTGTATCAGAAGATAGAGTTTGTGAATTGAAGAATTGAATTACATCTTTTGATGAAATGAGATTGAACATGATTTTGTTCATATTTGAGATATCTGTTTATGTTGCATGATAGATGATAGTGCAATAATCAGGTGCTGAATAGCAAAAGATTGATGATAAGAAATGATAGAATTAGAACAACAAGAACATAATGTGCATATGAATATGATGATATGATATGGAATTTAGAATTTAGATTCTTTTTATTTCGGTTCAGGATAAATTATGTTTGATTACAGAAATGTTCCGAAATAAGTATTTACTATGCACTAGATATGTTCAAGATCTATACCAGCATTGGTAGATATGCCAATGAGAAGAGATTGCAGATAAATTTCATATGAGATTTCCAACTTTAGTTAAGTTGTGAACTGGAATTTAATAACGAATTGATGAGTTATGAATTGAATATTGTTGATGAGAATTGATAGAATAGACGATGATATGAAAATCAGTTACAGATGAGTCTTTTCTTTGATTATGCTGAATCAATTACATCAATTGGAGATATGATTCTTGAAATGTTTGATTTGAGTGGCTCTTCCACTAGTAGAATTTATGCCTTTTACTTCGCATATTAACTGAAGTCGTAGATAGATAAGTACCGAAGTAGATGCACGTGAAGTAATAGTGTACTGTTTTACTTCGCTTAATAACAGAAGTATTAGGCATGAAATTACCGAAGTCTTTGGTCGGTTCACGGAGTCAAAATCGGTTCATGATTGGACCGGTTCCGAAGTAAAAGCATGCCTTTTACTTCAGCATTTACATTATGTGACGAAGTAATATAACATCTATAAATTCACCATTTACGTTGACTGACGAATTAAATGCGCGTATTTTACTTCGGCAGTTTCCTTAAGTTACGAAGTAATAGAACATATATGACTTCCGTTGATTCATTAAACGACGAAGTAATAGAACATATATGACTTCGGTATTTACATTGAGTGATGAAGTAAATGCTCTATTTAACTTCAAATATTATGTAACTTGGCGAAGTAAAAACATGCCCTTAATGCAGCAGTTTCATTAATTGACGAAGTAATAAAGTACATATGGCTTCAGCTTTTACATTGATTGATGAAGTAAAAATATATGTATCACTAAATCAAAATTAAACAATTTTAATTAGATAAAATAACACCATTAATATATATATATATATATATTTCTGAAACGTAAAATATACTAATTAGATTGATAAATTATCCATCCAAAAGTACATCCATCAATAAAAAATTATACATCCACGAGTATTTCTACAAAAGTAAAAGTGTTCTAACAAGTATATCCAATAATTCACTAAAACAAAACACATATTTGCCCAACGTGCATGACCAATTTAGGAACCTACATAAGAGTAGACGAATTCGCTCCATTCACTTCTAATTTTATCAAATTGATCTTGGTCGTAATATTGGTTCCTGCTGGATCCTGAATACTGAAATGTAAAAAAATAAAATACATCAGAATAAAATTCAAGATCGAGGATTCATATTTTCCAGTTCACAAATAAGGGTAACGACATATGCAGGTACTGATCACAGGTCGTCATTGAAACAGATGATTAAATTAAAACATTACCAAATTGAAAACACAGTACTCTATCAAGGATACATATATATTTGTCGTTTCACAAATAATTCCAACAGCTAGCTAAAGAAAACAATCACACTCAATTGATGTTAACAATGCAGTGAACCATAGCTTGTCCACCAAAATCAAATGTTAGTTCACTAGGAACGTCCATTACTGCAATAAGCTAAAGAGACCATAGAACAGTCGCACAAAATACCATTGACCCCATCCAAACTAGAAACAATAATCCATACATCATAGAGCAGTCGCAAGTAATCTCAGACAGTTTTGATTCCAACATTTATCAGCATGGAAGAATGGCCTTTTTCGTACGAGAAAATATGATATAAACCAGCGAGCAAGTACAATATGTCAATATCTCTGAAAAAGAGTTGTTTAATAAATAATTATAAAACCCTTCACCCTTAACAGTGCCAAGACAGAAAGTTTGGAAAGAAGGATGCCAAAAATGCCAACTTCAAAATAGAGCCTACCATAAATGCCAACTTCAAAACAGATGCCAACTTCAGATTCATTTATGAGCAACTAAGTAGCAAAGAAGGATGGAAACAGATTTTCACGTAAACCAAATCATAAAATGAAAAGGAAACTCACCATCTTATCCAAATGTAGATTTTCACATTCAACTATATCTTTCATATATTTCATCACACAAAATCCGCATTCAACCGAACCACTTTGTTTTATATTACCCTACAATGAAATAAAAAAATATTTCAGCAATAAGTTTAGAATAAAAAAAAAACTTAATTAGGTAAGAACAAATGAGTAAAGTTCTCAAATATAATATAACACTAAAACACCATCCCTAGTCCCTATAGTACAGTACTTTAACGCCATCAAAATATTGCAATCACATTCATGTTTTCATATGTAAGCACAACACATACCGTCAATTGTTTAAAAACTGGCCCTCTAGGAATACCTCTTGAAGCATTGTACATCTTGACCCCACTACATTTGAAAAAGTCAAAAGTTAGTTTTTTTCATATGTATAAGATAATTGATTCGTCAACATAAGCTACTACCTACTTTGTCATTGTAGTGACTCTTACCTGGATCACCTACTAAACAGAACTTAGGCATGCAATTAACTTAATTAAATGTATATCAGAATAAAACTGTGGAAACCATAAACATTATACAATTCCAAGTAAAGGAATCTGTAAATACCCAAATATTATACAACCAGATCGAACAACTGTAGTAATCCAAATAACAATAGAATAAAACCTAGGCAAAGCTCCAGCTGACCAACAACTGCCTAGCCCCTCTTGGATCCATTCGCCTCGTCCAATCGCAAACCTGCCCCATGGAATAGGGTGTCCAGAAACACAGAGTACGAGACATGAGCATAAAACGCTCAGTACGAGAGTATGAGTATACATGCATGCAAAGTGAACTCCCTATAAACTCGAGGTCAAGGATCAGATAACAGAGACAGACCGGGCCCTAGTATGTAGCACGCTGTGCCGTCGCTTCAGGAGGTGGCTCCCATACCATAATACCAGTGGATATGCCGGACCCAAATCGATGGAAGTCCAACCACTAACACGATAGGGAAAAACCTTACTAACAGACATCTCGAAGGAGATAGCTCAGTATGCAAATGAATGCAGCATAAATCAATGACATATAAACCATGCAGTCACATAATACATGCATACTCAGTTAGGATATCTCGAACAGTACTTCCGTACCTCAAATCAGTGCAAGCTCTACCAACTCTAGGTCAACGCCTATAGTTTGCTCTACACTGCCAAATGATACTACTATCATTAAAGTAATCTAAAAGCCTTAACTAAGCTATAGCATACTCCTAAATATTTATAGAAAGAAAAAGCTATACCTTCGTCCGTCGTTAGCCCTTTGCTGTCGACTGCCTCAAAACTAGGCCAAAGCTCCGCTATGACGCCTGGATCGCTATGCCACTTCCGGTTTCCCAACGGGACGCCTAGAATTACCTAGATCTGAGTTGGAAGGCTAAGGAATTGAGCGAGAAGAGAGGAACTGGCGCACTTCAAAAATGAGCTCGGCACCCCCTATTTATAGACGGAGTTCGGGCCCTCCGAACTGACTTCGGAGCCTCCGAACTCAATATTACGTCATTGCTTATGTCACCATAATGACATCATCCATGACGACTGTCGGCAGCACGTTCGGAGCGTCCGAACCACTCTTCGGATCGTCCGAACCCTGACTTTAGACCGTCCGAACCTTGACTTCGGAGCCTCCGAACTCGATGACCTTCAAACCATTTCCAAGTGTTCTGAATCCAATTCCGGACTCCGTTAACCCATTAAGAGTTCCCTTAATCATGTCTACTCTTAACTAGGAGGATTAATGAATGGATTAATACTTAATCACTGATTTCAGGCATGGGCTACTACATTCTCCCCCACTTAAGATGTTTCGTCCTCGAAAACAGATCTTAAGTACTGAATGTAATACAAAAATCAGAAACATTCTTTATTCAAATAAAACGTTTACAGAGTTTGCAACTGAATACAACTTAAAGAATGAAATCAAAACAACTCAGGATGGTCTTCACGCATCCTGTCCTCAAGCTCCCAAGTAGCTTCCTCAGTGACTCGGCGCTGCCACTGAACTAAAACCAAAGGAATGACCTTGTTCCGCAAAACCTTATCCTTATAATCTAGGATACGAATAGGTTTCTCAACATAGGTCAAATCCTTGCTCACCTGAACCTCAGACCGCTGCAGAATATGAGACTCATCTGTTACATACCATCGCAACAGAGATACGTGGAACACGTTGTGAATACTAGAAAGATGCGGTGGCAAAGCTAGTCGATAAGACAAATCGCCAATGATCTCCAAGATCTCAAACGGACCGATAAACCTGAGAGATAACTTGCCCTTAAGGCCAAATCTGAGAATCTTGCGGAAAGGTGACACTCTCAGAAACACTTTCTTCCCGAAATCAAACTGCAAAGGCCTACGCTTAGTGTTAGAATAGCTGGCCTGACGATCCTGTGCAGTCTTAATTCGTTTCTTGATCTGATCAACAATGTCTATCGCCTATTGGATAAACTCTGGTCCCTCAGTCTGTCTCTCCCCCACTTCTTCCCAGAAGAGTGGAGTACGACAACGTCGCCCGTACAACGCTTCAAAAGGTGCCATCCCAATAATAGTATGATAGCTGTTGTTGTACACGAACTCGATCAATGGCAAATGATCCTGCCAGGCTGAACCAAAATCAATGACGCACGCTCTAAGCATATCCTCCAAAGTACGGATAGTGCGCTCTGACTGACCATCAGTCTCCGGATGATAGGCAGTACTCAAACTGAGAGTAGTACCCATCGCACACTGAACACTCCCCCAGAATCTAGAAGTAAACCTGGGGTCTCGATCGCTGACAATGCTCACAGGCACTCCATGAAGTCGAACGATCTCCTGAATGTACAATCGAGCCATACGATTCACATTGTACTCCCGGCTATAGGCAATGAAATGCCCTAACTTGGTGAGTCGGTTCACCACAACCCAGATAGCATCACAGTTCTTTGGGGATATCGGCAAATGGGTCACAAAGTCCATTGTGATAAACTCCCATTTCCATTCAGGAATAGGCAGACTGTGAAGCAATTCTCCAGGTCGTCGGTGCTCTGCCTTGACCTGTTGACACACCAAACATCTCGAAACAAACTGATAAACACTGCGTTTCATTCCCTTCCACCAGAAACGGGTACGTAGATCCTTGTACATCTTGTTGCTCCCAGGATGAATACTCAACTTAGTGCGATGCGCCTGAGACAAAATCTCCTCTCGCAACTCTTCATCCTGTGGAATCACAAGCCTATCAGACAAACACAGAAATCCATCTGACTGATAATGAAATCCAGACGAGCTACCCTCGTTATCTAGACGAGCTAAATACTGGGTCTTTGAATCAGACATCTGAGCATCTCGAATCCACGAATACAAAGCTGGCTCAGATAATATCGCAAACATCTGGATACTCTGCATACCTTTCTTATGCTTGAAGGTATATCCCGAAGTACAACAGTCACTGATCGCACTAGACATCGAACAAGTCTGAAGTGCGGATAGTCGCACCTTACGACTCAAAGCATCAACGGTGAGATTAGCAGCTCCGGGATGGTACTTAATCTCACAATCATATTCCTTAAGCAAGTCCATCCAACGTCTCTGCCTCATGTTCAACTCCGCCTGAGTGAACAAATACTTGAGACTCTTATGGTCGGTGAAGATCTCAAATTTCTCGCCATACAGATAATGACGCCAGATCTTCAAAGCAAACACAATGGCTGCTAACTCCAAATCATGGACTGGGTAGTTGTCCTCGTGAAGCTTCAACTGTCTAGAAGCGTATGCGATCACATTCCCATTCTGAGTCAGGACACAACCTAACCCTTGAAGAGAAGCATCAGTGTACACCACATACCCTCCAGATCCTGACGATAATGCCAACACCGGCGCAGAAGTCAACCGCCGTCGAAGCTCACAGAAGTTCTCCTCACACTCGGAGGACCACTCGAAATCCACACCCTTGCGGGTAAGCTGCGTCAAAGGTCGAGCTAGCTGAGAGAAGTTCAGAATGAAGCGATGATAATACCCTGCTAAACCCAGAAAACTACGGATCTCAGCAACTGTCGTCGGACGCGACCAATTAAGTACCGCTTCAATCTTGCTTGGATCAACATAAATCCCCTCCTTGGATATGATATGGCCAAGAAAGACCACTCGATCCATCCAGAACTCACATTTGCTCAGCTTGGCGTACAACTGCTCATCTCGAAGAGTCTGCAGTACCAACCGAAAGTGAGAAACATGCTCTTCCGTATTATGCGAATACACCAAGATGTCGTCAATGAAGACCACGAAAAACTTGTCCAAATACTCTCTGAAGACACGGTTCATCAGATCCATGAACATAGCCGGCGCATTAGTCAAACTAAATGGCATCACTAGGAACTCGTAATGCCCATAGCGAGTACGGAATGCAGTCTTGGCTACGTCCTGATCACGGACTCTCAACTGATGATACCCAGATCTCAAGTCAATCTTGGAGTAAACTGACGTGCCCTGCAGGTGATCAAACAAGTCATCAATACGAGGCAACGGATACTTGTTCTTCATAGTGACTCGATTCAGCCGCCGATAGTCAATGCACAGCCGCATCGACCCATCCTTCTTCTTTACAAAAAGAACAGAAGCTCCCCAAGGACATACACTAGGACGAATGTACCCCTTGTCCAAAAGATCCTGTAGCTGATTCTTCAATTCATGCATCTTTGACGGAGCCAGACGATACGGTGCTCGAGAAATAGGAGAAGTACCCGGCATCAACTCTATGCCAAACTCGACTTCCCTAACAGGAGGAAAACCCAGAATCTCATCAGGAAATACATCTGGAAATTCATCCACGACTGGTATGCTCTCTATCCTAATTCTCTCAGTGGACAAATCAACTGCATAGATAAGGTAGCCTTCCCCGCCAAACTCTAGAGCTCGACAGGCTCTCAAAGCTGATATCAAAGGCATCGGGGGTCGCGCTCCCTCACCATAGAAAAACCAGCTCTCACTCTCCTCCGGATGAAAGCGTACTAATCTCTGATAGCAGTCCACTGAAGATCGATAGGTATTCAACATATCTATTCCCAGAATTCAATCAAAGTCATCCATCGCTAGGACCATGAGATTCGCTAACAGAATGTTCCCTTCGAACTCTGAAGGGCAACCCATCACTAGACACTTAGCCAAAGCAGATTGGCCCGTCTGAGTAGAAACAGACATCACTACGTCTAGTGCAATGCATGGTAACTTATGCCTCTTAACAAAACGTGTAGAAATGAAGGAATGAGATGCACCAGTGTCAATAAGTACAAGAGTAGGTATACCATAAAGCAGAAATGTACCTGCAATGACTTTCTCATTCTCCTCCACTGCCTGATCATGTCTCAGGGCAAACACCTGGCCAGAAGCTCGTTGCCTAAAATGAGAACTCCAGCAGGCTGTCCCTGCGACCTCTGCTGAACGGTGGCCTAAGAACTAGATCCTGAACCAGAACCAAAACCGCCTCCCCCAGATAGCGGACAATCACTCCGAATATGACCAGTCTCTCCACAACGGAAACAAGCTCCAGAAGCTCTACGGCAACGGTCGGTCGGATGGTTCTTCCCACAATGATCACACTTGTCCTTCTTACCAAAACGGAAAACACCTCCAGAACCAGAGGAAGAAGTAGATCCAGACTTCTTGAAAGATTGGTCATGGGGACCCAAAGAACTAGCAGGCCTCGACTGAGGGAAAGACCTGTTCTGCCGAATGCTGTCCTCCGCCTGGTGACAACGGCTCACCAAACCCTCATAGGACATGTTGTCGCCAACCACCACATGGTCATGGATCTCAGGGTTAAGGCCCTGAAGGAACAGTTTATACATCATCCCAGAGCTGTCAGCAATATCGGGGAAATAGGATAGCAGATCAAAGAACTTCTGCTGATACTCATCAATAGACATGGCTCCCTGTCGCAGACTCAGTAGCTCACCTGCCTTTGACTGACGGAGTGCAGGAGGAAAATACAGCTTCTGAAAAGCTGTGCGGAACTCGGCCCAGGTGGCCACTCCTCTTGCCGCAATAAAAGGTGCAGAAGTAAACGTCCACCACCTATGGGCTTGCCCATCCAGAAGATAGCCAAGGGTCTCCATCTTCTGCTCCTCGGTGTAGTGGTAAGTCTGAAAAGTCGTCTTCATACGGTCTAACCAGTTCTCCGCATCCTCCGGAGACTCACCTCCAACAAGGGGCTTAGGACCCATCTGCAGAAATTGCCGTACAGTGAAACGATCCTCATCACGACGACGATGATGACAGTCCCGACGACGCTCACGATCGTCATCTCCCCAGCGTCCACCTCCACTACCATGGCTACTCTGGTCATCGTAGTTCGCCATCTACAAAAGCACCTCACGGTTACCTTATGCAGAGTCTAAATCCCAAGAATACTATGCATGCTCTGATACCATAAATGTAGTGACCCTTACCTGGATCACCTACTAAACAGAACTTAGGCATGCAATTAACTTAATTAAATGGATATCAGAATAAAACTGCGGAAACCATAAACATTATACAATGCCAAGTAAAGGAATCTATAAATACCCAAATATTATACAACCAGATCGAACAACTGTATTAATCCAAATAACAATAGAATAAAACCTAGGCGAAGCTCCAGCTGACCAACAACTGCCTAGCCCCTCTTGGATCCACCCGCCTCGTCCAATCGCAAACCTGCCCCATGGAATAGGGTGTCCAGAAACACAGAGTACGAGACGTGAGCATAAAATGCTCAGTACGAGAGTATGAGTATACATGCATGCAAAGTGAACTCCCTATAAACTCGAGGTCAAGGATCAGATAGCAGAGACAGACCGGGACCTGGTATGTAGCACGCTGTGCCGTCGCTTCAAGAGGTGACTCCCATACCATAATACCAGTGGATACGCCGGACCCAAATCGATGGAAGTCCAACCACTAACAGGATATGGAAAAACCCTACTAACAGACATCTCGAAGGAGATAGCTTAGTATGCAAATGGATGCAGCATAAATCAATGACATATAAACCATGCAGTCACATAATACATGCATACTCAGTCAGAATATCTCAAACAGTACTTCCGTACCTCAAATCAGTGCAAGCTCTACCAACTCTAGGTCCACGCCTATAGTCTGCTTTACACTGCCAAATGATACTACTATCATTAAAGTGCTCTAAAAGCCTTAACTAAGCTATAACATACTCCTAAATATTTATAGGAAGCAAAAGCTATACCTTCGTCTGTCGTTAGCCCTTTGCTGTCGAGTGCCTCAAAACTAGGCCAAAGCTCCGCTACGACGCCTGGATCGCTATGCCAACCAACAATGGCTCCAATTGCATCACTAATGATTGTTGGTCCAGAATTAATTGGGATTGGAAGCATTGCTGTTTCATCTAACACAACATCAACAGACACCTTGAAGTTCTCTTCCCCAAGTGGAACATTGTGAATCATGACATTTGGACCTCCATCTGATATTATTGTGCCATACACCATCACATTTTCACGTTTTTTGACGGCAAGGTGGCATCTTTTACCCTTTAAGAAAAATAAATTATTATATATACATATGTAAAATGTGATTAAAAAAAATCAAATTTCCCGTGAAACATATGAATATCGAACCTTCAAGTCAGGAGGGCCGCATTCATAAAAATCTTCCAAATTTTTTGACAACTTTGGGTCCATATCCTTCGATTGTTTTTGCTTTGGACATTGAATTTCCGAGGACTTGTTTGATGCTACAATCTCAGAAGTTAGATCATTGATGATTGGCAAAACACTAGCAAGTTGAGTCTTCAACTTCTCTAATTCAGCCTTCAAAAGTCTAGTCTCCTCCAATTGTTCATTGATGTTTCCCGTCGTAGTTTTCTGGATTGATTCCCTCTTTTTTCTTGGAGTCTTAAAAAAAACATGAGGTTTTACAAATCCTCCAACACCTCGAACCCTTCCATGGTGTTCCTGACTTCCTAAGGCAGTGGTTAAAACATCATTCATTCCATAAACCTTGAATTCTCCTTTTTCCTTCTTCTCCAATAAGTCATCCTACAAATAGAGACATAAAAAATCAATCCAAAAAATTTAATATATCTAGGGAATATGGTGATTGATAAAACTAAACATTTACAATTTTTTCAGCAACTTCTTATGTGTCCGGACTCGTAATGATTCCTGATTTGTCTTCACGAGCTTTACGCCAAAGAACCGATCTATCAACTTCTTCGTCTTCAGCAATTATGTTTTTATCCCTCTACAATCCCAAAATTTTCATCTTACGAACATTAATTACTTTTTGAAAATGAAAAATAGAATGATGCATAGCTTACCAGTTCAGCCTCCAAGCCGATGTAACCCTTGCGAGACATTCTGTGGTGATATCTACGGTGCATTGTTCGTTCTTTTTGCTTTTCGTGAGTAACCTAAATCATTTTGTTCTTTAGTTTAAGTATGGAATTAATAATTTTTAAAAGAAACATGAAAATTCTCATCAAAGTACCTCCCATGATGGATCTAGTCTCGCATCGACAAATGCCTTCCAATCTGCTATTGGGAGTTGATACTGACTTGGTGGAGAAATCAACTTTTCAGGTTTATCTCTGTTAGGCCAAACAAATCTACTGGTCAATTTGTTTTTGAAATCTCGCCATTTCTGAGCTGCTGAACTCTTCACCGAAGACTGACTTTCTGGCGCTAGCTCGAAGACATTTTGCAACAGAAAATGTTGGTTTTTATTTCATATGATATATACCATTAGGTGAAACTGTACAATAAAATAAGAAATGTTCATCAAATAGGTAATTAAGGTTGAAACAATTTAAAGTTTTACTATTTTTCAGAATTGGTTCGCTGGATCTAATCATAAAAAAACATGCTACACTATCATTATTTTAGGTATAAAGAAGTTCCAGAAATAATCATTCATCACTGACCGAGTAAAAAGTTGAAGCATACACATATAATGCCTAAGATTACAACAAGAATTGTGTAATGCATAACTTTCAAAATGTCAGAATCACAAAGTATAATGAATGGATGCCATTAATTTTCATATTTTCCTTAAGCTATCAGACTAAATTGTTCTTAACAAAATGAGAAATAAAGGAGGAAAAAAGGCAAGCAGAAAAAAAGAGTTATGGTCCAATTATAAAGGGCGAACAACTTAAAGTTGAAACAATTTAAAGTTTTACTATTTTTCAGAATTGGTTAGCTGGATCTAATCATAAAAAAACATGCTACGCTATCATTATTTTAGGTATAAAGAAGTTCCAGAAATAATCTTTCATCACTGACCGAGTACAAAGTAGAAACATACACATATAATGCCTAAGATTACAACAAGAATTGTATAATGCATAACTTTCAAAATGTCAGAATGACAAAGTATAATGAATGGATGCCATTAATTTTCATATTTTCCTTAAGTTATCAGACTAAATTGTTCTTAACAAAATGAGAAATAATGGAGGAAAAAAGGCATGCAGAAAAAAGGATTTATGGTCCAATTATAAAGGGCGAACAACTAAAGTCAGCGTATGAATAATCAAGCAAGATTGAAATGCCATTATTGAAATAAAATCTTGTACTCACCGAGATCTCTTCCCACACTTTTTGTTTGATGTTTTCTGGAACATCAGGCCACGATTTTATATTGATTGGCACCATAGATCTAGCAATGGATCCAATGTATGATTGTAGTGCCCTACCATTTGCATTGTATGCTGTCCGCCCCATATCATCATAATCGATCTTTGCTTTTTTTCCCCATCTTGCAGCTGTACTTACTTTAGCCATCAATGTAGGGCCTCGCTTCTTTTGAATATTTACATGATGTGCTTCTCCATCAGTAAGCCCAAGTTCCTCATCATCTCCATGATTTTCATCAACATCTAATTCTTGAAGCTGCTCAACTGAAACTTTATTTTTATGTTTTCTTTGACTCATTATATATGTTTAACACTGCATAAATGTTTTGGAAACCAACGTTAAATAATAATGATAACAAAAATATGTCATAAATAATAACAAGAATTCAAAAGACACAAATAATAACAATAAGACAAAATAAATAAATAAATAATAACAATAATAATAATAATAATACTAATAAAAGGTCATAACATATATTTTTAAAGCACATAAAGTGTCTTTGCTTATCCATAACAAAACATGACATAAAGTACAAAACATCATTTTTTCTTGTTCGTTTCCCAGACACCCTCGTTTTCCGCTTTAAAGTATCTTTCGTGACTAGGTATATCATGAGTATCAACATCATCAATTGGTCGAGACTCTGGAATACTATTCCAACCATCATCCTCCCCCTCATAACACCTATTTGGCACTGGGAGCACAATTGACCATCCTTTTTTTGATGGGTCATCAATATAAAAAACTTGATTGACTTGACTTGCAAGGGCAAATTCATCATTCTTGTGCCCTCTTTTGTTCATGTTGACCAAAGTGAAACCACATTCATCGTTGTTTATTACTCCCTTATCATTCGCAACCCAAGCGCACTTGAAAAGAGGAACTTGAAATTGATGATAGTCTAATTCCCATATTTCTTCTATTACTCCATAAAAAGACACATCAGCAATCAAGGGATTTTTATCTTTGGCACTACAGACAAGCATGGTGCTGGCAACTAGGGAAACCCCACTGTTTTGACAAACTCTATCATCATCCCGTGCCTTTGTTTGGTATAAGTTGCCATTTATCATGTAACTACTGTACTTAATGACTTACGCGCATGGCCCATGAGCTAGCCATGTCAATGTCAATTTCATTCCACCATTGCAACTATCTATTTCAGCAGTCACCTAACATGTATTCAATTAGAAAAGAGTGATTAAAATACTAGATACAACATGCTCACCGCAAATGCGTTAATAAATATTTTTCAATCTAACTAACCTTTGCGCGAAACCAGTCAATGAACCTTTTGTTGTGAGCATCTTGTATCCATTTTTCATCTTTTTCTTTTTTCAGAAACATGAACTTCAGAAAGGTTTTATGTTCACTGTGGAAATATTTATGTATAATAATTTTTAATAAACATATTTTGACAGTCACAAATGTGCAGAATTATATATTAATGAGTTGAACATACATTATGTAGGGAGATACTTCTTCTGTATTTTCCAGAACAGTCAAATGTGCTTGTTGCATATCACTTTGCGACACTACAATTGGTGTTTTGCATGCTAAAAATCCAGGAACATTGGATTTGGGGTCTTGGTTTGATTGAGGGACCCCAACAGGATCAAATCCGTCGAGGTATTCAGAACAAAACTCAGTTGCTTCTTCCGCTGAATATCTCTTAACAATGCAACCTTCAGGATGTTTTCGACTGCCAACATAACTCTTAAACACCTTCACGCATCTTTTGAATGGATACATCCACCAAAAGTAGACAGGTCCACATAATCGTACTTCTTGAACATGGTGGAATGTTAAGTGCACCATAATGTCGAAGAAAGATGGGGGAAAATACTGCTCCAATAGGCAAAGTGTAACAACCAAGTCAGATTGCAGCTTATCTAACTTGGCTACATCTATAACCTTGCAACAAATATCTTTGAAGAAAAAAACATAATCTTATGATGGCGTATCTAACATGTTTTGGCAACGCATCACGAATGAGTATTGGTAGGAGTTGCTGCATTAGAACATGGCAATCATGGGATTTGAAGCCAGTCAACTTCAGCTCAGACAAGCACACAAGATTCTTCGTGTTCGATGAGTAACCTTCTGGAACTTTTATATCCATTAATGATTGGCACAATTGTAACTTCTCTTTTTTTGTGAATGAGCATGCAACAAGAGGAAGATATATTCTTTTTTCTCCAAATTTAGGTGTCAATTCAGGCCTAACTCCTATTTGAAGCATGTCCAGCCTAGCTGCCAGATTTTCCTTTAACATTCATCAAAGTATTAATGAGGGATTGAAAGACATTTTTTTCTATGTGCATCACATTGAGACAATGCCTAACATGAAGATGTTTCCAATAAAGAAGATTGAAAAAAATTGACTTTTTCTTCCAACATTTTTTAAAATCTGCTTCCCCTAAATATTTTTCTTCTTTGCTGTCTTCCACATTATTCTCCTTTGATTTTTTTCTCTTTTTACTTTTCACACTGATCTTCTTTCCAAAATCACATCTTATGTCTGCAAGCTTGTCAAACAAGGCAACCCCAGATAATGGTGTGGATTTTTCTCCATGTTCTTCCATGCCATTGAATTCCTTGGTTTGCCTTCGATAGGGATGAAACATTGGTAGGAAACGTCTATGACCAACAAATGACATTTTCTTCCCATTTTCCAAATGATTTGCACAAGTATCTTCTCCACATACTGGACATGCATAATAACCATGTGTAGTGCATCCACTAAGGTTACCATAGGCAGAAAAGTCATTAATGGTCCATAATAAGACTGCTTTAAGGGTGAAAAACTGTCTTCGATAAGCATCATAAACGCCATCAACTCCTTCCCACAATCGTTGCAAATCTTCAACTAGCACCTCGAGGTAAACATCTATATCATTTCCTGGTTGTTTAGGCCCTAAAATGAGCATAGTTAGCATGATGAATTTCCTCTTCATACACATGCTTGGAGGAAGATTATAGGTGGTCAACATGATTGGCCAGCAGCTATACCGACTACTAAGATTGCTATGAGGATTAATGCCATCAGCGGCAAGTGCTAGGCGAAGATTTCTTAGTTCACTTTCGAAGTCGGGTTGATCCACCAACCTCCAAGATGGAGAATCAGATGGATGACATAACTGACCACCAACTCTTGTGGTTTCTGCATGCCAAGTTAAATTCTTTGATGTCTCTAAAGATTTAAACATGCGCTGAAATCTTGGAATGTGAGGGAAATACCACATCACCTTTCTTCTCAATGTTCTTCTTGTTTAGCTTCCAATGCGACAATCCACATTTAGGGCAACTTACACAGTCCTTATATTGTTTCCTATAAAGAATGCAATCATTGGAACAAGCATGGATCTTTTCATGACTCAACGACAGACAACTCAATGTCTTTTTTGCATCATACGTTGAGGATGGTAGATTGTGATTATCTGGCAGCATATCCCCAAAATCCGTTAGTAGATCTGAAAATAAAGCATCACTCATCCCATGCCTTGCTTTGGTGTTGTATAGTTTTACAAGTTCACTCAACTTTGTGTAACGTGTACATCCATTGTACAAAGGTTTCTCTGCTTCCTCCAAAAAATTCATAAACGCTTCTGGATTTTCTGTATAATTATCATATGCTACCTCACACATATTAGCGGTTTCAAAGTCGTCATGATAATCACCAATTGGCTCCTGGTTGGTGCTTAAATTTATTCTATCATTTTTGGCAGACTCGCCATGCAAAATCCAATTCATATAATTCTGACTAAAACCATGAAAATAAAGATGCTCTCGAATGGATGTAATCGGTCATTTCTTCAGATTTTTACATTTGCAACAAGGACAATGAATTAAATTCGAGTCAATATGGGGATTTTGTAAACAACCGCTAATGAACTGTTCCACACCCTCCTCATATTGTTTCGACCTTCTATCAGAGTGAATCCAAGATTTATCCATAATTAACAACTTACCTTCAACGTATTAAATAAAGTTAAGTTATAATAAAACATAATTAAAATTTTTAATTACATGACAATCATTAATGATTTTCACTTCAAACACTAGTTACTGCGACTCTCCAACCAATATAAATTATAAAATTATATTCGATTAAAATACAATAAATAGATTAAATATTGCAACATTGATTTAAAAAATAAAAATATTGAAAGACACATTGTCCTTTAATTTGGATGGATTCAGTATCATCAAACAAGTAGTAGATATTTCATACATATCATATCCAAAATATAGACATCCAATGATATATTTATAATGTATATACAAAAGGACACAAGTTTAAATTTTTATCTTTTATGCTAAAATTATTCATTACTAGGTGTACTAGTAAAATATATATACATATATATGGTTGAAAAAAATTATGTTACCGTCGATATTTTTGAAGCTAGCAGCCAGTAATCCAGTACTATTGTTTCTTAGAGGGCGGGTATGTGAAGATATTATAATAGTACAATAATGAACAAGTATATATTTTAAGATGCTATTGATTGTTAAATAAAACATGATTGCTACAAGAAGATATTCACCACAACGAAACTTATAACCACTATGACAAATAACTTACTTTTTTCAAGCACAGAAGCTAGGAAATTAATTTAAGAATCCTATCGAGCACAAATGCAGGCATAAAAAATGAAATTCCTGACGCAAACAATGAATCATCATATAATCAAAATATTGAAAGCACAAGGATAAAATATGCGATCAGGTTTAATTTCAAAGCACATTAAAACTCCACCAAAGCAGAACAAGTTCTAAAAATACCTGATTTTGTTGCGGCAGTGAAGTTTGCTGCTTATACAAGTTTCGTAGTCTTTTAACTTCTCTTTTGAGCACTTAATGCTCCACTACAGAAACATCCAAAAAGTTAAAATCAGATTCCATAAAAACTTGTTAAATGTGTAGTGCAAGAAGGCATGTTCAGATTTGTTAGATTCAGGTGCGAGCGAGAAGAGCTACTATGATACTTTCAAGTTCAGCAATATATATTATATACCAGCTAAATTTATTTCAACAAATTTGCAAAGATTTCTAGCAACTGAAATAATTTTCTTGTTTCCTAGGTGCATTGCTGTGAAAAAACTGCCATAAGTGCGGCTTCGTAGCCTCATCAAGTCATCATTTTTTTATTTTTTTAAGCTACAGTACCAACAAATTCAGTAACATTTTATGAAACTGTGAAATAATAGAATTTTGTACATTCATGTTGAAAAAATAGGTTACATAATACACAACTTTATAAACCCATAAATACATACTAATCTTTTTATATAAAAAAAAAAATAATACAAAACTATCACAAATTAGAAACAGTGAAAGGTTTTGTAGCGACCCTTATCCGGATCACCTACTAAACAGAACTTAGGCATGCAATTAACTTAATAAATAGATATCAGAATAAGCTGCGGAAACATTACTAAAATTACAATCCCAAGGCAAGGAATCTGTAAATATCCAAAATAGATTATACAACCAAATCGAAAGCTGTATCAACCCAAAACAACAGAAATAAACCTAGACGAAGCTCCAGCTGGCCAACCACTGCCTAGCCCCTCTTGGATCCACCCGCCTCGTCCAATCGCAAACCTGCCCCATGCAATAAGGTGTCCAAAAACACAGAGTACGAGACGTGAGCATAAAACGCTCAGTACGAGAGTATGAGTATGCATGCATGCAAAGTGAACTCCCTATAAACTCGAGGTCAAGGATCAGATAATAGAGATAGACCGGGCCCTGGTATGTAGCATGCTGTGCCGTCGCTTCAGGAGGTGACTCACATACCATAATACCAGTGGATATGCCGGACCCAAATCGATGGAAGTCCAACCACTAACAGGATAGAGAAAAACCCTACTAACAGACATCTCGAAGAAGATAGCTCAGTATGAAAATGAATGCAGCATAAATCAATGACATATAAACTATGCAGTCACATAATACATGCATACTCAGTCAGGATATCTCGAACAGTACTTTCGTACCTCAAATCAGTGCAAGCTCTACCAACTCTAGGTCCACGCTTATAGTCTGTTCTACACTGCCAAATGATACTACTATCATTATAGTGCTCTAAAAGCCTTAACTAAGCTATTGCATACTCCTAAATATTTATAGGAAGCAAAAGCTATACCTTCGTCCGTCGTTAGCCCTTTGTTGTCGAGTGCCTCAAAACTAGGTCACAGCTCTGCTACGACGCCTGGATCGCTATGCCACTTCCGGATTCCCCACGGGACGCCTAGAATTCCCTAGATCTGAGTTATAAGGCTAAGAAACCAAAGAGAAAAGGAACTCGGTGCGCCTAAAAGTGAGCCACGCATCCCCTATATATAGCACAAGTTCGGGCCGTCCGAACACGTTCGGAGCCTCCAAACTCAGCTTCGGGTCGTCCGGAGTCACATCATGGACGTCACCAATGATGAAATAGTTCGGGCCATCCGAACCAGTTCGGAGCCCACTAACCTTGTTCGGGCCCTCCGAACCATCCAAACCCTCGGAGCCTTCCGGACCATTTCCGGGCATTCTAAATCCATTTCCGGACTCCGTTAACCCATCGGAAATCATCTTAATCAATTTTAACCCCCCTAATCATAATTAGACACTTGATTTGCTTAATTTGGATACGGGTTACTACATTCTCCCCCACTTAAGATATTTCGTCCTCGAAATAAGATCTTAAGTATCGAAAATACAACCAATATGCAGAAACACTCTTTGCATAAATCAAGTCAGTATCCACATGAACTTCAGACTGATCGTCACATATCTTCACAACAAAGATACGTGAAACACGTCTCGGATACTGGACAAATACGGTGGCAAGGCTAACTGATAAGCCAAATCACCAATGTTCTCTAAGATCTCCAACTGATCGATAAATTTGGGAGACAACATACCCTTGAGACCAAACATGAGAACCCTGCGAAAAGGTGAAACTCTCAGAAATACTGTCTCCCCTACTTCTTTCTGGAATAATGGAGTATGACAAGTCGCCCGTACAACGCCTCAACAGGTGCCCTCCCAATGCTACGATGGTACCTATTGTTGTACGCGAACTTAATCAATGACAACTGATCTGGCTAAACTAAACCAAAATCCATAGTACACGCCCAAAGCATGTCCTCCAAGGTATGGATAGCGCTCTCCATCTGACCATCTGTCTCTGGATGATATTCAATATTTAAATTGAAAGTAGTGCTCATAGCACGCTGGACACTCCACCAGAATATGGAAGTAAACCTGGGTCTCGATCGCTGACAATGCCCACCGGCATCCATGAAGTAGAACGATCTTTTGGATGTACAACCGAGCCCTACGATCAATAGAGTACTCTCGACTGCTCTTCGAATACCCACTGTTCCTGTGAACCTTAGCAGTGATAGTTCCTCGTCAAGTATACCACTTGATACCGACTATCCCTCTTGCTAGAATCAGTTCGTACTAACGAGAAGACCAGATACAACCAACCTGTATCTCCACTGGTCTAACACTGACATCGAATCCTAGAGGTAACCGCAAGTGTTAACCAATCGATTCCCACTTGACGTCCTGCCACAGATAACAACCAATCCTGAAAGTTCCTAGCATCGACAGACTTACATTCTATACTTATTTTCTTCGATGCTGACTAATATTCTCAAAGAATATCACCGCTATGATGCTGAACACATAGATGGGACCGCAACATCTACAGCATTAGTAGTCTAGATTAAAGATCACCACTATCTCGTCACTCGAGATATCAATTGAATTCGCAATACTGGTTATCCAACCATAGATAACAATTCCAAGTCATACTTGACTCGCTACCAAGATGAACAAAACTAGTTCACCTCAACCCTTCGCGCAATCCACGACACATGCGGTAAACCAATGAATCTACCTGATCGATCTCGGTCGATCCCAACACCTCAATGGCATAGCACATCAGAACGTACTGGGAAATCACCGACAACAATCTCGCTAGACTCTGAACACAAGTCTTAGCTGTCGTATCATCTTACGAACAAACAACTGATATCGGCCTGCTAATGCTCATTGAATTCCGCAACACTCGTTGAATCACAATTCAACAAAAATCCTTCAAGAAAACTGCTGGAAACGCCTAAAAAATTACTCGGCTAACAGTTCCAAAAACTGTAGTCCAATAGCATGGAACAATCCTATTTCCAAAACTGGGTCAACCATTGCTAATACCAAGAAATGTTCAGATCAATTATGTCTTCTCTTACCGAGAAGATACTCTTCATGAAACGTCACTAAGTCCGAACGTCTCTGCTTACCACTGATAACTTTACCCAAGTTATCGAACTAGCCATGACTTACCAAAGTCAAAACATGCAATCACTTTCCGTGATCTATCGAACTCGAAAGTCCAAATGACTGCACTCCGAAAATCTCAACCACCCGAGAATCCTGAATGCAAATAATTCTCTTACTGTTCCGAGACATTTACTTAAAGGATCCAAACTCATAAGCACGATGGCTTATAGTATCGTTCCAAGTATCTCTCGATTCATGATATCTCAATCATTGATCTGCTCAAAAAATCGACCACGTCGATAAGTTGTGACTAACACACAACCTGTCAGTACCAACCAAAATATGGCAACCATCCGCCAAGTCTTGGTCATTTTAAAATCTCACATGGCTCGATCAATAATCATGATCTCACTGCCATAAGTCATACGGTTTCCAAACACTTGGAATTACAAGAATCACACTTGATTCAACTCACCTATCTCTGACAAAGTCAGACAATATCTATTAGCAGTCACTGGTACCAATCTCGCATCGATACTGACTCACTACCAACTGTCGCTGAACCTGCTCCTGGAAATCATATCCCTCGCTGAGACTGTGCACTAATCAAGACTGAGGTAGCCTCCACTGATAATCCATCTGGAATATCCTGCCAAAGAACCACTGGCGAAGGTCATGCTTTCCTCCTATCTCGAACCATCCAGTACAGTCTTAAGCTACTCATATAATTCACTTACTGATGAAATCTATCATCAGTGAGCCAAACTCCCAACCGAGTCGAAATCCCAAAGCAACTCGTAATCCAGTAACCTGAATAGTTCCTATCACAAGGAAATTCATTGCGAAACAAACCTCACTTCCTACCAAATCCCAATGGTAGTCCCAAAGTGAACAATGGTAGAAATCCGTCTACCTACTAGATCTATCCATCTAGCTATATCCCAATATCGAAGATCAAAGCCATCTGCTCCGAACAATCACTCGTCAAGGAAATCCCTCCAAGAAAATTTCTGACAGCAAAAATCTAAAACCCAGTATCTCTGACAAACATCAGACGATAACTAAATCCCAATACCAACACCGGTATCAATCCAATCCAACGTCATACCCCGTCATGACTGTTGCCCAACCTCTAGACTGAATAGCCTTCCCACCGCCGATCCTGAAGCACGAAGGCTCCCAGGCAACCTCTGAAGTACAAAAGACTCCCAGAGTACACTGGCATAGGGTCGCGCCCCATCACGTCTAGTCTCGATCACAGTACACAACTCTCGGTATCACTCGACCTGGTACACTGATGAAATCTTATCATCACATGGCAATCACCTAAAGAGGTCAAAACACTACTAACTGTTCTAAGGAAACAACCTAGAACACACCCCATGCCTCCTGAGGAATCATCCCAACACGGCACTAATCATAGTCAACTGACTAACTATAACCCAAATAAATTCAGCTATTACTAATTTTCAACTTGACAATTATACCCCTGACTACACTGTATAAATATCAAGACTAAGGTAGCCTTCCCTTTAAGCCCTTCTGAAATGTAACCTTCCAGAATCACCGGCTAGGGTCGCGCTTACTTTCCCGTCCTGATCAACCACACAGTCCATAGTCCCTGGTATAGTCCAACATCCAGCCTCTGATGAAAATCCATCATCACTTGACAAAACCATAGACGAACGACTAGCTAGGTCAATCCTAGGAAAACACCTAGATCACCCAATCAACTGCAGACATGAAACTATCCAGAAAACCACCATAGTTGAACACAGGTCAACTACACACTGGACTAATCCCAAAGATTATATAACCTCAAAAGAACAGATGTACAATGAAACAACAACTGGTACATCAATATCATTAAACCACTGAACCCGGTTTAATACAAATCTTATTACAATTACTAAGAATTCCCAACAGCCTGGAATCAATAATACCATGATTCAATGCTTACAACTGAAATACTGTTTACAACAAAACACATTATTTACTACAAAATACAATCAATGTATTACGTCATGTCTAAGATACCTAATACAACTCAATCATCGTACATTCCTTGGTATCTACCTGATTTGAATGTGCAGTTTCCTGTCTGTCTCCCGAAAACATCTATGCAAGCATACTCCACAGACATACCTTCACACGATCTTTATGACAATCTCTCCAACTATGAGTGGAGATCTTCCTTTGGTTAGAGTCGTATGTGTAATCACACACCATGCGTTCTAACCAATTTTCAGAAACATCTGGAATCCAAAACTCGATCTTTTCTTCCAACTCGAACCGGCTAGAATCTTCATGAACTGAATCTCTAACAGTGACCTTAGCAATGACAAGCTCGAGAATTCCTAAGAATCTCGTCATCCCAAAGTCAATTGCAAATCTCTTGTCAAATACAGTCATCTCCTACAGAGACAACCCAGAAATATCAGCATTTATTCCCAAGAGTATCTTTGCATGCTCTGATACCATAAATGTAGCGACCCTTACCCGGATAACCTACTAAACAGAACTTAGGCATGCAATTAACTTAATAAACAGATATCAGAATAAACTGCGGAAACATTACTAAAATTACAATCCCAAGGCAAGGAATCTGTAAATATCTAAAATAGATTATACAACCAAATCGAAAGTTGTATCAATCCAAAGCAACAGAAATAAACCTAGATGAAGCTCCAGCTGGCCAACCACTGCCTAGCCCCTCTTGGATCCACCCGCCTCGTCCAATCGCAAACTTGCCCCATGGAATAGGGTGTCCAGAAACACAGAGTACGAGACGTGATCATAAAACGCTCAGTACGAGAGTATTAGTATACATGCATGCAAAGTGAAATCCCTATAAACTCGAGGTCAAGGATCAGATAACAGAGACAGACCGGGCCCTGGTATGTAGCACGCTGTGCCATCGCTTCAGGAGTTGGCTCCCATACCATAATACCAGTGGATATGCCGGACCCAAATTGATGGATGTCCAACCACTAACAGGATAGTGAAAAACCCTACTAACAGACATCTCGAAGGAGATAGCTCAGTATGCAAATGAATGCAGCATAATACAATGACATATAAACCATGCAGTCACATAATACATGCATACTCAGTCAGGATATCTCGAACAGTACTTCCGTACCTCAAATCAGTGCAAGCTCTACCAACTCTAGGTCCACGCCTATAGTCTGCTCTATACTGCCAAATGATACTACTATCATTATAGTGCTCTAAAAGCCTTAACTAAGCTATTGCATACTCCTAAATATTTATAGGAAGCAAAAGCTATACCTTCGTCCATCGTTAGCCCTTTGTTGTCGAGTACCTCAAAACTAGGCCACAGCTCCGCTACGACCCCTAGATCGCTATGCCACTTCCGGATTCCCCACGGGACGCCTAGAATTCCCTAGATCTGAGTTAGAAGGCTAAGAAAACAGAGAGAAAAGGAACTCGGTGCACCTAAAAGTGAGCCACGCATCCCCTATATATAGGACGAGTTCGGGCCGTCCGAACCCCACTTCGGGCCGTTCGAACACTTTCGGAGCCTCCGAACTCAGCTTCGGGTCGTCCGGAGTCATATCAAGGACGTCAGCAATGACGAAATAGTTCGGGCCGTCCGAACCCAAGTTCGGATCCTCCGAACCAGTTCGGAGCCCACTAACCCTGTTCAGTCCCTCCGAACCATCCAAACCCTCGAAGCCTTCCGGACCATTTTCGGGCATTCTAAATCCATTTTCGGAATCCGTTAACACATCGAAAATCATCTTAATCTAGTTTAACCCGCCTAATCATAATTAAACACTTGATTTGCTTAATTTGGATACGGGTTACTACAGGTTTTGCAATTGATTTACTCTTGTAAGCATCTTTTGTACCAAGAAAGTCAGTAAGTCACAGATACATAATAGATTTTCTTTTCTGTTTAGTTTCCCATGCATGATTTAAAGATATATAGCTATATTACCTTCAATTCTTTTTCAGTGGCTATATCGTGAGATAGTAGAAGCTTTCTGATTCTTTCAATAGGATCAACCTCCTGGAAAAAGGGGAAAAATGAAATCAGTTGAAATAAAAGTACTTGGTTAATCGAAGCAAGACAACCCTAACTCTTTGGTATTTGTATATCAATCACATACTAGATAGTGTCATCACAGGGGGCGTAACTAGAAACTTGTTTATTTATTTTCAACTATATTAATTTTCAACACATAAAAATGATATTTTTTTAATATAAGAAACTATAATCATACTTAAGTTGTAACATTTTCAAGAGATCAAACCTATCAATCATGAACTTAATTAATCCCTTTATACGTACCTTAAATATTTACAGAAATGTAGTTCAAATCATCAATTTGTAATACACCAATTTCGAATTGAGTTTAATAGTTAATTCTTAATCATATGATAAGGAAAACCTCTTATAATAATCATTGCGTGATTGCGAAGTAGAGCAATAACTTTTTTGTCCAACATAAAAAAGAATAAAATCGTAAAAATTCTCGTACTAACCAAATTAACAAATTATTTTGATAAATTATAGAAATAATCATATAATTGTACAGGAAATATGTTAATGCTTATTAAATAATATATTGGTTGTACATAAAATATGTTAATGCTTATTAAATAATATTGGTTGTTACAACTCAAATACCAACTTTTGCCCCAAATATGTTACGCCAATCGAATATTTTTTGGCACCTTCATATAGAGTAGTACAGTGGGGACATGAAGACTTAAGTGCATCACAATATCATGTGGAATTTAGAAATAAAGTAGCATCTGTCCGTTGGAATATTTTATGCATAAACATCTGTTATTCATTTATCTATTGTTGCAATAGAAAACAAATATGGAACTTGCGCAGCAGAACAAGTTTCGAACATACAAAGACTATATCGCAACAAGAACATGTAGAACTCAAATAAAAAGAGAAACCCAACTGGCGTATAAAAAATACATTGGCATATATGTGTAGTTTTTCTGGATCGAAAAACATGTAAAACGAAAAGAAAAAAGGGAAACCCGAATTTATGTTCAAAAAATGGCATCCCGAATTCATGTAAAAAAAAAAACATCTTCCAAAACATGTAAAACCTAAATTGAAACAAAAATAGAGAGATTCAGACCTTTTGCTTTCGAAATAGGACGTTGGCGTCGGTTTTCGGCGGTGATTGATGGTGGGCGGCTGAAGAAGAAAGGATCGAGCAACTAGGTTTCTTTTCCCACGATAAAGAAGAAAGGGGATCGTGTTTTGTATTTTCCCAAGTGTTGAAAAAGCTTGGAAGGTCAATTAATCCGAGTCATCCTTTTACTTCATCAAATTATAATTAAAAATTTAATTTTTGTACTTTTTACTTCATCCAAAATAACATGTCGAAGTAACATACTCTCCAAAACTATTAGTGAAGCCTGCGTTTTTCAAGTGCCGAAGTAAAAGGTGCATTTTTACCTCGTCCGTATTATTACCAAAGTCGATTGTTATATTTTACTTCGCAATTACTAATTGGCGAAGTAAAAAAGTGACAAAGTAAAAAAGCACAAATTCTACTAGTGTTCTTGTTTTGTTCATAGAGCCTGAGTTGATTTACTCATTCTGAGCTATGAATTGCAAGTGAGTTGTTTTCACTTAGCAGAGTTTGTTATCCAGAAGATTTGATTTTGGATGACCTTGATTGAGAGATTTTCTCAATCTTGATTTATTTCTATTGATTTTGAGAATTATTAATCCTTTGATGAAAAGTTCAGTGTATTTTAAGACTGTTGGCTCGTAACTGATAGAAGGACTAGAATATTATCCAGATTTATGGGTTGAATATATGATTTACCTGTATTTGGGAAACAGAAATGAGGAATGAGATAGGCATTCAATCAATTGATTTCAGATTTCTGTGTATTCTGGTTTTAATATTCAGACGAATGCATAACCAATCAGAATGATTTTCGATTGGAAATGAGCCGGATATGTTAAGAAGATGAAAGAAACACAGAAAGTAAATCAATGCAGTAAGAATTCAGTAAAGAATGCCAGATTTAGATATGAATTGAAGTCGCATATTAGAATGGATGAATGATATTGTGATTGATTATATGATTGTGCTTGATATTTCCAAAAAAAATATCAGATTTTGAAAGAAATGCACAATAGTGAATTCAATAGTCATCCAATAATTGTTTTATCAGAAGATAGAGCAAACAGATGTAACAGATTTTTTGCGTTCTAGAGTTTAAACGCATAGAGAGTTTCAATTGAAGTTGAAAGACATTTACCAGATAGGTTCAATGACAGTTTAGAAACTCCAGAATTGGAATGAGATCATGATTTGATAGATTGCTTTACTAAACTACCAAGATGAAATAGTATGCATGATTTAAACTGTGGTATTGATAATCAGATTCATTTGAATTACTGAATAAGATGATATGACTGATGATCAGATTGTTTAACATTACTGAAGAGGATGATCTATAATTATGATCAGATCACTGAATTGTGGGTCAGAATTATTATGAGATGCATAGTAATCCAAAGATTATTGTTTTCGATTGAGACATTAGGTTTACTATTGAATTATGATAGAGTTTATCGAAAGCTCTGAGTATTTTGATGTGAGAATACAGTATATTATCATTGAATTGATGTATAGTCAGAGCAGGTTGATCAGATTCAAGAATAAACTGTGTCAGATATGATATAGATTTGAATAGATAGATGTTCAGAAGTTAATGATATGATGGAATTACAGGAATGATTGAAATCTATTGTCATTATAGAGACTTTAGATCTAATTAATCGAGTATGGCATTGATTAATCAATGTTTTGAATATTTGGTTATATGTTATTGCATTATACCATTTCTCTGATCAATGGATTATCTGAGTTGATTTTCCAGATTTTGAGAATATTCTTAGAACTCTAGTACCTGATTGGGTATTAGTTGATTTGATGAATTGCCACTGGATTATTATGATTCATGTTTAAGCTATCGAGTGATATCAAAATAGAGATTTGAATATTCGATGAGACGAGAATCAGATTTCTTTGTGTTGAAATTATATTTCAGAAGTATCAGGTCCGATTGGATTTGAGAAACGCAGAGAATGTGAATATGAATCTATACAGAATGAAGAGAGTTAGTAAATGAATGATCGATATAACTTTTGAAGTTGTTACTGACTTGTCAGCAAGAAAGTTATTTTTGAATTATCATTCAATTCTGAATAGAATGACGATGTTGATCTGATATATGTTCGGAGCAGAACATAGAAAGATATAGAAAAGCTGAATTTCACTGGATGAGATTTCAGACAGAGATAGTGAATTCATTGAAAGATGTATTCTTTCTAGCTTGATATGATGGATCCGATTTGTTCCACGTATCTAGAATAAAGAAGTGTCAGTTAGATTCTTCCTATGTACTTTGTTCAAACGAGATAGATATTGAAAAGATTTTGAGTTAAGTCGAGTATTCGACATATCCTTGCTTGAGGAAAGAAATAACTTCGAAAGATTTCTTTTCAGTCAATTGAAGTACAATAGAAGAACTACTGATTAGACACAAAATTGAAAGAGATAATCTGACAAGAGATTATGAGATGAGATACGAAGTTCAGAGTTATATGATTGAAGTGAAAATTACTTCAGGTAATCATTCATTCTATAAGATTTGATATTCAAATTGAATTCGATTTCGAGGACGAAATCATTCCTTAGAGGGGAGGAATTGTACGGCCCAGAAAATATTAAATTATTAATTACGGGATTTGAGAATTAAATTACATATTTTGGGAAAATATTGATTTGAGAATTTATGGAAATTATAGATTTAATTTTCGAGCCGAAAATATTTAATTTGAGAATTTACGGATTTTGAGAATTAAATTTCGGAATTCTTAAATTAAAAGAATAAAATATTCGATTTGAATATTTAAGGAATTTAAGTTTAAATTCCAAGTTTCGAGAATTAATATGATTAATTTGAAGGTGAAACCCGATCCGGGGTTGATTTGAAATATTGAAGGTTCGAGGGCTAAAGTGCAAAAGGCCGAGATTATTTAATTTAATCAAAATTTATTTAATCTTAATCCGATTATATTTAATTTTAGAATATTTAGAGTTTTGATTTAAATTCTAATATTCTTAAATTATATAGGATTGAAATAGAATTAAAAAGAGAGCCGAGGACTGAATTGAAATTAATGAAGATTTGAGGGGTTAAATTGCAAATATGAAATACATATTCGATTTTAATCAGATTTGTAAGCATGTCACGTGAATTCACTTCATGAATTCAGAAATTTTGAACAGAGGAGCCGAAACCTTCTTTTCCTTTTGATTTTTGATTTTCAAAACCCCGTAACTTTTGATCTGATCGTCCGATTTTGATTCCGAAAAGAGTTCTACAATCCTTGCGACGAGGGCTTCGATTTGCTGTAAGTTTCTATTTATTTCAGCATGCTTTGAAGATTGAAATTCGGTAGACATCAGGAATTGAGTTTATATATGTGTTCTTGAGCTTGTATGCATTCCGATACCCAAACCAAATCGACAAAAGGCTATCGTTTCTATTGGTTATGATTTTTTAGCATGATTTCGAGTATTTGCACTGCTGATATGAGGATATATATGCTGTTATGTTGACTAGAAGTTGCATTTGTGGTTAGAATGGTTTCGATATTAAGTCGGTTACCGATTTTCGATCGCTACGTCGTTGATTTATGTTTTTAAGCCGTTTAGATAACCGATGATTGAGCTGAGATGTTAGTAGAGATGTTGCTGATGTTGTAGCATCTTTATTCTTCATTTTCAGTATTGATAAGAGGTGACAATTCGAGATTTACGACTTTGAACCGAAGAAGGAATTGAAGAAAGTTTGAGGTGAATTGTATTGATGATTTGATGATGTTTGGTCATGATTATATGAATTTAAAACTTGTGTTCAACCTATTACACATTTGATTATGCTAGTACATGATGTATGCAAGTTGATATGTGTAAGGTTAGGTAGTGCAAGATTGATATATTAGATTCAGTTACCGAGTTTGATACCGTTAAGTTATCGATTCAAGAACTGATTTGATTTTGAGTCTTGTGGATTAAGTGGAACATGATATGAGTTCATTGTTGATCATTCTTGATTATGATCACTTATTTATAGATTTATAGTGAAGTTAGACGACTCGAGAAATCAGCCAATCAAAACGAGAAAGGATGGATCAATGTTGAAGTTGTTCTACCTTGAAGGTTGAATTGAGTCTTGAGCAGATTTTTGTATATGCTTGTTATTGAAGATGAGATGATGAACTTGAGAAAATTAGATTGAAGTTCTTGAAGATGTATCCGGATGTGGAACACTTCAATCTCGAGAACGACAGGTATAAGACAACATCGAGAGTCAGGAACTTGTTACTCAAGGATGATACTTCTTGAGTTGTTCCGAACAAATCACATACTTGTTATTGTTGTTTATATTTTATTGATGGTGTCGATCCATATTAGGTAGTGGATCTTTGATTTGATATGAGTTCGATTATGATATGATATTGATAGAATTGATTCTATTGCCAAGATCTGAGGCGATCTTATTTTCAAGTCTGAGACGACTTCGATAGATGGATATCCATGTCAAGATCGGTTACGAATCTTGAGGGCAGCGATGATATATGAATCAATTAGTGAGCGAGATATGCGTTATTTACTCTATTGTTGAGTCGATTACCTTTAGAGTCGATATGAATTTATTTAACGCATTTATATGTTGATTATATTGGGAATTATATTCTCACCGAAGTTTATCCGGCTGTTGTTTTGTTTTGTATGTGTGCATTACAACAGGTGGGGCAGAAGCTAGCCAGAGAGAACATGGGTAGCTTGAGAGAGAGTCTAGACGTGAGACTCAGGTTGTTGTGTAGCAGAATGATGTATGATGCATTCTTGTTAAGCATGCTAGAAGAATTATGCTTAGTTGTAGTTGAAGAACATATTAGCACTTTGTGTAGTTTAGTGCTTTTGTTGTATTTTAAACTACTTTGTTGATGTAAGAAATACATGTAGTGTTGCTTGAGAATTGATACATGTATATATGAATATTTCCAGATTGGATATAGCTTGCTTCAAGTTGTTTAGCATGTTTAGAATAAAGTTTGACAGCACAAAAATCAGCAGCAGATTCGAGCAAATTTTAGCTCGCTCGATCGGTAAGATTTGACCGATCGAGCGAGGCCACCTTTGGCTTGAACCCGAGAGTGGGTAAATTGTTGCTCGCTCGATCGGTGATGTTTAACCGATCGAGCGAGGCTCATATTAAAAAAAAAAAATTTGCTCTTGTTTTAGTTTATTCTTTAATTGTTTGATTAATTGTTTTATTAATCGTTAATTGTCCTAAGATGAGATTAGCAACCCGAGGTCCTCACAACCTAGTCCTTTCTGGATCCACCTGCCTTGTCCAGTCGCAAACCTGCCCCCATGGAATAGGGTGTCCAGATACACAAAGTACGAGACGTGAGCATAAAACGCTCAGCACGAGAGTATGAGTATATCGTATTATATAAATGTATGAATGCAAATGTACCGCCTACTGAAACTAGAGGCCAAGGATCAGATAACAAAGACAGACTGGGCCCTAGTATATAGTACTCTGTGCCGTCGCTTCAGGAGGTGGCTCCCATACCGAATACCAGTGGATAATACGGACCCAAATCTATGAGAGTCCATCCACTAATAAGATAGGGTAAAACCCTACTACCAGAAATCTCAAAAGAGATAGTTCAATATGAAAATGCATGCAGCATAAAATCATGTCACATAAATCATGCAAGCACATAATACATGCATACTCAGTCAGGATATCTCGAATAGTACTTTCGTACCTCACTACTAGGCAAGATTTACCAGCTCTAGGTCTACGCCTATAGTCCGCACTACCCTGCAAAATGATACTAATATCATTATATTACTCCAAAATCCTTAACTAAGCTATTGCATACTCCTAAATATTTTTAGGAAGCAAAAGCTATACTTGCATTCGTCGTCAGCTCGTTGCTGCCGCTTTCCTCAAAATTAGGCCACAACTCTGCTACGATGCTTGGACAGCTATGCCACTTCCGGATTCCCAATGGGACACCTAGAATTCCCTAGATCTAAGTTAAAAGACTAAGGAATTGAGAGAGAAGAGAGAAAAGTGTGAATTGCAAATGAGCCTTGGCACCTCTATTTATAGACAAAGTTTGGATCGTCCGAACCCCACTTTGTAGCCTCCGAACACATTCGGACCGTCCGAACTTATCTTTGGAGCATCCAAAGTCCCATCAATACGCCAGCCGTGACGACATCTTGCTGACATAATACCTGATCCCAATTGGATCGTCCGATCCTTGCCGACGGACCGTTCGAACCCGTTCGGAGCCTCCGAAGCCTCATCAGATCGTCCGAACTTACTTCGGACCATCCGATCTCCTTCTTCGGGCCATCCGAACTTAGGATGTTTAATTGTAATTAGTTCTTTAATCACCTTACTTGGTTACAGGCTACTACATTCTCCCCCACTTAAGATATTTCATCCTCGAAATCAGATCTTAAGTACTGAAAGTAAAAACAACATGCAGAAACATCTTTTATTCGAATGCGAACATTTTACAAGGTACAACTTAGTACAATACTTAAATAAAATCAAAATAACTCAGGATGTTCTGAACGCATCCTGCTCTCAAGCTCCCAAGTGGCTTCTTCAGTTCCTCGGCGCTGCCACTGAACTAGAACCAAAGGGATAAATTTATTCCGCAATACTTTATCCTTGCGGTCCAAAATACGAACCGGTCTCTCTACATAAGTCAAATCAGTATCCACCTGAACTTCAAAAGGCTGCAAAATATGAGACTGATTTGCCACATACCGCTGCAACAGAGATACGTGAAACATGTCATGGATACTGGACAAATATGGTGGCAAGGCTAACCGATAAGCCAAATCACCAATGCTCTCCCAAATCTCAAACGGACCGCTAAATCTAGGGGACAACTTTCCTTTGAGACCAAATCTGAGAATCCTGCGGAAAGTTGAAACTCTCAGAAATTCTCTCCCCAACATCAAACTGCAAAGGCCTACGCATAGTATTAGCATAGCTGGCCTGATGATCCTGTGCAGTCTTAATCCGTTTCTTGATCTATTCAACAATATTTGCGGCCTGCTGGACTAGCTCTATTCCTTCGGCCTATCTCTCCTCCACTTCTTTCCAGAAGAGTGGAGTACGACAACATCGCCCGTACAACGCCTCAAAAGGTTCCATCCCAATTCTACGATGGTAGCTATTGTTGTACGCGAACTCAATCAATGACAAATGATCTTGCCATTATGAACCAAAATCCATAGTGCATGCCCGAAGCATATCCTCTAAGGTACGGATAGTGCGCTCTGTCTGTCCATCAGTATCCGGGTGATAGGGAGTACTAAAACTGAGAGTAGTGCCCATGGCACGCTGAACACTCTCCCAGAATCTAGAAGTAAACCTGGGGTCTCGATCGCTTACAATGCTCACCGGCACTCCATGAAGTCGAAAGATCTTCTGGATGTACAACCGAGCCATACAATCAACAGTGTACTCTCGACTATAGGGAATGAAATGTGCTGACTTGGTGAGTCGGTCCACCACAACCCAAATAGAATCATAATTCCTCAAAGATACCGGAAAATGGGTCACAAAATCCATCGTGATAAGCTTCCATTTCCACTTAGGAATAGGCAGACTATGAAGCAATCCTTCAGGTCGTAGATGTTATTCCTTGACCTGCTGACAAACCAAGAATTTCAAGACATACTGATACACGCTGCATTTCATTCCTTTCCACCAAAACTGAGTACGCAGATCCTTGTACATCTTGTTGCTTCCTGGATGAATACTCAACTTAGTGCGATGTGCCTGAGAAAAAATCTCCCCCCCGCAGATCCTCATCCTCTAGAATCACAAGCCTACCCAACAAACATAGAAAACCGTCTGACTGATAGTGAAATCCAAAAGTACTACCCTCGTTGGCTAGACTAGCCAAATGCTGGGTCTTCGAATCAGACATCTGAGCACACGAATCCGCGAATACAAAGCTGGCTCAGATAATATCGCAAACATCTGGATTTCCTGCATACCCTTCTTGTGCTTGAAGGTATACCTTGAAGAACAACATTCCTTGATCTCACGAGACATCGAACAAATATGAAGTGCGGACAATCGCACCTTGCGACTTAAGGTGTATTAACCCAGATTCCATTTTAAGATAATAATATGTTAAATATGATTAAGGGTTAGTAATTAACCAATTTTGGGGATTAATCAAACTTCAGAATTAAAAATTTGATTTTCAATTTTTTGGCCAGTTTGGACGATCCGAACTTAGCAACCGGGGGCTCCGAAGAGGACATGTTGACTTTGGAGTTAAGGCACGTTCGGACGGTCCGAAGTAAGATCGGACGGCCCGAACTTCACCTGAGCCAAGTAGGCAGGATTACTCACCCATGGTTTTTGACTAGTGTTGAATTTAGGACACTTAGGATGGCCCGAAGTGGCGATCGGACGGTCCGAACTCGACGTGTCTCGCATGCAAGCAGTGAGTTGGATCGGACGATCCGAACTCAGGTTCGGAGGATCCGAACTTGACCAAAATATTTCCTATAAATAGGTGTCTCCAGAGGATCCGAACTCGAGTTAGCCGCCATTGTATTTGCGCTCAAGATTTGGAGACATTATCTTTATGGCGAGAAATTTGAGATATTCACGGATCACAAGAGTCTGAAAATTTTATTCACTCAGGCGGAGTTGAATATGCGACAGAGATGCTGGATGGATCTCTTGAAGGATTATGATTGTGAAATCAAATATCATCCAGGTTTTGCTAATCTTACTGTTGATGCCTTGAGTCGGCAGGTGAGACTTTCTGCACTTCAGACTAGTGAAATATCTCATTTGGTTCAAGAGTGCTATTCATTGAGTTTTACATTCAAGCACAAGAAATGGAGGAATGGGATTCGATTGTATACTATTCTATCTGAGCCAACATTGTATTCTCGGATCAAAGATGCTCAGATGTCTGATGTTAAGACTCAGCGTTTGGCACGTCTAGCCAATGGGGTTAATACATCTGGATTCCATTATCAGGCAGATGGTTTATTTTGCTTATCGAATCGAGTGGTTGTACCTGATGTTGCGGAGCTCAGGAATGATATTCTTTCTCAAGCTCACAGGAGTCGATTGTCAGTTCATCCTGGAAGCATGAAAATGTATAAGGACTTGCGAACTAGATTCTGGTGGAAAGGGATGAAGCGAAGTGTATATCAGTTTGTTTTGAGATGTTTGGTTTGTCAACAGGTCAAGGCTGAACACCGACGAACAGGTGGAATACTGCAGAATCTTGAGATTCCCGAATGGAAGTGGGAGCACGTGACTATGGATTTTGTCACCCACTTGCCTATGAATTCACGTCAGTGTGATGCTATTTGGGTCATTGTTGACCGTTTGACGAAATCAGCACACTTTATTCCTTACAACCAGGAGTATTCTTATGATCGCATGACACGTTTATATATCCAGGAGATAGTGCGATTACATGGGATTCCAGTGAGCATAGTTAGTGATAGAGACCCACGATTTATCTCACGTTTTTGCTGTAGTTTTCAGCAGGCGTTGGGTACCACTTTGAGTTTGAGCACTGCATATCATCCGGAGACTGACGGGCAGTCAGAGCGGACAATTCATACGTTGGAAGATATGCTACGTTCTTCTATCATGGACTTTGGCTTATCTTGGCAGGATCAATTTCCTTTGATCGAATTTGCCTACAATAACAGTTATCATCGTAGTATTGATATGGAATCTTTCGAGGCATTTTATGGTCGACGGTGTCATACTCCGTTATTCTGGGATGAATTCGGGGAACGACAAGTCGAGGGTCCTGAGTTGGTGCAACAGATTATATACAAGGTAGATTTGATCAAGCGGAGGATCAAACTTGCTCAAGAGAGACAGGCCAGTTATGCTATTATTTATCACAGGCCATTGCAGTTTGAGCCTGGTGAGTATGTATTCTTACGAGTGTCACCTTTCAGGAAGGTGATGAGGTTCGGTGTGAAAGACAAGTTATCACCTCGTTTCATTGGGCCTTTCCAGATATTGGAGAAGATCGGAGATGTTGCTTATCATTTGGCATTACCGTCATCTCTTTCCAGTATACATAATGTTTTTCATGTGTCGTTACTTCGACATTACATAGCTGATGAATCACATGTGATTCAGTCTTCTGATATTCAGGTAGAGCCAAATCTGTCTTATGTCGAACGACCACTCCGTATCCTAGACAGGATGAAGAAAGTTCTTCGGAACAAGACTATACCACTTGTGATGGTACAATGGCAGTGCCGAGGCATTGAAGAAGCAACTTGGGAAACCGACAACCATATGCGAGCAGAATATCCTGAGTTGTTTGCTTTGTATTTTTTATTACCATGTAAGGATGTAATTATAGTTGTTGTAATAAAACATGGTTTGATGTTTCATATTGTTATCTTAATTTGTCTTTAAATTTTATTTTGTGGACGAAATATCTAAAGGTGGGGAGAATGTAGTAACCCAGATTCCATTTTAATATAATAATACGTTAAACATGATTAAGGGTTAGTAATTAACCAATTCACGGGCTTAATCGGCCTTCAGAATTAAGAATTTGACTTTCAATGTTTTGGCTAGTTCGGACGATCCAAAGAGGACTTCGGACGATCCGAACTTAGCAAGCCGGGGGCTCCAAAGAGGACATGTTGACTTCGGAGTTAAGGCACGTTCGGACTGTCCGAAGTAGGATCGGACGGCCCGAACTTCACTTGAGCCAAGTAGGCAGGATTATTCAGTCATGGTTTTTGACAAGTGTTGAATTTAGGAAACTTCAGACGGCCCGAAGTGGCGATCGGACGGTCCGAATTCGACGTGTCTTGCATGCAGGCAATGAGTTGGATCGGACGATCCGAACTCATGTTTGGAGGATCCGAACTTGACCGGAAAATTTCCTATAAATAGGGGTCTCCGGAGTTAATTTTCAAATACAAATTCCCGAGTTTCTTCGATCAGTTATATACTGTGAGTTATACACTTGAGGGCCCTATCGGTTATTATAGAGGTTCTGGAATAACCAAGGTGTGGTTATAGTCATCTGGGACTAGCGACTCCAAAGGTCTTACTACGGACGAAGGTATGGTCCGGGAATCTATTTAAGTTTTGGGACTACTTATTAGCTTAGTTAAGGCTTATAAAACTTGTGTAGTGATACGGTGAACTTTTGAATATATATTTGGAACCTAGGATCATACTAGATTTGAACTAGCCTAGAGGTACGTACACATTGACTGAGATTGCCAGCGAGTATACATGTTTATATGTTGCATTTATTTGGCATTATTATATGGCATGATATATGATTTACCACTTTCTATACTCATATGTCATGTGCATATACACGTTGAGTCTATACCTTGTTATACCTGATTATAGAGCCGCTCAGCTCTATACTCGATAGTCTGTCACTGAGAGTACCGCGATGGCGGGGACATGTATGTCTGACTATTCTGGTGTACTAGACGAGTGTGGTTGCACCCAGAGGTTGATCCGACCGGTGGCAGCACTCATGTGGCGCCGGTACTGAGCATGACTTTTCAGATGACCCTTTACCAGTCATCATGTTGCATGCATTATAAACATATGTTTACTCATGTTTATGTATTGGGTGTTAGCGCTCACGTACTAGTTGTATCTTGGACACCCTATTCCATGGGGCAGGTCGCAGGATGGACGGAGCTGGTAGTTCAAGGCAGGACTAGGGAGCAGGAGCCTTGAGGAGTTAATTATACAGCAGGATTCGATATAGCTGTATAATGTTTACTTTTAAGTTTTTCGATATGGTTGTATCACTACAGTAATAAGCCTGGATATATTTTACTAAGCTGATATGTAATTTATGGATTTTGTTTCCGCACGTTTTACTCTGTTAAGTATTTTGCTGTATTAAGTTTAATGCATGATATTAGTTGCCAGTTAGTAGGTGATTTCATGCTGGGTCACTACATAAGGCATCAGCAGTGAGATTAGCAACACCCGAATGGTACTTAATCTCGCAATCATAGTCCTTCAGCATGTCCATCCAACGTCTCTGCCTCATGTTCAACTCCGCTTGAGTTAACAAATACTTGAGACTCTTGTGGTCCGTGAAGATCTCAGATATCTCGCCATATAGATAATGACGCCAGATTTTCAAAACAAACACAATAGCTGCCAACTTCAAATCATGCACTGGATACTTATCCTCGTGAACCTTTATCTGTCAAGAAGCGTATGCGATCACATGCCCATGCTGAGCCAGAACACAACCTAGCCTCTGAAGAGAAGCATCTGTGTAGACCACATACCATCCAGATCCTGACGATAATGACAACACAGGCATAAAATTCAACCGTCATCGAAGCTTACAAAAGTTTTCCTCACACTCTGAGGACCACTCAAACTCAACACTCTTTCGAGTGAGCTGAGTCAAAGGTCAAGCTTGCTGAGAGAAATTCTCAATGAAGCGACGATAATATCCTGCTAGACCCAGAAAACTGCGGATCTCAGCAACCATCATCGGACGCGACAAGTTCAACACAGCCTCAACCTTACTCAGATCAACAGAAATTCCTTTCTTGGATATGATATAGCCAAGAAAGACCACTCGATCCATCCAGAACTCGAACTTACTCAGTTTGGCGTACAACTTCTCATCACGAAGAGCCTGTAGCACCAACCGCAGGTGAGAAGCATGCTCATCCGCATCGCGTGAATACACCAGAATGTCATCAATGAAAACCACAAAAAACTTATCCAAAAACTCCCTGAAGGCACGGTTCATCAGATCCATAAATATAGAAGGCGCATTAGTCAACCCAAACGGCATCAATAGAAACTTGTAATGCCCATAGAGAGTACGTAACGCAGTCATGGCTATATCCTGATCTCGGACTCTAATCTGATGATACCCATATCTCAAGTCAATCTTGGAGTAAACCAAAGTACCCTGCAACTGATCAAACATGTCATCAATGTGAGGAATAAGATAATTGTTCTTCACAGTAACTCAATTCAACTGCCGATAGTCAATGCAAGTCGCATCGACCCATCCTTCTTTTTCACAAAGAGAACAGAAGCTCCCCAAGGAGATACACTAGGATGAATGTACCCCTTATCCAAAAGATCATGTAACTAATTATTCAATTCATGCATCTCTGACAGAGCCAGACGATACGGTGCTCGAGAAATAGGCGAAGTACCTGGCATCAACTTTATGCCAAACTCGACTTCCCTAACAGATGGAAAACCCGAAATCTCATCTGGAAATACATCTGAGAATTCATTCACAATTGGCAGACTCTCTATACCAACACTTTAAGTAGACAAATCAATTGCATAGATGAGGTAGCCTTCCCCGCCAGACTCTAAAGCTCGACAGGCTTTCAAAGCTAATACCAACGGCATCGGAGGTCGCGCTCTCTCACCATAGAAAAACCAGCTATCACCCCCAACCGGATGAAAGCGTACCAACCTCTGATAACAGTTCACTGAAGCTCGGTAGGTAGTCAATATATTAATCCCCAGAATACAATCAAAATCCTTCATCGCAACAACCATGAGATTCTATATCAGAATGTTCCCTTCAAACTCTAAAGGGCAACCAATCACTAGACGTTTAGCCAATGCAGATTGACCCGTCGGAGTAGAAACAGAAATCAATACGTCTAGTGTAATGCATGGTAACTTATGCTTCTTAACAAAACGTGCAGAGATAAAGGAATGAGATGCACCAGTTTCAATGAGTACAAGGGCAGGTATGCCATATAAAAGAAATGTACCTGCGATAACCCTCTCATTCTCCTCCACTGCCTAATCATGCCTCAAGTCAAACACCTGACTAGAAGTCCGCGGCTTCAGATGAGAACTCCCCAGCAGACTGTCCCTGTGATCTATGATGAACGGTAGTATGAGAACCTGATCCTGAACCTAAACCAGAACCGCCTCCCCAAGCTAGTGGGCAATCCCTCCGGAGATGACCAACCTCTCCACAACGAAAGCATGCTCCAGAATCTCTACGGAATCTGTCTGTCGGGTGATTCTTTCGACATTGATCACACTTCTCTTTCTTTCCAAAACTTACAACACCACCGGAACCAGAGAAAGAAGAAATAGATCCAAACTTCTTGAAAGACTGAGCACGAGGACCCAAGGAACTCGTAGGCCTAGACTGAGAGAAAGATTTGTTATGCTGAATGCTATCCTCCTCCTGGTGACATTGGCTCACCAATCCCTCATAAGTCATATCATCACCAACCGCTACCCGGTCATGAATATCTAGATTAAGTCCTTGAAGAAATAGATTATACTTCATCTCGGAGCTGTCAGCAATCTTAGGGCAATAGGATATTAAGTCGAAGAACTTCTGCTGGTACTCATCAATCGACATGGCTCCCTGACATAGACCCAAAAACTCACATGCCTTCCCCTGGCGAAGTGCAGGAGGAAAATACAACTTCTGAAAAGCTGTGCGGAACTCGGCCCAAGTAGCAACTCCTCTCGCCGCAATGAACGGTGCAGAAGTGAACCTCCACCACTTACTGGCTCGTCCCTCCAAGAGATAACCAAGCGTCTCCATCTTATGCTCTTCGGTACAACGGAATGTCTGAAAACAACTCTCCATGCGCTCTAACCAGTTCTCAGCATTCTCAAGAGTCTCGACTCCAACCAAGGGCTTAGGACCCATCTGCATGAACCGATGCATACTGAAATGGCGATGATCATCGCAATGACGATGATGGCGCCCCCAACGACGATCACGATCACCATCTTCTCAGCGACCACCTCCACTACCATGACTACTCTGATCATCTTAATTCGCCATCTACAAAATTACCTCACGGTTATCTTATGTAGAGTCTAAATCCAAATATTACTATGCATGCTTTGATACCATAAATTTAGTGACCCTTACCGAGATCACCTACTAATAAAAAACTTAAGCATGCAATTAACTTAATTAAAACAGTAAACCAGAATAAACTGTGGAAGCAATAAACATCAAACAATCCTAATAAAAGGAATATGTAAACACTCAAATAATTATACAACCATATCGAATAATGTATTATCCCAAATACATCAAAATAAAATCGTAGGCGACACCCCCAACTGGCTAGCCACCACGTAGTCCTTCCTAGATCCACCCGCCTCGTCCAATCGCAAACCTGCCCCATGGAATAGGGTGTCCAGATACACAAAGTACAAGATGTGAGCATAAAAAGCTCAGCACGATAGTATGAGTCTACCGTATTATATAAATAAATGAATGCAAATGTACCGCCTACTGAAACTAGAGGCCAAAGATCAGATAACAAAGACAAACCGGACCCAAATCGATGGAAATCCATCCACTAACAGGATAGGGTAAAACCCTACTACCAGACATCTCAAAAGAGATAGTTCAATATGCAAATGCATGCAGCATAAAATCATGTCACATAAATCATGCAAGCACATAATACATGCATACTCAGTCAGGATATCACGAACAATATCTTCGTACCTCACTACTAGGCAAGGTTTACCAGCTCTAGGTCCACGCCTATCGTCCGCACTACACTGCGAAATGATACTCATATCATTATATTACTCCAAAATCCTTAAATAATCTATTGCATACTCCTAAATATTTTTAGGAAGCAAAATCTATACATGCGTCCATCGTAAGCCCATTTCTTCCGCTTTCCTCAAAACTAGGCCACAGCTCCGCTACGAAGCCTGGACCGCTATGCCACTTTCGGATTCCCAATGGGATGCCTAGAATTCCCTATATCTAAGTTAGAAGGCTAAGAAATCAAAAGAGAAGAGAGGAAAGTGCGAATCGCAAATGAGCCTTGGCACCTCTATTTATAGATGGAGTTTGGATCGTCCAAACCCCACTTCAGAGCCTTCGAACACGTTTGGACCATCCGAACTCATCTTCGTAGCATCCGAAGTCCCATAAATATGTCAGCCGTGACGTCATCTTGCTGATGTAATCAATGATGTAATACCTAATCCCGATCGGACCGTCCGATCCTTGCCGACGGACCGTCCAAACCCGTTCGGAGCCTCCGAAGCCTCATCGGATCGTACGAACTTCCTTCAGACCATCCGATCTCCTTCTTCGGGCCGTCCAAACTTAGGATGTTTAATTGTGATTAGTTCCTTAATCACCTTACTTGGTTACAGGCTACTACACTCAAGCAGTGACCAACCCAATTTAGTTCGATGATGATGACTCAGAGAACCAGGATTGGCAGAGCGAATCAAATCTTACTGAAGATTTAGAGGTGTTTGAGTCTTTTTTTTTTTTTTTATTGAAACTCATTCGAAAGATGTTCTGGAAGAAATAGGGTATGATGTAAATATGTTGCCACTCAAGTATGAGGATGACATAATTCAAGAGTATATCGATTTGAGCTCATCGATAGTATTATCATACACACATCCCCAAGATCCTTCCCTTACATCAATACCAGTTTCAAAAGATTTTGGCTTCCGAGAGCTCGCAGAGATGTTCTCTTCCCATGTTTACCAGCTACTTTGGATTGTTGTTGAGGTGACGAGCTTAAACTGCATACATATAGCCAAGCTTGAGGGCACATGGAACAAAGACCCCTTTGTGGTGTCATATGACCCTTATTTTGGGCGTCAGTCGCTCTTTGAGGAGTTCTTATGAGGGTAAAGCCGAAGACTGAAAATCAGGCATTGCTTGGAAGGCAACCCAAGGGGAGTATTTTCTTCCATATCTTTTATTTAATTTTATTTTTTTGTTTTTCTTTAGTGTTATTTTTACTTAAATTGGGGACAATGTAAGATTTTAAGTATGGGGGAGAGGACTTAGCCAGTCATTTGGAGATTGATAGCCGATGATGTTATGAAGTTGGAAAAATGAAAATTGTTTTTGTGAAAATTTTTTGTTCTTGATTGAAGATGAGAAACCATAAGTTGATTAGTGAATATTTTAAGCATACATGTTTGACCAATGAAATGTAGCGATGTATTAAATGATATTGGTGTCTGTTGGACTATTGCACGACAATAGTTGTTTGTGGAACTTGATAGTTTCTTGAATTTTGATGATCTTTTTGATATGGCATATACAATCTTAGGCGCACCTGTTAAAATAATTTTTGTAGATTTTAAAAATTTTGTGAAAATGAAATTAAATCCATTCGGGTTATGTACAAGGGATTGAAATCCTAATCATCTTGTTCGTGACTAAGTATGCGGATAAAATGGGGTTAAAAATTTGAAAAATTTTAAAACAACAATTCCATCCAGGCTTGGAAAGTGATTGAAATTCTAATCACTTTTTCATGGCTAAGTTTGCGGGTTTAATGGGATTGATACTCCATCCGGGCTATAGACTACGGGATTGAAATTCTAATCCTATCATAGTTATAGCTAAGTTTGTGGGTAATTATTGGGGCTTAAGAAAACTGGGTGAAAAATCCAGAGGTTCGTAATAAATCTCAAGAAAGTCGTGTTTTTGTTTAGGGATTGTTGGGAGGAAGGAGCCTTTTATTGTGATACTCACACTGATTTGTCATAGGTCGTTAAGCAGTCGTAAAACAGATTCTTTTGAAGTTGCATGTAATTGGAATAACATGGCACACACACACGTTCATGATTGACTGATGGTGTATTATGAAAAATCGAGAGTGTTCGTAATTTTGTTTTGTATGTTGGTACTTCTCTGAGGCTGTGAAGTCCATAATTCATCCTTTCTTATGTTTTTTTTTGTGTTCATATTATTTTTACATGTCTTGCTCGAGGGCGAGCAAGGTTTAAGTATGAGAGAGTTTGATGTAGTGATATTGTCTTATATTTATTTGAGTTAATTTTTATGATTAGGAGAATTTAAATTTATTAAATGCATTGTATAGTTCCTAATTATTGTTTTTGGTTTGATTTAGGAAAAGAAGGAGAATGAGCAAAAGGTAGATGATTTTGAGAGGAAAATATGGAAAAGCTATTGCGCACAAATGAATTACGGAGCAGCAATGATAAAAAATTATATTTTTTATGTTGAGAAATCCAAATCCGATCTCTACCATTCAAAATAAATTTCAAGATGTATTGAAGTTGCATTCCAAATTTTGGCTCGATCCAATAGTTAGAACTCCAGATATGAATTTTTTAAAGTCATTGCGCTCTAGACAAAATGTTGCTTGCTCGATCGGTTACTTTCTACCGGTCGAGCGAAATCTGGGCTGGAAAAATATTGTTTTTTGGACAGAGCATGTTCCGATCGATCCGCAACATTTAACCGATCGAGCGAGGCATCGCACAAACTTGGAAATAGAAATTTTCGGGAATTAAAATCCTTGACTTTTTGGGCTTTATTTCGTGGGCTTTCCAAGCCATATAAACAGAAGATAAAACATCATATGAGGGGGATCTTTTGGACTGCTGAAGAGTGAAGAATACATCTGACGGCTAGGTTTTATCTTCCTTGTTCTTAGATTTAATTTCTTTCTTCAATTCTTGTATGTTTTAGAACTTGGTTGAGGAAGACAAGCCCTTGACTTTATTTATTTGTGAGACTCAAATTTTCAGTGTTTGATTATTATTGAGTATCAAAAGTTGTTTTGGATTATTTTATGCTTATATGTGAGATTTTCGGAATGATCACCCTAGGATTTCGCTATACAATCTACTGATGAATTAGATTTCAAATCTGTAATTGTTTGAATAATCTAATTTGTGAAGCAACTGCGATTAATAATTTTCCGCCCGTGAATTTATTAATTTTTAGGAACAACGATTGACTAGATTAAATACATCCGCTTGTATATGTGTTGTCTAGATTCATCAGTTTCACTAGTTTGCATGCTATCTTGGATTTAAACCTTAATCGCTTGTATTGGGTTAATTCATTGGTAAGGGTTAATTAAGAATGCTTGTGTCTAGTTAACTAAAATTAAGGTAAAATATGAATTATGTTTCCAATGATGAATATTCAATGAGAATTAATTATTTGTAGATAATCGATGATCGAATGAATAATTTCAAGGGTGTAGTCGACCGAAACCAAGGCTTGTTTTAATTAACTATTTCATTATTATTTTAAACTTGCATGATAGTGATTAAATTTAATTTACATTTCTTTTAATTTAAGTAGTTAATTTCAAAATCCAAAAATCCCCTTTTATTTATATTCAGTAATTTTTAAGAACACGATAAATTTTGCTTTCCTCGTGGGAATGATCTCTACTCTCGCTACTACATTTTAATTAGTTAATCTGAGTTGGGTTATGTGGGGCCTCGGGTTGTTAATCTCATTATTAGGACAATTAGTAATTAAACAAGATTAAAGAACCAAGGATCAGAAGTAATCAAATAAATAATTTTTTTTCCAAAGAGGGTTGCGCTCGGGCGGTCAAAATCAACCGCACGGGCGCTCCCTTAATTTTTCCGGACAGAAACATAACACACAAGCTGTGCACGGGCAGCAGAAAAATGCAGCTTGGACATAAGTTTTGCTCTGTTTTCTGCAGCTGAAGTTTGATCCCTCAATACATTCCAATTCAAGTTCTATCAAGTCTAAAACATGCATTTATCTATATATCAAATTCTAGTCATGTTTATAAACATTTGTTACAACCAAGTAGCATAAATCCAACAAAAGAACTACAATATGCTAAAAGTAACAAGTGTTCTTTACATTACTCTCAAGTCATAAATCTTCTAACATGATTTACAAGATCTAACTCATCGTTTCTGCTACACCCCGAGTCCACACTTTTCTCTCTCGATCAACTTCTCTAATGGTTGTCTTTGACTCGATCCAGCTCTTCCTATTTTCATGCATACATACAAACAAAAAAATAGCCGGATAACTCCGGTGAGAATAGGATTCTCAGTATAAAAGACATATCCATGCAAGAACACATATATCAATTTCAAGATATAAAGAAATAACTTGCATAATTCGTAAACTAACTTCGTTTGTTGAGATTTAAAGCCGCTCCAGGCCTCAAGATTTGTGCACAATCTTGGTTTTGAGATTTAAAGGCTCTCCAGGCGCTCAAGACTCGTATCAATCTTGGATAGAGGTTTAAAGCCGCTCAAGGCCTCAATATTTATCTATAAACCTTGGATGGATCCATATTCGGTAGTTCTTCTCCGATACGACATCAATATAACATCAGTTACAATTTAAAGATCCACTACATGTGATGGATCAACAATTCAACATTCGAAAGCAAGAACATACAAACAACAAGTATGTGATTTTTGTCGGGATAACTCAAGAATCACCGTTCTTGAGTTTCATAGCCATTTTCAATCGATGTCCGTTTATACCTTCTTATCTCGATTCTTGCAGTGCTACAACTCTGGATCCTTGATCAATCCTTTCTTGGTTCAAAATCTGAAATCTCAAGTTCATTAACTCTGAAGCAACTATAGAGGATTAAGTCGGTCATTGCAGTAATTCGCCTGCCAATGCCCACTACTATAATTCTCAGATCGTCTAAATAAAAAATGAATGAATTCAAATGGCTCAATATGAATGAAAGTGCAAAGCATAACTCATTCAATAATCCAAGTAATCAAATAACAGGCAAGTATGTGATTTCTCCGAAACACTCGAATCAGTCGGATTTGTTTCACTCGTTCCATTCAATTCTAAGTTGTCTTATACCTCTTTCTCGATGCTTTACAATCTTCAACTCGGCTTCAATCTTCAAAATGATTCAACTCCTACAACCTCGCAACTCAACAGCCTGACAAAATTCAATGCGGTCATACTTCGATCTGAGTGCGGTCTAAGGAACATTTTCTCTCAATTCTAACTGCGATGTCCTGATCTCAAATCAGAGTTATCTTTGATTTGACACTCAGAGGAAATCCGAGAATCTCGTCTTGATCAACTTCGACTCACTCTATAACCACTGGTAATCAACCAATTTGGGTTACAATTCGGAAAATCGACTGCAGCATTGAGAATTCCTCCGCACAATTCTGTAATAAACGGTTCATATACAGAATAATATCAAACAAATCCTTGAATCAAGAATTCTTACCAGAGGATTTCCACTCGTCTAACGATTCAGATCTGAATCTGGCAACTTTCTGAACGCATTCCTCAGTTGCCATGTACTTGGTTAAATAGTTCAACGGAATCCTAATAGAGGAAGAGAAGAGCTGATTACCGTTGGATTATCCAGACTTGATAATCCCAGATTTTAAAGTCATGCATTTCATTTTAGATTTCTTCTTGAAGTACATGACTGAGATTTGTGTATCATGTTTGAGATTATATATCATTAGTTGATATATTGAATGATATAGCATTTTTGTTGCTTATACTGTGAATATTATTCTCACCGATTTATCCGGCTGTTGTCTTGTTTTTGTATGTGTGCTTTACGACAGGTGGGGCAGGACCGAGTCAGAGATCGCATGGCTAGTTGGTCGAGTTGATAGAGTGAGGCCTTGGTAGTTTTAGAAGTCGATTATGTAATCGAACTTAGATTGTATTCGAAATCCTTTAGGTTGTATTTTTGAATTGAAGAACTTAGAATTGATGTATGTTCTACTAGATTGATTATTGTCCAACCTTAGAACTATTCTATACTGTTTTTATACTGGTTGTATGGAATTATGCCTGTTTAATTGAGGATTTTTGGAGTTGGAATTGAGTTTGCATGATCTGCTGCTATTTTATTTTTGCTGGTGTAACAAAGCACGGGCCCCGTGCCTAGGTCCGGGTAAGGGTCCGTGTACCCTCGCTATTGTTAATTTCAGATTTTGTTCATGCACGGACCCAGGCACGGAGGGTGCACGGGGTCCGTGCATAAAACAGAGAGTGGGGTTTTTAGTGCATTAGTTTTGCACGGACCCAGGCACTGATATGTGCACGGGGTCAGTGTATTTTTGTGACCTCCAAACCCATGGCTACAGATTAATGCACGGACCCGGGCACGGAGGGTGCACGGGGTCCGTGCACGTCTTTTTTTAAAAAAAATCTTTACTTTTTGGGTCCGGACTCTCTGTTGTTTTTTTATGATTATTTTGATTAGATGATTGGAATCAAGGTCCTCACATTAAGTGGCTAGCTCAATGGCACCAGGGATCAGAAGACTTTGTACTTAAGCCTGGAGGTACAAGGTTCGATCCCTGGGGAGGGCAAAAACTCCCCTAGCCAGGTGGGGAGAAGGTCATGAGTTAGAAAATGGTTGCGGGCCCCCTAAGCTGTGAAGGGACGCACCCGAACCATTACACCCAACAACATTTTTGGTACTCTTCAGAGTCGGTGGTTTGAAATACTGAAACCTCATCAACAAGATTTCCATTGGTGTCGAAGTGACATCCATTTTATCAGTCTCACCACTCTCCTGTTAATTCGGAGGGGTTGATGCTGGTTGTTGCCTGTTCAAAACTCGACAAGGAGACATATCCTTTATTCAAGAGGATTATGACAGAAATATCTCATAATCATAATCTCAGCAATTCGGTGCCCATCAACCTCTGTTCGACATACTCATTCAATCTCAGAAGTATTCAAATTCAGAACAAGTCTAATCCGGATTCGGATCTCAAGTAGTTCATGCTTTACAGTTTATATCAAATAATCATGCTTCAAAATTTAAATCACAAAATCATGTAATTCAAATAATTCCTGAAACCATAAATCATGCTTGCATGGAATTCAAATAATCAACTAAAGAGTTAAATCACATGCGAGAAGTTAAATCAAGCGGACTCGATCTACCCCGCTTACTTCTAATTTAGTCCAAGAACTTATCGCTTTGACACCACTTAATGTGAGGACCTCGATTCAAATCATCTAATCTCAAATAAATAAAATCAATCGCCGACAAAACAAGGAACTGGAACCAAAATTTTTATTTTTTTTTAAAAAAAGGGTACCCCGTGTAGCGGCGTTATGGAGCGGCGCGGGTGCGCGAGACGCTTTGCTCAAGGGGCACGAGCCGCGCCTCTTTGGCAGTGCGGCCGTCCTTGCCCACCGCTAGGGAGCAGCGCTGCTCCTGCTGCTCCTACTCCAAAAAAATCAACTCAAAAGATATCCAACACCAGAAAAAGCTCCGAAATGAAACGAACGAACAATCTTACAAAAACAAGAAGTTCGCATACATTAAAAGAGTCAAAATACAACAAGTTTGCCAGACATCAAAGTTCGACATCAACAAAACAAGTTCATCAACTTGAAGACTAGTACAAAACGAACTCGAATAATCTATACGACTAATACATCGATGCATCGTGTATATCATTCATTCCCAGCTAATCATGACGCTTCTGACTCGATCCTGCCCCACCTGTTGCCTAGTACACATACAAAAACAAGACAACAGCCGGATAACTCCGGTGAGAATAATATTCCCAATAAAAGCAACATAACATGCACTATCAAATAGTATATCAAAAACATAATATGTCAAGAAATCGGGATTCTTCTTTTTGAAATGCAAGTTATTAAAATCGGGATTATCAAATCGGATAATCAAAGAAATCGAGTTTCTTCTTTTTGGGATCTCGAGGTCAAGATATCATAACATTCCCACCTACGCTCCCACTCTAGGTAGTGTTACATACCTCAATCCTTTAGAATTTAATGCAACTATAAAGAGTCTTCGAGCGTTAGGCATTATTTGCCGCTATGCGTTACTCGACAACCCATGCCACTCAATTATAATTCCCAAATCTTCTAATTCAAATCTTTGGGCTACTCGGCCCATTTTAAATCAAGAATTCAGGCTCAATATGAATGCAATTATGAATCGTAAGTGCCTTCAACTAAACAAGACAATAATAATCATATAAGAGCATAAATTCCATCAAGCTTTGAAATTATAAATCTAGATCATGTAACATGCAAGTATGTGATTTTGGGAACTCTAGAACTAAATCCATTTCTAGTGTTATCCATTTCTACTTTGATGTCAGCCTTTACCTTATTCTCGATTCAAAGCTCCAACTCGGGACAAGCTTGAACAATTTTGATTGATTCGAATTCTGGATTCTCGAGCTTGAAACACTTCAATACCAATCTGAAATCATGAGAATATGGATTCAAGATCAATCATTCAACTCAATCCAATATCAAAACTCAATCAAACCTCAGACAACTCAGAATTTCTCAAATCGGCGGCATAACAACTATAAAATAAAAATCCCGACAGCAACTATGTCGATATATCTATGAACACAACTCAACTCCTCAACACTTCAGCATATAACAATCAACAAACCCATCAAGATCAACATGCTCAATTTCTAAAATTGCTTCAAAATTCATAACAAATCCAAACGTCGTTCTTTTCCCGATCTGTGGGTTAACTTTTGCAACTAAATACTTTCTTCCTTCCAAATTGCGATTCAGTCCCTGCTCAAAGTTGAAGACTTCCAATTTAATCCTCGAATTTCTTAAATCTCGAAATAAAAATATAAATCTAAATTAACCTCAAATTAAGATAATTACGGGGCATTACAGTAACTCATCACCGATGGAAACTATCATGACTCACATCATACCAGATACAGTCCAGTGTTAAAACATGCATGTTCTAAAGCAGTAAAACATGGTAAAATACATAGCACATACTAATTCAACATATAAGCATATATATCATGTCAGCTATCTCGGTCAGTACTTACGTACCTCTAATACTGCACGCCAAATCCTAGCACACCGGTCTAGATCCCACGTCTACAAGTCCACACTACTAAGTCTACAATTCGAGTAACCATACATCACTATTTAAGCTCTAAAAGTATTAACTAAGTTATTCCATATTCCTAAATATTTTTAGGAAGGAAAAGCTATACATGCGCCCATCAATAGCCCACTATTGACGACTGCCTCAAAACTTAGGCACAGCTCCGCTACGACATCGAGATCGCTCCGCTACTTACGGATTCCCAATACGACGCCTAGAAATAGTCTAAAGGGACTAAGAAGCCAGAGGAGAGGATTGTATGAGGTGAACTCCAAATGAGCCTCGGACCATCTATTTATAAACGACGATCGAAACCTCCGATCGCACGAATGAAGCTTCCAATCCAATCGGAGCATCAGATCCCATGCTTCCGATCGTCCTTACCCAACCACGTGTCACACTATGGCTGGTTTTCCACATCCGATCGGAACCTCGGATCACCCTTCGGAGCTTCCGATCCTATGACATCATCCAAGCTGACCTCACGCATGACATATTATCTCGAACACTGATCGGAGCCTCCGAACCTCGATCAGAGCTTTTGATCCTACCGGAACTTCCGATTTCAAGTCAGAGCTTCCGATTTGCTAAAAGCCTCATAATTGTGACTAATTCCTTAATCACTTTATTATGGTACGGGTCACTACAAGGGTGCCTATCTCATATCTCCTGTAAGACCCGAGATTATTTAATTTTAATCCGAAAATATTTAATTTGAGATTTTTTTAGTTTAGATTTAAATTCTAATATTCTAGAATTATTTAGGATTGAAATTAAATTGAAATATTGGTCGAGGACTGTATTACAATCAAGGAAGAGTTAAGGGGCCAAAGTGAAAAATTCTTGTTTTGAGTGGGACACATGCCTTCTTATTATGTTTGAACGTGTATATGTGTATTGCGCATTATATTTTCACATTCTCAGCCCAAGGGAAATCGAGAGCATCATCTTATTCCTTGAGATTTGATCTTCAAACTTCATTATATCAAGATCCGGCCAATCGATTTCAATTTCGGGCATAGTTCTACGATACTCTCTTCAAGAGCAACGAATTGATTTAATTACTGATGGGATTCAGTAGGTTTCAAAATTATGTGTGCGAATAACTCAGAATTTGATGTTAGATATGTGTTCTATAGGTAGTATGCATTCTATATTCGAAGTCGGATCGAAGAACGATTATCGTTTTGATTTGTTATGGTTTTCAGAATCTATGTTCAAATTTATGCCTACTGATATAGCTGATATATTGATGTATTATTTCTGGTATGAGATGTATTTGAGTTATATTTGAATGATAGATTTGATAGATTTTAGTTTCGGTTACCCATTTTGTACCGTTACGTCGCCGGTTCAAGCTTTGATAGAGTTTGAGTCCAGATTGATTGAGCTGGACATTGTTGAGTTCATTTTTATATGGATAGATTGTATATGCTTCATTTAAGATTTTTAGTGAAGGCTTTCGATCTCGGGATTCCATAATTCGAACCGGGAAAGAAAAGAATAAGGTTTGTGACTTCTAACCTTGAAGATTGTATTGAGTCTTGAGCAGAATTGTGATAGAGTGTTGTTGTATTGTTTGATCAGATTTGGAGCATAAAGAAACCAATAAAATAAATGTATAAATTAACATCTCCAAAATGGGACAACACACTCAAGATAGATCCATTCTTGAGTTTTCCAAAACCACATACTTGCATGTTATTTATGTGACTACATGAGATTGTTTTCTTGTTGATTGTTTGCTAGATTAGCTTGATTATATGTTGGCTAGATTAATGTTACTAGATTGTGTTGCATTCATATTGATCCAACAATCCTTTGTTATTTTGAATGGCAGATTCTCCAGAAGAAATACGGATGTTTGGACTTATATCGAGAAAAATATGAGATAGATCGACTCCTATTCCAGAAGTTCGATATAATGGGCCAAAGTCCGGGAATAAGACCTCAACGCCACCTCGAATGGGAGAGTAGGTGGGAGAGTGGTTGTGTTCTTATTCTCCGGGATCGCAAGAACCGATATAGAGCTTGATAGCAAATTTTTAAATCATGCATTGCATTGGATTTTTCTTATGCTAGATGTTATATGATTTATTAAGCTTAATGAGATGTTCATTTGGCTATTGATTTTAAATTCCATGCATATACATGTTGATTATACTGGGAATGTAATTCTCATTTGAGTTATCCGGCTATTTATGTGTTTGTATGTGCATGGAAATAGTTGGGGCGAGCATAGGACAGAGACAGTTGTGAGAAGAAAGAGATTGAGTTAGATGCGGTGACTTCGGCTTTATAAATTAGAAATGATGTCATTCTATGTATTTTGACCTTGAATATGTCTTGAACTAGAACACTTGAACATATAGACTTGTATGTTTGTCAAGAGTAAGAACAATGTAAGAACTTTTGAATTATATATCAAGTATCATGTTTAGTTAGCTCATTTAATTGCTTGTTTCTCTTTAGATTTTGATGTTGGAATCATGTTTTATGTGTAGATGATGTTTTGGGATCAAGGCAAGGGCCAAAACTTCAATTTTCAGCTGGTCATGGAAGTACCCTGAGGCCGCTATGCACCCGCGCAGCACCACAGGAGCGCCGACGCCTAACCATGGCACCATGGGTGCCATGGCCCAAGAGGGACGCGCGCCCGCGCCCATCTTTAAAAAAAAATTTTTTTTTTGCTTCTTACCTTGTTGCCCTGATTTAGATTAACATAGATTATATGTTATGAATTGAGATTAGAACCTGAGGTCCCCACAACAGTATCATAGCGTAAGTTCTGGACTGAATAGAGATAAGCGAGCGGGGTAGATCGAGTCTTCTTATTTGATTCATTTTGCATGAGATTAAATGCATTGTTGATTACATGAATTACATATTAGCATGCTTTAATATTTTCAAAATAATATGATTACATGATTATGTGATTTATATTGTCAAAGCATGCTTGATCCTTAAGAATTACGTGCTTACCTGAATATCTGAGTTGATTGGAAGCATGTATTATTTTAGAATGAATCAGAACTGATTCTTGATCAGAACTCGATCTCTTGAGAACGCATGAATGTGTTAATCAGAGGGAGAATGAAAGAAGAATGGTTGAATCTGATATATTGTTGCATTGGTGTACTAATCCTTTTGAATATCAGATATGCCTCCTCGTCAAGCACCGATTACTAGACAGAAAGTGGTTGTTCCTCAGCCATAACAGGAAAATGTTCCACAGGCCGCAGAAGCTCCTAGACCAGAACAGGTAGTACTTCCAATGGTCCAATGGACGTGACTGCTACACCGATGGAAACTTTGTTGAAGAGGTTCCAATATTTCAAGCCTCATACACTGAAAGGAACTGAGAATTCAGTGGACTGTGAAAGCTGGTTAGAGGACATGGAGATGTTGTTTAATTCTATTGACTATATAGATGACCAACGAATCAGACTGATTCGGAACCAGTTGCATGATGTTGCAAATATCTGGTGGATTACTACCAAGAAAGATCTTGAGAACTGAGGTACGACTCTTACTTGGAACGTATTTACAAAAGAATTTTATCAACGTTTCTTTCCAGTGTCGTACAGAAAAGACAAGGGTGTAGAGTTTGAAAATCTGAAATAGGGGAATCCAAACATCAAAGAATATGTTGCCAAGTTCTCTACATTACTGAAGTTTGCTCCACATGTAGCTGGGAGTGAAGAGGCCAAAGCTGATCAGTTCATCAATGGACTGAATCTAGATGTGTTTACGTTGGTGAGTTCTGGGAGGCCAAATAACTTTGCTGATCCACTTGATCTAGCAAAGGAAGCAGAAGTCGGTTTGATTAAGAAACGAGGAGCATTGTTTGTTTCACAGTCTCAACGACAGCCACAACCACCACCGCAATTTCAGCAAACATCCCCCATATTTGAGGTAGGTAGCAGCAGTAGTGGTAAGAAAGATTTTCTTAAGGCAAGAGGAAAGAAGTTTAAGAAGTCAGGCAGTGGTTCATCCATCTCAAGTGGGCCTAGACAGAACAGTTCTGGTCAGGGTTCAGGTTATGCTAGAGTGTATTGTAGAAAATGTGTAAGGGGACATCCTAGTGAATAGTGCAGAGGTGTGTTTGGGAGTTGTAACATATGCCATTAGCCAGAACATTTTGCCAAGGTATGTCCACAGCGTGGTTCAGTGAGATCTCAAGGTGCACGGTCATCTAGATCAGTGGCTTAGCCTGAAAGGCAAGTATCTTGTAGCGACCCTACTCGGATCCACTACCTAATCAGAGTTAAGAGCATAATTAAACATGCATTAAATAAATCGCTTGCGGAAGACTTAAATAAAAATAGACCGGCAGAATACAACCGGTTAAACAAATTCGATTTATATAACCAAATCGAATAAATAGCCTAAAGGTAAACCCTACAGCTAATCCTGCTGTCTTCACTGGTCGCTGGCTACTCTAAACTCCTGGTGCTCAATCCTGCACACACCTGCCCCGTCGAATAGGGTGTCCAGATACACAGAAAAGACTGGACGTGAGCTCTAAGCTCAATACAAAAGAACTGGGTAAAACATACAAATATGATGCATGCAAATGATAGGGTATCCATATCTGGGATAACTGTATACAACTTCTCAGTAATGGCGCCTAGGACATGAGTGGTACAACCCGGAGAGCAAACCCTGTGTACACTGCTCATTCCTATAGGACGTGGACTGTGTGCCTCAGATGTAGTAACCCATAACCCGTCGGTCACTAGGCACTAGGCATCAGCCATCCAAACAGGGCTGAGCGGCCCTACATGACTCATCTCAAAAGATGTACATGCACAATATTATATGCACATGCTGCATAATAATATGACACACAAATGAAACATATAATCATGCAAAACCCGCTGGCTATCTCAGTCTGTACTTACGTACCTTTCTACAGGCAGTTCCTAGCAGTCCCACTCTAGGTTCCAAGCCTATCATCAGCACTACAATGCAAATATCCATTCATCATTATTTAAGCTCTAAAAGCCTTAACTAAGCTATTGCATACTCCTAAATAATTTAAGGAGACCATAGCTATACCTGCGTCCGTCGTCAGCCCGCTGATGGAAATTGCCTCAAAACTTAGGCACAGCTCCGCCTCGATGTCGGGATCGCTATGCCACTTTCGGATTCCCAATAGGATGCCTAGAACTCCCTAGATATGAGTTAGAAGGCCTAGGAATTGAGAGAGGAAAAGGAGAGAAAGGTGTGAGAAATGAGCTTCTCGGACCCTATATTTATAGGCGAAGTTCGGAGCCTCCAAACCCGGTTCGGAACGTCCGAACACGATTGGAACCTCCGATCCTACCTTCGGAGCGTCCGTTCGCCCAATATTACGTCAGTCATGATGTCACCTTGCTGATGTAAGCGATGACATGTGCCCTGGTCCCGATCGGATCTTCCGATCTCACCGTCGGAGCTTCCAATCCACTTCGGAGCCTCCGATCCTGAGTTCGGATCCTCCGATCCAGTTCGGAGCCTCCTGACTTGGTTCGGAGCTTCCGAACCATCCGAACCCTCGGACCCTTCTCGGTTATTTTGAGTGTCCTGAATCCATTTCTGGACTCCGTTAACCCATTTGGAATTTCCTTAATCATATTTTACTTAATCTAAACATGATTACATGCTTAATTACTCATTAATCGTTAATTCTGGATACGGGTCACTACACATCTTCTGTTCACTCCTTCCAGCCACAACCTCAGCAGCAGAGCAGACCAGGAGGTAGCCAAGAAGTGAGTCAACTTCCGAGACAACAGGCCCGTGTCTTTGCCTTGACTGAATAACAGGCTCAGGCAGCACCTGATGATGTCATAACAGGTAACTATACTCTCTGTGGCTTGCTTATGTTCTAGTAGATACAGGTGCATCCCATACTTTCATCTCTGAACAATTTGCTACATTACATGCATTTTCTGTTGAGTCATTATCTGTTGTAGTATCTATATCTTCACCTTTGGGGAGAGGTATTGTGTCAGTGAAATCTGTAAAAAAATGTATACTACAATATGAAGGTAATGTGTTAGAGATAGACCGTATTGTGCTCAGGTTGTCAGATTTTGACTGCATTATCGGCATACATATGTTAACCAAATACAGGGCTACCGTATACTGTTTTCAGAAATTTGTGAGATTCAGATCATAAATGGCAGAGGAATAGAAGTTCTATGGTAAGGGTTCAAGATTTCGAATTCCTTTTATATAATTTCTATCTATGACATGTTTATTGCAGAAAGGAGCAGAGGGATTCCTTGTTTATGCAGTAGATGTGCTGAAAACTAGCCCAGAATTGGCTGACTTGCCAATGGTTAGTAAATTTGCTGATGTCTTCCCTAATGAGATTCCGGGATTACCTCCTTTTCATGAGGTAGACTTCAGTATTGAACTTATGTCAGGTACGTTACCGATTTCTAAAGCTCCTTATAGAATGACACCAATTAAATTGAAAGAATTAAAAGTACAGTTGGAAGATCTTTTAGCTAAAGTGTACATTACACCAAGCGTTTCACCTTGGGGCGCTAAGGTTCTATTTGTACGAAAGAAGGATGAATCAATGAGACTTTTCTTTGACTACCGGCAACTGAACAAGGAAATGGTAAAGAATCGTTATCCTTTGCCTAAAATAGATGATTTATTTGATCAATTTTAGCGTTCAGTAGTTTATTCCAAGATTGATTTGAGGTCTGTATATCATCAGTTAAGAGTTCGGGATGAAGATATACCCAAGACTACATTCAAAATGAGGTATGGCCATTTTGAGTTTATTGTTATGTCGTTTGGTCTGACGAATTCTCCAGCGGTGTTTATGGGCTTTATTAATCAGGTATTTCAGAAATACTTAGATGATTTCGTTATTATTTTCATTAATGATATCTTAATCTATTCGAAAAATCTTTGTAATCATGCTGAACATCTCAGAATTATTTTGAAAACTTTAAGAGCAGAGAATTTGTATGTCAATTTATCGAAATGTGAATTTTGGCTGAAGAAAGTGGTATTTTTTAGGCATATTATATCCGGATATGGGATTTTTGTTGATCCAAGCAAGGTCAAAGCTGTGATCATTTGGCCTAGACCCACATCTGTACCAGAGATACATAGTTTTATGGACTTAGCTGGTTATTATCGATGATTTATCAAAGTTTTTTCTAGCATTGTGAAGCTTATTACTCAGAAGAATGCACCGTATAACTGGATTGAAGCTTGTGAAGCCAGTTTCCTTAAGTTAAAGAAGAAATTGACGAGTGAACCAGTCTTGACGATTCCTTCAGGTACTGGTGATTTCACTGTTTATTGTGATGCTTCTCACAGGGGATTAGGATGTGTGCTTATGTAGAGAGGACATGTCATTGCTTATGCCTCGAGATAGCTGAAGCCACACGAGACCAGATATCCAATTCATGATCTTGAATTGGCAGCCATTGTGTTTGCACTGAAGATATGACGACATTATTTATGCGGTGAGAACTTTGAAATTTATTCTGATCATAAAAGCTTGAAATATCTGTTTTCGCAGTCGGAACTGAATATGAGGCAACGAAAATGGCTAGACTTGTTGAAAGATTTCAACTGTGAGATCAAATATTATCCAGGAATTTCCAATGCAACTGCAGATGCCTTGAGTAGAAAGGTATGTTCCTTATCCTTATCTACGATAGGTGTATCCATATTGGTAGAAGACTGTTGTGTTTCTGGATTAGTGTTTGAGACAGATATGCGGCCTATCAGAGTTTGTGCCATACAAGATGAGCCAGAATTATTGATCAAAATCAGAGAATCAAAAAAAGAGGATCAGAGTATTCAGAAATCTATTGATATGGTAAGATCAGGGCATCGATCAGTATATCAGGTTAGTGATGATGGTGTTTTATATGTGAATAACAGAATTGTTGTTCCAGATGTTTCAGAGTTGAGACAGCAGGTATTGAAAGAGGCTCACTGCATTAGATACAACATTCATCCTGGCGGCAGAAAGATTTACAATGATTTGAAGAATCGGTATTGGTGGAAAAAGATGAAATCTGATGTCACAGAATTCGTGTCTCGATGTTTGAATTGCCAACAGGTGAAGGCCGAAAGAAAGAAACTAGGTGGTCTTTTGAATATCTTGTCTGTTCCATGATGGAAGTGGGATCACATTTCCATGGATTTCGTTATGAAGCTACCACATTCATCCAGAGGTTGTGATGCTATCTGGGTAGTTATTGACAGATTAACGAAATCAGCTTGTTTTATTCCGTACAGAATGACATACAGACACGATCAAATGTCATAAATTTATGTCAGAGAAGTGGTAAGATTACATGGTGTGCCTAAATCTATTGTTTCAGATCTTGACCCTAGATTTACATCTCACTTTTGACACAGCCTGTATCCAGCTCTAGGTACTCGATTTTATGTGAATACTTCATATCATCATCAGACAGACGGACAGTCAGAGTGGACTATCCAGAAACTTGAGGATATGCTTAGAGCTGTAGTGCTAATTTTGGAACTAGTTGGCAAGATTCATTACCACTTGTGGATTTATCGTACAATATATAACAGCTATCAAACGAGTATTGAGATCGCTCCATTTGAAGATTTGTACGGAAAGAAGTGCAGATCTCCTCTTTACTAGGATGATATCTCAGAGGCACCTGATATTGGGCCAGATATGATCCGAGAGATGATAGAGAAAATGAAGCTTATTCAGAAGAGAATGAAGACAGCCCAAGATAGACAGACCAAATATGCAAATTTCAGACGCAGACCTTTGTCTTTTGAACAGGGAGACAGAGTGTCCTTGAAGATTTCTCCTTTTAGAGGCACTGTCAGATTTGGAAAGAGAGGAAATTTGTCTCCAAGGTTTATCGGACCTTACGAGATCCTTGAGAAGATAGGCGATCTTTCATATTGACTTGCTCTTCATCCATCACTTTCTGGATTACATGATGTCTTTCATGTTTCTATACTGCGGAAGTATCAGACTGATATTTCTCATATACTCTAGCCAGACGAGGCTGAACTTGACGAGACATTGAGCTATTTTGAGAATCCAATATAGATTCTTGATTAGAAGGAAAAACAACTCAAAAACAAGACCATTCCGCTAGTGAAATTTCAGTGGAGTCGTCATGGAGTTGAAGAAGCCACTTGGGAAGTTGAGTCAGATATGAGACAGCATTTTCCCAAGCTATTTCATTGATGAGAGTTCTTATTCAGTACTTTTGTTATTTCCTTATCTTATATGCATACAGATTGCATGCAATTTCGAGGACGAAATCATGTCTTAGAGGGGGAGAATTGTAAGGCCTGAGATTACTTAATTTTAAGACGAGAATATTTAATTTGAGAATTTTGGAGTTTAGATTTAAATTCTAATATTCTTGAATGATTTAGAATTGAAATTGAATTAAAAGATTGGTCGAGGACTGTATTACAATCAATGAAGATTTGAGGGGCCAAAGTGCAAAATTCTTGTTTTTATTAGGACACATGGCTTCTTATTATGTTTGAACGTGTATATGTGTATTGCACATTAGATTTTCACATCCTCAGCCCAAGGGAAACCGAGAGCATCATCTTCTTCCTTGAGATTTGATCTTCAAACGTCATTATATCAAGATCCGGCCAATCGATTTCAATTCCGTGCATAGTTCTACGATACTCTCTTCAAGAGCTATGAATTGATGTAATTACTGATGGGATTCAGTAGGTTTCGAAATTATGTGTGTGAAGAACTCAGAATTTGATGTTAGATATGTGTTCTAGAGGCAGTATGCATTCTATATTCGATGTCGGATCGAAGAACGATTATCGTTTTGATTTGTTATGGTTTTCAGAAGCTATGTTCGAATTTATGCCTACTGATATATTGATGTATTCTTTCTGGTATGAGATGTATTTGAGTTGTATTTGAATTATAGATTTGATAGATTTCAGTTTCGATTACCGATTTTGTACTGTTACGTCTTCGGTTCAAGCTTTGATAGAGTTTGAGTCTAGGTTGATTGAGCTGGACATTTTTGAGTTCATTTTTTATATGGATAGCTTGTATATTCTTCATTTAAGATTTTTAGTGAAGGCTTTCGATCTCGGAATTCCATACTTTGAACCGGGACTGAAAAGAATAAGGTTTGTTACTTCTAACCTTGAAGATTGGATTGAGTCTTGAGCAGAATTGTGATAGAGTGTTGTTGTATTGTTTGATCAGATTTGGAGCATAAAGATACCAATAAAATAAATGTATAAATTAACATCACCAAAATGGGACAACACACTCATGATAGATCCATTCTTGAGTTTTCCAAAACCACATACTTGCATGTTCTTTATGTGACTACATGAGATTGTTTTCTTGTTGATTGTTTGCTAGATTAGCTTGATTATATGTTGGCTAGATTAATGTTACTAGATTGTGTTGCATTCATATTGAGCCAACAATCCTTTGTGATTTTGAATGGCAGATTCTCCAGAAGAAATACGGATGTTTGGACTTTTATCGAGAAACATATGAGATAGATCGACTCCTATTCCAGAAGTTTGATATAATGGGCCAAAGTCCGGGAATAAGACCTCAACGCCACCTCTAATGGGAGAGTAGATGGGAGAGTGGTTGTGTTCTTATTCCCCGGGATCGCAAGAACCGATATAGATCTTGATAGCAAATTTTTAAATCATGCATTGCATTGGATTTTTCTTATGCTAGATGTTATATGATTTATTAAGCTTAATGAGATGTTAATTTGGCTATTGCTTTTAAATGCCATTCATGTTCATTATACAGGGAATGTAATTCTCACCGGAGTTATACGGCTATTTCTGTGTTTGTATGTGTGCATGGAAATAGATGGGGCGAGCATAGGACAGAGGCGGCTGTGAGAAGAAAGAGATTGAGTTAGATGTGGTGACTTCAGGTTTATGAAGTAGAAATGATGTCAATCTTTGTATTTGGACCTTGAATATGTCTTGAACTAGAACACTTGAACATATAGACTTGTATGTTTGTCAAGAGTAAGAACAATGTAAGATCTTTTGAGTTATATATCAAATTTCATGTATAGTTTCTTGGTTAGCTCATTTAATTTCTTGTTTCTCTTTAGATTTTTATGTTGGAATCATGCTATAAATGTTAGATGATGTTTAGGGATCATGGAAGTACCCTGAGGCCGCAGCGCGCCCGTGCAGCACCACAGGCACGCCCACGCCATGGTGCCATGGCCCGAGAGGGGCACGCGCCCGCGCCCATCTTTTAAAAAAAATAAAAAAAATTTGGGTTGCTTCTTACCTTGTTGCCCCGATTTAGATTAACATAGATTATATGTTATGAATTGAGATTAGCATACGAGGTCCCCACATCTCCCTCCCCAAATTTTCATCTTCAAATGATCGAATTCACAAAAAAAGACACCTACTTTACCAACAATCCGCAAATTCATCTCTATTCCAACATCCTCAATCTATCTATTGAAGGATTTCCTACACAAAGATTAAGCTAAGGTTCTTGGAGTTGAAGTGTCAAACTCTCTTCATCCTCACCACCATCATCATCTTCTTCAAATATTTTATTTTTACTCTTACCGCCCCCACTAACTTCAAGCTTATCCAACTTCTCATATATTGGCCCCAAAGCCGCCATCATCATCTTGGTCAATTCATCCATTTGACCTTGAGAAACATTTTGGCTAGTAAAACTCATTGTACCTGCAAGAAAATGTTAGTAATAAAATTCCTCACCCAAAATCTTACAAGTCACTCCAAAAGAATTCACTCAACCCTCTTTTCTTTTCACTCAAATTTATGTAGGCTTTTTGCTTTGTGTAGGAGTGAATCAAACTCTCAATTTCACAACTTGTAGACACTTGAAGATTGACTCTCGAAGATTGACAAAACAAGAATACGAAATTTATGGACGTGAATTTTTGACTTGCACCCAAGGATGAACAAGAACAAAATAATTGATCACAAGTTATCTTTCTTATTCTATAATTTTTTGAAGCTTTTTGGTCTTTCTATTCTTTTTTTTACCGACTTTTCACCTTTTTTTTTTGAAATTTTTTATTTTTCCTTTTTTCGAGATAACTTGTAGCACAAGACACGAAAACTTGGGCACAAGATTGACACAGAAACGACTTAGAAATTTGAAATAGAATAAACTCAGATGAAGAACGAAAGATGAAGAGCGAAGAACACGAAGAACACGAAGAACGAAAAGATATGATACTTACTTGATTCAAAACCTTGGCTCTTGATACCAACTGATATGAATTCTCGCTGTATGGAAGGAAAACACGATTATATTGAATCGCACCCTCAATCCAATAAAAAAAGAAATAAAAGAATTTGCCCGATCTTTGAAACAAGTAACGAATTTTGAAAAATCCACCTCTAGCTTACAATGAAACTAGCAACAGAAATTAATGAGATAAACAAATGATCACAACGGGACCTTCAGAAAACTTTTTTCTGACAACCCACAAGGATAATCAATCGACAAACGCCACAAAGCTATGAACTTTGATATGTTTGATTTGAATAAAGCACAAAGCTTCAATAAAAATTCTAGAGAGAATTTTATGTTTTGAATAATAAAAAATCTGAATTATATTAAAAATAATGAATGTTATAGTATTTATATTACAACCCAAAAATAATAAGAGATATCGCAAAATATATCTAAATATATAATAATATCTCCTAAAAGTTTACTAGTAGGAATAAAAGACTCAAAAATAGGAAAAGAATCAAAAAATATTGAAATTCCAGAACACACACCCAAACACCTTCGGTGTGCGAAAAAGGCGACGACGCGGGCACGCAGTGTCACGGAGTGGGCGCGCATGGGTTGTGCAGGAGCGGCGCGGGCGCGCTGAAACCTCGCACAATCTTTGTAAAATCAATACTCGTCGGCGCGGGCCTTTGGCCTTCATTTTCTTCACTTTCTTGACCTCCTTTGACCTCATTAAGATTATAACATCCTCCAAATTAAATATCAAGCATTCGAACACCTTCTTGAAACTCCGCCATCAACGATTGAAGTGCTACCTTGAATTTTTTGCCTTGACCTCTCGTAACTGGTCCACGTGGCATTTCCAATGGGTCCTTAGCTTCTTCAGCAACACGCGAGCCATCCATGATTGCATCACTAGGAGTCCTATTGGGAATCCGAAAGTAGATGAGCGATCTTAGCATCGTAGCGGAGCTGTGGCCTATTTTGAGGCAGTCTCCATCAGTGGGCTGACGACAGACGCAGGTTGGTGAATAATGCATTCACTGTGGAGGAAAATATTCTAGCGGTAAGTGCCAAGGAGTTCAAGGAAAGTGTCATCTTTGCAATCAAGTGGGACATTTTGATAGAGTGTGTCCTAATCAAGGTGGACCGAAAGGAAATCAGAATTAAGAACCATCACCTAGGCAACAAGAATCTACAGATAACTGGGCTCAGACTTCACTAGAGGATGAGATTGCAAGTAATTATAAGATTTGATTAATCTGCGTGCGTATTTATGAATCTTGGTAAATTGCATACACATATAGCTGAGTAATTGATTATGTTACATTATTTGTATGTTGAGCATTTATCTGTTGTAATTTTTATGTTCTAACCTTGGTAAACGGCTATAAAAGAAGATATCAGCAAATTGAATAAGAAAAGTTGAATTACAGTTTGGAGGAAATAAGTTTGAATTGAAGTTGATTTGTGGTACTTGAATTACATTATGAGTTCCAAAATTTAGATTTGGTTTTATTTTAGGTATTGAATAAGATTATGGATCAATCAATATTATTCCGAAAGAGCTTAGAGATCTGATAAGATAAGTAAGAAAATCAGTTACAGTCGAGCTTTCTCCTCGATTTTGCTGAAGCTCTTATATAATAGAATCATGACTCTTGAATCTTTTGATATCGATTCTGAGGTTTTGTTATTCAGCCCCGATCGATCTTGATTGACTCTTATTCTTTGATACAGTCTAATGTGATTCCTTCGCGTTGCGTTTTGAGATGCAAGTGATTTGTTTTCACTTAGCAGATTATGTCATTCGGAATAATTGATTTTGGATGACCTTGATTTGAGCTGGTTCATTTGATTTTGAATTTCAAGAGTCCTTGATAATGTGATGTGTACGTTAAGTATATTGATGTCTTTGGCTCGTAACTGATAAAAAATTTTGATTCATAGTACCAGTAGTATTTATAAATTGATTGTCGAATTGCCAGAAATCGGGTAAGAGAAAGAAGAAATTATATGAATTCTTGATCGACTGATTAAAAATTTTGTTTTGTGCTTGAGTTTCTAGACAGAAACTCAAATAATCAGGATTGTTGCAATCCAAACTACGTTAGATTAGTTTGGAAATATTAAAGCAACATTGAGATTAGATCAAGCGATTAGAATTCGATTGAGAATGTTAGATTGAGATATGGGACAAGACAGCAGATCAGAGTTAATGGATTTTGAGATGAATAATTGTTTGATTGTGCCAGATAATCTAGACATGAGATATCAAATTCTGAAAAAGGCACACTACAACAGATTAAATATCCATTCAATTGTTTGTAAATGTGTACGAATTACGTGGAAATCAGTATTGGTGAAAGAAAATGGAAGACGACATGATAGAATTGAATTTCAGATACCTACATTTCTAGTAATATAAACAGAAAAGAAGAGACCAAGTGGTCTATGTAACAATTTAGCCGCTTTAGAGCCGAAGTAAGATTAATTTTCGAGAGATTTTTAGTCAAAAAAAACTACTCATATCGTCATGATTTTGTAATTTGTATTGGGATAGATTCCGACAGATTTAGGAATACATTGTATTAGCTGTAATACAAATATGAGTTGATAGTTGTTAAGAAGTTAGTGATATGAAGAAATTAAAGGAATTATTGAAATCTATTGTCGAGTGATGAAACTTAAAATTTGTAATTATTTATATGTTAAAAAGTGTGTTTTAAAATTTAAGTTTAATTAAAATTATGAAGTTGTATTATTTTAGTGTTATGTGTTTATATTTAAATGTTTTAAAAAAATGTTGTATTTTACGGTTTGCGCAGGTTTGGTAAAAATAAAATTACTCAAGCTACAGAGGTCATAATGGAGTAATCTCAAAACTTGTAGAATCACAAAAGAGGCATCTTCAACTTTGTAGAAGACAAGAAATTCCAAAAACTTCATTAAGATGATCAAAATAATCAAACATCAAAATGGAGACAGATTTACTTTTACTATGACCATCTTGGAGTAACAATATCATAAGTATTTCATATATTATCCAAAAGGGGTGAATGAGTTGTCAAAACACATCTACAGACAAAGGGCTACGTGTTATATGTTTTGTGCAGAAGCAAAATCGAAAGTCTAAGGCATCAAACATGCCAATTAAAGTTGGGTCAATGTATTGACATTCAAGGAGACAAGCACCCACCAACTTTACTATTCCATATTTAATGAGTTTTGGACTCTTGCTCTCATTTATCCTATAAATATATGTGTTGTATAAGCTTTTTAGTGTGCAAAAGTGTAGAGAAGTCCTCATTTGTAAAATAAATATTGTGTGTGTGAGAATAAAAGTTTGAGTGTGCATATTTCTCAAGTTCAAGTATGAAATTTATTTTATCCTTACTCTTGAGTTGCATGTTCATGGCAAGCTAAATATTTTTATGTCAAGGTGAAAAGGTTTCATTGTTGGTCAAGTAAGATTGTTTATATTTTGTATATTCTTCTCTTTTTCTATTTCTATTTTGTTTTTCTAATTGATCCTTATTTGTAGATATAATTTTAGAAGATTTGTTGTTATCTATTTAAATCAAATACTTGGTACCTTGAATGTGGTTACCTTGATTTGTTGTCAAATATGATACAATAAATACTAAAATAATTATATACTATAAATATAAGTATCTATTTATAATAAAGTCATATATATTATTTAGACGATAGCGTGACACTATCGGTTGTTCTAAATAATATATTGTGATTTGAACTAACATTTACTTTCTCGCATCTAACTTTTACTTTATCGCAACTAACATTTACTTTTCCGCAACTAACATTTACTTTCTCGCATATAACATTTACTTTTCCGCAACTAACATTTACTTTCTCGCATATAACATAAAGTCATATATTTTATTTAGACGATAGCGTGGCCCTGCCGGTTGTTCTAAATGAAATATTGTGATTTGATCTAACATTTACTTTTATGTCAATTTATATTTATGCATTTATATATATATAGTGGGTATCATGTATTAAATATCGGTTAATCTGATATTAATATAGTGGGAACTATATTATATGATATACTTGTTTAAATATTTCATTGTTCTTTTATGTTTATTCTTATTTTAGTTTCTTTTATTTATTTTTATTAAGAAATCTTAAATAAACCAACGATGAACCTTTGAAACCTTGACAATTTTATAATTTGTGTATTTGAAGTTTCATAATAATATTTCCATCTATAATATATCATGCTAAAATTAAGCTTACAGCATCCTCTCCGTGGATCGATCTCGTACTCACGAGTATATTACTTGCAGACAACCTATACTTGGGTGAATTACAATTTAAGTTGTAGTAAGTTTTTGGCGCCGTTGCCGGGGAGGTATAAATTAAGTTTAATTTTATGTTATTTATGTAAATAGTATGTTGTTTTTAATTGTATGATTGTTTGGAGTCGTAAACAAAGTGGTAGACTTGTTCGAGTAACTGAAAATATTTTAAACATGGACGATAATTCTAATAATCAAGATGATAATAATAATAATAATAATAATAATAATAATAATAATAATAATAATAATAATAATAATCATCATCATCATCATCAAGAACATGAACAACCAAGAACACTTAGGCACCATATGAATCCAATAAGAACTAGTACACCATCTTGTTTAGTTTTTCCTCCTGATGCATCTAATTTCAATTTTAAGCCACAAGTCATTCAACTTTTACCAAATTTTCATGGCTTAGATTCTGAAAATCCATATTTGCATTTAAGAGAATTTGAGGAGGTTTGCAACACTTATAATGATCAAAATTGTAGCATGGATACTGTTCGATTAAAGCTTTTTCCTTTTTTCTTAAAAGATAAAGCTAAAACATGGTTGCAAAATTTGAGATCAAGTTCAATAAGATCATGGGAAGAAATGCAACAACAATTTCTAAAAAAGTTTTTTCCTTCCCATAGAACAAACTCTTTTAAAAGACAAATTACAACTTTTTCTCAAAAACAAGGGGAAACATTTTATCAATGTTGGGATAGATATAAAGAGTTACTTAATACATGCCCACATCATGGTTTTGAAATATGGAGGATAGTTTTTCACTTTTATGAAGGTTTAATACCTAAAGATAGGCAAATGATAGAATTCATGTGTAATGGAACTTTTGAAGATAAAAACCCAAATGAAGCTATAGAATATTTGGAGTCATTAGCAGAAAATGCTCAAAATAGGGATAATATAGGCTCAATTGAACCACCAAGTAAAACCAATAATTCAACAAATGGGGGTGGTATTTATTATCTTAAAGATGATGTAGATGTTCAAGCTAAACTTGCATCTTTAGCAAGAAAAATCGAGTCATTAGAAATAAAAAGGAGTGATCAATTAAAAAGTTTTCAAGAAATTGTTTTTCATATATGTGACACACATGATCATCTTACAAAAAATTGTCCTACTTTGCCTTCATTTAAAGAATGTCTCCATGAACAAGCCAATCATGTTAACAATTTTAAAAAACCAACATCAGATCCTTTTTCACAAACATATAATCCTGGTTGGAGAAATCATCCTAATTTAAGTTGGAGGAACGATAATAATGCACAACCTTCACAACAACCTTTTCACAATAACCAAAGTCATCAAGGTTGCTCCTTATATCCCACCTCCAAGAAAACATTTTGAAGATGAAATTCATGCATACATTCAAAAGCAAGAGTCTATCAATATTCAAAACATTCAATCTATGAATGATTTGAAAGAAACTCTTACAAAATTTGCATCTGCACTTAATATTCATGAAAAAGGAAAATTTTCATCTCAACCACAACCTAATCCTAAAAATCAAAATCAAGAAAAATTTGATCAAGTAAAATATGTTATTACTCTTAGAAGTGGTAAAATAGTTAATGATCCATATAGTGATGAAAACAAAGATCAGTCAAACTCAAAGAGTAAGGATGAAAATCTTGATACTTTCGAAAAAGATGATACTTTGAGTCCTAAGATTAAGAAAGTTGATGATAAATTATCTAAAATAATGTGTGAGTTAAATAAACATGTTCCTTTCCCTCATGCATTAGTTAATAATAAAAAAACAAAAAAATGATTCTGATATTTATGATATTTTTAAACAAGTAAAAATAAATATTCCATTATTAGATGCTATTAAACAAGTGCCTTCTTATGCAAAGTTTTTAAAAGATTTATGTACTGTGAAAAGACAATTGCATGTAAAGAAGAAAGCATTCTTAACGGAGCAAGTAAGCTCTATTATTCAAAATAATTCTACCTTGAAATATAAAGATCCCGGTTGTCCAACAATTTCATGTATTATTGGAAAAAATAAAATTAAAAAAACTTTGTTAGATTTGGGAGCAAGTGTGAATTTAATTCCTTATTCAGTTTATGAAAAGCTTAAGTTGGGAGATTTAAAACCTACATCTGTTACTCTTTTACTAGCCGATAGGTCAATCAAAATACCTAGAGGTATTGTAGAAGATGTATTAGTTCAAGTTGATAAATTCATATATCCCGTGGATTTTATTGTCTTGGATACACAACCAATAGAAGTACATAACGAAATTCCAGTAATATTGGGAAGTCCATTTCTAGCAACTTCAAATGCTTTAATTAATTGTCTAAATGGAATAATGAAATTGTCTTTTGGAAATATGACTTTAGAACTTAATGTGTTCAATTCACTACAAGAAAATGTCAATTCAACAACACACAAAAGACAACGGTTTTATGTCAAAACCGTTGTCTTGAACCCTTTAACAACGGTTTTCACTAAAATCGTTGTCTTTAAACATTTTTTTATCAAAAACAACGAAAACCGTTGTCTTTCTGGGGCAAAAGACAACGGTTTTTTAAAACCGTTGTCTATTAGCGGGTTTTTTTGGAGCTACAACAAGGGTTTTTGGCAACCGTTGTCTTTGTGCATTTTTTTTAAGGTCAAATACAACGGTTTTTAAAAACCGTTGTCTTTAAGCGGATTTTTTTGAAGCTACAACAATGATTTCTTATAATCCGTTGTATTTTATATTTTTATTTTTAAAAATGATATATTATTTTCCTTTTCCTGTACGTGCACCATCTATTCCATTTCAAGCTTCTTCTCTATATCGCGATTCTTTTTTCAACTCTCAACCCTAGCCGCCCACTCTTCTCGTCGAATCGCCGTCCTTTCTCCCGAATCATAAAAACTGTTTTGGGTTTTTTGTTTCACACATCGTAATCTTCATTTTGAGCCAAAGATCGACTGATTCGAGCCCTTTTTTCGTGCGGCCGAAGTGTTGTCGCGACTTGCTTCTGTGCACTTCTTCTCCGGTGAGTTTCAACGCCGATTTTCGGTCGATTCTTGATGTTCTAGCGTGGATTCAAAATTTAAAATATTATGTAACTGAAGTTGTGTTCTTGCAGCCCGTATGAGTCATGATTCGGCAAGTATTGCTGCTGTTCCATTCCAGCCTGCTTTAGCTTTGAGTTTTGGGATTATAAGTTCTGTTTAAATGTTTTTCCTAAAGATTTGTTTGATACCTTGCAAAATATTTAGTATATTTTGTTTCGAAAGTCTTTTAATATTTTTTATATTTAGCAAATGAGTAATGAGCATTTTGATTTCTCCGTTTGATCAATGCTTAGAGTTTTTTTTGTTTTTTTTTTTTTCAAGGCTTAAGGAGTACGATTTTATTGATCTGTTTGTTACACGTGACATCTGAGTCATTCAAAGGATCTACAAAAAGCCAGACAAAGAATACATTCACATATAAACAAGGAGCGACATAACTATTCCGTTCTGATCTTTGTGAATCTACAAACCTGGTAAATTCTGCTTGATTTTGGGTAATGCACTGATAGATATTTGTCTTAATTGATAACTTGTATTACCGATAAGCCAACTTTTGTAACTATATGGATGGGTAGAAATTTAGCAGGGAAGGTGGGACAAACATTTGAAGAAGCATAGATATGATTTTTGCCTTCTGCTGATCTGCTCCACTTTCTTGAGCGTCCATTTTCACTTGATTTTGCAGCTTCTCCATGATATTACTCATCTCCCGAGGTAGGTTGAAAGGGATAAAAACCACGTTATGATTTTTGGTGGAATGCATGCATCTTTATACTTGTGTGTGTATTCAACCCTATTATGGAAGTTACTTCTTTAGCATATTGACATGGAAATGATGATTGTAACTCAAAAGATCTGGTATGTAGAATCTAGTTATAAGCTTGGTCCATTAACTTTCAAACTCCAGAATTAAGGTTTATGAAAGCTTTATTAATTAATTTATTTGCTGCCAAATTTGGTAAAATATTGGCCTTCGTATTGTTGCTTTAATTGTTTTCTATGATTCTTTTTATGTTTGAAATAGATAGTACGGTTTTTGGTGTCCAAACTTGAACTCTACTTTGTAAATCTAGAATAGGTGTTGACTGTTGAGAATGTTAACTGCTCCCTCAAAACTTCTATTATTTTTTTATTGAGGTTTATTTATTTATATGGTGTGGGTGTTTATTCTAATCACTCTATCTGCTTACTAAGCATAAATTATGATGTTGAGAGATGCCACCCTCAACAGTTAAGTGTTTTTAATTTAGAAATTGTTTTCATAATCATTGAAAAATTTAATGGATATATTATATTATTTCATTTTGTAGGTTAATACAATGTCTAGACTAGGCGATTAAATGGTTTTAAATTCCATCCTTTGTTTTCAATGCAGGAGCTTTCTGTCATAGTGGCTAGAGGAAGAGATAATACTATGGTGTGCTATCCTGTTGTAGAAACTATCCACAGGCAATTACATTCACTTTTTTTATATATATATATAATTCTACACTCGACACGCTTGATGTGACTCAAATCCCAGGGTTCCAATTCTGGGAAACCTATTGCTCCATAAATATGCCGATTGGTTGGTCGTTGCTAATTTACTTTGGACCAGTACTAGTTTTTTTTTTGTGTGGTATATATTTGTCTTTAACCATTTTTAGAACTTTTCACGTATTTTAAATTTTTTGGTACCTGCATTATATGTGTAGGGAGAACATTTGTCACATTGTCAAGTCCCCTGCCAATGTGTCGTGGAAGATTCTAAGGCTTGCAACTGATGTTGCATACAAGGCCGTGAGTTCTTTAGACGGTGCTGGTATATTTGCGGTTGAGTTGTTTTTGACAGCTGATGGCCAGGTTATACATTGATTCATATTATTTCACTTGCATTAAATACTCAATATTGATGCATCTTTACATATAAATAATTGCATACTGGCGTTTTAACTTTGCAGTTTTGTGTAGATTGTTCGTGCTTACTTAAATGTCCAATTTCCTTAGGTCTTACTCAATGAAGTGGCACCCAGACCTCATAATAGTGGGCATCACACAATTGAGTCGTGTTTTGCTTCACAATATGAGAACCATCTGAGGGCCGTTGTTGGTCTTACACTAGGCAATCCATCGATGAAGACTCCAGCAGCTATCATGTACAATATACTGGGAGAAGAGGAGGTAATTTTACTATTCAAAAAACCCTTATGCGTTGCCTTTGAGAACGACATAAAATGACCTCCTTTGGCCAATAAATATGAGATTTCCAAAAGAGTAGCTGTTTATTTTGTTTGTCACCACTTGAAATTTCCAAACTAAGTTTCTTTGTACTACAAAGATTCTCATCACATGCGGTATCATTACTCTTTATTTGGCAGCTGATATCTTTTGCTGGATTTAACATGTTAGGATAGATGATTCAGTTTTCTTATGAAGCCTCAAGGAATTCGGTAAAAGATGGATGATTATTCAATGTTAAGGTGGTAGTTGGCATATCAATGAACTGTTGTGTTTAATTTTGTGTAACCTTCCTTATAGGGGAGATAGCGCTATTGATTGTCCCTGGTAGCTAATACTGTCTCTAAGTCCAGAATTTGTCTTCAATTGCTACCAGCCTTTAAATAACATACAAGTCATTTCTGAATACAGGGAGAACTAGGTTTCCTACTTGTCAATCAATTAATTGGAAGTGCATTGAGAATCCCTGGAGCATCAGTTCATTGGTATGACAAACCAGGTTAGTCAATCTTGTGCTCAGGGCGCATGTTCTATTTTATTTACTCTATCGGGTCTGCATGGTTAATCATACAATTGTTGACCAACCTTTGAAGTTGTCTCTTCTCAATCTTGGAATTTGTTCATTAGACGTAACTGACAAAAGAGGTTGATCTTGCATATGAGTTTAATATATGATCTCCATTTTTCTTGTAGTGTTTATTCTATTTCTGTGCTAATTCTCTAGAATTTGCATTTATTGTTGTTGTAATCTTGTTCTGAATTTTTGCAGGGGATAAAGATGGATGTTAATCAATGGTGAAACGAGTATTCCAAGTTAATTTATATAGATTAGTTCATAACTCTATTTTCTAGTGTAGATTGAATTAGAATTAGAATTTTGATTGATTTGTAATATTGAAAAAAATTATATTAAATTTTATTTTGGAAATTTTAAATTGTGATTGATTTATAATATTTAATATTTGAATATTAAAATTTAATTTTTTTTTGTTTTTATTTGAGAAACGACAACGGATTTAACCTGTTGCAAAATCGTTGTCGTATGTATTCAAAGACAACGGATTTAAACTGTTGCAGAACCGTTGTCATAAGCCTCAAAAGACAACGGATTTAAACTGTTGCAGAACCGTTGTCGTATGTCTCCTAAGACAATGGATATAAACTGTTGCAACACCATTTTGGTATGTCTCCAAAGACAACGGATATAAACCGTTGTCGTAGGTCATGCTTTTTATAACATCAACAGTTACAACAGTTTTAACTCCCCCTACAACAACGGATTTTATCCGTTGTCGTTTTCCATTTTTCTTGTAGTGATTTATGTAAACAACCAAGTATTAATGAAGATGAAGATGATAATGCAATAGAAACAATCGTGGAAGAAAATATACACCAAGAAAACTTAAATCAACAATCTGAAGTTTGTTTAGTGGAAAGTTTTGATTCAAAAAATGTTTTTAAATCAAAGTTATTTGAAGAAATTAATGAACTTGAAGAAGTAAAAGAAAATGATCATCCAAAACTTGAATTAAAACCCTTACCAATAGAACTAAAATATGCTTTTCTTGGTGAAAATCAAACATATCCTATTGTAATATCTTCTACCCTCTTACCAAAACAAGAAGAAGATTTAATAACACTACTTAAAAAACACAAAAATGCAATTGGATGAACTTTGCAAGATATAAAAGGTATAAATCCTTTAATCTGCACACATAGAATTCACTTGAAAGAAAATGCTAAAACATATCAACAACCACAAAGAAGATTAAATCCACACATGAAAGAAGTTGTTAAAAATGAAGTTTTAAAACTATTAGATGCCGGAATTATTTATCCAATCTCGGATATTAAATGGGTAAGTCCAACACAAGTAGTACCAAAAAAATCAGGCATCGCTGTTATAAAAAATGAAAAGGGAGAATTATTACAAGCTAGGATTCCATCTAGTTGGCGTATGTGCATTGATTATAGAAAATTAAATGATGAAACTAGAAAAGATCACTTTCCGTTACCATTTTTAGATCAAATTTTAGAGAAAGTGACAGGTAATCCTTATTATTGTTTTCTTGATGGGTATTCGGGGTATTATCAAATACCAATATCATTAGAAGATCAAGAAAAAACTACTTTCACTTGTCCGTTCGGAACTTTTGCTTTTAAAAGAATGCCATTTGGTTTATGTAATGCCCCGGCTACTTTTCAAAGATGCATGCTAAGTATTTTTAGTGACATGATTGAAGAATTTGTGGAAGTTTTTATGGATGATATAACTGTTTTTGGAAACTCATTTGAAAACTGTCTTAAAAATTTGGAAGAAGTTTTAAAAAGATGTGAAGAAAAAAATCTTGTTTTAAATTGGGAAAAATGTCACTACATGGTTAAATCCAGAATTGTGTTAGGGCATGTCATATCTGAAAAAGGAATTGAAGTTGATAAAGCTAAGGTTGATGTTATTGCTAATTTACCATCACCAAACACGATCAAAGAAATTCGATCATTTTTGGGTCATGCGGGATTTTATAGAAGATTTATAAAAAATTTTAGCATAATATCAAAACCAATTTCAAATCTTTTAACAAAAGATGCACAATTTGAATGGACTCAAGAATGTGAAACTGCTTTTAAAAAGATAATTAATCTTTTAACTACATCACCTATTTTACAACCTCCTGATTGGTCTTTACCATTTGAATTAATGTGTGATGCAAGTGATTATGCTGTAGGAGCCGTGTTAGGACAAAGAAAAGAAGGTAAACCTTATGTGATCTATTATGCAAGTAGAACTTTAAATAGTGCTCAAATCAATTATTTAACAACTGAAAAAGAATTACTTTCAGTAGTGTTTGCATTAGATAAATTTCGATCCTATTTAATTGGTTCTACTACTATTGTTTACACTGATCATTATGCCATAAAATATTTATCAAATAAACAAGATGCTAAGCCGAGATTAATAAGATGGATTTTGTTGTTACAAGAATTTGATCTTGTAATAAAAGATAAAAAAGGAAAAGAAAATGTAGTAGCCGATCATTTATCAAGAATAATTTTTGAATCATATCAAAATGAAATACCAATAAATGAAAATTTTCCGGATGATCAACTATTTTATGCTACTACTATGCCTTGGTTTGCTAATATTGTAAATTTTCTTGTGACAAATCAGATGCCTTCTCATTGGAGTTCACAAGATAAAAATAAATTCTTGAAAGAGGTCAAAAATTTTATTGGGATTATCCTTATTTGTTTAAGTATTGTCCTGATCAAATTTTTTGACGATACATACCCGACAATGAGGTAAGTAGTGTCATTAAATTTTGTCATTCTGAGGCATGTGGAGGTCATTTTTCGTCAAAGAAAACAGCTGCAAAAATCTTTTAATGTGGATTTTATTGGCCTTCTTTATTCAAAGATACACATTCATTTTGCAAATCTTGTGAAAATTGTCAGAAAATGGGTTCAATTTCAAAACGAAACATGATGCCTTTAAATCCAATCATGATTATTGAAATATTTGACAGTTGGGGAATAGATTTTATGGGTCCATTTCCATTATCCTTTGGATTCACTTATATTTTAGTGGCTGTCGGATTATGTATCAAAATGGATTGAAGCAATTGCATGTAGAACTAATGTTCATAAAGTTGTGATAAAATTTTTGAAAGAAAATATTTTTAGTCGATTTGAAATACCTAGAGCTATAATCAGTGATGGGGGAAGTCATTTTATAAATAAATCATTTTCTTCGTTGTTAAGAAAATATGGTATTACACATAAAGTTTCTACTCCATATCACCCTCAAACGAATGATCGGGTTGAACTTGCAAATAAAGAAATAAAACAAATTTTGGAAAAAACAGTCAATCCAAATCGAAAAGAATGGTCTTTAAGATTAAGTGATGCATTATGGGCATATAGAACTGCATTTAAAACATCATTGGGGATGTCACCATATAGATTAGTTTTTGAAAAGCATTGTCATCTACCTGTTGAAATTGAACATAAAGCTTATTGGGCAATTAAAGCGTTTAATACTAATTTAGATGATGCATCTAAATTAAGAAAATTGCAACTAAATGAACTAGAAGAATTAAGAAATGATGCATATGAAAATGCAAAGATTTATAAAGATAAAACAAAAGCATTTCATGATAAAAATATTATGAGAAAATCTTTTGAAATCGGACAAAAAGTTTTACTTTATAATTTTCGCTTGCATTTGTTTCCAGGAAAACTTAGATCGCGATGGTCTGGACCATTTATTGTTAAATTTGTCTATCCTCATGGTGCTGTTGATGTTGAAAATCCTAAAAATAATAATGTATTTAAAGTTAATGGGCAAAGACTTAAACCGTTTATAGAAAATGAAGTTCTTAATGAAGAGTTTATGCCTTTATATGATCCAACTTAATTGTTACTTATATTTTTATTTTATTTTTGCAGAATTGAGTTCACTTCCCGGTTAAGTGGCGGATAACGGTACTCCGTGACTACTTTCACTCGGTTTTATTTCAATTTCCCAAAATAATTGAATATATATATATATATATAAATATATATTATGGATGAAGCTATCAAAAAACTTGGTAAATATTTTCCATTTGTTTCTAAAAAAGTTCTAAGAATGATTTATGAAGGCAGATGTGAAAGATTGAGAATGCTTATGCAAAAAGAAATCTCGGAGGATATTCGTCTTATAATTGAAGCCAAGGTTCGATTAGGTGGTGAAGTTCCAAAATTCTTACTTGTTCGAAATATGTCTGGACTAGGTAAAAGTACCTATGCGAAGAAAAGAAGGGCTAAAAGGTTAGATGTTTGTCATAATTGTGCCAGATGGACTTGTAATAGACAATGCAGATCTTTGGGATATGTTTTCATAAATAGAGAAGATAAAATTGATTTCATTAAGAATGGGCTGAGTAAAGAGTCATTAGATGATATCTCATTGACTCTTGAGACGCATTCTAGTGGAGATGTACAAGGTCAACTTCTCCATTTATGGAAACTATTCCAAGCGCAGCATCATGGTAATGGTCTTGGGAATCTGACTAAAAAAGACCCTATTTGCCAATTTATAAGAAAATTGGATGGTAAGCCAACCCTCGACTCATAAATATTGAAGGAACACTGTGAGCCACAATCACATCACTGTTTATACGCATGCATGTTATTATTATATATTATTGTTTTTTACTATTTTCATCATTTTGTTCACATCTGTATTCCTATTTCTGTCTTATTCCTTGTTTTCCTTATAAAATCACTCAACTCTCTCTATATTTTTGAAAAGAAAAAAAAAACATGACAGGATCTTCTTCACAAAAATTGAAAAATATTTGTGTCTTTTGTGGTTCTAATACTGGAAATAATGAAATATTTGTTGATGCAGCAATTAATCTTGGAAAAAAGTTAGCAGAGAGAAAAATTCACTTGGTTTACGGAGGAGGCAATATTGGGTTAATGGGATCTATTTCAACAGCAGCTCATCTTGGAGGTAGTCAGGTTTTGGGTATTATTCCTTCAGCTTTAGCTGAAGGAAATATTACAGGTGTTACGGTTGGGGAAGAGTTGAAAGTTTCATCAATGTTTAGCTGAAGGAAATATTACAGGTGTTACGGTTGGGGAAGAGTTGAAAGTTTCATCAATGTACGAGAGAATAACTAAAATAATAGAAAATTCTGATGCTTTTATTGCCTTACCTGGTGGTTTTGGTACTTTAGAAGAAATTTTTCATGTTGTTTCTTGGGCACAACTTAATATCTATATAAACCTGTTGGCTTGTTGAATATCAATAACTATTATGATGGTTTGTTGACTTTTCTTGATGTAGCCGTGGAACAAAATTTTATTTCAGAAAATTCACGAAGGATGCTCATCTCTGCTTCGAATGAAGACCAATTAATTGATGATCTCCAAGCTTTTGTTCATCAACGTGATTCGGCTATAACAAAGATCAATTGGTCTCAACCAACCAGTAAGAAAAGAAAACTGGATCATTGATTCAACATGTCACAAAATGGTTTGCGTTTGTTCCTCATCTTCAATAAATTGCAGGTGATATCTCTTTCATTATGTACTCTTTTTTTTGCAGCCAAGCAAAAAAGAGAAAAATAGAAAAAAAAATAAAAACAAAATGGGTTTATTCTTTGTAAATTACCCTATTTTATTTTCAATATTAGGTTATTTGATTGTCTGCTTTACATATTAACTATTTTCAATGAGTGTATAATTTTATTCCAACTCCATGAGTGAAAACTAGTTATATATATATATGAAATACTTTAACCCGAGAGAATATGGAGTTGAGACTTTTACATTAATATTTCTGATGATATACATGTTATGAAAATGATTTTTATTATCCTTTTAATTATATTATTCTCAAAGTTTTTAGAAAATATTTATGTAAAAAAAATTATATATATTTAATATTTTGATATTGTGTGAAATATATATGTATAGCCCATCCAATTACATATTAATATATTGGTTGATAATGAGATTTATAAATAAACATATGATCTCCTCACAAGTGTGTTTTTAAAATTTCAAAGTTTGCATATTTGAATATATATATTAAGGAATAAAAATCTAACTTGTGATTTTATGATATGTTATTACTAAGAGACTAGTAATTAGCCGGTTTGGGGGTGTGATAAAACTTAAAATTTGTAATTATTTATATGTTAAAAAGTGTGTTTTAAAATTTAAGTTTAATTAAAATTATGAAGTTGTATTATTTTAGTGTTATGTGTTTGTATTTAAATGTTTTACTAAAATGTTGTATTTTAATGTTTGCGCAGGTTTGGTAAAAATAAAATTACTCAAGCTACAGAGATCATAATGGAGTAATCTCAAAACCTGTAGAATCACAAAAGAGGCATCTTCAACTTTGTAGAAGACAAGAAATTCCAAAAACTTCATTAAGATGATCAAAATAATCAAACATCAAAATGGAGACAGATTTACTTTTACTATGACCAGCTTGGAGTAAAAATATCATAAGTATTTCATATTTTATCCAAAAGGGGTGAATGAGTTGTCAAAACACATCTACAGACAAAGGGCTACGTGTTATATGCTTTGTGCAGAAGCAAAATCGGAAGTCTAAGGCATCAAACATGCCAATTAAAGTTGGGTCAATGTATTGACATTCAAGGAGACAAGCACCCACCAACTTTACTATTCCATATTTAATGAGTTTTGGACCTTTGCTCTCATTTGACCTATAAATATATGTGTTGTATAAGCTTTGTAGTGTGCAAGAGTGTAGAGAAGTCCTCATTTGTAAAATAAATATTGTGTGTGTGAGAATAAAAGTTTGAGTGTGCATATTTCTCAAGTTCAAGTATGAATTTTATTTTATCCTTACTCTTGAGTTTCATGTTCATGGCAAGCTAAATCTTTTTATGTCAAGGTGAAAAGGTTTCATTGTTGGTCAAGTAAGATTGTTTATATTTTGTATATTCTTCTCTTTTTCTTTTTCTATTTTGTTTTTCTAATTGATCCTTATTTGTAGGTATAATTTTGGAAGATTTGTTGTTATCTATTTACATCAAATACTTGGTACCTTGAATGTGGTTACCTTGATTTGTTGTCAAATATGATACAATAAATACTACAATAATTATATACTATAAATATAAGTATCTATTTATAATAAAGTCATATATATTATTTAGACGATAGCGTGACACTGTCGGTTGTTCTAAATAATATATTGTGATTTGAACTAACATTTACTTTCTCGCATCTAACTTTTACTTTATCGCAACTAACATTTACTTTTCCGCAGCTAACATTTATTTTTTCTCATATAACATTTACTTTTCCGCAACTAACATTTACTTTCTCGCATATAACATAAAGTCATATATTTTATTTAGACGATAGCGTGGCTCTGCCTGTTATTCTAAATAAAATATTGTGATTTGATCTAACATTTACTTTTATGTCAATTTATATTTATGCATTTATATATATATAATGGGTACCATGTATTAAATATCGGTTAATCTGATATTAATATAGTGGGAACTATATTATATGATATACTTGTTTAAATATTTCATTGTTCTTTTATGTTTATTCTTATTTTAGTTTCTTTTATTTATTTTTATTAAGCAATATTAAATAAACCAACAATGAACCTTTGAAACCTTGACAATTTTATAATTTGTGTATTTGAAGTTTCATAATAATATTTCCATCTATAATATATCATGCTAAAATTAAACTTACAGCATCCTCTCCGTGGATCGATCTAAGTTTCATAATAATATTTCCATCTATAATATATCATGCTAAAATTAAACTTACAGCATCCTCTCCGTGGATCGATCTTGTACTCACGAGTATATTACTTGCAGACAACCTACACTTGGGTGAATTACAATTTAAGTTGTAGCATCGAGATAGAAACTTTAGATTTTTTTTTGATAGAGTGTGGCATCGATTTTCAGAGGTTTTGAGTGTTTGGTTGTATGTGATTGCATTATACCATTCTTTGCTCGATGGATTGTCAGATATGACTATCCAGATTTTCGAGAATATGCTCAGAACTATAGTACTACATTCGGTACTAGCTGAAAGATTTTTGCCACTTGATTATTATGATTCCTGTGATAGTTATCGGATAGATATAGAGATAGTGCTTTTGATTATTAGATGATAAGAAAATCAGAATTCCGTTGTGTTGAGACAGTATTTCAAAAGTATCAGTTATCAAATTAGATGTGATTTGAGGAAAAACAGAGAATATTAAGTTTGATCAAGAACAGAGTAGAATAGATAGAATTAGTAATGAATGACAGATACGGATTTTGAAGCTTGAACAGAGTGATCAGTGAGAACGTTCTTCTCGGAGCATTATCTGACACAGAAAGATATTTCAGATATGATCTTTGTGTATAGGTTAAATAAAATTAGGTAGACTCTTACCTATGGATTTTAAGGTTAAATAGAAGTCGATAAGACTTTCAGCTAATCAGAATAACCGATACAGATTTTGATCCAGAGAAAAAGCAGCCTGATGTCAGCTAACTCAAAGATTAAAGAATAAGGAAATAGATATGATTGAAGAAGCGATCAATAAGAGGAATAGGATACGATATAAGAAAAGATATATGAAGAATTTAAGTAAGTATTACTTCAGTTAGATATACAGTTTACAAGATTTTGTGATAAGAGTGAACGCAATTTCGAGAACGAAATCATTCCTTAGAGGGGGAGAATTGTAAAGCCGTGAAAATATTAAGTTATTAATTACGGAATTTGAGATTTAAATTCCGAATTTTGGGAATATATTAATTGGAGAATTTACGGAATTAGAGATTGAATTTCCAAGTCAGAAATATTTAATTTGAGAATTATGGATATTGAGAATTAAATTTCGGGATTTTTAAATTAAAAGATTACAATATTTGAATTGATTATTTATGAATTTAAAAATTAAATGTGGAGTTTGGAAAGGAGAAAGGATTATATTAGATATAAAGCATTGAAAAGGGACCAAGTTGCAAATATGCAAAAACTAAGGGACCAAAGTGCAATTGATGTGCAAGTGGGAAATTACACATGGCTTGCATGTATATCAATTGCACGTGTATTCATTCCATTTTTAGCAGCAGAATTCGAGAGTTTCAGCTAAGAAGAAGAAGAAATGCTGATTTTAATATTTCCAATTCCGATTAAAGTTAGTCCATCTGGTAGAATTCATAATTGATCGTATATTCTCGATCACGGCTTCGAGTTCTACATTTTGACGTAAGTTTGATTAAGTTATACAATGTTTTAAATTTTGAGATATTTTGATAATTAAGATTTGATTGTATAAACGTATTTTAGTTTATACGACGATAGCATATTTAAGTTTAAAAAAGATCGTCGTTTGGACATTTTTTGAATTATGAAATATTTTTTGAAATTCTGATTTTTGGGAGCTGCATATTTCAAAATTTAAGATTGATTTTGTGTATGATATGGTGTTTAGATAGTGATAATATTGATGATTATGCTTTTGGATTTATCGAATTTGAGCCGTTACGCCGTCAGTTTTTGTTTGATGAATTTCTGAAAAATGGAGATGTTGAATTCGAATTTTTAGTGATGAAATGATATTGATATGAGTTAGATATTAATGTTGGAATGATTTTTATGTTGTTAGAATCATCGGTTTTGAATTGCTACGCCGTCAGTTTGAATTTCGGTTATATTATCAAGTTTTGAAGTGTTTAAGCAATTGTAAGATTTAGATGAGATTGAATGCTAATATTTGAGTCATAAACACTTCAATTCAGATTTAAGTTGAAAGATATCGAGTTCGATTCGATGAGTTCGAATGGTTTGAAGTTGAATCAAACTTAAGAAACTAGCAAGGTGTTTTTGATCAAGAAGTGCAAGGGTTCAGAGGTTTGAGTTCAGATCAAATGTATGATTCGACATTATCCTAGACAGGTAGAACAAATCGAAAACGTGGTGGTTTTCGAGTTTATCAAATCACATACTTGCGTGATTATTTTCTCTTATATAGTTCGATGTACTATATGATGAATGTTATTGTTTGAGCATGCCTGATTGTCTTAGATGGATGTTTATTGATTGTTATGAGTTATCTAAATGTGGTAGATTGTTTATAGAATTTGAATGTCTACCTCTTGAGCCACCATTCTTTCAGGGTTATTTCTTGAGCTACAATTCTTTCGAAACCCTGGAAACAGAATCGAAAAAGAAATATTGTATGTGGTGGATTTATATATGGGAGGCTAGGAAATAGATTTGAGTCCTATTGCCAGAATTCCCAATATAGTGTTCACAGTCCAGACAATAAGAGCTTGTTACCACCCCGAGCGGGAGCGTAGGTGGGAGGCCTGATTTTTGTGCCTTATTCTATTTCCAGGATCCCAACGAGATGATTTATAAAAATATCGATTCTGTGAGATTTGAATCATATAACCCTCAACCTGTACTTAAGTCTATATGATATTGAATGATTTTCTTTGATAGAAATTTGGCAGGTAAGGGTATATGGAATTTGTGATTTATGATAGTAGAATACTGATTTGATATGTTTATATGTTTATATATATGTCATTCATACTGAGATTTATTCTCATCGAAGTTATCCGGCTGGTGTTTTTCTTGTATGTGTGCATTGCATCAGGTTGAAGCTTAAGCGAGTCAGCTTAGATGGGGAGCTCGAGGAGAAGTCATAGAAGTGGATATCTTGGGTTTTAGAAGATTTTTAGCTCCTTATATGTGGTTCAAGCATGCTTAGATGTTAAGTGTACTTGATATGTTCAAAAATATTTTGGATTACTTGGTTTACTCTAGCATTTTGATGTATCTAAGCTTCTAGTTGATATAAGAAATGCATGTGATTAAACTTGTCACTTGGTGTATGTATTTATGCAGATTTCATATTTGAATAGCATGTTTATGTTTGATTAAAGGATGTATTGTTATGCAAGATTAAGGGCTTGAAGTTGGGAAAGCTTTGCTTGTTTTTTATTCTGATTTAAGGCTGGAACAGGGAGCGCCCGAAATGCAAGATTTTGAAGTTCGAGCGCAACCCTCTGCCAACTTTTTGCCCGGAAGAATTTTATGGAGCGCCCGAGCTGCAATATTTTTCAGTTCGAGCGCACCCCAGTTTGAAAAAAAAAATTGTGTTGTTTGATTAGCCCTTTGCTTAAACTTGATTATGTTTAATTGCCCAATGAAAATTGAGATTAGCACCCGAGGTCCCCACACAAGTACTCCTCGATCTACTATATCCTAATCATCACTGATTGGGCTTACTCGTCGACCACCTCAATCTACTGCGGCACACACTTGGCCTTTCAGTTATAATCAAATCAGGAAACCACTAATTCTCGAAACCTACCTGGTTCGATCAATAACCTTGACCCAATTTTCACAAGTTTACTATTCCCAAATGCAAGAATCACACTGATTCAACACATCTATCCCTGACAGCATCAGGCAATAGCTAAGAGTAGTCACTGGCACTCAACTTGCGCCATTAAAAAACTACTAACCGCTACCTTGTTCACTCAAAACGAACACTAAGGCAAACTAAACCCAAGAAATTCTCTTTGATCTATCCACCGAGATCATTTCCATCACATGGAAAAATCCTACGCTTATTATCTGAAGATATCAGACGATATTTCGCGTCATCACTGGTAGAAATCCGACTACCTACTAGACCCACTTGTCTAGCAAAATCTCATTGGTCAAACCTATCTACTCAGAGCACTCACTCGTCAAGGAAACCTTCCGAGACTGGTTTTGAAATCAAAAAAACCAAAACCAATATTGTTACGCCTTAAACGCATACAAATCTCGTGTTATGAGATTAATGTTTTTAATGCATTAACAAATCTCATATTATTATGTTTTGATGATTACAAAACTCGGTTAATTGTTACTAACCATTTAAAGTGAGACTTTGCAGATTAGATCATATTAACAATCAAATTCTTGGAAGTTACTTTGAAGTTGTAAAAGAAATGGACAAGGACAAGCCAATATTATAAAGCAAAAACTTGCAAAATTCACCGGGAAATTTTTTGTCATCCAAATCAGATCTCCAACAGTGAAAATCAAGATCAGGATGTTCTCAAGCTTCTCTCCAAATTTGAGAGCAATCCAACAGCTGGATATGGAGATATAATTTTTTTAACAAAGCTGCACAGTACTTACTTCTACAAGGAATGAACTATGAAGACTCAAATTCAGAAAATAACTGGGAATGCTTAGGTTATTAAAATCCGATCTCTACCGATCACATGGATTTCCATGATGTTTTAAAGTCTGTATCCAAATTTCAAATCAATCCAACGGCTGGATATGGAGTTATGATTTTTGCAAATATGTTGAACAGTAGCTATTTCTGCAAGGAGCTAACTGCTGAAGTATCGGATTCAGAAGACTACTGGAATCGATGGAGGCATCCAAATCCAATCTCCACCAATCACGATCAATATCAGGATGTTACAAAGATTGTGTGTTAATTTCAGGCCAATCCAACGGATGGATTGTGAGATTCGAATTTTTGAAAAGTAATGCTCAGAACAAAAGCGAGAACGTGATTTTGCGACTTCCGAGATTTACTGGACGTGTTTGATTCCTTCAAATTCAATCTCTACCGTTCAGATTGCAGGTTGAGATGTTTTCAAGCGACTGTCCAAATTTGAGCTCAATCCAACTGTTAGATTGAGAGATATGATCTTTCCACAAAATCTGCTCAGTGCTGGAAAAAGAAGGCAGCGGCGCCTACACTTTGTCTCTACTCCTTGGCTTCCCAATAAACGTTCCAAACACACAAATTCAAATTCAAATCTTTGCCAACTATAAATAGAGGCTTGCCAAGACCATTTAGAGACATCCCAACTCATTTCTTCTCTCATTTGCAAGCAATATTCTCTCTACCAAAGTGCTCAATCAATATTTGAGAGTTATTTGTGAAAATAGTTTGTGAGTTGGTTGTGCTATTGTTGTAAACACTTAGTGTGAAGCCAAGTGTATTGTGAGATTGTTGTAAACACTTGAGTGTGAAGCCAAGTGTTTTTGTTGAGGCTATCCTTAGAGCCATTAAGGCCAAGTGTTCGAGTTGTATCGGCGCGGTGATCGTGTTGAGTTGTAAAGGCTATCCTTGGAGCCATCAAGGCCAAGTGTTCGAGTGCTAGTGGATCCTTGGTTAATCGTACTTAACCAAGAAGGGGAGACGTAGACGATTTATCGTCGAACTTCCATAAACAATTCCTATCTCTCTTTTACTTCTTTATTTACTTTACGCATTTATTTACCGCTTTATATTTGATTGCTTTACTAGTCTTCCGCTTGCGTTTAGTATAATCGCTTTAAATTGCTAAAGTTGCCAAAGAACCTAATCCCCCCCCCCCCCCACCATTAGGTTCTAACAAGTGGTATCAGAGCCATTTGAAAATACTTTTCAAAACCTTTTTATGGCAAACCTAGCAAGTGATTATGCTCAAGGGCAATCTACTAATCGTCCTCCTCTTTTCAATGGCATAAACTACGGGTATTGTAAAAATCGTATGTCCCTATATATCCAATCCGTAGACTATGACCTGTGGAAAGTGACGGTGAAAGGTCCCTATACACCTATGAAAATAGTTGATGGGGTTGAAATTCCTAAGGGAATGGATGACTTTTCAAAAGAGGACATGAAATTAATTTCGCAAAATGCTAAAGCTATGAATATCTTGCATTGTTCCTTAGATATGAACGAGTACAACCGGATATCGATGTGCTCATCTGCTAAAAAGATATGGGACAAGCTAGAGATATGTCACGAAGGCACCAACCAAGTGAAAGAAACAAAGATCGACTTACTCCAACTCAAATACGAAACATTTGAGATGGAATCCAACGAAGATGTTGACACCATGTTCCGAAGACTTACTCAAATCATCAATGAGTTAGCACAATTGGGAGAATAATATCCTACCAAGCAAGTTTGGAGGAGAGCTCTTCGTGCCCTACCAAAAGAATGGGATGCAAAGAGAACTGTCATCATCGAATCCAACAAAAGGGACACTGCCACCTATGATCTTGATCAACTACATGGGACCCTAAAAACCCATGAGTTAGAAGTGTCCATAAGAAAAGAATCAAAGAAAGAAGATGTCAAGCACAAAGGGATAGCCTTGACTACACAAGTCGAAGAAGATGACGATGATGACATGGCTCTCTTCGCAAGAAAATTCAAGAAATTCATGCGAGGAAACAAATTCAAAAAGGACAAGAAACCTGAGAAAGAAGTGACCTGCTACAACTGTCAACAACAAGGTCACTACGCCAATGAATGCCCACTCAAGAAGAAAGTGGACAAAGGAAAGAAGAAAGCCCTACTAGCTACCTGGAGTGATAGCGACGACGACGACGAGGAAGCAAACCTCTGCTTAATGGCTAAAAGTGATGACATCGTCTATGACGACGATGACGAGGTACCTACTTATGATGAACTCTTACATGCTTATAAAGATATGTTTGATATGGTTAAGGTTCTTAGAAAAGAGAATAGAAATCTTAAAAAGGAATTAGAAACTAAGGAGCATGATAACCTTAGACTTAAGGATGACTTAGATCACTTAGAAAAATCTTTCGATAAATTCAATGTGAGTAGCAATAAATTGAACAACCTACTTAGCATGCAGAAATGTAGCTTTGATAAGGGAGGAATAGGCTATGGTAAAAAGTCTATAGACTTTGCTAGTCTAATAGCTAAAGCTAAAATGAGATCAACCCCTACTTGTTCTTATTGTTGCAAATCTGGTCATGTTAGACATAAATGCAGATCATTGAAATATCAATATGTTCAAAAGAGCTATATGAAATGGAGGCCTAAGAGTACTTAACAACTCATTAGTCGGCATTATGAGATCACAATCTAAGGGAGTTCAATATAGACCGGCTTAAAAATGCCTTGACTTGCGGCTGGTCTCCCTGTTGAACGTTGCTCTGTCCAAGGAAATAGGTTTTTAAAGTGGCCATATGCCCTACCTACTACTGGAAGCACTCTTGGAAAGTGGCGATGATGTTGCTATGAGAGACTGAACTCTTAGAAGTCTATTTTTTATCTCTCTTTTCTAACATTGTGGACCCAAAAGAACTAAAGGGTACCAAAATCAATTATTTTCAGGGAAACAAGAAAAATGCTCTCCCTAGCATATGGTATCTAGACAGTGGATGTTCTAGACATATGATGGGGAACAAGGATCTTCTTCAAACAATCAAACCAAAGGAGAAGGGGACTGTCACCTTTGGAGACAACAGCAAAGGAGTAATTGAAGGCATCGGCTCAATAGGTATATCTAATTCTTGTCTAATTGATGATGTACTCCTAGTGAAAGGACTTAAGCATAATCTACTAATCATAAGTCAATTGTGCGATAGAGGTTATGAAGTCAAATTCACTCCCCAACACTACACTGTATCATTTATTAGTGACAAATCCATAAATTTCAAAGGATATAGAAGTGAGAACGTTTACAAGGTCTCTTTAAATAATTTATCTTTATCAAATATAAAAAGCCTTGTATCCGTGAATGTTGATGACAACATTCTTTGGCATAGACGATTGGGTCATGTTGGTCCTAGTACCATCGAAAAACTTTTAAAACTTGACTTAGTCGTTGGTATGCCAAAACTTGATTTGAAACTTGATTCTGTTTGTGATGCGTGTAAATTTGGCAAACATACAAGGGAATCTTTTAAAAGCAAAAATTTTGTATCCACTTCTATGCCCCTTGAACTTCTCCACCTAGATCTATGTGGTCCCTCGAGGAACGCTAGTTTAGGAGGAAAACTTTATGCGTTTGTCATTGTAGATGATTTTTCACGTTACACGTGGACATTGTTTTTAGCTCACAAAAATGATGCCTTTGAGTATTTTAAAACTTTTGCTAAACGAGTTGAGAATGAGAAAAATCTTTCAATAAAACAGATCTGTAGTGACCACGGAACTGAATTTCAAAATGAGAATTTTTCAAACTTTTGTATAGAAAAAGGCATCGGTCACAATTTTTCTTGTCCTAGGACTCCTCAACAAAACGGGGTCGTTGAGAGGAAAAATAGGACACTAGTAGAGATTGCAAGGACCATGTTATGTGAGCATTCTCTACCAAAATATTTTTGGGCTGAAGCAATGAACACTGCCTGTTACATCATCAATCGCGTATCAATAAGGCCAATTCTCAAGAAAACTCCATACGAGTTATGGAGGGAGAGAAAGCCTAACATTTTATTCTTTCGGGCTTTTGGTTCTAAGTGCTTCATTCACAACAATGGTAAGGACAACCTTGGCAAATTTGATGCCAAATCCGATAAAGGTATTTTTCTTGGGTATTCTACTACAAGTAAGGCTTATAGAGTATTCAATAAGCGCACCTTACTTGTTGAAGAATCAATGCATGTTATATTTGATGAATCTTTGTTAAATATTTCTCGCACTAACAATGATGATATAGAAATACTTGAAGAAGAGATGGTTTCCTCAAGCTTAAATGATATAGATGCTACAGTTGAGGAAACACCACTTCCTAAGGAATGGACACATCACAAAGATCATCCTAAAGATCTGATAATTGGAAGTCCATCAAAGGGAGTATCTACTCGCTCTTCTCTCAATAATATTTGTAATCATCTTGCTTTTGTTTCTCATGTTGAGCCAAAATGTGTTGATGATGCTTTACTTGATGATTCCTGGATTATTGCTATGCAAGATGAGTTAAATGAATTTAAACGCAATAATGTTTGGGATCTTGTTTCTAGGCCGCATGATAGACCTGTGATAGGTACTAAATGGGTGTTTAGAAATAAACTTGATGAGCATGGCACCATCACTAGAAACAAGGCTAGGCTCGTAGCTAAAGGATATAGTCAAGAAGAAGGCATTGATTATGATGAGACTTATGCTCCTGTTGCCCGTCTTGAATCCATTCGTATGTTAATTGCTTTTGCATGCTCTAGAAATTTTAAATTATTTCAGATGGATGTTAAAAGTGCTTTCTTGAATGGTGATTTGAAAGAAGAGGTCTATATTGAACAACCTGATGGCTTTGTTGATAATTTGTTATCTGATCACGTATATAGACTCAACAAAGCTTTGTATGGATTGAAACAAGCTCCTCGAGCTTGGTATGAAAAACTCTCTTCTTTCCTTATTACCAATGGCTTTACTAGAGGAATTGTTTGAAAGAGTGGGTGCCCAGTGAGCCAACTTGTGGCTATGGGCTTTGATGACTCTTTGTATAAACAATCTTTTGTTTAATATTATTTACACTTTTATTAATGGCAATGACTTTATATTACTTCATATTGTTATATTGTGATATACTATTGTTGTTTTGATAAAGACCTTGAATATACTATAGTGTATGTAAGATGTGGTAGAACATGGGGATGTCTATCATGAAATACATCTTATAGTCACTGTATATTCTAAACTGTTCCTAGTCGATTGAGCCGTCCGAGAATAAGGATAAGGATCGCTCGAGTTTGAGACTAGCATTTGCGATGCGGAGTACCACGTTTCATTGGTAGGGAACATGGAGATGTTCGAAGCATGCAAATGGATATTCATAGGATGAATAATCGAACTACCCTATCCGGACTTTCCAAGTGGTTATCACTTATCGAGTGGATGAAGTCCGCGGTTTTGGTTGTACACCATTAGTCCTTACTACTTGAAACATCATGGAGACTCTATATGCTAGTACTGTGCTTTGACTCGTTTACCGACTCTGAGGGGGTCATCAGGTGTCGAGATTGGGTACAGTTACAACACATATAGGAGTCGATGCATTGTTGTCAAGGATTCACCACATACTTGCGAGTGTGGATATCCTATGCGATCTGAGGAGATATTAGTGTGACGAATCTCTGGCCAGAGTACTTGATGTGATTTAAAAAATGGTTTCTTAGTAGCACATGCGATGTCACTAATTTGATCTTCAAGATGTATTGCATAGTTATCGAATCTTGAGCGACTCTCGATATACCAATGGTTGTTGATTCGATCGGGATATATGGATGAAGGGACCGTACTGTACGCTAACCAAAATCTACTGGTTCTTGTAGGCACTATCAGTGATACCTAGGGAATCATGGGGCGATGTTGCTAGGCGCTTTACCATGATTCGTTGGGCAAGTCGGAAAGTGTTGTTCCGAGTCACAAGGAGTTGTGAGCCCACGGCTAGCTGTATCCCTGAACCATTGAGGGTCACACAGTGTAATGGAGTTTTAATCCCCGTTGAGATAGTTAAATTTAAAGAGTTAAATTTAATGAATAAAGAAGTTGGACTTCTTAAATATGAGTAAGGGAGTAGGATTTCCTAAAATGACATAGGGATGGACATTTTTGGAAACCACTGAATTCGGATTCAGGAAAATTTATTTTGACTTTAAAATGTGCAGAAATGGTTTCTGTGCACATTGGTAAAATCGGTTTATCAATCGGAGTCACGATGAATTTTATATTAATTTCTGAACGTGCGGGCTTTGCTTGTCGGGCCTCAACTTATGACTAATGGGCCCTAAGGTGTTAGTGGCCTGCATTATAAATAAGTTATTGCAGTACAGAAATTAGAGACAACAGGTCATAATTTTGAGAGCAAAATTTTCGAACCCTCCTCCCTCTCTCTCAAATTCGGCCGCCCCTCCCTCACTCTGTCAGAGAATTTCCGGTCTGTGATTTTTAATTGCAGTCAGGAATAACGAATCAGATTCGTTTAATCTCTTCGCAGAAAAACTTCTGATAGATTTTCTAGTTCAATCTATCAGAGGGATTAAAACCTCATTCGTGGACCTGATTGAAGGAGTTCATCGGTTCCAGGGAGAGACAACAAGAGCAGATTAATTCTGTTGGTGTCCAATAATCTCGCTTCGAGATTGAAGGTAAAATTTAATTAATTGTTATTTGAATTTTACACACACAATATAATTTAATCGTTGAATGGTTGATACCCACACCATGGAATTGTTCCATGATAAAAATTTTAAACTTCCGCTGCACCGGGTATCAATCGTGATTGATCTGACCGCCAGTTATTTTCAACAGTGGTATCAAAGCCAGGTTGCTCAGATCAAACGATTAAATTAATCGATTGTACAAAATTTTTGACTCTCGGTTTTTTGAAAACAAAATAAATAATTTTAAATAAAAAAAAAAAATTTTCGGGGGCAAAACCCGGGCAGCGATTGGATCGCTGCCCGGTGGGGCAGCAATCGTTGCTGCCTGCGCCGCCCACGGCGGCGCTCAGCGCCGCCAGGGCAGCGCTCGGCGCTGCCCAGCGCAGCGCAGGGCGCTGCGCAGGGCAGCGCTCTGCGCCGCCAGGGCAGCAACTGTTGCTGCCCTAAGGGGGCAGCCGGGCTGCCCCCGGCCCGCGCCCCGGGTGCGGGCCGGCCCGGGAGTGTCCCGGGCGGCCCGCGGGAAAAATTAAATTTTTTTATTTTATTTAAAATTAATTTTAATGTGTTAAAATTTTATTTTTGGTCCGGTCAAAAATTGTTTTTGATTGGTTCACGAGATTTCGGATCGAATTGTTCGAGTCCGTAAATTTTAAAATTGATTTTTGGATAAATTTGAATTTTTGGAAAATTTTAATATTTTATCCTTAAATTGAATTTTGAAATCAATTATTTTTGGTACAATTGATGATAAGATATGATCTTATGATATATTAATTAAAATATGATTTTATCTGTAAAATTGGATTTTATAGATAAAATATGATTTTATTTGATATAGAGATAAAATATGATTTTATATGTAAAATAAGATTTTATATATAAAATATGATTTTATCTTGTTTAAATTTAAATTGCCACTGCATGTTATCCAATAAATTAATTTTGAATTAAATGTTATTGGATAAGGATGATCGATTGCCATGACCAATTTTGTAGGTGTATGTTAGGAATTTACATTTTGTTTTTATTGTTGTTGGTTTTATTAATGGGCCTGGTTTATGGCCCGATATGAATGTCATATGTAATAAAAGTGGGCTTGGTTTATGGCCCGTTCCCACCCCTAAAAATGTATCCCCTACTTGTCATTGTTATTTATTGTAAATACATTAGATTTAGTGGGAGATCAAGATTTGAAGATGGTGGGCCCAGCAGACAATAAAGACTGAAGAAATGTAAATTGGAAGCACATGTAATAGGATTGCATTGCATACTGCATATTACCTAGGATTGGACTAAGACCCGTGATTGGCAACCACGGGTCAATTAGAAATGGAATCGATCATCCTATATAATATATGATATTATGATTGTATGCATGTTTAGACATAATTGCGTGAATCCGGCAAGCATGCAATAAATTGAATATGATGAGACAAATATTTTATAATTAAAAATCCCTCATTTTAAATATGATTTAAAATTGATATCAAGATAAATAAAGGAAATTTAAATTTGTTTAAATGTTCCTACCTTCCATCAACGGTCAATGTATGTGATGCTACCCGCGGATACGGTCCGGCTCATATTATTGGGGGGGCCCGTCCGTCGGAAAGCTGTACATTGGATCGACAAATGTTGTAAGTTGGGTGGAACTCCCATGGGATCGGCTCATATTATTGGGGGATCCACATGGCGACCGTCCATCACAACTTAATATTGATGGGTCATCTTGACATGTCACTTTAAACGGCGTCATATTATTGGGCCCTTATTGGACATGAGGTAAATACATGGGGATTGCTTTGGAAGCAATTGGGCTCTACCTTTTGAGAATTATGGTTGGCTGATATTATTCGGGACCATAAGTTTGTCAATTGGACTCCATGTTCTCACTAAGGAAAAAGTTTCCCGTTTTCACTAGAGGGTAGTGAAATCGTTAAAATAGTGGGAGTGAGATTCATAAAATTAAATTCGCCTATTTTATGTCTTAGTAAATTGTTAAACAATCATTGATATATGTCTGTTTTTCTTTTCAGTATTTCATACGATGAATTCGCGTAATCCTTTATTCTCGATCCTCGAACAAAACAAGTTGACTGGCGCCAACTATACGGAATGGTTCCGAAAGTTGAAGATTGTCTTGACTTCGGAGAAGATGCTCTACGTGTTAGAGAAATCACCTCCGAAGGAAGCACCAGCTGATGTAAGTCCGGAGGAATTGGCCAAACTTGATGCATGGTGGGACCATGACATCAAGACCAAATTCTATATGCAAGCCTCGATGTCTGATGAACTCCAGAGGCGATTTGAGGACACGGTGAATGCTGCTGACATTCACGCGCAACTCAAGGAACTTTTTGGGGCTCAGTCGAGGGCTGAAAGGTTCGCTACTGTTAAGGAGTTAATGACGTGCCGCATGCGTGAAGGGACTTCGGTCCGAGATCATGGGGTACGAGTGATTTGGCTCATACAGAAGTTAGCGACCCTAGATTTGGTGTTGGAGCATGAACTCAATGTGGATTTACTGCTTCTGTCTCTTCCTTCTTCGTTTGACGGATTTGTGGTAAATTTTAATATGAACAAGATAGAGGCCACCCTTGAAGAGATGGTCAATATGCTCGTTACATATGAATCCACACTAAAGAAGGAAAAGCCAGCTTTCTTGGTGGGCTCCTCATCTTCTGCTAAGAAGGGGCCAAGTATGAAGGGCAAGAAACGTTCTGCCCCACTCAAGAAAGTCGAGCCCGAGAAGAAGCACAAGACAAAGGCTTCAAACATTGGTAAATCCAAGGATGTTTGTCATTACTGTAAGAAGCCGGGTCATTGGAAGCGCAACTGCAAGGAATATCTAGAGCAGTTGGGAACTGCAAAGGGTATGTTCCATATTGAAATAAACATTTCGCTTAATACAACTTCTTGGGTATTGGATACCGGATGTGGATCTCACATTTGCAATGATTTGCAGGTGATGACAAGAAGTCGCAGGCTTAGAATGGGTGAGACCCAGCTGAGGCTCGGGAATGGTTCCAGAGTTGAAGCTACGGCCATTGGAGATGTTTGTTTAATTTTGCAGAACGGTTTTAAGTTATTATTAAGAGATGTTTTATTTGTTCCAGATTTAATTAAAAACATTATTTCTATTTCTATGCTTGATAGAGATGGTTATTCTTGCAATTTTGTGAATGGGATTTGCAATATTTACAAGAATGAATGTTTGATTGGAAATGGACAACCAGAAAACGATCTATACAACTTAAAACTAAAAGACGTTCCAATAAATTATGTTGATAAACCGGCGACAACAAACAAAAGGAAAATCGATAGTCAAAACCCGGCAAACCTTTGGCACGCTAGACTAGGTCATATTTCCTCAAGGAGGATGAACAAGCTAGTGGGAGAGGGCATGTTTGATATGTCTGATATTAACTCTCTACCTACTTGTGAATCCTGCCTAAAAGGAAAAATGACTAAATCTCCTTTTAAGGGGAAACCTGAGCGGAGTCAAAATCTGTTGGATTTGATCCATACAGATGTTTGTGGACCATTTAGAGTAGGGACTCAACATGGCCACACCTACTTCATTACCTTTACTGATGATTATTCAAGGTATGGGTATTTATATTTAATGAAATATAAGTCGGAAGCATTTGAAAAGTTCAAAGAATTCAAGGCTGAAGTAGAAAACAAGCTAGGTAAAAGTATTAAAGCACTTCGATCGGATCGAGGTGGAGAATACTTGAGTACCGAGTTTTTGGACTATCTAAAAGAGAATGGGATTCTCTCTCAGTGGACTCCTCCTATGACACCACAGCTGAATGGTGTATCGGAGCGTCGTAATCGAACTTTGTTGGACATGGTTCGATCCATGATGAGCTTCACTGAGCTTCCACCTTCGTTTTGGGGCTATGCGCTTGAAACGACGGTATTGTTGTTGAACAACGTCCACACTAAAGCAGTGGACAAGACACCATACGAGTTATGGAATGGCAAAGCTCCTAAGTATTCGTACTTGAGGATTTGGGGATGTCCTGCTTACGTGAAGCGGACAGTGGGAGATAAGTTGGATAGTCGATCCAGCTTATGTTATTTTGTGGGGTATCCGAAGAATTCAATCGGATATTATTTCTATTATCCTGCTGAAACAAAGGTGTTTGTTTCAAGGAATGCCACCTTCTTGGAGAAGGAGTTCTTATTGGATAAGAAAGGCGAGATGATGGAACTCGAAGAAGTTCGAGAAGAACCCGAAATACAAAATAACGATCCTACACCTCAGGAACCATTGCAGGACACGCCTGAACCTAGAAGATCCGAGAGGACTTCTAGACCTCCTATTCGATATGGTCTTCTTCTTGAAGGGGATCAAGATGAACCCGACATTGGATGTGATCCAAGAAACTTCAAGGAAGCAATTTCTGATGCGGATTCAAATTTATGGCTTGAAGCTATGCAGTCTGAATTGGATTCGATGCATACAAACCAAGTTTGGTCTTTAGTAGATCCTCCCGATGGAATTGTTCCAATAGGGTGTAAATGGATCTACAAGAGAAAGCTTGGGCCCGATGGTAAGGTATTGACCTACAAGGCGCGATTGGTGGCGAAAGGTTATACTCAAAGGCAAGGAGTTGACTATGATGAAACCTTTTCACCAGTTGCAATGTTCAAGTCCATAAGAATCCTTATTGCCATAGCTGCATGGTATGACTATGAGATATGGCAAATGGATGTGAAGACTGCTTTTCTTAATGGAGACATTAAGGAAGAAATCTATATGAAGCAGCCAGAGGGGTTCACATCCATGGGAAGCGAGCATAAGGTATGCAAGCTTCAGAGATCAATTTATGGTCTAAAACAAGCATCAAGAAGTTGGAACCAGAAATTTGATGAAACAATAAAAGATTTTGGTTTCATCAAGAACCCGGAGGAACCGTGCGTGTACAAGAAAGTAGTTAAGGATGCTGTGACATTCTTAGTACTTTATGTTGATGACATCCTACTCATTGGGAATGACGTAGGGATGTTGCAGTCAACAAAGATATGGTTATCAGGTAGATTCTCGATGAAGGATTTGGGTGAGGCATCCTACATTCTTGGGATACAGATCTATAGAGATAGATCTAAGAGAATGATAGGACTCACTCAATCAACCTACATCGACACCATATTGAAACGGTTTTCAATGGATGGGTCCAAGAGAGGACATCTACCCATGTGTCATGGAGTTTCTCTATCTAAGTCTATGTGTCCCAAGACTGATACAGAGATAGTGAATATGACACATGTACCATATGCGTCAGCTATAGGTAGTATCATGTATGGGATGATATCTACCAGACCGGATGTAGCATTTGCTCTGAGTGTCACGAGCCGATATCAGGCTAATCCTGGTCAAATGCATTGGAAAGCCGTGAAGGACATTCTTAAGTACTTACGAAGGACTAAGAATATGTTCATGGTTTATGGAGGACGAGAACTCAAATTGGAAGGCTATACCGACTCTAGCTTCCAAAGTGACGTGGATGACTCGAAGTCAACCTCTGGATTTGTGTTCATGCTCAATGGCGGTGCTGTCTCTTGGAAGAGTTCCAAGCAGGACACCACAGCGGATTCCACCACTGAGGCTGAATACATTGCAGCATCAGCTGCTGCTAAAGAGGCCGTTTGGATGAGGAATTTCGTCCAAGAGTTGGGCGTCATTCCTGAATTTGTTGGTCCAGTCCCGGTGTACTGCGACAACACGGGTGCCGTTGCTCAAGAAAAGGAACCAAGGTCTCATCAAAGATCCAAACACGTACTGAGGAAATACCACATCATCCGGGAGATTGTGGAAAGAGGAGACATCACTGTCGAACGAGTGGCCTCTGTAGACAATATCGCTGATCCGCTTACTAAGCCCTTGCCAGGACCATTGTTTGACAAACATCGCGAAGCAATGGGTCTACGTAGTATGACTAGTTGGCTATAGGGCAAGTGGGAGATTGAAAGAGTGGGTGCCCAGTGAGCCAACTTGTGGCTATGGGCTTTGATGACTCTTTGTATAAACAATCTTTTGTTTAATATTATTTACACTTTTATTAATGGCAATGACTTTATATTACTTCATATTGTTATATTGTGATATACTATTGTTGTTTTGATAAAGACCTTGAATATACTATAGTGTATGTAAGATGTGGTAGAACATGGGGATGTCTATCATGAAATACATCTTATAGTCACTGTATATTCTAAACTGTTCCTAGTCGATTGAGCCGTCCGAGAATAAGGATAAGGATCGCTCGAGTTTGAGACTAGCATTTGCGATGCGGAGTACCACGTTTCATTGGTAGGGAACATGGAGATGTTCGAAGCATGCAAATGGATATTCATAGGATGAATAATCGAACTACCCTATCCGGACTTTCCAAGTGGTTATCACTTATCGAGTGGATGAAGTCCGCGGTTTTGGTTGTACACCATTAGTCCTTACTACTTGAAACATCATGGAGACTCTATATGCTAGTACTGTGCTTTGACTCGTTTACCGACTCTGAGGGGGTCATCAGGTGTCGAGATTGGGTACAGTTACAACACATATAGGAGTCGATGCATTGTTGTCAAGGATTCACCACATACTTGCGAGTGTGGATATCCTATGCGATCTGAGGAGATATTAGTGTGACGAATCTCTGGCCAGAGTACTTGATGTGATTTAAGAAATGGTTTCTTAGTAGCACATGCGATGTCACTAATTTGATCTTCAAGATGTATTGCATAGTTATCGAATCTTGAGCGACTCTCGATATACCAATGGTTGTTGATTCGATCGGGATATATGGATGAAGGGACCGTACTGTACGCTAACCAAAATCTACTGGTTCTTGTAGGCACTATCAGTGATACCTAGGGAATCATGGGGCGATGTTGCTAGGCGCTTTACCATGATTCGTTGGGCAAGTCGGAAAGTGTTGTTCCGAGTCACAAGGAGTTGTGAGCCCACGGCTAGCTGTATCCCTGAACCATTGAGGGTCACACAGTGTAATGGAGTTTTAATCCCCGTTGAGATAGTTAAATTTAAAGAGTTAAATTTAATGAATAAAGAAGTTGGACTTCTTAAATATGAGTAAGGGAGTAGGATTTCCTAAAATGACATAGGGATGGACATTTTTGGAAACCACTGAATTCGGATTCAGGAAAATTTATTTTGACTTTAAAATGTGCAGAAATGGTTTCTGTGCACATTGGTAAAATCGGTTTATCAATCGGAGTCACGATGAATTTTATATTAATTTCTGAACGTGCGGGCTTTGCTTGTCGGGCCTCAACTTATGACTAATGGGCCCTAAGGTGTTAGTGGCCTGCATTATAAATAAGTTATTGCAGTACAGAAATTAGAGACAACAGGTCATAATTTTGAGAGCAAAATTTTCGAACCCTCCTCCCTCTCTCTCAAATTCGGCCGCCCCTCCCTCACTCTGTCAGAGAATTTCCGGTCTGTGATTTTTAATTGCAGTCAGGAATAACGAATCAGATTCGTTTAATCTCTTCGCAGAAAAACTTCTGATAGATTTTCTAGTGCAATCTATCAGAGGGATTAAAACCTCATTCGTGGACCTGATTGAAGGAGTTCATCGGTTCCAGGGAGAGACAACAAGAGCAGATTAATTCTGTTGGTGTCCAATAATCTCGCTTCGAGATTGAAGGTAAAATTTAATTAATTGTTATTTGAATTTTACACACACAATATAATTTAATCGTTGAATGGTTGATACCCACACCATGGAATTGTTCCATGATAAAAATTTTAAACTTCCGCTGCACCGGGTATCAATCGTGATTGATCGACCGCCAGTTATTTTCAACATTGTTGATATTACATTGTTTACTTTATCTAGAGATAATGATTTGCTTATTGTGCAAATTTATGTGGACGATATCATTTTCGGTTCTACTAACGAAGATCTTTGCCAAGAATTTTCTAAGCTTATGCAAGATCACTTTGAGATGAGCATGATGGGGGAACTTAACTATTTCCTCGGATTGCAAATCAAGCAGTGCAAGGATGGGTTCTTTGTGAACCAAAGCAAATACATAAAGGAGATTCTAAAGAAATTCGGGATGGAGAACACAAAATCATCATCCACACCGATGAGCACAGCAATCAGACTCGACAAAGATGAAAATGGTAAACCTGTAGATCAATCTTCCTTTCGTAGTATGATTGGCTCCTTACTATATGCTACTGCAAGTAGGCCAGACATTATGTTTAGTGTATGCCTGTGTGCACGATTTCAATCATGTCCAAAGGATTCACATTTGTTCGCCTTAAAACACATTTTTAAATATCTTTCAAATACTCCAAATCTCGGCTTGTGGTATTCGAAAAATTCTTTCTTTGATTTAAAAGCTTACTGTGATGCCGACTTTGGTGGATATAAGGTGGACCGAAAAAGCACTAGTGGAACCTGTTTCTTTTTAGGAAACTGTTTGGTTTCTTGGTTTTCCAAAAAGCAAAACTGTGTTGCGTTATCAACGGCCGAAGCCGAATATATGGCTGCCGGTAGTTGTTGTGCGCAAATTCTTTGGATGAAGCATCAATTGCTCGACTATGGCGTCTCTTTTTCAAAAATCCCTATTTTCTGTGACAACACTAGCGCCATATGTCTAACAAAGAATCCGATTCAACATTCGCGCACCAAACATATTGACATTCGTCATCATTTTATTCGTGACCACATCGAACGAAATGAAGTTGAACTTCAATATGTTGACACTAAAAATCAAATTGCCGATATTTTTACAAAACCACTAGATGAAAATACTTTTATTCGTTTGCGTGGTGAACTTGGCATGATTGAGTTGTAATCACTTGTGGACATAAATAAATTTAATGTCATATTAAGAGGGAGCTTAATATAAAATTTGAGCAACTTAATTTTGGATAATACAAATTAATTGTATTTATTCAAAGTTATAAAGCTCACATTTTATGTGAAATTTATGTGTTGCTTTTTAGAAATCATATTCAATTATCATGTTTTGCATTTACTTTTCCAGTCTTTTTTATTATCACAAAAAGGGGGAGAATTAGTTTGGTTAAATACTTTAACTAAGGGGGAGAGTTAGTTTGCTTAAATGCATAGAGAATAAAAAAATTGGTTATTTGATAAACAAACTCTTCTTAACTAATTGTTTAATTTAGGAGGAGTTTTATTCATGCAATTATATTGTGCAAATTTAAATTATTTATTTAATATTGTACATTTATTTCTCCTATTTAACCAAGTTTTGTGATCATCAAAAAGGGGGAGATTGTTACGCCTTAAACGCATACAAATCTCGTGTTATGAGATTAATGTTTTTAATGCATTAACAAATCTCATATTATTATGTTTTGATGATTACAAAACTCGATTAATTGTTACTAACCATTTAAAGTGAGACTTTGCAGATTAGATCATATTAACAATCAAATTCTTGGAAGTTACTTTGAAGTTGTAAATGAAATGAACAAGGACAAGCCAATATTATAAAGCAGAAACTTGCAAAATTCACCGGGAACTTTCCGGTCATCCAAATAAAATCTCCAACAGTGAAAATCAAGATCAGGATGTTCTCAAGCTTCTCTCCAAATTTGAGAGCAATCCAACGGCTGGATATGGAGATATAATTTTTTTAACAAAGCTGCACAGTACTTACTTCTGCAAGGAATGAACTATGAAGACTCAACTTCAGAAAATAACTGGAAATGCATCGTTTATTAAACTCCGATCTTCACCGATCACATGGATTTCCATGATGTTTTAAAGTCTGTATCCAAATTTCAAATCAATCCAACGGCTGGATATGGAGTTATGATTTTTGCAAATATGTTGAACAGTAGCTATTTCTGCAAGGAGCTAACTGCTGCAGTATCGGATTCAGAAGACTACTGGAATCAATGGAGGCATCCAAATCCAATCTCCACCAATCCCGATCAATATCAGGATGTTACAAATATTGTGTGTTAATTTCAGGCCAATCCAACGGATGGATTGTGAGATTCGAATTTTTGAAAAGTAATGCTCAGAACAAAAGCGAGAACGTGATTTTGCGACTTCCGAGATTTACTGGACGTGTTTGATTTTTTGAAATTCAATCTCCACCGTTCCGATTGCAGATTGAGATGTTTTCAAGCGACTGTCCAAATTTGAGCGCAATCCAACGGTTAGATTGAGAGATATGATTTTTCCACAAAAATCTGCTCAGTGCTGGAAAAAGAAGGCAGCGGCGCCTACACTTTGTCTCTACTCCTTGGCTTCCCAATAAACGTTCCAAACACACAAATTCAAATTCAAATCTTTGCCAACTATAAATAGAGGCATGCCAAGACCATTTAGAGACATCCCAACTCATTTCTTCTCTCATTTGCAAGCAATATTCTCTCTACCAAAGTGCTCAATCAATATTTGAGAGTTATTTGTGAAAATAGTTTGTGAGTTGGTTGTGCTATTGTTGTAAACACTTAGTGTGAATCCAAGTGTATTGTGAGATTGTTATAAACACTTGAGTGTGAAGCCAAATGTTTTTGTTGAGGCTATCCTTGGAGCCATTAAGGCCAAGTGTTCGAGTTGTATCGGCGCGGTGATCGTGTTGAGTTGTAAAGGCTATCCTTGGAGCCATCAAGGCCAAGTGTTCGAGTGCTAGTGGATCCTTGGTTAATCGTACTTAACCAAGAAGGGGAGACGTAGACGATTTATCGTCGAACTTCCATAAACAATTCCTATCTCTCTTTTACTGCTTTATTTACTTTACGCATTTATTTACAGCTTTATATTTGATTGCTTTACTAGTCTTCCGCTTGCGTTTAGTATAATCGCTTTAAATTGCTAAAGTTGCCAAAGAACCTAATCCCCCCCCCCCCCCCATTAGGTTCTAACAAGTGGTATCAGAGCCATTTGAAAATACTTTTCAAAACCTTTTTATGGCAAACCTAGCAAGTGATTATGCTCAAGGGCAATCTACTAATCGTCCTCCTCTTTTCAATGGCATAAACTACGGGTATTGTAAAAATCGTATGTCCCTATATATCCAATCCATAGACTATGACCTATGGAAAGTGACGGTGAAAGGTCCCTATACACCTATGAAAATAGTTGATGGGGTTGAAATTCCTAAGGGAATGGATGACTTTTCAAAAGAGGACATGAAATTAATTTCGCAAAATGCTAAAGCTATGAATATCTTGCATTGTTCCTTAGATATGAACGAGTACAACTAGATATCGATGTGCTCATCTGCTAAAGAGATATGGGACAAGCTAGAGATATATCACGAAGGCACCAAACAAGTGAAAGAAACAAAGATCGACTTACTCCAACTCAAATACGAAACATTTGAGATGGAATCCAACGAAGATGTTGACACCATGTTCCGAAGACTTACTCAAATCATCAATGAGTTAGCACAATTGGGAGAACAATATCCTACCAAGCAAGTTTGGAGGAGAGCTCTTCGTGCCCTACCAAAAGAATGGGATGCAAAGAGAACTGCCATCATCGAATCCAACAAAAGGGACACTGCCGCCTATGATCTTGATCAACTACATGGGACCCTAAAAACCCATGAGTTAGATGTGTCCACAAGAAAAGAATCAAAGAAAGAAGATGTCAAGCACAAAGGGATAGCCTTGACTACACAAGTCGAAGAAGATGACGATGATGACATGGCTCTCTTCGCAAGAAAATTCAAGAAATTCATGCGAGGAAACAAATTCAAAAAGGACAAGAAACCTGAGAAAGAAGTGACCTGCTACAACTGTCAACAACAAGGTCACTACGCCAATGAATGCCCACTCAAGAAAAAAGTGGACAAAGGAAAGAAGAAAGCCCTACTAGCTACCTGGAGTGATAAGCGACGACGACGACGAGGAAGCAAACCTCTGCTTAATGGCTAAAAGTGATGACATCGTCTATGATGACGATGACGAGGTACCTACTTACGATGAACTCTTACATGCTTATAAAGATATGTTTGATATGGTTAAGGTTCTTAGAAAAGAGAATAGAAATCTTAAAAAGGAATTAGAAACTAAGGAGCATGATAACCTTAGACTTAAGGATGACTTAGATCACTTAGAAAAATCTTTCGATAAATTCAATGTGAGTAGCAATAAATTGAACAACCTACTTAGCATGCAGAAATGTAGCTTTGATAAGGGAGGAATAGGCTATGGTAAAAAGTCTATAGACTTTGCTAGTCTAATAGCTAAAGCTAAAATGAGATCAACCCCTACTTGTTCTTATTGTTGCAAATCTGGTCATGTTAGACATAAATGCAGATCATTGAAATATCAATATGTTCAAAAGAGCTATATGAAATGGAGGCCTAAGAGTACTTAAAAACTCATTAGTCGGCATTATGAGATCACAATCTAAGGGAGTTCAATATATACCGGCTTAAAAATGCCTTGACTTGCGGCTGGTCTCCCTGTTGAACGTTGCTCTGTCCAAGGAAATAGGTTTTTAAAGTGGCCATATGCCCTACCTACTACTGGAAGCACTCTTGGAAAGTGGCGATGATGTTGCTATGAGAGACTGAACTCTTAGAAGTCTATTTTTTATCTCTCTTTTCTAACATTGTGGACCCAAAAGAACTAAAGGGTACCAAAATCAATTATTTTCAGGGAAACAAGAAAAATGCTCTCCCTAGCATATGGTATCTAGACAGTGGATGTTCTAGACATATGACGGGGAACAAGGATCTTCTTCAAACAATCAAACCAAAGGAGAAGGGGACTGTCACCTTTGGAGACAACAGCAAAGGAGTAATTGAAGGCATCGGCTCAATAGGTATATCTAATTCTTGTCTAATTGATGATGTACTCCTAGTGAAAGGACTTAAGCATAATCTACTAAGCATAAGTCAATTGTGCGATAGAGGTTATGAAGTCAAATTCACTCCCCAACACTGCACTGTATCATTTATTAGTGACAAATCCATAAATTTCAAAGGATATAGAAGTGAGAACGTTTACAAGGTCTCTTTAAATAATTTATCTTTATCAAATATAAAAAGCCTTGTATCCGTGAATGTTGATGACAACATTCTTTGGCATAGACGATTGGGTCATGTTGGTCCTAGTACCATCGAAAAACTTTTAAAACTTGACTTAGTCGTTGGTATGCCAAAACTTGATTTGAAACTTGATTATGTTTGTGATGCGTGTAAATTTGGCAAACATACAAGGGAATCTTTTAAAAGCAAAAATTTTGTATCCACTTCTATGCCCCTTGAACTTCTCCACCTAGATCTATGTGGTCCCTCGAGGAACGCTAGTTTAGGAGGAAAACTTTATGCGTTTGTCATTGTAGATGATTTTTCACGTTACACGTGGACATTGTTTTTAGCTCACAAAAATGATGCCTTTGAGTATTTTAAAACTTTTGCTAAACGAGTTGAGAATGAGAAAAATCTTTCAATAAAACAGATCTGTAGTGACCACGGAACTGAATTTCAAAATGAGAATTTTTCAAACTTTTGTATAGAAAAAGGCATCGGTCACAATTTTTCTTGTCCTAGGACTCCTCAACAAAACGGGGTCGTTGAGAGGAAAAATAGGACACTAGTAGAGATTGCAAGGACCATGTTATGTGAGCATTCTCTACCAAAATATTTTTGGGCTGAAGCAATGAACACTGCCTGTTACATCATCAATCGCGTATCAATAAGGCCAATTCTCAAGAAAACTCCATACGAGTTATGGAGGGAGAGAAAGCCTAACATTTCATTCTTTCGGGCTTTTGGTTCTAAGTGCTTCATTCACAACAATGGTAAGGACAACCTTGGCAAATTTGATGCCAAATCCGATAAAGGTATTTTTCTTGGGTATTCTACTACAAGTAAGGCTTATAGAGTATTCAATAAGCGCACCTTACTTGTTGAAGAATCAATGCATGTTATATTTGATGAATCTTTGTTAAATATTTCTCGCACTAACAATGATGATATAGAAATACATGAAGAAGAGATGGTTTCCTCAAGCTTAAATGATATAAATGCTACAGTTGAGGAAACACCACTTCCTAAGGAATGAACACATCACAAAGATCATCCTAAAGATCTGATAATTGGAAGTCCATCAAATGGAGTATCTACTCGCTCTTCTCTCAATAATATTTGTAATCATCTTGCTTTTGTTTCTCATGTTGAGCCAAAATGTGTTGATGATGCTTTACTTGATGATTCCTGGATTATTTCTATGCAAGATGAGTTAAATGAATTTAAACGCAATAATGTTTGGGATCTTGTTTCTAGGCCGCATGATAGACCTGTGATAGGTACTAAATGGGTGTTTAGAAATAAACTTGATGAGCATGGCACCATCACTAGAAACAAGGCTAGGCTCGTAGCTAAAGGATATAGTCAAGAAGAAGGCATTGATTATGATGAGACTTATGCTCCTGTTGCCCGTCTTGAATCCATTCGTATGTTACTTGCTTTTGCATGCTCTAGAAATTTTAAATTATTTCAGATGGATGTTAAAAGTGCTTTCTTGAATGGTGATTTGAAAGAAGAGGTTTATATTGAACAACCTGATGGCTTTGTTGATAATTTGTTATCTGATCACGTATATAGACTCAACAAAGCTTTGTATGGATTGAAACAAGCTCCTCGAGTTTGGTATGAAAAACTCTCTTCTTTCCTTATTACCAATGGCTTTACTAGAGGAATTGTTGATATTACATTGTTTACTTTATCTAGAGATAATGATTTGCTTATTGTGCAAATTTATGTGGACGATATCATTTTCGGTTCTACTAACGAAGATCTTTGCCAAGAATTTTCTAAGCTTATGCAAGATCACTTTGAGATGAGCATGATGGGGGAACTTAACTATTTCCTCGGATTGCAAATCAAGCAGTGCAAGGATGGGTTCTTTGTGAACCAAAGCAAATACATAAAGGAGATTCTAAAGAAATTCGGGATGGAGAACACAAAATCATCATCCACACCGATGAGCACAGCAATCAGACTCGACAAAGATGAAAATGGTAAACCTGTAGATCAATCTTCCTTTCGTAGTATGATTGGCTCCTTACTATATGCTACTGCAAGTAGGCCAGACATTATGTTTAGTGTATGCCTGTGTGCACGATTTCAATCATGTCCAAAGGAATCACATTTGTTCGCCTTAAAACACATTTTTAAATATCTTTCAAATACTCCAAATCTCGGCTTGTGGTATTCGAAAAATTCTTTCTTTGATTTAAAAGCTTACTGTGATGCCGACTTTGGTGGATATAAGGTGGACCGAAAAAGCACTAGTGGAACCTGTTTCCTTTTAGGAAACTGTTTGGTTTCTTGGTTTTCCAAAAAGCAAAACTGTGTTGCGTTATCAACGGCCGAAGCCGAATATATGGCTGCCGGTAGTTGTTGTGCGCAAATTCTTTGGATGAAGCATCAATTGCTCGACTATGGCGTCTCTTTTTCAAAAATCCCTATTTTCTGTGACAACACTAGCGCCATACGTCTAACAAAGAATCCGATTCAACATTCGCGCACCAAACATATTGACATTCGTCATCATTTTATTCGTGACCACATCGAACGAAATGAAGTTGAACTTCAATATGTTGACACTAAAAATCAAATTGCCGATATTTTTACAAAACCACTAGATGAAAATACTTTTATTCGTTTGCGTGGTGAACTTGGCATGATTGAGTTGTAATCACTTGTGGACATAAATAAATTTAATGTCATATTAAGGGGGAGCTTAATATAAAATTTGAGCAACTTAATTTTGGATAATACAAATTAATTGTATTTATTCAAAGTTATAAAGCTCACATTTTATGTGAAATTTATGTGTTGCTTTTTAGAAATCATATTCAATTATCATGTTTTGCATTTACTTTTCCAGTCTTTTTGATTATCACAAAAAGGGGGAGAATTAGTTTGGTTAAATACTTTAACTAAGGGGGAGAGTTAGTTTGCTTAAATGCATAGAGAATAAAAAAATTGGTTATTTGATAAACAAACTCTTCTTAACTAATTGTTTAATTTAGGAGGAGTTTTATTCATGCAATTATATTGTGCAAATTTAAATTAATTATTTAATATTGTACATTTATTTCTCCTATTTAACCAAGTTTTGTGATCATCAAAAAGGGGGTGATTGTTACGCCTTAAACGCATACAAATCTCGTGTTATGAGATTAATGTTTTTAATGCATTAACAAATCTCATATTATTATGTTTTGATGATTACAAAACTCGGTTAATTATTACTAACCATCTAAAGTGAGACTTTGCAGATTAGATCATATTAACAATCAAATTCTTGGAAGTTACTTTGAAGTTGTAAAAGAAATGGACAAGGACAAGCCAATATTATAAAGCAGAAACTTGCAAAATTCACCGGGAACTTTCCGGTCATCCAAATCAGATCTCCAACACTGAAAATCAAGATCAGGATGTTCTCAAGCTTCTCTCCAAATTTGAGAGCAATCCAACGGCTGGATATGGAGATATAATTTTTTTAACAAAGCTGCACAGTACTTACTTCTGCAAGGAATGAACTATGAAGACTCAACTTCAGAAAATAACTGGAAATGCATCGGTTATTAAAATCCGATCTCCACCGATCACATGGATTTCCATGATGTTTTAAAGTATGTATCCAAATTTCAAATCAATCCAACGGCTGGATATGGAGTTATGATTTTTGAAAATATGTTGAACAGTAGCTATTTCTGCAAGGAGCTAACTACTGAAGTATCGGATTCAGAAGACTACTGGAATCGATGGAGGCATCCAAATCCAATCTCCACCAATCACGATCAAAATCAGGATGTTACAAAGATTGTGTGTTAATTTCAGGCCAATCCAACGGATGGATTGAGAGATTCGAATTTTTGAAAAGTAATGCTCAGAACAAAAGCGAGAACGTGATTTTGCGACTTCCGAGATTTACTGGACGTGTTTGATTCTTTCAAATTCAATCTCCACCGTTCAGATTGAAGATTGAGATGTTTCAAGCGACTATCCAAATTTGAGCTCAATCCAACGGTTAGATTGAGAGATATGATTTTTCCACAAAATCTGCTCATTGCTGGAAAAAGAAGGCAGCGGCGCCTACACTTTGTCTCTACTCCTTGGCTTCCCAATAAACGTTCCAAACACACAAATTCAAATTCAAATCTTTGCCAACTATAAATAGAGGCTTGCCAAGACCATTTAGAGACATTCCAACTCATTTCTTCTCTCATTTGCAAGCAATATTCTCTCTACCAAAGTGCTCAATCAATATTTGAGAGTTATTTGTGAAAATAGTTTGTGAGTTGGTTGTGCTATTGTTGTAAACACTTAGTGTGAAGCCAAGTGTATTGTGAGATTGTTGTAAACACTTGAGTGTGAAGCCAAATGTTTTTGTTGAGGCTATCCTTGGAGCCATTAAGGCCAAGTGTTCGAGTTGTATCGGCGCGGTGATCGTGTTGAGTTGTAAAGGCTATCCTTGGAGCCATCAAGGCCAAGTGTTCGAGTGCTAGTGGATCCTTGGTTAATCGTACTTAACCAAGAAGGGGAGACGTAGACGATTTATCGTCGAACTTCCATAAACAATTCCTATCTCTCTTTTACTGCTTTATTTACTTTACGCATTTATTTACCGCTTTATATTTGATTGCTTTACTAGTCTTCCGCTTGCGTTTAGTATAATCGCTTTAAATTGCTAAAGTTGCCAAAGAACCTAATCCCCCCCCCCCCCCATTAGGTTCTAACAAGTGGTATCAGAGCCATTTGAAAATACTTTTCAAAACCTTTTTATGGCAAACCTAGCAAGTGATTATGTTCAAGGGCAATCTACTAATCGTCCTCCTCTTTTCAATGGCATAAACTACGGGTATTGTAAAAATCGTATGTCCCTATATATCCAATCCGTAGACTATGACCTATGGAAAGTGACGGTGAAAGGTCCCTATACACCTATGAAAATAGTTGATGGGGTTGAAATTCCTAAGGGAATGGATGACTTTTCAAAAGAGGACATGAAATTAATTTCGCAAAATGCTAAAGCTATGAATATCTTGCATTGTTCCTTAGATATGAACGAGTACAACCGGATATCGATGTGCTCATCTGCTAAAGAGATATGGGACAAGCTAGAGATATGTCACGAAGGCACCAACCAAGTGAAAGAAACAAAGATCGACTTACTCCAACTCAAATACGAAACATTTGAGATGGAATCCAACGAAGATGTTGACACCATGTTCCGAAGACTTACTCAAATCATCAATGAGTTAGCACAATTGGGAGAACAATATCCTACCAAGCAAGTTTGGAGGAGAGCTCTTCGTGCCCTACCAAAAGAATGGGATGCAAAGAGAACTGCCATCATCGAATCCAACAAAAGGGACACTGCCGCCTATGATCTTGATCAACTACATGGGACCCTAAAAACCCATGAGTTAGAAGTGTCCACAAGAAAAGAATCAAAGAAAGAAGATGTCAAGCACAAAGGGATAGCCTTGACTACACAAGTCGAAGAAGATGACGATGATGACATGGCTCTCTTCGCAAGAAAATTCAAGAAATTCATGCGAGGAAACAAATTCAAAAAGGACAAGAAACCTGAGAAAGAAGTGACCTGCTACAACTGTCAACAACAAGGTCACTACGCCAATGAATGCCCACTCAAGAAGAAAGTGGACAAAGGAAAGAAGAAAGCCCTACTAGCTACCTGGAGTGATAGCGACGACGACGACGACGAAGCAAACCTCTGCTTAATGGCTAAAAGTGATGACATCGTCTATGACGACGATGACGAGGTACCTACTTACGATGAACTCTTACATGCTTATAAAGATATGTTTGATATGGTTAAGGTTCTTAGAAAAGAGAATAGAAATCTTAAAAAGGAATTAGAAACTAAGGAGCATGATAACCTTAGACTTAAGGATGACTTAGATCACTTAGAAAAATCTTTCGATAAATTCAATGTGAGTAGCAATAAATTGAACAACCTACTTAGCATGCAGAAATGTAGCTTTGATAAGGGAGGAATAGGCTATGGTAAAAAGTCTATAGACTTTGCTAGTCTAATAGCTAAAGCTAAAATGAGATCAACCCCTACATGTTCTTATTGTTGCAAATCTGGTCATGTTAGACATAAATGCAGATCATTGAAATATCAATATGTTCAAAAGAGCTATATGAAATGGAGGCCTAAGAGTACTTAACAACTCATTAGTCGACATTATGAGATCACAATCTAAGGGAGTTCAATATAGACCGGCTTAAAAATGCCTTGACTTGCGGCTGGTCTCCCTGTTGAACGTTGCTCTGTCCAAGGAAATAGGTTTTTAAAGTGGCCATATGCCCTACCTACTACTGGAAGCACTCTTGTAAAGTGGCGATGATGTTGCTATGAGAGACTGAACTCTTAGAAGTCTATTTTGTATCTCTCTTTTCTAACATTGTGGACTCAAAAGAACTAAAGGGTACCAAAATCAATTATTTTCAGGGAAACAAGAAAAATGCTCTCCCTAGCATATGGTATCTAGACAGTGGATGTTCTAGACATATGACGGGGAACAAGGATCTTCTTCAAACAATCAAACCAAAGGAGAAGGGGACTGTCACCTTTGGAGACAACAGCAAAGGAGTAATTGAAGGCATCGGCTCAATAGGTATATCTAATTCTTGTCTAATTGATGATGTACTCCTAGTGAAAGGACTTAAGCATAATCTACTAAGCATAAGTCAATTGTGCGATAGAGGTTATGAAGTCAAATTCACTCCCCAACACTGCACTGTATCATTTATTAGTGACAAATCCATAAATTTCAAAGGATATAGAAGTGAGAACGTTTACAAGGTCTCTTTAAATAATTTATCTTTATCAAATATAAAAAGCCTTGTATCCGTGAATGTTGATGACAACATTCTTTGGCATAGACGATTGGGTCATGTTGGTCCTAGTACCATCGAAAAACTTTTAAAACTTGACTTAGTCGTTGGTATGCCAAAACTTGATTTGAAACTTGATTCTGTTTGTGATGCGTGTAAATTTGGCAAACATACAAGGGAATCTTTTAAAAGCAAAAATTTTGTATCCACTTCTATGCCCCTTGAACTTCTCCACCTAGATCTATGTGGTCCCTCGAGGAACGCTAGTTTAGGAGGAAAACTTTATGCGTTTGTCATTGTAGATGATTTTTCACGTTACACGTGGACATTGTTTTTAGCTCACAAAAATGATGCCTTTGAGTATTTTAAAACTTTTGCTAAACGAGTTGAGAATGAGAAAAATCTTTCAATAAAACAGATCTGTAGTGACCACGGAACTGAATTTCAAAATGAGAATTTTTCAAACTTTTGTATAGAAAAAGGCATCGGTCACAATTTTTCTTGTCCTAGGACTCCTCAACAAAACGGGGTCATTGAGAGGAAAAATAGGACACTAGTAGAGATTGCAAGGACCATGTTATGTGAGCATTCTCTACCAAAATATTTTTGGGCTGAAGCAATGAACACTGCCTGTTACATCATCAATCGCGTATCAATAAGGCCAATTCTCAAGAAAACTCCATACGAGTTATGGAGGGAGAGAAAGCCTAACATTTCATTCTTTCGGGCTTTTGGTTCTAAGTGCTTCATTCACAACAATGGTAAGGACAACCTTGGCAAATTTGATGCCAAATCCGATAAAGGTATTTTTCTTGGGTATTCTACTACAAGTAAGGCTTATAGAGTATTCAATAAGCGCACCTTACTTGTTGAAGAATCAATGCATGTTATATTTGATGAATCTTTGTTAAATATTTCTCATACTAACAATGATGATATAGAAATACTTGAAGAAGAGATGGTTTCCTCAAGCTTAAATGATATAGATGCTACAGTTGAGGAAACACCACTTCCTAAGGAATGGACACATCACAAAGATCATCCTAAAGATCTGATAATTGGAAGTCCATCAAAGGGAGTATCTACTCGCTCTTCTCTCAATAATATTTGTAATCATCTTGCTTTTGTTTCTCATGTTGAGCCAAAATGTGTTGATGATTCTTTACTTGATGATTCCTGGATTATTGCTATGCAAGATGAGTTAAATGAATTTAAACGCAATAATGTTTGGGATCTTGTTTCTAGGCCGCATGATAGACCTGTGATAGGTACTAAATGGGTGTTTAGAAATAAACTTGATGAGCATGGCACCATCACTAGAAACAAGGCTAGGCTCGTAGCTAAAGGATATAGTCAAGAAGAAGGCATTGATTATGATGAGACTTATGCTCCTGTTGCCCGTCTTGAATCCATTCGTATGTTACTTGCTTTTGCATGCTCTAGAAATTTTAAATTATTTCAGATGGATGTTAAAAGTGCTTTCTTGAATGGTGATTTGAAAGAAGAGGTCTATATTGAACAACCTGATGGCTTTGTTGATAATTTGTTATCTGATCACGTATATAGACTCAACAAAGCTTTGTATGGATTGAAACAAGCTCCTCGAGCTTGGTATGAAAAACTCTCTTCTTTCCTTATTACCAATGGCTTTACTAGAGGAATTGTTGATCTTACATTGTTTACTTTATCTAGAGATAATGATTTGCTTATTGTGCAAATTTATGTGGACGATATCATTTTCGGTTCTACTAACGAAGATCTTTGCCAAGAATTTTCTAAGCTTATGCAAGATCACTTTGAGATGAGCATGATGGGGGAACTTAACTATTTCCTCGGATTGCAAATCAAGCAGTGCAAGGATGGGTTCTTTGTGAACCAAAGCAAATACATAAAGGAGATTCTAAAGAAATTCGGGATGGAGAACACAAAATCATCATCCACACCGATGAGCACAGCAATCAGACTCGACAAAGATGAAAATGGTAAACCTGTAGATCAATCTTCCTTTCGTAGTATGATTGGCTCCTTACTATATGCTACTGCAAGTAGGCCAGACATTATGTTTAGTGTATGCCTGTGTGCACGATTTCAATCATGTCCAAAGGAATCACATTTGTTCGCCTTAAAACACATTTTTAAATATCTTTCAAATACTCCAAATCTCGGCTTGTGGTATTCGAAAAATTCTTTCTTTGATTTAAAAGCTTACTGTGATGCCGACTTTGGTGGATATAAGGTGGACCGAAAAAGCACTAGTGGAACCTGTTTCTTTTTAGGAAACTGTTTGGTTTCTTGGTTTTCCAAAAAGCAAAACTGTGTTGCGTTATCAACGGCCGAAGCCGAATATATGGCTGCCGGTAGTTGTTGTGCGCAAATTCTTTGGATGAAGCATCAATTGCTCGACTATGGCGTCTCTTTTTCAAAAATCCCTATTTTCTGTGACAACACTAGCGCCATATGTCTAACAAAGAATCCGATTCAACATTCGCGCACCAAAAATATTGACATTCGTCATCATTTTATTCGTGACCACATCGAACGAAATGAAGTTGAACTTCAATATGTTGACACTAAAAATCAAATTGCCGATATTTTTACAAAACCACTAGATGAAAATACTTTTATTCGTTTGCGTGGTGAACTTGGCATGATTGAGTTGTAATCACTTGTGGACATAAATAAATTTAATGTCATATTAAGGGGGAGCTTAATATAAAATTTGAGCAACTTAATTTTGGATAATACAAATTAATTGTATTTATTCAAAGTTATAAAGCTCACATTTTATGTGAAATTTATGTGTTGCTTTTTAGAAATCATATTCAATTATCATGTTTTGCATTTACTTTTCCAGTCTTTTTGATTATCACAAAAAGGGGAAGAATTAGTTTGGTTAAATACTTTAACTAAGGGGGAGAGTTAGTTTGCTTAAATGCATAGAGAATAAAAAAATTGGTTATTTGATAAACAAACTCTTCTTAACTAATTGTTTAATTTAGGAGGAGTTTTATTCATGCAATTATATTGTGCAAATTTAAATTATTTATTTAATATTGTACATTTATTTCTCCTATTTAACCAAGTTTTGTGATCATCAAAAAGGGGGAGATTGTTACGCCTTAAACGCATACAAATCTTGTGTTATGAGATTAATGTTTTTAATGCATTAACAAATCTCATATTATTATGTTTTGATGATTACAAAACTCGGTTAATTGTTACTAACCATTTAAAGTGAGACTTTGAAGATTAGATCATATTAACAATCAAATTCTTGGAAGTTACTTTGAAGTTGTAAAAGAAATGGACAAGGACAAGCCAATATTATAAAGCAGAAACTTGCAAAATTCACCGGGAACTTTCCGGTCATCCAAATCAGATCTCCAACAATGAAAATCAATTCAGGATGTTGTCAAGCTTCTCTCCAAATTTGAGAGCAATCCAACGGCTGGATATGGAGATATAATTTTTTTAACAAAGCTGCACAGTACTTACTTCTGCAAGGAATGAACTATGAAGACTCAACTTCAGAAAATAACTGGAAATGCATCGGTTATTAAAATCCGATCTCCACCGATCACATGGATTTCCATGATGTTTTAAAGTCTGTATCCAAATTTCAAATCAATCCAACGGATGGATATGGAGTTATGATTTTTGCAAATATGTTGAACAGTAGCTATTTCTGCAAGGAGCTAACTGCTGAAGTATCGGATTCAGAAGACTACTGGAATCGATGGAGGCATCCAAATCCAATCTCCACCAATCATGATCAATATCAGGATGTTACAAAGATTGTGTGTTAATTTCAGGCCAATCCAACGGATGGATTGTGAGATTCGAATTTTTGAAAAGTAATGCTCAGAACAAAAGCGAGAACGTGATTTTGCGACTTCCGAGATTTACTGGACGTGTTTGATTCTTTCAAATTCAATCTCCACCATTCAGATTGAAGATTGAGATGTTTCAAGCGACTGTCCAAATTTGAGCTCAATCCAACGGTTAGATTGAGAGATATGATTTTTCCACAAAATCTGCTCAGTGCTGGAAAAAGAAGGCAGCGGCGCCTACACTTTGTCTCTACTCCTTGGCTTCCCAATAAACGTTCCAAACACACAAATTCAAATTCAAATCTTTCCTATCTCTCTTTTACTGCTTTATTTACTTTACGCATTTATTTACCGCTTTATATTTGATTGCTTTACTAGTCTTCCGCTTGCGTTTAGTATAATCGCTTTAAATTGCTAAAGTTGCCAAAGAACCTAATCCCCCCCCCCCCCCCCATTAGGTTCTAACAAATATCTCTGACAAAATCCAGACGATAACTAAACTGCTGATACCAAACTGGGTATCTATCCATACCAAGGTCATATCCCGTCATGACTGTTACCAAATCCCTAGACTAAGTAGCCTTCACACCGCCGTCTCCTGAAGCGCAAAGGCTTCCAGGTACATCGGCATAGGGTCGCGCCTCCTCACGTCTACTCCTGGTAATATTCCACAACTCTTGGTATTACTCGACTTGGCATCTTGATGAAAACCTATCATCACAAGGTCTCAACCTAAAGAAGGTCAAACAGACTACAGTTCTAAGGAACAATTTAGAACCATATCCCATGCCTCCTGATGAATCAACTCATCCCTGGCACTACTTAGTCCACTAACTAACTAGGTCCTTCTAGGAAAACATCTACTAACCACATGTCAATCAGTTACAATCGGTGTTGTGAAAAATACTCGCAAGCGTACGAGTGTTAAGGTTTAATAAAGTGATGAATCAAGTATCGTTCCCACAAGGAGTAAATTGAAAATATTCAATACTTGTAATTGCAATAGTCTTAATTTTATTTAGAAAATTGAACTTTAGATATTTGCTGACACATTAAATAAATAATGAAGTTTGTAAAGCGCGCACACACAATCCTTAAGAGATTATCAATAAAAGAGAAATAGTCTAGAGGTTTTGACTTCACCTGGTCTCGATAATATCCATTTCTAATTAATCAATTTTCATGAGTTTCTTTCAATTAATAACCAAGAACACATAGATAATTCTATTTCCCTCTTCCGAGTGTCAAACAGAGTGTATCAACCACAGATCAATTCTAATATCCTTATTGAGAATCTACTTGTTGTGATATGTGTAAAACAATATTCTTTCTAGGCTCTATTAAAGTTATAAACTCTTCCGAGATAAATAAACAATTAATAGTGTGAATTCTATTGATCCTATTCGAAATCCCCTCTCCCGAGTGTCGGATTCTAAATAAATATGACAAATCAATTTATGGCCAGTAAATTGAAAAAACTTTCAAAACTAGAATCACAATTAATTTAGAAAAACTCAATTCAATAAAATCAAAAATTCATAAACATGTCTTGACTAGGCTACATCAACCTCTAGACTTAAAACGTTTAGTTCATAATCAAAAATAGTTGAAACCAATTCATATTCATGAAAGTAGACATCAAATTAATAATATAAATTCAAGAAAAAGAAAACAAATCCAAATATTTGATCTTTCGTGTCCGGACGATCTATCTTCGTCTTTGTTCTTTGATGTTCTTCCAACTTGTGCAGAATTTTCTCTTCCAAAGTCTCCAAAATTTTCTCTCGATCAATCCTTGATGTGTTTCTCTCTATGGGGCGGTTTTTCCTTCAATTGTGTGCAAAAGAATCCCTTTTATATGTGCTTCAAATCCAATAAATAAAATCCCACGAAAGTCCGAAGGTTTCCTTCCCGAAAAACCCAAAAAACTGACTTTCGCGATGACGCGACCGCGCCTGAGAAGAGGGGCGCCTGCGCATGTGATTTTGTCTCCTGGATGCTCAAAATTTCTCAACCGTCGCGCCCACGCATGCCTCTCGGGTATGAAAATCTGCATCGCGCGACAATTTTCAAAAAATCATATCTCACAATATAACCGTCGGATTGAGCTGAAATTTTGACAGCAGCTTCAAAAATCCTAAATTTTATTATGAATGGTGGAGATCGGATTTTGATGCCTCAATAATTTCCAGTAATTTTCTGAAGTTGATACTCCATAATGCATCCTTACGCTTATTCTTGCTACTTTTGCGTCAATCCTTGCAACTCACAAAAATAACAAGTAATACACATGATATTCACTCGATAAATCACAAAAGTCAAGCCAAATCATATATAAATTAAGTGAATAAATTGCACTTATCAATCGGCTTACTCAAAACCTATGAGTTACACCAGTTGCATACTAATCAACTAATCACTGGATTAATCTCTAAAATGATACATGTATCATCATTTCAAGTTATGTACAATTCTCTTCATTAAAATTCCATGTAATACAAATACAGTATTCCAAAAATACAACAAAAATGTACAACCAATAACTTGAAATGATACAACAAGATTTTGATGATTTATTACAACTGAAATACTATATACAATTACAACAATACAGTATTTAAAATCATCGTACTCATCTTCATTTCTTGAGCATGAAGCTTCTCATCGACATACACATCAATGCTAGCGTACTCCTAATCAAATCTCTCTACCCGTCTTCCTGCAAAGACATCCGGAGAAATGGTACGTGTTTGCTAACCAGATATTCTTTGCATCAGTGCATGTCAGCCGACCTTTTCTGCTCACGATCTAACATCAGAGTTCTTCTTGCATCCACCTCATTCTTTTGAACATGAAGTTTCTTGTGTGCCTACCGAAAGCATCGATACAAACATACAGGAAAGGTCATGTTTTGCATGAATTTAATGACCTTACGCTCAAAATCCGTCATGCCTTAGCCACTCGAGCCATTCCCTGGTGAAGGTCTTCATGACAATCTCTTCAACTGCTAGTGAAGAATCTTAAGAGGAGTGTCATCATGGCCGAACGGTACAGATGCAAACATCAAGTATGTCTCAACCAATCCTCTGCCACTGCCTCTGGCATCTGGTACTAGATCCAAAGCTAGGATCCATATGAGTAAAAGTCTCAAAAACTCAAACACGATCCATCGCTCCTGTCCACACTTGCTGGAATTCCATAAGCCAAATCTTTAAAATTCTTGCCGATGATGATAGTATTTGGGCAACCTAATCGCCTCATCTTCGTCTCTTTAAAGGTTCCATCAATGCTACAAGGATAATTAAAAAAGTCTCATTACTATCTCCCAAGTCTCTTTGCATGCCGCTCTGATACCAATAAATGTAGCTACCCAACCCGGATCCACTACCTAGTCAGAGTTAGAGCATAATTAAGCATGCATTAAGTAAATTGCTGCGGAAGACTTGAATAAAAGCAGATCGGCAGAATACAACCGATTAAATAAAAACCAATATATAATCCAATCGAATTAAACAATCCTAAGGGCAATTAAAACCTAAAACTAATCTTGTTGTCTTCAAGGGTCACTGGTCTCTCCAAGATCCTGGTACTGAATCCTGCACCCACACCTGTCCCGTCGAATGGGATGTCCAGATATACGCAAAATACTGGACGTGAGCTCTAAGCTCAATACGAAAGCACGCGTAAAACATACAAATATGATGCATGCAAATGACAAGATATCCATATCTGGGATAACTGTATACAACTGCTCAGTAATGTACTAATGGCGCCTAGGACATGAGTGGTACAACCCGGGAATCAAACCCTGCGTACACTGCTCATTCCTACCGGACGTAGACCGTGTCCTATAGATGCCAGTGTCGGCTAACCAGTCGGTCGCGGGGCACTCAACATCGACCGTCCGAACACGGTTGAGCGGCCCTACATGGCTCATATCAAAAGATGGACAAGCACAATATGATATGCACATGCTGCAGAATAATATGGCACACAATGCAACATATAAGAATGCAAACCCGCTGGCTATCTCAGTCAGTACTTACGTACCTTATTACAGGCAGTCCTAGCAGTCCCACTCTAGGTTCCAAGCCTATCATCAACTCTACAATGAAAATACTCATGCATCATTTTTTAAGCTCTAAAAGCCTTAACTAAGCTAATAGATACTCTCAAATAATTTAAGGAGACCATAGCTATATCTGCGTCCGTCGTCAGCTCACTGATGGCGACTACCTCAAAACTCAGCCACGGCTTCGCTACGACGCCGGGGTCGCTCCGCTACTTCCGGTTCCCAATAGGACGCCTAGAACTCCCTAGATCTGATTAGAAAGTCTAAGAAACGAGTGAGAAGAGAGGAGAGGGGCGAGTTGAAATGGGGTCTCGCCACCTCTATTTATAGATGATAAAACGTTGCGTCCGTTCCTCACTTCGTTGCGTCCATTCGAGATCATTGCGCCCGATGTCCCATCATGTCCGTAAGAAATGATGTCATCTTGCTGACGTCACGGATGATATCAGCTAACCAGAACGTTGTGTCCGTTCTTCAAACGTTGCTTCCATTCTTGGTCACGCTTCGGGCCATTTTCGATCATTCTGAATCCATTTCTGAAGTCCGTTAATCCATCTGAAATTCTTTAATCATGTTTTACTAAATCAAAACATGATCACATGATTAATTACCCATCAATCATTAATTTCGGATAAGGGTTACAACAAAGTTTCTCGCTCGAGCGCAAGAACCTGCCGCTCGAGCGAGCCTCGTGAAAATTTTTGGCCAGAGACTTTCTCGCTCGAGCGTGAGTTCTTATCTTTTGGGCGAGCCTTGAAGAAAGTTTGGGACAGAGTACGTCTCGCTTGAGCGCATGTTTCTGCCACTCGAGCGAGGGAGTTTTTTCGAGAAAAATACACACTCGGCGTGTTAGTGTGTGTTTGTGATTTTATTATTATTTTGATATTTTTTTTGCTTATTTTTGAGTGTTTTAAGCCTACTAGGAAACTTTTTATTTATATATTTTTGATATTTTTGCAATATCTTGCATTATCTTTTATTTTGGAGTTATAGACTATAAAATATAAATACATTATTATTATTCATTAATAATAGTTTTCAGTTTTATGCATATTTTTGCTTGAAATTATCTAAAGAATTTTATTGAAGCATTGTCTTTGTTCAAAATCAAACTAATCAAAGTTTCAAACTTTTTGGCGTTTGTCAACTGTTCTTCATTGAAGATTGTCAGATACAAGTTATCTGAAGGTCTCCTTGAATTCGATTGTTTCGTAATTTTCGTTGTTAATCATTTATCTATTAAAGGTGAAAATTCAATTTTTATCTTTTAATTAATTTTCGCAAGTTTATACTTGTCTTAAAAAGATCGTAAACTTCAATTGAGTCTTGTTTTAATTGATTTGAGGGCACGAATTGGATGATTTTCGTGTTTTCTTTTCGTTAATCAACCAGATTCATATCATTTACGATATAACGAGATTTCTGTATGGTATCGGTGTATACCATTTTATACAAAAAAACCTTATATTTCTTAAAATTATAAATGTATTGTTTAAAAATATTATATATTTTTAGATTTTTATATAATTTTTTGATGTATCGGTATACCAGATATAACAATTTTCAAATTACATACCGTTATCCTATCGAAAAATTTGGTTTTGTTACCGCACTATACCGAAGTATTCGATATATCGAAAATTCGATATTTTTTCGATAAGGTAATCTCGATCTACCAAAATTCGTGATTTTTCCCACCCTAATTCTCTGTAGGACTTGTTAAATAAATAAATAGATTTAAGAAATCTATTCATTCCATTTTAGGTGGAATTGCTTTTTTCTCTAGCTTGTATGTTTTTTGTTTATTTTTTAATTTTATCTTCAATATCAAATTTCTGTGTTAATATCCAATCTTTGTTTTTATTTTTTGTTTTTTGTAATCAAGTATTTCTTCCACGAAACCAATATGGTATTGAAAAGAATTACTTTCAGTTAAAAATGACTATAATTATAAAAAAATAAAAAGAGATATTATTAATATTGAAATTTGATAATATAAGAGTCAAAATTCAAAGAGTCACATAAACAAAAACATAATTTTAATTCCATTTTGTACATATATGTAAATAATTTTGTAAATAATTTTTTAATGTAATCTCCAAATTATTTTTATTTATAAGCAGTAATCACGGATAAGAGCCTTTCGTCTTAAATTTTACAAAATAATAAGCAAATAAATATATAATGGATAAGTACAATTTTAATTTTATATATCATTGTTCATTACTATTTTGTACGAGTATCCTTGTATCCGTATACATCTGCCATCTGTCCCCTTGGACCATCCAGCGCAACAAATTTTAGTGAATATAATATTACTTTTAGTATATCATGTAACTTTAGGGTACAAATTGGTCTTAAATGATCAGTGAGTACTTAATTTTTAATTTTCGTATTATTTCATACAATTACACGATCATACTGTTTAATTGGCCACCATAAAGCTGAAGCTGTGTCTCTTGCCATCTTTAGTAATAAAATAAAAATATTATTATATTATTAAAGTAGACATGGGTTGTGTATATGTAATTAGTTAATTTAATGCAATATGTGTGTATATGTGAGTGTGTCATAACGAAATATAAATAATATATTTGTTAATTTCATAGTGTATTCCTACGACTTAAAATTTTCTGATAAGAATTCAATAGAAACTCATACCTGCATTAAACAAGCTATGAAATATATCCATTTTAATATAAGGATAGGTTTGGTATGATGGAATGAGATGGGAATAAAATAAGCATTCTCATTTCATTCTCTATACACTTGCTTGGTTCGAGATTGAAATAAGGTGGAATGAAATCAGTATTCTCATTGAAATGGTTATTCCCATAAACATGAGAATAGCTATTACATGCATTTTTGGATGGAATGACCATTCTCACCTCTCATTTTCATGTTTGTATGCAAATCATTTCCATATCTAGATTATTTAAACTATTAATTAACCTATATAATTATTATAATATATTATAATATATATTAAATATTATTATTATATTAATAATAATAATTTTTTAATATTAATTATTAGTATAATTTATTATTATTATTTATAAAAGTTAATAAAAAATATTATTTATTAATTATAAAAATATTATTATTATTATTTCATATTATTTTGAAAATAATAAATAATATTATTTATTTATTATAAACTAAAAAATAATATTATAATTGTTCCTTATTATAATAATATTATTATTTATTATTATTATAATAATTTAAATTTAAATTAGTTAAACTATATAATGATAATTTTATAATAATTAATAGATCATCATCAATAATAATAATAATAATAAATAATGTATGAGCTATTATTTTGAAAGATGTAGTTAAAATATAATTTTTTATTAAAAATAATTTCATTACATTTTTTTTTCATTCAACTGATACAAATCATTGGAATAGAATATAACAACCATTACATTCTCAATCTCATTCCATTTCAAATTTAATTACATTCTTACGTTATTCTTTTTCAATGTACCAATCATGTCCTAAATAACTTAATTGTTATTAAAATAATCATCTTCCATTCAATTAATTGTAGAAGAATTTGGTTGGAGTACCGAAAAAAAACAACAAAAATGATTAATTATATTAACAAGGAGGAAAATTATGTTTTCGCTCTTCAGACATAGATGGAGGGATTCGAAAGATATTATATTGTTCTACAATAATATTATGTGTGCAATTTCAAAAGTCTAAGAGTATTTTCACATCAATATTTAAGAGAAGATCACAACTAGCTGCCCCTTGCCAGCTATATATGTTACGTCACCCCTGATTGTAATGGACATAATTAAATTTAAACAGGGAAGACTTATACATGTTAAAAATGGTACAAACAATAAACTATATATGTTTTTTTAAAAAAATCCATATCACTACAAAAAAAATGGTCAAATAACAACGGTTTTGAAAAAATCATGATACCACGGTTTAATTAATTGGAATGGAATGAGATTGAGAATGTAATGGTTGTGCCAAGTGCAGTGACCACATGGACCACATGTTACAAGTAAGTGAAACAATATCTAGGGTTTTTTGAATGTAATGGTTGTGCCAAATGCAAGGACCACATAACAGCGTAACATCATATCACTACAAAACTATATATGTTACAAGTCAGTGAAACAATATTTGAGATTGTGCCAAGTGCAGTGACCACATGAAGGAGACAAAATCTTGAAATAATGGGATCAAAATATTATATTATATTTAAAATTAATTGAAATTATTTTTTTGACATTGCAAATTTGAAATTCAATATATGTAGCATATGGATTATTATTATTTTTAAATAATATTTTTTCTAATAAAATCTAGCTAGAACTTCCTTACATACTTTCGAAGGTGATTATTAGTTATTTATAACTACATAATTTCTTTATTTTTTCTTTCGTTTCAAAAAATAAATACCATTCAAATTTTATTTATTGAATATTTTTTCCTCGTTTTTTTTTAGTTTCACTTCATATGTATATATTATGATAAATGAACATTTTCTTTTCCCACCCTGAAGATTATGGTAAATGAACTTTGAGAATAAATAATAAGACCTTAAATTAGCAAGGGCGCCTCTTTCATAGTAACTAACTATATTTGTGGTGCATATGCATATGCATATGCATATGCATTGCATGAAAATAATTTATGTAATGAAAAATCGGTTTCTTAAAAAATAAAATTTAATATATTAGTTTGATTTTAAATTAATTTATATTTTAAAAATATTAAGGTAATCAATGATAACATTTTAGTAATTTTATGCTGTATCATTAATATTATTTGATAAATAGTTTTTTAAAAATGATAATAAAAGAAAAAGGAAAAAGGAGCCTTACGCCTAGCCCTAGGGTGAACTATATTATTATTATTATATTGTAGAAAGAAATAAAATAAAAATCTAATAATTTTGGCCCTACTTTATAGGTGGCAGTATATTATGCTTCCTTTCTTTATGATTCATCCATGCAGTAAACACAAAGTTGATAAAAATCCAATCACAGCAAATCAAGTCGGTTTATATATATTCTCAAATCTCGCCGCCTTAAACAAATTATTTATTTATCAACCATTAAAATATGTATATATAGATATATATAGCCATTGCGTAATCAATAGGGAGAAGAAAAAAAAAAAAAAATATAATGAGTAGTAGTTCTTATAATAATAATGTGGGAGAAAGAAGGGACGTGAGCTGGAGGGAGCAAACCCTAGACTCCATAGCCGCACCGCCATTACCTTTGACGGTGTTCTTCGTGCTCTTCATAATGATGATGTACTTTACGAACTACTCGGATTACAAAGAAACTGTGGAGAGGAGCAAGATGGGGCTGAGGCTTTACCTCTTCCTGCTGCCTCTGCTGGTGATCGTGGCGGCGAACGTGCTGATGCTCCGCCACAGGTGGTGGAGGGAATTGTCGACGCCGGCCGAGGACTGGAGCCTGCCGTGGGGGGTGCTGGTAGTTCTGGTGCTGGTTCTTCTTTTGGTCCATTACCAGCCTCCGTTTCAGTCTGCCTGGAATTAATTAAACTTTTACTTTGGCTAGTTAGCTGTGAAAACTTTGTTAGATCATGCATGTTTATGTATATATATATATATATATATATATATATATATATATAGTTTCTTGTATTAGTTACGTTGAAAATGGATGTAAATTTTGCCTATTAATTTGTTTCTGTTGGTCACATGCTTTCATGCTAATTTATTTCATAACGTTAAAACGTACGTGCTATGGAGTTGCCTATTAGAAAATAAAATGTTACATGATCATGGTAGATGAATAAAATCATTAGTAAAGAGTAGATATTAAGTTTGTAGAATCCGGACGATCATATATATATGTATATATATATATATATGTATATGAATAAAATGTTATATGTATTTCGATTTGTATTAGAGGAAAAATGAAACAATAGATCAAATTTTATTCATAAGTTATTTATTTACATATTAATTATATAAAATATAATCAATTTCAAATGACATAATTATTAGGTGGATTTTTTCATTTTAATTAACATAAAATAGTACATAAATGAAAAGAATGTATTTCAAGTTTATGGTTATAGTTACCCGAGTCTCGTTTTGCAAGATTAATAAAATGGTAAAACTTTTTTAGGTACGTTATTTTAGAAAATTTTTTTTGTACGTTATTTTAGAAAAAAAATTGAAAAATCAGCTCTGTGATGTCCGAAAAAGGTCTGATTAGTTCGGGGACCCGAGTAGTTCGAAAGCACGGGGTGCGATCAGACAGATCAAACAGTGGTCAGAGCCTCCGAACTTATAAGTAGACACGTACACCAGTGAGTTGTCAAAAAGAGTTTGACAAGTGGCAGATCGGATCATCCGAAGAGGATCGGATCTTCTGTACTCATTGAACGATTGCTTTTGAGGTTTCAACTTGGGTTTGACTGTAGCGACCTACATTGGAATCACCTATTAATCAATACTTACGCATGCAATTAAATCTTAAATGACAATAATCAGATAATTCAGCGGGAAAAATAGAGTAAAATCTCATTTTTGAAATAACAGTCCAAAGTATTATTTAGGTTACAACCAAATCGAAAAACAATATTTATCAAATCAAACCAGAATAACAACTAAACCAGATGGGTGGTAATCTCAACGGCGTTGTTGCTCGCCTCGGGGTTCACTCTTACATGCATCATCAAACCTAAGACCTGCCACGCGAAATGGGATGTCCAAGATGAAAACTGTAGTGACCCGCACCCAAAATAAGTAATTAACTTGATAATCATATACGTCGTTGGCGGAGAGAGATCGGAAGCAGGGGATTGGACGTTCCGATCTGATCGGAAGTTCTGATCGTACGATCGGAGGTTCCGATCGCAAAGTATAAATATGGGATGCGAGGCTCAATTTTCATTCGCCAATTCACCTCTTCTCTCTTTATTCTAGTCTCTTTTAGTCGATTCTAGGGCTTTCTTGGTGTCATATTGGAATTCTGGGAGTGGAGGAGCGCTACGGGGATAGCAGCGGAGATGTGCCTAATTTTTGGAGGCAGTCGCCATCAGTGGGCTGACGATGTACGCAAGTATAACTTTGGGTCCCTATAAAACGACCCTAACCTCTACTTTAAATGAAACTTAAAATAAAAAAATGCAGATTTTTCAAAAAAATTCGGCATGACCTTTCTATAACAATTAATCCCCACCTGTCTCAAGCAACACACTACAACTACAACCAACAATACAAAAAAAAAAATTTATCCCAGAATGGACAAGGACCTAAGGAAAGAGGTCCGAAATTTCAAACATTCAAAACGTAACAATTGAATAGTTTATGTAGTAGTCCGTATCCAGAATTAAGGATTAAATGATAATTAATCAAGTGATCATGTTAGATTAAGTAAAACATGATTAAGGGATTTCTTAAATGGGATTAATGAATTTAGAATCGGATTTAGGACATTCGAAAATGGCCCAAAGGGTTTAAACTATTGGGTAGGATCGGACGATCCGATCAGAGAACGGGCGGTCCAATCTACTAGGTCTTACGTCATCAAGGGGGTCAGCATGATGACATCATTGCTTACATCATGAGGTCACATCGGACGCTCCGATCTGTACCCGGGATAGGTATATGGTTGCATGTAAACGGATTGACGCTTGGCGGATAAAGGACGGTCTGATGCATGGATCGGAAGATCCGATGGTGATCGGACGCTCCGATGGTGTGATTGGACCGATCGCAATCTATAAATAGAGGGTCCGAAAGCTTATTTATGAATTAAGTTTGAAATTCTTGATTGATGCAACCATAAATAGCAACAATTTCGTAACACTAAAACAGATGTTTTAGTTATATTTGTGTGTTATATTTGTGAGCAAGCAAATATATCCCATGAACAAAGATGGTGGTCTGATGCATTTTTTAATACTGAAACATAAATAAATAAGGATTTCAAAAGTAGCTATCACCTTTAATTTGATTTTTGCTATTTTTTCAGGCACTTGGAGGGTTGGAGGTGTCTTGGCAATATCTCGTGCGTTTGTAAATCGCATGCTCAAGCAATTTGTAGTGGCTGAGCCTGAAGTTCAGGTACTCCCTTGAATCATAATCATTAAATATTTTGGTTTGATCTCCATACTGATGAATTCAGTTGGTCTTGCAAGATTACCCTAATCTCGCTTTAGTAAGAAGTCAAATGCCTTCACAGAATGCCTTTTGTTTCTTCTGTTTGTTGATCAAGAAAAAGATTTGAATATATAGGGGAAAATGTTAGGCCTGCCATAGTTGACATGCTTTCCCAAGGGTTCATCACAGGAAAAAGGGATCTGAATTGAACAACTGCCTACAGCTAGTTTTTTCGGTTGGGAAAGTTTATTAATTTAATTAATTGATTGATATGTTAAGCATAGACAATTAATGAAACTCCATTTGTCCTCCAACTATTTTTTCATTTTATGAGAAAAGATAAATTTATAAATAAAGATAGTACTCTATAAATAAATAAATTTTTTGAAGAATCTAAAATAGAAACATTCATGTAAGGTAACAAGTTTTTAACTTCTTTAATACCTAATATTTATATGATAAAATGTTTAAATTTTTTTTTTAAAACTAAAATTAATATACATAGCCTCACGTATTCTTGACTAATTTTCCCTATGAATCATAACTTCCATCTGGCTTCTACCAGTCTTCTGTTACCAGCTGGCTATAATCATGCAAGTTCTGAGTCTGTTGGCGATAAACCCCAGCATCCTCTCAAAGATGCTAATAACCCTGCAGGGTACTTCATTTTATTCTTTGTAGTACTTTACCCATGTGTGTTTGGATGTGTAAAAGTACGCACTTGAAATTATTTGGTACTTGAATTTTTGTAACATTTGTGTGCGCTTTTGACAGACTCCTTTAGATTGCAGGAGAAACCTTGGCAGAGTTCCTTTCAAAGTCTATTGGAGCTGCTGTCGATTGGGTTTAGATGTCTCGAATGAAGGTCTAATCCTATCTAAGCTGAAATAGCTCACCTACACATTCATTTTTATGTCCCGCAATCAATACAGTAGTTTTATGTACAAATTTAAAAGCTTCATTTGTTGTATCTTCTTGTCTGCCTGGTCCGGATTCGGCTGGGATATTTGCCATTTCACATAATTAAGCATGTGGTCTTGTGAATTTAGAACTTATGAAGGTAAGTAAACAATATAGATTAAGTTGTGTTTTCTATACGACTCTTTAGTGTCTACTTTTATCTAATTGAATGACTCTAGTTCTCTCCCTGAAAGACATTCTGCTTTTACAAGGCATTCTAGTCCATCTTTCTTTCGAGATTGTCGAGGGCTTGAGGTTTTTACTGTGTTTCGGGCAGTAATTGGAGGAACCATTGAACTCTTGTACACACAGGTGAAAATTTGTACATCCTAGTTATGAATTGTCATTGGAATTAACATCAAACATTTAGATTACATTAGTCGGGCTTGGTAATGTCTTTAATTCTGAATGGAAACAATATGCGTCTAAGAGAGGAACAGGATACTGTTTATCAAGCAGCACTTGAGGCCGATCAAGTATTTCGTACTTGCTACAACTTAAATTACAATTCATCAAAGTGTAGATTGTCTGCAAGTAATATAATCGTGAGTATAAGATCGATCCATGGAGAGGATGTTGTAAGTTTAATTTTAGCAATGATATATTATAGATGGAAATATTATTATAAAACTTCAAATACATAATTATAAAATTTTCAAGGCTTCAAGGGTTCATTGTTGTTTTATTTAAGATTGCTTAACAAAAATAAATAAAAAAAACTAAAATAAGAATAAACATAAAAGAATAATTAAATATTTAATCAAGTATATCATATAATATAGTTCTCACTATATTAATATCAGATTAATAGATATTTAATACATGGTACCCATAATATATATATATAAATGCATAAATATAAATTGACATAAAAGTAAATGTTAGATCAAATCACAATATATTATTTAGAACAACCGGCAGAACCACACTATTGTTTAAATAAAATATATCATTTTTTATGTTAGTTGCGGAAATTAAATGTTAGTTACGGAAAAATAAATGTTAGTTGCGAGAAAATAAATGTTAGTTGCGGGAAATTAAATGCTAGTTGCGAGAAAGTAAATGTTAGTTCAAATCGCAATATATTATTTAAAACAACCGGCAGAGCCACGCTATTGTCTAAATAATATATATGACTTTTATTATAAATTGATACATATATTTATAGTATATATATAATTATTGTAGTATTTATTGTATCATATTAGACAAAAAATCAAGGTAACCACATTTAAGGTACCAAGTATTTGATGTAAATATATATAGATAACAATAAATCATCCAAATTATACCTACAAATAAAGATCAATTAGTAAAACAAAATAAAAATAGAAAAGAAAAGAATATACAAAATTTAAACAATCTTACTTGACCAACAATAAAACATTTTCACCTTGACATATAAGGATTTAGTTTGTCATGAACATAAGACTCAAGAGTAAGGATAAAAGAAATTTCATACTTAAACTTGGAGAAATATGCACACTCAAACTCTTATTCTTACACACACAATATTTATTTTATAAGTGAGGAATTTCTCTACACTTTTTGTGAGGCCCCGATTCTAATAATCTAAACTCGAAATAATACAAACATACATCGATAATCAAAGCCCGAAGAAATTGAATAAAAAAAATAATTCTTTTAAAGGTGCCGCGCTCGATCGCATGAACTCGCGCGATCGAGCGCGCCATCCAAGCATCAAACACTACCGAAAAAATTTGAGTTGCCGCACTCAATCTGCTGAACTCGTGCGATCGAGCGCGCCACCTCTGGACATAACACTGCCTCAAAAATTGAAGGGTCGCGCTCGATCCGCTCAACTCGTGCGATCGAGCGCGCCCTCTTCCCAAAAAATCAAAAAACAGAGCAGGTTCCCCAACTCCAATTCAACAAACCAAATCTAATCAAATTCAACATGAGCTCGTCCAACATGCACAATACAATACCATACAAAGTAGTTCTAAAAATATTCGTCCATTCCAAAATATTATAACATGCTTCAATTTCTAGGTTTACAACTCACGAAAATACAACGAGTTCGAATACAAAATCGACTCCTAAACACCAAGGCTCACTTCTATCCACTCGACCACCTAGCCATGCGATATCTGACTTGGTCCTGCTCCACCTGTTGTCAAGCACACGTACAAAGACAAGACAACAACCGGATAATCTGGTGAGAATAACATTCCCAGTAAAAGCAACAAACATGAAATATCATTCAATATAACAACGAATGATATACAACATCAACAATGCAATTCAAATACTCTAAAAGAAAGGCATGACTTTAAAATACGGGATTATCAAGTCTGGATAATCAAAGGTGCTCCGGTTATTCTCTTCCTCTATTGGGATCCCGAGGATGAAATATCACATCAATCACACCGACTCTCCCTTCGAGGTGAATAATGTATATTTCAATCTTCTAGACTCTGAAGCAACTATATAGAGTTAAGTTGGTCATTGCAATAATTCGCCTGCCAATGCCCCCTACTATAGTTCTCAGAACGTCTAATTCAAAATGAAATAATCATTTGGCTCAATATGAATGCAATGCAATCATAACTCATTCAATTAAAATCAAACACATCAATTAACATGCAAGTAGTGATTTCTCCAGAACACTCGAATCAAGTCGGATTCGAGTCATTCGTTTAATTCAATTCTAAGTTGTCTTTTACCTCTTTTTTGATTCAACGTAGCTTCCAATCTCGATCAAGCTCTAACAATACTTCGACGATTCAAATCCTGCCAATTCTGAACTCCACGATCTTCAGTCAAATCTGTACGGAGAGATAAGCAAGTACAATAACAACCAATCAATTCAAAACAAATCCGAAATCCCTATCAAAATCTTAATTCCAACTTCTAAATCCAAAATCTCAACCGGCGGCATAACGACTATAAATCGACTAACCGAAAACCACAGACAGCAAAAAGTCAATCCAATGCAACTCCTAACATTCATAATTTATCCAAAACAATTAAAAATCCAACAAATACTTAAACCCCATTTTCGAATTACACTCCAAAAATCATAACAAATCCGAACTACGCTCTTTTGCAATTCCGACTGAGAATAAACGATCTATCTTAGCTTAAGAACAACATATCCGAATTTCATCCGATTCTAACAGCATCCAAGAATTGAAGAATACTGGATCGAAGAAAAACTTACGGCATAACAGAGCTCTCGCAGCCGTGATCGCGAATATGTCTTCAGAATGAAATTCTATCGGACGGATCGAGCTCGGGGTGAAATTCAAAAGCTTGAGAAAGCTTGGAGTCGGCTCTAATGGAGGAGAGGCGAGATGGGAGAGGTGAAGAGTGAGGAGAAAAGACAATAACCCTTATAAATATCTAATAAAGTCCAATTTTTCATTTTAGTCTCTGAAATTTTTGAAAATTGCAAATTAGTCCCTGATCAAATACAAGTCGATCCTCGAATTCTATAATCTTTGATTATCTCAAATAAAGTCAATTAAGATAATTTTGGGGCATTACAATTCTCCCCTTCTAAAATTAGATTCCGTCCTCGAAATCAAATACTACTCAATCTCAAAATCTAAGGGATAAAACCCAAAACTGCAAGAGAAATCATCTCTCAGAATAAGTCCTGAAAATGCTGTCTCAACTCGGACTCTGTTTCACAAATCTCTTCTTCAAAACCGTAACAGTTCAAATGCACTAACACAACTGAATCGCTTTGTTTTAGAACTGCTTTTAATTCAGGTCGAAACTCTGAATCAGTCGTCTCAAACAATTCGTCATCTCAACAAATCCGGTCTCAACATTTAAAGAACACAAGAAACTCTGGTCTAGTCATTCTGCAACAAAGATCTGGTGATAATCCGCATCAAAAGACGGAAAAGAACCTCGTTAACAACCAGCAAGAGACCGAACTAAACCAGTTTGTAGGCAAGATCGCCTATCATTTCCAGACTCTATTGAGAACAATCAATCTCAGAGACGGCTTCTCTCTTTCTCAAGTCTTACATGTTCTCTGAAAGTCAAAATCATCAGAAAACACCTGTCTTACTAATCAAAATACAAAAGTCTGCATCTAAAAATTCGTACTACGACGGTCTAATCCAAGTCGTCTTCATTCTCGACATAAAATCTTCATCTGTCATCCAAAATCGAAACAAAACTGATGACAAATCAGGTGACTCAGAAAATTTATCTCAATTAAGCTATTCAGATACTGGGCTGGCCCAGTACTACAGCTTGACCAAGCCTCTAAATCCAAATTGTCTGTTCTGGCTGTCCGTCGTCCTGAGGATATCAAATGTACTCAGATGTACTGGAATAACAAAAACCTCTTCGAAGACTAATCCAGAAGAAAAGGTAAAACAAAGATCTCTGTCTAAAGTGACCAAATCCGGAAGTCAAAACAATCTGACAGAATATCCATCATCTAATCATGTCTGAGAACCAATATGTAGGGAATACAATAGCAGATTTATTAATCGTCAATCATGCACAGATAGCAACTCAACTCAAACAGATCACAGAAGTCTCGCGACGTATCCCTCGAACGCAATCTCTATCCCATTTTGATTCGGCTCAAAAGCAAAATTCCTGATAGGCCTCCTATCTATTTCAAACTCTAATCAGAAGTGTAACAATCATCGATCAAAGAAATACCGATAGTAGATAAAATAAGAACAGATCTTTAGGCTTAGAGCATCAGCTGTTGCATTCAATTTCTTCAGATAGAATCAGGCTCCAAATCAGAAGTTCCTCAGTACTTCTAATCCTCTTCTCTTTCTCATACTCAGTCTGTACGGCAAAACTAGTACCACAGTTTTTGAGATCAGAGAAGATTACAAAATCTCCTCATAAGAAAAGAAACGATGCCAGATCTTCCAATCAATAAGATCGCTGCGAGCTCAAAGTCCAGATTCAGACATGAGTCTCGCGTGTCTCCAGCTGTCTCGGCACTCAAGATAATAAGTGATTCTTCTGAACAATAATATACCCTAACATCAAAAAAAAAGAAGGGTAAAGCACTTGTAAGGTCATCAATATAGAAGAAATAAGGGATAAAGAAGCGCTGATAAATCTCTTCTTCAACAATAAGAACTGGTCTCATAAGTCCAGACAGAAGAACATAATCTGCAGAGTAATTGGCTTCACAAACGATAAGAATTCCTCATAGATTCTGCGATAGAACTCATAAATCTTCAAATTTCAGGTAAGGACGTCGATAGAATAGCATATAACTGCTTGGCATGCAATTCTGCAAACAACTTTCCAAGAATTTGAAAGATTCGGCTGCTAAAATTCCTAAATGCTGCAGAAGCGTCTGTCTATCAACCACTGGTAACCACTGGTAACCAATAACAGGTAATCTGAGAATCTCGTCCGAATCAACTTCGATCCACTCTATAACCACTGGTAATCAACCAATTTTGGGTTACAATCCAGGACATCGACTGCAGCATTGAGAATTCCTCCGCACAATTCCGTAATAAACGGTTCCTCTACAGAATAATATCAAAGAATCCTTGAATAAAAAATTCTTAGCAGAGGATTTCCACTTGTCTAACGATTCAGATCTGAATTTGGCAACTTTTTGAAAATAATTCTCGGTCTTCAAACATTCGATATCCAAAACCTCTGCTTTGCTTACTCAAGTCATACGACTGAATCCGGATTTAAACAGGAAAAATACAGTTTGTATCTCAATTAATTCATGTTTTATCAATTAAATCACAAAATCATGCAATTTAAATAACTCTATATTGATAAAACATGCTTGCATGGTGATAGCGCTTAGTCGTGTCACGCCCAAATTAACCCAACTCAGATTAAACAATTAAACATGTAGTAGCGAGAGTAGTGATCGTTCCCACGAGGAAAGTGAAATTTATTTGTGTTCTTAAAAATACTGGAAAGGGAATTTCGGAATTTTATCAACTACGATGCAAGAATTAAAAATAAGGAAGATCAATAAATTAACGAGACTTGGTATCGGTCGACTACACCCTTGAAATCATTCACTCGATCATCGATTTCCTAAAAATAATTAATTCACATCGAATATTCATCATTGGAAATTTAATTCCTGTTTCACCTTAAATTTAGTTAACTAGAAAATAGCATTCTAAATTAACCCTTACCAATAAATTAACCCGATAACAACAATCTAGATTTAAATCCACGGTAGCATTCAAACTAGTAAAACTGATGAATCTAGACAACACATAAACCAGCGGTTGTATTTAATCTAGTCAATTGTTGTTCCTACGAGTTAACAAATTCAACAGCAGAAAATATTAATCATAGTTGCTTCACAAATTAGATGGTTCAAACAATTACGGATTTGAATTCTAATTTAGCAGTAGATAGTACGAAAGAATTATCTGGTGATCAATCTAATAATCAAACACACAAGCATGAAATAAACCAGAACAACTCTTGATACTCGATAAAAATCAAACAATGAAAATTTGAATCTCACAAGATAAATAAAATTAAGGGTTCGTATTCCTCAACAAAGAATAAAAACTAGAAAGATTAAAATCTAAAAATAGAGAAGATAAAACCTAGCCGCCAAATGTTTTCTCTGTGTTCTTCAGCCGTCTCCAATCTCTCGTTCCTACTGTTTTCATTATTTTGTGTCCCGCTCGATCGGTAGAAATCAACCGATCGAGCGGAAATATTTTTGCACGCAAAAACAGCCAACGCGATAGCGCTCAATCCATGCGCTGTTCCTCTTCTCTAGCCTTTCTTCCTAGCGCGATAGCGCGCTCTATGGCACTGAACACAAGCGCTAAAGCGCTCCATTATTTCTCTTCTCTTTTCTCTTGTTGTGAACAGTAAGAGCTGTTGAGTAGAGCGATAGCACTCTTTGAAGGGCTGTTCGTTAGAGCTGTTGGGTAGAGCTGTTCGTTAACAGCTCTAACGAACCGCTCTACTTTTTCATCAACCGCTCTACTTTTTCATCTTCTTTATTTGCTTCTTTTCTTCAATTCTTTTGCACTCCAAACTTTCTTCATAAAATGTTGTTTCCTACACAATAAATTCGGCAGCATGTTATGTAGACATGATGCATAAAATATAAACAAAATACTTAAATCAACTAAATAAATGCATGCTAAACGACAGTAAAACTTCATTAAAATATGCAACTAAAACACACCTATCACATGGTATTTAAATAAATCATTTTAAATAACTCAAACACATGCGAGAATTCAATTCATGTGGACTCGATCTACCCCGCTCACTCTAATTCAGTCCAAGAACTTATCGCTCTGATACCAATTAATGTGAGGCCCCGATTCTAATCATCTAAACTCGAAATAATACAAACATACATCGATAATCAAAGCCTAAAGAAATCGAATAAAAAATATTTCTTTTAAAGGTGCCGCGCTCGATTGCATGAACTCGCGCGATAGAGCGCGCCATCCAAGCATCAAACACTGCCGGAAAAATTTGAGGTGCCGCGCTCGATCTGCTGAACTCGTGCAATTGAGCGCGCCACCCCTGGACATAACACTGCCTCAAAAATTGAAGGGCCACGCTCGATCCGCTCAACTCTTGCGATCGAGCGCGCCCTCTGCCCAAAAAATAAGAAAACAAAGCAGGTTCCCCAACTCCAATTCAACAAACCAAATCTAATAAAATTCAACAGGAGAACGCGGCCCTCTGCCCAAAAAATCAGAAAACAGAGCAGGTTCCCCAACTCCAATTAAACAAACCAAATCTAATCAAATTCAACATGATCTTGTCCAACATGCACAATGCAATACCATACAAAGTAGTTCTAAAAATATTCGTCCATTCCAAAATATTATAACCTGCTTCAATTTCTAGGTTTACAACTCACAAAAATACAACGAGTTCGAATACAAAATTGACTTCTAAACACCAAGGCCTCACTTCTATCCACTCGACCACCTAGCCATGCAATCTCTGACTTGGTCCTACCCCACCTGTTGCCAAGCACACATACAAAGATAAGACAACAGCCGGATAATCCGGTGAGAATAACATTCCCAGTAAAAGCAACGAACATGTAATATCATTCAATATAACAACTAATGATATACAACAACAAAAATGCAATTCAAATACTCTAAAAGAAATGCATGACTTTAAAATCCGGGATTATCAAGTCTGGATAATCAAAGGTGCTCCGATTATTCTCTTCCTCTATTGGGATCCCGAGGTTTAAATATCACATTAATCACACCGACTCTCCCTTCGAGGTGGATAATGTATATTTCAATCCTCTAGACTCTGAAACAACTATATAGAGTTAAGTTGGTCATTGCAGTAATTCGCCTGCCAATGCCCCCTACTATAGTTCTCAGAACGTCTAATTCAAAATAAAATAATCATTTGGCTCAATATGAATGCATTGCAATCATAACTCATTGAATTAAAATCAAACACATCAATTAACATGAAAGTATGTGATTTCTCCGGAACACTCGAATCAAGTCGGATTCGAGTCATTCATTCCATTCAATTCTAAGTTGTCTTTTACCTCTTCTTTGATTCAACGTAGCTTCCAATCTCGATCTAGCTCTAACAATACTTCGAAGATTCGAATCCTGCCAATTCTGAACTCCACGATCTTCAGTCAAATCTGTACGGAGAGATGAGCGAGTACAATAACAACCAATAAATTCAAAACAAATCCGAAATCCCTATCAAAATCTTAATTCCAACTCCTAAATCCAAAATCTGAAACCGGCGGCATAACGACTATAAATCGACTAACCGAAAACCACATACAACAAAAAGTCAATCCAATGCAACTCCTAAAATTCAGAATTTATCCAAAACAACTCAAAATCCAACAAATACTTAAACCCCATTTTTGAATTACACTCCAAAAAACATAACAAATCCGAACGATGCTCTTTTTCAATTCTGACTGAGAATAAACGATCTATCTTAGCTCAAGAACAATATCCAAGAATTGAAGCATATTGGATTGAAGAAAAACTTACGGCATAACAGAGCTCTCGCAGCCGTGATCTCGAATATGTCTTCAGAATGAAATTCTATCGGACGGATCGAGCTCGGGGTGAAATCTGAAAGCTTGAGAAAGCTTGGAGTCGGCTCTAATGGAGGAGAGGTGAGATGGGAGATGATATGAATTTAGGAGGTGCTCAAAGATTCATATTGTTCCAAGATTTGCTCCATGATTTACATTCGAGAGTTGAAGGGTTTGGAATTCATGGCAATCAAGTTGGAGTACTTGAAGATCAATTTGGAGGATGTTATAATGCTATTGAAGGCCAAAAAGATCAAGAAAACGAGGATTTTCACGACAGGACAGCGCTCCAGCGCCAAACCTTCGTATTTTGAAGCGCCCCAGCGCTAGTCCATCGGAGCTCCAGCTCTGTACGGAGCGCTCCAGTGCTGAAGTCCTAGCACTCCAGCGCTACCGCACTTACACACAGTACGACATGTAGTGTGTGTTTTCGGATTTATGAGTATTTATGATATTATTTTCTATATTTTGAGTCTTTTAATTATACTAGAAAACTTTCTAGATGATATCTTTGATATCTTTAGGCTATATTTTGCGTTATCTTTTATTTTTGATTGTAAACTATAAATACTTTTGTTTTATTTCATTAATAAGAATTCAGATTCAGTTTATACAAAAATTATTGAAAATTCTCTCAAGAATTTTATTCAAAGCTTTGCTTTGTTCTTCAAATCAAACTTTCTCAGTTAATTACTTGGAAACGTTTGTCGATTGTTTCTCACTGAAGATTGTCAGATACAAGTTTATCTGAAGGTTTTCTTTGGTTTCAATTGTTGTGGTTTTTGTTGTTAATCGTACCGTCGATTAAAGGTGGAAATCCAAAACCGTATCAATTTTACTTGTTTCAAAGATTGGGCAAAACTTTGAGTCTTTTGTTTATTGGTTAGAGGGTGCGATTCAAATTATAATCGTGTTTGCTAATCTTACACAACAAGATTCATATCATTTGGTATCAAAGCCAAGGTTTTGAATTAAGTAAGTACCTATCTTCATCTATCTCTGTTCTTCGTGTTCTTCGTGTTCTTCGTTCTTCATCTAAGTCTCTCATTTCAAATTTCTGTGTTATTCTTTCAAACTTGTTATCCAAGTCTCGTGTCTTGTGCTACAAGTTATAAATTCAAAAAAAAAGTGAAAAATTGAAAAAAAAAAAAGTTCAAAAAAAAAAGATTTGAAATCGGTCAAAAAAAAAAGTATAGACCGAAAAAGCTTAAAAAAAAGGGAGAAGCAAAATAACTTGTGGCAAAGTCTTGTGTCTTGTGAGTATTTGAGTAAAAAGAAAATTATTTCAATCTTCATAAGTCTCTTGACTTGTTTTTGTGCAATCTACGTGAGTCGATTTGCAAGTGTTTACAAGTTTTGAACTTTAGAGTTTGATATTTAAAATCACAAAGCATAAGCTATTCTTTATTTGAGTGAAAAAAAAGAGTGTTTGAGCGATTTCTTTGGAGTGACTTGTGAGATTTTGGGTGAGGAATATTGTAATTACTAACCTTCTTCTTGCAGGTACGATGTCCTATAGAAATTATTTCTTTGGAGGATATGATGAGTACATGGAGAGTAAAAGGAGATTTTATGGGTGTGGTAGTAATGGAAGTAATAAAAGTAAAATTCCATCGTTCCATGGAGATGAGGATCCGAAATTGTATTTGAAGTGGGAGAAAAGGGTAGAGAGTGTATTAGATGATCGTGATATTTCTGAATCTAGGAAGGTAAAACTTGTCATAAAAGTGTTTATCGACTATGCTTGCACTTGGTGGGATAGGTTAGATGAGAATCGGGAGAGGCGTGGAATGAGTCCTATATCTACGTGGGATGAGTTGAAAAGGGTGTTGAGGAAACGCTTTGCTCCTAATCACTATGAGAAGAGAAGTGTTGTTTCCAAACGTGAGCATCAAGGTACATCTAAACTTACAAATTCTAGTACCTTTGATATTGCATGCTTATGGTGTCATAGAAAAGATAAGAATGATATGAGCCAATGTTTTAATGAGGCTATAATGAAATTGGAGGATTCTCGTGTAGAGATTGAATCTAATGGTGTCGTAGAGGTTGAATCAAAAATTGAAGTTCAGTCGATAATTGAGGATGAAACTTCATTGATTGATGATGTGAGTGTCGAAATTTGTGCGGTGGAAGGAGAGTGGATTGATGAAAAACCTTCTATTGTACATGGTGTGGTTGATAGTGTTGGCAAATGTGAAGTAGTAGGTGAGTTTGTAGTTGTTGAAGAGTCATCTAATATTTTTGTGGTAGATGAGAGTCCTATGGATGTTCATAGTGGGACTAGTAATTTGTTGTTGGATGAGTCTTGTAATCTTGCTATTCTATTGAGTCCAAAAGAATTTCTTGAGGATCAATTGTAATTCGAAAATTTGAGTGATACGGCTAAAAAAATGAGTGATGAAAAAAGTAAGATAGCCATTGAAAAGGAAAAAGAAAAAGAAGAGGCCGAAAAAATGAGTGTTCAAAAAAGTGAGATGACCTTTGAGAGAAAAAAAGAGAGGAAAGAGACCAATAAACAAAGAAAATATTATGGTCCAAAATAGTGAGGTTGAAATTTTTGTGCAATTGAATGAAATTCCTAAAGTACTTATGTACAAAGAAGTTTTATCTCATTGTGATGAAAAGCCGGTTCAATCCCGAGCAACGTTTGTTCTTCTTTGCAGGATTTTGGAGATGTATTGATGAGCAAGCAAAGAAGATACAACATGTTGGATCCATGTGAAGTAGGTCACACACGAAGTGAGATTAGAAATTTGAAAGTTGTTCCATTCGAGAGGTATGAATTAAATGTTGAATACCAATCAAATTTCTACTTTCAAAGGTATGATCTCAATTCTCAATTGTTGAGATTTAATGACTTCGTTGAGAGATTTATGAATGTTCTATCTATGAAATATGGATTGAATCAAATCTTAATCTTAAGTTATTGGAATCTAGGTATTTGAATAATTTGGATCAAATGATAGTGTTGAAATCATTTGTTGATCTTAATGTGTTGGAATCTTGGTGTGATATGAGATTAAGCAAGTTGATGTATGTTGTTGTGAATTATTTGAATTGTTTTGATGTGAGTCAATTGTGCATGAATAGTATAGGTTGAAAGTCCTATTTGTTTGATTGGTTAGTGTTGACTTTTGGGCTAGCTAATGTGCGTAATATTTTCATGGGATTGATGAGTTGTGTTTTGCATGCCTCTAGGGATATATTTGTTGTTGTGTGCTATTATTATATCTTAGTATATAGCAAAATTTTTAAAGTGCATGTTGAACATTATAGAGTTATGTTAATCATGTTGGATATGAAGTTTTTGGGTCATGAGCATGTTAGAAAGTTGAATGTCTTTCGTGCAAAGGAACTTATTGATTTTGGTGTAAGTTCTCAAGGATTAAGAGTTGTTGGTGAAGAGTTGATTAAGTACCAACGAGGTAAGAAAAATGTGTTAGTTACTACACTATCACAAAGGTATGAGTTCTTATCTCTTTTGGTTACAAGGTGCTAATGGTTTGAAAATGTTAATGAATTGCAAGAATGGGTTAATAATTTTGAGGATGTGTTTGAAAAATACTTGTGCAATGTTAATGAAAAATTTTACGTGAGCACGTATTTGTTTAAAGAAAATAAGTTTTTTTTATATGTTCGTCATTGCATGATTTATTTGATGAAAGGACATGTGTGTTCAAAATGAAGTGTAATTTTGAGAGGTCCAAAAGAATGAGTATAATGGATGAATATTTGTTGTGGTTACAAATGAAGAGATATGTTGAAACGCCTAGTGCTAATAAATACGGAAATTTTTTTTTTTAAAATAATCTATAAATAATACTATACATATACGCTCATACATATATGTATAAACATAAAAGAAATAATTTTACTACATAAAAAAAATAACTTAATTAATTGCTGAAAATATCCTTATGCAAGAATTAAAAATACTAAGTTTGATAATTCAACATTCCCAAAATTAAAATAATAAAAAGATGAACTTGTTTAAAAACTCAGCATAATAAAATAAATGTTTCTTAAACATCAACTAAAATCTGCGACGGTCAAGGGGTCCACTGCTCCGTGAGCTCATAGGTCCTCACCACCGATAGGAGCTACATAAACGTCATCATGCTCACCTGCACCATATAAGCGTAGTGAGCCTAGGGGCTCAACATGTCTAATCCTTTATAAGGTTAAAAATAATGCATCACATAATTACTAATACATATACATGTACACGAGCATGCATAGAAATATTTTCATCACATAATAAAACTGCTGAATCATAAACTGAATTTTAACCATAATCATAAACATATTATTTCTTCATCATATATAACATAATTGAGCAATGTTTTTGAAACCTGAAGATGGTCCTATCCATAAGTGTGACGCTCATGTGTCGACTGATCAGTCTCCTGAACCAACGTACGATGGCGGTGATAAATCACCTCCTATGGTAGTAAACTACCGAATCATATGGTGGATAACCACCCCTATGGTAGTAGAACTACCGAATCATATGGTGGAAAACCACCCCTATGTCACACATACTTCAATTTCCACCAAAATATTTTATTGGTCATCATTTACATAATTATATACATAAAAATTTCATGAATGCATGCACTGAAAATATGTCAGTAATATAAATTTAATTAATTTTTCATAATATACTTAAAATAGAATTCATGCATAAAAATAATTAAATATATATTCCGGACTTATTTATTTTTCATGGGTTGGTCCAGACTGCTGGTCTCTCTAATAAGCCCCTTAACTGACTTAAAGCCCATTAACTAACTTAAAGCCCATAATTAAATAAATAATTTTAAAAATTATAATTTTTACTAAAATAAAATACTTAAATATTTTTGGGCTTAAATAAAAATATTTAGGCCCATTAACTAATTAATTCATAAAAATTCATTGACTGGCCCATAAAATCACTAACTAACCCAAAAATTCCTATGGGCCCACGAGCACATAAAAATCATTGGGCTAACTTAAAAATAAATTTTGAAAGCCCAAATAAAATTATTTGGAAGCCCAAATAATTTTATTTCAAATTAATTGGCCCGAAACCAATTTAAACATAATATATTTAAAAATTAAAAATACTCGAGCCCGGCCCACCTAACCCGGACCCGAACTGACCTGACCCGACCCATGACCATATTGACCCGACCCAGGCCCCAACCCGACCCGGGAACCCAACCTAACACCTAACACCTAACCCGATCCCAACCCCTCTCATCCTCTCGGCTACGACGGGCATCAGCCATTCCATGGCTGCTGCTGCCCCGGTTCGGCCACCACTGGCCGGACTTCCGCCGGCAGGACCTTCCCAGGTTCCTGCCGGTTCAAACCCAGCCTTGGATCGGCTGAGTCATGGCCTAGCATGACCAGCCGAGCCTCCCTTCCACCAAACCCTAAGCTGCCGACTCCCAAGACCCATCTCGATCCCAGCCTTGAACCAGGCCAACTCCAGCCCTTAGCCCGACCATGGTTCCCTTCCTAGGATCCTAATGTTGGAGAACGGTGATCAGATCAATCAGAATTGATATCCGGTGCAGCGGAAGTTTAAAAATTTTATATGGAACGATTCCATAATGGGTATCAAAACTTTACGATTAAATTGTGTGTGTAAAAATTAAATAACAATTATAAATCTTTAACTCCAATCTCGAATCGAGATTATGGACACCAAGAGATTGCTCTGCTCTTGTTGTATCTCCCAGGAACTGATGGACGAACTGTTCTTCAATCAGGTCCACGAACAGAGATTTAATCCCTCTGATAGATTGCAATAGAAAATCTATCAGAAGTTTCTACGAAGAGAATTAACGAATTTGATCCGTTAAACCAGACTGCAAATTCAAAATTCACAGGCTGGATTTTTCCCGAGCAGAGGGGAGGGGGGCGGCCACTTCAGAGAGAAAAACAACTAGGTTTTCGAAAATTGTGACCTCTGTTGTCTAATTTCTGTACTACAATAACTTATTTATAATGTGGGCTACTAACAGCTTAGGGCCCATAGGTCATAAGTTCAAGCCTGACAAGCAAAGCCCGCATGTTCAAAAATTAATATAAAATTCACCGTGACTCAGATTGATAAACCAATTTCACCAATGTTCACAGAAACCATTTCTGCATCTTTTAGAGTCAAGATAAATTTTCTGAATCCGAATTCAGTGATTTCCAAAAATGTCCATCCCTATGTCATTTTAGGAAATCTTACTCCTCTACTCTTAAATAAGAAGTCCAACTTCTTTGTTCATTAAATTTAACTCTTTAAATTTAACTATCTCAACGGGGATTAAAAATCCATTACTCTGTGTGACCCTCAATGGTTCAGGGATACAGCTAGCCGTGGGCTCACAACTCCTTGTGACTCGGAACAACCATTTCCAACTTGCCCATCGAATCATGGTAAGAGCGCCTAGCAACATCGCCCCATGATTCCCTAGGTATCACTGATAGTGCCTGCAAGAACCAATAGATTTTGGTTAGCGTACAGTATGGTCCCTTCATCCATATATCCCGATCGAATCAACAACCATTGGTAAATCGAGAGTCGTTCGAGATTCGATAACTATGCAATGCATCTTGAAGATCAAATAGTGACATCGCACGTGCTACTAAGAAACCATTTCTTAAAACACATCATGTACTCTGGCCAGAGATTCGTCACACTAATATCTCCTCAGATTTCATAGGATATCCACACTCGCAAGTATGTGGTGAATCCTTGACAACAAAGCATCGACTCCTATATGTGTTGTAACTGTACCCAATCCCGACACCTGATGACCCCAATAGAGTCGGTAAACGAGTCAAAGCACAGTACTAGCATATAGAGTCTCAATGATGTTTCAAGTAGTAAGGACTAATGGTGTACAACCAAAACCGCGGACTTTATCCACTCGATAAGTGATAACCACTTGGAAAGTCCGGATAGGGTAGTTCGATCATTCATTGTATGAATATCCATTTGCATGCTTTGAACATCTCTATATTTCTTACCAATGAAACGTGGTACTCTGCATCGCAAATGCTAGTCTCAAACTCGAGCGATCCTTATCCTTATTATCGGACGGCTCAATCGACTAGGAACAGTTTAGAATATACAGTGACTATAAGATGTGTTTCATGATAGCCATCCCCATGTGCTACCACATCTTACATACACTATAGTATATTCAAGGTCTTTATCAAAACAACAATAGTATATCACAATATAACAATATGAAGAAAGATAAAGTCATTGCCATTAATAAAAGTGTAAATTATATTAAACAAAAGATTGTTTATACAAAGAGTTATCAAAGCCCTTAGCCACAAGTTGGCTCACCGGGCACCCACTCTTTCAATCTCCCACTTGCCCTAAAGCCAACTAGTCATACTACGTAGACCCATTGCTTCGCGATGTTTGTCAAATAATGGTCCTGGCAAGGGCTTAGTAAGTGGATCAACGATATTGTCTGCAGAGGCCACTCTTTCGACAGTGATGTCTCCTCTTTCCACGATCTCCCGGATGATGTGGTATTTCCTCAGTACGTGTTTGGATCTTTGATGAGACCTTGGTTACTTTGCTTGAGCAACGGCACCCGTGTTGTCACAGTACACCGGGACTGGACCAACAACTTCCGGAATAACGCCCAACTCTTGGACGAAATTCCTCATCCAAACGGCCTCTTTAGCAGCAGCTGATGCTTCAATGTATTCTGCCTCAGTGGTGGAATCCGCTGTGGTGTCCTGCTTGGAACTCTTCCAAGAGACAGCACCGCCATTGAGCATGAACACAAATCCAGAGGTTGACTTCGAGTCATCCACGTCACTTTGGAAGCTAGAGTCGGTATAGCCTTCCAATTTCAGTTCTCTTCCTCCATATACCATGAACATATTCTTAGTCCTTCGTAATACTTAAGAATGTCCTTCACGGCTTTCCAATGCATTTGACCGGGATTAGCTTGATATTTGCTCGTGACACTCAGAGCAAATGCTACATCCGGTCTGGTAGATATCATCCCATACATGATACTGCCAATGGCTGACGCATATGGTACATGTGTCATTTTCTCTATCTCTTCATCAGTTTTGGGACACATAGACCTGGATAGAGAAACTCCATGACACATGGGTAGATGTCCTCTCTTGGACCCATCCATTGAAAACCGTTTCAATATGGTGTCGATGTAGGTTGCTTGAGTGAGTCCTATCATTCTCTTAGATCTATCTCTATAGATCTGTATCCCTAGAATATAGGATGCCTCACCCAAATCTTTCATCGAGAATCTACCTGATAACCATATCTTTGTTGACTGCAACATCCCTACATCATTCCCAATGAGTAGGATGTCATCAACATAAAGTATTAAAAATGTCACAGCATCCTTAACTACTTTCTTGTACACGCATGGTTCCTCCGGGTTCTTGATGAGACCAAAATCCTTTATTGTTTCATCAAATTTCTGGTTCCAACTTCTTGATGCTTGTTTTAGATCATAGATTGATCTCTGAAGCTTGCATACCTTATGCTCGCTTCCCATGGATGTGTATCCCTCAGGCTGCATCATATAGATCTCTTCCTTAATGTTTCCATTAAGAAATGCAGTCTTCACATCCATTTGCCATATCTCATAGTCATACCAAACAGCTATGGCAATAAGGATTCTTATGGACTTGAACATTGCAACTGGTGAAAAGGTTTCATCATAGTCAACTCCTTGTCTTTGAGTATAACCTTTCGCCACCAATCGCGCCTTGTAGGTCAATACCTTACCATCAGGCCCAAGCTTTCTCTTGTAGATCCATTTACACCCTATTGGAACAATTCCATCGGGTGGATCTACTAAAGACCAAACTTGGTTTGTATGCATCGAATCTATTTCCGACTGCATAGCTTCAAGCCATAAATTTGAATCCGCATCAGAAATTGCTTCTTTGAAGTTTCTTGGATCACATCCAACATCGGGTTCATCTTGATCCCCTTCAAGAAGAAGACCATATCGAATAGGAGGTCTAGAAGTCCTCTCGGATCTCCTAGGTATAGGCGTGTCTATCAATGGTTCCTGAGGTGTAGGATCGTTATTTTGTATTTCGGGTTCTTCTCGAATTTCTTCGAGTTCCATCATCTCGCCTTTCTTATCCAATAAGAACTCCTTCTCCAAGAAGGTGGAATTCCTTGAAACAAACACCTTTGTTTCAGCAGGATGATAGAAATAATATCCGATTGAATTCTTCGGATACCCTACAAAATAACATAAGGTGGATCGACTATCCAACTTATCTCCCACTGTCTGCTTCATGTAAGCAGGACATCCCCAAATCCTCAAGTACGAATACTTAGGAGCTTTGCCATTCCATAACTCGTATGGTGTTTTGTCCACTGCTTTGGTGTGGACGTTGTTCAACAACAACACCGCCGTTTCAAGCGCGTAGCCCCAAAACGAATGTGGAAGCTCAGTGAAGCTCATCATGGATCGAACCATGTCCAACAAAGTTCGATTAAGACGCTCCGATACACCATTCAGCTGTGGTGTCATAGGAGGAGTCTACTGAGAGATAATCCCATTCTCTTTCAGATAGTCCAAAAACTCGGTACTCAAGTATTCTCCACCTCGATCCGATCGAAGTGCTTTAATACTTTTACCTAGCTTGTTTTCTACTTCAGCCTTGAATTCTTTGAACTTTTCAAATGCTTCAGACTTATATTTCATTAAATATAAATACCCATACCTTGAATAATCATCAGTAAAGGTAATGAAGTAGGTGTGGCCATATTGAGTACCAATTCTAAATGGACCACAAACGTCTGTATGGATCAAATCCAACAGATTTTGACTACGCTCAGGTTTCTCCTTAAAAGGAGATTTAGTCATTTTTCCTTTCAGGCAGGACTCACAAGTAGATAGAAAGTTAATATCAGACATATCAAACATGCCCTCTCCCACTAGCTTGTTCATCCTCCTTGAGGAAATATGACCTAGCCTAGCATGCCAAAGGTTTGCCAGGTTTTGACTATCGATTTTCCTTTTGTTTGTTGTTACCGGTTTATCAACATAATTTATTGGAACGTCTTTTAATTTTAAGTTATATAGATCGTTTTCAAGTTGTCCATTTCCAATCAAACATTCATTCTTGTAAATATTGCAAATCCCATTCACAAAATTGCAAGAATAACCATCTCTATCAAGCATAGAAACAGAAATAATGTTTTTAATCAAATCTGGAACAAATAAAACATCTCTCAAAAGTAACTTAAAATCGTTCTGCAAAATTAAATAAACATCTCCCACAGCTTTAGCTTCAACTCTGGAACCATTTCCGAGCCTCAGCTGGGTCTCACCCATTCTAAGCTTGCGACTTCTTGTCATCACCTGCAAATCATTGCAAATGTGAGATCCACATCCGGTATCCAATACCCAAGAAGTAGTATTAAGTGAAACATTTATTTCAATATAGAACATACCCTTCGCAGTTCGCAACTGCTCTAGATATTCCTTGCAGTTACGTTTCCAATGACCGGGCTTCTTGCAGTAATGGCAAACATCCTTGGACTTTTCCGTGTTTGAAGCCTTTGCCTTGTACTTCTTCTCGGGTTCGGTTTTCTTGGGTGGGGCAGAATGTTTCTTACCCTTTGTACTTGGCCCCTTCTTAGCAGAAGAAGAGGAGCCCACCAAGAAAGCCGGTTTATCCTTCTTTAAAGTGGATTCATATGTTACAAGCATATTGACCATCTCTTCAAGGGAGGCCTCTATCTTGTTCATATTGAAATTCACCACAAATCCGTCAAACGAAGAAGGAAGAGATAGAAGTAATAAGTCCACGTTGAGTTCATGCTCCAACACCAAATCAAGCGTTGCCAACTTCTGTATGAGCCAAATCACTCGTACCCCATGATCACGGACCGAAGTCCCTTCACGCATGCGACACGTCATTAGCTCTTTTACAGTAGCGAACCTTTCAGCTCTCGATTGAGCCCCAAAAAGTTCCTTGAGTTGTACGTGAATGTCAGAAGCATTCACGGTGTCCTCAAATCGCCTCTGGAGTTCATCAGACATCGAGGCTTGCATATAGCATTTGGCCTTGATATCATGGTCCCACCATGTATCAAGTTTGGCCAACTCTTCCGGACTTATGTCAGCTGGTGCTTCCTTCGGAGGAGATTTTTATAACACGTAGAGCATCTTCTCCGAAGTCAAGACAATCTTCAACTTACGGAACCATTCCGTATAGTTTGCGCCAGTCAATTTATTTTGTTCGAGGATAGAGAATAATGAATTACGCGAATTCATCTTTATGAAATACTGAAAAGAAACAGACAATTATCAGTGATTGTTTAATTAATTTACTAAGACATAAAATAGGCGAAATTTATTTTATGAATCTCACTCCCACTATTTTAACGATTTCACTACCCTCTAGTGAAAATGGAAAACTGTTTTCCTTAGTGAGAACATGGAGTCCAATTGACAAACTATGGTCCCGAATAATATCAGCCAACCATAATTTTCAAAAGGTAGAGCCCAATTGCTTCCAAAGAAACCTCCACGTTTTTACCTCATGTCCAATAAGGGCCCAATAATATGACGCCGTTTATTGTGACATGTCAAGATGACCCATCAATATTAAGTTGTGATGGACGGTCGCCATGTGGATCCCCAATAATATGAGCCGATCCCATGGGAGTTCCACCCAACTTACAACATGTGTCGATCCAATGTACAGCTTTCCGACAAACGGACCTCCCCAATAATATGAGCCGGACCGTATCCGCGGGTAGCATCTCATACATTGATCGTTGATGGAAGGTAGGAACATTTAAACAATTTTAAATTTCCTTTATTTATCTTGATATCAATTTTAAATCATATTTAAAATGAGGGATTTTAATTTTGAAAATTTGTCTCATAATTTTAAAATTTTGTATGCTTGCCGGATTCACACAATTTAGTCTAAAACATGCATACAACAATAATATCATATATTATATAGGATGATCGATTCCATTTCTAATCGACCCGTGGTTGCCAATCACGAGTCTTAGTCCAATCCTAGGTAATATGCAGGTATGCAATGCAATCCTATTACATTGAGCTTCCAATTTACATTTCTTCAGTCTTTATTGTCTGCTGGGCCCACCTCCGTCTTCAAATCTTCATCTCCCACTAAGTCTAATGTATTTACAATAAATAACCATGACAATTAGGGGATACATTTTAAGGGGTGTGAACGGGCCATAAACTAGGCCCACTTTTATTACATATGACAATTCATATTGGGTCATAAACCAGGCCCATTAATAAATCCAACAACAATAAAAACAAATGTAAATTCCTAACATACACCTACAAAATTGGTCATGGCAATCGATCATCCTTATCCAATAATATTTAATTCAAAATTAATTTATTGGATAACATGCATTGGCAATTTAAATTAAAAGGATAAAATCATATTCCATATATAAAATCTTATTTTACATACAAAATCATATTTTATCTTTTTATCAAATAAAATCATATTTTACATATAAAATCCAATTTTATACATAAAATCATATTTTACTCAATATTTCCATAAGATCATATCTTATCATCAATTGTACCAAAAATAATTAATTTCATAAAATCTGATTTAACGGATAAAATCTATAAATTTTCCAAAAATTCAAATTTATCCAAAAATCAATTTTAAAATTTACGGACTCGAACAATTCGATCCGACGCCTCGTGGACCAATCAAAAACAATTTTCGATCGGACCAAAAATAGAATTTTAACATATTAAAATTTTAATTTTAAAATTAAAAATTAATTTTTCGCGGGCCGCCCGGGACGCTCCCGGGCTGCCCGCGCCCCAAAAGGGCTCGGGCCAGGCAGCCCCTAGGGCAGCGACGATCGCTGCCCTGGGCAGCGCCGTGCGCCGCCCTGCGCAGCGCCTAGCACTGCGCTGGGCAGCGCCGTGCGCTGCCTGGTGCAACGGCTCTCGCTGCCCGTGTTTTTGCGCGAAAAATTTTTAATTAAAAAAAAATTTATTTTGTTTCAAAAACCGAGGCTAAAATTTTTTTTGTACAATCGATTAATTTAATCGCTTGATCTGAGCAACGTGGCTTTGATACCACTGTTGGAGAACGGCGATCAGATCAATCAGAATTGATACCCGGTGCAGCGGAAGTTTAAAAATTTTATATGGAACGATTCCATAATGGGTATCAAAACTTTACGATTAAATTGTGTGTGTAAAAATTAAATAACAATTATAAATCTTTACCTCCAATCTCGAATCGAGATTATGGACACCAACAGATTGCTCAGCTCTTGTTGTATCTCCCAGGAACTGATGGACGAACTGTTCTTCAATCAGGTCCATGAACAGAGATTTAATCCCTCTGATAGATTGCACTAGAAAATCTATCAGAATTTTCTACGAAGAGAATTAACGAATTTGATCCGTTAAACCAGACTGCAAATTCAAAATTCACAGGCTGGATTTTTCCCAAGCAGAGGGGAGGGGGGCGGCCACTTCAGAGAGAAAAACAACTAGGTTTTCAAAAATTGTGACCTCTGTTGTCTAATTTCTGTACTGCAATTACTTATTTATAATGTGGGCTGCTAACCGCTTAGGGCCCATTAGTCATAAGTTCAAGCCTGACAAGCAAAGCCCGCATGTTCATAAATTAATATAAAATTCATCGTGACTCAGATTGATAAACCAATTTCACCAATGTTCACAGAAACCATTTCTGCAACTTTTAGAGTCAAGATAAATTTTCTGAATCCGAATTCAGTGATTTCCAAAAATGCCCATCCCTATGTCATTTTAGAAAATCTTACTCCTCTACTCTTAAATAAGAAGTCCAACTTCTTTGTTCATTAAATTTAACTCTTTAAATTTAACTATCTCAACGAGGATTAAAAATCCATTACTCTGTGTGACCCTCAATGGTTCAGGGATACAGCTAGCCATGGGCTCACAACTCCTTGTGACTCGGAACAACCATTTCCGACTTGCCCATCGAATCATGGTAAGAGCGCCTAGCAACATCGCCCCATGATTCCCTAGGTATCACTGATAGTGCCTGCAAGAACCAATAGATTTTGGTTAGCGTACAGTATGGTCCCTTCATCCATATATCCCGATCGAATCAACAACCATTGGTAAATCGAGAGTCGTTCGAGATTCGATAACTATGCAATACATCTTGAAGATCAAATAGTGACATCGCACGTGCTACTAAGAAACCATTTCTTAAAACACATCATGTACTCTGGCCAGATATTCGTCACACTAATATCTCCTCAGATTGCATAGGATATCCACACTCGCAAGTATGTGGTGAATCCTTGACAACAAAGCATCGACTCCTATATGTGTCGTAACTGTACCCAATCCCGACACCTGATGACCCCAATAGAGTCGGTAAACGAGTCAAAGCACAGTACTAGCATATAGAGTCTCAATGATGTTTCAAGTAGTAAGGTCTAATGGTGTACAACCAAAACCGCGGACTTTATCCACTCGATAAGTGATAACCACTTGGAAAGTCCGGATAGGGTAGTTCGATCATTTATCGTATGAATATCCATTTGCATGCTTTGAACATCTCTATGTTCCTTACCAATGAAACGTGGTACTCTGCATCGCAAATGCTAGTCTCAAACTCGAGCGATCCGTATCCTTATTATCGGACGGCTCAATCGACTAGGAACAGTTTAGAATATACAGTGACTATAAGATGTGTTTCATGATAGCCATCCCCATGTGCTACCACATCTTACATACACTATAGTATATTCAAGGTCTTTATCAAAACAACAATAGTATATCACAATATAACAATGTGAAGAAAGATAAAGTCATTGCCATTAATAAAAGTGTAAATTATATTAAACAAAAGATTGTTTATACAAAGAGTCATGAAAGCCCTTAGCTACAAGTTGGCTCACCGGGCACCCACTCTTTCACCTAACTTACCTCTTGACCGAGCCCTAGCCCCTGGACCGAGCCATGTAGAAGAAAAACATGAACCATGCCAACAACAACATCAAACATACATCAAAACCATTCATACATGCATAAATCAAAAGTTTCTGATAAAAATTCTGAATAAAACTCATCATGCATGGTTAATAGCTTATATGGTGTCCAAAAGAAGGATTTAGACATGCATTGAATTTATTTGACGAGAGTTGATGCGTTTACGGGTCTCCGGGACGACGAACGGACCAAAATTCTTCAAGGAATGGAGCTTGAATGATCGGATATGGGGTTTTTCTATTGGAAGCCGATGTAAAAATTGAAGATTGGGGTGGGGGAAGAAGGGTTGTCGGCTAAGTGGGATAATGGTAGGGTAGGTTTAGGTTTTAAATAAATTAAATAGAATAAAAATAGGATATTAATTAATTTAGGAATAAAATCATACCTAATTAAATATTTAAAACTCCATATTAACTTAATAATTCTGATAACACAACCAAAAATCCTGAAATATAAAATTAGGAAATTTTTAAATATTAATAAAAGTTATTAAAATGACTTATTTTGGCTAAATAAATCCTTAAATAAATATATAATTAAATACTAAAATTTTCTTGAAAAAATATCTTAAAATATTATTTTAAGGCTCATAAAACTCATAAAATATTTTTGGCTAAGAATTTTGGTATCTCGTCCGTCCACGGTTCCATCTACGCAATCAAAACAATTAATTCCTTAAAAATCTACAAATACCATAATTGCGGGTTAAATGCTAAAATACATTTAAATCATGCATATATTTCACATAATATCACATAAATACATTTAACCCCAAATATAAATTTTAAATAATTATTTTCCTTAATTATGCATGCAAATTTACGTATTAAAATTTTCGGGTGTTACAATTCTCCCCCCCTTAAATTGAATTTCGTCCTCGAAATTAAAGTGCTTACTCGAATAACTCCGGGTAGCGAGTCCTCATGTCTGCCTCGGTCTCCCAAGTGGCTTCCTCCTCGGAATGATTCTGCCACTGGACTTTGACCATCAGTATGACCCGCGTCCTCAATCTCCGCTCTTCCCTGGCTAAGATCCGAACAGGCCTCTCCTCAAATGCTAGATCTGGTGCTAACTGCAAAGGCTCGTAATCCAACACATGCGTCGGATTAGATATGTATCTCCGAAGCATGGATACATGGAATACGTTGTGCACTGCTGCAAGCCCTGGCGGTAGTGCTAAACGGTATGCCAAAGTGCCAACTCTCTCCAAGATCTCAAATGGCCCAATATATCTCGGATTCAACTTGCCTCTGCGACCAAATCTCATCACCCCTTTCATAGGTGATACTTTCAAAAACACATGATCACCTACTACAAATCCAAGATCTCGTCGTCGAGTATCAGCATAACTCTTCTGACGACTCTGAGCTGTCCTCATACGATCCCGTATCTGTGTCACAATATCGGCAGTCTGCTGTACAATCTCAGGACCAAGTAAAATCCTCTCGCCAACCTCATCCCAATGCACTGGCGATCTATATCTCCTCCCGTAGAGAGCTGCATAAGGAGCCATACCTATAGACGACTGAAAACTGTTGTTATAGGTAAACTCCACTAATGGCAGTCTAGTCTCCCAAGAGCCCTGAAAATTAATGACACAAGCTCTCAGTAGATCCTCAAGAATCTGGATCACCCTCTCCGACTGACCATCTGTCTGGGGATGGAACGCTGTACTGAATAATAGCCGAGTCCCCAAAGCTGTGTGCAAACTCTTCCAGAATGCAGACGTAAATCTCGGATCTCTGTCCGATACAATCGACACTGGTATGCCATGCAGTCTAACAATCTCCTTGATGTAAAGCTCTGCATACTGCGTCAGTGAGTAAGTAGTCCTCACCGGCAAGAAATGAGCTGACTTGGTGAGTCTATCCACGATCACCCAAATAGTTGTACATCCTCTAGTACTCCTCGGAAGGCCAACTACAAAGTCCATCGTGACGTTCTCCCACTTCCACTCCGGAATGGGTAGAGGCTTAAGTAACCCTGCAGGACGCTGATGCTCTGCCTTGACCTGCTGACAAGTCAAGCACTCTGATATAAATCGGCCAATATCTCTCTTCATGCCGGGCCACCAATACAATGACTGCAAGTCTCTATACATCTTCGTACTTCCGGGGTGAATGGAATACGGAGATGTATGAGCCTCTGTCAAGATCTCAATCCTCAACTGATCAACGTTCGGTACCCACATACGACCACGGTACTGAACGATACCATCAACAACTGTATAAAGAAGCCCGCCCTTGGCTTCATCTCTCTGCCTCAATCGCTGCAACTCCTCATCTGCAGGCTGTCCAACTCTGATACGATTCCAAAGATTCGGCTGTACCACTAACACTGCCAAACTCGGTGCATGACCTCTCGAGTACAACTCCAGCTCGAATCTCTGAATCTCCCCCTGAAGTGGCAACTGAACTGTCATACAAGATACCACTGAAGTCTTCCGACTCAAAGCATCAGCCACTACATTAGCCTTACCCGGATGGTAGCTAATGTCACAGTCATAATCCTTAACTAATTCCAACCATCGGCGCTGTCTCATGTTCAACTCCTTCTGTGTGAAGAAGTACTTGAGACTCTTGTGGTCTGTGAAAATCTTGCACTTCTCACCATACAGATAGTGCCTCCAGATTTTCAAAGCAAAAACCACTGCTGCTAGCTCCAAGTCATGCGTCGGATAGTTCTGCTCATGAATCTTCAACTGTCTCGACGCATAGGCAATGACTCGGTCACTCTGCATCAATACGGCGCCCAACCCAAGCTTAGACGCGTCCGTGTAAACCACTAACTCCTCGTGTGGAACAGGCATCGCCAACACTGGCGCAGATGTGAGTGCTTTCTTAAGCCGATCGAAGCTCCTCTGACAGTCTGAAATCCATATAAACTTCGCATTTTTCTTGGTCAAGGAAGTCAAGGGTACTACAATAGAAGAAAAACCCTTGATGAACTTCCGGTAGTAGCCTGCTAAATCCAAGAAACTGCGAATCTCTGAAGCATTCTTCGGAATTCCCCAATCCTGCACTGCCTGCACTTTCGTCTGATCCACCGCTATCCCATCTTTCAAAACTATATGGCCAAGAAATGCCACCTACTCTAGCCAAAACTCGCACTTACCGAATTTCACATACAGTCGATGCTCCCTCAAAGTCTGCAATGCTGTCTGCAAGTGTTGTCTATGCTCCTCAATGCTCCTCGAGTAGATCAAGATATCATCAATAAATACTATGATAAACTGATCTAAGTACGGCTGAAATACGCGGTTCATGAGATCCATGAAGACCGCTGGAGCATTGGTCAATCCAAACGGCATTACTAAGAACTCGTAATGCCCATAGCGTGTTCGGAAAGCAGTCTTGGTCACATCTGCATCTCTGACCCTCAACTGATGATAGCTAGATCGCAGATCGATCTTAGAGAAAACCGAAGCTCCCTGCAACTGATCAAAAAAATCCTCAATCCTCGGCAGTGGATACTTGTTCTTCACAGTGACCCTGTTGAGCTCTCGGTAATCGATACAAAGTCTCATGCTACCATCCTTTTTCTTCACAAACAACACTGGAGCTCTCCAAGGAGAAAAGCTAGGACGAATAAAGCCCTTCTCCAACAACTCTTGAATCTGCTCCTTCAACTCTTTCATCTCAGTAGGAGCAAGTCGATACGGTGCCTTAGAGATAGGCACAGTACCTGGTATCAGATCAATACTGAACTCCACCTCTCTAGCTGGTGGGACTCCCGAAACATCCTCCGAAAAGACATCTGAAAAGTCACAAACCACCTCTATATCTGACAATGATCTGCTAGGTGGTTCTGATGAAGTGACTACACTGGCGAGAAACCCCTGGCAATCACGTCTCAATAACTTCCTCGCACGTGTATAAGAGATAACAGGCGAGATCTCACTGCTCGGAGATGCATAGAAAAAAAACTGGTCGCCTACCACTGGTTTCACTGCCACTGTCCTCTGCCAAAAATCAATCACTGCTCCGTTGACTGACAACCAATCCATACCCAAAATCAGATTGAATTCAGTCAACGGTAAAACCACAAAATCTGCTCTGATAGTATGTCCCTGTAACTCCATCTCCAAATCTCTGCAGACGCTAGTGGTAGTAAGAATCTGACCAGACGGCATAGTGACATCGTAACCTGTAACAGCAACCTTAGGCTTGATTCCTACCCGTCTGATATACTCTAGGGAGATGAACAAATGCGTGGCTCCTGAATCTAGAAACGCAAACGTGAAATTTCCTCCCACTAGAATTCTCCCTGCACGCAGAAAATCCCAACAATCGCATACTAAACTTACTTTTCTCCCAATACAAGTTACAAAATTATTTCTCTTAATTAAACACGAATAAAATGAACATCCTACTCTAACCAAACAAACAGATAATTCATGCAATTTAAAATCATGAAGTAAATTCCCAAAAATTTCTTAAAAGAAGAAGTTTAGGAAATATCGGTGATTAAGGAGGTATCTGGGTCTGCCTCCTCAGCCTGCATGACGAACACCCGCCCAGTGGTGTTCTTCCTCTTCGGGCAGTTATATGAAACATGCCCTGGCTCCTTGCAAACATAGCATACATTGGACCCCACTAGACACTTCCCGGTGTGCGGCTTCTGACACTGTGGGCAGATCGGAACTCCTCCAGCATTAGGGGCCCCGCCCCTCTGCTGCTGCTGTAGCTGACGCCCCTGAGGCCTCTGTTGCTGTCCCTGCTGATTCGGGCCCTTAGACGGCCCAGTATACGGCTTCTTCGCAGGAGGCTGCGAAGTCTCCCTCTGATACCCTGGCTGGAACTGCCTCTTACTCTACTGCTCTCGCTGCATCTCTCGCCTCCCTTCCTCAGAACATAATGCTCTGCTAACTGCCGCCTCATAAGTAGTGACATCCAACATGCGAACGTCATGTTTGATGTCAGCCCGCAAACCATCCACAAATTGCCTCAACTTATCCGGCGCACTGTCAGCAATAAGAGGCACAAAACGACACCCTCTCTCGAATTGGGTGATGTAATCCACCACAGACTTGTCTCCCTGGCGGAGACTCATAAACTCCCGGATCATGCGACTGCGCACATCCTCAGTGAAATACTTGGCATAGAACATGCATCTGAACTCTATCCAAGTCAATGTAGGTAGATTCACACCTCGAACTGCACCTTACCACCAAGAGGCTGCATCACCTCTCATCATATACACTGCACACTTCACCCTGTCAGCATCAGTGATCCCCATGTAGTCAAATATGGACTCCAGTGATCGAATCCACCCCTCAGCAATGAATGGATCAGTGGTGCCGACAAACTCCTTAGGTCCCTTCTTCTGGAATCGCTCGGTAACATCCTCATCATGGGTGAGCCTAGGACGTGTCGCCTGCTGCTCCAACAAAGCAGTAATCCCAGCCATCATATTCGCATTGGCCTGCTCCAATGCTGCAAGTGGATTCTGCGGAGGTGGAGGTGGAGGTGGAGGTGGAGGTGGAGGTGGAGGTCCCCCTCGCCTATTCATCTGTCTCGGAGGCATTCTGCACCACCACATATTTCTTTACGTAAATCGCAATGCATAACTTAAGGGTTCTAAAACTTTTCTAACATGAAAATCTTAAATCATTACATATGCTCCTTATAAATCATAAGAAAACAATTTAAAACTTACAGACCGGTAGTAGGATTTCTGAGCTTCACGTGGCAGTAGGACACCCTCCAAGGACCGCGCTCTGATACCAAATGAAACGCCTAGTGCTAATAAATGCGGAATTTTTTTTTTTAAAAATATACTATACATATACGCCCATACATATATGTATAAACATAAAAGAAATAATTTTACTACATAAAAAAAAATAACTTAATTAATTGCTGAAAATATCCTTTTGCAAGAATTAAAAATACTAAGTTTGATAATTCAACATTCCCAAAATTAAAATAATAAAAAGATGAACTTGTTTAAAAACTCAGCATAATAAAATAAATGTTTCTTAAACATCAACTAAAATCTGCGACGGTCACGGGGTCCACTGCTCCGTGAGCTCATAGGTCCTCACCACCGGTAGGAGCTACATAAACGTCATCATGCTCACCTGCACCATATAAGCGTAGTGAGCCTAGGGGCTCAACATGTCTAATCCTTTATAACAAGGTTAAAAATAATGCATCACATAATTACTAATACATATACATGTACATGAGCATGCATGGAAATATTTTCATCACATAATAAAACTGCTGAATCATAAACTGAATTATAACCATAATCATAAACATATTATTTATTCATCATATATAACATAATTGAGCAATGTTTTTGAAACCTGAAGATGGTCCTATCCATAAGTGTGACGCTCATGTGTCGACTGATCAGTCTCCTGAACCAACGTACGATGGCGGTGATAAATCACCTCCTATGGTAGTAAACTACCGAATCATATGGTGGATAACCACCCCTATGGTAGTAGAACTACCGAATCATATGGTGGAAAACCACCCCTATGTCACACATACTTCAATTTCCACCAAAATATTTTATTGCTCATCATTTACATAATTATATAAATAAGAAATTTCATGAATGCATGCACTGAAAATATGTCCGTAATATATATTTAATTAATTTTTCATAATATACTTAAAATAGACTTCATGCATAAAAATAATTAAATATATATTCCGGACTTATTTATTTTTCATGGGTTGGTCCAGACTGCTGGTATCTCTAATAAGCCCCTTAACTGACTTAAAGCCCATTAACTAACTTAAAGTCCATAATTAAATAAATAATTTTAAAAATTATAATTTTTACTAAAATAAAATACTTAAATATTTTTGGGCTTAAATAAAAATATTTAGGCCCATTAACTAATTAATTCATAAAAATTCATTGACTGGCCCATAAAATCACTGACTGACCCATAAATTCCTATGGGCCCACGAGCACATAAAAATCATTGGGCTAACTTAAAAATAAATTTTGAAAGCCCAAATAAAATTATTTGGAAGCCCAAATAATTTTATTTCAAATTAATTGGCCCGAAACCAATTAAAACATAATATATTTAAAAATTAAAAATACTCGAGCTCGACCCACCTAACCCGGACCCGAACCGACCTGACCCAACCCATGACCCTACTTACCCGACCCAGGCCCCAACCTGACCCGGGAACCCAACCTAACACCTAACACCTAACCCGATCCCAACCCCTCTCATCCTCTCGGCTACGGCGGGCAGCAGCCATTCCATGGCTGCTGCTGCCCCGATCCGGCCACCACTGGCCGGACTTCCGCCGGCAGGACCTTCCTAGGGTCCTGCCGGTTCAAACCCAGCCTTGGCTCGGCGGAGTCATGGCCTAGCATGACCAGCCGAGCCTCCCTTCCACCAAACCCTAAACTGCCGACTCCCAAGACCCATCTCGATCCCAGCCTTGAACCAGGCCAACTCGAGCCCTTAGCCCGACCATGGTTCCCTTCCTAGGATCCTCACTCACCTCTTGACCGAGCCCTAGCCCCTGGACCGAGCCATGTAGAAGAAAAACGTGAACCATGCCAACAACAACATCAAACATACATCAAAACCCTTCATACATGCATAAATCAAAAGTTTCTGATAAAAATTCTGAATAAAACTCATCATGCATGGTTAATAGCTTATATGGTGTCCAAAAGAAGGATTTAGACATGCCTTGAATTTATTTGACGAGAGTTGATGTGTTTACGGGTCTCTAGGACGACGAACGGACCAAAATTCTTCAAGGAATGGAGTTTGAATGATCGGATATGGGGTTTTTCTATTGGAAGCCGATGTAAAAATTGAAGATTGGGGTGGGGGAAGAAGGGTTGTCGGCTAAGTGGGATAATGGTAGGGTAGGTTTAAGTTTTAAATAAATTAAATAGAATAAAAAGAGGATATTAATTAATTTAGGAATAAAATCATACCTAATTAAATATTTAAAACTCCATATTAACTTAATAATTCTGATAACACAACCAAAAATCCCGAAATATAAAATTAGGAAATTTTTAAATATTAATAAAAGTCATTAAAGTGACTTATTTTGGCTAAAAATAAATCCTTAAATAAATATATAATTAAATACTAAAATTTTATTGACAAAATATCTTAAAATATTATTTTAAGGCTCATAAAACTCATAAAATATTTTTGGCTAAGAATTTTGGTATCTCGTCCGTCCACGGTCCCGTCTACGCAATCAAAACAATTAATTTCTTAAAAATCTACAAATACCATAATTGCGGGTTAAATGCTAAAATATATTTAAATCATGCATATATATCACATAAATACATTTAACCCCAAATATAAATTTTAAATAATTATTTTCCTTAATTATGCATGCAAATTTACGTATTAAAATTTTCGGGTGTTACATATGTTGAGTGGAGTTGTAAGTGGGATAATGCATGTGAGTTGTTTCTTATTCCTAGAAAACAATGGTTGTATTTAACTATGCATTTTGTGTTAGGGTTAACTAGGTCTAAGAAGGGGAGGAACTTGAGTTTTGTAATGCTTAACGGAATTGTGATCATGTTTATGCATGCTAGTGGTTATAAGGTGTTTAGTTTGAGTATGAGAAAGTTTTTGTGTCTTGACATAGTTTTGAGTGTGCAAGGTATATTATTGCTTATGAGAAATATTTTTAAAGTTTCTAAGTTTTGCTTGGTTTTTGTAGACAAGGGGCAAGATTTGAGGACAAATCTTTTTGAAGAAGGGGAGTCTGATATGAATTTAGGAGGTGCTCAAAGATTCATATTGTTCCAAGATTTGCTCCATGATTTACATTCGAGAGTTGAAGGGTTTGGAATTCATGGCAATCAAGTTGGAGTACTTGAAGATCAATTTGGAGGATGTTATAATGCTATTGAAGGCCAAAAAGATCAAGAAAACGAGGATTTTCACGACAGGACAGCGCTCCAGCGCTTCAAATCCGGCGCTCCAGCGCCAAACCTTCGTATTTTGAAGCGCCCCAGCGCTAGTCCATCGGAGCTCCAGCTCTGTACGGAGCGCTCCAGCGCTGAAGTCCTAGCACTCCAGCGCTACCGCACTTACACATAGTACGGCATGTAGTGTGTGTTTTCGGATTTATGAGTATTTATGATATTATTTTCTATATTTTGAGTCTTTTAATTATACTAGGAAACTTTTGAAAGAGTGGGTGCCCGATTAGCCAACTTGTGGCTAAGGGCTTTTGTGACTCTATGTATAAACAATCTTTGTTTAATATAATTTACATTCATTAATGGAATTTTCTTTGTCTTTCTTCATATTGTTATATTGTGATATAATATTGATGTTTTGATAAAGACCTTGAATATACTATAGTGTAAGTAAGATGAGATAGTGAATAAAGAGAGATCACTATTATGAAACACATCTTATAGTCACTGTATATTCTAAACAGTTCCTAGTCAATTGAGCTGTTCGCTAATAAGAATAAGGATCGCTCAAAATTGAGACTAGCATTTGTGATGCCAAGTACCACGTTTCATTGGTAATGGACATGGAGATGTTCAAAGCATGCAAATGGATATTCATATGATGAATGATCGAGCTACCCTATTCGGATTTTCCAAGTGGTTATCACTTATCGAGTGGATAAAGTCCGCGGTTTTGGTTGTACACCATTAGTCCTTACTACTTGAAACATCATTGAGACTCTATATGCTAGTACTGTACTTTAACTCGTTTACCGACTCTATTGGGGTCATCAGGTGTCGGGATTGGGTACAGTTACGACACATATAGGAGTCGATGCTTTGTTGTCAAGGATTCACCACATACTTGCGAGTGTGGATATCCTATGCGATCCGAGGAGATATTAGTGTGACGAATCTCTGGCCAGAGTACATGATGTGTTTTAGGTTACTCGGTTTTCCTAGTAATACATGCGATGTCACTATTTGATCTCCAAGATGTAATGCATAGTTATCGAATCTCGAACGACTCTCGATGCACCAATGGTTGTTGATTCGATCGGGATATATGGATGAAGGGACCGTACTGTACGCTAAACAAAATCTACTGGTTCTTGCAGGCACTATCAGTGATACCTAGGGAATCATGGGGCGATGTTTCTAGACGCTCTTACCATGATTCGTTGGGCAAGTCGGAAATTGTTGTTCCGAGTCACAAGGAGTTGTGAGCCCATGGCTAGCTGTATCCCTGAACCATTGAGGGTCAAACAAGTAATGGATTACTAAACCCCGTTGAGATAGTTAAATTTAAAGAGTTAAATTTAATGAAAGAGAAGTTGGACTTCTTAACTAAAAGGGAGTGAAATTTCCTAAAATGACATAGGGATGGGTATTTTTGGAAATCACTGAATTCGGATTCAAAAAAATTATCTTGACTTTAAAAGGTGCAGAAATGGTTTCTGTGCACATTGGTGAAATCAGTTTATCAATCGGAATCATGATGAATTTTATATTAATTTCTATAATAACGGGCTTGGCTTGTTGGACTTAAGTTATGGATTATGGGCCATAAGGAGTTAGAGTCCTAACATAATTATAACTTAATCTAGTCTAGAAATTATATATATATATATACATATGTAAGGTTCGAAATTGAAAAGAATTCCTCCTTGCAATTTTCGAACACTACATAAAATTTCTAAGGGATTTTTCGAAAATTTCCTTCTCCCTTTTGAGAAAATTCGGTCTGTGATTTTTCGTCAAATCACTTTCTGAATTAACAGATCAAATCTGTTTATTCTCATCGATAAACATCTGATTGATTTCTAGTGCAATCAATTAGAGGGTTTCTGTTTTCTGTTCGTGGACCTTATTCCGGAGATTGATCGTGAAGCCATCGGTTCCCGGGATATACAAGAAGAGCAGATTAAATTCTGTTGGTGTCCAAAATCAAGCCGTTGCTTGAAGAGGTAAAAATTTAATTGTGATTTTATTTTTACTTGTATAATTTAATCGTAAAGTTTTGATACCCATGATATGGAATCATTCCATATAAGAAAAATAAAAATTTTTAAACTTCCGCTGCACCGGGTATCAATTCTTAATTGATCTGAACACGATTTTCCAACAGTGGTATCAGAGACAGGTTGCTCAGATCAAACGATTAAATTAATCGATTGTACAAAATATTTGGCCTCGGTTTTTTGAAAACAAAACGAATTTTAAAAATTAAAATTTTGACGGAACAGGGGCATCGGGGCAGCGATCGCCTTGCGCTGCCCAAGGGCAGCGATTAGCGACGAAGCTGCCCGCCTCCACGTGGGCAGCCCTATCCCACGTGGAGGAGGGGGCTGCCCGGGAATGTCCTTGGCAGTCCGGGAAAATTAAAATTAATTTTTAATTAAAATTTTGAAATTTTGAAATTCTAGTTTTTGGTCCGATCGAAAATTGTTTTTGATTGGTTCACGAGGCATCGGATCGAATTGTTCGAGTCCGAAATTTTTAAAATTGATTTTTTGATAAATTTGAATTTTTGGAAAATTTATAAATTTTATCCGTTAAATTATATTTTATAAAATCAATTATTTTGGTACAATTGATGATAAGATATGATCTTATGAAAGGATAAGATAAAATTTGATTTTATCTTTTAATTATGATGTCATTGCATGTTATCCAATTATTTAATTATTGGATAAGGGATGATCGATTGCCATGACCAATGTTTTAGGTGTATGTTAGGTAATTTACATTTGGTTTTATTGTTGTTGGGCTTTATTAATGGACTTGGTTTATGGCCCAATTTGAATTGTCATTTGTAATAAAAATGGGCTTGGTTTATGGCCCGTTCCCATCCCTTAAATATGTATCCCCTACTTGTCATCGAAATTTATTGTAAATTTGTTAGACTTAGTGGGAGATAAAGATTTGAAGACAATGGTGGGCCCAGCAGACGATAAAGACCGAAGAAATGTAAATGAAGCTCAATGTAATAGGATTGCATTGCATACTTGCATATCACCTAGGATTGGACTTAGACTCGTGATTGGCAACCACGGGTCTATTAGATAATGAGATCGATCATCCTTAAATAATATATGATATTATTGATGTATGCATGTTTAGACTAAATTGTATGAATCCCGCAAGCATACATAAATTGCATGATGAGACAAATTTTTAAAAAATTAAAAATCCCTCATTTTAAATATGATTTAAAATTAATATCAAGATAAACAAAAGGGAATTTAAATATTGTTTAAATATTCCTACCTTCCATCAACGATCAATGTATGAGATGCTACCCACGGGCACGGTCCGGCTCATATTATTGGGGGGGGCCCGTTCATCGGAAAGCTGTGCATTGGATCGACACATGTTGTAAGTTGGGTGTAACTTCCATGGGATTGGCTCATATTATTGGGGATCCACATGGCGACTTTCCATCACAACTTAATATTGATGGGTCATCTTGACATGTCACATTAAACGGCGTCATATTATTGGGCCCTTATTGGACATGAGGTAAAAACATGGGGGTTGCTTTGGAAGAAATTGGGCTCTACCTTTTGAAAATTATGGTTGGCTGATATTATTTGGGACTATAGTTTGTCAATTGGACTCCATGTTCCCACTAAGAAAACAAGTTTTCCGTTTTCACTAGAGGGTAGTGAAATCGTTAAAATAGTGGGAGTGAAATTCATAAAATTAAATTTTGCCATATTTTATGTCTTACTAAATTAATTAAACAATCACTGATTATTGTCTGTTTCTTTTCAGTATTTCATTACAATGAATTCGCGAAATCCACTATACTCAATTCTCGAACAAAACAAATTGACTGGCGCAAACTATACGGAATGGTTCCGTAAATTAAAGATTGTTCTAAACTCGAAGAAAATTTTCTACGTGTTAGAAAAGAATCCTCCAAAGGAAGCACCGGCTAATATAAGTCCGGAAGAATTGGGAAAACTTGATCAATGGTGGGACCATGATGTCAAGGCCAAGTGCTATATGCAAGCTTCAATGTCTGATGAACTCCAGAGGCGATTTGAGGATGCCGTGAATGCTGCTGACATACACGTGCACCTCAAGGAACTTTTTGGAGCTCAGTCAAGGTCGGAGAGGTATGCCACCGTCAAAGAGCTCATGACATGCCTCATGCGAGATGGGACTTCGGTCCGTGAGCATGGGGTACACATGATTGGGCTCATTGAAAAATTGGTAACACTCGATTTGACTTTGGAGCATGAACTAAACGCGGACTTGTTGCTTCTTTCCCTTCCTCCATCGTTTGACGGATTTGTGGTGATCTTCAATATGAACAAGATAGAGGCCATCCTTGAAGAAATGGTCAATATGCTTTTGTCTTATGAGGCCACATTAAAGAAAGATAAACCGGTACTCTTGGTTGGCTTCTCTTCTTACTCCAAGAAGGGGCCAAGTGGAAAGGGTAAGAAACGTTTTGCCCCACCCAAGAAAATTGTACCACAAAAGAAGGCCAAGACAAAAGCTTCAAACGTGAACATATTTGGAGATGTTTGCCATCACTACAAGAAACCCGGTCATTGGAAACGTAACTGCAAGGAATACCTCGAGCAGTTGAGAACTGCAAAGGGTATGTTTTACATTGAAATAAATGTTTCACTTAATACTACTTCTTGGGTATTGGATACCGGATGTGGATCTCACATTTGCAATGATTTGCAGGTGATGACAAGAAGTCGTAAGCTTAGGATGGGTGAGACCCAGCTGAGGCTTGGAAATGGTTCCAGAGTTGAAGCCAAAGCAGTGGGAGACGTTTATTTAGTTTTGCAGAACAATTTTAAGTTATTTTTGAGAGATGTTTTATTTGTGCCAGATTTAGTTAAAAACAATATTTCTGTTTCTATGCTTGATAGAGATGGTTTTTCTTGTAATTTTGTGAATGGGATTTGCAATATTTACAAGAATGAATGTTTGATTGGAAATGGACAACTTGAAAATGATCTATATAACTTAAAATTAAAAGACGTTCCAATTAATTATGTTGATAAACCGGTAACAACAAATAAAAGGAAAAACGATAGTCAAAACCCGGCAAACCTTTGGCATGCTAGGCTAGGTCATATTTCCTCAAGGAGGATGAACAAGCTAGTGGGAGAGGGCATGTTTGATATGTGTGATATTAACTCTCTACCTACTTGTGAGTCCTGCCTAAAAGGAAAAATGACTAAATCTCCTTTCAAAGGGAAGCCTGAGCGTAGTCAAAACCTGTTGGATTTGATCCATACAGATGTCTGTGGACCATTTAGTATCGGTACTAAATTTGTACACACCTACTTCATTACCTTTACTGATGATTATTCGAGGTATGGGTATTTATATTTAATGAAATATAAGTCTGAATCATTTGAAAAGTTCAAAGAATTCAAGGCTGAAGTAGAAAACAAACAAGGTAGAAGTATTAAAGCACTTCGATCGGATCGAGGTGGAGAATACTTAAGTACCGAGTTTTTGAAATATCTAAAAGAGAATGAGATTCTCTCTCAGTGGACTCCTCCTATGACACCTCAGCTGAATGGTTTCTCGGAGCATCGCAATCGAACTTTGTTGGACATGGTTTGATCTATGATGAGCTTCACTGAGCTCCCACCTTCGTTTTGGGGCTATGCGTTTGAAACGGCGGTATTGTTGTTGAACAATGTCCACACTAAAGCAGTAGACAAAACTCCATACGAGTTATGGAATGGAAAAGCTCCTAAGTATTCGTACTTAAGGATTTGGGGATGTCCTGCTTACGTGAAGCAGACAGTGGGAGATAAGTTGGATAGTCGATCCACCTTATGTTATTTTGTAGGATATCCGAAGAATTCAATCGGATATTATTTCTATCATCCTTATGAGAAAAAAGTGTTTGTTTCGAGGAATGACACCTTCATGGAGAAGGATTTCTTATTAGATAAAAAGGCAAGATGATGGAACTCGAAGAAATTCGAGAAGAACCCGAGATACAAAATAACGACCACATATCTCAAGAACCTTTAAAGGACGCGCCTATATCTAGGAGATCCGAGAGGACTTCTAGACCTCCTATTCGATATGGTCTTCTTCTTGAAGGGGATCAAAGTAAACCCGACATTGGATGTGATCCAAGAAACTTCAAGGAAGCAATTTCTGATGCGGATTCTAATTTATGGCTTGAAGCTATGCAGTCGTAAATAGACTCGATGCATACAAACCAAGTTTGGTCTTTAGTAGATTCTCCCGATGGAATTGTTCCAATAGGGTGTAAATGGATCTACAAGAGAAAACTTGGGCCTGATGGTAAGGTACTTACCTACAAGGCACGATTGGTAGCAAAAGGTTATACTCAAAGACAAGAAGTTGACTATGATAAAACCTTTTCACCAGTCGCAATGTTCAAGTCTATAAGAATCCTTATTGCCATAGCAGCATGGTATGACTATGAGATATGGCAAATGGATGTGAAGACTGCATTTCTTAATGGAAACATTAAGGAAGAAATCTATATGATGCAGCCCGAGGGATTCACATCCATGGGAAGCGAGCATAAGGTATGCAAGCTTCAGAGATCAATTTATGGTCTCAAACAAGCATCAAAAAGTTGGAACCAGAAATTTGATGAAACAATAAAGGACTTTGGTTTCATCAAGAACCCGAAGGAACCGTGCGTGTACAAGAAAGTAGGTAAGGATGCGGTGACGTTCTTAGTGCTTTATGTTGATGACATCCTACTATTGGGAATGACGTAGGGATGTTGCAGTCAACAAAGATATGGTTATCAGGTAGATTCTCGATGAAGGATTTGGGTGAGGCATCCTATATTCTAGGGATACAGATCTATAGAGATATATCTAAGAGAATGATAGGACTCACTCAAGCAACCTACATCGACACCATATTGAAAAGGTTTTCTATGGATGAGTCCAAGAGAGGACATCTACCTATATGTCATGGAGTTTCTCTATCCAAGTCTATGTGTCCCAAGACTGAAGAAAAGATAGAGAAAATGACATACATACCATATGCGTCTGCCATAGGTAGTATTATGTATGGGATGATATCTACCAGACCGGATGTAGCCTTTGCTCTGAGTGTCACGAGCAGATATCAGGCCAACCCCGGTCAAATGCATTGGAAAGCCGTAAAGGATATTCTTAAGTACTTGAGAATGACTAAGAATATATTCATGGTTTATGGAGGAAGAGAATTTAAATTGGAAGGCTATACTGACTCTAGCTTCCAAAGCGACGTGGATGACTCGAAGTCAACCTCTGGATTTGTATTCATGCTCAATGGCGGTGCTGTCTCTTGGAAGAGTTCCAAGCAAGACACCACAGTGGATTCCACCACTGAGGCAGAATACATTGCAGCATCAGCTGCTGCTAAAGAGGCCGTTTGGATGAGGAATTTCATCCAAGAGTTGGGCGTAATTTTTGAAGTTGTTGGTACAGTTCTGGTATACTGCGACAACACTGGTGACATTGCTCAGGCAAAGGAACCAAGGTCTCATCAAAGATCCAAACACGTACTGAGGAAATACCACATCATCCGGGAGATTGTGGAAAGAGGAGACATCACTGTCGAGAGAGTGGCCTCTACAGAAAATATCGCTGATCCACTTACTAAGCCCTTGCCAGGACCATTGTTTGACAAACATCGCGAAGCAATAGGATTACGTTGTATGACTAGTTGGCTTTAGGGCAAGTGGGAGATTGAAAGAGTAGGTGCCCGGTTAGCCAACTTGTGGCTAAGGGCTTTTGTGACTCTATGTATAAACAATCTTTGTTTAATATAATTTACATTCATTAATGGCATTTTCTTTGTCTTTCTTCATATTGTTATATTGTGATATACTATTGATGTTTTGATAAAGACCTTGAATATACTATAGTGTAAGTAAGATGAGATAGTGAATAAAGAGAGATCACTATTATGAAACACATCTTATAGTCACTGTATATTCTAAACAGTTCCTAGTCAATTGAGCCGTCCGCTAATAAGGATAAGGATCGCTCGAGATTGAGACTAGCATTTGTGATGCCAAATACCACGTTTCATTGGTAATGGACATGGAGATGTTCAAAGCATGCAAATGGATATTCATATGATGAATGATCGAACTACCCTATTCGAACTTTCCAAGTGGTTATCACCTATCGAGTGGATAAAGTCCACGGTTTTGGTTGTACACCATTAGTCCTTACTACTTGAAACATCATTGAGACTATATATGCTAGTACTGTACTTTGACTCCTTTATCGACTCTATTGGGGTCATCAGGTGTCGGGATTGGGTACAGTTACAACACATATAGGAGTCGATGCTTTGTTGTCAAGGATTCACCACATACTTGCGAGTGTGGATATCCTATGCGATCTGAGGAGATATTAGTGTGACAAATCTCTGGCCAGAGTACATGATGTGTTTTAGGTTACTCGGTTTTCCTAGTAATACATGCGATGTCACTATTTGATCTCCAAGATGTAATGCATAGTTATCGAATCTCGAACGACTCTCGATGCACCAATGGTTGTTGATTCGATCGGGATATATGGATGAAGGGACCGTACTGTACGCTAAGCAAAATCTACTGGTTCTTGCAGGCACTATCAGTGATACCTAGGGAATCATGGGGCGATGTTTCTAGACGCTCTTACCATGATTCGTTGGGCAAGTCGGAAATTGTTGTTCCGAGTCACAAGGAGTTGTGAGCCCATGGCTAGCTGTATCCCTGAACCATTGAGGGTCAAACAAGTAATGGATTACTAAACCCCGTTGAGATAGTTAAATTTAAAGAGTTAAATTTAATGAAAGAGAAGTTGGACTTCTTAACTAAAAGGGAGTAGAATTTCCTAAAATGACATAGGGATGGGTATTTTTGGAAATCACTGAATTCGGATTCTGAAAAATTATCTTGACTTTAAAAGGTGCAGAAATGGTTTCTGTGCACATTGGTGAAATCGGTTTATCAATCGGAGTCATGATGAATTTTATATTAATTTCTATAATAACGGGCTTGGCTTGTTGGGCTTAAGTTATGGATTATGGGCCCTAAGGAGTTAGAGTCCTAACATAATTATAACTTAATCTAGTCTAGAAATTATATATATATACATATGTAGGGTTCAAAATTGAAAATAATTCCTCCTTGTAATTTTCGAACACTACATAAAATTTCTAAGGGATTTTTCAAAAATTCCCTACTCCCTTTTGAGAAAATTCGGTATGTGATTTTTCGTCAAATCACTTTCTGAATTAACAGATCAAATCTGTTTATTCTCATTGATAAACATCTGATTGATTTCTAGTGCAATCAATCAGAGGGTTTCTGTTTTTTGTTCGTGGACCTTATTCCGGAGATTGATCGTGAAGCCATCGGTTCCCGGGATATACAAGAAGAGCAGATTAAATTCTGTTGGTGTCCTAAATCAAGCCATTGCTTGAAGAGGTAAAAATTTAATTGTGATTTTATTTTTACTTGCATAATTTAATCGTAAAGTTTTGATACCCATGATATGGAATCGTTCCATATAAGAAAAATAAAAATTTTTAAACTTCCGCTGCACCGGGTATCAATTCTTAATTGATCTGAACACGATTTTCCAACAACTTTCTAGATGATATCTTTGATATCTTTAGGCTATATTTTGTGTTATCTTTTATTTTTGATTGTAAACTATAAATACTTTTGTTTTATTTCATTAATAAGAATTCAGATTCAGTTTATACAAAAATTATTGAAAATTCTCTCAAGAATTTTATTCAAAGCTTTGCTTTGTTCTTCAAATCAAACTTTCTCAGTTAATTACTTGGAAACGTTTGTCGATTGTTTCTCACTGAAGATTGTCAGATATAAGTTTATCTGAAGGTTTTCTTTGGTTTCAATTGTTGTGGTTTCTGTTGTTAATCGTACCGTCGATTAAAGGTGGAAATCCAAAACCCTATCAATTTTACTTGTTTCAAAGATTGGGCAAAACTTTGAGTCTTTTGTTTATTGGTTAGAGGTGTAATCGTGTTTGCTAATCTTACACAACAAGATTCATATCAGGAGAGGTGAAGAGTGAGTAGAAAAGTCAATAACCCTTATAAATATCTAATAAAGTCCAATTTTGAATTTTAGTCCCTGAAATTTTTGAAAATTGCAAAGTAGTCCCTGATCAAATACAAGTCGATACTCGAATTCTATAATCTTTGATTATCTCAAATAAAGTCAATTAAGATAATTTTGGGGCGGTACACTTTTGCACACTTCAAAGCTTATACAACACATCTATTTATAGGCCAAATAAGAGCAAGAGTCCAATGCTCATTAAATGTGGAATAGTAAAGTTGGTGGGTGCTTGTCTTCTTTAATGTCAATATCATGACCCAACTTTAATTGGCATGTTTGATGCCTTAGACCACCGATTCAGCCTTTCCATTCAACATAGAACACGTAAGAAATTTTGTGTACATGTGTGTGGACATATAATTCACTTCTTTTGGGTAAAAGGTGAAATATGTATGATATTTTTACTACAAGCTGGTCATAATAAAAGTAAATATTTCTTCTTTTTGATTTTTGATAATTTTGATCATCTTAATGAGATTTTTGGAATTTATTGTCTTCTACAAAGTTGTAGATGCCTCTTTTGTGATTTTAGAGGATTTTAAATTACTCCAATATGACCTTTGTAGCTTGAGTAATTTTATTTTTACCAAACTTGCGCAAACCGTAAAATACAACATTTTTAGTAAAACATTTAAATATAAACACATAACACTAAAATAATACAACTTCATAATTTTAATGAAACTTTAATTTTAAAACACTAATTTTAACATATAAATAATTACGAATTTGAAGTTTCATCACACCCCCAAATCGGCTTATTACTAGTCCCTTAGTAATAAAATATCATTAAATCACAAGTTAGATTATTATTCCTTAATATATATATTCAAATTCGCAAACTTTGAAATTTTAAAATACACTTAGAAGGTGATTATATATTTATTTATAAATCTTGTTAACAACTAATATATTAATATATAATTGAATGGGTTATACATATATATTTCAAACAATATGAAAATATTAAATATAAATAATTTTTTATATAAATATTTTCTTAAAACATTGAGAATAATATAATTAAAATGATAATAGAAATCATTTTCATAACATGTATATCATCAGGAATATTAATGTAAAAGTATCAACTACATATTCTATCGGGTTATAATATTTCATATACAGCTGTTTTTCACTCATGGAGTTGGAAGAAAATTATACACCCATTGAAAATGGCTAGTAAAGCAGACAATCAAATAGCCTAATATTGAAAATAAGATAGGATGATTTACAAAGAATAAACCCATTTTGTATTTTGTTTTTCTATTTTTTTTATTTTTTATTTTTATTTTTTATTTTTTATTTTTTATTTTTTATTTTTTTTGGTTGGCTACAAAATTGTTTTTACATAACCAAATACCTCTAATAAACTTTGAAAAAATAACATTATTTTTTTCAAAGTTTATTTATTTGTTTATTTTTTTATGAGGTAAATCTATTACATTGATAATTATAGTAGATATATTAATACTCTATATCTTTACAATCAAACTTCAAACAACTTTGCAGCCAATTTTTATATGCACAATTTTTTTTTTTTTTTTTTTTTTTCAAAATGGGTTTAATCTAGTAATCAACCATTTCTTAATAATCAATAAAAGCTTATAAGTTGTTTTCTCAATTCTCACCTCTTACTCACAAAATTTATGTGAGTATATATTGCACTTTTACAAATTAATTCCCTCAATAATACATGTTATTATTCATTCAATCAATATCAACTTAAATATATATTCATAAAAGTTTTAGAAAATATGTTATTAGAAAACACACAATTATATAATTCTTTATAACTTATATCCCATCAATTATATATTTTATATTAAATTGATGAAAAAAAAGAATAAATAAACATGTATACAAAAAGAGTTCATTTTATTAGTAGTTTGAAATTTAAATATATACGGAATATTAAAATCTAATCTATTGTGATAATACGATAAATAAAAACTAATGCGTGTCAGGAGTTTTTGACTCCTTACTCTGCCATTGAAAAAGGAAAAATAAATATTATTATAGAAATTTTTTTTATATTTTGAAAATTTTAATTTTTTTTTAAAAGATAAACCCTCCCCCAAACCTGAATATATCATTGTTTTTAATTTTTTTTTAAAAAAATAAAGAGTACATGATGAAAGAGATATCACCTGAAATTTATTGAAGATGAAGAACAAACACAAACCATTTCGTGACATGTTGAATCAATGATCCAGTTTTCTTTTCTTACTGGTTGGTTGAGACCAATTGATCTTTGTTATAGCCGAATCAGGTTGATGAACAAAAGCTTGGAGATCATCAATTAATTGATCTTCATTCGAAGCAGAGATGAGCATCTTTCGTGAATTTTTTGAAATGAAATTTTGTTTCACAACTACATCAAGAAAAGTCAACAAACCATCATAATAGTTATTGATATTCAACAAGCCAACAGGCTTATTATGGATATTAAGTTGTGCCCAAGAAACAACATGAAAAATTTCTTCTAAAGTACCAAAACCACCAAGTAAGGCAATAAAAGCATCATAATTTTCTATCATTTTAGTTATTCTCTCGTACATTGATAAAACTTTCAACTCTTACCCAACCGTAACACTTATAATATTTCCTTCAGCTAAAGCTGTAGGAATAATACCCAAAACCTGACTACCTCCTAGATGAGCTGCTGTTGAAATAGATCCCATTAACCCAATATTGTCTCCTCCATATACCAAGTGAATTTTTTTCTCTGCTAACTTTTTTCCAAGATTAGTTGCTAAATCAACAAATATTTCATTTTTTCCGGTACTAGAACCACAAAAGACACAAATATTTTTCAATTTTTGTGAAGAAGATCCTGACATTTTTTTTTCTTTTCTCTATTTCTCTCTCACACTCTTCACATACACACATAAAAAGTGAAAAATATACGTTACCATCGGGGGATAGTACCATCTATCTCTTCTCATTGGAGTTGAAATACACAAATTTTCTGATAGACGACATACGAGTTCCACATTAAATTCAAGACAATCTATATAATGATCCCTCTCATAAAGAAATTTTGTCCACAATTTAAGAAGTTCATTTTGCACGTATCCACTGGAATGCGTCTCAAGAGACATTGGAAGTGGATCCAATGGTTCTTTACTCAGCCAATTCCTAATGAATAATATTTTATCTTCTCTGTTTGCGGATGTCATTCCAACATTCCTACAATGTCCGTGACAAGTCCATCTTGCACATTTGTAACATTCACCTATATTTTTAGCTCTACGTTTTTTAGCGTAAGTACTTTTTCCAAATCCAGACATTTGTTTAATAATGATCTTACTTGCTTCCCCATCAAGTCGAACCTTTGCTTCAATAATAAAGCGAATATCATCAGGAATATTATACGACATAAGTAAACGTAATCTCTCGCATCTAGCTTTATAAATATTTTTCAACTTATTATCAGCTATACCACAAAAATATTTACGAAGATTAAAAATACAAACATCCATATTAATATATATATATATATATATATATTCAATTATTTTGGAAAATTGAAATAAAACCGACTAAAAGTAGTCACGGAGTATCGTTATCCGCCACTTAACCGGGAAGTGAACTCAATTCTGCAAAAATAAAATAAAGATATAAGTAAAAATTAATTTGGATCATATAAAGGCATGAACTCATCATTAAGAATTTCATTTTATATAAAAGGTTTAAGTCTTTGCCAATTCACTTTAAATACATTATTATTTTTAGGATTTTCAACATCAACAACATCATGAGGATAGACAAATTTAACAATAAATGGTCCAGACCATCGTGATCTATATTTTCCTGGAAACAAATGCAAGAAAGAATTATAAAGTAAAACTTTTTGTCCGATTTCAAAAGATTTTCTCATAATATTTTTATCATGAAATACTTTTGTTTTATCTTTATAAATCTTTGCATTTTCATATGCATCATTTCTTAATTCTTCTAGTTCATTTAATTGCAATTTTCTTACTTTAGATGCATAATCTAAATTAGAATTAAATGTTTTAATTGCCCAATAAGATTTATGTTCAATTTCAACAGGTAGATGACAATGCTTACCAAAACCTAATCTATATGGTGACATCCCCAATGATGTTTTAAATGCAGTTCTATATGCCCATAATGCATCACTTAATCTTAAAGACCGATGTTTTTGATTTGGATTGACCGTTATTTCCAAAATTTGTTTTATTTCTTTAATTGCAAGTTCAACCTGACCATTCGTTTGAGGGTGATATGGAGTAGAAACTTTATGTGTAATACAATATTTTCTTAACAACGAAGAAAATGATTTATTTATAAAATGACTTCCTGATGAAACTTAAAATTTGTAATTATTTTTATGTTAAAAAGTGTGTTTTAAAATTAAATTTTAATTAAAATTATGAAGTTTTATTATTTTAGTGTTATGTGTTTATATTTAAATGTTTTACTAAAATGTTGTATTTTATGGTTTGCGCAGGTTTGGTAAAAATAAAATTACTCAAGCTACAGAGGTCATAATGGAGTAATCTTAAATCCTATAGAATCACAAAAAAGGTATCTTCAACTTTGTAGAAGACAAGAAATTCCAAAAACTTCATTAAGATGATCAAAATAATCAAACATCAAAATGTAGAGAGATTTACTTTTACTATGACCAGCTTGGAGTAAAAATATCATAAGTATTTCATATTTTATCCAAAAGGGGTGAATGAGTTGTCCAAACACATCTATAGACAAAGGGCTGCGTGTTATATGTTTTGTGCAGAAGCAAAATCGGAAGTCTAAGGCATCAAACATGCCAATTAAAGTTGGGTCAATGTATTGACATTCAAGGAGACAAGCACCCACCAACTTTACTATTCCATATTTAATGAGTCTTGGACCCTTGCTCTCATTTGGCCTATAAATAGATGTGTTGTATAATCTTTGTAGTGTGCAAAAGTGTAGAGAATTCTTTATTTGTAAAATAAATATTGTGTGTGTGAGAATAAAAGTTTGAGTGTGCAAGTTTCTCAAGTTCAAGTATGAAATTTCTTTTATCTTTATTCTTGAGTTTCATGTTCATGGAAAGCTAAATCTTTTTATGTCAAGGTGAAAAGGTTTCATTGTTGGTCAAGTAAGATTGTTTATATTTTGTATATTCTTTCCTTTTCTATTTTTATTTTTATTAATTGATCTTTATTTGTATGTATAATTTTGGATGATTTGTTGTTATCTATTTACATCAAATGTTTGGTACCTTGAATGTGGTTACCTTGATTTGTTGTCAAATATGATACAATAAATACTACAATAATTATATACTATAAATATATGTAACTATTTATAATAAAGTCATATATATTATTTAGACGATAGCGTGACTCTGTCGGTTGTTCTAAATAATATATTGTGATTTGAACTAACTTTTACTTTCCGCAACTAACTTTTACTTTTCGCAACTAACTTTTACCTTTCCGCAACTAACATTTACTTTCTCGCATCTAACATTTACTTTTCCGCATCTAACATAAAAAAGGTCATATATTTTATTTAGACAATAGCGTGGCTCTGCCGGTTGTTCTAAATGAAATATTGTGATTTGATCTAACATTTAATTTTATGTCAATTTATATTTATGAATTTATATATATATTATGGGTACCATGTATTAAATATCGGTTAATCTGATATTAATATAGTGGGAACTATATTATATGATATACTTGTATAAATATTTAATTATTCTCTTATTTTTATTTTTATTTTAGTTTCTTTTATTTATTTTTGTTAAGAAATCTTAAATAAACCAACAATGAACCTTTGAAGCCATGACAATTTTATAATTTGTGTATTTGAAGTTTTATAATAATATTTTCATCTATAATATATCATTGCTAAAATTAAACTTACAACATCCTCTCCGTGGATCGATCTCGTACTCACGAGTATATTACTTGTAGACAACCTACACTTGGGTGAATTACAATTTAAGTTGTAGCAAGTTTTTGGCGCCGTTGCCGGGGAGGTATAAATTAAGTTTAATTTTGTTATTTATGTTATTATGTAAATAGTATGTTGTTTTTAATTGTATGATTGTTTGGAGTCATAAACAAAGTGGTAGACTTGTTCAAGTAACTGAAAATATTTTAAACATGGACGATAATTCTAATAATCAAGATGATAATAATAATAATAATCATCATCATCATCAAGAACATGAACAACCAAGAACACTTAGGCACCATATGAATCCAATAAGAACTAGTACACCATCTTGTTTAGTTTTTCCTCCTGATGCATCTAATTTCAATTTTAAGCCACAACTCATTCAACTTTTACCAAATTTTCATGGCTTAGATTCTGAAAATCCATATTTGCATTTAAGAGAATTTGAGGAGGTTTGCAACACTTATAATGATCAAAATTGTAGCATGGTTACTGTTCGATTAAAGCTTTTCCCTTTTTCCTTAAAAGATAAAGCTAAAACATGGTTACAAAATTTGAGATCAAGTTCAATAAGATCATGGAAAGAAATGCAACAACAATTTCTAAAAAAGTTTTTTCCTTCCCATAGAACAAACTCTTTTAAAAGACAAATTACAACTTTTTCTCAAAAACAAAGGGAAACATTTTATCAATGTTGGGATAGATATAAAGAGTTACTTAATACATGCCCACATCATGGTTTTGAAATATGGAGGATAGTTTCTCACTTTTATGAAGGTTTAATACCTAAAGATAGGCAAATGATAGAATTCATGTGTAATGGAACTTTTGAAGATAAAAACCCAAATGAAGCTATGGAATATTTGGAGTCATTAGCAGAAAATGTTCAAAATTGGGATAATATAGGCTCAATTGAACCACCAAGTAAAACCAATAATTCAACAAATGGGGGTGGTATTTATCATCTTAAAGATGATGTAGATGTTTCAAGCTAAACTTGCATCTTTAGCAAAAAAAATCGAGTCATTAGAAATGAAAAAGAGTGATCAATTAAAAAGTGTTCAAGAAATTGTTTGTCATATATGTGACACACATGATCATCTTATAAAAAATTGTCCTACTTTGCCTTCATTTAAAGAATGTCTCCATGAGCAAGCCAATTATGTTAACAATTTTAAAAAACCAACATTAGATCCTTTTTCACAAACATATAATCCTGGTTGGAGAAATCATCCTAATTTTAGTTGGAGGAATGATAATAATGCACAACCTTCACAACAACCTTTTCACAATAACCAAAGTCATCAAGGTTATGCTCCTTATATCCCACCTCCAAGAAAACATTTTGAAGATGAAATTCATGCATACATTCAAAAGCAAGAGTCTATCAATATTCAAAACATTCAATCTATGAATGATTTGAAAGAAACTCTTGCAAAATTTTCATCTGCACTTAATATTCATGAAAAAGGAAAATTTCCATCTCAACCACAACCTAATCCTAAAAATCAAAATCAAGAAAAATTTGATCAAGTAAAATCTGTTATTAGTCTTAGAAGTGGTAAAATAGTTAATGATCCATATAGTGATGAAAACAAAGATCAGTCAAACTCAAAGAGTAAGGATGAAAATCTTAATACTTTCGAGAAAGATGATACTTTGAGTCCTAAGATTAAGAAAGTTGATGATAAATTATCTGAAATAATATGTGAGTCAAATAAACATGTTCCTTTCCCTCATGCATTAGTTAATAATAAAAAACAAAAAAATGATTCTGATATTTATGAAGTTTTTAAACAAGTAAAAATAAATATTCCATTATTAGATGCTATTAAACAAGTGCCTTGTTATGCAAAGTTTTTAAAAGATTTATGTACTGTGAAAAGACAATTGCATGTAAAGAAGAAAGCATTCTTAACGGAGCAAGTAAGCTCTATTATTCAAAATAATTCTACCTTGAAATATAAAGATCCCGGTTGTCCAACAATTTCATGTATTATTGGAAAAAATAAAATTAAAAAAGCTTTGTTAGATTTGGGAGCAAGTGTGAATTTAATTTCTTATTCAGTTTATGAAAAGCTTAAGTTGGGAGATTTAAAACCTACATCTGTTACTCTTTTACTAGCCGATAGGTCAATCAAAATACCTAGAGGTATCATAGAAGATGTGTTAGTTCAAGTCGATAAATTCATATATCCCATGGATTTTATTGTCTTGGATACACAACCAATAGAAGTACATAACAAAATTCCAGTAATATTGGGACGTCCATTTCTAGCAACTTCAAATGCTTAATTAATTGTCGAAATGGAATAATGAAATTGTCTTTTGGAAACATGACTTTGGAACTTAATGTGTTCAATTTGAGTAAACAACCAAATATTAATGAAGATGAAGATGATAATACAATAGAAACTATCGTGGAAGAATGTCAACAAGATAACTTAAATCAACAATCTGATGTTTGTTTAGTGGAAAATTTTGATTCGGAAAATATTTTTGAATCAAAATTATTTGAAAAAGACAATCAACTTGAAGAAGATAATGTAGTAGCCGATCAGTTATCAAGAATAATTTCTGAATCATCTCAAAATGAAATACCAATAAATGAAAATTTTCCGGATGATCAACTATTTTATGCTACTACTATGCCTTGGTCTGCTAATATTGTAAATTTTCTTGTAACAAAGAAAATGTCTTCTCATTGAAGTTCACAAGATAAAAATAAATTATTCAAAAAGGTAAAAAAATTTTATTGGGATGATCATTATTTGTTTAAGTATTGTCCTGATCAAATTTTTCGACGATGCATACCCGAATGAGGCAAGTAGTGTCATTAAATTTCTTCATTCTGAGGTATGTGGAGATCAATTGTTGTCAAAGAAAACAGCTAAAAATGCAAAAATTTATAAAGATAAAACAAAAGCCTTTTATGATAAAAATATTATGAGAAAATCTTTTGAAAACAGGCAAAAAGTTTTACTTTATAATTCTCGTTTGCATTTGTTTCCAGAAAAACTTAGATCACAATGGTGTGGACCATTTATTGTTAAAAATGTTTATCCTCATGGTGCTGTTGATGTTGAAAATCCTAAAAATAATAATGTATTTAAAGTTAATGGGCAAAGACTTAAACCAATTTTAGAAAATAAAATTCTTGATGATGAATTTTTGCCTTTATATGATCCAACTTAATTGTTATTAATATTTTCATTTTATTTTTGCAGAATTGAGTTCACTTCCCGGTTAAGTGGCGGATAACGGTACTCCGTGACTACTTTCAGTCGGTTTTATTTTAATTTCCAAAATAATTGAATATATATATATATATATATATATAAATATATATTATGGATGAAGCTATCAAAAAACTTGGTAAATATTTTCCATCTGTTTCTAAAAAAGTTCTGAGAATGATTTATGAAGGCAGATGTGAAAGATTGAGAATGCTTATGCAAAAAGGAATCCCGGAGGATATTCGTCTTATAATTGAAGCCAAGGTTCGATTAGGTGGTGAAGTTCCAAAATTCTTACTTGTTCGAAATATGTATGGACTAGGAAAAAGTACCTATGCGAAGAAAAAAAGGGCTAAAAGGTTAGATGTTTGTCATAATTGTGTCAGATGGACTTGTAATAGACAATGCATATCTTTGGGATATGTTTTCACAAATAGAGAAGATAAAATTGATTTCATTAAGAATGAGCTGAGTAAAGAGTCATTAGATGATATCTCATTGACTCTTGAGACGCATTCTAGTGGAGATGATCAAGGTCAACTTCTCCGTTTATGGAAACTATTCCAAGCGCAGCGTCATGGTAATGGTCTTGGGAATCTGACTAAAAAAGACCCTATTTGCCAATTTATAAGAAAATTGGATAGTAAGCCAACCCTCGACTCATAAATATTGAAGGAACACTGTGAGCCACAATCACATCACTGTTTATACGCATGCATGTTATTATTATATATTATTGTTTTTTACTATTTTCATCATTTTGTTCACATCTGTATTCCTATTTCTGTCTTATTCCTTGTTTTTCTTATAAAATCACTCAACTCTCTCTATATTTTTGAAAAGAAAAAAAGAACATGACAGGATCTTCTTCACAAAAATTGAAAAATATTTGTGTCTTTTGTGGTTCTAATACTGGAAAGAATGAAATATTTGTTGATGCAGCAATTAATCTTGGAAAAAAGTTAGCAGAGAGAAAAATTCACTTGGTTTACGGAGGAGGCAATATTGGGTTAATGGGATCTATTTCAACAGCAGCTCATCTTGGAGGTAGTCAGGTTTTGGGTATTATTCCTACAGCTTTAGCTGAAGGAAATATTACAGGTGTTACGGTTGGGAAAGAGTTGAAAGTTTCATCAATGTACGAGAGAATAACTAAAATGATAGAAAATTCTGATGCTTTTATAGCCTTACCTTGTGGTTTTGGTACTTTAGAAGAAATTTTTCATGTTTTTTCTTGGGCACAACTTAATATCCATAATAAACCTGTTGGCTTGTTGAATATCAATAACTAATATGATGGTTTGTTGACTTTTCTTGATATACCCGTGGAACAAAATTTTATTTCAGAAAATTCACGAAGGATGCTCATCTCTGCTTCGAATGAAGACCAATTAATTGATGATCTCCAAGCTTTTGTTCATCAACCTGATTCGGCTATAACAAAGATCAATTGGTCTCAACCAACCAGTAAGAAAAGAAAACTGGATCATTGATTCAACATGTCACGAAATGGTTTGTGTTTGTTCCTCATCTTCAATAAATTCCAGGTGATATCTCTTTCATCATGTACTCTTTATTTTCTTTAAAAAAATGTCATATTCAGGTTTAGGGGAGGGTTTATTTTTTAAAAAAAAAAAATTTAAATTAAAAAAAAAATATTTCTATAATAATATATATTTTTTCTTTTTCAATGGCAGAGTAAGGAGTCAAAAACTCCTGACACGCATTAGTTTTTATTTATCATATTATCACAATAGATTAGATTTTAATATTCCGTATATATTTAAATTGCAAACTACTAAGAAAATGAAGTCTTTTTGTATAGATTTTTATTTATTCTTCTTTTTATCAATTTAATAGAAAATATGTAATTGATGGGATATAAGTTATAAATAATATATAATTGTGTGTTTTCAAATAACATATTTTCTAAAACTTTTATGAGTATATAATTAAAGTGATATTGATTGAATGAATAATAATAACATGTATAATTGAGGGAATTAATTTGTAAAAGTGCAATATTTACTCACATAAATTTTGTGAGTGAGAGGTGAGAATTGAGAAAAAAACTTATAAGCTTTTATTTATTATTAAGAAATGGCTGATTACTAGATTAAACCCATTTTTTTAAAAAAATATATATATATATATTGTGCATATGAAAATTGGCTGCAAAGATTGTTTGAAGTTTGATTGTAAAGATGTAGAGTATTAATATCTCTACTATAATTATCAATGTAATAGATTTACCTCATAAAAAATAAACAAATAAATAAACTTTGAAAAAAAAATATGTTACATTTTCAAAGTTTATTGGAGATATTTGGTTATGTAAAAACAATTTTGCAGCCAAGCAAAAAAGAGAAAAATAGAAAAAAGAAAAAAAATAAAAATAAAAACAAAAACAAAATAAAACAAAATGGGTTTATTCTTTGTAAATTATCCTATCTTATTTTCAATATTAGGTTATTTGATTGTCTGCTTTACATATTAACCATTTTCAATGAGTGTATAATTTTCTTCCAACTCCATGAATGAAAACCAGTTATATATATAAAAAATAAATATCATAACCCGAGAGAATATGGAGTTGAGACTTTTACATTAAAATTCCTGAAAATATACATGTTATGAAAAGGATTTCTATTATTATTTTGATTATATTATTCTCAAAGATTTTAGAAAATATTTATATAAAAAATTATATATATTTAATATTTTGATATTTTGTGAAATATATATGTATACCCCATCCAATTATATATTAATATATTAGTTGATATCAAGATTTATAAATAAACATATGATCTTCTTACAAATATGTTTTAAAATTTCAAAGTTTGCAAATTTGAATATATATATATTAAGGAATAAAAATCTAACTTGTGATTTTATGAAATTTTATTACTAAGGGACTAGTAATTAGCCGTTTTGGGGGTGTGATGAAACTTAAAATTTGTAATTATTTCTATGTTAAAAAGTGTGTTTTAAAATTAAAGTTTAATTAAAATTATGAAGTTGTATTATTTTAGTGTTATGTGTTTATATTTAAATGTTTTACTAAAATGTTGTATTTTACGGTTTGCGCAGGTTTGGTAAAAATAAAATTACTCAAGCTACAGAGGTCATAATGGAGTAATCTCAAATCCTGTAGAATCATAAAAGAGGCATCTTCAACTTTGTAGAAGACAAGAAATTCCAAAAACTTCATTAAGATGATCAAAATAATCAAACATCAAAATGGAGAGAGATTTACTTTTACTATGACCAGCTTGGAGTAAAAATATCATAAGTATTTCATATTTTATCCAAAAGGGGTGAATGAGTTGTCAAAACACATCTACAGACAAAGGGCTACGTGTTATATGTTTTGTGCAGAAGCAGAATCGGAAGTCTAAGGCATCAAATATGCCAATTAATGTTGGGTCAATGCATTGACATTCAAGGAGACAAACATCCACCAACTTTACTATTCTATATTTAATGAGTCTTGGACCCTTGCTCTCATTTGGCCTATAAATAGATGTGTTGTATAATCTTTGTAGTGTGCAAGAGTGTAGAGAATTCTTCATTTGTAAAATAAATATTGTGTGTGTGAGAATAAAAGTTTGAGTGTGCAAGTTTCTCAAGTTCAAGTATGAAATTTCTTTTATCTTTATTCTTGAGTTTCATGTTCATGGAAAGCTAAATCTTTTTATATCAAGGTGAAAAGGTTTCATTGTTGGTAAAGTAATATTGTTTATATTTTGTATATTCTTTCCTTTTCTATTTTTATTTTTACTAATTGATCTTTATTTGTAGGTATAATTTTGGATGATTTGTTGTTATCTATTTACATCAAATGCTTGGTACCTTGAATGTGGTTACCTTGATTTGTTGTCAAATATGATACAATAAATAATAAAATAATTATATACTATAAATATATGTATCTATTTATAATAAAGTTATATATATTATTTAGACGATAGCGTGACACTGTCGGTTATTCTAAATAATATATTGTGATTTGAACTAACTTTTACTTTCCGCAACTAACTTTTACTTTTCGCAACTAACTTTTACTTTCCGCAACTAACATTTACCTTTCCGCAACTAACATTTACTTTCTCGCATCTAACATTTACTTTTCCGCATCTAACATAAAAAAGGTCATATATTTTATTTAGACAATAGCGTGGCTCTGCCGGTTGTTCTAAATGAAATATTGTGATTTGATCTAACATTTAATTTTATGTCAATTTATATTTATGAATTTATATATATATATATATATTATGGGTACCATGTATTAAATATCGGTTAATCTGATATTAATATAGGGAAACTATATTATATGATATATTTGTATAAATATTTAATTATTCTCTTATGTTTATTTTTATTTTAGTTTCTTTTATTTATTTTTGTTAAGCAATCTTAAATAAACCAACAATGAACCTTTGAAGCCTTGACAATTTTATAATTTGTGTATTTGAAGTTTTATAATAATATTTTCATCTATAATATATCATTGCTAAAATTAAACTTACAACATCCTCTCCGTGGATCGATCTCGTACTCACGAGTATATTACTTGCAGACAACCTACATTTGGGTGAATTACAATTTAAGTTGTAGCACTTCCCCCATCACTGATTATAGCTCTAGGTATTCCAAATCGACTAAAAATATTTTCTTTCAAAAATTTTATCACAACTTTATGATCATTAGTTCTACATGCAATTGCTTCAATCCATTTTGAAACATAATCGACAGCCACTAAAATATATGTGAATCCAAAAGATAATGAAAATGGACCCATAAAATCTATTCCCCAACTGTCAAATATTTCAATAATCATGATTGGGTTTAAAAGCATCATGTTTCGTTTTGAAATTGAACCCATTTTCTGAAAATTTTCACAAGATTTGCAAAATGAATGTGTATCTTTGAATAAAAAAGGCCAATAAAATCCACATTGAAAGATTTTTGCAGCTGCTTTCTTTGACGAAAAATAACCTCCACATGCCTCATAATGACAAAATTTAATGACACTACTTACCTCATTGTCGGGTATTCATCGTCGAAAAATTTGATCAGGACAATAATTAAACAAATAAGGATCATCCCAATAAAATTTTTTGACCTCTTTCAAGAATTTATTTTTATTCTGTGAACTCCAATGAGAAGACATTTTATTTGTCACAAGAAAATTTACAATATTAGCAAACCAAGGCATAGTAGTAGCATAAAATAGTTGATCATCCAGAAAATTTTCATTTATTGGTATTTCGTTTTGAGATGATTCAGAAATTATTCTTGATAAATGATCGGTCACTACATTTTCTTTTCCTTTTTTTATCTTTTATTATAAGATCAAATTCTTGTAACAATAAAATCCATCGTATTAATCTCGGCTTAGCATCTTGTTTATTTGATAGATATTTTATGGCAGAATGATCAGTATAAACAATAGTAGTAGAACCAATTAAATAGGATCGAAATTTATCTAATGCAAATACTACTGAAAGTAATTCTTTTTCAGTTGTTGAATAATTAATTTGGGCACTATTTAAGGTTCTAATAGCATAGTAGATCACATAAGGTTTACCTTCTTTTCTTTGTCCTAACACGGCTCCTACTGCATAATCACTTGCATCACACATTAATTCAAATGGTAAAGACCAATCAGGAGGTTGTAAAATAGGTGATGTAGTTAAAAGATTAATTATCTTTTTAAAAGCAGTTTCACATTGTTGATTCCATTCAAATTGTGCATATTTTGTTAAAAGATTTGAAATTGGTTTAGATATTATGCTAATTTTTTTTATAAATCTTCTATAAAATCCCGCATGACCCAAAAATGATCGAATTTCTTTGATCGTGTTTGGTGAGGTAAATTAGCAATAACATCAACCTTAGCTCTATCAACTTCAATTCATTTTTCAGATATGACATGCCCTAACACAATTTTGAATTTAACCATGTAGTGGCATTTTTCCCAATTTAAAACAAGATTTTTTTCTTCACATCTTTTTAAAACTTCTTCAAAATTTTTAATACAGTTTTCAAATGAGTTTTCAAAAACAGTTATATCACCCATAAAACTTTTACAAATTATTCAATCATGTCACTAAAAATACTTAGCATGCATCTTTGAAAAGTAGCTGGAGCATTACATAAACTAAATGACATTCTTTTAAAAGCAAAAGTTCCGAACAGACAAGTGAAAGTACTTTTTTCTTGATCTTCTAATGATATTGGTATTTGATAATATCCCAAATACCCATCAAGAAAACAATAAAAAGGATTACCTGCCACTTTTTCTAAAATTTGATCTAAAAATGGTAACGAAAAGTGATCTTTTCTAATTGCATCATTTAATTTTCTATAATCAATGCACATATGCCAACTAGATGGAATCCTAGCTTGTAATAATTCTCCCTTTTCATTTTTTATAACAGTGATGCCTTTTTTTTTTGGTACTACTTGTGTTGGACTTACCCATTTACTATCCGAGATTGGATAAATAATTCCTGCATCTAATAGTTTTAACATTTCATTTTTAACAACTTCTTTCATGTGTGGATTTAATTTTCTTTGAGGTTGTTGATATGTTTTAGCATTTTCTTCCAAGTGAATTCTATGTGTACAGATTAAATGATTTATACCTTTTATATCTTGCAAAGTCCATCCAATTGCATTTTTGTGTTTTTTAAGTAATTTTATTAAATCTTCTTCTTGTTTTGGTAAGAGGATAGAAGATATTACAATAGGATATGCTTGATTTTCTCCAAGAAAAGCATATTTTAGTTCTTTTGGAAAAAGTTTTAATTCAATTTTTGGATGATCATCTTCTTTTACTTCTTCAAGTTCATTAATTTCTTCAAATAACTTTGATTTAAAAACATTTTTTGAATTAAAACTTTCCACTAAACAAACTTCATATTGTTAATTTAAGTTTTCTTGGTGTATATTTTCTTTCACAATTGTTTCTATTGCATTATCATCTTCATCTTCATTAAAACTTGGTTGTTTACATAAATTGAACATATTAAGTTCTAAAGTCATATTTCCAAAAGACAATTTCATTATTTCATTTCGACAATTAATTAAAGCATTTGAAGTTGCTAGAAATGGATGTCCCAATATTACTGGAATTTCATTATGTACTTCTATTGGTTGTGTATCCAAGACAATAAAATCCACAGGATATATGAATTTATCGACTTGAACTAACACATCTTCTATGATACCTCTAGGTATTTTGATTGACCTATCGACTAGTAAAAGAGTAACAGATGTAAGTTTTAAATCTCCCAACTTAAGCTTTTCATAAACTGAATAAGGAAGTAAATTCACACTTGCTCCCAAATCTAACAAAGCTTTTTTAATTTTATTTTTTCCAATAATACATGAAATTGTTGGACAACCAGGATCTTTATATTTCAAAGCATAATTATTTTGAATAATAGAACTTACTTGTTCAGTTAAGAATGCTTTTTTCTTTACATGAAATTGTCTTTTCACAGTACATAAATCTTTTAAAAACTTTGCATAAGAAGGTACTTGTTTAATAGCATCTAATAATGAAATATTTATTTTTACTTGTTTAAAAATCTCATAAATATCAGAATAATTTTTTTGTTTTTTTTGTTTACTAATGCATGAGGAAAAGGAAGAGGTTTATTTGACTCGCTCATTATTTCATATAATTTATCATCAACTTTCTTATTTTTAGGACTCAAAGTATCATGTTTCTCGAAAGTATCAAGATTTTCATCCTTACTCTTTGAGTTTGACTGATCTTTGTTTTCATCACTATATGGATCATTAACTATTTTACCACTTCTAAGAGTAATAACAACTTTTACTTGATTAAATTTATCTTGATTTTGATTTTTATGATTAGGTTGTGGTTGAGATGGAAATTTTCTTTTTTCATGAATATTAAGTGCAGATGCAAATTTTGCAAGAGTTTCTTTCAAATCATTCATAGATTGATAGTTTTGAATATTGATAGACTCTTGCTTTTGAACGTATGCATGAATTTCATCTTCAAAATATTTTCTTGGAGGTGAGATATAAGGAGCATAACCTTGATGATTTTGGTTATTTTGAAAAGGTTGTTGTGAAAGTTGTGCATTATTATCGTTCCTCAAACTAAAATTAGGATGATTTCTCCAACCAGGATTATATGTTTGCGAAAAAGGATCTAATGTTGGTTTTTTAAAATTGTTAACATAATTTTCTTGTTCATGGAGACATTCTTTAAATGAAGGCAAAGTTGGACATTTTTTTGTGAGATGATCATGCTTATCACATATATGACAAACAATTTCTTGAACACTTTTTAATTGATCACTCTTTTTCATTTCTAATGACTCAATTTTTCTTGCTAAGGATGCAAGTTTAGCTTGAATATCTACATCATCTTTAAGATGATAAATGCCAATCCCATTTGTTGAATTATTGGTTTTAGTTGGTGGTTCAATTGAGCCTAAGCCATGAAAATTTGGTAAAAGTTGAATGATTTGAGGTTTAAAATTGAAATTAGATGCATCGGGAGGAAAAACTAAACAAGATGGTGTACTTGTTGTTATTGGATTCATATGGTTCCTAAGTGTTCTTGGTTGTTCATGTTCTTGATTATTATTATTATTATTATTATTATTATTATTATTATTATTATTATTATTATTATTATTATTATTATTATTATTATTATCTTGATTATTAGAATTATCCTCTAAGATATTTCAGATACTCGAACAAGTCTACCACTTTGTTTACGACTTCAAACAATCATACAATTAAAACAACATACTATTTACATAAATAACATAAATAAAAAAAATTAAACTTAATTTATACCTTCCCGGTAACGGCGCCAAAAACTTGCTACAACTTAAATTGTAATTCACCCAAGTGTATGTTGTCTGCAAGTAATATACTCGTGAGTATGAGATCGATCCATGGAGAGGATGCTGTAAGTTTAATTTTAGCAATGATATATTATAGATGGAAATATTATTATAAAACTTCAAATACAGAAACTGTAAAATTGTCAAGACTTCAAAGGTTCATTGTTGGTTTATTTAAGATTGCTTAACCAAATAAATAAAAGAAAGTAAAATAAGAATAAACATAAAAGAACAATTAAATATTTAAACAAGTATATCATATAATATTATGACGACCCGAGTTCTAATCTCTCATTTACTCGAATTATCATGGATCATAGACAAGAATCAATGTCTAAACAACATAAATTTTTTTTTTTTTTTAAAATGGAGCACCTCGCTCGATTGGTGTAAAACCACCGATCGAGCGAGCCTTCAAGCTCAGCTCCTCGGGTGGAAGGTTATCATGGCCTCGCTCGATCCGCAAGAAATCACCGATCAAGCGAGCCCAACACCTTCATGGTTCTGTTTCTCATTTCCAAGCCTCGCTCGATCCGTGATAAATCCCCGATCGAGCGAGAGCAGTTCCCAGAAACAAAACAGAAATGCAGCTGCTGTCAAAATGAGTTCTATCATGCCATTTCACCTAGCATCAACTCCTAATAATTCCATATATCATCATAAACCAACAAGCATGCTAAAAATGATAAAGTTGATAAGATGGAATCATCACAAAGCCTTAAAACATAATCATAAGGGCTCATAAACATGCAAGAAACAATGTTATATCAACAAGAACACATCATGTTGTCTCAAGGATTTACATAACATTTCAAATCCTATAAACATCTATAAGACAACAACTAGATCATCTACAAGTTTTGAAACAAGTAGCTAGAACATAATCATGTTTGGAACTCAATACAAACATCGACAGCTCACACAACTCGTCTAAACTCGGATCATCACACTAATCTTCTCATCCCTTGTTCTTCAAGATTGCCTTTGCCTTGTTCTGCTCCATTCCCTCCTATTGCCATGACACATACAACATAACAATAGCCGGATAACTTCGGTGAGAAATATATTTCCCAGTAAAAGCAACTAAACATGCATATCAAACATATATCAAGATCATGATATAAAAGTAATACAATGCATGTTTTAAAACAAGGTTCATCTCTTATCGAATTCTATCATTTCATCGATTGGGATCCCGAGAAGTAGATATCATAACTAATCCACCGACTCTCCCGATCGAGGTGGGGCTACTTATCTCACTTCTCTAGACTTTGAAGCCATTATATATGTAAATCAGACGCTAGGCTAAAACAACCACCCAGGCCATACATATACAATTCCTCAAATCGTCTATTTGAACGTTTTCGTTCATTTCAAAATCAAGGAATAAGTCTTTCAAGATGAATGCAATATATATCATCATCAAGGCATTCATTATATCAAGAACGTATTCAACAACTCAAATGAAAGCACATAAGAGCAAATAAACAAGCAAGTATGTGATTTAGGGAAACTTGATACAAACCATCTCGAGTTGTAATCCCAATCAAATAGTAGTCCACTTTTACCTTCGTATTTCGTCTGTTCTGAAGTCTTCAACCTCAAAACATGCACATCAATCTTCGTTCAATTCATTCCTTTCAGAATCGAGTCAAAATCATCAACGCATCTTTAATCAAATGCATTTCAAATCTCAAGCGAACTTCCTCGGTTCACAATTCAACCTCTGAAGTTGATTGAGCTCGTAACACGTCTGAAATATAAATATTATGATGTAACAAAATCAGTATACAATCTCAAGATCATTAGCTCAATCGTAGACTATCAGTATGGTTTCAAAACCTAACCAAGCATCGTAGCGATTGACAATCGAAAATCGTTATGGTATCGAATTTATTTTTAATTTCAATTCCATTCATACGGCTTTTCATATCCGTTCATTGTCATTCAACTCTTCAAACCAACAGCTATTATCATAAACATATCAAAAAACATCTTATCTCAAAAATCAGCTATCAAACTTGTCTCAAAACACAAATCGACGGCGTAGCGATTAAAAATCGGTAACCGATGAAATATCGAAACCATTTTCAATTTCAATTATGGTTTCTCATCAACATATCAGCAACATAACATCATATTCTCAGCATATCAGAAGCATACATTCGAAATACATGCTGTAAAAACTCATTGGAATTCATACGGCATCAAATAACTGATTCGACATCGATACGGAACTACATAATTCAATAGAAAGCCATATTCATGCTCAACATCTGATCTCTGCAATATTTCAATCTTCAAACCATACCGAAGTAATCAGAAACTTACATCAAATCGAAGTACTCGTCGCAAGGATTCCAGAACATCTTTCGGAATCGAAATCGGACGAACGGATCAAAAGTTACGGCGATTTGAAGAAATCAAATCACAAGAAAAATATGAGCTCTCGGCTCTCTGTTCAACCTTTCTCATTTCATATGCTTCCAACACGTGAAATGGCTGAATAATCTGATTAAATTTGGATAGATATTGAATAAATTGAAATTTAGTCCCTGAAGTTTTCATTAATTGCAATTCAGTCCTCGGCCTTCGTTTTAATTCAATTTCAATCCAAAATAATTTAAGAATATTAGAATTTAAATCAAAACTCTAAATATTCCCAAATTAAATATACTCGGATTAAAATAAATTAAATTCGAATTAATTAAATAATCCTGACTGTTTGCACTTCAGCCCTTCAAATATCAATATTTGCAAATCAGTCTCTAATCGAGTTATATCTTCCAAATTCATCTTCTTTAATTTCCGAAACATGGAATTAAATATTCAATTCCATAAATATTCAAATCGAATATTTATTCTTTTAATTTAAGAATTCTCGGAATTTAATTCTCAAAATTCGTAAATTCTCAAATTAAATATTTTTAGCTCGGAAATTAAATCTATCATTTCCATAACTTCTCAAATCAATATTAGCCCATAATATGGAATTTAATTCTCAAATCCCATAATTAATAATTTAATATTTTCGGGCCTTACAATTTAGTTCCCACTATATTAATATCAGATTAACCGATATTTAATACATGGTACCCATAATTTATATATAGATGCATAAATATAAACATAAAAGAAAAATTAAATATTTAAACAAGTATATCATATAATATAGTTCCCACTATATTAATATCAGATTAACCGATATTTAATACATGGTACCCATAATATATATATAAATGCATAAATATAAATTGACATAAAAGTAAATGATAGATCAAATTAGAATATATTATTTAGAACAACCGGCAGAGCCACACTATTGTCTAAATAAAATATATGATTTTTTATGTTAGTTGCGGAAATTAAATGTTAGTTGCGGAAATATAAATGTTAGTTATGGAAAAGTAAATGTTAGTTGTGAGAAAGTAAATGTTAGTTGCGGGAAATTAAATGTTAGTTGCGAGAAAGAAAATGTTAGTTCAAATCACAATATATTATTTAGAACAACCGGTAGAGCCACGCTAGTGTCTAAATAATATATATGACTTTATTATAAATTGATACATATATTTATAGTATATAATTATTGTAGTATTTATTGTATCATATTAGACAACAAATCAAGGTAACCACATTTAAGGTGCCAAGTATTTGATGTAAATAGATAACAATCCAAATTATACCTACAAATAAAGATCAATTAGTAAAACAAAATAAAAATAGAAAAGGAAAGAATATAAAAATATAAACAATCTTACTTGACCAACAATGAAATCTTTTCACCTTGACATATAAGGATTTAGCTTGTCATGAACATAAGACTCAAGAGTAAGGATAAAAGAAATTTCATACTTAAACATGGAGAAATATGACACTCAAACTCTTATTCTTACACACACAATATTTATTTTACAAGTGATGAATTTCTCTACACTTTTGCACACTTCAAATATTATACAACACATCTATTTATAAGCCAAATGAGAGCTAGAGTCCAAGGCTCATTAAATGTGGAATAGTAAATTTGGTGGGTGCTTATCTTCTTGAATGTCAATACTATGACCCAACTTTAATTGGCATGTTTGATGCCTTAGACCACCGATTCAGCATTTTCATTTAACATAGAACACGTAGAAAATTTTGTGTACATGTGTTTGGACATATAATTCACCTCTTGTGGGTAAAAGATGAAATAGTTATGATATTTTTACTACAAGCTGGTCATAATAAAAATAAATCTGTCTCCTTTTTTATTTTTGATAGTATTGATCATCGTAATGAGGTTTTTGGAATTTTTTGTCTTCTACAAAGTTGTAGATGCTTTTTTTGTGATTCTACATGATTTAAAATTACTCCAATATGACCTTTTGTAGCTTGAGTAATTTTATTTTTACCAAATCTGCGCAAACCATAAAATACAACATTTTTAGTAAAACATTTAAATACAAACACATAACACTAAAATAATACAACTTCATAATTTTAATGAAAATTTAATTTTAAAACAAAACTTTTAACATATAAATAATTAGGAATTTTAAGTTTCATCAGTACTGTAATTTGGTAATTCTTAATTTATAGTCAACTTTACTGAATCCATCAGTAATAACCTTTGTTGTCCCTTAAAAATGTTCTATAGAAGTCCATGATAATGGTTTGCATATTGTTTCACCACGTACTGAGATACTTTCTTGTTATGACATTCAGAATGTGGATGTTGAAGTCCATGATAATGGTTTCCATATTGTTGCTCCAGCCAAACATACTCAATGTGATATAAATCTAGGAGGTGCTCGAAGATTCATATAGTTCCAAGATTTGCTCCGTGATTTACAATCGAGAGTTGAAGGGTTTGAAATTCATGGGAATCAAGTTGCAATACTTGATAATCAATTTGGAGGATGTTATAATCTTATTGAGGTCAAATGAGGTCAAAAAAGTGAAAAAAATGAAGGCCAAAGTCGAAGCAGCAGCGCACCCGCGCGCCCATATGCGAAGCCATCGCGCGCCCGCGCCTCTTCTTTAGCGCGCCCGCGCGCCCATATGCGTTGGCCTTGCGCGCCCGCGCCGATGTTTTCTTGCACGCACTTCGGCGTGTAGTGTGTGTGCGTGGAATTTTGAGTATTTTTTATATATATTGATATATTGTGATATTTTTAGTATTTTAAGTTTATTAGGAAACTTCTAGATGATATCTTTGATATCTTTTGATTTATTTTGAATTATCTTTAGGATTTTGGAATTATAATTCAACTAGAAAATCTTTAGTATAATTCTATTAGGATTCCTAGTTTATTTCTTTTATATATTGTAAACTTCTCATTCATGAAAGACAGATTATTGAAGTTATTGAATTATTGATTTATATCAATTCTTAAAATTCTTTCTAGAATTTTACAAAAACTTTGCTTTGTTTTTATCAAATCAAAATTATCAAGGTTTCATAAACTTTGTGGCATTTGTCAATTGATTTTCTTCATGGATTGTCAGAGACAGGTTCCTCTGAAGGTTCAGTTGTGATTAATTGTTTATCTTCGTGATTATCTGTTTCTAGTTACGGGTTCAACTAGAGGTGGATATCCGAAACTTACTTGTTCAAAAGATCGGGACAAAATTAACGAATCTTTTTGTTATTGGATTGAGGGTACGATTTTAATATAGTCGTGTTTGCCTTCCATGCATCCAAGATTCGCATCATTTGGTATCAAAGCTTAAGGTTCCATTGATTCAAGTAAGTCGTATCTTTTTATTTGTTCTTCTTATCTATTCTTCGTTATTCTTAACCGTTCTTCGTTCATCGTTCCTTGTGTAGTGACCCAACCTGGATCCACTATCTAATCAGAGTTACAATAAAAGCGCATGCAAAATACTCTAAAGCGTACGAAGCGGATAATAAAATACAACAAATCCGATCGACAGAATACAACCGACGATAACACAAGTGTATAAATACCATTATACAACTAAATCGAAGGTTCAGGGTAAAGAAATCTCTACCCTCTACAACCTCGCACTCTCCCAAGCTCAATTCTGCTGAGAGGCGCCTGAACCGTCCAGCCTCAAACCTGCCCCGCCACAAGGTACACCACAATACCCAAACAAAGGGGCGTGAGCGACAACGCTCAATATGAAAGCAATTATATAAATACAAATATGCGCACACAATATGATTTAAAACTCAAGTGAAAACACTTGCTCATGGCGCCGGGAATATTCAGTACCGGCTAGAGAGAGAATCCGCGGGGTACTCGTATATTCAATATCAGGGTTGAGCCAACCCCATCCTGACTCGAATCCAAAACAGGATACAATTCTCATATGGAACTGTCATACCTGACTCGAGTCCAAAATAAGATCATTGTTCCCTATGGAGACTGTCAATGACTCACATCTCTCAGAATGCAGACACACGTAAAATCGTTCATGTTCTAAGGCGGTAAAACATGCTAAAACATGATAAAACATATAGCACATACTCATGCAACATACATGCAAATATATCATGCCGGCTATCTCGGTTAGTACTTACGTACCTCTAACACTGCTGGTCAAAACCTAGCTCCACTGGCCTATACTCCAAGCCTATAGTCCAGTATACTGCTACTACAATACAAATATCCATGCATCAACAATAAAGCTCTAAAAGCCTTAACTAAGCTAATGCATACTCTTAAATATTTTTAGGATGCCAAAACTATACCTGTGTCCGTCGTTAGCCCTTTGCTATCGATAGCCTCAAAACTAGGCCACAGCTCCGCGACGACGTCTAGATCACTAAGCCACTTCTGGATTTCTCGTAGGGCGCCTAGATCTCCCTAGATCTGAGTTAGAAAGCCTAGGAATTGGGAGAGAAGAGAGGAAATGAGCGAGTCACAAATGAACCTCGGCTCCTCTATTTATAGATGGCGTTCGGGCTGTCCGAACTCGGCTTTGGGCCCTTCGAACTGGTTCGGATCCTCCGATCATGACTTTGGATCGTCCGAACATGATCGGATTGTCTGATCCTAACTTCGGATCCTCCGAAATCCCTTCAGTGACGTCAGCCATGATGTAAACTTGCTGACGTAATTGATGACGTAAACCCTAACCCTGTTCGGGTCCTCCGATTCCACCGACGGAGCCTCCGATCCTCTTCGAATCCTCCGAACCCCTCTTTGGATCGTCCGAACTCCTAGGGCCTCCGATCCTGACTCCGATCACGTTCGGGTCCTCCGAACACCAGTTCGGAGCGTCCGAACCTCCCGAGCCATGCCCACCATTTTCGAGTATCCTGGATCTATTTTTGGGCTCCATTAATCCATTTGGAATTTCTTTAATCATGTTTTATTAAATTTAAACATGATCACTTGATTAATTACCTATTAATCATTACTTTTGGATACGGGTTACTACACCTTATTTTTCGTTCTTCATCTTTCTCATATCAAATTTCTGTGTCTTTCTTTCAAACGTGTTGTTCAAGTCTCGTGTCTTGTGCTACAAGTTATAAATTCAAAAAAAAAAAGAGAAAAATCGGAAAAAAGTCCAAAAAAAAAGATCGGTCAAAAGAGAAAAAAAATATTAAAAGACCAAAAAAGCTTGAAAAAAAAAGAGAAGCGAGAAAAAAAACTTGTGGCAAAATTTTTTGTGTCTTCTTCATCCTTGGGTGCCAAGTTCTATTTCAATCTTCATAAGTCAAGTCCTTGTTTTTGCGCAGTCTACGTGAGTCGATTAACAAGTGTTTACATGTTTTGAACTTGTGAGTTTGATGCACACAAAACCACAAAGCATAAGCTATTCTTATTTTTTAGTGAAAAAAAGAGTGTTTGAGCGATTTTTTTGGAGTGACTAGTGAGAATTTGGGTGAGGAATATTTTATTACTGACCTTTTTCTTGCAGGTACAATGTTTAAAAGAAAATTCGATGGATATAGGGAGAGTGAAATGAGATTTGAACATGGGAGTAGGAGAGATAGAAAAATTGATGTGTATAGAGATGATGATGGTTGTCGTGGAGAAAAAGATTTTGAATATTATTTGGATAGAATTAAGAAAAATAAAATTTCGTCGTTCCATGGAGATATGGATTCGGAATCATATTTGAAGTGGGAGAAAAGAGTAGAGAATATATTAGATGGTCGTGATTTTTCTGAAGCTAAGAAGGTTAAACTTGTCTTACAAGAGTTTGCTGACTATGCTTGCACTTGGTGGGATAAAGTGATGATGAATAGGAAAAGACATGGAATGAGTCCTATTTCTACATGGGATGAGATGAAGAGAGCTATGCGGACACATTTTGCTCCTAATGAGAAGAAACGTGGAGTTCCAAAGCATGATTATCAAGGTACATCTAAGTTTTCAAATTCTAGTACTTGTGATATTAAATGCTTATGGTGTCATAGAAAAGATAAGCACGATATAAGCCAATGTTTTAAGGAGGCTATGATGAAAGTGGCGAATTCTCGTGTAGAGATTGAAACCAATGTTGTCGTAGAGGTTGAATCAAAAGTTGAAGTTGAGTCAAGAATTAAGGATGAAATTTCATTGATTGATGATGTGAGTGTTGAAATTTGTGCGGTGGAAGGTGAATGGCTTGATGAAAAACCTTCTATTATACATGGTTTGGTTGATAGTGGTGTTAGTGTTGCAAATGTGAAGTGGTAGATGAGTTTGTAGGTGTGAAGAGTCATATAATATTTTTATGCTAGATGAGAGTCCTATGGATGTTCATAGTGGGACTAGTAATTTGTTGGATGAGTCTTGTAATATTGCTATTCAATTGAGTCCAAAAGAATTTCTTGAGGATCAATTGAAATTTGAAAATTTGAGTGATATGGCTGAAAAAAAGAGTGATGAAAAAAGTGAGATAGCCATAGAAAAAGAAAAAGAAAAAGAAAAAGAAAAAGAAAAAGAAGAGGCCGAAAAAAAGAGTGTACAAAAGAGTGAGGTGGCCTTTGAGGTTAAAAAAGAGATGAAAGAAATTGAGTTGAAAGAGACCAAGATAAAAAGAAATATTATGGTCCAAAATTGTGAGGATGAAAATTTTGTTCAAATGAATAAAATCCCTAAAGTACTTTTGTACAAAGAGGTTTTATCTCATTGTCATGATATAGCCAGTTCAATCACGAGCATCGTTTATTCTTTTTTGCAGGATTTTGGAGATGCATTGATGAAGAAGCAAAGGAGAAGTCATACTAAAAGTCTTAACATGTTGGTTCCCTATGAGGTTGGTCACGTCTTTGGAGAGGTTAGGGATTTGAGAGTTGTTTCGTTCGAAAGGTATGATTTAAATATTGAATATATATCAATCAAATGTTTACTTTCAAAGGTATGCTATAAATTCTAAATTGCTTGGATTAAATTTCTTTGTTAAGAGATTTGTGAATATGCTATCTATGAAAGATGGATTGAATTCAAATCTTGATCTTAAGTTATTGGAATCTAGGTATGTTGAGGAATTGAATAATTTGGATCATATGGTAATGTTGAAATCATTTGTCGATCTTAATGTGTTGGAATCTTGGTGTGATACGAGATTAAGCAAGTTGGTTTATGTTGTTGTGTGCATGAATTATCTAGGTGGAAAGTCATATTTGCTTGCGTGACTAGTAATGACTTTTGGGCTAGTTAATGTGCTTAATAATCTTATGAGATTGATGGGTTGTGTTTTGCATGTATCTAATGATATAATTTTTGTGGTATATTTTGTTTATGTCATGGTATATAGCAAAATTTTGAATGTGCATATTGAATATTTGATACTTGTGCTGCTAACACAACAAGCTAAGAGTTTGTGTGACCGTTTGAAAAGTAATGTGTTGTGCACAAGGAAATTTGTTTTACTTGTGATTGTTGAGTGTTCTCAAGGATTTAGAATTGGTAGTGAAGGGTTGATCATGTAGTGACCCTTACCGAGATCACCTACTAAACAGAACTTAGGCATGCAATTAACTTAATCAAACAGTAAACCAGAATAAGCTGCAGAAACAATAATCAAAATACAATCCCAAGGAAGGGAATCTGCAAATACCCAAATAGTTATACAACCAAATCGAAAGTTGTATCAACCCAATACAATAAGAATAAATCCTAGGCGAAGCTCCAGCTGGCCAACCACTGTCTAGCCCCTCTTGGATCCACCCGCCTCATCCAATCGCAAACCTGCCCCATGGAATAGGGTGTCCAGAAACACAGAGTACGAGACGTGAGCATAAAACACTCAGCATGAGAGTATGAGTATACATGCATGCAAGTGTACCTCCTACTGAGTAAAGGCCAAGAATCAGATAACAAAGACAGACCGGGCCCTGCTATGTAGCACGTTGTGCTGTCGCTTTAGGAGGTGGCTCACATACCGATAATCAGTGGATACTTCGGACCCAAATCGATGGAAGTCCATCCACTAACAGGATATGGTAGAACCCTACTAACAGACATCTCAAAAGAGATAGCTTAAGATGCAAATGTATGCAACATATAATCATGTCATATAAATCATGCAGTCACATAATACATGCATACTCAGTCAAGATATCTCGAACAGTACTTTCGTACCTCAAAATACTAGGCAAGCTCTACCAGCTCTAGGTCCATGCCTATAGTCCGCACTACACTGCCAAATGATACTAATATCATTATAGTGCTCTAAAAGCCTTAACTAGGCTATTGCATAATCCTAAATATTTTTAGGAAGCAATTTAGGTGGCAAACCAAAGCTAAGAATCTAAACTTTACTTTTCGGTACTTAGGCCGTATCCCGAGCAACCCACTTACAGAGCTTATAACTTATACAAATTCTTAGTCCAAACGACCCCCGCTTGAAAACACAGTTCACATGCCCTCTGTACTTAACTAGAAGGTCACCCTCGAAGTACCATTCTTATACAATAAATCCCTGACAATTTAGTTCCCGGGCAGCCCACTCAACACTTAGATTCTTGACTCTTATCATTCACTAGTCTAGAACACCACCAAGAATTAACCGAATTAGATCCCGTTTGGAACGACATTTCCCAAAACATGAGTATAGATAGCACTGGAATAAACCACCATTCCCGGACAGCCCTGCCCCTTGACAGAAACTCTGCACTCTTCCCACTTGGCTCCCTTGTAAACCTTCAACCCATACTCCACTTAGAATCCCAACAATAATATAACCACTTGACCACCTTGAGACCCCACTTAGCCACTAAAAATACCTTACCCGAGCCTAGAGACTCAAAAGGCAGGCCCTGCTCCTGACCCTTCAAGACCAACCCTTGAACCTCAAACTAAATTCCCAGCTTGAAACAGCCCTGCCCCAAGCCCATTTCCCAGCCCGAAGCAGCCCTGTCCCAAGCCCGTTTCCCACCTCGAGACAGCCCCTGTCCCAAGACAATTCCCACCTCGAGACAGCCCTGTCCCATGCCAACTCCCAGGCTCGAATCAGTTCTGCTCCAAGCCAAATCCCATCCTGTCCATTAATCCCCTGATCAAGAACCAATACTCCAGCTAGTGCTAGCCCCTGCCCCTGCCAACCTGAAAACCAATCATCACAATGGCCAAACCGACAGCCTTTCAACCCATATTCTAGCTATATCCAACACAACCTAAGCTCTAGCATGTGAGCTAAGTCTCAACCATGACAGCCTCTAAATCACCAATGAAGGCCACACAACAAACGAATCACATAAGCCCAACTACAATGAGAATTCGAACTGAGGCAGAAGCAAACATTCAACAGAAAAATTTATTCTCAACAACTATCCAACTCAAGAAGACGACATAAATGGATCATAAGCACGTAAAACTCCAAGAAACCTGAAAAGGCTCGACAGCTTTGAAAAAAAACAAGACAGAACATCGAGCATTCCTCATGAAAATCAAAAAAGAAATCGAGCAGCTTATAAATCCAAATAAAAATCTAAATACAAGCATGAAAACAAGCACACATCGTATTAATCTACTTGGTGGCCAAAGAAACCCAAAATATCTTGCCTCGGCTACAAAAATCAGAAATGGGGGAGCTCGGCCGTTGGAAAAATCAATCTGGAAAAGATGGTGGAACTTGAGCAGCTCGCCTGGAGGGGTGTTTTCGTCGGAAGAAATGGAGCTGGCGGCGGCCGGAGGCTGGATATGGAAGAAAGAAAGTGCCGATCGCCTTGGGAGGAAAATGAAGGGAGAACAGGGAAGTTTGTATCGGCCAGGCTTGAGGGAGAGGAAAAGTGTTTGGGCCGATGTAATTAGGTAGGGTGTAATCCCTTATTGGGCCGGGTCAAAACATGAGTTTAAGTGTGTAAGTAAATATTATATAATATGCATTATTTTATATGGTGCGACTAAAAGTGTTCGGCTCAGATTTCGCGAATACTCAAATTTGAAAAATTTAAGAATTAAACATTTTAAATATTATGATGTCACGTCAAGGAGTAAAATATTTAAATAACAAACAGAGCGATTAAAATAATTTTAAACAAACTAGAAAATCATTTAAAAGAAATTTAAATAAATACACAAGCGGAAATAAAAACGTTTAAAATGATTTGGACAATTAAAAAGCATTTAAAATAAATAAGCTAGACATTTAAAATAATTTAAAATAACTAACCGCTAAACCAGGCTATTTAAAATAAATAAATAAGTTGGACAACTAAAAATCATTTAAACAAATAAGCTAAACAATTAAAATAATTTGAACGAATAAACTAAACAATTAAAATCAAAAATCATTTAAATAGGCAAAAACCTTAAACCTTTAAAATCTTAAAACAATTAAATTGCACAATAAAATCATTTGAATAAATAAGTAATATTTTATTAACACATAATTCAAATAAAGAATTTAAATCAAATAAACTTAAAAATCAAAATCCTAATATTTATTAAATTAAATGCATGAGATTTAGTAGATTGGATTTTAGATGCTACAATAATACTCAAGCAATGCATAACCAAACATATAAACATGTAATACAAAGTAATGTGTGATTTTTAACGGGATCGAGAGACCACTCATCTCGACGTTTATCCCCAATTCGATCGTCATTGAATCATACCTAAATACAAATAACAAGCTAGCTCAATCCACAAGCTTGATCAAACTTCTATCAATTCGAAGTCGGAGGTCTCGAGTTCGTAAATCTTCAACCAAATCTGAAATTGAAGTATCATTGTGCTGTAAACATCAGTAAACAACTCAACTATAGTACAACTCAATCAATATTTCAAAAGTGTAGCAATTTTTGAAACCGCAACATTCAGAATTGCATATCTTTGAAATTGCATAAGAAAATCATAATAATTTCAATCGGCGTTCATTCTCCGATCCGTATTCGAATATATAATCGGTACTAGCTCAAGCACATGTATAACCAATAATAGTGAAATTCCATCTTCAAATTTAAAATCAATTATGATAGAACTTAAGAAAAGTTATACCAAAACGTAGCTCTCGACGAGGTGATCGCAGATATATATTCAACTCAAAATTCTGACGGCCGGATCGCACAAAATCGGAGCTTCAAAATTCTGAAAATGGCGTGTGAAGGTGTTCATATTTTCTCCCCCTTAATAATCTGATATTCATGTGAGAATGCTGATGATGCAAGTGGTTTTAAAATATATTCAAGCCAAATTGCAGTTTAGTCCCTGAACTTTTTCATAATTTCAATTCAGTCCTTGGACAAGCGATTTCATTCAATTTCAATCTTAAATAATTTAAGAATATTAGAATTCAAATCTAAACTCAAAAATTCCCAAATTAAATATTCTCGGATTAAAATTAAATAATTTCGGGCCTTACAATTCTCCGCTTTAAAGAATTGATTTCGTCCTCGAAATCACATGCAATCTGTAAACACATAAGATAAAGAAATAATACAGATACTGAATAAAAACTCACATCAATGAAATAGTTCTGGATAGCGCTGCCTTATATCCTGTTCTACCTCCCAAGTTGCTTCTTCAACTCCGTGTCTACTCCATTGCACTTTAACAAGTGAAATGGATTTGTTTCTGAGCTGCTTTTCTTTACGATCAAGGATCTGCATCGATCGTTCAAAATAGCTCAATGTTTCATCCAGCTCAGCCTCATCTGGAAGAAGTACATGGGAAGCATCAGGATCATACTTCCTCAACATAGACACGTGAAATATGTCATGAATACCGAATAGCGATGGAGGTAATGCCAATCGATATGCAAGATCACCAATCTTCTCCAGAATCTCATAAGGCCCAATAAATCTTGGTGATAACTTGCCTCTCTTTCCAAATCAAACAGTGCCTTGGAAAGGAGATATTTTCAAAAATACTCGATCACCCTGTTCAAAGCTTAGAGGAATACGCCTCACATTTGCGTATTTATCTTGTCGATCTTGCGCTGCTTTCATTGGAGATTGTATCAACTTTAATTTATTAGACATTTCTCTAATCATATCTGGCCATGTATCTGGTGTTTCAAAAATATCATCCAATGGAGATCTGCATTTCTTACCGTACAGTGCTTCGAATGGAGCCATTTCAATACTTGCCTGATAACTGTTATTATAAGAAAATTCAACAAGTGGCAAAGATTCTTGCCAGTTCGTACCGAAATCAAGCACGAAAGCTCTCAAAATATCCTCCAGAATCTAAATAGTTCGCTCTGATTGCCCATATTTTTTAGGATTATAAGTTGTGCTCAAATGTAAACGCGTACCTAGAGATTCCTGAAGACTGTGCCAAAATGAGAAGTAAATCGAGGATCTCGATCTGATACAATAGACTTAGGCACACCGTGTAATCTCACCACATCTCGGATATAAATATTGGACATCTGATCATGACGATAAGTCATCTAATAAGGAATGAAACAAGCAGACTTGGTTAGTCTGTCAATCACCACCAAAATTGCATCATATCCTCTCAAAGATCGTGGTAGTTTCGTGACAAAATTCATCGTGATATGATCCCATTTCCATTCAGAAATTGCTAAACTATGCAATAAACCACATGGTCGCTTTCTCCCAGCCTTCACCTGTTGACAGTTTAAGAATTTGGATACAAATTCTGTCACATCATTTTTCATTTGTTTCCACCAAAATTGCTATTTCAAATCATTATACATTTTTCTACCACCAGGATGAATGCTAAATTTACTACAACGTGCTTCATTCAAAATTTGATATCTCAATTCTACAACATTAGGCACAACAATGTGTTTATTCACAAATAAAACACCATCAAAACTGACCTGATACTCTGATTCATGTCCAGATCTGACTTTCTCAATTGAATTCTGAATATTTTGATCAACTTTATGTGCTTCTTTAATTTTTAAAAACAATTCAGTCTCAACTTGGATTGCATAAACTCAAATAGGCTGTACATCTGTATAAAAATCTAAGCCAGAAACACAACAATATTCTACTAGTTTAGAGACACGCATAGTAGATAGAGACAAATCACAAACTTGTATACTCAAAGCATCAGCAGCTGCATTAAACTTTCCTAGGTACTACTTGATTTCACAGTCAAAATCTTTCAATAAGTCTAACCAACACCTTTGTCTCATATTCAATTCAGCTTGAGTAAATAGATATTTCAGGATTTTATGATCAGTATAAATTTCAAAAGTATCACCGTACAAATAATGATGCCAGATCTTCAAAGCAAAAACAATAGCTGCAAGTTCAAGATCATGTACGGGATATCTGATCTCGTGAGGTTTTAGTTGTCTCGAAGCATATGCTATTACATTACCATTCTGCATAAGAATACAACCCAAACCTTTGTGAGATGCATCAGAATAAACTGTAAAACCACTTGTACCTGATGGAATAGCTAACACAGGTGCACTGATCAGTCTCTTTTTCAAATCAATAAAGCTCTCTTCACAACATTTGTCCAATGATAAGGAGTATTCTTCTGAGTTAACTGGGTAATCGGCTTTTCAATGCTAGAGAATCCTTCAATAAATCAACGATAATACCCGGCCAAACCCATAAAACTTCGAATTTCAGGCACTGATGTAGGTCTAGGGCAGTTAATAACTGCCTCTACCTTGCTAGGATCAACTGATATATCATCTCCTGAAATCACATGGCCAAGAAAAAACAACTCTATCTGGCCAAAATTCACATTTGGACAGTTTAGCATACAAGTGTTCAGTTCGCAAAATCTGCAAAACAACTCTCAAATGCTCTGCATGCTCAGTCTTATTCTTCGAATAGATCAGAATATCATCGATAAAGATTATAACAAACTCATCTAAAAACTTTTGAAATATTCGATTCATTAAACCCATAAAGACTGCAGGAGTATTTTTCAATCCAAATGACATAACAATAAACTCATAGTGGCCATACTTGGTTCAAAAAGCAGTTTTAGGCAAATCTACTTCTCTTACCCTCAACTGGTGATACCCAGACCTCAAATCAATCTTTGAATAAATGGAAGAACCCTGCAATTGATCAAACAAATCGTCTATTCGAGGTAATGGATATTTATTCTTTACCGTAGCTTTATTCAGTTGACGGTAGTCGATGCATAGCCTCATGGATCCATCCTTCTTTCTTACAAATAGAACCGGAGCGCCCCAAGGTGACACTCTCGGTCTAATGTAACCCTTGGCCAACAAATCTTCTAACTGCTCTTTCAACTCTTTCAGTTCGAATGCTGCCATCCTATAAGGAGCTTTAGATATAGGTAACGTACCTAGCATCAATTCAATAGTGTAATCATTCTCACGGGTTGGAGGTAAACCCGGAATTTCATCTGGAAAAATATCAGCAAACTCTCTGACAACTGGAATATCTACTAATCAGGGCTAACTTTAAATATATCCAGTGCATAGATCAGAAATCCTTCTGCACCTTTCTTTAATAACTGTGTCATAGATAAGCTATAAATCAAAGGAATCTTGGCTCGAGATCCCTTACCATAAAATATCCAATCATCAACCATGTCTGGTTTAAATCTGACCACCTTGTGAAAACAATCAACTATGGCTCTGTACTTGGTTAGTGCATCAATGACAATACTGCAATCAAAATCAGACACACCAAGTACTATACAATCAAGTTCAAGTACATTGCCATCAAATTGTATTTCAAATCCCCTGACTAAGCTCACATATATCTTATCTTTTTCCATAGGCGATGAGATAGCAAATACAGAAGACAAAGGCTCAATACGTAAATCATGCAAAGAAACAAATTTCTCAACAATAAATGTATGAGATGAACTAGTGTCAATCAACACATAAGCAGGATAACCATAAATCGTACAGTTACGTGTAATCACATCGTCAGGTGCAGCCTGAGCCTAATCCTCTATAAGTGCAAATACTCTCGCTTGTTGTCGAGGAGGTTGAACTAAACTTTGGCTCTCTCCTTGCCTGCTTTGAATTGGTCTACTTGGAGCTTGAAATGAATGCACATAAGGAGCTTGCCTATCAGAGGGAGTAGCAAATCTTGTGGTACTACCACTCTGTTATGTTTCAGCTCCACGTGTAGGACACACTCGTGCATAATGTCCTGGCCTGTTACACATCTTACAATTACATGTGACTCCTTTGCAATCATCACTGGAGTGTCGTCCCCCACATTTGTTGCAAAACCAATCAGAAAACCCTGAACTTGGAGCTGAACTGAATTGTCTTGAACCACTAGAGCTAGAAGAACTACTTCCAGTCTTCTTAAACTGCTTCCCTTTGGGTTTAAAACGAAAACGTTCTTTTCGGCTTCTACCACTACCACCACCCTCTTACTTGCTTTTCTGTTGCTGTGAAAATGGTACCTGAGGTTGCAATGGCTATGGTTGTGACTGTGAGGAAGATTGTGGCAGAAATTACGTTCCTCTCTGTATGATAATCCCAGCTTCGGCTCCTTTGTCTTTGTCGAGGGCATCTGCAAAATTATTATGTCGCCCCGCATTTACCAAAGTAAAGACATCAGGGTTAAGGTCATTGATGAATTGATCGGCCTTCGTTTCCTTAGTATCAGCAATATGAGGTGCAATTCGGAGTAAAGTAGAAAACTTAGCAACATAATCTTTAATATTCATGTTACCCTGTTTCAGATTAGCAAACTCCACCCCTTTGTCTTTTCTGTATGACGTAGGAAAGAAATGTTTGAAAAACTCAATTTTAAACACATTCCAGGTAATAATAGTACCTCGGTTTTCCAAAGCTTTCTTGGTCATTATCCACCAACTTTTAGCCACATCATACAGTTGATGTATAACCAGTCGAACTCGACGATCATCAGAATAATCAAGTGATTCAAAGAGTTGTTCAATATCGTCAAGACATCTTTCACATATAACAGAATGCTCTGTACCTTTCAAACTCTGTGGCTTGAATGACTGAAATTGTTTCAGCAATACTTCCATTGGAGTAGCAGTCATATCCAAAGGAGTAACAGTAGTACTTCCTTGCTCAATCGGAGGTACCTGTGGAACATTACGTTCTTTTCGGGGAGGCATAGCTGCTAGACTGAGATTATACTACAATTCAGTAAATAACAACATCATATTCTCAGTTCCAATATCTCATACTCTTTAATCTCATGAGTATGCCTTATTCCCATCAGACAACACTTTTCCATGTTACATGTTTAGCAAATATATTCCATAAGCATACAATAACATAATTGCAAAAGAAAAACATGCTAGAATCAACACATGTGATTGCAAACATTAGAATATGATCGCATAGAATTCAAAAATCAAACAATGAATTAAACTCATGCATAATGAATTAATGCGACTCAATCTACCCCGCTCAGCTTCTAATGTCGACTCAAGATAACTTATTCTCTGATACCAAACAATGTGAGGACCTCGGGTGCTCATCTCGATTCTTATTGGAGCATTAATTATAACTATGACCGAGCAATGAGCTTGTCAATCCATCACAAATTTTTTTAATAGGGTCTCGCTCGAGCGGCCTATTTGTGCCGTTCGAGCGCAACCTGCTCGGGCTGGCACAACAAGGGCCTAGCTTGAGCGAGCCTTGTGCTGCTCCACAAAGTTCACTTCCTCTTGTGCTGTCTTTTGCTATGTCTTTGCTAGTCTTACAGCATATACTTCAATAGGAACAATGTTAAACATGCAAGAATAAGATGTACATGAAAGTTAATAACTTTATTCAATTATCAAACTCACAATATGCTACATGTATTCAAACTTAGTTCTAAGTGTGCAACAACTAGTATTATACATGTTTTGACATCATACATACATGCCCAAATTCACATGTAACAAAAGTTTGAGAACAACTTCTCCGACTCAAACCCAAAGTCTCCATATCTAAACTTCTCCCAAAGCTCATGGTCTCCTATGACTCGGCCCTGAATCACCTGTTGCAATGCACACACAAAAACAAAGCAACAATCGGACAAACCCGTAAGTATAAAACTTAGTATGAAACAACGAAAATATATAATGACACATATATGGAAGATTCATGCATTTCAAATACAAAGCACAAATATGAAATGCAATGCAAATGGCAAGGCTATCAAGGAAACAAGGCCCAAAAGAAAACAACGGTTTAGATGCTAAAACGCATAACTCATCATGAGGCTTAAACTAATCACTGATGCTATAACCGAAGTCTAAGTATCAATGCTATAAAATCATCACTGATACTTGATATCGCAGCTCATAACTCATCAACAATATCATGGCATGGCTAGAAGGAAAATTAGGCTCAACATGCACTATAAGATGACACAATACACAATCATCTTACCAAGCCTAACAAGCATGCTATAATACTCAAGCAATGCATAACCAAACATATAAAAAAGTAATACAAAGTATTGTGTGATTTTTAGAGGGATCGAGAGATCACTCATCTTGACGTTTATCCCCAATTCGATCATCATTGAATCATACCTAAATACAAATAACAAGCTAGCTCAATCCACAAGCTTGATCAAACTTCTATCAATTCGAAGTCGGAGGTCTTGAGTTCGTCAATCTTCAACAAAATCTGAAATTTAAGTATCAATGTGCTATAAAGATCAATAAACAACCCAACTATAGCACAACTCAATCAATATTTCAAAAGTGTAGCAATTTCTGAAACCGGCAGCGTAACGGCTAAACAAACCGGCAACCGAAACAATAGACATACCTTGATTCTCTAATGCTTTCTTCCTTGAAATCCACCAACTTTTTGCAATACCTTGAAGTTGATACATAACTAACCGAATTCGACGGTCATCGGTATAGCCCAGAGAATCAAACAACTGATCGATCTCCTGTAACCAGTTTTCACAACATACTGCATGTTCGGTACTCTGCAGATTCGGTGGATTAAAAGTCCAAAAACTTAACAGCAAAGTTTCCATCGGTGTTGGGGTGACATCCATCTGATCAATCTCTATACTAGCTTGCTCGTTCGGAGGATTAAATGGCGGTGGGTTTTTGTTAATAACTCGACGCGGACCCATCTGATAATCAAAGATTAGGACACAAGATATCTCAATCGCTGCAATTCGGTGCCCTTACAACCTCTCAGAATTCGGATACCCGCCGAATACAAACATTTATATCTCAAGTAGTCCATGCTTTATAAACTAAATCACATAATCATGTAATTAAAATAATTCTCAAATAATAAAGCATGCTCGCATGGAATTAAATAATCAATTAAATAACTCAATCACATGCGAGAAGCCAATTCAAGCAGACTCGATCTACCCCGCTCACTTCTAAATTCAGTCCAAGATCTTATCGCTCTGATACCACTTAATATGAGACCTCGGTTCTAATCATCTAATCTCAGGATAAACAATAATTAAGCATACAAGATCCAATATTAAAAGCAAAGGAATTTTTTTTTAAAGGGCATGACCGGACCCTGTGCACACATCCGTGCACGGGTCTGTGCATTTAATCAAAGAACACATGGACCCCGTGCACACATCCATGTTCGGGTCCGTGTCTAATCAATGCAATAAAAACTGGTGTTTCTGTCCAACTACACGGACCCTTACGCAGAAAGGGCACGGGTCCGTGCATGTACAAAAAAATCAAGGGTTTTGAACAATCGATAGGGCACGGACCCTTACACAAAAGGGGCACGGGGTCCGTGCTATGCTACACCAGAAAACTCTAAGGAATAAAACAACAGAACATGTATTCCAATACAAGGTAGTTCTAAAGTTATACAATCTCAAACTAGTAGAACATGCTTCAACCTAACTTATTCAAAAAAATACAACAAAACAAGTTCGAATACAATCTAATTTCGATTACGAATTTGACTTACAAAACACCAAGTCTCACTTCTAAAAGACTCAACCCTTAGCCATGCTACCTCTGACTCGGTCTTGCCCTACCTGTTGCCAAGCACACATACAAAGACAAGACAACAACCGGATAATCCTGTGAGAATAACATTCCCAGTAAAAGAGACTAGCATGAAATACAAGATAAGCATCTCAAAACGAAATACATCCATTTCCAGATATTCAAATATCAACCATGCAATTCCAAGAGAAATCAGAATGAAATGCATGTCTTTAAAACTCTGGGATTATCAAGTCCGGATAATCAAGAAATTGCTGCTCTGCTTTTGGGATCCCGAGAATGAGATCACGTAAACAACTCACCGACTCTCCCGATCGAGGTGGTGCTACGTATCTCCATCCTCTAGACTTTGGTGCAACTATAAGGAGTATGCTGACACTAGGCGAACCTCTACGCCTAGGCCACTCGCTTAAAAGCCCCCAAAATGTCTACACAAAGGGGTCATTCTGCCCGCTGAAATCAAGGATTTTTGCTCAAGATGAATGTTATGCAAATCATAACTCATTCAATAAGTTCAAGTAATTCAATTAACATGCAAGTATGTGATTTCTTTAGAACACTCGAATCAAGTCGGATTCAAGTCACTCATTTCATTCCAGTCTAAGTCGTCTTATACCTCTTCTTTGATTGACGCAGCTGCAATCCGGACAAGCTACAAGCACAAAAGGCTCAATCAAACATAATTCATTTCAAGTCAAAGAATAAAGTAACCTCGATACCAAACCTTGATCAATTCTTCAACGATTCGAATTCTATCAAGTCCGTCCACGATCTGTAACTGAATATGAAAGTAAATAAAAAAAGAATTCCAATGTCAATACTTCCAATTCAAACCCTTCAAACTCAATTCCAACTCCTAAATCCAAAATCTCATCAATAAAAACAATTGATATTTCAAAACTCAAACTGGCGGCATAACGGCTATAAACTGATCAAACCGAAAACGCAAACATCAGTATAATATGGATATCAACTCAAATCAATGCTAATACAACAATAAAAATCCAATTCCAACAAATCACAAAATCCTCATTTTTGAAATTTGCTTCCAAAAATCATAAAAAATCCGAACGACGCTCTATTTCAAAACCGGCTGAGAATAAACAATCAGAACTCTGTCAAGAACAACATAACCGAAACTCAACCGATTCTAACAACATCCAAAAAATAGAATGTATCTGATCATAGAAAAAATTACTATAGAACGAAGCTCTCGCTGCCGTGATCGCTAATCTGCCTTCAGAAATAAATTCTAACGGACGAATCGAGCTCGGGATGAAAATTAGAAAGCTTGAAGCTCTCGTTTTGGTTCATCAATGGGGGGAGAGGCATGGTGGAGAAGGATGGGGGAGAAAGAAGAGTCAAAGAAAGCTTAAATATCTATTTAAGTCCAAAATTTCATTTTATCTCTTGAAAATCCAAAATTTGCAAAATGGACCCTTGTAAAAAACAAGTCGGCTCTTGAACTCTGTAATCTCCGATTATCTCAAATGAAGTCAATTAAGATAAATTTGGGGCGTTAAAAAACCTTTATAACAAAAATTCAGTGAAAATTTAAATCATATGTCCCATTCTTAAAACATATTTAAAAGCATTTAAAACTCACAGACTAATAGTGCGACTTCTGAGCTCACGTAGCAGGCTAGCTAACCATCCAAGGACTTGCTCTGATACTAAATGAGACGACATTTTTTATAATTATATATATGCCCATACATATATGCATCTATACTTAAAATAGATTTTCATAAAATTTAATTCATAATAAAAATCGATTGCATGTTAAAATTAAAAAAAACTCGAACAGATTAAAATCCATGCAAACGATTAAAATCTCAAAAGTATGCAAAATAGTGAGAAATAGTAAACATGTGCGGAAAATATCTCAATACATAAAATATCTCATCATAAACTAAATCAACTGAATCATGAGCTGGCGAAGGTCACGGGTGTGCTAGCTCGTCATGGATGCACAGAGGTCTTCACTGCCAGTCGGGACTACAACCTCGTGACTAACATCAAACTCACCTGCACACCATTTAGATCTAATGAGCCTAGAGGCTTAGTGTAACGACCCAAGTCCTTCCACCGCATCCCTCCCCAGCCTATAGCATGGGCTCGAACCTCATGGTTCGACGGGCATCGCACTTCATGACCTCCCCACTCCTGGCAGTGGGTTTTATGCCCTCCCCAACACTTGAACCTTGCACCTCCAGGATAAGTACAAAGATTCTTAAAGTGTTGGTACCAATTGAGCTACTAGCTCAATGGTACCCGGAATCATAAAAACTTTGTACTTAAGCCTAGAGGTACAAGGTTCGATTCCTGTGGAGGACAAAAACCCACTGCCAGGAGTGGGGAGGTCATGAGTGCGATGCCCGTCGAACCATGCGGTCCAAGCCCATGATATAGGCTAGGGAGGGATGCAGTGGAAGAACGTGGGTCGTTACATTTAGCATGCTCTACCCTTTAATAACAAATACTATATATAAGGTCGTATTTCTACAACTTAAATTGTAATTCACCCAAGTGTAGGTTGTCTGCAAGTAATATACTCGTGAGTACGAGATCGATCCACGGAGAGGATGCTGTAAGTTTAATTTTAGCAATGATATATTATAGATGAAAATATTATTATAAAACTTCAAATACACAAATTATAAAATTGTCAAGGCTTCAATATAAACATAAAAGAACAATTAAATATTTAAACAAATATATCATATAATATAGTTCCCAATATATTAATATCAGATTAACCGATAATTAATATATGGTACCCATAATATATATATAAGTGCATAAATATAAATTTACATAAAAGTAAATGTTAGATCAAATCACCATATTTCATTTGGAACAACCGGCAGATCCACGCTTTCGTCTAAATAAAATATATGACTTTTTATGTTAGATGCGATAAAGTAAATGTTAGTTGCGGAAATGTAAATGTTAGTTAAGGAAAGTAAATGTTAATTGCGGAAAGTAAATGTTAGTTGCGAGAAAGTAAATGTTAGATCAAATCACAATATATTATTTAGAACAACCGGCAGAGCCACACTATTGTCTAAATAATATATATGACTTTATTATAAATTGATACATATATTTATAGTATATAATTATTGTAGTATTTATTGTATCATATTAGACAACAAATCAAGGTAGCCACATTCAAGGTACCAAGTATTTGATGTAAATAGATAACAATAAATCATCCAAATTATACCTACAAATAAAGATCAATTAGTAAAACAAAATAAAAAATAGAAAAAGAAAGAATATACAAAATATAAACAATCTTACTTGACCAACAATGAAACATTTTCACCTTGACATAAAAATATTTAGCTTGCCATGAACATAAGACTCAAGAGTAAGGATAAAAGAAATTTCATACTTAAACTAGGAAAAATATGCATACTCAAACTCTTATTATTACACACACAATATTTATTTTACAAATGAGGAATTTCTCTACACTTTTGCACACTACAAAGCTTATACAACACATCTATTTATAGGCCAAATGAGAGCAATAGTCCAAGGCTCATTAAATATGTAATAGTAAAGTTGGTGGGTGCTTGTCTCCTTGAATGTCAATACCATGACCCAACTTTAATTGGCATGTTATTGCCTTAGACCACCGATTCAGCCTTTTCATTCAATATAGAACACGTAGGATATTTTGTGTAGATGTTTTTGGACATATAATTCACCTCTTTTGGGTAAAAGGTGAAATAGTTATGATATTTTTATTACAAGCTGGTCATAGTAAAAGTAAATCTGTCTTCATTTTGATGTTTGATTATTTTGATCATCTTAATGAGGTTTTTGGAATTTCTTGTTTTCTACAAAGTTGAAGATGTCTCTTTTGGGATTCTGCAGGATTTAAGATTACTCCAATACGACCTTTGTAGCTTGAGTAATTTTATTTTTACCAAACCTGCGCAAAACATAAAATACAACTTTTTTAGTAAAATATTTAAATATAAACACATAACACTAAAATAATACAACTTCATAATTTTAATGAAACTTTAATTTTAAAACAAACTTTTTAACATATAAATAATTACATATTTTAAGTTTCATCACACTCCCAAACCGGCTAATTACTAGTCCTTTAGTAATAAAATATCATAAAATCACAAGTTAGATTTTTATTCCTTAATATATATATTCAAATTTGCAAACTTTAACAATTTAAAACACACTTGTAAGGAGATCATATGTTTATTTATAAATCTTGTTATCAACTAATATATTAATATATAATTAGATGGGTTAAACGTATATATTTCACACAATATCAAAATATTAAATATATATAATTTTTTATATAAATATTTTCTAAAAACTTTGAGAAAAATATAATCAAAATGATAATAGAAATCATTTTCATAACATGTATATCATCAAAAATTTTAATGTAAAAGTCTCAACTCCATATTCTCTCGGGTAATGATATTTCATATATAGTTGTTTTTCACTCATAGAGTTGGAAGAAAATTATACACTTATTGATAATGGCTAATATGTAAAGCAGAAAATCAAATAACCTAATATTGAAAATAAGATAGGATAATTTACAAAGAATAAACTCATTTTGTTTCTTTTTTTCAATGTTTTTTTTGTTTTTTGTTTTTTGTTTTTTTTTGCACTTGGCTGCAAAGTTGTTTTTACAAAACCAAATAACTACAATAAACTTTGAATATGTAACATTTTATCTTCTTTTTTTTTGTTTTTTTAAAGTTTATTTATTTATTTATTTATGAGGTAAATCTATTAAAAATTTATTATGAGAACTATAGTAGTGATATTAATACTCTACATCATTACAATCAAACTTCAAACAACTTTGCAGTCAATTTTTATATGCACAATTTTTTTTTTCAAAATGGGTTTAATCTAGTAATCAACCATTTCTTAATAATCAATAAAAGCTTATAAGTTGTTTTGTCAATTCTCACCTCTCACTCACAAAATTTATGTGAGTATAGATTGCACTTTTACAATTTAATTCCTTCAATTATACATGTTATTATTCATTCAATCAATATCACTTTAACTATATATTCATAAAAGTTTTAGAAAATATGTTATTTGAAAACACACAATTATATATTATTTATAACTTATATCACATCAATTATATATTTTCTATTAAATTGATAAAAAGAAGTGTAAACAAACATATATACAAAAAGACTTTATTTTCTTAGTAGTTTGCAATTTAAATATATATGGAATATTAAAATCTAATATATTATGATAATATGATAAATAAAAACTAATGCGTGTCAGGAGTTTTTCGCTCCTCACTCTGCCATTGAAAAAGAAAAATAAATATTATTATAGCAATATATTTTTTTTATTTTTAAAATTTTAATAAATTTTTTTTATTTAGAGATAAACCCTCCCCCAAACCTGAATATGAAATTGTTTTTAGTTTTCCTTTTTATAGAAAAATAAAGAGTACATGATGAAAGAGATATCACTTGGAATTTATTGAAGATGAGGAACAAACACAAACCATTTCATGACATGTTGAATCAATGATCCAGTTTCCTTTTCTTACTGGTTGGTTGAGACCAATTGATATTTGTTATAGCCGAATCAGTTTGATGAACAAAATCTTGGAGATCATCAATTAATTGGTCTTTATTCGAAGCAGAGATGAGCATCCTTCGTGAATTTTCTGAAATGAAATTTAGTTCCACAGCTACATCAAGAAAAGTCAACAAACCATCATAATAGTTATTCATATTCAACAAGCCAACCGGTTTATTATGAATATTAAGTTGTGCCCAAGAAACAACATGAAAAATTTATTCTAAAGTACCAAAACCACAGGTAAGGCAATAAAAGCATCATAATTTTCTATCATTTTAGTTATTCTCTCGTACATTGATAAAACTTTCAACTCTTCCCCAACCGTAACACCTGTAATATTTCCTTCAGCTAAAGCTGTAGGAATAATACCCAAAACCTGACTACCTCCAACATGATCTGCTGTTGAAATAGATCTCATTAACCCAATACTGCCTCCTCCGTATGTTTCCAAGATTAATTACTGCATCAACAAATATTTCACTCTTTCCAGTATTAGAACCACAAAATACACAAATATTTTTCAATTTTTGTGAAGCAGATCCTGCCATGTTTTTTTTCTTTTCTTTTCTGCAAAAATATAGAGATAGTTGAGTGATTTTATAAGGAAAACAAGGAATACGACAGAAATAGGAATACAGGTGTGAACATAATAACGAAAACAATAAAAATAATAATATATAATAATGACATGCATGCGCATATACAATGATTGTAGCTCACAGTGTTCCTTCAATATTTATGAGTCGAGGGTTGGATTACCATCCAATTTTCTTATAAATTGGCAAATAGGGTCTTTTTTAGTCAGATTCCCAAGACCATTACCATGACGCTGTGCTTGAAATAGTTTCCATAAACGGAGAAGCTGACCTTGAACACCTCCACTAGAATGCGTCTCAAGAGTCAATGAGATATCATCTAATGACTCTTTACTCAGCCCATTCTTAATGAAATCAATTTTATCTTCTCTATTTGTGGAAACATATCCCAAATATCTGCATCGTCTATCACAAGTCCATCTGGCACATTTATGACAAACATATAACCTCTTGGCCCTCCTTTTCTTCGCATAGGTGCTTTTTCCTAGTCTAGACATATTTCGAACAAGTAAGAATTTTGGAACTTCATGACCACACAATCGAACTGTAACACCCGGTATTTTAAAATACGTAAATCCGCATGCATAATTAGGATATTTAATTATTTAAATTTTAGATTTATGGGTTAAATAATTATGTGAATTAATTGTGCATGATTTAATTTATTTTTAAGCATTTAACCCATAATTAGTGATTTTACGATTTTTAGTATTTTAATTGTTTTGATCGCGTAGACGGGACCGTGGACGGACGAGATACCAAAATATTTAGCCAAAATATTTTTTTATACGTTTTTGAGCCTTAAAATATTATTTTAAGACTTTTTGCCAAGAAAAGTTTAGTATTTATTTAGGTATTTATTTAATGGCCTATTTTTAGCCAAAATAAGTCCTTTTGTTGACTTTTATTAATTTTTATAAATAGCCTAAATGATTATTTCGAGATTTACTAATTATTATCAGATTTGTACGTATTTTTAAAGTTTAAAATTTTGTGTTTTTATGGTATATTATCTATCAAAATTTAATTATATCAAATCATATCTTAATTATCCTAACCATCTACCCAAAAATCACTCCCTAATCCCACGACCCAAACCCCTAGCCGCCACCATCAGAATCCTCCTCCACCATCCTCACGTTTCAGCAGACATACAAGCCTCCATAGCCGTGTTCCTTGGAGCTTTCTTGGAGATTCTTCACCGTCCCGTCGTCCCGAGGCCCGTACACGCGTATATCTTCGAAAAAAAAAGAATAAAAGGCATGTTTCTTTTCATTTTTAATGTGCCATGTTAGTGATTATGTGGGTGTGTGCGTGATCAGTAGGATTTTTCAAAGAATTTTTCAGAAAACTCGGTGGGTTTTGTTGGATTGAAGCATGTGTATTCGTTGCTAATTCATCTCACGTTTTGTCCTTCATGGATCGTTCCTAGCTGCTGGTTACTGTCGTTAAGTGGTCTAGGTTGGGTCTAGGCTCGAGTGGCTCGGGTGGCTCGAGCCAAACGAGCCCAGAAATCTGCCAAGGAGGGTTCGGCCGAGGAGACGCGCAGAGTAGGGTTCGTGGGAAGGAGGCTCGGAAGTGATGGCTGGGGCTGCATGGTTTGGGTTTAAGGGCTGGGTTCGAACCGCCCAGACGTGGGCTACGTCTGGGCGGCGGCGCTCCGGCCAGGGGCGGCCGGAGCAGGCTGGCAGCAGGCAAGGAGAGGCTGCTGCTCTCGGCCGCGGCAGAAACGGGAGATGGGTGGGGGTTCGGGCTAGGGTTGCAGATAGGTTCGGGCCGGGTTCGGTGGTCCGGGTCGAGTCCTTGGGTCATGGGTCAAGTTAGTTGGGTCCGGGTCCGGGTTAAGTTAGTTGGGCTCGGGTATTTTTATTTTTAAGTTTTTAAGTTTAATTAAAGGTTTAATGGGCCTATTTAAATCTTAAAATTTTATTAGGCTCAATTTAATTATTTTGGGTTAAGTTTAATTTATTTGGGCTTAATTAAATTAATTAAGTGAGTTCAATAATTTTTATGGGCTTTAGGGCCCGTGAAAGTTATTGGGCTAGTCTTTGGGCTTTTGGGCCCATTGGGCCAATTTGAGTTGTTATTGGGCCTAGAGTGTTTTAATGGGCTTTATTAATTTAATTGGGCTTAGAACAATTTTATTGGGCTTAAGCATATTAATGGGCCAGTCTCAGCGTTAATGGGCCAGATTTAAGTAATTGGGCTTGAGAGTTAGGGCCAGTAGTCCAGTACGATCCATGAGAAATTTGCATGTGTCCTGAATATATATTTAATTATTTTTATGCATTTAAGTTATTTTAATATTTATATGTTAGTAATAAATTAAATTAAATATATATGAAGGACACACAGTTTATTCAAGTACATGCATTCATGAAATAATATTTTATGCATGATTTAATGTTTAAGGTTGAGCAAGAAAATATTTTATGTTGGAAGTTGAAGTAGTGTGACAATTTAAGGGGGATTCGTCCCCATATGATTGAAGGGCAGTTTACTGCCAATTTAAGAGGTGATTCGTCGCCGGCCACGTACGTTGGTTTCCACGCTGATCAGTATTTAATGTATGATTTAAGGTTACACTATGGATACAACCATGCTATGTTAGAAAATTAATTTGCTCAACAATGTTATGTATTATGTTATTTAAGTTATTTAAGTTAAGTTATGTTATGTAATTTTTAAGCATGCTCATTCATGTATATGTAGGTATTAGTATTTAGTTGTTTTATATTATTTTCAAACCCTTGTTATGTTAGCATGTTGGGCCTCTAGGCTCACTACACTGGTATGGTGCAGGTGAGGACGTTGAGGATGATGTAGTACCCACCGGAGGCGAGGATGTATGAGCAGCCATGCAGTGACCCCGTGACCGTGATAGATGTCTGAGTCACGTGCATGTTTATTGTTGTCAGCATGCTACATTTTATATTATTTTTTTCAGTGGTTGGGAATTTTGAATATTTTATGGAATATTTTTAGTGCATGCAAATTTTAAACATTTTATTTATGCAGTATTTTTAATTAAATGTTTGTCTTAGATATCTATTTTATTTAAAGAAATGAAGTTTTTATTTAAATTATTTATTTATTTCTCTTTTTATTCTGTGCATATATGTATGAGCATATATGTGCATCTTTTATTTAGTAAGTATATATATATAAAAAAAAAAATTCCGCATATTTATTTATTATAGAGTTAGGGTCGTTTCAGTTGGTATCAAAGCACGGTCCTTGGAGGGGTCATTACTGCAATGCGAGCTCAGAAATCCACGCTACCGGTCTGTAAGTTTTAAGTGTTTATAGCATGATTTAATTTTTTTAGAATTTAAGTTAGCATTAAATTTTAAACAACTTAGTTATGCATGGCGATTTACGTACATAAATATGTGGTGGTGCAGAATGCCTCCGAGACCAGTTAACAGACGTGGGGGACCTCCACCTCCACCTCCACCTCCACCTCCACCTCCACCTCCACCTCCACCTCCACCTCCGCAGAACCCTATCGCAGCATTGGAACAGGCCAATGCAAATATGATGGCAGGGATTACTGCTCTGTTAGAGCAGCAGGCTGCTCGTCCCAGGTTGTCCCATGAGGAGGACGTTGCTGAGAGGTTCCAGAAGAAGGGACCCAAGGAGTTTGTTGGTACCACCGATCCTTTGGTGGCGGAGGGATGGATTCGCTCTCTGGAGTCCATATTTGCTTATATGGGGATCACAGACGCCGACAGGGTGAACTGTGCGACGTACATGCTGCGGGGTGATGCAGCGCTCTGGTGGGAGGGTGCAGCCAGGGGAGTTCACCTTCCTACACTGACCTGGGCAGAGTTTAGGCGTATCTTCTACGCCAAGTACTTTACTGAGGATGTGCGCGGTCGCATGATCCGTGAGTTTATGAGTCTCCGTCAGGGGGACAAGGCCGTGGTTGAGTATGTGAGGCTGTTCGAGAGGGGCTGTCACTTTGTGCCCTTGATTGCTGATAGTCCGCAGGAGAAGATGAGACAGTTTGTGGAGGGCCTGAAGGCTGATATCAGGCATGATGTTCGTATGGCAGACGTCCTTACTTATGAGTCTGCAGTCAGTAGAGCCTTGCGTTCCGAGGAGGGTCGGAGAGAGATCCAGAGAGAGCAGCAGGGGAAGAGGCAGTTTCAGGCTGGTTACCAGCGACCATCTTCGCAGCCTCCTGCGAAGAAGCAGTATACAGGGCCGGCTAAGGGCCCGAATCAGCAGCAGAGGCCACAGCAGCAGAGGCCGCAGCAGCAGAGGGGCGGGGCCCCTAATGCCATAGCTTATCCCACCTTCCCGAAGTGCCAGAAGATGCATTCGGGACCTTGTCTTTTGGGAGCGGGAGTGTTCTACCATTGTCGGGAGCCAGGGCATCAGATTGCTAACTGCCCGAGGAAGAAGAACACTGCTGGGAGAGTGTTTGTGATGCAGGCTGAGGAGGTAGATCCAGACACCTCCTTGATCACCGGTATATCCTACTCCTAGCATTTTAATAATTTTCCTTTGGTTAAAATTTAGTCTTTAATTTGGAATACTTGTTATTTGGGTTATTTAACTGCATGTTAGAATAGGAAGCATGTTTTACTTGTGATTAGAATTAAGAATTTGTAGTGACTCGTTGGGAAAAAATTTAGTGGTGGTATGAAACTGTTGGGAATTTTCTGCGTGCAGGGAGAATTCTAGTTGGAGGCAACTCCACGTTTGCGTTGCTAGATTCAGGGGCTACGCATTCGTTTATCTCCCTGGAGTTTATCAGGCGGGTAGGCATCACACCTGAGAGTAGTGACAGTGGGTATGATGTTACTATGCCGTCAGGGCAGATTATTTCTACCTCGAAGGTTATTCGAGGACTGGAGTTAGAGCTGCAGGGACACTCCATTCGAGCAGATGTAGTAGTTTTGCCTTTGAGTGGTTTTGATCTTATTTTGGGTATGGACTGGTTGACAGTCAATGGAGCTTCGATTGATTTTCGTCGGAGATCAGTATCAGTGAGACCTGCAGTGGGCGACCCGTTCACTTTTCATGCATCTCAGAGCAGTGATATTCCTCAGGTGATATCTCATATTCAGGCGAGGAAGTTGTTGAGACGAGGTTGCCAGGGGTTTCTAGCGAGTATTGTCACGACTTCAGAGCCATCTAGCAGCTCATTATCAGAGATAGAGGTGGTTCGTGACTTTCCGGATGTCTTTCCAGAGGATGTTGCCGGAATTCCACCAGTGAGAGAGGTGGAGTTCAGCATCGACTTAGTGCCAGACACTGTGCCTATCTCTAAGGCACCGTACAGACTTGCTCCTACCGAGATGAAAGAGTTGAAGGAGCAGATTCAGGAGTTGTTAGAGAAAGGCTTTGTTCGTCCTAGCTTTTCTCCGTGGGGAGCTCCGGTGTTATTTGTGAAGAAGAAGGATGGCAGTATGAGACTGTGCATCGATTACCGAGAGCTTAACAGGGTCACAGTGAAGAACAAGTATCCACTGCCGAGGATAGAGGATTTATTTGACCAGTTGCAGGGAGCTTCAGTGTTCTCCAAGATCGACCTGCGATCTGGTTATCATCAGTTGCGTGTCAGAGATGCAGATGTGTCCAAGACTGCTTTCAGGACGCGATATGGGCATTACGAGTTCTTAGTGATGCCATTTGGGATGACCAATGCTCCAGCGGTTTTCATGGATCTCATGAACCGAGTCTTTCAGCCGTATTTAGATCAGTTCATCATAGTCTTTATTGATGATATTTTGATCTATTCTAGGAGCATCGAGGAGCATAGACAGCATCTTCAGACGGCCTTGCAGACTTTGAGGGAGCATCGGTTGTATGCCAAGTTTAGCAAGTGCGAGTTTTGGCTTGAGCAGGTGGCATTTCTTGGCCACATTATTTCGAGAGATGGGATTGAAGTTGATCAGTCTAAGGTTGAGGCAGTGCAGAATTGGGGTATTCCGAAGAATGCTTCAGAGATTCACAGTTTCTTGGGTTTGGCAGGATATTATAGGAAGTTCATCAAGGGTTTTTCCTCTATTGCAGTACCTTTGACTTCCTTGACCAAGAAGAATGCGAAGTTTGTTTGGAGTTCAGACTGTCAGAGGAGCTTCGATCAGCTGAAGGAAGCACTCACTACTGCACCAGTGTTAGCGATGACAGTACCACACGAGGAGTTAGTGGTGTACACCGACGCGTCTAAACTAGGTTTAGGCGCAGTGCTTATGCAGTGTGGTAAGGTTATTGCGTATGCATCGAGACAGCTGAAGATTCACGAGCAGAATTATCCGACGCATGACTTGGAGTTAGCAGCAGTGGTCTTCGCTTTGAAAATCTGGAGGCACTATCTGTATGGCGAGAAGTGCAAGATTTTCACAGACCACAAGAGTCTCAAGTACTTCTTCACGCAGAAGGAGTTGAACATGAGACAGCGCAGATGGTTGGAGTTGGTGAGGACTATGACTGTGACATTAGCTACCATCCGGGTAAAGCTAATGTGGTGGCCGATGCTTTGAGTCGGAAGTCGTCAGTGGTATCATGTTTGACTGTACAGTTACCACTACAGAGTGAGATTCAGAGATTTGGCTTGGAGTGTTATCCGAGTGGCCATGCACCGAGCTTGTCAGTGTTGACGGTGCAGCCAGTTCTGAGAGCTCGGATTAGAGAGGGACAGTCTACTGATGAGGAGTTGCAGCGATGGAGACAGAGAGATGAGGCTAGAGGTAACCTCTTGTATACAGTGGAGGATGGTATCGTTCAGTACCATGGTAGGATGTGGGTACCGAACGTCGATCAGTTGAGAGCTGAGATTTTGGCAGAGGCTCACACATCTCCGTACTCCATTCACCCCGGAAGTACGAAGATGTACAAAGATTTACAGCTATTGTATTGGTGGCCCGGGATGAAGAGTGACATCGGGAGAGTGGTGTCAGAGTGCTTGACTTGTCAGCAAGTCAAGGCAGAGCATCAGCGTCCAGCAGGACTTCTTAGACCTCTTCCTATTCCGGAATGGAAATGGGAGAATATTACGATGGACTTTGTGGTTGGCTTACCGAGGAGCGCCAGAGGTTGCACAGCGATTTGGGTGATTGTGGATAGACTCACCAAGTCAGCTCATTTCTTGCCGGTGAAGACTACTTATACTTTGACACAGTATGTAGAGCTTTACATCAGAGAGATTGTTAGACTGCATGGCATACCAGTGTCTATTGTGTCAGACAGAGATCCGAGATTCACATCTGCGTTTTGGAAGAGTCTGCACACAGCTTTGGGGATGAGACTTTTGTTCAGTACCGCATTTCATCCCCAGACAGATGGTCAGTCTGAGAGGGTGATCCAGGTTCTCGAGGATCTTCTGAGAGCTTGTGTCATTGATTTTCGGGGTTCTTGGGAGACTAGACTGCCATTAGTGGAGTTTACCTATAACAACAGCTTCCAGTCATCTATAGGTATGGCTCCGTATGCAGCATTGTATGGGAGGAGATGCAGATCTCCTGTGCATTGGGATGAGGTTGGTGAGCGGACTTTACTGGGTCCTGAGATTGTGCAGCAGACAGCTGACATAGTGACTCAGATTCGAGATAGGATGAGGACAGCTCAGAGTCGGCAGAAGAGTTATGCAGATGCCAGACGACGAGATTTGGAGTTCGCTGTAGGTGATCACGTATTCCTGAAAGTGTCACCTATGAAGGGAGTAGTGCGCTTTGGCCGGAGAGGCAAACTTAATCCGAGGTATATAGGGCCATTCGAGATCTTGGAGAGAGTTGGCACGTTGGCCTACCGTTTAGCTCTACCTCCAGGGCTAGCGGCAGTGCACAACGTTTTCCATGTATCCATGCTTCGGAGATATGTCTCCAACCCGTCGCATGTGTTGGATTTCGAGCCCTTACAGTTGCCACCAGATCTAGTGTATGAGGAGAGGCCAGTGCGGATCTTGGCAAGGGAGGAGCGGAGGCTTAGGACGCGGGTCATACCGATGGTCAGAGTCCAGTGGCTGAATCACTCGGAGGAGGAAGCTACTTGGGAGATCGAGGCAGATATGAGGACTCGCTACCCGGAGTTGTTCGGGTAAGTACTTTAATTTCGAGGACGAAATTCAATTTAAGGGGGGGAGAATTGTAACACCCGGTATTTTAAAATACGTAAATCCGCATGCATAATTAGGATATTTAATTATTTAAATTTTAGATTTATGGGTTAAATAATTATGTGAATTAATTGTGCATGATTTAATTTATTTTTAAGCATTTAACCCATAATTAGTGATTTTACGATTTTTAGTATTTTAATTGTTTTGATCGCGTAGACGGGACCGTGGACGGACGAGATACCAAAATATTTAGCCAAAATATTTTTTTATACGTTTTTGAGCCTTAAAATATTATTTTAAGACTTTTTGCCAAGAAAAGTTTAGTATTTATTTAGGTATTTATTTAATGGCCTATTTTTAGCCAAAATAAGTCCTTTTGTTGACTTTTATTAATTTTTATAAATAGCCTAAATGATTATTTCGAGATTTACTAATTATTATCAGATTTGTACGTATTTTTAAAGTTTAAAAGTTTGTGTTTTTATGGTATATTATCTATCAAAATTTAATTATATCAAATCATATCTTAATTATCCTAACCATCTACCCAAAAATCACTCCCTAATCCCACGACCCAAACCCCTAGCCGCCACCATCAGAATCCTCCTCCACCATCCTCACGTTTCAGCAGACATACAAGCCTCCATAGCCGTGTTCCTTGGAGCTTTCTTGGAGATTCTTCACCGTCCCGTCGTCCCGAGGCCCGTACACGCGTATATCTTCGAAAAAAAAAGAATAAAAGGCATGTTTATTTTCATTTTTAATGTGCCATGTTAGTGATTATGTGGGTGTGTGCGTGATCAGTAGGATTTTTCAAAGAATTTTTCAGAAAACTCGGTGGGTTTTGTTGGATTGAAGCATGTGTATTCGTTGCTAATTCATCTCACGTTTTGTCCTTCATGGATCGTTCCTAGCTGCTGGTTACTGTCGTTAAGTGGTCTAGGTTGGGTCTAGGCTCGAGTGGCTCGGGTGGCTCGAGCCAAACAAGCCCAGAAATCTGCCAAGGAGGGTTCGGCCGAGGAGACGCGCAGAGTAGGGTTCGTGGGAAGGAGGCTCGGTAGTGATGGCTGGGGCTGCATGGTTTGGGTTTAAGGGTTGGGTTCGAACCGCCCAGACGTGGGCTACGTCTGGGCGGCGGCGCTCCGGCCAGGGGCGGCCGGAGCAGGCCGGCAGCAGCCAAGGAGAGGCTGCTGCTCTCGGCCGCGGCAGAAACGGGAGATGGGTGGGGGTTCGGGCTAGGGTTGCAGATAGGTTCGGGCCGGGTTCGGTGGTCCGGGTCGAGTCCTTGGGTCATGGGTCAAGTTAGTTGGGTCCGGGTCCGGGTTAAGTTAGTTGTGCTCGGGTATTTTTATTTTTAAGTTTTTAAGTTTAATTAAAGGTTTAATGGGCCTATTTAAATCTTAAAATTTTATTAGGCTCAATTTAATTATTTTGGGTTAAGTTTAATTTATTTGGGCTTAATTAAATTAATTAAGTGAGTTCAATAATTTTTATGGGCTTTAGGGCCCGTGAAAGTTATTGGGCTAGTCTTTGGGCTTTTGGGCACATTGGGCCAATTTGAGTTGTTATTGGGCCTAGAGTGTTTTAATGGGCTTTATTAATTTAATTGGGCTTAGAACAATTTTATTGGGCTTAAGCATATTAATGGGCCAGTCTCAGCGTTAATGGGCCAGATTTAAGTAATTGGGCTTGAGAGTTAGGGCCAGTAGTCCAGTACGATCCATGAGAAATTTGCATGTGTCCTGAATATATATTTAATTATTTTTATGCATTTAAGTTATTTTAATATTTATATGTTAGTAATAAATTAAATTAAATATATATGAAGGACACACAGTTTATTCAAGTACATGCATTCATGAAATAATATTTTATGCATGATTTAATGTTTAAGGTTGAGCAAGAAAATATTTTATGTTGGAAGTTGAAGTAGTGTGACAATTTAAGGGGGATTCGTCCCCATATGATTGAAGGGCAGTTTACTGCCAATTTAAGAGGTGATTCGTCACCGGCCACGTACGTTGGTTTCCACGCTGATCAGTATTTAATGTATGATTTAAGGTTACACTATGGATACAACCATGCTATGTTAGAAAATTAATTTGCTCAACAATGTTATGTATTATGTTATTTAAGTTATTTAAGTTAAGTTATGTTATGTAATTTTTAAGCATGCTCATTCATGTATATGTAGGTATTAGTATTTAGTTGTTTTATATTATTTTCAAACCCTTGTTATGTTAGCATGTTGGGCCTCTAGGCTCACTACACTGGTATGGTGCAGGTGAGGACGTTGAGGATGATGTAGTACCCACCGGAGGCGAGGATGTATGAGCAGCCATGCAGTGACCCCGTGACCGTGATAGATGTCTGAGTCACGTGCATGTTTATTGTTGTCAGCATGCTACATTTTATATTATTTTTTTCAGTGGTTGGGAATTTTGAATATTTTATGAAATATTGTTAGTGCATGCAAATTTTAAACATTTTATTTTTGCAGTATTTTTAATTAAATGTTTGTCTTAGATATCTATTTTATTTAAAGAAATGAAGTTTTTATTTAAATTATTTATTTATTTCTCTTTTTATTCTGTGCATATATGTATGGGCATATATGTGCATCTTTTATTTAGTAAGTATATATATAAAAAAAAAAATTTCCGCATATTTATTTATTATAGAGTTAGGGTCGTTTCACGAACTTTGGCGTCAATTATAAGATGAATATCCTCCGGAATTCCTTTTTGCATAAGCATTCTCAATCTTTCACATCTGCCTTCATAAATCATTCTCAAAACTTTTTTAGAAACAGATGGAAAATATTTACCATGTTCTTTGTTAGCTTCATCCATGTTGAAAATAAAGAATTTTTTTTTTCAATTATTTTGGGAAATTGAAATAAAACCGACTAAAAAAAGTCACGGAGTACCGTTATCCGCCACTTAACCGGGAAGTGAAATCAATTCTGCAAAAGTAAAATGAAAATATAAGTAACAATTAATTTGGATCATATAAAGGCATAAACTCATCATTAAGAATTTCATTTTCTAAAAATGGTTTAAGCCTTTGCCCATTAACTTTAAACACATTATTATTTTTAGGATTTTCAACATCAACAACATCATGAGGATAAACATTTTTTACAACATATGGACCTGTCCATCGTGATCTAAGTTTTTCTGGAAACAAATGCAAGCGAGAATTATAAAGTAAAATTTTTTGTCCAATTTCAAACGATTTTCTCATAATATTTTTATCATGAAAAGCTTTTGTTTTATCTTTATAAATCTTTTCATTTTCATATGCATCAATTCTTAATTCTTCTAGTTCATTAAGTTGCAATTTTCTTAATTTAGATGCATTATCTAAATTAGTATTAAATGCTTTAATAGCCCAATAAGCTTTATGTTCAATTTCAACAGGTAGATGACAATGCTTACCAAAAAACTAATCTATATGGTGACATCCCCAATGATGTTTTAAATGCAGTTCTATATGCCCATAATGCATCACTTAATCTTAAAAACCAATCTTTTCGATTTGGATTGACCGTTTTTTTCAAAATTTGTTTTATTTCTTTATTTGCAAGTTCAACCTGACCATTCGTTTGAGGGTGATATGGAGTAGAAACTTTATGTGTAATACCATATTTTCTTAACAATGAAGAAAATAATTTATTTATAAAATGACTTCCCCCATCACTTGTTATAGCTCTAGGTATTCCAAATCGACTAAAAATATTATCTTTCAAAAATTTTATAACAACTTTATGATCATTAGTTTTACATGCAATTGCTTCAATCCATTTTGAAACATAATCAACAGCCACTAAAATATAAGTAAATCCAAAAGATAATGGGAATGAACCCATAAAATCTATTCCCCAACTGTCAAATATTTCAATAATCATGATTGGATTTAAAGGCATCATGTTTCGTTTTGAAATTGAACCCATTTTCTCACAATTTTCACAAGATTTGCAAAATGAATGCGTATCTTTGAATAAAGAAGGCCAATAAAATCCACATTGAAAGATTTTTGCATCTGTTTTCTTTGACGAAAAATGACCTTCACATGCCTCAGAATGACAAAATTTAATGACACTACTTACCTCATTGTCGGGTATGCAACGTCGAAAAATTTTATCAGGACAATACTTAAACAAATAAGGATCATCCCAATAAAATTTTTTGACCTCTTTCAAGAATTTATTTTTATCTTGTGAACTCCAATGAGAAGGCATTTTATTTGTCACAATAAAATTTACAATATTAGCAAACCAAGGCATAGTAGTAGCATAAAATAGTTGATCATCCGAAAAATTTTCATTTATTGGTATTTCATTTTGAGACGATTCAAAAATTATTCTTGATAAATGATCGGCTACTACATTTTCTTTTCCTTTTTTATCTTTTATTACAAGATCAAATTTTTGTAACAACAAAATCCATCTTATTAATCTCGGCTTAGCATCTTGTTTATTTGATAAATATTTTATGGCAGAATGATCAGTATAAACAATAGTAGTAGAACAAATTAAATAGGATCGAAATTTATCTAATGCAAACACTACTGAAAGTAATTCTTTTTCAGTTGTTGAATAATTGATTTGAGCACTATTTAAGCTTCTACTAGCATAGTAGATCACATGAGGTTTACCTTCTTTCTTTGTCCTAACACGGCTCCTACAGCATAATCACTTGCATCACACATTAATTCAAATGCTAAAGACCAATCAGGAGGTTGTAAAATAGGTGATGCAGTTAAAAGATTAATTATCTTTTTAAAAGCAGTTTCACATTCTTGAGTCAATTCAAATTGTGCATCTTTTGTTAAAAGATTTGAAATTGGTTTCGATATTATGCTAAAATTTTTGATGAATCTTCTATAAAATCCCGCATGACCCAAAAATGATCGAATTTCTTTGATTGTGTTTGGTGATTGTTGTGAAAATTTCTCGCAAGCGTACGAGTGTCAAGTTTTAATATAGTGATAAAATCAGATATCGATCCCGCAGGGAGTAATTTGGAAATAATCAGTGCTTGTAATTAAAATAGTCTAAACTTTATCTAGAAAATCAATAACTCTGAATTTTTGCAAAAAAATAAAATAGCAATGAAGTTTTGATTAGCACGCACACAACTTTCAGATAAAATTCAATCAGAGAAAAATGGTCTAGAGGTATAGATTTCACAAGGTTTCAACAACATTCAATCCTAATTACTGTAGTTTCATGAATTCCAATCAATTAATAGCCAAGAACACTTAAGTTTATTATTTCCCTCTCCCGAGCAACAAATAATTTTTATCAACTACAATTAAATTCCAATATCCCTATTAAGAATTTATCGCAGTGATCTATCACAAAACAATGTTCTTTTTAAAAGCTCTGTTAAAATTATACACTCTCCCGAGCTGTATAAATAATTAACAGTGTATTTTCTAATGGTCCTATTCAAAATCTCCTCTCCCGAGTGCCAGATTTCAAATAAATATAACAAATCAATTATTGATCAGATAACTGAAAAGACAATCAATTCTAGAAAAATAATTAATCTAGAAGAAACTCAATTCAATAAAATCAAAAATTCATGAAAGTGTCTACACCAGGTTCCATCCGACCTCTAGACTCTAAAAAATTAGTTCATAACGAAATTATGAATAAAACAATAATTTATAAATCCAAACATATTCAGAATTAAATAAATAATAGAAAACAAATCCGTCATCGATGCCGTGTCCGGTCTATCGATCTCCGTCTTCGTTCTTCAAGTAAGCTCCAGAATTCCCTTCAAAAATCACACAATCAATTCCCAAAGTATTTCTCTGATGTGTACGATATGTGTGTGTGGCGGCTCCCTCTTCTAATCTGATAAAAATCCCTTTTATATCGTCACCCAAAAGCCCATCAAAAAGCCCGTAAAAAATACAAAAGTTTCCTTTCCGGATAAAATTCTAAATTCAGAAATCTCTTCGAGGCGGGCGCTCAGTGTCCTACGCGGGTGCCCCTCTATCTCGAATTCTATCTTCACCTTCACAAGGGCGATAGCTCTTCCCTTTTATCTGTTTAGCGCTTAAAGAAGCGCTGATGACTCAAGCCCAATAGGAAAGCCCATCAACTGTTCCTCATATGATCTGATCGTTCCTTTCTTCTCTTCAATTTTCTCTTCTTTTATTCTTTTAATTACTTCCTCTTCTCAACTTCTTATTTTTATCTTCTCTTCCAAAATAATTCAATAATTCTCTGTAAGCACAAAAACAACAAAATACCCACATAAATATGCTCGAAACAAACAATTAACAATTAAAATCATATATAAATTAAGTGTATAAAATACAATTATCAGTGATGGTAAATTAGCAATAACATCAACCTTAGCTTTATAAACTTCAATTCCTTTTTCAGATATGACATGCCCTAACACAATTTTGGATTTAACCATGTAGTAACATTTTTTCCAATTTAAAACAAGATTTTTTTCTTCACATCTTTTTAAAACTTCTTCCAAATTTTTAAGAAAGTTTTCAAATGAGTTTCCAAAAACAGTTATATCATCCATAAAAACTTCCACAAATTCTTCAATCATGTCACTAAAAATACTTAGCATGCATATTTGAAAAGTAGCCGGAGCATTACATAAACCAAATGGCATTCTTTTAAATGCAAAAGTTCCAAAAGGACAAGTGAAAGTAGTTTTTTCTTGATCTTCTAATAATATTGGTATTTGATAATACCCCGAATACCCATCAAGAAAAAAATAATAAGGATTACCTGCCACTTTCTCTAAAATTTGATCTAAAAATGGTAACGAAAAGTGATCTTTTCTAGTTGCATCATTTAATTTTCTATAATCAATGCACATACGCCAACTAGATGGAACCCTAGCTTGTAATAATTCTCCCTTTTCATTTTTTATAACAGTGATGCCTGATTGTTTTGGTACTACTTGTGTTGGACTTACCTATTTACTATCCGAGATTGGATAAATAATTCTGGCATCTAATAGTTTTAAAACTTCATTTTAAACAACTTCTTTCATGTGTGGATTTAATCTTCTTTGAGGTTGTTGATATGTTTTAGCATTTTCTTCCAAGTAAATTCTATGTGTGCAGATTAAAAGATTTATACCTTTTATATCCTGCAAAGTCCATCCAATTGCATTTTTGTGTTTTTTAAGTAATGTTATTAAATCTTCTTCTTGTTTTGGTAAGAGGGTAGAAGATATTACAATAGGATATGTTTGATTTTCACCAAGAAAAGCATATTTTAGTTCTTTTGGTAAATATTTTAATTCAAGTTTTGGATGATCATCTTCTTTTACTTCTTCAAGTTCATTAATTTCTTCAAATAACTTTGATTTAAAAACACTTTCCACTAAACAAACTTCAGATTGTTGATTTAAGTTTTCTTGGTGAATATTTTCTTCCACAATTGTTTCTATTGCATTATCATCTTCATCTTCATTAATAATTGGTTGTTTACATAAGTTGAACACATTAAGTTCTAAAGTCATATTTCCAAAAGATAATTTCATTATTCCATTTCGACAATTAATTAAAGCATTTGAAGTTGCTAGAAATGGACGTCCCAATATTACTGGAATTTCATTATGCACTTCTATTGGTTGTGTATCCAAGACAATAAAATCCACATGATATATGAATTTATCGACTTGAACTAACACATCTTCTACGATACCTCTAGGTATTTTGATTGACCTATCGGCTAGTAAAAGAGTGACAGATATAGGTTTTAAATCTCCCAACTTAAGTTTTTCATAAACTGAATAAGGAATTAAATTCACACTTGCTCCCAAATCTAACAAAGCTTTTTTAATTTTATTTTTTCTAATAATACATGAAATTGTTGGGCAACCTGGATCTTTATATTTCAAAGTAGAATTATTTTGAATAATAGAACTTACTTGTTCAGTTAAGAATGATTTCTTCTTTACATGCAATTATCTTTTCACAGTACATAAATCTTTTAAAAACTTTGCATAAGAAGGCACTTGTTTAATATCATCTAATAATGGAATATTTATTTTTACTTGTTTAAAAACTTCATAAATATCAGAATCATTTTTTTGTTTTTTATTGTGTACTAATGCATGAGGAAAATGAACATATTTATTTGACTCACATATTACTTCAGATAATTTATCATCAACTTTCTTATTATTAGGATTCAAAGCATCATCTTTATCAAACGTATCAAAATTTTCATCCTTACTCTTTGAGTTTAAATGATCTTTGTTTTCATCACTATATGGATCATTAACTATTTTACCACTTCTAAGAGTAATAACAGCTTTTACTTGATCAAATTTATCTTGATTTTGATTTTTAGGATTAGGTTGTGGTTGAGATGGAAATTTTTCTTTTTCATGAATATTAAGTGCGGATGCAAATTTTGCAAGAGTTTCTTTCAAATCATTTATAGATTGAATGTTTTGAATATTGATAAACTCTTGCTTTTGAATGTATGCATGAATTTCATCTTCAAAATGTTTTCTTGGAGGTGGGATAAAAGGAACATAACCTTGATGATTTTGGTTATTTTGAAAAGGTTGTTGTGAAGGTTGTGCATTATTATCGTTCCTCCAACTAAAATCAGAATGATTTCTCCAACCAGGATTATATATTTGTGAAAAAGGATCTAATGTTGGTTTTTTAAAATTGTTAACATAATTGGCTTGTTCATGGAGACATTCTTTAAATGAAGGCAAAGTAGGACAATTTTTTGTAAGATGATCATGTGTGTCACATATATGACAAACAATTTCTTGAACACTTTTTAATTGATCACTCTTTTTCATTTCTAATGACTCGATTTTTCTTGCTAAAGATGCAAGTTTAGCTTGAATATCTACATCATCTTTAAGATGATAAATACCACCCCCATTTGTTGAATTATTGGTTTTACTTGGTGGTTCAATTGAGCCTATATTATCCAAATTTTGAGCCTTTTCTGCTAATGACTCCAAATATTCCATAGCTTCATTTAGGTTTTTATCTTCAAAAGTTTCATTACACATGAATTCTATCATTTGTCTATCTTTAGGTATTAAACCTTCATAAAAGTAAGAAACTATCCTCCATATTTCAAAACCATGATGTGGGCATGTATTAAGTAACTTTTTATATCTATCCCAACATTGATAAAATGTTTCCCCTTGTTTTTGAGAAAAAGTTGTAATTTGTCTTTTAAAAGAGTTTGTTCTATGGGAAGGGAAAAACTTTTTTAGAAATTGTTGTTGCATTTCTTCCCATGATCTTATTGAACTTGATCTCAAATTTTGCAACCATTTTTTAGCTTTATCTTTTAAAGAAAAAGGGAAAAGCTTTAATCGAACAATATCCATGCTGTAATTTTGATCATTATAAGTGTTGCAAACCTCCTCAAATTCTCTTAAATGAAAATATGGATTTTCATAATCTAGGCCATGAAAATTTGGTAAAAGTTGAATAATTTGAGGTTTAAAATTGAAATTAGATGCATTAGGAGGAAAAACTAAACAAGATGGTGTACTAGTTCTTATTGGATTCATATGGTGCCTAAGTGTTCTTGGTTGTTCATGTTCTTGATTATTATTATTATTATCATCTTGATTATTAGAATTATCCTCCATGTTTAAAATATTTTCAAATACTCGAACAAGTCTACCACTTTGTTTACGACTCCAAACAATCATACAATTAAAAAAAACATACTATTTACATAAATAACATAAATAAAAAAAACTTAAACTTAATTTATACCTCCCCGGCAACGGCGCCAAAAACTTGCTACAACTTAAATTGTAATTCACCCAAGTGTAGGTTGTCTGCAAGTAATATACTCGTGAGTACGAGATCGATCCATGGAGAGGATGCTGTAAGTTTAATTTTAGCAATGATATATTATAGATGGAAATATTATTATAAAACTTCAAATACACAAATTATAAAATTGTCAAGGCTTCAAAGGTTCATTGTTGGTTTATTTAAGATTGCTTAACGAAAATAAATAAAAGAAACTAAAATAACAATAAACATAAAAGAACAATGAAATATTTAAACAAATATATCATATAATATAGTTTTCACTATATTAAATTCAGATTAATCGATATTTAATACATGGTACCCATAATATATATAAATGCATAAATATAAACATAAAAGAACGGGATAATTCCCAATTTGGTCCCTCATTTTAGACCTCATTCCTGATTTGGTCCTCCGTTCTTGCATCGACCCAATTTAGTCCCTCGATTTTCGTCTTTTTTCCGCAATTGGTCCATCCATTTAATTAAACGTCAAAACGAACGGAATGACCTGCTAAGCCGAGGGACTAAATTGGGTCGATGTAAGAACGGAGGACCAAATCAGGAATGAGGTCTAAAATGAGAGACCAAATTGGGAATTATCCCCCCATTCTAGCATTACTTTTGACTAAATGATTTTTTTATCATTTATATTTATAAAAATATTGTTTACCTAAATAAAAATATTTTATAAGAATTCAACACATACCATATTAATATTATTTTTTTAAAATTTAAACACATAATAAAAATTCACGTTTATATATAATTAAAATGTGAGAGTTTAATTTTAAAAATTTAAAGTATACTTAGTAAAAATAAATAAATATTTGTTAACAAAAATAAAAATTTTACAAAATAAATATTAATGATGACAATATGTTTTAAATTACATTTTTTTTATACATAAAATATTTTTCGAATGAACTCATCTATGTTTGTTAATATAATTGAAAAACCTTCATGAATCCAAACAATTTAAAATAAGTCAACAACTAATATAATAACTTTGTAATTAGAAAAATAAAATTTATAATAAATAAAATAAAAATATATTTTTATTTATGTTAACCAATATTTTTATAAATATTTATATAATTGATCAAAAAAATTTCATTTAATGACTCTACTTTTTTTATTTTTGTCTCCTTAATAATTTTTAAAATGGACATCAAAATCGAAATTTAAAATTAAAATTTATAAATTTTGAGATAAAAAAATCCACAAAATTTTTTTTATAAAATTATAATTTATTTATTATAAATGTGGAATTTTGTTTCTCAAAATTGATAAATTTTAATTTTAAATTTCGTTTTTGATGTCCATCAAAAAAATTATTAAGGAGACAAAAATAAAAAATTAAAGTCATTAAATGAAATTTTTTTGATCGGTTATATTTATAAAAATATTGGTTAACATAAATAAAAATATCTTTTTATTATTTTTTATGAAAGTTTTTCAATTATATTAACAAACCTAGATGAGTTCATTCGCAAAATATTTTATGTTTGAAAAAAATGTATATTTAAAACATATTGTCATCATTAATATTTATTTTGTAAAATTTTGATTTTTGTTAACAAATATTTATTTATTTTTACTAAGTATACTTTAAATTTTTTAAATTAAACTTTCACATTTTAATTATATATAAATGAGAATTTTTATTATGTGTTTAAATTTTAAAAAATAATATTAATATGGTATGTGTTGAATACTTATAAAATATTTTTATTTAGGTAAACAATATTTTTATAAATATAACTGATAAAAAAAATCATTTAGTCAAAAGTAATGCTAGAATGGGGGGATAATTTCCAATTTGGTCCCTCATTTTAGACCTAATTCCTGATTTGGTCATTCGTTCTTACATCGACCCAATTTAGTCCCTCGGCTTAGCAGGTCATTCCGTTGTTTTGACGTTTAATTAAACGGATGGACCAATTGCGAAAAAACGACAAAACTCGAGGGACTAAATTGGGTCGATGTAAGAACGGATGATCAAATCAGGAATGTGGTCTAAAATGAGGGATCAAATTGGGAATTATCCCTAAAAGAACAATTAAATATTTAAACAAATATATCGTATAATATAGTTCCCACTATATTAATATCAGATTAATCGATAATTAATATATGGTACCCATAATATATATATAAGTGCATAAATATAAATTTACATAAAAGTAAATGTTACATCAAATCACCATATTTCATTTAGAACAACTGGCAGAGCCACGCTATCGTCTAAATAAAATATATGAATTTTTATTTTAGATGCGATAAAGTAAATGTTAGTTGCGAAAATGTAAATGTTAGTTGCAGAAAGTAAATGTTAATTACGGAAAGTAAATGTTAGTTGCGAGAAAGTAAATGTTAGATCAAATCACAATATATTATTTAGAACAACCGGCAGAGCCACACTATTATCTAAATAATATATATGACTTTATTATAAATTGATACATATATTTATAGTATATAATTATTGTAGTATTTATTGTATCATATTAGACAACAAATCAAGGTAACCACATTCAAGGTACCAAGTATTTGATGTAAATAGATAACAATAAATCATCCAAATTATACCTACAAATAAAGATCAATTAGTAAAACAAAATAAAAAATAGAAAAAGAAAGAATATACAAAATATAAACAATCTTACTTGACCAACAATGAAACCTTTTCACCTTGACATAAAAGGATTTAGCTTGCCATGAACATAAGACTCAAGAGTAAGGATAAAAGAAATTTCATACTTAAACTTGGAGAAATATGCACACTCAAACTCTTATTATTACACACACAATATTTATTTTACAAGTGAGGAGTTTCTCTAAACTTTTGCACACTACAAAGCTTATACAACACATCTATTTATAGGCCAAATGAGAGCAAGAGTCCAAAGCTCATTAAATGTGGAATAGTAAAGTTGGTGGGTGCTTGTCTCCTTGAATGTCAATACCATGACCCAACTTTAATTGACATGTTTGATGCCTTGGACCACCGATTCAGCCTTTCCATTCAACATAGAACACGTAGAATATTTTGTGTAGATGTGTTTGGACATATAATTCACCTCTTTTTGGTAAAAGGTAAAATAGTTATGATATTTTAATTACAAGCTGGTCATAGTAAAAGTTAATCTATCTCCATTTTGATGTTTGATTATTTTGATCATCTTAATGAGGTTTTTGGAATTTCTTGTCTTCTACAAAGTTTAGGATGCCTCTTTTGTGATTCTACAGGATTTGAGATTACTCCAATATGACCTTTGTAACTTGAGTAATTTTATTTTTACTAAACTTGCGCAAAACATAAAATACAACTTTTTTAGTAAAATATTTAAATATAAACACATAACACTAAAATAATACAACTTCATAATTTTAATGAAACTTTAATTTTATAACAAACTTTTTAGCATATAAATAATTACAAATTTTAAGTTTCATCACGTATACAAGCACATATTGTATAAAAATATCATGAAGTGTCTTATGCATGCATGATCATAAATTTTTTTGCATAATACTGAGTCATAAACGTAAACATTATCATAATCTTGATCATATACATCATACGTAACATAAATACATATCATAATCTTGGCATGAAATAATAAAAAAATCATTTTTCCTGTATGGCTCATATCAGTGAAGTGCAACCATATTCGATTGATCAATCTATAATCAACATACGTGGCGGCGAGGTCCATCGAACCTATGGGGTTTCCCTACGCCTCCTATGCCTCTTCACCAAACATCTGGGGATCCGAAGTCTCATAAACATAAGTGGAAAGGTCACCAGGCCTGATATCCTGACCTCCATTCCCATTTTTGTCACAAATCACATAAATTTTCCAAAAATATTTTCTTTACATGCCCATAATCTTAACGTAAAAATACATGCATGAATCATGAACTTAAAAATATCTTTTTTCTTAAAATTCTTCAAGTAAATATATATTTAATTCATTTTTCATAGAAATCACGCTTATATCAAAATATACATATACATCCATTAAATATATATTTACGGACTAATTTTATTTGCCACTGACTAGTTCAAGTTGATGCCCTTTAACTAAAACCCATAAACTTAGACTGACTCATTAACACTTATGCTGACCCAAAAATACTTAGAATAGCCCAATCACACTTAAATTGACCCAATTAGACATAAATTAGCCCAATAGTACTTAGCCCAACTGTAGTGACCCATCATTGAATCACCTACTAACCGACAACTATGGCATGCATTAAACTTAATTAAAGCATAAATACTAAACAGAGAAAAATGTGCGAAAACATAACCCATGATTTACATATCAGCTTAGTACAAAAGTTCCAAGCTTAATATAAGTAATGATACAACCATATCGAAATAACTTAAAGTAAACATTCTACAACTATATCGAATCCTGTTGTATAAAATATCCCCTGTAGGCTCCAGCTCCCTAGTCCTACCTCAAACTAACGGCTCCATCCATCCCGCGATCTGCCCCATGGAATGGGGTGTCCAGGATAACAACTAGGACGTGAGCGCTAACGCCCAGTACATAAACATGAGTAAACATATGTATATGATGCATGCAACCCAGATGACTGGTAAAACTTCATCTGATAAGTCATGCTCAGTACAAGCGCCATATGAGTGCTATAACCTCACGAATCAACCTCTGGGTACAACCACACTTGTCTAGAACACCAGAGTAGTCAGACATACATGTCCCCGCCGTCGCGGTACTCGCAATGACAGACTATCAATTATAGAGCTGAGCGGCTCTATAATCAGGGTATAACAAGGTACAGGCTCAACGTGTATGTGCACATGACATATTAATATAGAAAGAGGTAAAACATATATCATGCCACATAATAATGCCAAGTAAATACAACACATAAACATGTATACTCTCTGGCAATCTCAGTCAATGTGTACGTACTTAACACCGAAGTCTGAACTAAGCTGGAAGAAGACAACCCCTAGTTGTCCTAGGTTAAAGCCCGACCCGACCTGGTCTCAAGCCCGACCCGACCTGATCAGCACCTGGTCAAGACCGACCAGACCTGGCCTCTTGGTCCGACCCCGAGCTCTTCCTTCTCGAACTCCCGAGCTACTCTTTCCCGAACTCCCGAGCTACTCCTTCCCGAGCAGAAATATGAAGTGAGATGGAAGAGGCATGAAAATATCTGAACCCTCAGCTTCTATTTATAGAGGTTGAACTGGGACAGGTGTCATCTGAAATGCATGAGATATTGACATCTGGAAGGACACTAAGCATCTCATCACTTGAGTGCTTGACATCTCGCCTAACAGCTTGGCTTATACATGCACTGATTTTGGTTAAGAGACGTGTTCATTCCCGACCTGAATACAATGTGCTCTTCCCATGATCGAACACTACCTTGGCCTTACACAAGACTTTCTTGAACTCCTAGACCCAACCCGAGCTACACACTCCCTAGGCCGAGCCCCTCCATTAGTGTTCACCCCATGGCTGACCCGAGCCACCAAAGGAAGACCCGAGCTCAAGTCAAGCTCCATACCCGAGCCAAACACATACACATGACCGAGCCCTAGCTCTATGCCTGAGCCCTTGATGCTCAACCATGACCGACCCGAGCTATTCATGACCTACCCGAGCCACACATGACCGACCCGAGCCCATGTCAAATCCATCAAACCCTAGCTCATTCTCATGCCATGTGTTCTTAATCTTGAATTGTGCTCTTGATGATAAAATATCTTTTTATTAATTCCCAATTAAGCCTTTGATTTGTTTAATTAGTAACCTTTAATCATGTTTATCATAATATTATCTTAAAATGGGTTCTGGGTTACTACATTCTCCCCACCTTTAGATATTTCGTCTGCGAAATAAACTCAAAAGTAATGATTAAGATAATAATATGAAACATAACACCATGTTTTATTACATCAAATTGTAATTACATCTTTACATGGTAATCAAAAGTACAAAGCAAACAACTCAGGATATTATGCTTGCATATGGCTATCCGTTTCCCAAGTTTCTTCTTCAATGCCTCGGCACTGCCACTGTACCATCACAAGTGGTATAGTTTTATTCCGAATAACTTTCTCCTTCCTGTCTAGGATACGGAGTGGTCGTTCAACATACGACAGATCTGGCTCTAGTTGAACATAGTAGGCTGGATAATATGGGATTCATCAGCTATGTACTGTCAAAGTAACGACACGTGAAAAACATCGTGTATACTGGAAAGATATGGCGATAATGCCAAACGATATGCAACATCTCCGATCTTCTCCAGTATTTGGAAAGGTCCAATATATCGAGGTGATAACTTGCCTTTCAGACCGAACTTCATCACCTTTCTGAAAGGTGATACTCGCAAGAACACATATTCACCAGGCTCGAACTGAAGTGGCATGCGGTGAATATTAACATAACTGGCTTTTCTATCTTGAGCAGCTTTAATCCTCCTTTTGATCAAATCTACCTTGTCTACAATCTGCTGCACCAACTCGTGACCCTCAACTTGTCGTTCTCCCACCTCATCGCAGAATAACGGAGTACGACATCATCGACCATAAAATGCCTCGAAATGTGCCATATCGATACTGCGATGATGACTGTTATTGTAGGAAAATTCAATCAAAGGTAACTAATCCTGCCAAGACAAACCAAAATCCATGACAGAAGAACGTAGCATATCCTCCAACGTACGAATCGTTCGCTCTGACTGCCCATCAGTCTCCGGATGATATGCAGTGCTCAAACTCAGAGTGGTACCCAATGCCTATTGAAAACTACCCCAGAAACGTGAGGTAAACCGCGGGTCTCTATCACTGACTATGCTCACTGGAATCCCATGCAACCGCACTATCTCCTGGATATATAAGCGTGACATGCGATCATAAGAATACTCCCGGTTGCAAGGAATGAAATGTGCTGATTTCGTCAAATGGTCAACAACGACCCAGATAGCATCACATTGACGTGAAGTCATAGGCAAGTGGGTAACAAAATCCATAGTAACATGCTCCCACTTCCATTCGGAAATCTCAAGATTCTGCTGTAATCCACTTGGTCGTCGGTGTTCAGCCTTGACCTATTGACAAACAAGACATCTAGAAACAAATTAATACACACTCCGCTTCATCCCTTTTCACCAAAATATAGTTCGCAAGTCCTTATACATTTTCATACTTTCAGGATGAACTGACAATCGACTCTTGTGAGCTTGAGAAAGAATATCATTCCTGAGCTCCGCATCATAAGGTACAACAACTCGATTTGATAAGCACAATAAAATATCTGCCTGATAATGGAATTCAGATGTATTAACTCCATTGGCTAGACGTGCCAAATGCTGAGTCTTAACATCAGATATCTGAGCATTTCTAATGCGAGAATACAAAGCCGGCTCAGATAATTTAGTATACAAACGAATCCCATTTCTTCCTTTCTTGTGCTTGACTGTAAAACTCAGTGAACAACATTCCTGAATCATATAAGATAAATCACTAGTCTAAAGTGCAGAAAGTCTCACCTTCCAACTCAGGGCATCAGCAGTAAGATTGGCAGAACCTGGATGATACTTAATCTCGCAGTCATAATCTTTCAGTAAATACATCCAGCGTCTCTGTCGCATATTCAACTCCGCCTGAGTGAATAAATATTTCAGACTCTTGTGATCCGTGAATATTTCAAACTTCTCGCCATAAAGATAATGCCTCCAAATCTTGAGCGCAAATACAATGGAGGCGAACTCGAGATCATGCACTAGATAATTAACCTCATGCGTCTTCAACTGCTTAGAAGCATAGGCAATAACATGTCTGCGCTATGTCAAAACACATCCTAACCCCTGACCAGAGGCATCAGTATAGACAATATAACCTCCCGATCCAGAAGGTAGAGCTAGCACAAGTGCAATAGTAAGACATCTATGCAGCTCGTGTAATGACTCCTCACAATCCTAGGACCATATGAAGGCAACATCTATCCGTGTAAGCTGAGTCAAAGGCCTGGCTAACTGTGAAAAATTCTTGATGAACCGACGGTAATATCCAGCTAGACCCAAGAAACTTCGAATCTCAGCAACCGTCATTGGATGAGACCAGTTCAGCACTGCCACAATCTTGCTTGGATCCATAGATATTCCTTCACTTGAAATCACATGACCGATAAATACTACCCGATAAAGCCAAAATTCACACTTGATCAATTTAGCATATAGCTGCTTATCTCGTAACGTCTGCCATACAATTCTCAGACGTTGTGCATGCTCATCCTTGTCATGAGAATAGACAAGAATATCATCAATGAAGACGATGACAAATCTATCCAGATATTCTTGAAATACCTAATTCATCAGATTCATAAAGACTGCCGGTGAATTCGTCAAACCGAATGGCATCACCAGATATTCATAATGCCCGTATCTGGTTTTGAAAGCAGTTGTAGAAATATCCGAGTTTCGTACCCTCATCTGGTGGTATCCCGATCTCAGATCTATCTTGGAGTAGAAAAAAGTACCTTGTAATTGATCAAATAGATCTTCAATTTGCGGAAAAGGATACTTATTCTTGATGGTGACACGATTCAACTGCCTGTAATCAATACATAATCGCATCGATCCATACTTCTTCTTGACGAATAACACAGGTGCTCCCAACGAAGAAACACTCGGACGAATATATCCCTTTTCAAGCAGGTCCTGCAACTGCTGTTTCAGTTCCCCCATCTATGACGGAGCCAGGCGATAAGGTGCTCGGGATATAGGTGGTGTTCCTCGTTCTAGATCAATACCAAATTCAACCTCTTGAACCGGAGGAAAACCAGGAATCTCATCAAGGAATACATCATGAAACTCGTTGACAACCGATAACTGATCAATACCCGGACTACACGTGGATATATCAACTGCATAAATGAGGTAGGCCTCCCCACCTCTAAGGCATGACATGCCTTCAGAGCCGATTCAAGTGACATCAGAGGTCGTGCTCCCTCACCATAGATGTACCAGGTATCACCCTCATCCGGATGAAACTGTACCAGACGCTGATAACAATTCACAGTAGCGTGATACAAAGTCAGCAATTCTATTCCCAAAATATAGTCAAAATCTGCCATCGATAAGATCATCATATTAGCCGATAACACATGACCCTCAAACTCTTGAAGGCAACCCATCACTAGATGCTTAGTTACTACCTCCTGCTCCAACGGAGTAGATACAACTAATTCCAGGTCTAATGATACATAAGGTAATCTATGTCTCTTAACAAAGCGATAAGAAATAAAATAATCTCCCCCATGGCCAACAATACCATGGATTTCATTGCCTCTTCCAGTCATCTCTGAAAATAATAATGCACATTAAATCCCAAATGCGCATTTAAATCCCAAGACTAAATTCCCAAAGATTTTAAGCATGCTCTGATACCAAAAATATAGTGACCCAGAATTGAATCACCTACTAACTGGCAACTATGGCATGCATTAAACGTAATTAAAGAATAAATACTAAACAGATAAAAACGTGCGGAAACATAACCCATGATTTACATATCAGCTTAGTACAAAAGTTTCAAGCTTATTATCAGTAATGATACAACCATATCGAAATAACTTAAATTAAACATTATACAGCTATATCGAATTCTGCTGTATAAAATATCCCCTGTAGGCTCCTGCTCCCTAGTCCTGCTTCAAACTACCGGATCCATCCATCCTGCGACCTGCCCCATGGAATGGGGTGTCCAAGATAACAACTAGGAAGTGAGCGCTAACGCCCAGTACATAAACATGAGTAAACATATGTATATGATGCATGCAACCGTGATGACTGGTAAAAGGTCATCTGATAAGTCATGCTTAGTACATGCGCCAAATGAGTGCTATAACCTCACGGATCAACCCCTGGGTACAACCACACCCGTCTAGAACACCAGAGTAGTCAGACATACATGTCCCCTCCATCGCGGTACTCTCAATGACAGACTATCAAGTATAGAGCTGAGCGGCTCTATAATCAGGGTACAACAAGGTATAGGCTCAACGTGTATGTGCACATGACATATGAATATGGAAAGCAGTAAATCATATATCATGCCATATAATAATGCCAAATAAATGCAATACATAAACATGTATACTCGCTGACAATCTTAGTCAATGTGTACGCACTTAACACCGAAGTCTGAACTAAGCTGGAAGAAGACAACCCCTAGCTGTCCTAGGTCAAAACCCAACCTGACCTGGTCTTAAGCCCGAACCAACCTGATCAGCACCTGGTCAAGACTGACCAGACCTGGCCTCTTGGTCCGGCCCCGAGCTCTTCCTTCTCGAGGTCCCGAGATACTCTTTCCCGAACTATCGAGCTACTCCTTCCCGAGCAGAAATATGAAGTGAGATGGAAGTGGTGTGAAAATATCTGAACCCTCAGCTCCTATTTATAGGGGTTGAACTGGGACAGGTGTCATCTGAAATGCTTGAGACATTGACATCTGGAAGGACACTAAGCATCTCATCACTTGAGTGCTTGAAACCTCGCCTAATAGCTTGGCTTATACATGCACTGATTTTGGTTAAGACAAGTGTTCATTCCCGACCTGAATACAATGTGCTCTTCCCATGACCGAACACTACCTTGGCCTTGCACAACACTTTCTTGAACTCCTAGACCAGACCCGAGCTACACACTCCCTAGGCCGAGCCCCTCCATTAGTGTTCACCCCATGGCTGACCCGAGCAACAAAGGGAAGACCCGAGCTCAAGACAAGCTCCATACCCGAGCCAAACACATACACATGATCGAGTCCTAGCTCTATGCTCGAGCCCTTGATGCTCAACCATGACCGACCCGAGCTACACATGACCTACCCGAGCCACTCATGATCGACCTGAGCCCAAGGTCAAATCCATCAAACCCTAGCTCATTCTCATGCCATGTGTTCTTGATCTTGACTTCTGCTCTTGATGATAAAATATCTTTTTATTAATTCCCGATTAAGACTCTGATTTGTTTAATTAGTAACCATTAATCATGTTTGTCATAATATTATCTTAAAATGGGTTCTGGGTTACTACACCAACTTAGAACTTAGCTCAACCAAATAAATTAAAAAACGTAGACCCATTAACAAATTAAGCCCAATTAATAAATTAAGGCTTTATAAATATCTTAAGCCCAATAATCTTAGCCAAACTTGAAAACTTGGCCCAATAAACAATTTGACCCATCTAACAAACATGGCCCAATAAAAAAACTTAACCCAAATAAATGATTTTGGCCCAATAAACTAATTTGGCCCAAATAAATGAGTTTGACCCAATAAACTAACTTGGCCCAAATAATTAACTTGGCCCAATAAATGAACTTGGCCCAATAAACAGACTTGACCCAATAAACGGACTTGACCCAATAAACAGACTTGGCCCAATAAATGAACTAAACACTCGGACTCCTAAATAAATTACCCGGCCCAAAATAAAATAACCCAATCCCAAACCCATGACATATGACCCTAATACACTTGACCCGAGTCGGACAACCCACCTTCCCGAGCCCTGCCACAGCTTTTCGTTAGATAGACCAACCTTACAACCATCCAGCTCTTCATCTAGCCAATACTAATTCAAGTCATCTTAGTCCAATACCAAAAGGGACCTAACCCAACCACCAAACCAGTGTGCAGAAACTGAGATCCAAACATGGCAGAAAAATCATCCAAAACCAAGCCACAATGCATAAAAACGTGAATGATGCATGAAACTTAAAATTGAGCTACCATGTCCACATACAAATGCAACAACACGATTTCATCATCAAAACAGTGAATATACTGATCTAAATGGGTGAGCAAGGAAGAATATAAAGTATTTGCATTTAAAACGCATGAAAAACTTATACGGTTGCGGTTGCGTATATCGAGACTCGGGAATCTCACAACTTCCAATTCTGGAAGCTCAAATCCATAAATTGTTGATTTATGCCTCTAAATATCATCAACTAGCTTCCGGTCTGCGAAAAATCACACAATGGCCAAAAGTCAACCCAGGTCAACTTTGGTCAAACTTTGTCCAAAAATTTCCGAACTTTATTGTGTTCTCACCGCTTCACGATTTTGAATCTTGACTCGAAACTTGAATATTTGGATCTATCACATCGAAACAATAAAAAATGATTGACATGTCGGATGTCGCGGGAAAATTGTGGAAGACAGCGGCGGCACGGCGGCGACATCCAAAACTTGTCCAAAATTCACGAAATTTTGCAGACTTGTAGAGCTCGACGAGACAATTCTAATGCACTATGGTACAACCGGAATGGACCACCGTGGCGGCCAAAATCTGCGATTTACAGGCGGTGGTGGCGTGAGCTTCCGAGCTCAGATCTGTCTGATTTTCTCACCAAAAATGCTACAATAAGCTCGGGAAATGCTCTACACACCTCATATCATCATATAATACCTTTAAAAACAACAAATCGAGCTTAAATTCGTCCATTTCGTGCGAGGAAGATGTTGAACAGTGACCGCTCCTTCTCGACTTCGTGCTCGCTAAATCGAACACCAAAACTCACAATTCTTGGTACGGTTGTGACCGCCTCGACAAGAGCTTCAAGATGGAATGGTAAATTGATGGCAATGGCGGCGATCGGACGGCCGACAAAGGTGGGGTGTTTTGGGGGGGGGGGGGGGGGGGTTGGGGTTTTAGTGTGTGTTTTAGGTGTTTCATGCGTGAGAGAGAGCACCACTTAATATTATAAAAATTGGTCCTAAAATGACCCGGTCTGATCCATTTCAATGCTCTTGTGTTATTTTACTCCAATATCTAATTTAACACATTTTTACAATTTATCTAAAATAGTTTACTTTGACCAGTAAATTTCCCAATAAATAAATTGAGTCAATCTCAGGCTTTGACCAGTCAGCCAAACTGATTATTTCTCCAAATTAAATTATCTGGCATAAATAATTATTTTAATTTCAATATCTCAATAATTATCTCAAAATGTCAATGTTACTAGATATCCAAAAATAGTCAAACTCATTGACTAATTGACACGTGTATTTTGAAAATACACTCTATAACTCATTTAGCAACAATAATTATTTTATCAACTCAATAAATATATTAATTGTCAATTAATTCGGTAATAAATTTTTGGGGCGTTACACTAGTAACTTAAGATCAAGATTTGAATTCAATCCATATTTCATAGATAACACATTCACAAATCCTTCAACTAACAATTTTAATCCAAACAATTTAGAATTTAGATCATATCTTTGAAAGTAGACATTTGATTGGTATTTGACATTTAAAGATAAACCATACGTCTCGAATGAGACAACTCTCAAATCTGTAACCTCTCCAAGTGCGTGCACCGAATCACCTATCGTATGCTCCACTCTATACGGACTCAACTTCTTGAATTTTTCAACATGGCATATTCTTTGTCTCCTCATCGATCCACCTCCCACAACCTGCAAAGATGAAATAAAACTGCTCGGGATTGAACCGGCTATATCATGATAATGAGATAAAACCTCTTTGTACAAAAGTACTTTAGGGATTTTTTCAATTGTAAAACTTTTTCAACCTCACAATTTTGGAGCATAATTCTGTTTTTCTTGGTATCTTTCCACTCATTTTTTTTCCACTTTTTTTTTTTTACCTCCAAGGCCAACTCACTCTTTTGTACACTAATTCTTTCGGCCTCTACTTTTTCTTTGTCTTTTTTTTTTCTATGGCCATCTCAATTTTTTTTATCACTCTTTCTTTCGACCATATCACTCAATTTTTCAAATTTCAATTGATCCTCAAGAATTTCATTTGGAACCAATGGAAAAGAAACAATACATGATACATACAATAACTCATTACTAGCTTCACTAGTAACAACAACACAACTATTCTCTACAACAGGCACAATAGAAAAATTTTCATCAAACAATAATTCACCTTCCACCGCACATGTTTCAACATTTACATCAACGGTCATTGAAAAATCATCATTCGCAATTTTCTCAACTTATCCAACTTCACATTTTTCAATATCAATTAAAATTTTGGATTCAATATCTACTTGAGAATCCACCACTTTCCTTACTTCATTTGGACATTGGCTAATGTCATGCCCAATTTCACAACACCATAAGCACACAATATGTGAGGACCTCGGTTTTAGACATCTAATCAAGAATAAATCATAAAATCAACGACAGAGAGTCAAGGGATTAATCAAGATTTTTTTAAAAGCATGCACGGACCCCGTGCACTCTCCGTGCTCAGGTCCATGCATTAAGCTGTAGCCAAAGCTCGAAGACTACAAATACACGGACCCCGTTCACACCTCCGTGCCTGGGTCCGTGCACAAAATGCACAAAAACTCAACTCTCTACCTCGACCAAACATCACACGGACCCTTACCCAAAGGTGGCATGGGGTCCATGCATGTCGAACACAACTAGCAAACCTAGAAAGAGTACACCCGAACCCTAGCACGGGGGGTGGGGGTGCACGGGGTCCATGCCCTGCTACACCAGCAAAAATAAAAAAAGCATGCCAAAAATGATGCATTCCAAAATCAACTCAAAATACTAACTCAAACATGCATAAATTCATACAACTCGTATGAAAATAGTACATGATACGTCTAAAGTTTTACAATAATTCAAAAGGTAGAACATGCATCGGTTCTAGTTAATACAACGTAATACAACAAGTTCAAAACATAAATCAACTTCTAAACCAAGTCCTCAATTCTATCATTCCCAACTCGATCTAGTCATGCTGCCTCTGACTCAAACCTATCCCACCTGTTTCCAAGAACACATACAAAGACAAGACAACAACCAGATAACTCCGGTGAGAATAATTTTCCTAGTAAAAGAGGCATAACAAGTAAATCCACGTAATATATCAAATCATGATATGCGTAACAATAAGACCACCTGAAATAACAACAACTCAATTTGAAATGCAATAAAATGCAATGCATGTCTTTGGGGTTCGAGATTATCTAAAATCGTATAATCAATGGGAATTTCTTTCTTTGATTGGGATCCCAAGGCCAAGATATTACCACAACTCACCGACTCTCCCGATCGAGGTGAATGCAGTATATCTCGCTTCCTCTAGACTCTGGAGCATCTATAAAGAGTTGATCGGGCTATTAAAATACTAATCGATGACCAATGCCACTCGGCTATAATCCCCAGAACGTCTAATTCTATAAGTGAACGAATCATCTGGCTCAATATGAATGCATATGAAATCGTAATACATTCAAGTAATTCAAATCAATGCATTTATTCAATCATAACATGTAATCATATATGTATGTGATTTAGGGACTCAAGAATCAGTCTAAACTCGAGTATTCGTCCATTTTCGATTCGATGTCGTCTATTACCTTTTCTTCTGTAAGGCCCATGATTATTTGATTTAATCCAAGATTATTTAATTTTAATCCGAGATTATTTAATTTGAGAAGTTTTAGAGTTTAGATTTAAATTCTAATATTCTTAAATTATTTAGGATTGAAATTGAATTTAAATAAGGGCCGAGGACATAATTGCAAATATTGAAGAATTGAGGGGATGAAATGCAACTGAATTGAAGTTATCCGATTTTCAATTGATTTGTCAGCTATCTTATGTGTGATATGCATATTCATTCAGAAATTTGAGCAGAGAAAAAAGTCGAGACTTCATTTCCTTTTGCAAATTTCAGTTTCAATCTTTCGTATCTTTTGATCCGATTGTCCGATTTTAATTTCGGAAATATCGCTGCATTCCTCTTGAGACAAGCTTTGATCTGGTGTAAGTCTTTATTTATTTCAGCATGTTTTGAAGACTTAAATATGGTAGATATCAGAATTTGCTGCTATGCACGTGTTCTTGAGATTATGCATTGTATTGTATCGAAACCGAATCGAAGAACGAACGTCGTATGAGTTTAATATGTTTTCCAGCAAATGTTTCGAAAGTTAGGCATCTGATTTTGCTAAGTTTTGATGTTATTTAGCTGGTATATGATGGTTATGGATAATTTTGAATTATTAGAATTGGTTTCGATATTGTGTCGGTTACCGATTTTCAATCGCTACGCCGGTCGATTTATGATTTGAGGCCGTTTTGATAGCCTGTGATTGAGCTGAGATATTTTTTGAGTTGTTGTTGATGTTGTAGCAAATGTATTCTTCAATTTTAGATTATTATTGAAGGCTAGCGACTCGAGAACTTTGAATTCGAACCGAAGAATAAGTGATCAAGATTTGAAGCGTTCAAAACCGACAAAATAAGAAGGTATAAGACGACATCGCAAGTCTGGGATTTGAAATTCGAGAATGAAGCTTCTTGAGTTGTCCCGCCAAAATCACATACTTGTTTATCGTTTTGATAATGTTATGATGTTGTTGATCCATCTCAGGTAGTGAATTTTTAATTCGATATCATTTGATATGATATGATATGATATGATGATATGAGATATGAATTGATTCTTATGCCAAGGTCAGATGAACCTTATTTTCGAGTCTGATGAGACGACGATAGATGTATATCCCTGTCAAGATCATATACGAATCTTGATAGCGAAGAGTGTGATAGGAATCAATTCTTTATATATGCGTTTACTCTATTCTTGAGTTAAAATGTGTAGAGTTGCTATAAATTTATTTAACGTATGTATATGTTGATTATACTGAGAACTGTATTTTCACCAGACGTTTTCGGCTTTTGTCTTGTTTTGTATGTGTGCATGGCGACAGATGGGGCAGGAGTTTGCCAAAGTCACCGAGGGTAGCTCATGAGAGAGTCTAGATATGTGGACTCGGGTTGTGTAGCTGATTTGATGAACTTAGAAGATTAGCAAGCAAGTTAGAAAATATTTATGAATGTTTTTCTTGAGAAGTTGTTGAACACTTGTATAAGTTCATGCTTTTGTTGGATTCTAAACCTCTAGTTGATGTATCAACTTCTTGTAATCATGTTTATATCTTGTTCTATATATTTAGACATGTTTTGGAATTGATTATGATGGATTTGAGGGAAAGGAAGGATCAAACTTTGAGCTGCAAAACTAGAGCATGAATCTGCCCAGGGCAGCGCCCGGTCTGCAGAAAAGAGCAGACCGAGCGCAGCTCCATTTCATCCAACCCGAAGGTTGGAGAATTTTGGGGCACTCGGTCGGCGGTTTTTAACCGACCGAGCGCACCCACCCTTGAATAAAAAGAAAAAAAATTGTTTTGATCACTTCTTCTCCTTGGTCCTTTAATCATGTTTATTTACTAATGGCCCTAAGATTGAGATTAGCAACCCGAGGCCCCACAACAGGTGGTATCAGAGCTGATGTTGCTCTTGGACCTTGATTGAACTGTAGTGAGTGAGCGGGGTAGATCGATTCTATCTGAATGTTTATTTATTCTTGAAGCATGTGTATTATCTGAACTGATTTACATCTTTGAGAAGTGCATGCTACCTGCTTATATGATTTGATTGGAAGAATGTCTTGACTGAGAATGAATCAGAACTCATTCTCTTGAGAAGGCTCTATGTGAGACCTCGATTTTAATAAAGAATTAATCCTATCAATAATCAATCAAGAGCCAAGAAATAATCAAAAATAAAAAAAATTTAATTTTGAAGGTGAATAGTGCCCCGCTCGATCAGTAACTTCTTACCGATCGAGCGAGCAAAACCCTTTCCAACTTCCCCAGAGCTTCTCGCTCGATCGGTAAGAAGTTACCGATCGAGCGAGAAAAGATGTGGCTCGCAAGGCCAAGACTGCCTGCTCGATCGGTAAAATTCAACTGATCGAGCGAGCCCAAATCAACAGAAAACCAGAAGTTACTCTTAACCCAAAAATCCAACTCCAATTCCATTCAATACATAAAGAGGTATAAATTCATGCAATAAAAGTCATACAAACCTCAATATTCAGTTATTCGATACAACATGATTCAAACAAAGTTTGAGTTCTAAACATACCCCAAAACATAAACTAGATTGGCATGTGATTTGACTTCTAAACCGAAGTCCCACTTCTATCTTCACATCCCAATTATCCATGCGATCTCTGACTCGGTCCTGCTCCCCTGTTGCCAAGCACACATACAAAAACAAGACAACAGCCGGATAAATTCGGTGAAAATAAATCCCAGTAAAAGCAACAGTACATACAATATCAATTAGCATATCAATATCATGATATGACATACATAAGATTCAATAATGATAAATATGAGATGCATCTCTTTAAAAATTCTGGATTATCAAAATCAGATAATCAAAAGGAAATTCGTTCGTATGGTTGGGATCCCGAGGCCAAGATCTCATGACTTACCACCGACTCTCCCGATTGAGGCGGAGTCACTTATCTCTATCCTCTAGACTTTGAGCAACATATAAAGAGTCTTCTGAACAATGGGCAAAATCCACGACCCAGGCAACACAATTATAGTTCCCAAAACATCTAATTTGATTCGGCGGTTCTTGCCCTTTCAAAATAAAGGTAAAAGGATCAATATTAATGCAATACAGTTTGATATGCATTCAACTAAATTCATGAAGTCACATAATAGCATATAATCAAAAAAAAGCCCATTCAAACAAATAACATGCAAGTATGTGGTTTAGGAAAAACTCGAGCTTCGAATCAGTCTCGAGTATTCAATCCCATTCGATCGATGTTAGATTATACCTTATTTGCTTCGAAGGTACTCCAAATCTGTAATTCAATAACAAGGAAAAATTCAATAACCAATTGAAACTCATTCAATCACACTAGGTAAAACTCATTACCAATCCTCGTCAATTCGCTATCGATTCAAACTCTGAAACTCTGAGCCCTACGACGTTCACACAACTATGAAAGAACAAGATAGAACATCAATATCCACATTCAACTGAATCGAATACGGCTCAAACATTCAAACCAAACGATATTCCAAAAACTCAAACCGGCGGCATAACGGCAATATTCTGATCAAACCGGAAACACAGACAGCAGTAGAATATCAAAACCAACTCAAATAAAAACCTAATCATCAATAAAGACTCAAAACCATCAAATCTCAAAACTCCAATTTTTGAATTATGTCTCAAAAATCATAATAATTCCGAACGACGCTCTTTTTCCGATCCGACTGAGAATAAACGATAAGAACTATCTCAAGAACATCATACCAAAAAAGAATCGAATTCCAAATACCTTCGAAAATAAAGTATATCTGATCTAAGAAATACTTACGATAGAACGAAGCTCTTGCATCTGTGGTCGCGAATACCATTTATGATTTAATTCCTAACGGACGGATCGAGCAGAAATCGAATTCTGGAAGCATGGGGAAAAGCTTAGGCATCTTCAATGGAGGGAGGACGAGTTGGAGTAGGAGGGTGGAGTTAAATAATAAGTCAAACTAGCTTTAATATCTAACAATTTCCAATTTTTCATTTTAGTCCCTGAAAATTCCAAAAATTGCAAAATAGTCCCTGATCAAAATTAAATCGATCCTCAAATTATTTAATCTTCGATTATCTCAAATAAAGTCAATTAAGATAAATTTGGGGCTTTACACATGTTATAATACATTGTTAGATGATGAATATCAAATGATGTAGAATATAGAGATGATAAAGCAATATATGTAGACAACAAAATTATGTATAACTCAAATCATCCTTAAAATTTGAGTTGAATAAAAACAAAGAGACATAATTTACCTCTTCTAATTTGAACCAAGATGGATCATGGAATGAATGCAAATTAATTGTGATCAAACTTTATTAAAAAACCTCTTAAACCGAGCGAGCCAAACCGCACCACACCTCCCTATGCAAATTTTGTGACTAAAACCATGATGATAAAATAAGAAAAAAAAAACAAATTGTACCGCATATAATGGTGTGATGGAAATTTGAATGAATAACTACACCAACCACATCGTATAGTGTTTTACTATTTATGATTTAATTATATATTATATATTTAACATTGGAAAACTAGTAAATAAAACCTAATTTTATTATATTTAGAAACATTTTTTGGTCCAAATTTAACTCGATTTTACACCATGTTCAAAATGATAATATTAAATTCATGATTCAACAAAATAAAAAATTAAATAAAGTAAATGGAATTCTAGGAATTAAAAATAAATGATATTATTTTATATTTCTATTAATTTTATTACCCTATCATCTACGATTCATGCACATTTAAAAAAAAATTTTATTGGTGTATGGGTACGTGTTATTTTAAAAGTTTTCATGATGTTGAAATATATTTTGATAGAAATGTGTTTCAAACATTGTAGGTTTCAGAAAAAGTGCAGAAAAGATCAGATTTTAGGAGTAGAGGCGCGACGGCGCGCCCGCGCAGCCGCGCCTAGGCATCGCATGCCTGCACACAGGCTGCGCACCCGCGCTGCGCTTGCGCAGGTTTGCGAGCGGGCTGCGCGCTCGCGATGCACAAGCAGCGCGGCCGCGCCGTCCGTTCGCACATCCCACCCATATTTATGTGATTTTGGGTCCTAAAAATCATGTTTTGGATATTTTAATGTATTTTAATTATTTCTAAGTATGTATAGGGAAAAGTTTCAAGTTTTCGATGTCCGGAACGGACGGAATGCCTCACGTGGATCGGTCAAGCTGTGTAATGCATGTTTATGTGACTTTATTTTAAAAATTAATTATTCATGAAAAATTTTGCAACTTGTAAGCATGTTAGCATCACGAGAAGTTTATGAGCATGATTTTACAATGACATGAAATGATATGATTAGATGAATGCTATGGTATATGGGAAATATTTTGATGATTTATACATCTTGTGGTGATTATACAGGGTATGCACTTCGGGATGAGCTCCGGAGCGGCTATCGAAAAATGGCTCACGGGATGGTTATACGGGGTATGCACTTCGGGATGAGCTCCAAAGTGTCTATTTAAAGAATGAAAGTTTACGGGCGTAATGCCATATTCTTGTTGATCAACTGGAAACTATGAACGGCTCGTTATGACGGTTGCCACACTACTCATACTTCATCACCCCAAATATTTTTATGTTATGGCTACAACAAAGTTATGTTTATTTCATGAAAGCTTAAGTTAATGTTTTCTCTTTCAAAGTTTAGAATGATCTTTTTTATGCATTTTCTTGCTGAGTCTTTAGACTCACTATACTTGAATGGTGCAGGTAACAACGATGTTGATGCATTCATTGATGATTATGTGGGCGGACATGAAGAAGAAGAAGGGGTTGGTCCAACGGGCGATGCATGAGTGCGAATGCTATTGAATGAAAGTTGTTTAAAACATTTTTAGTTGATGAGAGGAAAACAAGTTTTGAATTTTAAGTTGATGGCCATGTTGGCAAAGACTTTTAGATGCTATTTAATTATTGTGCACTTTTAATACGCTCATTCTTAATAAAGAAGATGATTCTTCCGCAAAGTTTTTATTCTCCCCAAATTTTAAGTATTTATGTTGAGTAACTGATAGTTGTGTTTTTGTAGCATATTTTAGTGTCATTTTGTTGTTGTTTTGCATTTTTTTATGTGTTTTAATTATGTGTTTTGTTCGTATTGCGTATTTTGTGCCTGCATAATTTGTTTCCTGGTTTGTTGGTTAGGTTGTACGTTATGGTGGATGCTTGGATTGAACTATGGAGCAAGAGAAATGTTGAAGAAATTTTGAAGAAAGTGCTCGATCGATCTGCAAGATGTTACCGATCGAGTAGCCACCTTATATTTGAAGGACAGTAGGCTCTGGAATATCGGTCGATCGATCCGCAACATTTTACCTATCAAGCGGGCTCGCGGAATTTTCAAAACAGTAGGATTGGAAAAGTCTCTCGATCGATCGGTAACATTTGACCGATTGAGCGAGACGTGCTGTTCGGGAAAAAATCTGTAATTTAGAAATTTTTATTTTTAAGGACTCTAGCCTTATTTAAATTTTATATCTCGAATCTTGGAGTCTAAGAATCATTCGGAAGATATTCTAGACGGCTTGGAGCGTGAGAAATATATTGGCGGCTAGGTTTTTCTTCTTCTTTTCTTAGATTTAATTTTTCATTCATGAATTTTTTTATAAAATTCATGAATATTGTTGGATAAGTTTTAGTACTTGGTTGAGGAAGACGAACCCTTGAGTTATTTTATTTGCGAGATTCGAATTTTTCATTGTTTATTTCCAAATTGTGTATCAAGAGTTATTTTGGATTGATTGTCATGCTTGTATGTGAAATTTTAGGATTGATCACCTTAGGATTTTTCAATACAATCTATTGCTAAATTAGAACTCAAATCCGTATTTGTTTGAACCATCTAATTTGTGAAGCAACTATGATTAATAATTTCTGCTGTTGAATTTGTTAAATCGTAGGAACAACAATTGACTAGATTAAATACAATCGCTGGTATTGTGTTGTCTAGATTCATCAGTTTTACTCATTTGAATGCTACCGTGGATTTAAATCTAATCGCTGGTTGTGGGTTAATTTATGGGGTAAGGGTTAACTTAGAACGCTGGTGTCTAGTTAACTAAAATTAAGGTGAAACAGGAATTAACTTTCCAATGATGAATATTCAATGTGAATTAATTATTTTTAGGGAATCGATGATCGAATCAATAATTTCAAGGGTGTAGTCGACCGATACCAAGTCTCGTTAGTTTATTGATCTTTCTTATTTTAATTCTTGCATAGTAGTTAATAAAATCTCAAAAACCTCTTTTATTATTTTCAGTATTTTAAGAACACTATTTAAATTTCACTTTCCTCGTGGGAACGATCCCTACTCACACTACTGAATATTTTGTTATCTGATTTGAGTTGGGTAATTTGGGCGTGACACGACTAAGCATTACCAGTAACGCTCCGATTGGGAAAATTGGGGCGTTACAGCTTGGTATCAGAGCAGTTTGCTCTGGGTTTGTCGCACGCATGCATACTCGCCACGACCCTACGCTTCGAATTCATGTCTTTAAGTTTTTATGATATGGACTGTTTAAGATGCATTATAGTATTTGCGATTTAAGAATTTTGCATTTTTGAGCATGATGTTTATGTTTAAATAAGTAATTAAGCATGTGGACTATGTGGACATCAGAATCATGGCTCACCGTAGGAACCCGAATAATGAGGGCGATCAGAACAACCTGTTTCAGGCTGGGTTGGCGACTCTGTTGCAAGAGCAGAGTAGATCCCAAGGGGAGCGAATCCAACAGTTAATCCAAGATCAAGCGGGTGGACGGAACAACAATCAACCGTTATTGACCAACCCGATCTTTAAGCAGATTGAGGAACTAGGGCCACCGGAGTTCAAAGGATGAGCTGATCCCCTTGTAGCTGAGGAATGGGTGCAGTCAGTGGAGACCATTTTTTGACTACATGCAGCTCACTGATGCAGACCGTGTGAGGTGTGCCATATTTATGTTCCGGGATGATGCACGGGTTTGGTGGCATGGAGCCCATTCTGCTGTGAATATGACTACTTTGACTTGGAATGGATTCGAAGATGTGTTTTATGGGAAGTATTTCACTGTCAGCACCAGGACTAGACTTGCCAGGGAATTTCTGGAGCTCCGCCAAGGGAGCATGTCCATTGCTAAGTATGTGAAGAAGTTTGAGAGGGGGAGATACTTTGTACCCATGATTTTTGGTAATGCTGCAGAGGATCTGAAGCATTTTATGGAAGGACTGAATGCCACTATTCGTCGTGGTTTCAGATTGAGTGGGGCGAAAACTTATCGAGAAGCGGTCGATGAGGCTATGTTATCAGAGAAAGATGGGAATGATATTATTGAAGAAACACAAGCGAAAAGGATCAACTATCAAGGGAGATAGCAGCAAGGACCTAGTCAAAAGAGGTCGTACCAAGCTCCAGCTCAGAGGAGACCACAACATCATCAGCGCCAAAACCCCAATCAGGCGCGACCTAAGGGCCAGAATCAGCTGAACGTCAATGCTCCAAGGCCGGCGAATGCACCTATCTGTCAAAAGTGTGGGTAGTCACATTCAGGTCAATGCATGCTTGGGACCAATACTTTTTTTCTTTGCAAGAAGCCAGGGCATTTCGCCAAGGATTTCCCGCAATCAAAGGAGCCTATTAAGGGAAGAGTGTTTGTTATGACTCACGATCAGGTTGACCCAGATTCTGCAATTGTCATAGGTATGATCCGTATTGCTGATTTATCTGCTTTCATGTTGATAGATACAGGAGCTACGCACTCTTTTATGTCTGTTAGTTTTATGATGAAATCGGGAATCTTGCCGGATGAATCTATTTCGGGGTTTTGTGTGTCGTTACTTTTAGGAGGAGAATTGAAAAGTAGTAGTGTCCTAAGAAATTGTAAGATTCAGATGCAGAATCTAGAATTGTGTGCAGATTTTATTATTTTGGAGATGGTGGATTTCGATGCGATTTTTGGGATGGACTGGTTGGCTCAGCATGAGGCTATTATTGACTTCAAACAGAGAAATGTCTCTTTGAAAGATCAGCACGGAAAACCATTTGTGTTCCGCGCTACATCTAAGAGTAGCACACCAGGTATGATATCAACAGGAACTGCTAGGAAATTATTGAGTAATGGGTGTACAGGCTTCCTAGAAAGCCTAACTGGTGATCAGGAGACGCAACGACCGAAACTTGAAGAAGTGGAATTAGTGAAATATTTCCAGAAGTCTTTCCCAATGATGTTGCGGGATTGCCTCCAGTCAGGTAAGTTGAATTCGGAATCGAATTGTTGCCTGGAACCAAGCCAGATTCTAAGGTACCGTACAGGTTAGCACCAACAAAGATGAAAGAGTTGAAGGATCAATTGCAAGAGTTGATGGATAAGGGGTTCATCAAACCGAGTGTATTGCCATGGGGTGCACCGGTGTTGTTTGTTAATAAGAAGGATGGGTCAATGAGATTGTGCATTGACTACATCGAGCTGAATTGAGTTACAGTGAAGAACAGATATCTATTGCCCAGGATCGATGATCTATTCGACCAATTGCAGGGAGCGATGGTGTTCTCTAAAATTGATTTACGATCAGTCTACCATCAACTAAAGGTAAAGGATGTAGATGTGCAGAAGACGGCATTCAGGAGTTGCTATGGCCACTACGAGTTCTTAGTAATGCCGTTTGGGTTGGCCAATGCACCAGCAGTGTTCATGGATTTGATGAACAGGGTGTTTCAACCTTTCTTGGATCAGTTTGTCATTGTCTTCAAAGATGACATATTGATCTACTCTCGCAGTCTAGAGGGGCATCGTTAGCACTTGTCTGCAGTGTTGCAGATTCTGAAAGAAAAACAGTTGTATGCTAAGTTCAGTATCTGTGAATTTTGGCTGGAGTTGATTGAATTTTTGGGTCATATAGTTTCAGCTAAGGGGATTGAGGTGGATCCGTCTAAGGAGGAAGCGGTTCGAAATTGGGTTGCTCCAAAGAATGCTATAGAAATACGGAGTTTCTTGGGTTTAGCAGGCTACTACAGGAGATTTATTCAGGATTTCTCCAAGATAGCTCTACCATTGACTTCTCTAACTCGGAAAGGTGTAAAGTTTGTGTGGTCAGAGCAGTGTGAGAAGAGCTTTGCAGAGTTGAAAGAAAAAATTATGTCAGCGCCAGTGCTAGAAATTCCAAAAGGCACAGGTCATTTTGTGGTTTATACCGATGCTTCTAAGAGCGGATTAGGGGATGTTTTGATGCATGATGATAAAGTAATAGCATATACATCTTGACATCTGAAGGTCCATGAGAAGAACTACCCGACTCATGATCTTGAGTTGGCGGCAGTTGTATTTGCCTTGAAGTTGTGGAGACGCTACTTGTATGGCGAGAAGTGTCATATTTTCACCGATCACAAAAGCCTGAAATAGTTCTTCACTCAGAAGGAGTTGAACATGAGGCAGAGAAGATGACTGGAATTGGTGAAGGACTACGACTGTGACATTATCTACCATCCAGGTAAGGCTAATGTAGTAGCAGATGCATTGAGTCGCAAGTCTGCGACATTGAACCAATTGACAGTCCAGCAGGAGTTGATTGCTGATTTTGAATGGATGAGTTTGGAGGTATTAGAACCAATGAAGGTATGCACTCTATCAGCCTTAATAGTAGTACCAAGTTTTCTTGATAGAATTCGAGCAGGTCAAGCTTCTGATGAACAGTTGATGGCGTGGAGAAATAGAGATGAGGCTAAGGGTGGTGCACTGTATACCATTAAAGATGGCATGGTTCATCACAGAGGTAGAATATGGGTGCTAGCAGTAGACTCACTCAGAGTTGAAGTAATGACTGAATTCCATACTGTTCCGTATTCCATTCATCCTGGGAGTACGAATATGTGTAAGGACCTACAATCCTTGTACTGGTAACCAGGTATGAAGAAGGATATTGTAAGATTTGTGAGTGAATGCTTGACTTGTCAGCAGGTGAAGATTGAGCACCAGAGGCCGGCAGGACTTCTGAAACCATTACCAATATCCACATGGAAGTGGGAAGATGTTACGATGGATTTTGTGGTAGGATTGCCAGTTACACCGCGAAGGATGAACTCGATTTGGGTGATAGTTGACAGGCTAACTAAGTCAGCTCATTTTATTCCAGTCAAGAATAACTTCTCAATGAATCAGTATGCAGAGCTTTACATTCAAAAAATTGTCAGATTGCATGGAGTTCCAGCAAGCATAGTATCTGACAGAGATCCTAAGTTCACCTCGAACCTTTGGGGAAGTTTGCACCGAGGTTTGGGAACGAAGTTAGCTTTCAGCACAACATTTCACCCTCAGACATATGGTCAGTCAGAACAAGTGATCTAGGTATTTGAAGATATGTTGAGGGATTGCATGATCGATTTCGGAGGAAATTGGGAATCGAAATTGCCTTTAGTGGAGTTTACTTACAACAATAGTTATCAAGCAACTATTGGCATGGCTCCGTATGAGTCATTGTATGGGAGAAGATGCAGAACTCCCCTACACTGAGATGAAGTTGGAGAGAGAGCTGTTTTGGGGCAAGAGTTAGTGACTCAGACAATATAGGTAATAGCCAAGGTCAGAGACAGAATGTTGAAAGCTCAAAGTCGACAGAAAAGTTATGCCGACCAAAGGCGTAGAGATTTGGAGTTTGAAGTGGTTGACCATGTATTTTTTAAGGTGTCACCATGGAAAGGTGTTATGAGATTTGGAAAAAAAGGCAAATTGAGTCCAAGATATATAGGACCATTCAAGATTCTAGAATAAGTTGGGGCTCGAGCTTACCGAGTGGCACTACCTTCACCATGAGCCAATGGAATGGACGCCAGACTTGTGGCCTACAAGGAGATGCCTGTTCAAATCTTGGACATACAAGTTCGTAGGTTGAGGAACAGAGAGATTCCAATGGTGAAAGTCTTATGGCGCAACCAGTTGGTCGAGGAAGCTACCTGGGAAACCGAGCAGAATATGCGAGCACGCTACCCTGAACTGTTTGGTAAGTGGAATTTTGAGGATGAAATTCTTTTAAGGAGGGTAGAGTTGTAAGGTCCAAAAGTTCACTAGCTTAATCACGTTAATATAGTTAAATCATATTATTTAATGCATGTTATTTAGTATATTTAATTGTTATGTTTAATTACGTGAATCATTTGAATACCTGAAATGTTATGTGATATGTATGATTTTTTTAAGTTTTTCAAGTTGGTATTAATTTTGGGTCGTAGAGACGAGTCTAGCCTTGGAACGAGTTAAAAAAATATTTTTAAATAAATTTAAGTAGATGCAGTGTATTTTATTGAGAGAGTAAAATTTTAAAAATAATTTTTAAAATTGTAACTAATAGGCCGTGTTGAAAGCCCATTAGTCACAAGTAAGAAAAGAATAATCAGACGTTTAGATTTTTCTTCTCATTTTTTTTTGAACGCTTACTTTTCTCCAAATCTCTCTCTCAAATACTGCGATCTCCAGGCTAGGGTTCTTCGAATTCTCAAGGCTAGATCCTCCCGCAGTCCATGTTAATTCCAATCAAACGATTCAGGCAAGTTTTTACTAATTTTGAAACCCATTCAAGAATATATGTATGTTCAAGGTAAAACACTAGGTGTTTTGATTGATGATCCATGCATTTTCATTGGAAAATTCATGAGTATGTTGCTTGATTGTGATACATGAAACATTCCTGATGTGATCGGTTCAAGTAATTTTGAGTTTTGATTGAGTTGAAGGCAATAAATCAGATTTTTGGGCAAAAGTTTGAAGGAAGGTTTTTGATGAAAGATCTTTTGAATTTATTGGTGTACGGGTACGTGTTATTTTAAAAGTTTTCATGATGTTGAAAGATATTTTGATAGAAAAGTGTTCCAAACATTGTAGGTTTTAGAAAAAGTGCAGAAAAGATCAGATTTTTGGAGTAGAGGTGCGACGGCGCGCCCGCGCAGCTTGAAGCAGCGCGGCCGTGCCTGGGCATCGCATGCCTGCGCAGAAGCAGCGCACCCATGCTGCAGAAGCAGCGCGCCCGTGCAGAGCTTGCGCAGGTTTGCGAGCGGGCTGCGTGCCCACGCTGCAGAGAAAGCATGGACGCGTCATCCGTTCGCACATCCCACCACTATTTACGTGATTTTGGGTCCTAAAAATAATGTTTTGGATATTTTAATGTATTTTAATTATTTCTTAAGTATGTATAGGGAAAAGTTTCAAGTTTTCGATGTCCGGAACAGACGGAATGCCTCACGTGGATCGGTCAAGCTATGTAATGCATGTTTATGTGACTTTCTTTTAAAAAATTAATTATTGATGAAATATTTTTCAACTTGTAACCATGTTAGCATCACGAGAAGTTTATGAGCATGATTTTACGATGACATGAAATGATATGCTAAGATGAATGCTATGGTATATGGGAAATATTTTGATGATTTATGTGTCTTGTGGTGATTATACGGGGTATGCACTTCGGGATGAGCTTCGGAGCGGCTATCCAAACATGGCTCACGGGATGGTTATACGGGGTATGCACTTCGGGATGAGCTCTGAAGCGGCTATCCAAAAAATGAAAGTTTACGGGCGTAATGCCATATTCTTGTTGATCAACAAAAAACTATGAATGACTCATTATGACAGTTGCCACACTACTCATAATTCATCACCCCAAATATTTTTATGTTATGGCTACAAAAAAGTTATGTTTATTGCATGAAAGCTTAAGTTAATGTTTTCTCTTTTGAAGTTAGAAAGATCCTATTTATGCATTTTTTTGCTGAGTCTTTAGACTCACTATACTTGAATGGTGCAGGTAACGACGATGTTGATGCATTCATTGATGATTATGTGGGCGGACATGAAGAAGAGGCAGAGATCGGTCCAACGGGCGATGCATGAGTGCAAATGCTATTGAATGAAAGTTGTTTAAAACATTTTTAGTTGATGAGAGGAAAACAAGTTTTGAATTTTAAGTTGATGGCCATGTTGGCAAAGACTTCTAGATGCTATTTCATTATTGTGCACTTTTAATACGCTCATTCTTAATAAAGAAGATGATGCTTCCGCAAAGATTTTATTTTTCTTAAATTTTAAGTATGTATGTTGAGTAACGCTCCGATTGTGAAAATTGGGACGTTACATTTTTTACAGAGTTATTTGCACCAAATACCCCTGTGAAATATTGAAAATACATACTTCTCCCCTGTGAAATTTTAATAGAGATCTTCAACCCTGACCTTTTATAAAATTAGCACGCGTGCCCCTTCATATGAGTGATTTTTGAGCACTCGCCACTCATGCGACTGGGAAAATATTTTGATTTTTTTGCACCAAATACCCCTGTGAAATATTAAAATACATATTTGACCCATTGAGATTATAATTTTTAAATCTATTCAACCCATAATACACAAATTTTATTAAGATTCAATTATAAATATTTATCAAACATTTTTTATTTAATTAATTTATATTTATATTTTAAATTTATTATTCTTAATTAAGTTATTTCTAAAAAAATATTATTAATTTATCTTGCTATCATTATTTTATTAAACTCACTTCGTGTTTCCAACTTATCCATTAAACATGCATTCATAAATAAGGATTTAAATACCTAAAAGTATCAAAATATTGAACCAAAATGATAAGCTCATGCATATTACTTTTTTGATTTAGGACTACATAGTATTTAACCAAAATCTAAATTTTTTGAGACGATACATTGCACAATTTGCAGTAAATAACAAAAAAAATAAAGTGTTTATATAGTGATAAAATATACTATTAAATATATTTTTTTGTATAACTAATACTAAGATAAAATAACTTATAATATTTTTCACGGTTATTTAATTAAAATTATATTAATTTATTCAATTAAATATAGAATTAATAGTAAATTTTATAATTATATAATTATTTTATTTTTTTATTATTTATTACAAATTGTGCAATGCATTTTTTCGAAAAATTTAGATTTTATTTCAATATTATATAGTCCCAAATCAAAAAAGTAATATGCATGAGCTTATCATTTTGGTTCAATATTTTGGTACTTTTAGGTATTTAAATCTTTGTTTATGAATGCATGTTTAATGGAGAAGTTGAAAACACGAAGTTAGTTTAATAAAATAATGATAGCAAGATAAAATAATAATATTTTTTTAGAAACAAATTAATTAATAATAATAAATTTAAAATAAAAAATTAATAAAATGAAAAATATTTGATAAATATTTTATAATTGGGTCTTACTAAAATTGTGTATTATGAGTTGAAAAGATTTAAAAATTATACTCTCAAGGGATCAAATATGTATTTTTAATATTTCACAGGGTAGTTGGTGCAAAAAAAAAATCAAAATGTTTGTCCAGTCGCATGTGTGACGCTTGCTCAACAATCATTCATATGAAGGGGTACATGTGCTAATTTTATAAAAGGTCACAGTTGAAGATGTTTATTAAAATTTTAAAGGGAAGAAGTTTATATTTTCAATATTTTACACGAGTATTTAGTCCCAATAACTCATTTTTTAAATGACCCCGGTATGACCCCTAGATTCAATCAGCTAAGTTGAGGCCCATCACAAAAGCCGGAATAAAGGGCCAGGCCCAAATCAATCCCAGTTCATATATATATATTAGTAAACAGCACGTGCGATGCACGTGGTGACACTTTATTTATATAATATATCTATTTATTATTTTTTATAATTATTTAGATAATTATTTAGATTTTTACGGCTTTATAATAAAAATCATATAAACTTTAATTATTTATTATGAAAATCAACTGAAATAATACAATGATCATTTTTTTTCTTCATTTTTAGTCATGAATGGTGAATTTGTAATTTCAATCTCGTAACTTGAATGTTTTCATTTTTAGTCATATTAATATGAATTTTTATTTTTAATCATGTCACTTGTATATAGTTTTTATTTTGATCATTTAACTCGCATGTTTTTTTTTTTTTTTTTTATCTATTTTGGTATATACATTTTCATTTATAGTCATGTAAATTGCATATTATTTTTATTATTTGTCATTTAAATTGTATTATATTCCTATATATTTTTATATGACCTTACTTATAGTGTAAATAAAATTGCAAATTTTTTAATCTGTAACACCCCAAATCTATCTTAATTGAGCTTATTTGAGTTAATCGGAGATTTCAGAGTTCAAGAGCCGACTTGTTTTTGTTTAGGGACTATTTTGCAAATTTTGGAAATTTCAGGAACGAAAGTGCAATTTTGAGAGTTTGACTTGGTCTTGAATATAAATAGGAGAGAGAGGCGTGGGTCTTCATCTTTTCCTTCTCCTCCACGCCTCCCAAGCCGATTCCTCCATTAACATGAGCTTCCAAGCTTCCAGATTTCAGTCCGAGCTCGATCCGTCCGTTGGAATTTAATTCTGAAGGAAGATTAGCGATCACGGCAACGAGAGCTCCGTTATATCGTAAGTATTTCTCCGATCAAATTCGTTCTATTTTTTGGATGTTGTTAGAATCGATTGAGTTGTGAGTATGTCGTTCTTGGCAGAGTTCTGATCGTTTATTATCAGTCGGTTTTGAATTAGGACGTCGTTCGGAATTGTTAGGAATTTTGGAAGTTTATTCTATAAATTGAGTTTTGAGATTAGTTGGGTTTGAACCTTTATTGTGGTTTTAGCATTGATATGAGTTGTTTGAGATGCTGTACTACTGTCTGTATTTCCGGTTTGATCAGTTATAGCCGTTATGCCGCCAGTTTGAGTTTTGGAATATCAATCGTTTATATTGATGAGATTTTGGATTTAGGAGTTGGAATTGAGTTTGAATGGTTTGAATTGGATGGATTGATTTTGGAATTCTTTTATATCTCCTTTCAGATTCAGTTGCAGATCGTGGAGTCCGGAATTGACAGAATTCGAATCATTGAAGAATTGATCAAGGTTTGGTATCGAGGTTACTTTATTCGTTGACTTGAATCAAATGATGTTTGATTGAGCCTTTTGTGCTTGTAGCTTATCCGGTTTGCAGCTACATAAATCAAGAAGAGGTAAGAGACGACATCGTTTGGAATGGGATGAGTTCTCGAATCGGAGTTATACTCGAGAGTCCCGAAGAAATCACATACTTGCATGTTATTTGTTTTTACTTGAAATCAGTTGAATGAGTTATGATTTGCATTGCATTCATATTGAGACAATTACCTTTGTTTTGCGGGAAAGAGAGGCCCAGAGGAATTAGATGTTCTGTGGACTATAGTTGAGTGACATTGGTTAGCAGATTTTTTTACCAATTGTCGAGAAACACTCACTGTAGGTGCCCAGAGTCTAGAGGGGTAAAATATGCATCGTCCACCTCGATCGGGAGAGTCGGTGTGTTGGTGATATTTTGTCCTCGAGATCCCAAATGAGAGAAGAGAACCTTTACCTTGTGATTATCCAGACTTGATAATCCTGGTTTTAAAGACATGCATTGTATTTTATGCATTTTGATTGGAGTTATTGACATGCTATTGGAATTTCTTGTTTGGTTGTTTCATATATCGCGTTCGATATATTATTTGATATGCATGTTTTGTCTCTTTTACTGGGAATTATATTCTCTCCGGATTTTCCGGCTGTTGTCTTGTTTTGTATGTGTACTTGGCAATAGGTGGGGCAGGTTTGAGTCAGAAGCTGCATGACTAGATCAAGTTGGAAGTGATAGAAGTGAGACTCGATTTAGAGATGAAATTGCATGCAAATCTAGTTATGTTTTGAGAGTTATACTCGATTTGTTGTTGAATCCTGATGTATTGAATAAGTCGACTTTGGTTATCGAATATTGATATTTGCATGTGGTATTCTAATTTGAATTGTTGTTGAAAGTGGGAAAAAGCCTGTTCTATTTTTTGATGTTTTTCTGGGCTCAGTGTGCGCTCGATCGCACGAGTTGGCACGATCCAGCGCAGCCTCTTTTATTCTTGGAAAGAAGAAAGCGCAGGAGGGCGTGCTCGATCGCACGAGTTGATGTGATCGAGCGCGGAACCTCCAATTTTCCCGGCAGTGTGTTTTGCTGGATGGCGTGCTCGATCGCACGAGTTCATGCGATTGAGCGCGGCAACTTTAAAAGAAAAATATTTTCTCTATTACTTTTAGTCTTGGATCTTGTATGCTTAATTGTTGTTTTATCCGATATTAGTTGTTTAGAACCAAGGTCTCACATTAAGTGGTATCAAAGCGATAAGTTCTTGGTTGAACTAGAGTGAGCGGGGTAGTTCGAGTGCGCGTGAATTGAATTCTCGCATGTGTTTGAATTATTTTATCGACTTATTTAAATTCCATGAAAGCATGCTTTATTATGTGAAGATTATTTGAATTGCATGATTTTGTTATTTAAATTTTAAAGCGTGAATTATCTGGAATATAAACTGTAATTGTTTCTCAATTGCAATTGAATATTTCTGAGATAGAAGAAAATTGTTGAATAGAGATTATGGACACGAGATGATTGAGATTGAGATTGAGATGTTTGTGTCCTAATGCTCTCGAATTTGAGATATGTGTTCCTTGATGAATTTTGAACAGGAAACTTTTCGCATCGGAATTCGTTTGAACGAGGTTGTTCTATGACTAAAGAATGGACGTTACACCGATGCTGATGGAAGCCTTGTTGATGAGGTTCCAGACCTTTCAACCCCCAACCCTGAGGAGTAGAGAGAGTGCGGTGGAATGTGTAAATTGGTTAGAAGAAATCGACCGATTATTTGATTCTCTGGAATACAACGATGACCGTAGAATTCGGTTAGTTATGTACCAACTGCAAGGGACTGCCAAAAGCTGGTGGATTTCTAGGAAGAAGGCATTAGAGAATCATGGTTTGGTTGTTTTGTGGAGTTTGTTTAAAGCTGAATTTCTTAGGCAGATTCCGTTCTAAAAATCAACCGGGTACAGAGGAAGTACCACTAGGGGTCTTTTGCAACCGAGAGGACGGTCATTCAAGAAGTATGAGAGTAGTTCTTCTAGCTCCAGTGGATCGGAACAGTCTGGTTCCGGACATAGTTCAGGATCATCCGGTGTATCTTGCAATAATTGTGGAAGTCAACACCTCAGTGAGCATTGTCTTGGAATTTTTGGATGCTGCAATATCTACCATCTGCCAGGACACTTTTCTAGGAGATGTCCTCAGCATTATACCATTGGATCTCAGTCGGGGAGTTCTTTTAGACCGATGGTTCAACAGGATAGACAAGCTCGTGTGGTTCACTCATTTCAGCCGCCGCACCAGAATCGACTTAGAGGCTCTTCAATCATGAATCAACCTCCGATTCAACAGACATTGAATCTTGCTCTCAACGAGGATCCGCAGACTTGGGCTGCACCCGATGATGACACAGTAGGTAACCGTTGAGTATGATTTTATGTTATTATTCTGATAGTTCTGTTACGCTCCTTATTCCTTAACTGAGGATATTACTATGATGCATCCTCTGCCTTTTGAGCTTTTGCTTTCCGTAGTTGCTATTGTCTGTCGTATGACCTCTTGATTTCAGAATTGTGCGGAGGAATTCTCTTTGTATGCAGTTGATGTCCTAGAATCTAGCCCGAATTGGTTGATAAACCAGTGGTTAGAGAGTTTGCTGGTATTTCCAGATGAGATTCCGGGATTGCCTCTTATTTATGAGGTTAGATTCAGCAACGACTTGAGATCAGACATCATCAGTTGAGAGTTAGTAAGAAAGAGGTATGGAAGACTGGATTTGGAATGAGGTATGACCGCTTTGATTTTGTTGTAGTACCGTTTGAATTGTAAACTCGTCTTCAGTGTTATAGATCCTTTGAACTGAATCTATCAGAGGTATTAGATGAATTTAGAATTCTTATTGATCTTATCGTGTCTGTATCGGAGAGTTGAAGATTATGAGTTCTATAACAGATTCTTCGAGAGATTCTTATCGTCGTGGAGCCGATTTCTCAGCTATCTCCAGAGAATGCAATTTTGTCTGAACCGAATCTTATGAGACCAGTTTTTTTAACTGAAATATTTATTCTTATTTTATCTACTACAAGTATTCTCTTTGACCGATGATTTTTTCACTTCTGGTTGGAGTGTAGATCCGTTCTTATTTTATCTACTATCGGCATTTCTCTTTGATTGATGATTGATGGAGTTTTGGTTTTGAGCTTGAAGCAAATATGAGAATTCGTTGAAGAAATTCAAATTGGGTTAGTAGTTCGAGTTTCAGTTCAGTGCCGAGATTGTATGTTGTAAGTAATTGTTTCTATTATGCCAGATGTTTCGGGGAAAACAGAGTATCTCAAGATTGGCACTTTGCAGTTATTCAGTATTCTTTCAGATGGCAGACAGATATTCAGAGGATTGAGAAATTGATCTTTTTGAAACAGATGCAGAAGGAGGTTTGAAGTATTACTACTGATAATCTGAAATGTCCATAGCTGGTAGCTGAGAGAGAGATATCTGATTTCGGTTGTACCGTTTATTTATTTCAGAATAGAATTGAGAGCATTCGACAGGTGTTGTCGCAGAGCCACCAATCAGTCTGAGTTAAGATGTTGTCCGAGGATGTTGGAACCATTTTTGAATTCGAGGACGAAATATCTTTTTAGAGGGGGAGAATTGTAACGCCCCAAATCTATCTTAATTGAGCTTATTTGAGTTAATCGGAGATTTCAGAGTTCAAGAGCTGACTTGTTTTTGTTTAGGGACTATTTTGGAAATTTCAGGGTCCAGAGTGAAATTTTGAGGGTTTGACTTGGTCTTAAATATAAATAGGAGAGAGAGGCGTGGTTCTTCATCTTCTCCTTCTCCTCCATGCCTCCCAAGCCGATTCCTCCATTAACGTGAGCTTCCAAACTTCCAGATTTCAGTCCGAGCTCGATCCGTCCGTTGGAATTTAATTCTGAAGGCAGATTAGCGATCATGGTAGTGAGAGCTCTGTTATATCGTAAGTATTTCTCCGATTAGATTCATTCTATTTTTTGGATGTTGTTAGAATCGATTGAGTTGCGAGTATGTTATTCTTGGCAGAGTTCTGATCATTTATTCTCAGTCGGTTTTGAATTAGGATGTCGTTCGGAATTGTTAGGAATTTTGGAAGTTTATTCTAAAAATTGAGTTTTGAGATTTGTTGGGTTTGAACCTTTATTGTGGTTTTAGCATTGATATGAGTTGTTTGAGATGCTGTACTACTGTCTGTATTTCCGGTTTGATCAGTTATAGCTGTTATGCCGCCAGTTTGAGTTTTGGAATATCAATCGTTTATATTGATGAGATTCTGGATTTAGGAGTTGGAATTGAGTTTGAATGGTTTGAATTGGATGGATGGACTTTGGAATTCTTTTATATCTTCTTTCAGATTCAGTTGCAGATCGTGGAGTCCGGAATTGACAGAATTCGAATCATTGAAGAATTGATCAAGGTTTGGTATCGAGGTTACTTTATTCGTTGACTTGAATCAAATGATGTTTGATTGAGCCTTTTGTGCTTGTAGCTTGTCCGGTTTGCAGCTACATCAATCAAGAAGAGGTAAGAGACGACATCGTTTGGAATGGGATGAGTTCTCGAATCGGAGTTATATTCGAGAGTCCCAAAGAAATCACATACTTGCATGTTATTTGTTTTTACTTGAAATCATTTGAATGAGTTATGATTTGAATTGCATTCATATTGAGCCAATTACCTTTGTTTTGCTAGCAAGAGAGGCCCAGAGGAATTAGATGTTCTGTGGACTATAGTTGAGTGACATTGGTTAGCAGCTTTTTTTACCAATTGTCGAGAAACACTCTCTATAGGTGCCCAGAGTCTAGAGGGGTAAAATATGCATCGTCCACCTCGATCGGGAGAGTCGGTGTGTTGGTGATATTTTGTCCTCAGGATCCCAAATGAGAGAAAAGAACCTTTACCTTGTGATTATCCTGATTTGATAATCCTGGTTTTAAAGACATGCACTGTATTTTATGCATTTTGATTGGAGTTATTGACATGATATTGGAATTTTTTGTTTGGTTGTTTCATATATCGCGTTCGATATATTATTTGATATGCATGTTTTGTCTCTTTTACTGGAAATTATATTCTTACCGGATTTATCCGGCTGTTGTCTTGTTTTGTATGTGTACTTGGCAACAGGTGGGGCAGGTTCGAGTCAGAAGCTGCATGACTAGATCAAGTTGGAAGTGATAGAAGTGAGACTCGATTTAGAGATGAAATTGCATGCCAATCTAGTTATGTTTTGAGAGCTTTTAGACTCGATTTGTTGTTGAATCTTGATGTATTGAATAAGTCGACTTTGGTTATCGAATATTGATATTTGCATGTGGTAATTTCTAATTTGAATTGTTGTTGAAAGTGGGAAAAAGCCTGTTCTGTTTTCTGATGTTTTTCTGGGCTCAGGTGCACTCGATCGCACGAGTTGGCACGATGGAGCGCAGCCCCTTGAAAGAGTGGGTGCCCGGTGAGCCAACTTGTGACTAAGGGCTTTTATGACTCTATGTATAAACAATCTTTTGTTTAATATAATTTACATTTTTATAATGGCATTTACTTTATCTTTTATCATATTATTATGTTGTGACATACTATAAGATGTTTAGATGAAGACCTTGAATATACTATAGTGTATGTAAGATATGGTAGCACATGTGATGGCTATCATGAAACACATCTTAAAGTCACTGTATATTCTAAACAGTTCTAGTCAATTGAGCCGTTCGTTAATAAGGATAAGGATCGCTCGAGATTGAGACTAGCATTTGCAATGCCGAGTACCACGTTTCATTGGTATGGAACATAGAGATGTTCAAAGCATGAGGCGATGTTGCTAGGCGCTCTTACCATGATTCGATGGGCAAGTCGGAAATTGTTGTTCCGAGTCACAAGGAGTTGTGAGCCCACGACTAGCTGTATCCCTGAACCATTGAGGGTCACACAAGTAATGGATTTCTAATCCCCGTTGAGATAATTAAATTTAAAGAGTTAAATTTAGTGAATAAAGAAGTGGGATTTCTTATTTAAAAGTAGAGAGAGTAAGATTTCCTAAAATGACATAGTGATGGACATTTTTGGAAACCCCTGAATTCGGATTCAGAAAATTTATCTTGACTTTAAAAGATGCAGAAATGGTTTCTGTGCACATTGGTGAAATTGGTTTATCAATCTGAGTCACGATGAATTTTATATTAATTTTTGAACATGCGGGTTTTGTTTGTCAGGCTTGAACTTATGACTAATAGGCCCTAAGCTGTTAGCAGCCCACATTATAAATAAGTTATTGCAGTACAAAAATTAAACAAGATAGGTCATATTTTTGAAAAACCCTAGTGCAGTCTATCAGAGGGATTAAATTTCTGTTCGTGGACCTGATTGATGAATTGTTCGTTCATCAGTTCCTGGGATATACAACAAGAGCAGTTTAATCTGTTGGTGTCCATAATCTCGCTTCGAGATTTTAAGGTAAAATTTATATTGTTTAAATTTTATATATTATCAATTTTAATCGTAGGAATTTGATACCCATATGGAATCGTTCCATATAAAATTTTAAAACTTCCGCTGCACTGGGTATCACTTCTTTTTCGATCCGAAGAACGACCGTGTTCCAACAGTGGTATCAGAGCCAGGTTGCTCTCGGATCATACAATTAAAATTTTATCAAAATTGTATCATGCCTCAATTTCAAATAATAAATAAAAAAAATATTTTTTGGGGTGGGGCTACCGGCTGCCCGGAAGGGCAGCGGGCAGCCGCCGCCCGCCCGCCGGCTGCGCGCCACTGGGCTAGGGCAACAGTTGCCCTAGCCCATCATCCAGCTGGGCCGCGTAAGGCGGCCCAGCAGCCTGGCGGCTGGGCCAGGGCAAATGTTGCCCTAGCCCAGCGCGCAACTGGGCCGCAGGTGGCGGCCCAGTGGCCCAGCAGCTGGGCTAGGGCAAATGTTGCCCTAGCCCAGCGCGCAACTGGGCCGCAGGTGGCGGCCCAGTAGCCCAGCAGCTGGGCTAGGGCAACTGTTGCCCTAGCACAGCGCTCGTCTGGGCCGAAAGCTAGGCTGGGCTATGGCCCAGCCTAGCAGGGCAGGGCGGGCTGCCCGGGATTGTCCCGGGCAGCCCCAAAAATTAAATTTAAATTTTTTTATTATTTTATAATTTTAGAAATTATAAATTTTAGACCAATTGAAAATTGTTTGGATTAGTCCATGAGGCAATGGGTCAAAATTGTTTGAGCCCAAAATTTTAAGAAAATTAATTTTTGGATAAATTTTGAATTTTGGAAATTTATAAATTTAATCCAATAAATTAATCTTTAATTAATAATTTTGGTACAATTGATAATAAAATATGATTTTATGTATAAAAGTGGATTTTATATTTAAAATATGATTTTATGGATAAACTAGATAAAATATGATTTTATTTATAAAATAAGATTTTATATGTGAAATATGATTTTATCTATTTAAATTTATTGCCACTGCATGTTATCCAATTAAATTAATTTGAAATTAAATATTATTGGATAAGGATGATCGATTGCCATGACCAATATTATAGGTGTATGTTAGGTTGTTTACATTTGGCTTTATTATTGATTGTTGGGTTTTATTAATGGGCCTGGTTTATGGCCCAAATTTGATTTTATCATTTGTAATAAAAGTGGGCCTGGTTTATGGCCCGTTCCCACCCCTATAATGTATCCCTTTATTTGTCATAGTAATTTATTATAAATTCACTAGAAATAGTGGGAGATTTTGAAGATGGAGGTGGGACCAGCAAGCAATGATAAAAACTGAAGAAATGTAAATTGGAAGCACAATGTAATAGGATTGCATTGCATACTTGCATATCACCTAGGATTGGACTTAGACTCGTGATTGGCAACCACGGGTCGATTAGTAATGGAATCGATCATCCTAAAATATAATATATGATATTATCGTTGTATGCATGTTTAGACTAAATTGTATGAATCCCGCAAGCATACAAATTTTAAATGATGAGACAAATTTTCAAAATTAAAATCCCTCATTTTAAATATGATTTAAAATTGATATCAAGATAAATAAAGGAAATTTAAATATTGTTTAAATGTTCCTACCTTCCATCAACGATCAATGTATGAGATGCTACCCGCGGATACGGTCCGGCTCATATTATTGGGGGGCGGGGCCGTTTGTCGGAAAGCTGTACATTGGATCGACACATGTTGTAAGTTGGATGGAACTCCCATGGGATTGGCTCATATTATTGGGGATCCACATGACGACCGTCCATCACAACTTAATATTGATGGGTCATCTTGACATGTCATAATAAACGGCGTCATATTATTGGGCCCTTATTGGACATGAGGTAAAAACATGGAGGTTGCTTTAGAAGCAATTGGGCTCTACCTTTTGAAAATTATGGTTGGCTGATATTATTCGGGACTATAGTTTGTCAATTGGACTCTATGTTTCCACTAAAGAAAATGTTTCTCGTTTTCACTAGAGGGTAGTGAAATCGTTAAAATAGTGGGAGTGAGATTCATAAATTAAATTTTGCCTATTTTATGTCTTAGTAAATTAGTTAAACAATCACTGATTATTGTCTGTTTCTTTTCAGTATTTCATTAAGATGAATTCGTGCAATCCACTATTCTCTATTCTCGAACAAAACAAACTGACTGACGCAAATTATACGGAATGGTTCCGTAAATTGAAGATTGTCTTGACCTCGGAGAAGATGTTCTATGTGTTAGAAAAATCTCCTCCGAAGGAAGCACCAGCTGATATAAGTCCGGAAGAGTTGGCCAAACTTGATAAATGATGGGACCATGATATCAAGGCCAAATTCTATATGCAAGCTTCGATGTCTGATGAACTCCAGAGGCGATTTGAGGATACCGTGAATGCTGCTGACATTCACGTACAACTCAAGGAACTTTTTGGGGCTCAATCGAGAGCTGAAAGGTTCGCTACTGTAAAAAGTTAATGACGTGTCGCATGCGTGAAGGGACTTCGGTCTGTGATCATGGGGTACGCGTGATTTGGCTCATTCAGAAGTTGGTAATGCTTGAATTGGTATTGGAGCATGAACTCAATGTGGACTTATTACTTCTCTCTCTTCCTTCATCGTTTGACGGTTTTGTGGTGAATTTCAATATGAACAAGATAGAGGCCTCCCTTGAAGAGATGGTCAATATTCTTGTAACTTATGAAGCCACTTTAAAGAAGGATAAACCGGTTCTCTTGGTGGGCTCCTCTTCTTCTGCTAAGAAGGGGCCAAGTACAAAGGGTAAGAAACGTTCTGCCCCATCCAAGAAAACCGGACCCGAGAAGAAGAACAAGACAAAGGCTTCAAACATGGAAAAGTCCAAGGATGTTTGCCATCACTGCAAGAAACCCGGTCATTAGAAACGTAACTGCACGGAATATCTAGAGCAGTTGCGAACTGCGAAGGGTATGTTTTATATTGAAATAAATGTTTCACTTAATACTACTTCTTGGGTATTGGATATCGGATGTGGATCTCACATTTGCAATGATTTGTAGGTGATGACAAGAAGTCGCAAGCTTAGAATGGGTGAGACCCAGTTGAGGCTCGGAAATGGTTCTAGAGTTGAAGCCAAAGCTATGGGAGACGTTTATTTAATTTTGCAGAACGATTTTAAGTTACTTTTGAGAGATGTTTTATTTCTTCTAGACTTGATTAAAAACATTATTTCTGTTTCTATGCTTGATAGAGATGGTTTTTCTTGCAATTTTGTGAATGGGATTTGCAATATTTACAAGAATGAATGTTTGATTGGAAATGGACAACTTGAAAACGATCTATATAACTTAAAATTAAAAGACGTTCCAATAAATTATGTTGATAAACCGGTAACAACGAACAAAAGGAAAATCGATAGTCAAAACCCGGCAAACCTTTGGCATGCTAGGCTAGGTCATATTTCCTCAAGGAGGATGAACAAGCTAGTGGGAGAGGGCATGTTTGATATGTCTTATATTAACTCTCTACCTACTTGTGAGTCCTGCCTGAAAGGAAAAATGACTAAATCTCCTTTCAAAGGAAAACCTGAGCGTAGTCAAAATCTATTGGATTTGATTCATACGAATGTTTGCGGACCATTTAGTATTGGTACAAAATTTGGTCACACCTACTTCATTACCTTTACTGATGATTATTCTAGGTATGGGTACTTATATTTGATGAAATATAAGTCTGAATCATTTGAAAAGTTCAAAGAATTCAAGGCTGAAGTAGAAAACAAACTAGGTAAGAGGATTAAAGCACTTCGATCAGATCGAGGTGGAGAATACTTGAGTACCGAGTTTTTGAGCTATCTAAAAGAGAATGAGATTCTCTCTCAGTGGACTCCTCCTATGACACCTCAGCTTAATGGTGTTTTGGAGCGTCGCAATCGAACTTTGTTGGACATGGTTCGATCCATGATGAGCTTCACTGAGCTCCCACCTTCGTTTTGGGGCTATGCTCTTGAAACGGCGGTATTGTTGTTGAACAACGTCCACACTAAAGCAGTGAACAAAACACCATACGAGTTATGGAATGGCAAAGCTCCTAAGTATTCGTACTTGAGGATTTGGGGATGTCCTGCTTACGTGAAGCAGACAGTGGGAGATAAGTTGGATAGTCGATCCACCTTATGTTATTTTGTAGGGTATCCGAAGAATTCAATCGGATATTATTTCTATCATCCTACTGAAACAAAAGTGTTTGTTTCAAAGAATGACACCTTCTTGGAGAAGGAGTTCTTATTGGATAAGAAAGGCAAGATGATGGAACTCGAAGAAATTCAAGAAGAACCCGAGATACAAAATAATGATCCTACACCTCAGGAACCATTGATTGACACGCCTATTACTAGAAGATCCGAGAGGACTTCTAGGCCTCCTATTAGATATGGTTTTCTTCTTGAAGGGGATCAAAGTGAACCCGACATTGGATATGATCCAAGAAACTTCAAGGAAGCAATTTCTGATGCAGATTCGAATTTATGGCTTGAAGCTATGCAGTCAGAAATAGATTCGATGCATACAAACCAAGTTTGGACTTTAGTAGATCCTTTCGATGGAATTGTTCCAATAGGGTGTAAATGGATCTATAAGAGAAAACTTGGGCCTGATGGAAAAGTACTGACCTACAAGGCACGATTGGTGGTAAAATGTTATACTCAAAGACAAGGAGTTGACTATGATGAAACTTTTTCACCAGTCGCAATGTTCAAGTCCATAAGAATTCTTATTGTCATAGCAGCATGGTATGACTATGAGATATGGCAAATGGATGTGAAGACTGCATTTCTTAATGGAAACATTAAGGAAGAAATCTATATGATGCAGCCCGAGGGATTCACATCCATGGGAAGCGAGCATAAGGTATGCAAGCTTCAGAGATCGATCTATGGTCTCAAACAAGCATCAAGAAGTTGAAACCAGAAATTTGATGAAACAATAAAGGATTTTGGTTTCATCATGAACCCGGAGGAACCGAGCGTGTACAAGAAAGTAGTTAAGGATGCTGTGACATTCTTAGTACTTTATGTTGATGACATCTTACTCATTGGGAATGATGTAGGGATGTTGCAGTCAACAAAGATATGGTTATCAGGTAGATTCTCGATGAAGAATTTGGGTGAGGCGTCCTATATTCTAGGGATACAGATCTATAGAGATAGATCTAAGAGAATTATAGGACTTACTCAAGCTACCTACATCGACACTATATTGAAAAGGTTTTCAATGGATGAGTCCAAGAGAGGACATCTACATATGTGTCATGGAGTCTCTCTATCCAAGTCTATGTGTCCCAAGACTGACGAAGAGATAGAGAAAATGACACACATACCATATGCATCAGCCATAGGGAGTATCATGTATGGGATGATATCCACCTGACCAGATGTGGCATTTGCTCTGAGTGTCACGAGCAGATATCAAGCCAATCCCGGTCAAATGCATTGGAAAGCCGTGAAGGATATTCTTAAGTACTTGAGAAGAACTAAGAATGTATTCATGGTTTATGGAGGAAGAGAACTGAAATTGGAAGGCTATACCGACTCTAGCTTCCAAAGTGACGTGGATGACTCGAAGTCAACCTCTGGATTTGTGTTCATGCTCAATGGGGGTGCTGTCTCTTGGAAAAGTTCCAAGCAGGACACCACAGCGGATTCCACCACTGAGGCAGAATACATTGCGGCATCAGCTGCTGCTAAAGAGGCCGTTTTGATGAGGAATTTCGTCCAAGAGTTGGGCGTTATTCCTGAAGCTGTTGGTCCAGTCCCGGTGTACTGTGACAACACGGGTGCCGTTGCTCAGGCAAAGGAACCAAGGTCTCATCAAAGATCCAAACACGTACTGAGGAAATACCACATCATCCGGGAGATCGTGGAAAGAGGAGACATCACTGTCGAGAGAGTGGCCTCTGCAGACAATATCGCTGATCCACTTACTAAGTCCTTTCCAGGACCATTATTTGGCAAACATCGCGAAGCAATGGGACTACGTATTATTACTAGTTGGTTTTAGGGCAAGTGGGAATTGAAAGAGTGGGTGCCCGGTGAGCCAACTTGTGGCTAAGGGCTTTTATGACTCTATGTATAAATAATCTTTTGTTTAATATAATTTACATTTTTATAATGACATTTACTTTATCTTTTATCATATTATTATGTTGTGACATACTATAAGATGTTTAGATGAAGACCTTGAATATACTATAGTGTATGTAAGATGTGGTAGCACATGGGGATGGCTATCATGAAACACATCTTAAAGTCACTGTATATTCTAAACAGTTCCTAGTCAATTGAGCCATCCGTTAATAAGGATAAGGATCGCTCGAGATTGAGACTAGCGTTTGCGATGCCGAGTACCACGTTTCATTGGTATGGAACATAGAGATGTTCAAAGCATGCAAATGGATATTCATATGATGAATGATTGAACTACCCTATCCGGACTTTCCAAGTGGTTATCAATTATCGAGTGGATAAAGTCCGCGGTTTTGGTTGTACACCATTAGTCCTTACAACTTGAAACATCATTGAGACTCTATATGCTAGTACTTTACTTTGACTCGTTTACCGACTCTATTGGGGTCATAAGGTGTCGGGATTGGGTACAGTTATGACACATATAGGAGTCGATGTTTTGTTGTCAAGGATTCACCACATACTTGCGAGTGTAGATATCCTATGCAATCTGAGGAGATATTAGTGTGACGAATCTCTGGCCAGAGTACATGATGTGTTTTAGGTTACTTGGTTTCCTAGTAGCACATGCGATGTCACTATTTGATCTTCAAGATGTATTGCATAGTTATCGAATCTCGAACGACTCTCGATTTACCAATGGTTGTTGATTCGATCGGGATATTTGGATGAAGGGACCGTACTGTACGCTAACCAAAATCTATTGGTTCTTGCAGGCACTATCAGTGATACCTAGGGAATCATGGGGCGATGTTGCTAGGCGCTCTTACCATGATTCGATGGGCAAGTCGGAAATTGTTGTTCCGAGTCACAAGGAGTTGTGAGCCCACGGCTAGCTGTATCCTTGAACCATTGGGGTCACACAAGTAATGGATTTCTAATACCCGTTGAGATAATTAAATTTAAAGAGTTAAATTTAGTGAATAAAGAAGTGGGACTTCTTATTTAAAAGTAGAGGGAGTAAGATTTCCTAAAATGACATAGTGATGGACATTTTTGGAAACCACTGAATTCGGATTCAGAAAATTTATCTTGACATTAAAAGATGCAGAAATGGTTTCTGTGCACATTGGTGAAATTGGTTTATCAATCTGAGTCACGATGAATTTTATATTAATTTCTGAACATGCGGGCTTTGCTTGTCAGACTTGAACTTATGACTAATGGGCTCTAAGCTGTTAGCAGCCCACATTATAAATAAGTTATTGCAGTACAGAAATTAAACAAGATAGATCATAATTTTGAAAAACCCTAGTGCAGTCTATCAGAGGGATTAAATTTCTGTTCGTGGACCTGATTGAAGAATTGTTCGTTCATCAGTTCTTGGGATATACAACAAGAGCAGTTTAATATGTTGGTGTCCATAATCTCGCTTCGAGATTTTAAGGTAAAATTTATATTGTTTAAATTTTATATATTATCAATTTTAATCGTAGGAATTTGATACCCATATGGAATCGTTCCATATAAAATTTTAAAACTTCCGCTGCACCGGGTATCACTTTTTTTTTCGATCCGGAGAACGACCGTGTTTCAACACCCCTTTTATTCTTGGACAGAAGAAAGCGCAGGAGGGCGCGCTCGATCGCACGAGTTCATGTGATCGAGCGCGGCACCTCCAATTTTCCCGGCAGTGTGTTTTGCTGGATGGCGCGCTCGATCGCACGAGTTCATGCGATCGAGCGCGGAAACTTTAAAAAAAATTTCTCTATTACTTTTAGTCTTGGATCTTGTATGCTTAATTCTTGTTTTATTCGAGATTAGAAGTTTAGAACCGAGGTCTCACAATTTCACAATGATAAAACTTTACCTTTTTATTCACATTTTTATATAGGTAATATATAATAGAAAGATAGATTTAACAATGATAAAATTTTAATTTTTTTATTCACATTTTTAGGTAGGTAATAAATTTAATTTATACTCCTACATTAATTTCGTAAATATATGTGTTTAACTCTAAATTTTAATATTATTATCGTAAATTTTAGTTTTTAGTTTCGTTCTTTTCAAGATTTATATTCTTATATTTTTTAATTCTAAATTTTTATATTAATACCGTAAGTTTTAATTTTTTTCTTTTGTGTTTTTAAAACTTTATTTATCTATTTGATTAACTGCAACTTAATTAAGTCACAAACTAAAATTTAGCATATTATTATATATTTTTATATTGCCTAACATTACATAAGGTGTAAAATAAATAAAAACAAATTGTGAAAAATGAAAAAATAGTTTTTTTAAGAAAATAATAATTAAAAATGAATTATGTAATGTTATTAATGGACGCATTAATTGCAATTTAATGAAAGTGTATGATGTATTTATGGATATTAATATTTACATATAATATAATAAAAATATTTATTTACTTTTATACCTCAACTAAAATGTTGTTTTTACTTTTATATCTCTATATATTTTTATATGGCATAGTGTAAATAAAACAACAATGTTTTTATTTCACAATGGTAAAATTTTATATTTTTATTCACACTTTTAGATAGGTAAGGTATTAGATTATTAAATATACATGATTTTCTTTTAATAATTTTAGTGAAAATATTTTTTATTTGTCAAACACACACACACACACACACACACACACATATATATATATATATATATATATATATATATATATATTCACCTTATATATCATTTTTTATATTTTTAAAGCATTATGTAGAAAATTTCAATACAATTAATCGAAATAATCTAAGGACAAAATAGAAAATTTAAAGTGCAAAAATTTATTATGTTAACTTTTTTAGATTGAAATGATACACAATCTAATAAAATAAAAATTTATTATCTTTAATAATTTTAATAAATAGATATTTTTATTTTCCAACATCTAATAATTTTTATGTTATCGAAATAATACACAATCTAATAAAATAAATATTTATTATCTTTAATAATTTTAATGAATAGATATTTTTTTCCAACATCTAATAAATTTATTTTAAATTTTTTAGATTTTTCTAAGAATTATGTACGATAAAATGTTATTTCTCTAATTTATTTTTATTATCAAATTTTTATTCAATTTTGATGTACTGTTGTTTTCAAATTTTCTTAAAAGTATGCTGTAATCAAATTTTATTTTTCTGTTATATATTTTTTCAAAAAAAACCACTTTGATGCTCACGTGTTTTAAATTTTGTTTCTTAAATTTATAGAAAATAATTCAAACCAATTCTGTTAGGATCGGTTGAAAGTCTAGAGGGGGGGGGGGGGGTAAATATACTTTCAATATAGTTTAGTAGGAAATATTGAACTCGATCGGTTTAGTGATTGAGTTCGAGGGTTATATTAATGTCAGATGTAGTTTGACAAACAAAATATGTGCGGAAATATGTCAAACTGCAGACTCAAAACACTGAGTGAATATCAGTTTAGGGTGTGTGGTAATGGTGAGTAAACTGAAATGAGACAAGTAGTTGTTTATGGATGTTCGGAGATTTCAAAACAGTCCTACGTCACCCCTTCTTCCACCTCGGAAGGATATCACTAGAAGACTTTGATTTATACAAGTAATTTGTACAAACCCAATCCGGTTTAGGACTTAGGCACTGCCTAAACAAGAACTCCTAGTACAACACTTTAGTTTCAGTCCTAGACTTATGATATAATAGAATGAATACAACTCGAAATCTTTTAGCACAAAAAATCGATCCTTCAATGATCAGAATAACACTTTAGCGTTTGTGCTTCGAGTTCCTTGATCAAATCTTGAGCTTTTGATGCTTTGAATACTCTTGTAAAATAGCAGAGCGTTTTTGCGTGAAGTGGTTGTATTGATCGATCAAGATCTCTATTTATACCCTTTGGATTTCCAACGGTCATAAATCCAATTTGAATTCTTTAGATAAGTTCCAAATTATTCCCGTTGGATTTGTCACTTTCATCAACAAATTCTGGAGCCAACATTGCCCTTAGTATCACGGCACTACCTTCTGCAGAGTTTGTCAGAGTACGGATGATCTTATCCAGAAATAGTAAGGTAGTAAACAGTTGTGGGTAAACTGATGCAGTCAGTTTGGCAAGGGTAAACTGATGGATTCAGTTTAGCGAGGTAAAATGATTTGCATCCCGTCGCCAGTTGAGCGCGGTCGTTGATAGTGACATCATCAGTTTGGTGATTCAGTTTAGGGATTCAGTTTAGCGTAGTAAACTGCATCCCTTAGCCATGCGGTTGTTGATATTGACGTCATTTAGTTCTCGATATCAGTTTAGCTCTTTTTGGTTGCTCAATTAGTTTGGCTTTCTTTTGTAAATACCAAAACTAAATTTCCCAACAATTTCCCCCTTTTTGGTGTTTATCAAAACTTTGAGACTTAGCATGATAAACTGATATTGAAAGTAAATTTTTTGATATACAGAGTCAGTTTCAAGTCCTGTAAAATCTTTCCCCCTTTTTGATAAACTGATAATAAAGATCCGGAAGAAGAGGTACAGGAGTAGATAACATAATAATCTTGACGTAATAAAATATATATTATCTTCGATCGGAAGAGGATATATGCAATGATGAGATGCGAGATGGTTGATGAGCTGCTGAAGGATGACGATGTAGATCTTGAGATTCATGTTGAGTTCGCAAAATATTCTGAGATAAACTTGCCAAAGTATTGAGTTGACGAGAAATTCCTTGAAAATTTGATTGAACTGAAGTGTGAAAAGATTGAACGAATCAATTCAAGGTGTCAACTTTTGTCTCCAAAGACTGATGAGAATTTTGCAGTTGAGACAATGAGCTTGTCAGTTGATTTGAGTCTACTAGGATTTTGTCCAATAGTGCAAATTTTTCTTGAAGTTTGCCTAGTTCTGAACTCATTGATTGTTTCAGAAAAGAGATGTTGTTGTTGGTTTCCTGTTGATTTCCCTTGAGACCAGTGACAATCTTGGATATAGCATAGACTGAATTTTCAATCTGAGAAATCAACGGATACCAATCATCATCATAAAGTGGCGTGGGAGACAGAGTTTCTTTACCACTGGATGAAATGTGTTCTTTGACAAAGTCTGTCTTTTGTCCTTTAGGAGGAGATGAAGGTGTAGTTGAGGTCATCGCAATTTTGTCTTTTCCTTTGTCTTGATGAGCTGATGATTCAGGGACGGAATGAGCAACCATTGCTAGAGTTTGAGACAAAATCTCAGTCTTAATAGCTTTATCATTAGGAGATGATTCTGTGGTAATTTGTACATGTGATGGTGATTCATGTACTGATCTTTGCAGCTTGGTGTCAGTGACAAGAGATGGTGTGATTTATGGATCATCAGTTAAATTGGATGTCCGAAGTGCTTCTTCATTAATAGATTTGGTTGGAGCAGGTGTGTCATCAAGTTGAGATGGAATTTCCAAAGGTTGTGAGACTTCCTTGGATTCTGTCAGAGCTTGTTCAGTAGGAGTTGAGAAAGATGACTCATTTACTTGAGACATGTGTGGTTCTGTGAATTCCTTCTGAGATAAAGTTATTGTTTCATCTGTATTGTCAAGAATTTGAGAGTATGACACTTCCATAGTGATCGGTTGAGGTTTTTCAGGTTCCTCTTGGAGAGACAGTGGAGGCACAACTTCTTCCATAGATGATGCAGTTAATAAAGGAGTTTGACTTTCAATATGAGAGATGACTTCATCAACGTTCATTAGTTGAAGTTTGGGTAGAGTAGTTTCAGTGCCTGAGGCATGCAGTTGCTGCTCAATTGATGTTTTTATTGTATTGTGAGCAACTGAAGTTTCTCTTTGAAGTTTTTCAAACACCTGATCAATTGAATGGTTGGAGGATTCAGTGGAAGTGAGACTTTTCTTGCTTTTCTTGTGTTTGGATCTGGATTTGGAGTGAGATTTGTGTTTCTTCCAGACAAAGATTTCTGGAGTTTCCAAAGTTTGATCAGTCTCCCAGAACTTTACTTTCATTTGTATATTGAGGAGATCAGTTTGCAGTTGAGTAAAAATGGCTCGATCTTCATAAGATGTTCTGGCACGTGGATCATAATTCCTTTGAAATTCATTAACAATTTCACTCAGTTTCTTGATCCTTAAAAGATCATAGAAGTATTTTATTCTTGTTAAGGCCTCTTGAATGTTGGCAGTCTTGACTACCCTTAGCACAATTTCTTCAAGTTTGACAAATTTAGACAGCTCATTCTTTTTGGTAAGATGTCTGGCCAATGTAGAGGTCTTGTACTTGTGCCAAGTATCAAAGATTTCAGCAGTGCGCTTCTCAGCATATTCAAGTACCTCATCCATGGTTAAGTCAATTTGAAGTTGAATAACATTGGATGGCCTGTCAGGATCTGAGGAAGATGCTATTTGAAAACTTCATGTTGCCTAGTCCAAGCCTGAGTGAGTATATTCAACAATTTGTTTTGAAGATAAACCACCGACTGGTATTGCTTGAGGCAAGACTACGATTGGTGAGATATATTGCAAAGGGGCCTTCTGAGTTTTAACAACTGTTTCCAAGTCTTCATGTTTTTGAGTTTCTAGAGAGGGTTTAAGACTCTGAATTAGTTCAATCATCATTGGTTGTTTTCCCTTGGAAGCAGTTTTAGCTTTTAGCTCCTCAGCTGTTTTATCAACGAGATGTGTATCTTTAGTTGAGGCCATATTCATTTGTTTAGGAATCACAGAGATGATCAGTTTAGATGGAGATGAGATAGCCTTTGTTTGTAGAGTTCTTGTCCGTTTGGTGTGGGGCTTTGTCACAACTTCTTTTTGGTGTGGGGCTTTGTCCTCACTGTCATATATAAGAGGATTTCTCTTCTTTTTGGCTGGTTTCTTCACTGATGTCTTTTGAATTTTTGCAATAGTTAACTCAGTTGATTCTCTGGATTGAAAGTTTGTCAGATACTCAGCATTCAGAACTCTAAGCTTGTGCAGTTGAGAAAATGTTTGAAGAGTAATTTCGAGAGTTTCAAGGAGTTGACTGGCTTGCAGTATATATCCAGAATATTGCTTAGTGGGAGTCATCATTTGAACAAAAATATTGAAAAGGATATAACTCCAGTTGATCTTTACACCTTTCATGATAGCAGTCATTACTTTGAACTTTCCGACAGTTAATTTGGCGAAGGATCCTCCTTTTGCCAAAATACTCTTGGCAACAATATCAGCTAGAATTTGATATTCATGCTTTAAATCTCTTTTGTATCCAGACAGAAAAATCGGTTGACTTGAGCCAAAAAATATGCTTTGCGTTTCAGTGATATCAGTAGTTGATATAATATTGAAGTCAGTATTACCTGAAGTAGGTAAACTAAAAGTATTGGCAAGGAATTCTTCACTGATTTGAATAGTATGTCCTCCGAGAGAAAGTAACAGTATGCCATCATCTTTGAGCGTGCAGTTGTGATATAAAGATATCAAGTCCGTTTGATAGATATTCAAATTTTTGATATCCAAAAAAGGGCGAAGTCCAGATTGTTCAAGGGCTGTGCAAATCTTGGTTATGCATGGTTTATCTATTCCATACAGAGATTAAAATTCGACGGCGAGAGCATTGAGAATGTAAACTGCAGATGAAGTAGCCATTGAAATAGTTCCTGTGAATCAATAGAGAAATCTATAGGAAGTTAGGATAGACTTAGGGTTTATGATAAACTGATTTGTTGTATAATGGGTGGCTTGGTCAATACGACACGATGATGATGTGGCACAAAAGGAATTTTGAAATTCAAAAAAATAGTACAGTAAAGCGGGAGATAGTGCACGTATTTCCCTCTAAAAATGCTACAAGCTTCAACTATAAATAGTGAAATACAGTAGGATAACCGATTTTATAAATTCAGTTGAGCAGAGAAATATGAGTAACAATGCTCCCTTGTTCGGTTTTGGCCAAAATTCATACGTGGCATGAGAAGCATGTCGGGAGAGTTACTTTGAGATTGAAAAGAAGAGGATCGAGGAAAGGGTGTATGAAAAAGTGATGAAAGTATGGTTGAAGATAGAAGAACTCCACATGTATCATCATGCTCAGTTTCCTCCGAGGAAATTTGAGGAGGCAACGGAGATAGCTCAGAGAAAGATGTACTGCATGATAGCACTGGACACATTTGAACCCAGAAACATTTTTTAGGATAAAAATGTTCTCTATATGATGCTCAGTAAAGAGTACATCACATTGGTTTGCCTTGCGTCAGATGAGCTTATGGATCCTTCAGTTGCTCCTCTACGAGCATGGGTGATGAACTGGAGTTATGAGATTTTTCTTAAGATGAGGGAAATTAAAAGTGTGTGATTGTAGCCTTTGATTTCGAGTACCAATAAAGGAAATTTTACTAAACTAAAATTGTGCATGAATGGTAGCGCTTAATCGTGTCACGCCCAAATTACCCAACTCAATCAGATAATCACTAAAAATGTAGTAGTGTGAGTAGGGATCGTTCCCACGAGGAAAGGGAAATTTAATGTGTCCTAAGTAAACAAAAGGGGATTTTGAGATTTGAGATTAACTACTAAAAATTTAAACAATTAAATATTCAAATTATCACTATCATGCAAAATTCAAAATTAAACTGGAGAAATCAATAAGAGACAAGACTTGGTATCAGTCGACTATACCCTTGATATTTATTCATTCAATCAACGATTCCCTAAAAATAATTAATCCTATTAAATATTCGTCATTGGAAATCAAATTCCTATTTCACCTTAATTTTAGTTAATTAGAAAACAGCATTCTAAATTAACCCTTACCTGTAAATTAACCCAGATAACAGCAATCTAGATTTAAATCCACGGTAGTATTCAAACTAGTAAAACTGACGAACCTAGACAACACAAACACCAGCGGTTGTATTTAGCCTAGTCAATAATTGATCCTAAAATTTAATAAATTCAACAGCAGAAAATATCAAACGTAGTTGCTTCGCAAATTAGTTCATTCAAACAATTACGGATTTGAATTCTAATTTAGCTATCGCTTGCAAAACAAAATCCTAAGATGGACAATCCTAAATTCTCGCATACAAACATGAAATAAACCAAATCAGTTATTGATACTTAACAAGAATTAAACACTACGAATCGAATCTCATGAATAAAATATATCAAGGTTTCGTCTCCCTCAACCAAGTATAAAAGCTTTAGCTACAACGATTCATCACCAAATCAATAAAAATTCAAAAGAAAGGCAGAAAACTAGAGAGAAAATTGAAGAACAAAACCTAGCCTCCAAGAGAGATTCTCCAAAATCTGATAATAATCCTCAAAAACGGAATTAAGAGTCTAATAAAGCCTAGATTCCTAAATAACAAAATTTTCAAAATTATAAAATTATTCCCGAACAGGCTAGCGCGCTCGATCGCATTGAGTACGTCCGATCGAGCGCGCAATAATATGAAATTCACTGCCTTGAAATTCCTCGGCCCGCGCTCGATCGCCTCGAGTTCATCCGCTCGAGCGCATGGAAAATGGCCAACATTCTGCCTTCATTTTCTTCAACTTGAAATCTCCTACACATTAAACCCGGGAGTATGTTATGAATGTAAATTCGTGCAAAAGATAAAACTAAGATAAAACATGAACAAACCAATAAAATGCATGCAAACTAATTACAAAATAACAACAAAATATGCAAACAAAACACGACTATCAAATACCCCCACACTTAATCCTTGCTCGCCCTCGAGAAAGTTATGCAAAAACAAAATGAAACAGAACAAACAAATAAGCCAGGATGAATCACGCTTAAAATAGCCTCAGAGAACCCTTTTAATAAAAACAAGATCATAGCAACTCTCAATCATCAATGATACACCTTCAGTCGAATGCGAACGTCTGTGTGTGCCATGTTAGCCCAGTTACATGCAACGTTTAAAGACAAGGTTTCAAAACTGTTCGCCGACCTAAAAACAATTCAGTGTAAGCTTCACAATCAAGAACTCTCCTCTCAACAATCCATCAACAAAACACAACTCTCTCAAGCTAACTAAGCACTACTTTGCAATTTCTTTTGCAGTCCCAATAATTACCCGCATACTTAGCTATGAAATAGTGAATAGGATTTCAAACACATTTCAAGCCCGGATGGAACTGATGTCTTACTAATTTTTTTCAAGGCTTAACCCCATTTTATCCGCAAACTTCGCCACAAACAAGATGAGTAGGATTTCAAACATCTTGCTTGCAACCCGGATGGAGTTGATTACTTCATAAACATGCTATAAAAGTTGATTTTTTTTTCTTTTCCTGCTTCTAAAAATACCCAAGAGAGTAAATGCTAAATCAACAGGATCATCAAGACTTAAGAACCATCAAGTTCCACAAACACCTATTGTCGTGCAATGGTCCAACAGACATCCACAAAGTCTAATACATCACTACACTTCACCGGTTAAACAAGCATGCTTAAGAATATTCAACAATCAACCTACGGTTTCTCAAATCCAATCAAGAGTAAAAATTTTCAAAAATTCAATTTTCAACTACCTCATCATAGGCTAACAATTTCATCCTCAACTCATGCATTTGGACAACACAAAAGACAACAACAACATCATGCAAAAACAACACAAGAAAATGCAAAACAAATAAACAAAACAAAATGCATGTAATGCAACCCCCCCCCCCCCCCCAACACTTAAACTAAGCATTGTCCCCAATGAATCCCAACACAAAACACAACTAAACAACATAAACACAAAGCTATGCGAAAAAGGAAACACGAAACTCCCCTTGGTTCAATGGTTGGCATCGTCTTCCTCTTCATGCTCAGGAGGAAGGACAGGATCGGCGCCGGGAAAGTCGAAAGGCTATGGAAATGGGGTAGCTGGTGGTAGCATGGTGGGGTCGATCCCTAGCCGCTCAGAAATGCCTCAACAAATATAATCCAAGGCCTGAAAATTCGAGGCCACCACCGCATTGAAAGCATTCTGATATTGGGCTTGATTGGCCAACTCTCGAACCGTGACAGTAGTGGTTTGACGAGGAAGTGGCGGAGGGCGGAAGGGATCGGGGACCGGAACGAATTGATCATCCACCGTGAATTGTCTCATCCAATAAGCACGCTTGGCATTGATAGTTGCACCGTCAATAGGGCGCATAGGTGGCAGCCATTCCTCATTGGGGCGATGAGGCACACCGGCACCCAAGCATAGCTGCGTAATGATCATCGAAAAGAAGAGACCCGATGTTCGTGTAGTGATGGAGTGCCGCATTTGTGCATGAATCACGCACCCCGCATTCACCGGTATCTGAAGATCAAGAGCATAAAGTAGGACGGCCCTTTCAACATGGACCTCGCTTGTGTGTGAAATAGGCATGAGGCGGCGGGCTGCAAAAATATACCAGGTTTCCGGATCCATCAACAGATATTTCTCCTTGAAGCACTTTAAAGTAACTGGATCGTGCCAAGCGGCCCCTGCCATGCAAAGTTGTTGAATGACCTCGTGCAAATCTGGAGCGAATGCTATGCTCTGGTATAGACTATCATCGACGTCGGGCGTCTCCAAAAGGCTATTTAAATCCTTGGGTGCATAGGAGACCAAGATGCCTCGAACGAATGCCTTATTGTCAGTACGCTCCGCGGCATTAGCGTAGAATTCCCTCACAATAGGGACAATAGCCGGGGTTAGATTTTGTGAAAATGGTCCCCATCCACGATTCAAGAGTTGGGTAGCCACAGTGCTATCGTAGGGCTGTATATCAAAACCCCTTTCAGTAATAGTGGAGCGATGGGTCTTCGCATAATCGTACTGTTCTCGAGCCGCTTGGTTGACGAATCGGCCGGAAAGGTTGGTCGAATTGTGGGTATCTCTGGTTCATTGGCGAGAAGATTCGCCATGCTCTCGAGTGCGTTTTGGGCCCATAATAGTGTAAGAAGAGCAAGAAACTTGACCGGAGAAATTTATCAAACACTTGGCGAGCACTAAGAATTCCGGCGTTTCTGAGCAAATTTGGGTGCTTGAGAACTGGAGAAGAGAGGAAGGATGATGATTGCACTCCCTGGAATGATGCCTGCAATGGATGAAGAGAAATTGGTAAAGATTTGGAAAATTCAAATTTTTGGGGGTTAGGGTTCGAAAGTAACCGAGAAGGGAGAAGAGAAAGTGAAGGAAAAAGGGGAGAAAAAGAGTTAAGTAAACGGGCACAGGGGAGCGCGCTCGATCGCATTGAGTTTACCGTGATCGAGCGCGCCTCGTAAATAAGGGCAGAGAACTGGGGTAAAAACATGCGCTCGATCACGTGAACTCAATGCGATCGAGCGAGCCCCTTAAATAAATTACGGATAGAGAACAGGGGGAAAACGTGCGCTCGATCGCGTGAACTCAATGTGATCGAGCACACAAAACTAAAAAAAAAAATTTATTTTTTGAAATTTTCCAAGATTCCCAAAAAAAACAAAATAAAGCAAAAATAAACCAAAACAATAAAAGAAAGTAAAAACAAAAGGGAAAGAAACACTGGGTTGCCTCCCAGTCAGCGCTAAATTTATAGTCAGTCTATAGCTCGACTGCATGCTGCGATCTAATCGACAGTTGGCGGAGAATCAAGAGTGATATCATGCTCTTCCTCTCCTACGTTCACTTGGACGCCTTCATAGTAGTGCTTCAGCCGGTGGCCATTCACCTTGAATGTTTTGGATGTGTCCAAACTTTGAATTTCGACTGCACCATGAGAAAAGACATTAGTAATAACAAATGGTCCATTCCAACGTGAACGTAACTTACCTGGAAACAACCGAAATCGTGAATAATAGAGCAGCACTTTCTGACCAACTTCGAAGTTCCTTCTCGAGATCATCTTGTCGTGGAAGGCCTTTTTCTTGTCCTTCTAGATCTTAGAGCTGGCATAAGCATCATTGCGGATTTCTTCTAATTCTTGCAACTGTAGCTTCCGGTGCTCGCCGCTCTCATCCATTTGCATGTTGAAGTGTTTGATTGCCCAATAGGCTCTATGCTCCAATTCCACCGGAAAATGACATGGTTTCCCAAAAATCAGCCGATATGGAGACATTCCAATCGGTGTCTTGAATGCAGTTCTGTACGCCCATAAGGCATCATCCAAACGCAAGCTCCAATCCTTTCTTGTAGGATTCACGGTCTTTTCCAGGATAGATTTGATTTCTCTGTTCGATACCTCAGCTTTCCCGTTGGATTGTGGATGATATGCAGTGGAGATCCTGTGCGTCACATGGTACTTTTTAAGCAAACTCGCCAAAGTTCGGTTGCAGAAATGTGTACCTCTATCGATGAGAGCTCTCGGAATGCCAAACCTAGAGAAAAAGTTATGCTTGATAAACTCTGCAACAACTTTCGCATCGTCTGTCCAGGTGGCCTTTGCTTCAACCCACTTCGAGACATAATCCATAGCAAGCAATATATAAATGTATCCATAAGAACTAGGAAAAGGTCCCATGAAGTAGATGCCCCAAACATCAAAGATTTCACAAACTAGAATAGGTTGCTGGGGCATCTCCTTTCGTTGGGAGATATTACCTGCTTTTTGGCATTGAGTACACAACTTACAGAACACATAAGCATCTCGAAACAGGGAGGGCCAAAAAAATCCGCTTTCCAACACCTTCCTTGCTGTCCTTTTCGCTCCAAAATGGCCACCACATGCGTAAGAATGGCAAAATGTGAGGATAGGGATTACCTCGCTCGCGGGTACACATCGACGTATCACTTGATCAGCACAGTGTTTCCATAAGTAAGGATCATCCCACACATAATACTTCGCATCGCTCCTCACATTGTCCTTTTGCTCTCTTGAAAATTCAGAGGAAAACCCATTAGTAACTAAATAATTCACAATGTTTGCGTACCAGGGTAATTCGGCGCTTGCTGAAAATAATTGCTCATCAGGAAATTCTTCGTGCAAATTCAGCTCCTCATCAACATGAGCTAGGAGATTCAAGTGGTCAGTGACTTGATTCTCGGTCCCTCTTTTGTCTTTGATTTCTACATCAAATTCGCTCATAATTAGTATCCATTGGATCAGCCTTGGCTTTGCCTCCTTCTTCGCCATCAGAAAATGAAGAGCTGCATGATCAGAGTAAACAATAACTTTAGTACCAAGTAAATAAGAGCAAAATTTTTCTAATGCAAAGACCACAGCTAAAAGCTCCTTTTCAGTGGTGGAGTAGTTCCGTTGGGAATCTTTCAGGATATGCGAAGCGTAGTAGATAGCATGCGATGCTCTCCCAACTTTTTGTCCTAAAACAGCGCCAACTGCATAGTCACTAGCATCACACATGATCTCGAATGGCTTGCTCCAATCCGATGGCTGGATTATTGGTGCAGATGTCAAGGAATCTTTGAGTTGATCAAAAGATGTTTTGCATGGTGCATCAAACTCAAACGGAACGTCTTTTTTCAACAGCTTTCACATGGGGGATGCTATCTTGGCGAAGTCCTGAATGTATCTCCTGTAGAAACCTGCATGGCCAAGAAAAGAAAGCACTTCCCGCACACATGTGGGATAAGGGAGAGAATGAATGATATCAATTTTAGTCTTATCTACCTCTATTCCCTTAGATGAAATGACATGACCCAATACAACACCTTGCCTAACCATAAAATGACATTTTTCAGAATTTAAAACCAAGTTGGTTTCGACACACCTTTTAAGGACAAGTGCAAGGTTAGATAGTCAAGTTCCGAATGAATCACCATAGATAGTAAAATCATCCATGAAAAATTCTAAGATATGCTCGATGAAGTCCAAAAAAATACTAACCATACACCGTTGGAAAGTGGCCGGTGCATTGCAAAGTCCAAAGGGCATCTGTCGATACGTAAAGGTGTCAAACGGGCATGTGAATGTCGTCTTTTCTTGATCCTTTGGCGCAATAGCAATCTGAAAATAACCAGAATACCCATAAAGAAAACAATAATAACGATTACATGCTAAACATTCAATCATTTGATCAATAAATGGCAAAGGAAAGTGATCCTTTCGGGTTCCCGCATTTAACTTCCTATAATCTATACAAACCCTCCACCCGTTTTGAATGCGGGTGGGAACCAATTCATCATCCTTGTTTTTCACCACAGTTATCCCGGTTTTCTTGGGTACCACTTGTACTGGGCTGACCCACTGACTGTCAGAAATTGGGTAGATGACTCCAACTTCAAGTAGTTTCAAAATTTCATCCTTGACCACCTCCATCATCGGTGGATTCAACTTCCTCTGCGGTTGACGTGAGGGGTTTGCTCCATCCTCCATCAAAATTTGGTGCATGCATGTGGACGGGCTAATTCCCTTGATGTATGCTATAGTCCACCCAATATCAGTCTTGTGCTCCTGTAGTACCTTGACTAGTTGTTCCTCTTGGTCGGCTTCCAAACTATTGGAGATTATGACTGGTAATGTTTCTCCTTCACCAAGGAAAACATACTTCAGATGGGTTGGAAGTGTCTTTAGTTCGACCACTGGTTCCTGCAAAACAGATGGAAGATGCCTAGTGTTAGAGATTGGTAAAGATATGTAAGAGACATTACCTAACTGAGGTAGCTCAGGCGAACTATTCAGAATTTCCTCAATCTCCTTCACTTTCTCGCTGAATGCAATTCCATCATTCTGCTGAATGGGTGCAATAATATCCACCTCTAGAACATCTTTTCCTGCATGCTCACAATAATCTTGTGCCAAGTAATCCACAATATCAACGAAAAATACACAATTATCACTATCGGGAAATTTCATGGCATCATAAATATTAAATTTCACAACTTCTCCATCAAATTCCATAGTGAGTGTGCCACTGTGAACATCAATTTTGGTCGTGGAAGTTTTCAAAAATGGTCTGCCTAATAAAATAGGACTATTATGATCTCCGTTTTCCATGTCTAGCACATACAAATCTGCAGGAAATACTAAATCATTCACTTGCACTAACACATCTTCTACTACTCCCCTAGGGTATGAATTAGACCTATCTGCTAACTGAATAAAAATTCCAGTTTTGTTCAATGGACCAAGTTTCAAGGATGCATAGATAGAATATGGCATGACATTGATTGATGCTCCTAGATCCAACATGGCCTTTTCAAGCCTAACATTCCCTATAGTGTATGGTATAGAAACATACCTGGATCCTTGCATTTTGCGGGCAATTTTCGTTGGATCACAGCAGATACGTTCTCACCAAGTTCCACTTTTTGACAACCCTTCAGTGTCTGCTTCCTCTTTGATGTGCACAATTCCTTCAAAAACCATGCGTATCGAGGTACCTGCTTAATGGCATCTAACAACGGAATATTCACCTCACATCTATGAAAAGTCTCATAAAGATCCTTTATCCCTTCATCTTTTCTAGACTCTTTTAATGCTAAGGGAAAAAGGGCGACAGGCTTATATTCAGAAAGTGAAGGAAACTTACCTCTTGGTGCTTCTTCCTTGGTTGCTTTGCCATCAATTGCCTTTGGTTCTTCTTGTGGCTTCTCCTTGGTTGAAGTCTCCACTTATTTTTCCTTGATCTTCAACTCCTTCTCATTCCGTAGAGTGATTGCACTTGCGTTTTCTCTTGGGTTCGGAATTGTCTGAGATGGTAAAGCATTGGAGTGTTGTGCTTCCAGCTATTGATGGCGGTGGCGAGCTGTCCCATCTGGGTATTCAAGTTTTGAATACTTGTTCTGGTTTCCTGTTGAAAAGCTACAGTGTTAGTAGCAAGATCTTTAACGATATTTTCAAGAAACTCACCTGGATTTGGAATTTGAGGACGCTGATGTTGTTGAGGATATGGCGGCCTATAAGTTTGATTGTGCGGTGGTGCTTGAGGCCCCGATTGATTTGCTTGAGGATTCCCATATCTCAGATTCGGATGATCCTTCCAACCAGGATTGTATGTGTTGGAATAAGGATCATATTTACGCTGTGGTGGTCCAGGAAATCCTCCAGTAGCATTGACCTGTTCAACCGAATCTTCTTGAAGTATGGGACACATATCAGTAGCGTGTCCCACTGCATCACAAATTCCACATGCCTTTGCAGTCTGTCCATTCCCTACAGCCATCTGATGCACAAGAGACGTCAATTCAATTAATTGTTGTTCAAGGGAAGATACATTTACCTCGTTGTTCTTCCTTGGTGGATGCTCATTCCTGATGGTGCCAAATTGTTGAGAGTTGGCAGTCATGCTCTCTATCAAAGTCCTCGCTTGTACCGGCGTTTTGTCCACAAAAACGCCTCCACCGGCTGCGTCTAGCATACTCCTATCATGAGGTAACAAACCTTCATACCAAAATTGTATCAATTGATTTTCACTTATCTGGTGCTGCGGACAGCTAGCACAAAGCTTCTTGAACTGCTCCCAGTATTCATGCAGTGATTCCCCGGAGTATTGCTTGATACCATAGATTTCCTTCCGGAATTTCGCAGATCTAGAGGCTGGAAAGTATTTCTCCAGAAAGGTTCTTTTCATCTCCGTCCAAGTTTTGATGGAGCCAGAGGGCAAGTAATATAGCCAATCCTTAGCAGCACTCTTCAAAGAGAAAGGAAAAGCTCTCAGCTGAATCTGTTCCTCTATCACTCCATGGGGTTTCATAATCGTGCAGACCACGTGAAATTCCATCAAGTGTTTATTTGGATCCTCACCTGCAAGACCATGAAAGGAAGGTAGTAAGTGAATTAATCCAGACTTAAGCTCAAAAGTAGCATTATTTTCTAATGTAGGAAAAGTAATGCATAAAGGTTGTTGATTGGGATCAGGAGTGCCCAATTGTCTTAGACTCAGGTTAGCATTGGCAGCCATCTCTTCTTCTGGAAAAGTAGCTCGAGCAGCGGCTTCTTGTTGTTGCCTTCGGAGTTCTCTCCTTCGCCAATGCAAAGTTCTTTCAATCTCAGGATCGTAGAGAAAAAGTCTTCTTCAGCAAGGTCACCTGAAAGCATGAACTAGAGAGAACTAGAAACAAAGAAAAAAGAAAATAGTGAAATTAATCAAAATAAAACAAAAAGAAAATGAACACAATAAATTAACACCGTTCCCCGGCAACGGCGCCAAAATTTGGTAGCGCTTAATCGTGTCACGCCCAAATTACCAACTCAATCAGATAATCACTAAAAATGTAGTAGTGTGAGTAGGGATCGTTCCCACGAGGAAAGGAAAATTTAATGTGTCCTAAGTAAACAAAAGGGAATTTTGAGATTTGAGATTAACTACTAAAAATTTAAACAATTAAATATTAAAATTATCACTATCATGTAAAATTGAAAATTAAACTGGAGAAATCAATAAGAGACAAGACTTGGTATCAGTCGACTACACCCTTGATATTTATTCATTCAATCATCGATTCCCTAAAAATAATTAATCCTATTAAATATTCGTCATTGGAAATCAAATTCCTGTTTCACCTTAATTTTAGTTAATTAGAAAATAGTATTCTAAATTAACCATTGCCAGTAAATTAACCCAGATAACAGCAATCTAGATTTAAATCCACGGTAGTATTCAAACTAGTAAAACTGACGAACCTAGACAACACAAACATCAGCGGTTGTATTTAGCCTAGTCAATAATTGAACCTACAATTTAATAAATTCAACAGCAGAAAATATCAAACGTAGTTGCTTTGCAAATTAGTTCATTCAAACAATTACGGATTTGAATTCTAATTTAGCTATCGCTTGCAAAACAAAATCCTAAGATGGCCAAATCCTAAATTCTCGCATACAAACATGAAATAAACCAAATCAGTTATTGATACTTAACAAGAATTAAACACTACGAATCGAATTTCATGAATAAAATATATCAAGGTTTCGTCTCCCTCAACCAAGTATAAAAGGTTTAGCTACAACGATTCATCACCAAATCAATAAAAATTCAAAAGAAAGGAAGAAAACTAGAGAGAAAATTGAAGAACAAAACCTAGCCTCCAAGTGAGATTCTCCAAAATCTGATAATAATCCTCAAAAATGGAATTAAGAGTCTAATAAAGCCTAGAGTCCAAAATAACAAAATTTCCAAAATTATAAAATTATTCCCGAACAGGCTAGCGTGCTCGATCGCATTGAGTACGTCCGATTGAGCGCGCAATACTATGCAATTCACTGCCTTGAAATTCCTCGGCCCGCGCTCGATCGCCTAGAGTTCGTCCGCTCGAGCGCATGGAAAATGGCCAACATTCTGCCTTCATTTTCTTCAACTTGAAATCTCCTACACATTAAACCCGGGAGTATGTTATGAATGTAAATGCATGCAAAAGACAAAACTAAGATAAAACATGAACAAACCAATAAAATGCATGCAAACTAATAACAAAATAACAACAAAATATGCAAACAAAACACGACTATCAATGAACTTCTTTACCTAGACTGTTTTAATGCAACTACTAGATTAATAAAGGTAAACTACAATATGTAATAATAAGAACAATTTAAAAACTATGTTATCAGATAATTATTACATGCAATCAAATTTCAGAGATATTTTGTCATAAACAGTGCATTATTTCGTGAAAGTATACGTAAGAGACCCTTTATATTCTCAGGTAATTTAAGTATAATAAATGTGAGAGACTCTTCGATGTCTGAGCTTTTGGTCTATATAAAAAAGAATTAAGATATTCATTTAGATATCAAATAAGCAAAATAAGCAAAAAAAAAAAATATGGATAATTGGAGAATTGCTCATGAAAACTTTGTCGAGGAAAAGCTTGCTCGCCTTCGAGCAAAGCTTGTGTTTATGCAGTTTAGAGGTTTGGAAGCCCATGGTCCTGACGAGATTTGACGCCTCGAAAAGTACAAACAAGTTCTTGGAATCAGCGATCCTGCTTATGTCCTTGGCCGTGAGGGCATACAGCTACTGCTCCTGAATAAGGAGTTAAAGGTGGTGACCCTTCTCCATGGCTTGGAGGAGGTGGAAGATGGCCCGCTGGAGGAACATCTTCTCCTTTGGAAAATAGCTGTGGAGAATGAGATAGACATTGTAAATAGTGTTTATTATTAAATATGTTATTTTGTTGTATATGGTGTTATTTTTTATATCTGTTATACGCTTAAGAGATAATCTGCAAAAGAATTAACAATATTCCCCCTTAATATATGCTTATACCAAGTTAAAAAGAGAGTTTTAAAACATCGTAAACAAGTATAATGAAATATATTCAAAAAAAAATCAGTTTAAAGATTTTGAGAAAAGTTCAGTTTAGGTCATGCTAAACTGTGTAGAAAATCTGCAACAAATAAACAAATTTTAAGTTAATTCAATAAGCCCGAGAATATTTCGAAAGCAAGAAAACTTAGATTATGGGAGTGGTTTGGTGAAGATATCAGAAGTTTGTTGCTCCGTTGATATATGCTCCAGTCGGATATTCTTGTTGAGTGCATGATCACGGATAAAATGATGTCTAACTTCGATATGCTTTGTTCTTGAATGAAGAATGGGGTTGTAAGTGATTGCAATTATGCTGGTATTATCACAGAATATTGGTGAATCCTGTTCTTCAATTCCATAATCCCTCAACTGTGGGGACCTCGGGTTGCTAATCAAATCTTGAGGCAATTAATCACTAAACAAGAATAATTAATAAAGGCTCAAATAATTTAAGGATTAATGAACAATAATCAAACAATAAAAGAATATTTAAACCAAGAGCTTAAAAAAAAAATTTCAATGTCAGCACCTCGCTCGATCGGGTAAACTCACCCGATCGAGCGAGCTTAAATCATCAGCTCTCGGGTCTGGAAAATATTTGGCCGCGCTCGATCCCACGAATTCATCCGATCGAGTGGGCCTCAAAATCATATTCTTTGTTTGATAAAATCACATGTCACGCTCGATCCTACGAGTTCATGCGATCGAGCGAGCGTGCCCTATTCAAAAAATCTACAGATTTCTTTTGTTGTCAAACTTTGAATCTTCAATCCAAATCATTCAAACACCAACTCAAATCATGGTGTATAAAATCTGAAACATGCATATGGACATATATGAAGTCTCAAGCATATAAGCATGCATTTATTACATCAAACGAATCATTTAGAAAGTGATACAATACACAACTACATCAAGTTGCATAAGTGTACTTCAAATCAACATAGTTCTAACATGTCTGATGTTTCTAGACAACACAACTAAAACCCTATTCCTCACGTGCTAAACTCTCTCCCAAGCTGTCAGTGTCGTCTGTGACTAGCTCCTGCCCCACCTGTTGTCATGCACACATACAAAACAAGACAACAACCGGATAAACTTCGGTGAGAATATAATTCGAAGTATAAAAGACTTATACATGCGTTAAAATATAAACATGTCAACTCTAACCATTTCAAATCAAGGATAGAGTAATATAACGCATATCTAAATCAAGACTTCAAATCATACTTCAATTCAAAAGATTTATATAGCGCGCTATAAAGAATTGATTCATCTCAAATCATTGCCATCAAGATTCGTATCCAATCTTGACATGGATATCCATCTATCGTCGTCTCATCAGACTCAAAAATAATGTTCATCAAACCTTGGCATTAGAATCAATTCATATCTCATATCATATCAAAATCAAAATCAAAGATCCACTACCTGTGATGGATCGACAAGAACATAAGTTGTAACTCAAGAACAAGTAAATAAAAAAGTATGTGATTTGTTTGGGATAACTCAAGAAGCATCATTCTCGATTATCGAATCCCTGACTCTCAATGTTATCTTATACCTGTCAATCTCGATTCTTGAGGTGCTCCACATCTTGAAACTATCAAAAGAATCCATATCAAACTTCTGTTCAAAACTTCAATTCAATCTTCAAGGTAAAAAGTCTCAAACTTTGTTCAAACTTCTATCGATTTGAAACTAAACTTCTCGAGCTCAATAGCCTTCATTCCTAATCTGAAATGAAGTGTTTACAATCCATTTATATTAGAAGGAACCACACAAAAATCTGCTCAAGTTCAATCTACCTCAAGGTAGAAAAGAACTTCAACCTTAGCCAAAACTATCCCAGTTCGAAGGCTGAATTCTCGGAATCGTCAAACTTGAATCCAAAGCTGAAATGAATGATATTAAAACTAAAAATATCATTAAAAACTCATGTTATGTTCAGCTCAATCAACAAGATTCAAAATAGTTTCAATATCATAAGCCGGCGGCGTAACGGTACAAAACGGCAACCCATAACTCAACTCTATCAACTCTAACAATCATATCCACTTAAAATAAAATTCATACCAGCAACATAACATCAAAAACCAGCTAGATCAATAGGCATAGGTTTCGAAATATATTCTGGAAATTCATAACAATTGCATACGGCTTTCGTTCTTCGATTCAACTTCGATACGGTAAGGAATATAAACTCAAGAATACATATTCATGCTCGAGTCTGATTTCTTCCAACATTCAACTTTCAAAGCATGCTGGAACATAAGAAAACTTACACTAAGTCAAATCTCTCGTTGCAAGGATCGCAGCGCTATTTTCGGAATTGAAATCGGATAATCGGATGAAAAGATACAAAGGTTTGAAGATCAAGTTCAAAGAAGAAAATGGAGGGTCTCGGCTTTTCTCCGAAGTTTCTGAATTCAATCTGCCACTACATGTGCAAGTAAATGACTAAGCAAGGAAATTAGATATATCCAAGCCAAACTGCATTTTATTCCTCAACTCTTCAATATTTGCAATTTGGTCCTCGGCCCTTATTTAAATTCAATTTCAATCATAAATAATTTAAGAATATAAGAATTTAATCTAAACTCCATATATTATCAAATTAAATAATCTCGGATAAAAATTAATTAATTTCGGGCTTATCGCATTTTAGTCCTTGAACTTATCAATATTTGCAAATTGGTCCTTGCTCGGATTTCCTGTCGAATTAAATCCTCTTTCATTCTCGAAACTCGGAATTTAATTCTTAAATTCCATAAATATTCAATTAAAATATTTCCATATTTTAATTTAAGAATCCCGGAATTTAAATCTCAAAATTCGTAAATTCTCAAATTAAATATTTCCAGCTCGGAAATTAAATCTCTAATTTTCATAAATTATCCAATTGATATTTTCCCAAATTCGGAATTTAAATATCAATGACGTAATTAAGAACTTAATCTTTCAGGGCCTTACATTTTCTCTCTTCTAAGGAATGATTTCGTCCTCGAAATCACATTCAATCGGTCTATCAAATCTGATAAACTGAAGGATTCTCTACAGTAAGTCTCACTTCAATCATCTATCTCAGACTTCCTCTTTAACCTCATTATCTCTTTCTCGTTTATCTCTTCATTCTGGGTCTATTTTCTGTTTTACTTTTGCTCAGTCAAGGATTTATCACATACACGATGTAACTCAAAATCATATCAGACTCTGTATTGACTAATTAAAATACATAGGAAGAACATCACGGATGTAAGAGTGGGTGCCCAGTGAGCCAACTGTGTGGCTATGGGCTTTGATGACTCTTTGTATAAACAATCTTTTGTTTAATATTATTTACACTTTTATGGCAATGACTTTATATTACTTCATATTGTTATATTGTGATATACTATTGTTGTTTTGATAAAGACCTTGAATATACTATAGTGTATGTAAGATGTGGTAGAACATAGAGATGTCTATCATGAAATACATCTTATAGTCACTGTATGTTCTAAAACCGTTCCTAGTCGATTGAGCCGTCCGATAATAAGGATAAGGATCGCTCGAGTTTGAGACTAGCATTTGCGATGCGGAGTACCACGTTTCATTGGTAGGGAACATGGAGATGTTCGAAGCATGCAAATGGATATTCATAGGATGAATAATCGAACTACCCTATCCGGACTTTCCAAGTGGTTATCACTTATCGAGTGGATTAAGTCCGCGGTTTTGGTTGTACACCATTAGTCCTTACGACTTGAAACATCATGGAGACTCTATATGCTAGTGCTGTGCTTTGACTCGTTTACCGACTCTATGGGGGTCATCAGGTGTCGAGATTGGGTACAGTTACGACACATATAGGAGTCAATGCATTGTTGTCAAGGATTCACCACATACTTGCGAGTGTGGATATCCTATGCGATCTGAGGAGATATTAGTGTGATAAATCTCTGGCCAGAGTAATTGATGTGATTTAAGAAATGGTTTCTTAGTAGCACATGCGATGTCACTAATTTGATCTTCAAGATGTATTGCATAGTTATCGAATCTTGAGCGACTCTCGATATACCAATGGTTGTTGATTCGATCGGGATATATGGATGAAGGGACCGTACTGTACGCTAACCAAAATCTACTGGTTCTTGTAGGCACTATCAGTGATACCTAGGGAATCATGGGGCGATGTTGCTAGGCGCTTTACCATGATTCGTTGGGCAAGTCGGAAAGTGTTGTTCCGAGTCACAAGGAGTTGTGAGCCCACGGCTAGCTGTATCCCTGAACCATTGAGGGTCACAGAGTGTAATGGAGTTTTAATCCCCGTTGAGATAGTTAAATTTAAAGAGTTAAATTTAATGAACTAAGGAGTTGGACTTCTTAAATAAGAGTAAGGGAGTAGGGTTTCCTAAAATGACATAGGGATGGACATTTTTGGAAACCACTGAATTCGGATTCAGGAAAATTTATTTTGACTTTAAAACGTGCAGAAATGGTTTCTGTGCACATTGGTGAAATCGTTTCATCAATCGGAGTCACGATGAATTTTATATTAATTTCTGAACGAGCGGGCTTTGCTTGTCAGGCCCCAGCTTATGATTAATGGGCCCTAAGGTGTTAGTGGCCTGCATTATAAATAAGTTATTTCAGTACAGAAATTACACTCAACAGGTCATAATTTTTGAGAGCAAAAATCGAAAACCCTAGTTCCTCTCAAAGATTGTTTCGGCCGAACCCTCCCCATACTCTGCCCGAGATTTTCCGGTCTGTGATTTTGAATCGCAGTAAGGAATAACGAATCAGATTCGTTTATTCTCTTCGCAGAAAACTTCTGATAGATTTTCTAGTGCAATCTATCAGAGGAATTAAACCTCTGTTCGTGGACCTGATTGAAGGAGTTCATCGGTTCCAGGGAGAGACAACAAGAGCAGATCAAATCTGTTGGTGTCCATTAATCTCGTTGCGAGATTGGAGGTAAAATTTAATAACTGTTATTTAAATTTTACACACACAATAATTTAATCGTTGAACGGTTGATACCCACACTATGGAATTGTTCCATAACAAAATTTTTAAACTTCCGCTGCACCGGGTATCAATCGTGATTGATCTGACCGCCAGTTTTTTCCAACAGTGGTATCAGAGCAAGGTTGCTCAGATCAAACGATTAAATTAATCAATTGTACAAAATTTTTGAGTCTCGGTTTTTGAAACAAAATAAATATTTTTAAATAAAATAAAAAAAAAAAATTTTCGGGGCAAAACCCGGGCAGCGATTGGATCGCTGCCCGGTGGGGCAGCAATTGTTGCTGCCCCGGGCGGCGCACGGCGCCGCCCAAAGGGGGCGCACGGCGCCGCCCAAGGCGGCGACCGTCGCCGCCCAGGGCGGCGCTCGGCGCCGCCCAGCTCAGCGCTGGGCGCTGCGCAGGGCAGCGCTCGGCGCTGCCCAGGGGCGGCGCTCGGCGCCGCCCAGCTCAGCGCCCAGCCGGGCTGCCCCCGGCCCGCGCCCCGGGTGCGGGCCGGCCCGGGAGTGTCCCGGGCGGCCCGCGGGAAAAATTATATTTTTATTTAAAAATTAATTTTAATATTTAAAATTTTATTTTTGGTCCGGTCAAAAATTGTTTTTGATTGGTTCACGAGATTTCGGATCGAATTGTTCGAGTCCGTAAATTTTAAAATTGATTTTGGATAAATTTGAATTTTTGGAAAATTTTAATATTTTATCCGTAAATTGAATTTTGAAATCAATTATTTTGGTACAATTGATGATAAGATATGATCTTATGATATATTAAGTAAAATATGATTTTATTTGTAAAATTGGATTTTATAGATAAAATATGATTTTATTTGATATAGAGATAAAATATGATTTTATATGTGAAATGAGATTTTATATATAAAATATGATTTTATCTTGTTTAAATTTGAATTGCCACAGCATGTTATCCAATAAATTAATTTTGAATTAAATGTTATTGGATAAGGATGATCGATTGCCATGACCAATTTTGTAGGTGTATGTTAGGAATTTACATTTTGTCTTTATTATTGTTGGTTTTATTAATGGGCCTGGTTTATGGCCCGATATGAATGTCATATGTAATAAAAGTGGGCTTGGTTTATAGCCCGTTCCCACCCCCTAAAAATGTATCCCCTACTTGTCATTGTTATTTATTGTAAATACATTAGATTTAGTGGGAGATCAAGATTTGAAGATGGTGGGCCCAGCAGACAATGAAGACTGAAGAAATGTAAATTGGAAGCATATGTAATAGGATTGCATTTGCATACTGCATATTACCTAGGATTGGACTAAGACCCGTGATTGGCAACCACGGGTCAATTAGAAATGGAATCGATCATCCTATATAATATGTGATATTATGATTGTATGCATGTTTAGACATAAATTGCGTGAATCCGGCAATGCATGCAATAAATTAAATATGATGAGACAAATATTTTTATAAATAAAATCCCTCATTTTAAATATGATTTAAAATTTATATCAAGATAAATAAAGGAAATTTAAATATTGTTTAAATGTTCCTACCTTCCATCAACGGTCAATGTATGTGATGCTACCCGCGGATACGGTCCGGCTCATATTATTGGGGGGGCCCGTCCGTCGGAAAGCTGTACATTGGATCGACAAATGTTGTAAGTTGGGTGGAACTCCCATGGGATCGGCTCATATTATTGGGGGATCCACATGGCGACCGTCCATCACAACTTAATATTGATGGGTCATCTTGACATGTCACTTTAAACGGCGTCATATTATTGGGCCCTTATTGGACATGAGGTAAACACATGGGGGTTGCTTTGGAAGCAATTGGGCTCTACCTTTTGAGAATTATGGTTGGCTGATATTATTCGGGACCATAAGTTTGTCAATTGGACTCCATGTTCTCACTAAAGAAAAAGTTTCCCGTTTTCACTAGAGGGTGGTGAAATCGTTAAAATAGTGGGAGTGAGATTCATAAAATTAAATTCGCCTATTTTATGTCTTAGTAAATTGTTAAACAATCATTGATATATGTCTGTTTTTCTTTTCAGTATTTCATACAATGAATTCGCGAAATCCATTATTCTCGATCCTCGAACAAAACAAGTTGACTGGCGCCAACTATACGGAATGGTTCCGGAAGTTGAAGATTGTCTTAACTTCGGAGAAAATGCTCTACGTGTTAGAGAAAGCACCTCCGAAGGAAGCACCAGCTGACATAAGTCCGGAGGAATTGGCCAAACTTGATGCATGGTGTGACCATGACATCAAGACCAAATGCTATATGCAAGCCTCGATGTCTGATGAACTCCAGAGGCGATTTGAGGACACGGTGAATGCTGCTGACATTCACACGCAACTCAAGGAACTTTTTGGGGCTCAGTCGAGGGCTGAAAGGTTCGCTACTGTTAAGGAGTTGATGACGTGCCGCATGCGTGAAGGGACTTCGGTTCGTGATCATGGGGTACGAGTGATTTGGCTCATACAGAAGTTGGCGACCCTAGATTTGGTGTTGGAGCATGAACTCAATGTGGATTTATTGCTTCTGTCTCTTCCTTCTTCATTTGATGGATTTGTGATAAATTTTAATATGAACAAGATAGAGGCCACCCTTGAAGAGATGGTCAATATGCTCGTTACATATGAATCCACACTTAAGAAGGATAAGCCAGCTTTCTTGGTGGGCTCCTCATCTTCTGCGAAGAAGGGGCCAAGTATGAAGGGCAAGAAACGTTCTACCCCACCCAAGAAAGTCGAGCCCGAGAAGAAGCAAAAGACAAAGGCTTCAAACATTGGAAAATCCAAGGATGTTTGCCATTACTGCAAGAAGCCGGGTCATTGGAAGCGCAACTGCAAGGAATATCTTGAGCAGTTGGGAACTGCAAAGGGTATGTTCTATATTGAAATAAACATGTCACTTAATACAACTTCTTGGGTATTGGATACCGGATGTGGATCTCACATTTGCAATGATTTGCAGGTGATGACAAGAAGTCGCAGGCTTAGAATGGGTGAGACCCAGCTGAGGCTCGGGAATGGTTCCAGAGTTGAAGCTACGGCCATTGGAGATGTTTGTTTGACTTTGCAGAACGGTTTTAAATTATTGTTAAGAGATGTTTTATTTGTGCCAGATTTAATTAAAAACATTATTTCTATTTCTATGCTTGATAGAGATGGTTATTCTTGCAATTTTGTGAATGGGATTTGCAATATTTACAAGAATGAATGTTTAATTGGAAATGGACAACTTGAAAACGATCTATACAACTTAAAACTAAAAGACGTTCCAGTGAATTATGTTGATAAACCGGCGACAACAAACAAAAGGAAAATCGATAGTCAAAACCCGGCAAACCTGTGGCATGCTAGGCTAGGTCATATTTCCTCAAGGAGGATGAACAAGCTAGTGGGAGAGGGCATGTTTGATGTGTCTGATATTAATTCTCTACCTACTTGTGAATCCTGCCTAAAAGGAAAAATGACTAAATCTCCTTTTAAGGGGAAACCTAAGCGTAGTCAGAATCTGTTGGATTTGATCCATACAGATGTTTGTGGTCCATTTAGAGTAGGGACTCAACATGGCCACACCTACTTCATTACCTTTACTGATGATTATTCAAGGTATGGGTATTTATATTTAATGAAATATAAGTCTGAAGCATTTGAAAAGTTCAAAGAATTCAGGGCTGAAGTAGAAAACAAGCTAGGTAAAAGTATTAAAGCACTTCGATCGGATCGAGGTGGAGAATACTTGAGTACCGAGTTTTTGGACTATCTGAAAGAGAATGGGATTCTCTCTCAGTGGACTCCTCCTATGACACCACAGCTTAATGGTGTATCGGAGCGTCGTAATCGAACTTTGTTGGACATGGTTCGATCTATGATGAGCTTCACTGAGCTTCCACCTTCGTTTTGGGGCTATGCGCTTGAAACGGCGGTATTGTTGTTGAACAACGTCCACACTAAAGCAGTGGACAAAACACCATACGAGTTATGGAATGGCAAAGCTCCTAAGTATTCGTACTTGAGGATTTGGGGATGTCCTGCTTACGTGAAGCGGACAGTGGGAGATAAGTTGGATAGTCGATCCAGCTTATGTTATTTTGTAGGGTATCCGAAGAATTCAATCGGATATTATTTCTATTATCCTGCTGAAACAAAGGTGTTTGTTTCTAGGAATGCCACCTTCTTGGAGAAGGAGTTCTTATTGGATAAGAAAGGCGAGATGATGGAACTCGAAGAAGTTCGAGAAGAACCCGAAATACAAAATAACGATCCTACACCTCAGGAACCATTGCTGGACACGCCTGCACCTAGAAGATCCGAAAGGACTTCTAGACCTCCAGTTCGATATGGTCTTCTTCTTGAAGAGGATCAAGATGAACCCGACATTGGATGTGATCCAAGAAACTTCAAGGAAGCAATTTCTGATGCGGATTCGAATTTATGGCTTGAAGCTATGCAGTCAGAATTGGATTCGATGCATACAAACCAAGTTTGGTCTTTAGTAGATCCTCCCGATGGAATTGTTCCAATAGGGTGTAAATGGATCTACAAGAGAAAGCTTGGGCCTGATGGTAAGGTATTGACCTACAAGGCGCGATTGGTGGCGAAAGGTTATACTCAAAGGCAAGGAGTTGACTATGATGAAACCTTTTCACCAGTTGCAATGTTCAAGTCCATAAGAATCCTGATTGCCATAGCTGCATGGTATGACTATGAGATATGGCAAATGGATGTGAAGACTGCTTTTCTTAATGGAGACATTAAGGAAGAAATCTATATGAAGCAGCCTGAGGGGTTCACATCCATGGGAAGCGAGCATAAGGTATGCAAGCTTCAGAGATCAATTTATGGTCTAAAACAAGCATCAAGAAGTTGGAACCAGAAATTTGATGAAACAATAAAAGATTTTGGTTTCATCAAGAACCCGGAGGAACCGTGCGTGTACAAGAAAGTAGTTAAGGATGCTGTGACATTCTTAGTACTTTATGTTGATGACATCCTACTCATTGGGAATGATGTAGGGATGTTGCAGTCAACAAAGATATGGTTATCAGGTAGATTTTCGATGAAGGATTTGGGAGAGGCATCCTACATTCTTGGGATACAGATCTATAGAGATAGATCTAAGAGAATGATAGGACTCACTCAATCAACCTACATCGATACCATATTGAAACGGTTTTCAATGGATGGGTCCAAAAGAGGACATCTACCCATGTGTCATGGAGTTTCTCTATCCAAGTCTATGTGTCCCAAGACTGATGAAGAGATAGAGAATATGACACATGTACCATATGCGTCAGCTATAGGTAGTATCATGTATGGGATGATATCTACCAGACCGGATGTAGCATTTGCTCTGAGTGTCACGAGCAGATATCAGTCTAATCCTGGTCAAATGCATTGGAAAGCCGTGAAGGACATTCTTAAGTACTTGCGAAGGACTAAGAATATGTTCATGGTTTATGGAGGACGAGAACTCAAATTGGAAGGCTATACCGACTCTAGCTTCCAAAGTGATGTGGATGACTCGAAGTCAACCTCTGAATTTGTGTTCATGCTCAATGGCGGTGCTGTCTCTTGGAAGAGTTCCAAGCAGGACACCACAGCGGATTCCACCACTGAGGCTGAATACATTGCAGCATCAGCTGCTGCTAAAGAGGCCGTTTGGATGAGGAAGTTCGTCCAAGAGTTGGGCGTCATTCCTGAATTTGTTGGTCCAGTCCCGGTGTACTGTGACAACACGGGTGCCGTTGCTCAAGCAAAGGAACCAAGGTCTCATCAAAGATCCAAACACGTACTGAGGAAATACCACATAATCCGGGAGATTGTGGAAAGAGGAGACATCATTGTCGAACGAGTGGCCTCTGCAGACAATATCGCTGATCCGCTTACTAAGCCCTTTCCAGGACCATTGTTTGACAAACATCGCGAAGCAATGGGTCTACGTAGTATGACTAGTTGGCTATAGGGCAAGTGGGAGATTGTAAGAGTGGGTGCCCAGTGAGCCAACTGTGTGGCTATGGGCTTTGATGACTCTTTGTATAAACAATCTTTTGTTTAATATTATTTACACTTTTATGGCAATGACTTTATATTACTTCATATTGTTATATTGTGATATACTATTGTTGTTTTGATAAAGACCTTGAATATACTATAGTGTATGTAAGATGTGGTAGAACATAGAGATGTCTATCATGAAATACATCTTATAGTCACTGTATGTTCTAAAACCGTTCCTAGTCGATTGAGCCGTCCGATAATAAGGATAAGGATCGCTCGAGTTTGAGACTAGCATTTGCGATGCGGAGTACCACGTTTCATTGGTAGGGAACATGGAGATGTTCGAAGCATGCAAATGGATATTCATAGGATGAATAATCGAACTACCCTATCCGGACTTTCCAAGTGGTTATCACTTATCGAGTGGATTAAGTCCGCGGTTTTGGTTGTACACCATTAGTCCTTACGACTTGAAACATCATGGAGACTCTATATGCTAGTGCTGTGCTTTGACTCGTTTACCGACTCTATGGGGGTCATCAGGTGTCGAGATTGGGTACAGTTACGACACATATAGGAGTCAATGCATTGTTGTCAAGGATTCACCACATACTTGCGAGTGTGGATATCCTATGCGATCTGAGGAGATATTAGTGTGATAAATCTCTGGCCAGAGTAATTGATGTGATTTAAGAAATGGTTTCTTAGTAGCACATGCGATGTCACTAATTTGATCTTCAAGATGTATTGCATAGTTATCGAATCTTGAGCGACTCTCGATATACCAATGGTTGTTGATTCGATCGGGATATATGGATGAAGGGACCGTACTGTACGCTAACCAAAATCTACTGGTTCTTGTAGGCACTATCAGTGATACCTAGGGAATCATGGGGCGATGTTGCTAGGCGCTTTACCATGATTCGTTGGGCAAGTCGGAAAGTGTTGTTCCGAGTCACAAGGAGTTGTGAGCCCACGGCTAGCTGTATCCCTGAACCATTGAGGGTCACACAGTGTAATGGAGTTTTAATCCCCGTTGAGATAGTTAAATTTAAAGAGTTAAATTTAATGAACTAAGGAGTTGGACTTCTTAATTAAGAGTAAGGGAGTAGGGTTTCCTAAAATGACATAGGGATGGACATTTTTGGAAACCACTGAATTCGGATTCAGGAAAATTTATTTTGACTTTAAAACGTGCAGAAATGGTTTCTGTGCACATTGGTGAAATCGTTTCATCAATCGGAGTCACGATGAATTTTATATTAATTTCTGAACGAGCGGGCTTTGCTTGTCAGGCCCCAGCTTATGATTAATGGGCCCTAAGGTGTTAGTGGCCTGCATTATAAATAAGTTATTTCAGTACAGAAATTACACACAACAGGTCATAATTTTTTAGAGCAAAAATCGAAAACCCTAGTTCCTCTCAAAGATTGTTTCGGCCGAACCCTCCCCATACTCTGCCCGAGATTTTCCGGTCTGTGATTTTGAATCGCAGTAAGGAATAACGAATCAGATTCGTTTATTCTCTTCGCAGAAAACTTCTGATAGATTTTCTAGTGCAATCTATCAGAGGAATTAAACCTCTGTTCGTGGACCTGATTGAAGGAGTTCATCGGTTCCAGGGAGAGACAACAAGAGCAGATCAAATCTGTTGGTGTCCATTAATCTCGTTGCGAGATTGGAGGTAAAATTTAATAACTGTTATTTAAATTTTACACACACAATAATTTAATCGTTGAACGGTTGATACCCACACTATGGAATTGTTCCATAACAAAATTTTTAAACTTCCGCTGCACCGGGTATCAATCGTGATTGATCTGACCGCCAGTTTTTTTCCAACAACGGATACTTCCTTCACTTAGACACAGAGAACATATCTGATCGTCTTGAGCTGGAGTACAATAAATTCTGTTAATGGAATCCCCAACTCTTTCTAACATCGAAGACAGTATAATTCATCTTTGATGATGACGTATTTCTTTTGCTATATTGTTCTGCAAAGAACATATATCAAGTCTATATTGTCATCCCACTCACAGCTTCAAGATCAGTATCCCTTCTTCATTTCAATGCTGTGAGGTATAAATATCTTTTTTGATATCTTTTCTTCTTCATTTTCCTGATTACTTCTGTAATTAGTAATCACTACATGATTTCACATTTGAACTGTTCCTTTTCTGAATCACATACAGTATCGATTATTCATACTAGCTCAAAGGCTGATCGACCTCATCTGAATACAGTTCACAGATTCAAATTTAGCTGATGTTCTTCAACTTATACTCAAGGATCACATCACATCAGTATAAATGAATGAGTTAGATTCTCATTTTCATGTCAATACTCACGAGAATCTATTATCAAATCATATCTGGATTTTCTTTCAAAAGGAAACGTTGCTTCAGAACAACCATTTCTCGCTGAACATTCTGTTTCAGCTTTAAAATCATTCATTTCTCAACTTTATCTAATATGTTCTGTTCATAATCTATACAATTCAGTATTCACATTCTGTATGATTCTCATATCGGGTCTGATAGATGATACGTCAAAAATTCTATCTCAATACAAAGAATTTCTGATTTTCTTCTCATGTCATAATTCAAATCATTATCTCGATATCTCTCAAATAGCTGTCACAGGAATTATCATCATCAAGTGAAAAAATCAATCAAATAGTATTGAATCAGATACTATAGTTCTGAGCATTTCCTTGAAATTCTGGATAGTCATCTCAGACAATTCATCGATCAAGGATGATATAATGCAATCACATTCAACCAAATACTCAGAATTCAAAAAAATCAGTGCCACAATCTATCAAATAAACCTATAGTCTCGATCTTGACCATAGATTGCAATCAATTTCTGAAATATCATCATATCAGTATCTTCGTCACAGCTAGCTACTCATATCTGTATCACATCTAATACAGCACATTCTTGAATTTGTCGAAATATACTCAACTTCAAATCTCAAACTCATGATAATTCGATTACTTGGAAAAAAAAATTCGAATAATTGCTCATATTTCGACTCAACAGTTGCTAATTTGTTTCATAGATCATCTGATCTCTTCTTGTCTACTTCATTATTAGAAATTGAAGTATTGCAAAGTAAATTCTGTCATATAGGCTTTCAATTTTGTTCATCAGTACTGATTTCCCAATAATTCATACTCATTGGAGACACTTGAATGGATATTAATTTTGTGGTAATGTGCTTTTTCAAAATCTGATATTCCATATCAAGAATATCGAGCACAATCAACAAATTATACACTTCAATTCCATTCATTTTGATCCGTTGTCTTATCTCACATTGTGATTTAGCATTCTCAATCACATTCTAATCGTTTGATCTCATATCAATGTTGTTTTAATCTTAAAGCTGATATTCATCAAACACTCAAATCGAGTAATGCTATCAGTCTCTATCAGTTACGAGCCAATGATATCATGATATAAGGAATAAATATATCCAACTAGATGAAAGATATCATAACAATGACCAATGAAAATCGATTTGAAATCAAGAATCAGATAGCATCAAAGGACATTGATCAATGTCGGATCGTCAAATCAAATAAATTCTGGACGACAATCGTTGCTAAGTGAAAACAACTCACTTGCATTTCAAAACTCGAGGTGAAAAATCAAATCAAGACTAGATAAATCAAAGAATACGAACCAAGAAAACATAATCACATCGGTGATCCAAGTCCATATCAGTACTATTCCCCATATACCCCAAATCAAGGTTGACAGCATGGATTTATGATGAGATATCTACACACACTAATCAATTAGGACACCGTCATAAGGCATATTCAGATAGTACAATAGGAACTCCAGATCACCAGAAAGGATTCAAATTGAAAGATTCAATTTTTCAAAGTTCACCTCCTTTCATATCAATGTCCAGAATTAGGATTTCTTAATCGATACTGAATAGCAAGAAGCTTCAAAATTAAGATCATGCAATTCATCAATGAGTCAATAACATACGAATCAATAAGTGCATGCATCAAATATCGTCAAAAGAAAAGACTCAACTGTAACTGAATTCTCTATTGTTCTTCACCTCAATCGTTATCATTTAAGCAAGGGACATCTGTAACGCCCCACTGTATTAAGACGGGTCTTTTCAGCGTGCTTATATCCTCACTCACATGCACCCTGAAAAACTTCCCAGGGGGTCACCCATCCTATAATTGCCCCAAGTCAAGTACGCTTAACTTTGGAGTTCTTATGTGATGAGCTCCCGAAAAGAAGATGAACCTTCTTGATATGAATAGTACATATGAAATCTTTTAAGCCCTCCTCAACCATGTAGTCCCATACCTACACAGTCTCAGAATCCCTCTCATTCCGGCACGGGATCGGTTCATTCAAGTCTCCCTCCGCCTAGAGCCTACCAGAAGTCGCTCATTGTCCATGCAACCTCTTGGCACCGGCGATCACTCCCTGCCTCTTCAGCCCCGGGCGTCCCATGCCCACCAGTTTCCTCTTGGTTCGTCCCCGAACCATACCGTACTAAGAGAGGTCGGCTTTGATACCATTTCTAACGCCCCACTATATCAAGACGGGTCTTTTCAGCGTGCTTATGTCCTCACTCACACGCACCCTAGAAAACTTTTCAGGGGGTCACCCATCCTATAATTGCCCCAAGTCAAGCACGCTTAACTTTGGAATTCTTATGTGATGAGCTTCCGAAAAGAAGATGCACCTTCTTGATATGAATAGTACATATGAAATCTTTTAAGCCCTCCTCAACCATGTAGTCCCATACCTACACAGTCTCAGAATCCCTCTCATTCCGGCACGGGATCGGTTCATTCATGTCTCCCTCCGCCTAGAAGCCTACCAGGAGCCGCTTATTGTTCGTGCAACCTCTTGGCACCGGCGATCACTCCCTGCCTCTTCAGCCCCGGGCGTCACAACATCAACATTCATTTTCTCATTCTCGATATGTAGAGGAGAAACATGTCAGCATCATTCTCCCATTTCATTCACTATCTTTTCAAGTCATTTCAGTTCATACATTTCCATGTAAAACTCAATCATAGCATCCGTCATGTTAAAAACAATATCATATCATTCAGTAGATTTCAGTATATATTTCAACTAGCTTTCACTTGGTTTACATACTAACATCACTTCTCAAGATTCAATCAACTTAGCATAATCAACTCATCTCAGAGCTAAGTAACTAAACAAAATCTGTATCTTCACCATCATACTACTACTAGCATCTAGTGTAATCCCAAGGACATCGTAAATTCAATGCCTTACATGGGTATATCTCAATGGTAAGCAAAAGGGACAAGTCGATTCATTTATTCAGGATAAAATGTTGCAAATCGCTAGCTTTGGTCTCCGAGTGTGTTACACATCATTCCAAAGCCTACAAATTATACCTGTATGAATCAATTCAGAAGAATAGAAAATCCATGCAAAGCTGGCGAAGTCTTACCATATCTTGCAGTGCTGTAAATTTCTGACATTCTCCATATCAAGGAGTTATCATTATTTTTCTAGAGATTCGAGGTTTTCTGACAAAATCAAGTCAAGTATTGCTAATCAGCAACATACTAAATCTTACCTCAATCTCATCTTAATAAATTCTTGAAGCTGATATAGCAGCTCCCTCGATATAGGATGGTCTCCTTGTCATCTCAATCTCATGACAACAATAGCCAAAAAGCTCTTCCGCTTATACTTCAGGTTTATGGCGATGCGTCATCATTTTCATGAGCTGAACCTGCAGTCAATCTCAGACAAATATCCACAATCTGTATGCCATAATCAAGGTATACATCACCTAATCAGGTTTTAAAATTCATAATCATTCAATGTATTACCCGACATAGTCGCATATCTGTTCTCAAGATTGGTCAGCTAAAAGAGCAAATCAATAGAAGGTAAGTTCCATTTCTCAATTCTACTAGCTCCTACACTGCAAATCAATGCAGTGATCTCTGTAGTTCAAAATCACATTTGATTTATTCTCATATAGCAAATTTATAAAATTTATCAACTCGATACTGTGATCAACTTCATAGTCCTCTCCTCATCAACTTACCTCTGATCAGTACTCAGTTCTGATGTCTAAATACAAATACACATGCTTCCACTCGATTCAGAGATTCAGGTAAGCATGTAGGAACAAAAAATTCAAGTACACCTGATTCCAATCACTTCAGATATTCAGGTAGCATATGATGTTTCAATATTAAAACATGTTTTTCAACTACAACACAATATCATGTGATAAGTCTACAATCACAAAAGCATGTATCATACTAGCAATTTAAGCATGTAATTCAACATGTAATTAAATCATCTCATGCTAGTATACAAATAAGCAAGGAAAAAAACTCAATCTACCCCACTCACTAATATTCTATCTTAGTCCAGAATTTTCTCGCTCTGATACCATCTATTGTGGGGACCTCGGGTTGCTAATCAAATCTTCGAGCAATTAATCACTAAACATGATTAATTAATAAAGGCTCAAATCATTTAAGGATTAACGAACAATAATCAAACAATAAAAGAATGTTAAAACCATGAGTTTAAAAAAAAATTAAATGTCAGCACCTCGCTCGATCGGGTAAACTCACCTGATCGAGCGAGCTTAAATCATCAGCTCTCGGGTCTGGAAAATATTTGGCCGCGCTCGATCCCATGAATTCATCCAATCGAGCAGACCTCAAAATCAAATTCTCTGTTTGATAAATCACATGCCACACTCGATCCTACGAGTTCATGCGAACGAGCGAGCGTGCCCTATTCAAAAAATCTGCAGATTTCTTTTGTTGTCAAACTTTGAATCTTCAATCCAAATCATTCAAACACCAACTCAAATCATGGTGTATAAAATCTGAAACATGCATATGGACATATATGAAGTCTCAAGCATATAAGCATGCATTTATTACATCAAACGAATCATTTAGAAAGTGATACAATACACAACTACATGAAGTTTCATAAGTGTACTTCAAATCAACATAGTTCTAACATGTTTGATGTTTCTAGACAACACAACTAAAACCCGAGTCCTCACGTGCTAAACTCTCTCCCAAGATATCAGTGTCGTCTGTATCTAGCTCCTGCCCCACTTGTTGTCATGCACACATACAAAACAAGACAACAGCCGGATAAACTCCGGTGAGAATATAATTCCCAGTATAAAAGACATATACATGCGTTAAAATATAAACATGTCAACTCTAACCATTTCAAATCAAGAATAGAGTAATATAGCGCATATCTAAATCAAGACTTCAAATCATACTTCAAATCAAAAGATTTATATAGCACGCTATCAAGAATTGATTCATCTCAAATCATTGCCATCAAGATTCGTATCCGATCTTGACATGGATATCCATCTATCGTCGTCTCATCAGACTCGAAAATAAGGTTCATCAAACCTTGGCATTAGAATTAATTCATATCTCATATCATATCAAAATCAAAATCAAAGATCCACTACCTGTTTTGGATCGACAAGAACATAAGTTGTAACTCAAGAACAAGTAAATAAACAAGTATGTGATTTGTTCGGGATAACTCAAGAAGCATCATTCTCGACTATCAAATCCCTGACTCTCAATGTTATCTTATACCTGTCAATCTTGATTCTTGAGGTGCTCCACATATGGACACTATCAAAAGAATCCATATCAAACTTCTGTTCAAAACTTCAATTCAATCTTCAAGGTAAAAAGTCCCAAACTTTGTTCAAACTTCTATCGATTTGAAACTAAAATTCTCGAGCTCAATATCCTTCATTCCTAATATGAAATGAAGTGTTTACAAGCCATTTATATGCAGGAACTCACACAAAAATCTTCTCAAGTTCAATCAACCTAAAGGTAGAAAACAACTTCAACCTTAGCCAAAACTATCCCGGTTCGAAGGCTGAATTCCCGGAATCGTCAAACTTGAATCCAAAGCTGAAATGAATGATATTCAAACTAAAAATATCAGTAACAACTCATGTTATGTTCAGCTCAATCAACAAGATTCAAAACAGTTTCAATATCATAAGTCGGTGGCGTAACGGTACAAAACGGCAACCCGTAACTCAACTCTATCAACTCTAACAATCATATCCACTTCAAATACAATTCATACCAGCAACATAACATCAAAAACAAGCTAGATCAATAGGCATAGGTTTCAAAATATATGCTGGAAATTCATAACAATTTCCTACGGCTTTCGTTCTTCGATTCAACTTCGATACGGTAAGGAATATAAACTCAAGAATACATATTCATGCTCGAGTCTGATTTCTTCCAACATTCAAATTTCAAAGCATGCTAGGACATAAGAAAACTTACACTAAATCGAAGCTCTCGTCTCAAGGATCGCATTGCTATTTTCGGAATTGAAATCTTACAATTGGATGAAAAGATACGGAGGTTTGAAGATCAAGTTCAAAGAAGAAAATGGAGGGTCTCGGCTTTTCTCTGAAGTTTCTGAATTCAATCTGCCACTACACGTACAAGTTAATGACTAAGCAAGTAAATTAGATATATCCAAGCCAAATTTCATTTTAGTCCCTCAACTCTTCAATATTTGCAATTCGGTCCTCGGCCCTTATTTAAATTCAATTTCAATCATAAATAATTTAAGAATATAATAATTTAATCTAAATTTCATATATTCTCAACTTAAATAATCTCGGATCAAAATTAATTAATTTCGGGCTTATCGCATTTTAGTCCTTGAACTTCTCAATATTTGCAAATTGGTCCTTGCTCGGATTTCACCGTCGAATTAAAACCTCTTTCATTATCGGAACTCGGAATTTAATTCTTAAATTCCATAAATATTCAATTCAAATATTTCCATATTTTAACTTAAGAATCCCGGAATTTAAATCTTAAAATTCATAAATTCTCAAATTAAATACTTTCAGATCGGAAATTAAATCTCTAATTATCATAAATTAACTAATTGATATTTTCCCAAATTCAGAATTTAAATATCAATGACGTAATTAAGAACTTAATCTTTCAGGGCCTTACATTTCCTCCATTCTAAGGAATGATTTCGTCCTCGAAATCACATTCAATCGGTTTATCAAATCTGATAAACTGAAGGATTCTCTGCAGTAAGTCTCACTTCAATCATATATCTCAGACTTCCTCTTTCACCTCATTATCTCTTTCTTGTTTATCTCTTCATTCTGGGTCTATTTTCTGTTTTACTTTTGCTCAGTCAAGGATTTATCACATACACGATGTAACTCAAAATCATATCAGACTCTGTCTTGACTAATTAAAATACATAGGAAGAACATCACGGATACTTCCTTCACTTAGACACAGAGAACATATCTGATCGTCTTGAGCTAGAGTACAATCAATTCTGTTAATGGAACCCCCAACTCTTTCTAACATCGAAGACAGTATAATTCATCTTTGATGATGACGTATTTCTTTTGCTACATTGTTCTGCAAAGAACATATATCAAGTCTATATTGTCATCCCACTCACAGCTTCAAGATCAGTATCCCTTCTTCATTTCAATGCTGTGAGGTATAAATATATTTTTTGATATCTTTTCTTCTTCATTTTCCTGATTACTTCTGTAATCATATCAATTTCATTCTTCAGTAATCACTACATGATTTCACATTTGAACTGTTCCTTTTCTGAATCACATACAGTATCAATTATTCATACTAGCTCAAAGGTTGATCGACCTCATCTGAATACAGTTCACAGATTCAAATTTAGTTGGTGTTCTTCATCTTATACTCAAGGATCACATCACATCAGTATAAATGAATGAGTTAGATTCTCATTTTCATGTCAATACTCACGACAATCTATTATCAAATCATTTCTGGAATTTCTTTCAAAAGGAAATGTTGCTTCAGAACAACCATTTCTCGCTGAACATTCTGTTTCAGCTTTAAAATCATTCATTTCTCAACTTTAACTAATTTTTTTTTATCGTAATCTATACAATTCAGTCTTCACATTCTGTATTATTCTCATATTGGGTCTGATAGATGATACGTCAAAAATTCTATCTCAATACAAAAAATTTTTGATTTTCTTCTCATGTCATAATTCAAATCATTATCTCGATATCTTTTAAATAGCTGTCACAGGAATTATCATCATCAAGTGGCAAAATCAATCAAATAGTATCGAATCAGATACTATAGTTCTGAACATTTCCTCAAAATTCTGGATAGTAATTTCAGACAATCCATCGATCAAGGATGATATAATGCAATCACATTCAACCAAATACTCACAATTCAAAAAAATCAGTACCACAATCTATCAAATAAACCTATAGTCTCGATCTTGACCATATATTGCAATCATTTTTTGAAATATCATCATATCAGTATCTTCGTCACAACTAGCTACTCATATCTGTATCACATATAATACAGCACATTCTTGAATTTGTCGAAATATACTCAACTTCAAATCTCAAACTCATGATGATTCGAGTACTTGGAAGCAAAAAATCTTTCGAATAATTGCTCATATTTCGACTCGACAGTTTCTAATCTGTTTCATAGATCATATGATCTCTTCTTGTCTACATAATTTATTAGAAATTGAAGTATTGCAAAGTCAATTCTGTCATATCGGCTTTCAATTTCGTTCATCAGTACTTATTTTCCAATAATTCATACTCATTGGAGATACTTGAATGGATATTAATTCTGTGGTAATGTGCTTTTTCAAAATCTGATATTCCATATCAAGAATATCGAGCACAATCAACAGATTATACACTTCAATTCCATTCATTTTGATCTGTTGTCTTATCTCACATCGTGATTTAGCATTTTCAATCACCTTCTAATCATTTGATCTCAAATCAATGTTGTTTTAAGCTTAAAGCAGATATTCATCAAACCCTCAAATCGAGTAATGCTATCAGTCTCTATCAGTTACGAGCCAATGATATCATGATATACGGAATAAATATATCCCACTAGATGAAAGATATCATAACAATGACCAATAAAAATCGATTCGAAATCAAGAATCAGATAGCATCAAAGGACATTGATCAACGTCGGATTGTCAAATCGAATAAACTCTGGACGACAATCGATGCTAAGTGAAAACAACTCACTTGCATTTCAAAACTCGAGGTGAAAAATCAAATCCAGACTAGATAAATCAAAGAATACGAACCAAGAAAACATAATCACATCGATGATCCAAGTCCATATCAGTACTATTCCCCATATACCCCAAATCAAGGTTGACAGCATGGATTTACGATGAGATATCTACACACACTAATCAATTAGGACACCGTCATAAGGCATATTCAGATAGTACAATAGGAACTCCAGATCACCAAAAAGGATTCAAATTGAATGATTCAATTATTCAAAGTTCACCTCCTTTCATATCAATGTCCAGAATTAGGATTTCTTAATCGATACTGAATAGCAAGGAGCTTCAAAATTAAGATCATGCAATTCATAAATGAGTCAATAACATGCGAATCAATAAGTGCATGCATCAAATATCGTCAAAAGGAAAGGCTCAACTATAACTAAATTCTCTATTGTTCTTCACCTCAATCGTTACCATTTAAGCAAGGGACATCAACATTCATTTTCTCATTCTCGATATGTAGAGGAGAAACATGTCAGCTTCATTCTCCCATTTCAGTCACTATCTTTTCAAGTCATTTCAGTTCATACATTTCCATGTAAAACTCAATCATAGCATCCGTCATGTTAAAAACAATATCATATCATTCAATAGATTTCAGTATATATTTCAACTAGCTTTCACTTGGTTTACATACTAACATCACTTCTCAAGATTCAATCAACTTAGCATAATCAACTCATCTCAGAGCTAAGTAACTAAACAAAATATGTATCTTCACCATCATACTGCTACAAGCATCTAGTGTAATCCCAAGGACATCGTAAATTCAATGCCTTACATGGGTATATCTCAATGGTGAGCAAAAGGGATAAGTTGATTCATTTATTCAGGATAAAATGTTGCAAATTGCTAGCTTTGGTCTCCGAGTGTGTTACACATCATTCAAAAGCCTACAAATTATACCTGAATGAATCAATTCAGAAGAATAGAAATTCCATGCAAAGCTGGCGAATTCTTACCATATCTTGCAGTTCTGTAAATTTCAGACATTCTCCATATCAAGGAGTTATCATTATTTTTCTAGAGATTCGAGGTTTTCTGACAAAATCAAGTCAAGTATTGCTAATCAGCAACATACTAAATCTTACCTCAATCTCAGCTTAATAAATTCTCGAAGCTGATATAGCAGCTCCCTCGATATAGGATGGTCTCCTTGTCATCTCAATCTCATGACAACAATAGCCATAAAGCTCTTCCGCTTATACTTCAGGTTTATGGCGATACATCATCATTTTCATGAGCTGAACCTGCAGTCAATCTCAGACAAATATCCAAAATCTGTATGCCATAATCAAGGTATACATCACCTAATCAGGTTTTAAAATTCATAATCATTCATTGTATTACCCGACATCATCGCATATCTATTCTCAAGATTGGTCAGCTAAAAGAGAAAATCAATAGGAGGTAAGTTCCATTTCTCAATTCCACTAGCTCCTACACTGCAAATCAATTCAGTGATCTCTGTAGTTCAAAATCACATTTGCTTTATACTAATATAGCAAATTTATCAAATTTATCAACTCGATACTGGGATCAACTTCATAGTCCTCTCGTCGTCAGCTTACCTCTAATCAGTACTCAGTTCTGATGTCTAAAGACAAATACACATGCTTCCACTCGATTCAGAGATTCAGGTAAGCATGTAAGAACAAAAAATTCAAGTATACCTGCTTCCAATCACTTCAGATATTCAGGTAGCATATGATTTTTCAATATTAAAACATGCTTTTCAACTACAACACAATATCATGTGATAAGTCTATAATCACGAAAGCATGTATCATACTAGCAATTTAAGCATGTAATTCAACATGTAATTAAATCATCTCATGCTAGTATACAAATAAGCAAGGAAGAAAACTCAATCTACCCCACTCACTAATCTTCTATCTTATTCCAGAATTTTCTCGCTCTGATACCATCTGTTGTGGGGACCTCGGGTTGCTAATCAAATATTGGGGCAATTAACCACTAAACATTATTAATTAATAAAGGCTCAAATCATTTAAGGATTAATGAAAAATAATCAAACAATAAAAGAATGTTTAAACAAGAAGCTTAAAAAAAAATTTTAATGTCAGCACCTCGCTCGATCGGGTATACTCACACGATCGAGCGAGCTTAAATCATCAGATCTCGAGTCTGGAAAATATTTGGCCTCGCTCGATCCCACAAATTCATCCGATCGAGCGGGACTCAAAATAAAATTCTCTATTTGATAAAATCACATGCCACGCTCGATCTTACGAGTTCATGCAATCGAGCGAACGTGCGCTGTTCGAAAAATCTGCAGATTTCTTTTGCTGTCAAACTTTGAATCTTCAATCCAAATCATTCAAACACCAACTCAATTCATGGTGTATAAAATCTGAAACATGCATATGGACATATATGAAGTCTCAAGCATATAAGCATGCATTTATTATATCAAACGAATCATTTAGAAAGTGATACAATACACAACTACATCAAGTTGCATAAGTGTACTTTAAATCAACATAGTTATAACATGTTTGATGTTTCTAGACAACACAAGTAAAACCCGAGTCCTCACGTGCTAAACTCTCTCCCAAGCTGTCAGTGTCCTCTGTGACTAGCTCCTGCCCCACCTGTTGTCATGCACACATACAAAACAAGACAACAGCTGGATAAAATCCGGTGAGAATATAATTCCCAGTATAAAAGACATATACATGCGTTAAAATATAAACATGTCAACTCTAACCATTTCAAATCAAGGATAGAGTAATATAACGCATATATATATCAAGACATAAAATCGTACTTCAAATCAAAAGATTTATATAGCGCGCTATCAAAAATTGATTCATCTCAAATCATTGCCATCAAGATTCGTATCCGATCTTGACATGGATATCCATCTATCGTCGTCTCATCAGACTCGAAAATAAGGTTCATCAAACCTTGACATTAGAATCAATTCATATCTCATATCATATCAAAATCAAAATCAAAATCAAAGATCCACTACCTGTGATGGATCGACAAGAACATAAGTTGTAACTCAAGAACAAGTAAATAAACCAGTATGTGATTTGTTCGGGATAACTCAAGAAGCATCATTCTCAAGTATTGAATCTCTGACTCTCAATGTTATCTTATACCTGTCAATCTCGATTCTTGAGGTGCTCCACATCTGGACACTATCAAAAGAATCCATATCAAACTTCTGTTCAAAACTTCAATTCAATCTTCAAGGTAAAAAGTCCCAAACTTTGTTCAAACTTCTATCGATTTGAAACTAAACTTCTCGAGCTTAATAGCCTTCATTCCTAATCTGAAATTAAGTGTTTAAAGCCATTTATATCAGCAGGAACTCACACAAAAATCTGCTCAAGTTCAATCAACCTCAAGGTAGAAAACAACTTCAACCTTAGCCAAAACTATCCCGGTTCGAAGGCTGAATTCCCAGAATCGTCAAACTTGAATCCAAAGCTAAAATGAATGATATTCAAACTAAAAATATCAGTAACAACTCATGTTATGTTCAGCTCAATCAACAAGATTCAAAACAGTTTCAATATCATAAGCCGGCGGCGTAACGGTACAAAACGGCAACCCGTAACTCAACTCTATCAACTCTAACAATAATATCCACTTCAAATACAGTTCATACCAGCAACATAACATCAAAAATGAGCTAGGTCAATAGGCATAGGTTTCGAAATATATGATGGAAATTCATAACAATTTCATACGGCTTCCGTTCTTCGATTCAACTTCGATACGATAAGGAATATAAACTCAAGAATACATATTCATGCTCGAGTCTGATTTCTTCAAACATTCAACTTTCAAAGAATTCTGGAACATAAGAAAACTTACACTAAATTTAAGCTCTTGAAGCAAGGATCGCAGCGCTATTTTCGGCATGGAAATCGGATAATCGGATGAAAAGATACGAAGGTTTGAAGATCAAGTTCAAAGAAGAAAATGGAGGGTCTCGGCTTTTCTCTGAAGTTTCTGAATTATATCTGCCACTACACGTACAAGTTAATGACTAAGCAAGGAAATTAGATATATCCAAGCCAAATTGCATTTTAGTCCCTCAACTCTTCAATATTTGCAATTTGGTCCTTGGCCCTTATTTAAATTCAATTTCAATCCTAAATAATTTAAGAGTATAATAATTTAATCTAAACTCCATATATTCTCAAATTAAATAATCTTGGATCAAAATCAATTAATTTCGGGCTTATCGCATTTTAGTCCTTGAACTTCTCAATATTTGCAAATTGGTCCTTGCTCTGATTTCACCGTCGAATTAAATCCTCTTTCATTCTCGGAACTCAGAATTTAATTTTTAAATTCCATAAATATTCAATTCAAATATTTCCATATTTTAATTTAAGAATCCCGGAATTTAAATATCAAAATCCGTAAATTCTCAAATTAAATATTTCCAGCTCGAAAATTAAATCTCTAATTTTCATAAATTATCCAATTGATATTTTCCCAAATTCAGAATTTAAATATCAATGAAGTAATTAAGAACTTAATCTTTCAGGGCCTTACATCAACTGTTGTTGAATCTAGAGCAGTTGAGCACAGCAACTTCCTGCAGCTAAGTACTCTGCTTCTGTTGTATAGGTTGCAATGGATCTTTGTTTCTTGCTAAACCATGAGATCAATCTATCCCCAAGGAATTGACATGATCCACTTGTAATTTTTCTATCCAGTTTACATCCAGCATAATCAGCATCTGAGTATGCAACTAGATTGAAGGAGTTATGCTTAGCATACCACAGACCAACATTTTGAGTTCCTTTAAGATGCCTTAGTATCCTCTTCCCAGCTATGAAGTGGGACTACTTAGTATTACACTGAAATCTAGCTCATAAAGAACTGCAAAGACAATGTCAGGTCTACTGGTTGTTAAATAAAGCAATGAACCTATTAGACCTCGATACATTATTGCATCAACTGATATTCCCCCTTCGTCTTTGTCGAGTTTAATTGATGCATCCATGGGAGTTGTTGCAACTGTGCAGTTTTCCATGCCAAACTTTTTGATCAGTTCTTCGGTATACTTAGTTTGGCTTATGAATGTCCCATTTTCCATTTGTTGAACTTGCAATCCAAGAAAAAAGTTTAGTTCACCCATCATGCTCATTTCGAATTTTTCCTGCATTATCTTAGAAAATCTTGTGAATAATTTGGGGTTAGTTGACCCAAAAATAATATCATCAACATATATTTGAACTAGCAGTGTGTGATAACATTTTGTGAATTTGAACAAAGTCTTATCAACTGTGCCTATTGCAAACTCGTGTTCAAAAAAAAATTTAGTTAAAGTGTCATACCAAGCTCTAGGAGCATGTTTCAGTCCATATAGAGCTTTGTTTAAATGGTATACATGTTCTGGAAATTGATGATTTGTGAATCTCGGTGGTTGTTCAACAAATACTTCTTCTTGAAGTTTTTCATTTAGGAATGCACTTTTGACATCCATTTGATATACTTTGAAGTCCTTGAAGGATGCATACACAAGAAATATTCTTATGACTTCCAGTCTAGCTACTGGTGCATAAGTCTCATCATAATCAATTCCTTCTTCTTTCCTGTAACCTTGAGCTACTAGCCTTGCTTTATTTCTGACCACAGTTCCTTCTTCATTGAGTTTGTTTCTGAAGACCCAACGAGTGCCAATGACTGACTGGTGAGAGGGTCTTGGAACAAGATCCCAGACTGCGTTTCTAGTAAATTGATTTAATTCTTCTTGCATAGCCTCTATCCAACAGCTGTCAGCCAGTGCATCTTTAATTTTCTTTGGCTTTTCTTGGGATATAAAGGCTGCATGAAGGAGTTCTTTAATCATTTGCCCTCGAGTCCTTAGTGGTGCTATAGGATTACCTATTACCGAACTGAGTGGATGCTTTTTGGACCATTTGAGTCTAGTATTAGGCTGATTTTCACTGTTCACTTCTGCCTCTAGATCTTGATTAGTCATGTTGTCTTGGTCAAGCTCTGTGCCTTTAATATGTGTGTGAGGATCTTGAGTCTCATGATGAGCACTTCATTATTCTCAACTGTGTGAGTTTGGTGAATATCAACTGGTTGATCAATGTTATGATCCTCAACTACTGTGTCCACTAGTTCAGGTTTAGGAGATTGAAGTGTTCTGATAGGTGGTGAAACTTCGTCTTCAATTTCATCCTGTGTAGTAGCCCGTAACCAAAATCAGTAATTAAGGAATTAATCATTATTCATGGGTAGAGTTCGGAAGCTCCGAAGGTGAGTTCGGAAGCACCGAACAGGATCGGAAGCTCCGATGTAGGATCGAAAGCTCCGATGGTATTACGTCAGGCATGACGTGTGGTTGGATTTGAAGCTCCGATCAGGATCGGAAGCTCCGATCACCCCTATCCGAAGTCAACAAGTGATATTTTGACACGTGGCAGATCAGGATCTTCGGAAGCTCCGATGGCAGGACCGGACATTCCGATCGAGGTTCAGACGTTCCGATCAAGGATCGGAGGCTCCGATCATTGTCTATAAATAGAAGGCCGAGAATTCATTTTCAATTGCCAATTCTGGATTTCCTCTCTACTCTAGTCGTATTCGAGTTGTTCTAGCCTTCCTAGGCTTGACCTGGGAGTCGTCGAGGCGTTCGATAGTCGTAGCGGAGTTGTGCCCAAGTTTTGGAGGCATCGACATCAAAGGGCTAACGATGGACAAAGGTATAGCTTTTGTTTCCTATAAATATTTAGGAGTATGCAATAGCTTAGTTAAGGCTTTTAGAGCACTTTAATGATAGTAGTATCATTTGGCAGTGTAGAGCAGACTATAGGCGTGGACCTAGAGTTGGTAGAGCTTGCACTGATTTCAGGTACGAAAGTATTGTTTGAGATATCCTGACTGAGTATGCATGTATTATGTGACTGCATGGTTTATATGTCATTGATTTATGCTGCATTCATTTGCATACTGAGCTATCTTCTTTGAGATGTCTGTTAGTAGGGTTTTTTCCTATCCTGTTAGTGGTTGGACTTCCATCGATTTGGGTCCGGCATATCCACTTGTATTATGGTATGGGAGCCACCTCCTGAAGCGACGGCACAGCGTGCTACATACCAGGGCCCGGTCTGTCTCTGTTATCTGATCCTTGACCTCGAGTTTATAGAGAGTTCACTTTGCACGCATGTATACTCATACTCTCATGCTGAGTCTTTTATGCTCACATCTCGTACTTTGTGTGTCTGGACACCCTATTCCACGGGGCAGGTTTGCGATTGGACGAGGCGGGTGGTTCCAAGAGGGGCTAGACAGTGGTTGGCCAGCTGGAGCTTCGTTTAGGTTTATTTCTATTGTTTTGGGTTGATACAGCTTTCGATTTGGTTGTATAATTTATTTTGGATATTTACAGATTCCTTGCCTTGGGATTGTAATTTTTAGTAATGTTTCCGCAGTTTATTCTGATATCTGTTTATTAAGTTAATTGCATGCCTAAAGTTCTGTTTAGTAGGTGATCCGGGTAAGGGTCACTACATTTATGGTATCAGAGCATGCATAGTATTCTTGGGATTTAGACTCTGCATAAAGGTAACCGTGAGGTGCTTTTGTAGATGGCGAACTACGATGACCAGAGTAGCCATGGTAGTGGAGGTGGACGCTGGGGAGATGATGATCGTGAGCGTCGTCGGGACCGTCATCATCATCGTCGTGATGAGGATCGTTTCACTGTACGGCAATTTCTATAGATGGGTCCTAAGCCCCTTGTTGGAGGTGAGTCTCTGGAGGATGCGGAGAACTGGTTAGACCGTATGGAGATGACTTTTCAGACTTACCACTGCACCGAGGAGTAGAAGATGGAGACCCTTGGCTATCTTCTAGATGGACGTGCGCGCAGGTGGTGGAGGTTTAATTCTGCACCTTTTGTTGCGGCGAGAGGAGTGGCCACCTGGGCCGAGTTCCGCACAGCTTTTCAGAAGCTGTATTTTCCTCCTACACTCTGTCAGTCGAAGGTAGGCGAGCTTCTGAGTCTGCGACAGGGAGCCATGTCTATTGATGAGTATCAGCAGAAGTTCTTTGATCTGCTATCCTATTGCCCCGAGATTGCTGACAGCACTGGGATGAAGTATAATCTGTTCCTTCAGGGCCTTAACCCTGAGATCCATGACCGTGTGGTGGTTGGCGACGACATGTCCTACGAGGGTTTGGTGAGCCGTTGTCACCAGGCGGAGGACAGCATTCGACGGAACAGGTCTTTCCCTCAGTCAAGGCCTTCTAGTTCTTTGGGTCCCCGTGCCCAGTCTTTTAAGAAGTCTGGATCTACTTCTTCCTCTATTTCTGGCGGTGTTGTCCGTTTCGGTAAGAAGGACAAGTGTGATCACTGTGGGAAGAACCATCCATCCGACAAGTGACGAAAAGCTTCTGGAGCTTGTTTTCGTTGTGGAGAGACTGGTCATATCCGGAGGGATTGTCCACTATCTGGGGGAGGAGGTTTTGGTTCTGGTTCAGGATCTGGTTCTTAGGCTACCGTTCAACAGAGGATGCAGGGACAGCCTGCTGGGAGTTCTCATTTGAGGCCACGAGCTTCTGGCCAGGTGTTTGCCCTGAGACATCATCAGGCAGTGGAGGAGAATGAGAAAATCATCGCAGGTACATTTCTGCTTTATGGTATACCTGCTCTTGTACTTATTGACACTGGTGCATCTCATTCCTTCATTTCTGCACGTTTTGTTAAGAGGCAAAAGTTACCATGCATTGCACTAGACGTAGTGATGTTTGTTTTTACTCCGACGGGCCAATCTGCTTTGGCTAAGCGTCTAGTGATGGGTTGCCCTTTAGAGTTCGAAGGGAACATTCTGTTAGCAAATCTCATGGTTCTGGCGATGGATGACTTTGATTGCATTCTGGGAATAGATATGTTGACTACCTATCGAGCTTCAGTGGACTGCTATCAGAGATTAGTACGCTTTCATCCGGAGGGGAGTGAGAGCTGGTTTTTCTATGGAGAGGGAGTGCGACCCCCGATGCCTTTTGTATCAGCTTTGAGAGCCTGTCGAGCTCTAGAGTCTGGCGGGGAAGGCTACCTTATCTATACAGTTGATTTGTCCGCTGAGAGCATTGGGATAGAGAGTATTCCTGTTGTAGATGAATTCCCAGATGTTTTTTCTGATGAGATTCCGGGTTTTACTCCTGCTAGGGAAGTCGAGTTTGGCATAGAGTTGATGTCGGGTACTTCACCTATTTCTCGAGCACCGTATCATCTGGCTCCGTCAGAAATGCGCGAATTGAAGAATCAGCTACAGGATCTTTTGGAAAAGGGGTATATTCATCCTAGTGTATCTCCTTGGAGAGCTCCTGTTCTTTTTGTAAAGAAGAAGGATGGGTCTATGCGGCTGTGCATTGACTATCAGTAGCTGAATCAAATCACTGTGAAGAACAAGTATCTGTTGCCTCGTATTGATGACTTGTTTGATCAGCTGCAGGGCATGTCAGTTTACTCCAAGATTGACTTGAGATCTGGGTATCATCAGTTGAGGATCCGTGATCAGGACGTAGCCAAGACTGCATTCCGTACTCGCTATGGGCATTACGAGTTCCTAGTGATGCCATTTGGTTTGACTAATGTGCTGGCTATGTTCATGAATCTGATGAACCGTGTCTTTAGGAAGTATTTGGATAAGTTTGTCATGGTCTTCATTGACGACATCTTGGTGTATTCGCGTAATATGGAAGAGCATGTTTCTCACTTGCAGTTGGTACTGCAGACTCTTCGAAATGAGCAGTTGTACGCCAAGCTGAGAAAGTGTGAGTTCTGGATGGATCGAGTGGTCTTTCTTGGCCATATCATATCCAGGGAGGGAATTTCTGTTGATCCAAGCAAGATTGAGGCGGTGTATAATTGGTCGCGTCCAATGACAGTTGCTGAGATCCGTAGTTTTCTGGGTCTAGCAGGGTATTATCGTCGCTTCATTTTGAACTTCTCTCGGTTAGCTCGACCTTTGACGCAGCTTACCCGCAAGGGTATGGATTTCGAGTGGTCCTCCAAGTATGAGGAGAATTTCTGTGAGCTTCGACGGCGGTTGACTTCTGCGCCAGTGTTGACATTACCGTCAGGATCTGGAGGGTATGTGGTGTACACTGATGCTTCTCTTCAGGGGTTAGGTTGTGTCCTGACTCAGAATGGGCATGTGATCGCATACGCTTCTAGACAGCTGAAGCTTCACGAGGACAACTACCCAGTCCATGATCTGGAGTTAGCAGCCATTGTGTTCGCTTTGAAGATCTGGCGTCATTATCTGTATGGCGAGAAATTTGAGATCTTCACCGACCATAAGATTCTCAAGTATTTGTTCACTCAGGCGGAGTTGAACATGAGGAAGAGACGTTGGATGGACTTGCTTAAGGACTATGACTGCGAGATTAAGTACCATCCAGGAGCTGCTAATCTCACCGCTGATGCTTTGAGTCGTAAGGTGCGACTATCCGCATTTCAGACTTGTTCGATGTCTAGTTCGATCAGTGACTGTTGTACTTCAAGATATACCTTCAAGCATAAGAAAGGTATGCAGAGTATCCAGATGTTTGCGATACTATCTGAGCCAGCTTTGTATTCGCAGATCAGAGATGCTCAGATGTCTGATTCGAAGACCCAGCGTTTAGCTCGTCTAGCTAACGAGGGTAGCTCGTCTGGATTTCATTATCAGTCAGATGGCTTTCTGTGTTTGTCTGGTAGGCTTGTGATTCCGCAGGATGAAGAGTTGCTAGAGGAGATTTTGTCTCAGGCGCATCGCACTAAGTTGAGTATTCATCCTGGGAGCAACAAGATGTACAAGGATCTACGTACTCGTTTCTGGTGGAAGGGAATGAAACGCAGTGTTTATCAGTTTGTTTCGAGATGTTTGGTGTGTCAACAGGTCAAGGCAGAGCACCGACGACCTGGAGGATTGCTTCACAGTCTGCCTATTCCTGAATGGAAATGGGAGTTTATCACAATGGAATTTGTGACCCATTTGCCGGTATCCCCAAGGAACTGTGATGCTATCTGGGTTGTGGTGGACCGACTCACCAAGTCAGTGCATTTCATTGCCTATAGCCGACAGTATTATGTGGATCGTATGGCTCGATTGTACATTCAAGAGATCGTTCGACTTCATGGAGTTCCTGTGAGCATTGTCAGTGATCGAGACCCCAGGTTTACTTCTAGATTCTGGGGGAGTGTTCAGCGTGCGATGGGCACTACTCTCAGTTTGAGTACTGCCTATCATCCGGAGACTGATGGTCAGTCAGAGCGCACTATCCGTACTTTGGAGGATATTCTTAAAGCGTGCATCATGGATTTTGGTTCAACCTGGAAGGATCACTTGCCATTGATTGAGTTCGCGTACAACAACAACTATCATACTAGTATTGGGATGGCACCTTTTGAGGCGTTGTACAGACGACGTTGTCGTACTCCACTCTTCTGGGAAGAAGTGGGGAAGAGACAGGCTGAGGGACCTGAGTTTATCCAGCAGGAGATAGACATTGTGGATAAGATCAAGAAACGAATTAAGACTGCACAGGATCGTCAGGCCAGCTATGCTAATACCAAGCGTAGGCCTTTGCAGTTCGATGTCGGGGAGAAAGTGTTTCTGAGAGTGTCACCTTTCCGCAAGATTCTTAGATTTGGCCTTAAGGGCAAGTTGTCTCCCAGGTTTATCGGTTCGTTTGAGATCTTGGAGAGCATTGGCGATTTGGCTTATCGACTAGCCTTGCCACCACATCTTTCCAGTATTCACGACGTGTTCCACGTATCTCTGTTGCGACGGTATGTGGCGGATGAGTCTCATATTCTGCAGCGGTTTGAGGTTCAGGTGAGCAAGGATTTGACCTATGTTGAGAAACCTATTCGTATCCTGGATTATAAGGATAAGGTTTTGCGAAACAAATTCATTCCTCTGGTTTTAGTTTAGTGGCAGCGCCGAGGAACTGAAGAAGCTACTTGGGAGCTTGAGGACAGGATGCGTGAAGACCATCCTGAGTTGTTTTGATTTCATTCTTAAAGTTCTATTCAGTTTCAAACTCTGTAAACATTTGATTTGAATAAAGAATGTTTCTGATTTCTGTATTACATTCAGTACATAAGATTTGATTTCGAGAACGAAATATCTTAAGTGGGGGAGAATGTAATAGCCCGTAACCAAAATCAGTAATTAAGGAATTAATCATTATGAATGGGTAGAGTTCGGAAGCTCCGAAGGTGAGTTCGGAAGCTCCGAACAGGATTGGAAGCTCCGATGGTATTACGTCAGGCATGATGTGTGGTTGGATCGGAAGCTCCGATCAGGATCGGAAGCTCCGATCACCCCTATCCGAAGTCAACAAGTGATATTTTGACATGTGGCAGATCAGGATCTTCGGAAGCTCCGATGGCAGGATCGGATGTTCCGATCGAGGTTCGGATGTTCCGATCAAGGATCGGAGGCTCCGATCGTTTTCTATAAATAGAAGGCCAAGAATTCATTTTCAATTGCCAATTCCGGATTTCCTCTCTACTCTAGTCGTATTCGAGTTGTTCTAGCCTTCCTAGGCTTGACCCGGGAGTCATCGAGGCGTTCGATAGTCGTAGCGGAGTTGTGCCCAAGTTCTGGAGGCATCGACATCAAAGGTCTAACGACGGACGAAGGTATAGCTTTTGCTTCCTATAAATATTTAGGAGTATGCAAAAGCTTAGTTAAGGCTTTTAGAGCACTTTAATGATAGTAGTATCATTTGGCAGTGTCGAGCAAACTATAGGCGTGGACCTAGAGTTGGTAGAGCTTGTACTGATTTGAGGTACGAAAGTACTGTTCGAGATATCCTGACTGAGTATGCATGTATTATGTGACTGCATGGTTTATATGTCATTGATTTATGCTGCATTCATTTGCATACTGAGCTATCTCCTTCGAGATGTCTGTTAGTAGGGTTTTTCCCTATCCTGTTAGTGGTTGGACTTCCATCGATTTGGGTTCGGCATATCCACTTGTATTATGGTATGGGAGCCACCTCCTGAAGCGACGGCACAGTGTGCTACATACCAGGGCCCGGTCTATCTCTGTTATCTGATCCTTGACCTCGAGTTTATAGAGAGTTCACTTTGCATGCATGTATACTCATAATCTCGTGCTGAGCGTTTTATGCTCACGTCTCGTACTCTATGTTTCTGGACACCCTATTCCATGGGGCAGGTTTGCGATTGGACGAGGCGGGTGGTTCCAAGAGGGGCTAGACAGTGGTTGGCTAGCTGGAGCTTCGTCTAGGTTTATTTCTGTTGTTTTGGGTTGATACAGCTTTCGATTTGGTTGTATAATTTATTTTGGATATTTACAGATTCCTTGCCTTTTGGATTGTAATTTTTAGTAATGTTTCCGCAGTTTATTCTGATATCTGTTTATTAAGTTAATTGCATGCCTAAAGTTCTGTTTAGTAGGTGATCTGGGTAAGGGTCACTACATCCTGACTATCATTTTCTAATTGTATTTCCTGAAATAGATCTGAGAGTTGATGAGTATTAGTTATAATATCAGTAGTTAAATCTTAATCAAATATAACATGAATTGATTCTTCAACATTTAAAGTTCTTTTGTTTAAAACTCTATATGCTTTGCTAATTGAGGAGTATCCCAGAAATATACCCTCATTTGACTTTGCATCAAATACAGTCAGATGACTTTTACCATTGTTGTGGATGTAGCATTTACTCCCAAAAATATTAAAGTATGATACAGTAGGTTGTCTGTCATTCCAGATCTCATATGGGGTTTTAAAGAATTTCTTGCATATCATTGATCTGTTCTGAGTGTAGCAAGAAGTGTTCACAGCTTCTGCCCAAAACCTTTGAGAGACTTTGGAGTCAGCTAACATGGTTCTCGCAGCTTCTTTAAGAGTACGATTTCTCCTTTCTGCAACATAATTTTGTTGTGGTGTTCTAGCTGCTGAGAATTCATGTTTGATTCCATAATGCTCTAAAAATGAAGATAAAGTTTGATTGACAAATTCAGTTCCTCTATCACTTATGATTTTGTCAATCTTACTTGATTTTTCGTTAAAAAGTCTTTTAAAAATCTTGATCAGTTGAGAAGCAGTTTGGTCTTTTGATTTTAAGAAAATGACCCAGGTAAAATGTGTGTAGTCATCAATGATGACAAGAGTATACCTCATTCCCTCTAAATTTGTTACTGGAATTGGACCAAATAAGTCTATGTGCAATAGTTTCAAGCATCGGGTGAAGATGAGTTATAACCCTTGTTTTTAAAAGATGACCTAACTTGCTTCCCAAATTGACAAGCTGAGCAAACTTTTTCTTTGGAAAAATCAATTTTAGGCAGGCCTGTTACTAGCTCGAGCTTACTCAGACTAGCAATTGATTTGAAGTTGAGGTGATTCAGTCGCTTGTGCCAAATCCAGTTGCGCTTAGAGTTGGAAGCTACGAGGCAAACTGGTTTGCTAGACTGAATATTCCAGCATACTTTATATGTGTTTTCACATCTGTTTCCTGTCAAAATAATGTTACCAGAGGCATCTCTAACAATGCAATTTAGCTTTTGGAATTCAACAGAGTGCCCATAGTAACACATTTTACTAATGTTGATTAAGTTATATTTCAGAGTCTCAACCAATAGAACATCTTGAATGATAATGTTTGCCGTGGATAATCTTACCCTTAACCATGGTCTTATCCTTTGAGTTATCACCAAATGTGATAGTGGGACCATGGTCTTTAACGAGTTCAGACAGTAGTTTAACATTTCCAGTCATGTGTCTTGAATATCCACTGTCTAAGTACCATGAATCATCCACCTTTTATTTGGTACCTGTTACCTGCATTCACAAGGTTGAATAACTTTTGGTACCCACATTTATTTGGGTCCACGAGAGATTAATCCTTTAGGAATCCAAACCTGGAATACTTTAACCAGTTTACCAGTTTCTGTGTTCCTATAGGTGCGTACTAAGTTAGATGCTCTAGATGGTGGAGTGTGATGTGCTTGTGAGACCATATGTTGTTTACCTTTTCCAGTATCCTTGAAGTTTCTATATCGCTTTTGAACTGGACATTGATTATGATATTGACTTCGATTTCCTCTCATAGGATTAGGTTGATATGCATTAGTCCGTTCAAGACTTTTAGCAGTCTCTACCTTAGTTTCCTGAGGATTGAAACCAATACCAAATCTTTTTCTGTTCATCTGCTCTATTTGTTGCCAAGTCATTAGGATAGGTTTTTTATTTTCATTTTCCCTAACTGCTCGTACAAAGTTTATGTATTTGCCCTTGCACATGTTCAGTTTGGGTAGAGTACTTGATTCACCAGTTTCTACTGTTTTACCATATCCAAGACCAGTTTTGTCATGGAGAGGTCTTTGTGAATAATTCATTTCTGTCAACATGCTCAAAGATTTATTCCATGATCTTACTAATTCATCCATGTTATGTTTTTCTGTTGTAAGATTCATGATGTTGATCTTGAGTTGATCATTCTCAGTTCAGAGCACAGCAATCTCTGTTTCAAGACAATTTATCTCAATTGATTGTTCCCAGGATGGCTCAGTTGAGGCATCTTGCAGATCCTTTTGCTTGGCTCTGACTTCATCGAATGCTAAGAACAGTTGATGATACTCATTTGCCATATCATGAAGAGCTTTGATCAGTTCCTCTCTGGTAAATTCCTCAGAGCTGAAATTAAATACCTGTTCACTAGTGGATAGAAGCTCTTGATCATTTGCCATGAGACATTTGACCTCTTCTTCATCATCACTGGAACTGGAGGAACTGTTGGATCCCTCTGATGCTTCATGTTTCTATCTCAAAGTGTGTCTGTCATCCCTTGAACTTCTCCTTTTGTCAAAGTTCTTCGGTTTGGGACAATCAGCAATAAAATGTCCTGTTTTCCCACAGTTGAATCAACTTCTTGGTTCTTCGACTGCATCTTTCTTTTGGAAATTTCTTCTGTAGGATCCTTCTTGGTTTCTTCTGATGAATTTTCCGAACTTCTTAACAAACAAGGACATGACATCACTGCTCAGTTGTTTTGCTGATTTTTCTGATTTAGCTGGTGACTCTATTTTTACAGCAGTCAAGGCTTTGGTCAATTGTGAGGTAGACTGACTTCTTCTCGAGTTTTCAACTCGAATTCATAGGCCTTCAAATCTGCAAACAGATCATGCAGCTCTTGTTTGTTCAAATCCTTCGATTCTCTCATGGACATTGTCTTCACATCCCATTCTTTGGGAAGGCCTCGAATTACTTTGAGAATAACTTCCCTGTTGGGATATGTCTTTCCCAATCCATTAAGCTCAATAACAATACTGCTTAATTTCTCATCAAACTCTGTCATTGATTCACCTGTTTTCATCATGATGTTGTCAAATTTTTGAGTGGCAACAGACAGTTTGTTTTCCTTCGTCTGTTCATTTCCTTCACAGAGTTGAATCAATTTCTCCCAAATTTCTTTCCCGGTTTTGCATGTCTTGATCTTACTGAAGGTGTTTTTGTCAAGAGTTTTGTACAAGATATCTTTAGCCACATTGTCAAGATTTTCCTTCTTTTTGTCTTCAGCAGTCCATTCGATTCTTGGTTTCTCAATGTACTATGGACGACCTCCAGAAAGAGCTATAGCAGTATTGATCTTGGTAATTGCAAGAGGTCCATCAGTGATGACAAACCACATGTCATCATCTAGTGCTGATAGATGTGCTTGCATACGAATTTTCCAATCATCAAAGTCTTCTTTTGAGAACATAGGAATTTTGCTAAACGAAGTCATTTTGGTACAGTGTTTAAATAATAAGATAACAACAGCTCTGATACCACTTGTTAGGATCGGTTGAAAGTTTAGAAGAGGGTGAATATACTTTCAAAACAGTTTAGTAGGAAATATTGAACTCGATCGGTATTGAGTTCGATGGTTATCTTAATGTCAGATGTAGTTTGACAAACAAAATATGTGCGGAAATATGTCAAACTGCAGATTCAAAACACTGAGTGAATATCAGTTTAGGGTGTGTGGTAATGGTGAGTAAACTGAAATGACACAATAGTTGTTTATGGATGTTCGGAGATTTCAAAACACTCTTACGTGACCCCTTCTTTCTCGTCGGAAGGATATCACTAGAAGACTTTGATTTATACAAGTAATTTGTACAAACCCAATCTGGTTTAGGACTTAGACACTGCCTAAACAAGAACTCCTAGTAAAACACTTCAGTTTGAGTCCTAGACTGATGATATAATAGAATGAATACAACTCGAAATATTTTAGCACAAAAATCGATCCTTCAATGATCAGAATAACACTTAAGCGTTTGTGCTTCGAGTTCCTTGATCAAATCTTGAGCTTTTGATGCTTTGAATACTCTTGTAAAATAGCAGAGTATTTTCGCGTGAAGTGGCTGTATTGATCGATCAAGATCTCTATTTATACCATTTGGATTTCCAACGGTCATAAATCCAATTTGAATTCTGTAGATAAGTTCCAAATTATTTCCGTTGGATTTGTCACTTTCATCAACGAATTCTGGAGCTGACATTTCCCTTAGTATCGCGGCACTACCTTCTGCAGAGTTTGTCAGAGTACGGATGATCTTATCCAAAAATAGTAAGTTAGTAAACTATTGTGGGTAAATCGATGCAGTCAGTTTGGCAAGGATAAACTGATGGATTCAGTTTAGCGAGGTAAACTGATTTGCATCCCTTTGCCAGTTGAGCGCGGTCGTTGATAGTGACATCATCAGTTTGGTTATTCAGTTTAGCGATTCAGTTTAGCGAAGTAAACTGCATCCCTTAGCCATGCGGTTGTTGATAGTGACGTCATTTAGTTCTCAATATCAGTTTAGCTCTTTTTGGTTGCTCAATTAGTTTGGCTTTTTTTTGTAAATACCAAAACTAAATTTCTCACAAATTCACCGAAGATGAAGTTTTATAATTAAATAAGATGTGAATTAACACAGTGTATTTTTAATAACAAATAATTTATATGAAAATAATTTATTCTTTGATTGCATTTATATTCTAATAGTATATTATTAACTTTATAAATATGTAGTATGATATTTTGAAAATCAATTAACACGTGTCTCGCATGTTAGATACGTGAAAATGTATTAGATATGACAAATCATAAATTTAAATTTATTCACCTTTAAAATGAAATTAAAATAAGTAATAATTAAAATTTCGAATAATATTGCATTTGTTTGATTTTTTTAAAGATATAGTAATTTTCTAATATTTGATAAAGTCTTATGTTTGAGTCTTAAATTTATTTAGATAAATGTGCATGGATTACATTTTGCCATTTATTTTTGGAAAAATTGTTTTTTTTTATTCTATAAGTTTCTTTATTTGTAATTCCGATACTCTGTGTTATCAGATTTCAAAGTCTGTTGTATTTGTTTTGTTTTGTTTTGTTTTGTTTTGTTTTGTTTTATTTTACGATTTTGTCCTTTTTTCGATGTGATACTTTTTGTAGAGTAAACGTTTATAGTATTGCATCAACATTTTAGATGAAAAATAACTAAAATTGCCAAAAATCGAAATATGCAAGACAAACTGAAACTGAAATTTCGATATCGCTAAAAATCATCTATATCTGTTAAGTCCTTGTGTTTCAAATTTTGGATAAAAACGCCTACAAAAACACATATAGATAAGAGGATGCGCTCAAACTTGAAAATATTAAGATATAAGTGCTCAAGATTTGAAAACACAAAGAGTTAATAGATAATTCATTTTTCATAATGGGTTTTTAAGAATCTTGAGATTTCATAGGGGTAATTATTTTATATGAAAATATAGATCCAAAATCATAATTTGAAAATATTAGCAGACCAAAATTACAATTTTTTATTTATTTTTCCATAAATATCTTTGATTTATTAATATTTATGAATGAGATTTATAATATTTAATTTTATTTAAATTCCAGTTATCCATAAATTTATATTATATTTTTCTTTAATTTTTTACATTCATTTTCCACCAAATGTTCATGCAATTATTTATTGAAAAATTCTCTAATGAAATATTTTTTATTTCTATTCACACTTTTAAAGATAAAATTATTAAATATACATGATTTTTTTAAAATAATTTCAGTTAAAATATATTTTATTTTTCAAACATATATTCACTTTATACATCAATTTTTATATTTTTAAAATACTGTGTAGAAAATATCATATCAATACAATTAATCGAATGAATATACAATCTAAGGAAAAAATAAAAAAAATTCACTGTGAAAAATTAGTCATTCTATTTATACTTTTATAGTCATAATAAAATAAATATATATTATCTTTAATAATTTTAAGGAATACATGCATATTTTTATTTTCCAACATCTGAATCATTTTTATGTTAATTGTTTTTAGATTTTCCTAAGAATTATGTTTCGATAAAATTTTATTTCTCTAATATATTTTTATGATCATATATCTATTGAATTATGACGTATCATTATTTTCAAATATTTTTATAAGTATGTCGTAACCAAATTTTATTTTTTTATTAGAATTGTTTTTAAAAAGTGTGTTTTAAATTTTGTATTCTTAAATTGATAGAAAATAATTCAAACCAATATTTCATTTAAGGTGAATTTTTATAATTAAATAAGAGGTGAATAGACACAATGTATTTGTAATAACAAAAAAACTATATGAAATAATTTATTTTTTGATTTCACTTATATTGATATAGTATATGATTAACTTTACAAATGCAATATGATATTTTAAAAACCAATTAAAATGTTGTGTTTAAAGAGTCCAAAAAATTTTATATTATTTTTTATCTTCTTTCTAATATAGCATGCTTTAATTAACAGATTATCTATGAAACTAATTCTTCATTAAATTTATGGTGATGTTATATATCTATATATTATATTAAACACAAATTTTGTAGAAGTGTAAATATTGCTTAAATATTTTAAATGGTCAGTTATTTTATTGTCATAGTACAAAAAGTATGTGAATTTTTTTATTGCCCTCCATTCACCATTTTATAGTATAAATAAAAATCCAAATTTTTATTGACTACTAAATGACACAAACCGAATGTCTAACTGTTACACACCAAAAAAATTGAGCAACAATATTGTTAAAAATTAAATATAAATTATTTTTATTTAAATTAATAATGAGAATAATAAAGAGTTTTTTTTAATTAATTTGTTCATTAGCCTATTTTCTTTTAATTTTTTTTCACATTTTAAATTTGTTCATTAACTTCCATTTTACTCCCGTTCTACGATTAATTGTGTCAAATTGTCAAAAAATTGTTATACATAAATTTCATATGTTATTATATGATTTGTTTTTCATTTCATCCATGTATTTTCAATATTCCAATATAAAATTTTGTAATAATATTAAACCATAATTTTTTAAGATAAAAAATCATTATTATCATAAATATAAATATTAAAAATAAAAATAAAAATGATTCACTTAGAACATAATCCACCAGAGCAGTCCCAATTAAAAAAACCCAAAAAAAACTCACTAAAAAAATTCAGATATTAAGAGTCAATTAAAAACTCAATAAAAATAAGCCGCAATAAAACAAACAAACTCAATATTTAGATCCAAATAAAAAAACCCAAAAAAATTACACTCACTAAAAAAACTCAGATATTAAGAGTCAATTAATTTAAATAAAAATAATTTAAATTTAATTTTTAACAATATTGCTGCTCAATTTTTTTATGGTGTGTAACAATTAGACATCCGATTTGTGTCATTTAGTAGTCAATAAACATTTGGATTTTTTTCACCTTCCAAAAGTAAAATATTTTACTTTATAAAAATATTAGCCAAATATTGTGTGTGAAATTTTATATTATATAGTATACATAATTTATCAATAATTAATTTTGAGGTAATAAAAACAAACTCAATTATTAACAATAAATACCAACTCAATTATTAACTCATTAATCCATGTAGGGAGAGAGAAGTTATTGTGCTTCCTCAAATGTCCTTATAATTTTCATGCAGTTCTCAAAAATACTCCTTGCATTTAACACTCCAATAAACAAAATTTAGACAATTATGACAATAAACAATAAAAAAAAATTTGAAATAGATAGATATGTTCAAGAAAATTCTCATATGATTTCTTGGTCAAGATTGCAAGTTGCAGCTAACCCCACACTATCCAAACTCTCTGGGACTGAAGAAGAGCCACCAATAAAAGATTCTTCCAAATGTAATATTTTTCTGCCAAAAATTTCACAATCCCACCAAGAAATACACAATTCGCCAAAAATTTGGTTTGGTAAATTGTGCAGAAAAGAATAATGAAAATGGTGGCATCTGCTTCAGCCTCAGCTTCAGCTTCTCAGCTCCACTCTTCGTTCCTCTGCTGCCCGGTGAAGCCCTCTTCCGCATTCTCCCAAACAAGGAAATGTCTTAAATTTCACCGGCCGCCATCTTTGTATCCTTGTGTCAGAGCAGTTGAACTTGACCAGAGCACGGTTTGATGGCCTCTGCTTTCTGCTTAACAGTGTTTTGTTTACTGATTTTAATGTGTTTTCTCAGTTGTTCTAGTGTTGTTTTTCAGATAGTGGCGATATCGGTGGGAGTGGTCAGCATTGCAGTCGGGATTGGAATTCCCGTTTTTTATGAATCCCAAATTGACAATGCTGTAAGATATAGTTTAGTCTAGTCACTTGGAATCTTTTCTGGGACTTGAATATCTGTTAAAAGTTGGGTGTTTTAGCCACATTTTTAATGTTTCAGGCGAAAAGAGACAACACTCAGCCATGCTTCCCCTGCAACGGCAGCGGTGCCCGTACGTAGTTTTCTTGATTTTCTGCGTGTTCATATATGAGTATGATTATAAATGCTCTGAATTTATGCACCACATGACCATTAGTTTAGCTACTAAGCTCAGAATTTGTTATATATCCCATCTTGGGACCGTGTGTTTTGGGCATGGACATGGAGGTATAGCATGTTCAAGCGTTTAGGTGAATGGGATTGGAGTTTCCCACCTTTTACTTTACTGAAAAAGACTAGTTTGATTAATTTTTCGCTGATGCTCGAGCAAATGCTGGTCCGATTATAGCTGATCATTTCTTTCTGACTTGTATTCTATTAGTTGTTCCGAGGTATTGTCTGCCTTTGATTTTCCAAAATAGAGCCTTTACAAAACGTACTGCCACTCCCTGGCACCAGAGGATGGGGGTCGATCGCAGATGAAAACATGTACATTGAGTGGCATTAGCGTTTAAGTTATATCTCTTTTTGTATCAAGCAAAACATTAAGCCATGCACACCCTTAATAATCTGATTCATATTGCACCAACATTTCGATGTGGGACATAGACACAGTTTTGATGCGCATGATGACTATTAATACTCAATTAGACGACTCTTAGTTGAAGAATAAAGGGCTAACCTCTGACTTGCTCAACCTTACTTCCCTTCAATGCACATATGACTCAGGCATAGACATACCTAGATAGCATGCTTTGAATGTGGGATCGTTCGAGCGAGGGATATATTATAAGATTTCAAGTAATATGATTCATATCATCATATGAGTGAGCAACAAATTAGTTCCATACGTGATAATTTTTCAAATTTTATTCAGGACATGAGGTTCTGTAAATCACACTCACTAACTCGTCATTTCATCGGCCCCTTTTTATGAATTCGTTACCTTTACTGTTAAATCATAGACTCCTCAATTTTTTCGGCACTTGTGCTATTCACACCCTTTCGAGTGATGAGTTAGAATTTATCTCTTTTGTTTAAATTTATTAGTGTTTTTTTGGTAAATGTGAAGAACACTTCGTCTATCACAAAAATTTTCAAGGATTTTATTTTGAAACCTTTGCTTTGAGATTGTCAAGAAATAGAATGTCTGTTAACATGGCGGGTGGCCTCATCACAGGCAAGGAAATTTATTAATTAGATATATATTGTATTTCCTGCTGATGTTTTCAATCGAAAACTTGGGTTCTCCTATAAATTACTTATGGGGACTTTCTGCAGAGAAATGTAGATTCTGCATGGGTTCTGGCAGCGTGAGTGTGGAGCTTGGAGGGGGCGAAAAGGAAGTCTCGGGATGCATAAACTGTAACGGGGTTGGTTCTTTAACATGCACCACATGCCAAGGTAGTGGCATTCAACCTCGATATCTCGACCGCAGGTGCTTATCTCGTCTCTTCCATCCCCTCTGTCTCGACCATCAACTGTTATTTAACACTGCTCCTTGTGTACCTTCAGCATCAAATTGTGCAGTTGTAAATGTTAGAAACAAACTAATTCGAAACCAGGAAGATAAACAATTTATGTCAAAAACCCTTTCTAACACGAAAGAGGAAAATCGCTGCTGCACCGAATCTTCTCATTCTTATGAAAATCTTCTTGTGAGTACGAGTGAGAATCTGTGTTCTAGAGCTTAAAATTTGAATTGATATCCTTCTAGAAGTTGGATTCTTGGGGTTATGTAAAATTGAGCATCATCCCTTTTTTGGGTACTTAACATCCTTCTAGAAGTCGCACACTACACACACAAGTTCAATGTTTTGTTCCAAGCCTCTTTATATTCTTAGAATTACCTGTTTTCCCTGCTAATCCAAATATTTTTCTTGATTTTCCCTCCAACAGAGAATTCAAGGATGACGACTAGATACCGAAGAAAACGTTTCCACAGGGTATAAAGGGCCCTTCGACGGCAGCAATACAGTTTCGAGGGTTGAGGTTTTGTACCCAATTAATTTTGGGGTAAATCTTATTTATTCGGATGCCAAAATAGCTTGTTTGTGCCATTTTCAAATGTATCTTCAATGAGAAACTCCGAAATCAACCGAATATAACTTTGATCTTGTTTCTTTTCTTACAAGAAGCACGTGCATTAATTCTTTGTAAGAAGTTGAGACGTTATTGTATTTTTACAATCTTGTCTAGTCGTGATTCCGACATTTTTTAGTACCTCCCATCAATCTTCATCTCGGTTTACTCAAAACAACCTTAATACCAAAAACAGATCTCCTACTGTAATTGACTCCTAATGCACTGACTCTGTTGTAAAGAGGTATCTTAACCGGCCTTGTGGGAGACTTCGTGAGTTCGGACTTTCTTCACCCATTAACCGAAAAAACCAAACACGAAAAGGGAAAAGAAAAAACAGTTATAATATATGTATTGAAAAACCTTTGTGCTAGAGCATCTAAATGGACTTGTGATAGAGGTGAACAACTCTGCATGCTTGCATCCAGCTATTCTTTATCAGCTAATCCCCCAAGACACGACCCTTTCAGAGATCAAAAGATTTTGTACATAATTTATCAGCAACACATCACACTCCCTCCCCTTCCATTAAAACATACGCAGCTGAAGACATTTACAAGACAATTTCACACTGGGCAAAACTTGGGCACTTTCTTTGCAACCATGCTAATCGTACGCCATTGTCATTGAGAGAAAGGAATGTCTCCCTAAAATTAGAATTCTCAAAGAGATCCAAGGCAGCATAGTAGACATAGTCTTCAACACCTTCGATCTCATCCAATGCTTTTATGCACTCGGTGATCGTGAATCTTTCATTGGTAAGAGGATTGGTAGCTGTCCGTAATTTTGAAGAAGTAATCATGTCTAAGAGGGCTTTTGCCATCATGTCATTTGATTCTTGACTCCAGTTGCTTTGATCAGGTACAGAACACGCCTCGGTGGGCCGTTTTCTCTTTTTATCAGCTGTGTTCTGGCTAATGATTTGCGATGAAGATCCATTTCCTTGCACAAATTTTGATGTCGATGGAGTTTTGATGCATGGATTTCCACCGTCGGGACCTGAGACTTCGGTTCCAGCAGATTTGTCAAGTTCTTCATAGTGGCTTGATTGGGCATATTTTCCGTCTACACCAGAATCTGCAAATATTGTGCATAACTGCTCATAAATAGGACAATCCTTGGTCTTGGCTGGTTCAGTCTTGGGCTGTTCCTGTATGCATCGATATTTATAAACGGAAATAATGTGACAGATCAACATGTCATTAGCATATTTGTGGCTATGTATAAAAGGAGATATACCCCTATGTCATCCCATAGATCAAACCCCATGAAGCAAGGATCCTGCATTGCATCACTATGGTTAAAAGCAGATTGCAAATTGTGATAGCGTGTCCTGAGGACGTCCAGATGTTTCCTCAACTGATTGTTGTTGAAACTGAGATTGGTCTGTCCGTTGAATTCTTCGCGAATCTGGTTCCAAGTCTTCTTGTCAAAAACATTATTAGCCCTATTCCCTAGTTGGATCTGCTTCACAACTATGTCTGCAAATATCTTATCAAGTGCTGGGGTCCATCGTGTTCTCAGACGCTCTTGCTTCAGTTGTTCGTCAATAGGTTCTGCGTCCATCTGCACACCCGAAAGAGTAACATACCATTTGAAAGAGAGCCAACATATTACCGGGGAAATAAAATTTAAATAATTGCGACACTGACAACTAGGGAACTACATAAGACACTTACCTTGACTTGATCCTCACCCCAGAATTGGCACAGGCGACTAAAATGCTGGTTCTGCTCCTCTGCAAGTGTGTGCCACATGACACTATCACCAGAATCAAATTTTCACGAGAAGACAATAAATTAGTTTAAAATATAGGTTATCTGATTAGAAGATTCTGTAAACTCCCTCTACTTGTCCTCCACACATTTACGAAAAAAAAGGTGATAACCAAACAAAACACAAATAGAACAAATTTCGTGCAAACATGCAACCTCATTACTCAAACTAATAAGCAGAGAATGCAAGATATCCACAATCAGATCATCTGCCCATGTGATAATTGTACAATATTCCAATGCAGCTGCTTTTCATCATTTCTCAATTAATCTGATTTTTCAAAACTATCAGGTTAAGAAAACAACCTCCATCAACACCCATCAAGTCTCTTCTTCTCACACCAAATCAAAACTACACATAAGTAGTGTTTCGAATTGCTTCCAAAATTAAAATTATTCAAAGAACTTTTTAGAAGTAATTCCAAATACTAGCACAGTTTAGCTGAAAAAGGAGCCATCAAACTTGCTTTGCATATTCAACCCCAAACAACGGCACATTTTTTCCCCGTCAAATGAAAATGCAAAAGCGTCAGTAATTGGTAACCAAAAACACAGAATTTTCATATAAATCAAAACACAGAATTTTCATATAAATCATTGGCATGAATCAATCGCTACACCCAATCAAAATTCAAATAGAATTTTTTCAACAATTAAGGGATATATTTACCAAAAAAAAAAGTAAGGATGAACAGCGGTAAAGGTGTAAGAACAATACCTGAACGTAGAATTAACCAGAAAGTCCCCAGAAAATTGAAATTGTTAATCAACAGCGTCGGAATTTCTGATTTAGGGTTTGGCGGGATGAGTATTGTATTACGAAGACAAAAATAGGAAATAAATAATATTTATTGCGTTAATTATTATTAGTAAGTAGGCATTTTAGAGAAAATCACAGAACAGCTTTCTAGTATTTGGGCTTTCATTCAAGGAACGCGGGCCAAAATCCTCTGCTGCTTATGCTATATTTTCGGATCCATGATTTTTATTATTTGGCAAGTAAATCTATACATAGCTTAGAAAAATAATCGAAATATATTTATGAAACAGAAATGTAGCGAAAAAAAATATTGTAGACGATTTTATTATTTCATTTTTTGATTCCCAATCATACCCAGTTGTGATCATGTGATTTTTGGGGAAAGCCTAGCACCTTAGCATATGTGTCTTTATATAAAACTGGCAACTAACAACCTTAACACGTGATTTTCATGTGCTCGACAATTTGAAAAAAAAATCGTAAAAAATTATAATAGAGAAAAAACATGTGAGTTTTTAAAAAATAAAGAGAATTTGTAAAAATATATTGGATAATTTAATAAAAACGGATAATGAAATTTGAAAAATAAGATAAAGAGAAAATAAAATAATGATGTTAGAGCAAAATGAGGATACATTAGTCATTTGAGATATAAATTAAAAAAGATATGTGTTCAATTTAGAGATAAAATGAGGAAAAATTATGGTGTGATTTGACACATAAAAAACGATTAGTATAAGACCCTCATCTATTATAATATAGTATGGTTGTGTTTACTTGCTATGATAAGTATATGATTATATTAATAACCTTATGCAATGACATGTTTACTTGTTTTTTAGGGCCCCTCATAAAGCTCATCCATAGTTAACTAATTTAAATTTTAAACCTTGATGATTTATCACAAATAAATGGTGTGATAAATAATCATTAAGTTTTTAATAAAAAAAATTACACTAATATCCTTAATTTACTTCCAAAAAATATAATATATGAAAATCTCATTAAAAAAATTATATAACATGGATATAAATTTCAAATACTTTAAGATATATTAATACAATTTATTTGATTTAAATATACGAAAGGTTCATTTAAAAATTATAAAAATAAAAAAATTCTAATAATTTAATATATGATTAATACATTTCATTAGATTTTATCCTTATTCATGGGGAAAATTTTTTTAACTCAATTTATTAATTTTTGTTTTAAAAATAAATAATTTTTATACTCAATAATTTTAGTCAATTAAAATAATTTATATGTGGATTAATAATAATTTACATTAAAAATAATAATCTCAATTTTACAAATAAAAACTAAAAATAAGATTATATAATAAACACAAAGGACAAAATTGTAACTCGTCATTTAATCATAGTATCAATCACAAAATTCATCCATTAAAGTAAACATGTGATTGTTTATTCATCATTATTCGACATCCTATAAAATTAGTTTAATAGTCTTAGTATTATTTATCTATATATAATTAATCTCAGTAAGTAAACACATCCTATAGATTTACATCGTTTGGTACACAATGTGTATGCATATATCAAAGTATTTTTTATGAAAATAATCTAGAAATTATATTAAAACAACCCCAATCCGACATTAATTTCAGTCTTTTATTTCATCAGTATTTTCCAATTTCAATAGTTCATATCTAGTCTGAATTCTGGTAGTTTGTAACTTTGATTCTCCAGCCTTCATTTTACGTTCCTTTTGATAGTTAAAATAAAATTAAATGTTTATTTTCATGCCAAGTGACATACTGAATATTCATGTAATTTCCAAATTCGTTTTCTCGTTTCTTCATTCATTTAGTTTATTTTCAATTAAATTGCATCCAATCGGGGAGGTCAAAACTAACGACCGAATTTGGAAAACCCAAACAATAATTATACAACTCAATCGAAATAAAACAAATACCAGAGGTAACTTAAACTTAAACCACCGGCAACCTCCGTGTCTAGGCCCTGGTAACGGGCCGATCACTGATCTACCTCTTAATCAACCTGAAAACTTTTCCTGTCGAATGAGTTATCCAGGATAAAAGCAGGAATATGATCGCTAACACCCAATACGTAAACATGAGTATACATGTTTGTGCAATGCATGCATCATGATACATGAATGAATTGAAAAACAGAGATCAAACTCTGGAACATCATGCTTAGAATGTAGGCATCACCAGTGTGAGACCTCGGTGCTAATCAACTAATCTTGGATTAAACTACACTAAAGCATGCAAGATCCAAGACTAAAAGAATACTGATTTTTTTTTTAGAAAAAAAGGGTGGTGCGCTCGGTCTGCTAAAAAGTGCAGACCGGGCGCCTCCAAAACAGCAGCCTGCTGTTTTTCTCGATGGGGTATGTGCTCTGTCTGCTAAAAACTGCCGACCGAGCGCCCCCTGCTGCAGAACAAGGAAAGAGCAGAAAAACAACAAGGCTCGACTCCAACACTTCCAAATCATAATCATGCATTACAACGCAATTCAAAACCGTTAATACACATGCATAATCCATTACAAAGTAATTCTAAAGTTATACAATCTCCAACTAGTAGAACTTGCTTCAATCTAACTTATTCAAAACAATTCAACAACAAGAGTTCGAATACAATCTAAGTTCGATTACAAATTCGACTCCCAAAACACCAAGTCTCACTTCTAATCAACTCAACCCTTAGCCATGCTGCCTCTGACTCGGTCATGCCCCACCTGTTGCCAAGAACACAAACAAAGACAAGACAACAGCCGGATAATCCGGTGAGAATACAATTCCCAGAAAAAGAGACTAGCATACAATATCACATAATATATCAAAACATGATATATAATCAAATTCCACATAAACTTCAAGTAATTCATTTCACTGCGGAATAAAATGATATGCATGACTTTAAAACTTCTGGATTATCAGACTCAGATAATCAAAAGAAATTCTTCTTTCTTTCTTTCTTCGGTTTGAGATCCCGAAGTTAAAATGTCCAACAATCTCACCGAACTCCCCTTTCGAGGTGGATGAGGCATATTTTAATCCTCTAGACTCTAGGGCATTATAGTGAGTTAATCGACACTTGTAGTAAATCGCCTACCAAGGCCACTAAACTATAATCTTCAGATCGTCTAATTCAAAATGAATAATCAATCGGCTCAATATGAATGCATATGAAATCTCATGTCTTCATATATCAATTCAATCATAAGTTCAAATAAGCATATAAACATGCAAGTATGTGATTTCTTCTAGGACACTCGAATCAATCCGGATTCGAGTTAATCGTCCTATTCCATTCAAAAGTCGTCTCATACCTTCTTGTCGTTTCACAATCTTCAATCTGTAAAACAAAAATTCTCAATTCAATAACTATTCAAGTTCTACGATCGATAAGTAAGAAAGTCGATACTATATCGGCTCAAATCTTCCAAACTGATCGAAGCTGCAATCTCGCAACTCTAAGGACTTTGAATCAATCTAACAGAAGAAGTCACATGATCAGTATCGATAGCAAAACTTCATCAAACTCGGTATAATCAAATCAATAGAAACAATATCCCGAAACTCAAACTGACGGCATAACGGCTATATTCTGACAAACCGAAAATGCAGAAAACTTAATATCAACCAAATAAACTCCTTCCAATCAACAAACATCCAATCCAATTCAGACCCTACAAATCTCAAAATCCTTCTTTTCGATAATTCAAAGAAAATTCATATCAAATCCAATCGACACTCTAATTCAATTCTGTCTAAGAATACACAATAAGAATAATCTCAAGAACATCATACCCGAAAAGAATCAAATTCCAACTACATCCAAAAAATAAAACATATCTGATCGGAGAGAAACTTACGATAGAACGAAGCTCTCGCTGCAGTGATCGCTAAACTGCCTTCAGAAATAATTTCCAACGGACGGATCGAGCTCGGGGTGAAATCTGGAAGCTTGGAAGGAAGCTTGGGCTTCAATGGAGGAGGAGACGGCTTGGAGGAGATGAGGAGTGAGTGGACCAAGTCAACCAAGAGCTAGATATTATAACAAACTCAAATTTTGCACTTTAGTCCCTGAAATTTCTGAAAATTGCAAAATGGTCCCTAATCAATAAAAAGTCCGATCTCGAATTCTGAAATCACTGATTATCTCAAATAAATTCAATTAAGATAATTTGGGGCGTTACAATTCTCTCCCTCTAAGAATAGATTTCGTACTCGAAATCAAAGATATCAACTCATAATAAAGAATAAAGAATTCAAGAACAGAATTAAGGACTCACGTCAGATAAACAAATCCGGAAATATCTGCCTCATATCAGAATATGGCTCCCAATTTGCTTCTTCGACTTCGTGACGACTCCACTGAACTTTCACCAAAGGAATCGATTTGGTTCTGAGTTGTTTCTCCTTTCTGTCAAGGATCTGAATCGGTCTCTCGAAATAACTCAGAGTTTCATCAAGTTCTTCGTCAGGCTGAAGAACATGAGAAGGATCGGGATGGTATTTCCTCAACATCGAGATGTGAAATACATCGTGAATACCAGATAAATAAGGAGGAAGTGCTAATCTGTAGGCTAGATCGCCTATCTTCTATAAAATCTCATACCTACCGATGAATCTCGGTGACAACTTCCCTCTCTTCCCAAATCTAACAGTACCTCTAAACGGAGAAACCTTCAAGAATACACGGTCTCACCGATCGAAAGATAGAGGTCTGCGATGGATATTTGCATACTTCGCTTGTCGGTCCTGAGCAGTCTTCATTCTCAAACGAATAATCTTCACCTGCTCAGCCATATCACGAATCATATCTGGTCCCAAGTCTAGGGACTCATACATCTCATCCCAGTACAGAGGATATCTGCACTTCGTACAATGCTTCAAATGGTGTCATTCCAATACTCGTCTGGAAGCTATTGTTATACGAAAACTCCAGAAGAGGCAACGAATCCTGCCAACTAGTGCCAAAATCAAGCACTACTGCTCGTAGCATATCCTCCAGAGTCTGAATCGTCCGCTCTGATTGACCGTCGGTCTGAGGATGGTATGCGGTACTCAAATGCAAACGAGTACCAAGAGCCTCCTGTAGACTATTCCAAAAATGAGAAGTAATCGAGGATCTCGGTCTGAAACAATCGATCTCGGCACACCGTGCAATCTGACAATCTCTCTAACATATAACTCGGTCATCTGATCGTGACGATATGTCATCCGATACGGAATAATGAAAGAGTGGGTGCCCGGTGAGCCAACTTGTGGCTAAGGGCTTTGATGACTCTTTGTATAAACAATCTTTTGTTTAATATAATTTACACTTTTATTAATGGCAATGACTTTATCTTTCTTCATATTGTTATATTGTGATATACTATTGTTGTTTTGATAAAGACCTTGAATATACTATAGTGTATGTAAGATGTGGTAGAACATGGGGATGTCTATCATGAAACACATCTTATAGTCACTGTATATTCTAAATCGTTCCTAGTCGATTGAGCCGTCCGTGAATAAGGATAAGGATCGCTCGAGATTGAGACTAGCATTTGCGATGCAAAGTACCACGTTTCATTGGTAAAGAACATAGAGATGTTCGAAGCATGCAAATGGATATTCATATGATGAATGATCGAACTACCCTATCCGGACTTTCCAAGTGGTTATCACTTATCGAGTGGATAAAGTCCGCGGTTTTGGTTGTACACCATTAGTCCTTACTACTTGAAACATCATTGAGACTCTATATGCGAGTACTGTATTTTGACTCGTTTACCGACTCTATTGGGGTCATCAGGTGTCGGGATTGGGTACAGTTACGACACATATAGGAGTCGATGCTTTGTTGTCAAGAATTCACCACATACTTGCGAGTGTGGATATCCTATGCGATCTGAGGAGATATTAGTGTGACGAATCTCTGGCCAGAGTACATGATGTGTTTTAAGAAATGGTTTCTTAGTAGCATATGCGATGTCACTATTTGATCTTCAAGATGTATTGCATAGTTATCGAATCTCGAACGACTCTCGATTTACCAATGGTTGTTGATTCGATCGGGATATATGGATGAAGGGACCGTACTGTACGCTAACCAAAATCTATTGGTTCTTGCAGGCACTATCAGTGATACCTAGGGAATCATGGGGCGATGTTACTAGGCGCTCTTACCATGATTCGATGGGCAAGTCGGAAATGGTTATTCCGAGTCACAAGGAGTTGTGAGTCCACGGCTAGCTGTATCCCTGAACCATTGAGGGTCACACAGAGTAATGAATTTTTAATCCCCGTTGAGATAGTTAAATTTAAAGAGTTAAATTTAATGAACAAAGAAGTTGGACTTCTTATTTAAGAGTAGAGGAGTAAGATTTCCTAAAATGACATAGGGATGGGCATTTTTGGAAACCACTGAATTCGGATTCAGAAAATTTATCTTGACTCTAAAAGATGCAGAAATGGTTTCTGTGCACATTGGTAAAATCGGTTTATCAATCTGAGTCACGATGAATTTTATATTAAGTTTTGAACATGCGGGCTTTGCTTGTCAGGCTTGAACTTATGACTAATGGGCCCTAAGCTGTTAGCGGCCTACATTATAAATAAGTTATTGCAGTACAGAAATTACATACAACAGGTCACAATTTTCGAAAAACCCTAGTATTTTTCTCTAACAGTGGCCGCCCCCCTCCCCTCTGCTCAGGAAAATCCAGCCTGCGAATTTTGAATTTGCAGTCTGGTTTAACGGATCAAAGTCGTTAATTCTCTTCGTAGAAACTTCTGATAGATTTTCTAGTGCAATCTATCAGAGGGATTAAATCTCTGTTTGTGGACCTGATTGAAAAACAGTTCGTCCATCAGTTCATGGGAGATACAACAAGAGCAGAGCAATCTGTTGGTGTCCATAATCTCGATTCGAGATTGGAGGTAAAAATTTATAATCGTTATTTAATTTTTACACACACAATTTAATCGTAAAGTTTTGATACCCATTATGGAATCGTTCCATATAAAAAAAAATTTAAACTTCCGCTGCACCGGGTATCAATCCTGATTGATCTGATCGCCGTTCTCCAACAAATAAAACAAGCAGACTTCGTCAAACGGTCAATCACTACCCAAATGGCATCGCATCCTCAAACAGAACGGGGTAGTTTCATGACGAAATCCATCGAGATATGATCCCACTTCCATTCCGAAATAGATAAACTATGCAGAAGACCACCCGGCCTCTTTCTCTTGGCCTTCACCTGCTGGCAGTTCAAAAAACGGGACACAAACCTCGCAACATCACTCTTCATCTTCTTCCACCAAAACTGACTCTTCAGGTCGTTATACATATTTCGGCCTCTAGGATGAACACTGAACCGACTGCAATGTGCCTCTCACAGAATACGCTGTCTCATCTCGGAATTATCAGGCACAACAATACGGTTATTCACAAATAAAACATCATCCCTGATCTGAAATTCAGACTGGTGTCCAGATCTCACCTTATCTATCGAATGCTGAATACTCTCATCGGATTTATGTGCTTTTCTGATCGACACAAACAACTCTGACTCGGCCTGGATAGCACAAACTCTGATAGGATTCCTATCTAATTCAAACTCCAACCCAGAATTGCAACATTCGTCAATCAAACGAGACACACTGATGGTCAAAAGAGATAAAGAACAAAGCTTGCGACTCAAAGCATCAGCAACCACATTCGACTTTCCCGGGTAATACTTAATCTCACAGTCGAAATCTTTCAATAAATCTAGCCATCTCCTCTATCTCATATTCAACTCATACTGTGAAAATAATTACTTAAGACTCTTATGATCAGAAAAGATCTCAAAAGACTCACCGTACAGATAGTGACGCCAGATCTTCAAGGCAAAAACAATAGCAGCAAGTTCAAGATCATGAACTGGATAGCGAGTCTCGTGCGGTTTCAACTGCCTCGACGCATATGCTATTACGTGCTTCCTCTGCATAAGAATACATCCAAGACCAGAATGGGAAGCATCGCAATACACCGTAAAACCTCAAGAACCTAATGGAATAGAAATTATCGGAACTCTAGTCAATCTCTTCTTCAACTCAATGAAATTGGTCTCACACTCTTCAGTCCAAACAAAAGGCGCATTTTTCTGAGTCATCTGGGTAATTGGCTTTGCAATAGAAGAGAAACCCTGAATAAATCTGCGATAGTAACCCGCTAAACCCATAAAACTCCGAATTTCAGGCACATAAGTCGGCCTACGCTAGTTCATAACTGCCTCGATCTTGCTGGGATCGACAGAAATCCCATCTCCAGAGATAATGTGACCAAGAAAAATGACTCGGTCCAACCAAAACTTGCACTTCGACAGTTTGGCAAACAACTGTTCAGTTCTCAAAATCTGCAAAACGATCCTCGGATGCTCCGCATGGTCAGCACGGCTCTTCGAATAGATCAGGATATCGTCAATGAAAATAATAACAAACTCATCTAGAAAGCGCTGAAATATTCGGTTCATCAACCCCATAAAGACTGCTGGGGCGTTAGTCAAACCGAACGACATGACAAGAAATTCAAAATGACCATACCTTGTCCTAAACGCAGTCTTAGGAACATCCTCTTCTCTCACTCTCAGCTGATGATACTCAGACCTCAAATCTATCTTTGAATAAACACAAGAACCCTGCAATTGATCAAAAATATCATCTATACGAGGTAAAGGATACCTGTTCTTTACCGTCGCTTGGTTCAGTTGGCGGTAGTCAATGCAGAGACGCATAGAGCCATCTTTCTTTCTAACAAAAAGAACAGGAGCACCCCAAGGCGACACGCTAGGCCGAATGTATCCCTTGGAGATCAAGTCTTCGAGTTTCTCCTTTAGTTCTTTCAATTAATCAGAGTCATTCTATACGAAGCTTTAGAAATAGACTGAGTACCTAAAGTCAGTTCGATGCCAAATTCAATCTCACGAATAGGCGGTAATCCCGGAATCTCATCCGAGAACAAATCAGGAAACTCTCTAACCACTGATATGTCAATCAACACCGGGCTAGACTTCAAAACATCCACTGCATAGATCAGAAAACCCTATGATCCTCTCTGCAACAGTCTAGTCATAGATAAAAACATAAATCAAAGGAATTCTAGATCGAGAACCCTTACCAAAAAATCTCCACTCATCTGTCATCTCCGGTATGAAACGTACTACCTTCTGAAAACAATCCACTGTAGCCCTGTACTCAGTCAAAACATCTATACCAACTATGCAGTCAAAGTCAGACAAATCAAGTATAACACAATCGAACTTTATCAAATTCCCCTCACTACTCAATTCACAATTCCTAACAAAATTCCTCGAAACGATTCCTCCACCCAAAGTTGAAGTAACAGAAACCACGGCAGGCAAAGGCTCAAAAGGTAAGGCATGCATCAATACAAATTTCTCAGATATGAAAGAGTGAGTCAAGTGATTCAGAGGAATCAAATTGCTCATCCAGTTCCAGTGATGATGAAGAAGAGGTCAAGTGTCTTATGGCAAATGATCATGAGCTTCCATACACTAGTGAACATGTATTTGATTTTAGCTCTGAGGAATTTACCAGAGAGGAACTGATCAAAGCTCTTCATGATATGGCAAATGAGTATCATCAACTGTCCTTAGCATTCGATGAAGTCAGAGCCAAGCAAAAGGATCTGCAAGATACCTCAACTGAGTCTTCCTGGGAACAATCAGTTGAGATAAACTGTCTTGAAACAGATATTGCTGTGCTCCGAAATGAGAATGAACAACTCAAGATCGATATCATGAATCTTACAACAGAAAAACATAACATGGATGAATTAGTAAGATCATGGAATAAATCTTCGAGCCTGTTGACAGAAATGAGTGATTCACAAAGACCTCTCCTTGACAAAACTGGTCTTGGATATGGGAAGACAGTGGAAACTAGTGAGTCAAGTACTCTACCCAAACTAAACATGTGCAAAGGCAAATACATAAACTTTGTACGAGCAGTTAGGGAAAATGAAAATGAAAAACCTATCCTGATGACTTGGCAGCAAATAGAGCAGATGAACAGGAAAAAATTTGGTATTGGATTCAACCCTTATGAAACTAAGGTAGAGACTGCTAAAAGTCCTAAACGGACTAATGCATATCAACCTAATCCCATGAGAGAAAATAAAAATCAATACCATAATCAACGTCCAGTTCAAAAGCGATATAGAAACTTCAAAGACACTGGAAAAGGCAAACAACATATAGTTTCACAAGCACATCACACTCCACCATCTAGAGCATCTAACTTAGTACGCACCTATAGGAACACAGAAACTGTTAAACTGGTTAAAGTATTCCAGGTTTGGGTTTCTAAAGGATTAATCCCTCGTGGACCCAAATAGATATGGGTACCAAAAGTTATTCAACTTTGTGAATGCAGGAAGCAGGTATCAAGGAAAAGGAAGAGGAATCATGGTACATAGACAGCGGATGTTCAAGAACATGACTGGAAATGATAAACTACTGTCTGAACTCGTTAAATACCATGGTCCCACTATCACTTTTGGTGACAACTCAAAGGGTAAGCCGTGGGTAAGGGTAAGATTATTCACGGCAACATTATCATTCAAGATGTTCTATTGGTTGATAATCTAAAATATAATTTAATCAGCATTAGTCAAATGTGTGATTATGGGCATTCTGTTGAATTTCAAAAGCTAAACTGCATTGTTAAAGATGCTTTTGGTAACATTATTCTGACAGGAAAAGGAAATGGAAACACATATAAAGTATGCTGGAACACTCAGTCTAGCAAACTAGTTTGCCTTGTAGCTTCCAATTCTAAATGCAACTGGATTTGGCACAAGCGATTGAATCATCTTAACTTCAAAACTATTGCCAGTCTGAGTAAGCTCGAGCTAGTAACAGGCCTACCTAAAATTGATTTTTCCAAAGACAAAGTGTGCTCAGCTTGTCAATTCGGGAAGCAAATTAGGTCATCTTTTAAAAACAAAGGCTATAACTCATCTTTCCGATGCTTGGAACCGTTGCATATGGATTTATTTGGTCCAATTCCAGTAACAAGTTTAGGGGGAACGAGGTATACTCTTGTCATAATTGATGATTACTCACGTTTTACCTGGGTCATTTTCTTAAAATCAAAAGATCAAACTGCTTCTCAACTAATAAAGATTTTTAAAAGACTTTTTAACGAAAAATCAAGTAAGATTGACAGAATCAGAAGTGATAGAAGAACTGAATTTGTCAACCAAACTTTATCATCTTTTTTAGAACATTATGGAATCAAACATGAATTCTCAGCAGCTAGAACACCACAACAAAATGGTGTTGCAGAAAGGAGAATCGTACTCTTAAAGAAGCTGCGAGAACCATTTTAGCTGACTCCAAAGTTTCTCAAAGATTTTGGGCAGAAGCTGTGAACACTGCTTGCTATACTCAGAACAGATCAATGATATGCAAGAAATTTTTTAAAACCCCATATGAGATCTGGAATGGCAGACAACCCAATGTATCTTACTTCAAAATTTTTGAGAGCAAATGCTACATTCATAACAATGGTAAAAGTCATCTGACTGCATTTGATGCAAAGTCAGATGAGGGGATATTCCTAGGATACTCCTCAATTAGAAAAGCATATAGAGTCTTCAACAAAAGAACTCTAAATGTTGAAGAATTAATTCATGTTATTTTTTATGAAGATTTAACTGATGATATTGAAACTAACACTCATCAACTCTCAGATCTATTTCAGGAAATACAGTTAGACAATGATAGTCAAGATGAAAGTGAAAACGAAGTTTCACCACCTATAAGAACATTTCAATCTCCTGAACCTGAACTAATAGATTCAGTAGTTGAGGATCTTAACATTGATCAACCAGTTGATACTCACCAAACACATACAGTTGAGGATATTGAAGAACAACATCATGAAACTCAAGATCACCACACTCACTCTGAAGAAACAGAGCTTGACCAAGACAACATGACTAATCAAGATCTAGAGGCACAAGTGATCAGTGGAAATTAGTCTAATACTAGACTCAATTGGTCTAAAAAGCATCCACTCAGTTCCGTAATAGGTAATCCTACGGCACCACTAAGGTCTCGAGGACAAATGATTAAAGAAATTCTTCATGAATCCTTCATATTTGTAGTAACCCAGACTTTATTTTAAGATAATGATATGTTAAACATGATTAAGGGTTGGTAATTAACCAATTCCAGGGCTTAATCAGACTTCAGAATTACCAGATGGATCGCTACATCTAAAGGTAGTAGCCAAGTTCCACTTTACATGCTATGATATGACATATAATTTTAAAAGTGGAAAAACATGATTAAGGAGTCCTTATTTGGTGAAAATAAGTAAAAAATCAGCTTCGGAACGTCCGAAAATGGTAGGAAGGGTCCCGGGGGTCTCGGACAGTTCGGAGGCACCGAAATGAGTTCGGACCATCCGAACTCAAATACCAAGTTCGGACCATCCGAACCCAGCTCTTAGGAGGCTCCGAACTCCGCAATTTTTGACAAGTGTCGGGCATGCAGGTTCGGAGGGCCCGAACCCCAGTTCGGAGGCTCCGAACTCCGGCAAATTTTGCCTATAAATAGGGCCATTCGGACGAGAATTAGATATAAATCAAGTATTCCGAGTGTTCAGTTATATAGTGTGAGATATACACTTGAGGGCCCTATCGGTTATAATAGAGGTTCTGGAATAACCAAGGAGTGGTTATAGTCATCCGGGACTAGCAACTCCAAAGGGTTATCTACGGACGAAGGTATGGTCCGGGAATCTATTTAAGTTTTGGGAGTACTTATTAGCTTAGTTAAGTCTTATAGAATTTATGTAGTGATACGGTGAACTTTTGAATATAGGCTTGGAACCTAGGATCCTACTATACTTGAACTAGCCTAGAGGTACGTACATATTGACTGAGATTGCCAGCGAGTATATATGTTTATATGTTGCATTTATTTGGCATTATTATATGGCATGATATATGATTTACCGCTTTATATTCATATGTCATGTGCATATACACGTTGAGCCTATACCTTGTTATACCTGACTATAGAGCCGCTCATCTCTATACTCGATAGTCTGTCACTGAGAGTACCGCGATGGCGGGGGCATATATGTCTGTCTACTCTGGTATACTAGGCGAGTGTGATTGCACCCAGAGGTTGATCCGTGCGGTGGCAGCACTCATGTGGAGCCGGTACTGAGCATGACTTTTTAGATGACCTTTTACCAGTCATCATGTTGCATGCATTATATGCATATGTTTACTCATGTCTATGTACTGGGCGTTAGCGCTCACGTCCTAATTGTTATCTTGGACACCCTATTCCATGGGGCAGGTCGCAGGATGGACAGAGCCGGTAGTTCGAGGCAGGACTAGGGAGCCGGAGCTTTTCAGGAGAAATTTATACAGCAGGATTTGTTTTAGCTGTATAATGTTTACTTTTAAGTTCTTCGATTTGGTTGTATCACTACAGATTTAAGTCTGGATTATGTTACTAAGCTGATATGTAAATTATGGTTATGATTCCACGTTTTTACTCTGTTAAGTATTTTGCTGTATTAAGTTTAATGCATTCTATTAGTTGCCAGTTAGTAGGTGATTCCATGCAGGGTCACTACAATATCCCAAGAAGAGCCAAAGAAAATTGAAGATGCATTGGATGACAGCTGTTGGATAGAGGCAATGCAAGAAGAGTTGAATCAGTTTACTAGAAATGCAGTCTGGGATCTCGTTCCAAGACCAACACATCAATCAGTTATTGGCACTCGATGGGTCTTTAGAAACAAGCTTAATGAAGAAGAAACTGTGGTTAGAAATAAGGCAAGACTAGTAGCTCAAGGATACAGGCAAGAAGAAGGAATTGACTATGACAAAACTTATGCACCAGTAGCTAGACTGGAAGCCATAAGAATATTCCTTGCGTATGCTTCATTCAAAAACTTCAAAGTTTATCAAATGGATGTTAAAAGTGCTTTCTTGAATGGAAAACTTCAAGAAGAAGTGTTTGTTTAACAACCACCAGGGTTCACAAATCATCAATTCCCAGATCATGTGTATCATTTAAACAAAGCTCTTTATGGACTAAAACAGGCTCCTCGAGCTTGGTATGATACCTTAACTAAATTTCTTATTGAAAACGAGTTTACAATAGGCACAGTTGATAAAACCTTGTTCAAATTCACGAAAGATGATCACACCTTATTAGTTCAAATATATGTTGATGATATTATCTTTGGGTCAACTAACCCCAAACTATGCACAAGATTTTCGAAGCTAATGCAGGAAAAATTCGAGATGAGCATGATGGGTGAACTGAATTTCTTTCTTGGACTGCAAGTTCGTCAAATGGAAAATGGGACATTCATAAGTCAAACTAAGTATACCAAAGAATTAATCAAAAAGTTTGGTATGGAGAACTGCACAGTTGCAACAACTCCCATGGGTGCATCAATCAAACTTGACAAAGACGAAGGGAGAATATCAGTTGATGCCACAATGTATCGAGGTCTAATAGGGTCATTGCTTTATTTAACAGTCAGTAGACCTGACATTGTTTTTGCAGTTTGTTTATGTGCGAGATTTCAATCAACTCCTAAGCAGTCCCACTTCATAGCTGGAAAGAGGATACTAAGGTATCTTAAGGGAACTCAAAATGTTGGTCTATGGTATGCTAAGCATAACTCCTTCAATCTAGTTGGATACTCAGATGCTGATTATGCTGGATGTAAACTGGATAGAAAAAGTACAAGTGGATCATGTCAATTACTTGGGGATAGACTGATCTCATGGTTTAGCAAGAAACAAACATCCATTGCAACCTCCACAATAGAAGCTGAGTACTTGGCTGCAGGAAGTTGCTGTGCTCAACTGCTCTGGATTCAACAACAGTTGAGGGATTATGGAATTGAAGAACAAGAATCACCAATTTTCTGTGATAACATCAGCACAATTGAAATTACTTACAACCCCATTCTTCATTCAAGAACAAAGCATATCGAAGTTAGACATCATTTCATCCGAGATCACGCACTCAAGAAGAATATCCAACTGGAGCACATTTCAACAGAGCAACAACCTATAGACATCTTCACCGAACCACTCCCAGAGTCTAAGTTTTCTTACTTTCGAAATATTTTAGGACTTATTGAATTAAATTAGAATTAGTTTATCCATTGCAAAATGTACAAAATGTTTAGCATGACCTAAACTGAATTCTTCGCAAAAATATTAAACTGACTCTCCATTGATATTTTATTATAATTTTTTAAAGTTACGATAAGACTCCTCCCTTCTGCTTAAGAAGATATAAGCATGCATTAAGGGGGAATGTTAATAATTCTTTTGCAGTTTATATTTTGGGTTTGTAAAAAACATAAAAATATAAATAACATTATATTAAAACAAAATAGCATATTTTATTAATAGACCCCATTTCCAATTTCTATTTCAGTTTCCACAGCCATTTTCCAAAGGCAAAGATGCTCCTCCTGCGGGCCATCTTTCACCTCTTCCAGGCCATGGAAAAGGGTCACCACCCTTAACTCCTTCTTCAAGAGCAGGAGTTGTATGCCCCTCACGGCCAAGGACATACGCAGGGTCGTTTATTCCAAGCACTTGTTTATATTTCTCCAAACGACGCACCTCCTCAGGATCAAGTGCATTTGGACCCCTAAACTGCATCTGAATCAGCTTTGCTCGTAAACGAGCAACCTTCCCCTCGATGAAATCTTCATGAGCAGCTCTCCAACTCTCCATTTCTTTTACTTAACTTAGTGTTTACTTGCACTTCTTGAGTATTTTTTATATATAGACTAACAGCCCAGATATCGAAGAGTTTCTAGCATTTATTACATTTAAAATATTAAGAATATCAAGAGTCTCTTACGTATAACTTTTATAAAATAAGGCACTGTTTATGACAAAAATTCTCTGAAATTTGATTGCATGTAATCATTATCTGATAACATGGATTTTCGTGCTTACTATTTTAGTTTACTTTTGTTTACTTAGTAGTTGCGTCGACACAGTTTAGGTAAAACAGTTTATGCACAAAACTCAGTTTAAGTAAAAAATTCATTCATTAATACTTGAAATTTATAGGATAAAATCATACTCTTTTTATTTCCCTCATCTTAAGGAATATCTCATAGCTCCAGTCAGTCACTCATGCTCGTAGAGGAGCAACTGAAGGGTCCATTAGCTCATCAGTTGCAATACAAACTAATGTAATATACTCTTTACTGAGCATCATATAGAGAACATTTTTCTCCTTAAAAATGTCTCTAGGGTCAAATGTATCCAGTGCTATCATATAGTATTCGCCCTCTGAGCTATTTCCTTTGCATCTTCATACTTCCTCGGAGGAAACTGAGAATGATGATACATGTGGAGCTCTTTTATCTTCAACCAAACCTTCATCACCTTTTCAAATACTCTCTCCTCGATATTTTTCTTTTCAATCTCAAAGTAACTCTCTCGACATGCCTCACAAGCCACATAAGACCTTTGACCAAAACCAAACAAGGGCACAATGTTACTCATATCCCTTAGCTCAACTTAATCGGATATACTGTTATATTTCACTATTTTTTTTGGTACAAACACGTAGTATTTATAGAAAGAAATATGTGTACTATTTCTTGCCTTGCTGTACGATGTAATTTGAATTTTAAATTACTTTGTGAGCCACATCATACTTGTGTCGTATTGACCAAGTCATCAAAAATACAACAATTCAGTATATCATAAACACTAAATCGATCTTTAACTTGTCTTACGATTGCCTCATCGATTCATAGGAACCATTTCAAATGGCCACTTCATCTGCAGTTTACATTCTCAATGCTCTCGTTGTTGATTCTGAGTCTCTATATGGAATGGATAAACCAGGGATATCCAAGGTTTGCACTGCTCTGGAACAATCTGGACTTGGCCTTTTCTGGATATCAAAAGTTTGAACTTATATCAAACGGACTTGCTGTCATTATATCACAATTGCACACTTCAAGATGATGGCGTACTGTTACTGTCTCTCGGCGGACACTCCATTCAAATCAATGAAGAATGTTTCACCAACACCTTCAGTTTACCTACCTCAGGTAATACTGACTTCAATATTATATCGAATATTGATATCACTGAGATGCAAAGCACATTTTCTTGTTCAAGTCAACCAATTTCTCTGTCTGTATTCAAAAGAGACTTAAAGCCTGAATATCAAATGTTGGCTGATATTGTGGCCAAGAGTATTTTGGCAAAAGGAGGGTCCTTAGCCAAACTAACTGTTGGAAAGTTCAAAGTAATGACTGTCATCATGAAAGGTGTCAAGATCAACTGGATTAATATCCTCTTTAACATATTTGTTCAAATGATGACACCTACCAAGCAATCTTCGGGATATATACTACAAGCTAGTCAACTTCTTGAAACTCTTGGAATTACTCTTCAAGCACCTTCTCAATTGCATAAGCTTAGAGTTCTAAATGTTGAGTATCTAGCACTCTTTCAGTCCAGAGAATCAACTGACTTGACTACTGCGAAGACACAGAAGACACCAACAAAGAAGTCAACCAAAAAGAAAAGAAATCTTGTTATTCATGACAGTGATGAAACTGATAGTGAAGAAGTAGTTAAACTACCTCAAAACAAGCGTACAAGAACTCTACAAACCAAGGCTGTCACATCCCCATCTAAACTGATCATTTCTGTGGTTCCTAAACCAGCTAAAATGACCTCAACTGAAGATGCACATCTCATTGATAAAACAGCTGAGGAGTTAAAAACCAAAATTGATCCGAAGGGAAAGCAACCTATGATGGTTGAACCACTACAGAGTCTTCAACCATCTTTAGAAACTCCAACACATGAAGACTTAGGAAAGGAAGTTAAGACTCAGAAAGCCTCTCTACAAGGTATCTTACAAATTGTAGTCCTTCCTCCAGCAATCCCAATTGGTGGTTTATCTTCGAAACAAATTGTTGAATATACTCACTCAGGATTGGACTTAGTAGCAAGAAGCTCTCAAATAGCATCCTCCTCAGATCCTGACAGACCATCCAATTTCATTCAACTACAAATTGACTTAACCATGGATGAGGTACTTGAATATGCTGAGAAGCGTACTGCTAAAATATTTGATACTTGGCACCAATAAAGGACATCTACATTGGCCAGGCATCTCACCAAAAAGAATGAGCTGTCAAAATTTGTCAAACTTGAAGAAATTGTACTGAGAGTTGTCAAGACTGCTAACATTCAAGATGCATTGATAAGAAGAAAGTACTTCTATGATCTCTTAAGGATAAAGAAACTGGGAGAAATTGTTGATGAATTTCAAAGAAATTACATTCCACGTGCCAGAACTTCTTATGAAGACAGAGTCATATTTACTCAACTGCAAACTGATCTCATCAATATACAAACAGAAGTAAAATTCTGGGAGACTGATCAAACTTTGAAAATTCCAAAAGCCTTTGTTTGGAAGAAACACAAATCACACTCATTATCCAAATCCAAACACAAGAAAAGCAAGAAAAGTCACACTTCCACGGAATCCTCCAACCAGTCAATTGATCAAGTATTTGAAGAACTTAAAAAAGAAACTTCAGTTGATCCCAATACAACCGATACAGTCATTGAGCAGCAGTTGCACACTTCAGCCACTGAAAATACTTTACCCGAGCTTCAACTTATGAACATTGATGAAGTCATCTCTCATATTGAAGCTGACGATCATTCAACTCCTGTATTCACAGCACCATCTATGGAAGAAGTTGTGCCTCCTTTGTCTCACCAAGAAGAACCAGAAGAACCTCACTCAATCACCATGGACATTCAATCTTCTCCATGTCTTGATCAAACAGATGAGACATTCACTTTATCTCAGAAGGAAATCTCAGAACCATTCTTGTCTCAAGCAGTTGAGACACCCTTCTTTATTCCCATTGAACAAGTTCTAACAGAATCCAAGGAAGTCACTCAAACATTGGAAATCCCATCACAACTTGATGACACACCTGCCTCAACCAAGCCCAGTGATGAAGAAACACTTCGGTCAACCCACTCAACTGATGATTCATTAGTCACACCAATTCCTCTGACAGATACATAGCCGCAAGAACCAATGCTTGAATCATTCCCACATGAACAAATCATCAATGATTCATCTCCTCCTGACAAAGCTATTGAGACTGAGACTCTATCTCAAACTCTATCAATAATTGTTCATACAACTCCTGAATCATCAACTCATCAGGACAAAGGGAGAGAAAAAGTTGAAATGATCGCAGCTACACCTCCATCACCTCCTAAAGGACAGAAGCAAGATTTTACCAAAGAATATCTCTCTTTTACTGACAAAGGACTCCCATCTCCAACTTCCACGACTGAAGATGATTGGTATCACACACTTACTCAGATTGAGAATTCAGTCTATGTCATGTCCAAGACTGTCACTAGTCTCAAAGAAAATCAACAAACAACAACCAGCAACATCTCTTTTCTGAGACAATCAATGAATGGTGAGCTCAGTAAACTTCAAGAAAAGTTTGCACTACTGGATAAAATCCTAGTGGATTCAAATCAACTAACTAGCTCCCTATCTCAACTGCATAACTCTCATCAGTCTTAGGAGACAAAAGTTGACAGCTTGAATGGATTTGTTCAGACCTTTCACAATACAGTTCAATCCAATTTTCAAGGAATTTCTCGGCAAATCAACACTCTGACAAGTTTATCTCAGAATATTCTGCAAAATCAACATGAAGCTCAAGCTCTACAGCGCAGTACCTCAGTAACTCATCAACAAACTCGTAGTTCGTCATTTCACAGATCCTCTTCTGATCGAAGATAGTTTATCTGTTTTCACATCAAGATTATTATATTATCTACTATTGTATCTCTCCTTCCTGATCTATGCTTTTCAGTTTATCAAAAAGGGGGAAGAGTTCGTGATTGAAACTGAATTTGCATAACAATGAATATCAGCTTATCATGATGACAATATATATCAGTTTATCATAAAATAAATTGCAATGTTTTGATAAACACCAAAAAGGGGGAAATTGTTGGGAAATTTAGTTTTGGTATTTACAAAAGAAAGCCAAACTACTTGAGCAACTACAAAAAAGGACTAAACTGATATTCAGGAAATAATGACGTCTCTATGACCAACAGATATAGTTTACGTTGCCAAACTGAATCACTAAACTGAACCATAAATGACCGCGCTAAAAAGAATACAAAGCAGTTTGCCTCGCTAAACTGATTCCATTAGTTTGCCCTTGCCAAACTGATTGCTTCAGGGATACAAAGCAGTTTATCTCGCTAAACTGAATCCATCAGTTTACCCTTGCCAAACTGATTTCTTCAGGTGTCCACAATAGTTTACTACCGTGCTATTTTCGAATAAGATCATCCGTACTCTGACATCTCTGCAAAAGGTAGTGCCGCGATACTAAGGGAATGTCGGCTCCAAAAATCGTTGATGATAGTGACAAATCCAACTGGAATAATTCAAACTTATGACCGTTGGAAATCCAAAGGGTATAAATAGAGATCTTGATCAACATCATAAGTGTGGAAAATATACGCATTGAAAACTCTGTCATTCTTACGAAGAACACGAAAAGCTCTTTTCAATCAAGATCCGATCAAGAAACTCGAAGCACAAACATTCAAAAGCATTACTCTGATCATTGAAGAGTTGATCTTTGTGATAAGAACTTCGAGTTATATTTACTCTATTGTTATATCAATCTAGGACTGAAACTAAGATGTCATACTAGGAGTTCTTGTTTAGGCGGTGTTTAAGTCCTAAACTGGATTGGGTTTATGCAAATTACTTGTATAAATCAAAGTCTTCTAATCAAATCCTTCCGAGGTGGAAGAAGGGATGACGTAGGAGTGTTTGAAATCTCCGAACATCCATAACAACTACTCGTATCATTTCAGTTTACTCATCACCAACACACATCCTAAATTGATATTCACTCAGTGTTTTAAATATGCAGTTTGACATATTTCCGCACATATTTTGTTTGCCAAACTGCATTCGACACTAAGATAAGCCTTGAACTCATTCCTTAAATTGATTGAGTTCAATATTTCCAACTAAACTTCTTGAAAGTATATTCACCCCCCTCTAAACTTTCAACCGATCCTAACATGGTCCCTGATCAATAAAAAGTACGATCTCGAATTCTGAAATCACTGATTATCTCAAATAAAGTCAATTAAGATAATTTGGGGCGTTACAACCAATATGCAAATGTTGCTTCGAAGATCCAGTGGTTGCCACACATACTGACTCCAATCTGGGAATATCACCGTCCAATGTAAACCACACACGCTATCCCATCAGTCAAGTGGGTGTCATACGGTACCTGATCGTACAAGGAAAAATTAGGGCTGAGCGACCTAGACACAAAAACTATATCAAAAAGATAATAGACTCAACATGGTATGTAAATGCTGTTGGATCTCGATTCTCTCCTGCCCAAAAACGTAGTAAAATTTTAAATTTTTATGTAAAAACTGAGAACTTGTGCAGCATTCGAAAATCATAAACATCCATAGGATATTTAAGAAGTTTTTACTTATCAATCTTAAAAGATTGATGATGGCTCTAACCAAGTTGTAAATAACTTGGTTCTTTAAAAGGTAGACACTATTTATAAGCTTCCAAGAGCACACTTTGCTCAGATGGACTCAAGCTTCCAAGAGCATACCTTGCTCAAAAATGGCTTCCCCTTTAAATTAGGTCCACGACTAGTCAAACTAGATATACCCCAAAAATGCACTAAAATATTTAAAACATTTTTCATTGAGAATCTCTTGCCTCAACTTCATGTTGGAGAACGGCGATCAGATCAATCAGAATTGATACCCGGTGCAGCGGAAGTTTAAAAATTTTATATGGAACGATTCCATAATGGGTATCAAAACTTTACGATTAAATTGTGTGTGTAAAAATTAAATAACAATTATAAATCTTTACCTCCAATCTCGAATCGAGATTATGGACACCAACAGATTGCTCTGCTCTTGTTGTATCTCCCAGGAACTGATGGACGAACTGTTCTTCAATCAGGTCCACGAACAGAGATTTAATCCCTCTGATAGATTGCACTAGAAAATCTATCAGAAGTTTCTACGAAGAGAATTAACGAATTTGATCCGTTAAACCAGACTGCAAATTCAAAATTCACAGGCTGGATTTTTCCCGAGTAGAGGGGAGGGGGGCGGCCACTTCAGAGAGAAAAACAACTAGGTTTTCGAAAATTGTGACCTCTGTTGTCTAATTTCTGTACTGCAATAACTTATTTATAATGTGGGCTGCTAACAGCTTAGGGCCCATTAGTCATAAGTTCAAGCCTGACAAGCAAAGCCCGCATGTTCAGAAATTAATATAAAATTCATCGTGACTCAGATTGATAAACCAATTTCACCAATGTTCACAGAAACCATTTCTGCATCTTTTAGAGTCAAGATAAATTTTCTGAATCCGAATTCAGTGATTTCCAAAAATGTTCATCCCTATGTCATTTTAGGAAATCTTACTCCTCTACTCTTAAATAAGAAGTCCAACTTCTTTGTTCATTAAATTTAACTCTTTAAATTTAAATATCTCAACGGGGATTAAAAATCCATTACTCTGTGTGACCCTCAATGGTTCAGGGATACAGCTAGCCGTGGGCTCACAACTCCTTGTGACTCGGAACAACCATTTCCGACTTGCCCATCGAATCATGGTAAGAGCGCCTAGCAACATCGCCCCATGATTCCCTAGGTATCACTGATAGTGCCTGCAAGAACCAATAGATTTTGGTTAGCGTACAGTACGGTCCCTTCATCCATATATCCCGATCGAATCAACAACCATTGGTAAATCGAGAGTCGTTCGAGATTCGATAACTATGCAATACATCTTGAAGATCAAATAGTGACATCGCACGTGCTACTAAGAAACCATTTCTTAAAACACATCATGTACTCTGGCCAGAGATTCGTCACACTAATATCTCCTCAGATTGCATAGGATATCCACACTCGCAAGTATGTGGTGAATCCTTGACAACAAAGCATCGACTCCTATATGTGTTGTAACTGTACCCAATCCCGACACCTGATGACCCCAATAGAGTCGGTAAACGAGTCAAAGCACAGTACTAGCATATAGAGTCTCAATGATGTTTCAAGTAGTAAGGACTAATGGTGTACAACCAAAACCGCGGACTTTATCCACTCGATAAGTGATAACCACTTGGAAAGTCCGGATAGGGTAGTTCGATCATTCATCGTATGAATATCCATTTGCATGCTTTGAACATCTCTATGTTCCTTACCAATGAAACGTTGTACTCTGCATCGCAAATGCTAGTCTCAAACTCGAGCGATCCTTATCCTTATTATCGGACGGCTCAATCGACTAGGAACAGTTTAGAATATACAGTGACTATAAGATGTGTTTCATGATAGCCATCCCCATGTGCTACCACATCTTACATACACTATAGTATATTCAAGGTCTTTATCAAAACAACAATAGTATATCACAATATAACAATATGAAGAAAGATAAAGTCATTGCCATTAATAAAAGTATAAATTATATTAAACAAAAGATTGTTTATACAAAGAGTCATCAAAGCCCTTAGCCATAAGTTGGCTCACCGGGCACCCACTCTTTCACTTCAAAATATGAAAGGAAAAAATTAGGAAAATATTTAGAGGGGTGTTCGGCCATAAGGTTAAGAGAGGAGGGAGAAAATTGCTTGTCTTGGTTCTTGGAGAAGTGTTATGACAAAAGTTAAAGCATGCATAGAAACTCTTGCATCTTGTCTTGTAACCCTTCATCTCCTCTTACACATGTGTTGTATGAATTTTAGGTCAAACATATACATACATGACCCATGAACTTAACATTTAATTAATTATCAAGCTCAAATCCATTTAACCCAATCAATTAATTAAATCCTACTTGAACTCATTCAAATCCACTAGTAGAATAATTATTCAACACTATTTGCATTTGGGCTCTACAAGACCCAATAGTGTTTAATTAATCCAACACTTGAATTAATTTAATTATTTGGACTCTATAAGGTCCATTAGTATTTAATTAATTCTACTCTCGAATTAATTAATTAAGTTCATAATAATAGTTTTGAAAATCACCGTTTTCAAAAACTAATTATTTATGTAAATCAACTTTTAATCTTGGAACATTTCACAAATTAAAAGTTACTTTCCCCTTTATTATCCTTTAGAATTCATACTTCTAATTATCTCACTTATAAAATCCTTTATAAGCCGTTCATCTCATTAAACTAATTTTATTCTCAACGGGATCTAGAAATCCAGTACTTGTGTGACCCTCAATGGTTCAATGATACAACTAGCAGTGGGTTCACATCTCCATGTGATTCGGGATCAATAATTCCCTATATGAGCTTACCCTATATAGCTCGATTCTTATTTATCAACTCCTTGACAATAAGAACGTTAGAACTCAAGTCGGATGGTGCCAAATAGTCATGTTAAACATCTAGCAATATCACTTACATGACTCTCTAGATATCAAATGATAGTTCATGCAATAACCATTCAATAATGGTTAGCATACAGTATGATCCCTTCAACTCTTATATCCCGACCGATTCAACAACCATTGGTTTATCGAGAGTTGTCATTGAATCGATGACTATGTGTCATGCCGTAGTTTCATCGAATGTGTAATTAAAGAAACTCTTTTCTTAATTACCACCTAATCTGATCAAAGATTTCAAACTACAAATACATGAGATCACTTAAGATATCTATACCCGAAGGTAAGCGGTGAATCTCCTACTACAATGCATCGACTTCTACATGTTTCGACACAACACCCAATCTTGCCACTTGATGACCCCAGTGGGGTCGGTAAACAAGTCAAAGTGAAGCGCTAGCACATAAAGTTTCTATGTTGTCCCAAGTCATAAGGACTAATGGCGTACAACCATAAACTAAGATCTTTCCACTCGAAAAATAAAAACCACTTGGAAAATCCTTTAGGGAGGGTTGTTCAGTGCACTCTATAAGGAGCACCTATTTGTATGCTTGGACATCTCTATGTCCTCTACCAATGAAACGTGATACTCATATTGCAAATAATAGTCTCAAGCTCGAGCGGTATTTATCCTTCTTTTTGGCGGCTAAATCGGCTAGGAACAGTTTAGAATATACAATATTCCAAATATGAGTTTCATGATAGTCATCACATGACCATCTCATATTCTTTATACTATTTTATATTCAAGGGCTTTGTAGTAGCCCGTATCGAAATTAAGTCAATCAAGTGCCTAATTATGTTTAATTGGTTAAAACATTATTAAAGGATCCTAAAATGAGTTTAAGGAGTTGAAAAATGGATTCAGAATGATTAAAATGGTCCGGTAAGATCTTTGAGCTTCGGGTAGATCAAAAGCTCCGAACAGAGTTCGGAAGCTCTGAACAGATCGGAGCCATAGTTTTAGGGTCGAAAGCTCAGGGTACGTTCGAAAGCTCCGAACAAGGATCGAAAGCTCCGATCGTGTCCAAATGACAGTTGTCCAAAAAATTATTTAAGCAATGACGTCAATGAGATTTCAAGCTCCGAAGCTAGATCGGAAGTTCCGATCTACTGTCGGTAGCCAGCTTCTAGAAGAAGACACGTGGTTAGCGGAGGGATTTCGAAAGTTAGGGATATGACGTTCCGATCTGATTGGAAGCTTTGGTCGTGCGATCGGAGGTTCAGATCGGTGTCTATATAAGGGGGTGCCGAGCTCAATTCCAATCGCACTATTTCTCTTCCTCTCTCCATTCTAGCTAGTCTTTTGGGCTTTTAAGGGTTTCTAGGCATCTTATCTTACTGGAGGGCCGGAAGAGGCAGAGCGCTACGGGGATAGTAGCGGAGCTGTGCTTAAGTTTTGAGGCAGTCGTCATCAGTGAGATAACGATGGACGTGGGTATAAATCTAGACTCAAATTAGCTTTTATGAGTAGCTATTAGTCTAGTTAAGGCTTTTAAAACACTATAAGTGATATACTGACCATATGATTTTAGGCTTGGACTAGAGAGAAGGACTTGCTATGTTGCTTTTATTGATAAGTTTGTGGTACAGACGTATTATCCGAGATACCAGGTTGAATATACATGTATTATGTTTGCATGTTTTCTGTGGCATTTGTAAATACATTGATATTATGCTGAATGCATGAACATGTTGAGATTTATGCCTTGATTGCATAGCCTTCGAAATGACCCTTACTCGATAATTTTTTTTATATATTTCATATATGCCCATACATATATGCATCTATACTTAAAATAGATTTTCATAAAATTTAATGCATAATAAAAATCGATTGCAAGTTAAAAGTCTAAAAACTCGAACAGATTAAAATCAATGCAAACGACTAGAATCTCAAAAGTATGCAAACTAGTGAAAATAGTAAACATGTGCGAAAAATAGCTCAATACATAAATATCTCATCATAAACTAAATCAACTGAAACATGAGCTAGCGAGGTCACGGGTGTGCTAGCTCGCCATGGATGCACAGAGGTCTTCGCGGCCAGTCGGGACCATCAAACTCACCTGCACACCATTTAGATCTAATGAGTCTAGAGGCTCAACATGCTCTACCCTTTAATAACAAATACTACATAGTAAAATCACATGCAAGCACGTATCATATAAAAATATCCTGAGGTGTCTAATGCATGCATGATCGTAAAAACGTTTGCATAATACTGAGTCATAAACGTAACATCATCATAATCTTGATCATATACATCATACGTAACATAAATACATAACATTATCATGGCATGTCATAATCATAAAATCTTTTACTGTGGGGGTCATATCAGTGAAGTGTAATCATATTCGATTGATCAATCTTAACCAACTTACGTGGCGGCGAGTTTCACCCAACCTTAACATGGGGATTCCCTACGCCTATATGTCGCCTACTTCACCCAACCTTAACACGGGAATCCATAGACTCCTGAACATGAGTGGAGAGGTCATTGAGCCCGGTATCCCGACTTCCAATCCCATATTTGACACAAATCACATCAACTTCCCGAAAAAATTTTCTTTCCATGCCCATTAATCTTAACATAAAAATGCATTCATGAATCATGAACGTAATAATATCATTTTCCTTAAAATTTTGTCCGTAAATATATATTTAATTCATTTTCCATAAAAATCATACTTATATCAAAATATACATATACATCTATTGAATATATATTTACGGACTATTTTGTTTGCCACTGGCTAGTTCGAGTTGCTGTCCCTTAACTAAACCTCATAAACTTAGAATGACTCATTAACGTTTATCCTGACCCAAAAATACTTAGACTAGTCCAATCACACTTAAAATGACCCAATTAGACTTAGATTGATCCAATAGTACTTAGCCCAACATAGAACTTAGCCCAACCAAATAAATTAAATAACTTAGGCCCATTATCAAATTTAGCCTAATTAATAAATTAAGACCCAATAAATATCTTAAGCCCAATAAGCTTGACCCAACAACTTGGCCCAACTAACAAACTTGACCCAATAAATAGACTTGATCCAATAAACAGATTTGTCCCAATAAACAAACTTGACCCTATAAACAAACTTGACTCAATAAACAAACTTGACCCAATAAACAGATTTGGCCAAATAAACAGACTTGACCCAATAACTTTCACTTAACACTTGGACTCCTAAATAAATTACCCGACCCTAAATAAAATAACCCGGACCCAAACCCATGACACATGACCCTAATACACTTGACCCGACCTGGGCAACCCACTTGCCCGAGCCCTTCCTGAGCTGCCCGCTAGGTAGACCACCCTTAAAACCATCCAACTGTTCACCTAGCCAATACTAGTTCAAGTGTAACAACCCTACCCGGATCCACTACCTAATCAGAGTTAATAAAGCGCATGCAATAAATACTTAAAGCGTATAGAGCGAAATATTTAAAATACAACAAATCGAATCGACAGAATAGAACCGACGATAACAAAAGTGTATAAATACTCTTATACAACCAAATTGAAAGTATTAGGGTCACAAGCCCTACCACTAAACTCTCACTGCAACAGGAAATGAACTCAACCCTGCTGCGAGTCACCTGGACCGTCTAGCCTCAAACCTGCCCCGCCGCAAGGTACCCAAAATACCAAACACAGGGTATTGAGCGACAACGCTCAATAAGAAAACAATGATATATAAACTAATATGCAGCAAGAAAATGAATTTAAAATACTGGGTAAAACAGTCTACTCAGGGAGCCATGAATACACAGTAACGTGCTAAGAGAGAGACTCCGCGGGGTACTCGTGTATTCCCCTATCCACTATAGCGTCTACTCCACCGTCGTGGTCGCTCCTAGTGATAGAAAAACCAGGGGTTGAGTCTCCCCAGACACGAATCTATAAGGAGTAACTCATCACCGATGAAAACTGTCATGACTCACATCATACCAGATGCAGTCTACCGTAAAAACATGTATGTGCTAAAGCCGTAAAACATGGTAAAACACATAGCACATACTCATGCAACATATAAGCGTATATATCATGCCGGATATCTCGGTCAGTAATTACATACCTCTAACATTGCAGGAAATTTCTAGCACCACTGGTCTAGATCCCACGCCTACAAGTCCGCACCATGGAGTCTACAATGTAAATACCCATGCATCAATATTTAAGCTCTAAAATCCTTAATTAAGCTATAATATACTCCTAAATATTTTTAGGAAGCAAAAGCTATACATGTGTCCGTCGTCAGTCCTTTGTTGTCGCTTGCCTCAAAACTAGGACACGGCTCCGCTACGATGCCTGGATCGCTATGCCACTTCCGGGATCCAAAAGGACGCCTAAAATTCCATAGATCTAAGTTAGAAGGCTAAGGAATCGAGAGAAGAGAGGAACTCGGTGTGCCTAGAAATGAATCTCGGCTACTTTATTTATAGATAGCAAACAAAACGTCCGTTCAGGGTTCGTTGCGTCCGTTAGCGAACGTTGCATCCGTTCCACCATCGTTGCGTCCGATTGTCATATCAAGGTTGTAAGCAATGAAGTCATATTGTTGATGTCACCTGTGACATCAGTTGGCCAGAACGTTGCATCCGTTCCCCAACGTTGCTTCCGTTCCACCCAACCCTCCGTGCCATTTCTGATCATTTTGAGTTCGTTTCTGTAGTTTGTAGACTCATTTGAAGCTTTCTTAATCCCATTTACTTGATAATGACTTAGTAATTAACGCTTAATCACTCAATTTGGGTACGGGTCACAACATTCTCCCCCACTTAAGAAATTTCGTCCTTAAAATTTAAGTCTTGAAAAAAACACGAAAAATCCAGCAAATGTTCTTTATTACAACTGAACATTTCAAAGTACAAATCTTTCTTACAAAGAAAAGTACAAAACATCAAAACAACTCTGGATGCTCAGCTCACATCCGGCTCTTCAGCTCCCAAGTTGCTTCTTTAGTTACTCTACGCTTCCACTGCACCATCACTAGAGGTATGCTCTTGTTGCGAAGAACCTTGTACTTCCTGTCAAAAATCCTGAGAGGTCTCTCCACGTAGTACAAATCCTGATCCAATTGCACCTCAGTCTGATGAAAGATGTGCGACTCATCCGCCACGTACTGTCTCAACAAGGACACGTGAAACACATCATGGATACTGGAAAGATATGATGGCAAAGCTAAATGATAAGCTACGTTTCCAAACTTCTCAAGAATCTCAAACGGACCAATAAATCTCAGCGACAACTTGCCCTTGAGTCCAAATCTCATCACCTTCCAAAAAGTTGACACTCGCAGGAACACATGTTCCCCTACCTCAAAATGTAACGGCCTGCGGTGAGAGTTAGCGTAACTATCCTGTCGATCCCGGGCTGCCTTAATCCTCTTACGGATCATCTCCACTGCATCGGTCATCTCCTAAATCATCTGTGGACCTTAGACTTGACATTCGCCAACTTCGTCCCAAAACAAAGGCGTACGACAGTGGCGTATGTATAAAGCCTCGAATGGTGCCATGTCAATGCTGCTGTGGTGACTGTTATTATAAGCAAACTCTACCAACGTCAAATGGTCATGCCACGCTGGTCCAAAATCCATGACTGTCGCTCGAAGCATATCCTTGAAAGTATGAATAGTCCTCTCACTCAGCCCGTCAGTATTCGGGTGGTAAGCTGTACTCAAACTCAGAGTAGTGCCAAGAGCTCACTGGAAACTACCCCAAAACCCAGAGGTAAACTTCGGATCTCTGTCGCTGACAATACTCAACGGAATTCCATGCAGACGAACAACCTCTTGTACGTACAGACGTGCCATTCTGTCAAAAGTAAAGTCCCGATTGTAAGGCAAGAAATGCGCGGACTTTGACAATAGATCAACAACAACCCAAATAGCATCGCAGTTCTTGGAAGACATCGACAAGTGGGTGACAAAATTCATCGTTACATGCTCTCACTTCCACTCAGAAATATCTAAACTTTGGAGCAATCCACCGGGTCGTCGAAATTCTGTCTTGACCTGCTGACATACAAGGCATCGTGACACAAACTGATACTGCGCTTCATTCCTTTCCACCAGAACTTGGTACGTAGATCTTTGTACATTTTCATGCTGTCTGGATGCACATAAAATCAACTACAGTGAGCCTGTGATAGAATCTCCTCTTGAAGTGTGGAATCGTCAAAAACTACCCCACATCCAGAGAGACACAACAGACCATAATGAAAACCAGAAGAATTCCCATCCTGAGCCAAACGAGCTAAATTCTGTGTCTCAGATCAACGGCCTGTGACTCACGTATACAAGTATACAAGGCTGGTTCGGCAAGCACTGACGAAACGCGAACTCTCTGTTGTTCCTTCTTGTGTCGAAAAGTGAAACCCAAGGAACAACACTCCTCTACCACTCGCGCAACTGAGCTGGTACGAAGCGAACTCACGTACACTTTGCAGCTAAGAGCACCCGCAACTGGATTAGAAGTGTCTGGATGGTACTTGATCTCACAATCGTAGTCCTTCAGCAAATCCATCCAACGACGCTGCCTCATGTTCAACCCAGCCTGACTGAACAAGTACTTCAAACTCTTATGGTCAGTGAAGATCTCGTACCTCTCACCGTACAAATAATGACGTCATATCTTAAGAGCAAAAACAATGGCCGCAAGCTCCAAATTGTGTACGGGATAGTTCTCCTCGTCAATCTTCAATTGCCTAGAGGCATAGGAAATCACATGACCTCTCTGCGATAACACACATCCCATACCCTGGAGAGAAGCATCGGTGTGAATTACAAAGCCACCTGATCCAGACGGTAGGGCCAACACTAGAGCTGTAGTCAGACGGCGTCGCAACTCGTGAAAACTCTCCTCGCACTCTAACGTCTAAACGAAAGGCACATCATTCCTTGTCAGCTGCGCAAAGGCTTAGCAATGTGAGAAAAGTTCTCCACGAATCTTCGGTAGTAGCCTGCAATCCAAAGAAAACTACGAATCTCTGAAACTGTCGTTGGACGCGACCAATTCAAAATGGCTTCTTTCTTACTAGGATCAACGGAAACACTGTCTCGTGAAATCACATGATCAAGGAAAACAACTCGGTCAATCCAGAAGTCACACTTGCTCAACTTCGCATACAACTGCCTCTCTCTCAGTATGTGCAATACTGTACGGAGTTGAAAAACGTGCTCGTAAAAACTTCAAGAATACACAAGGATATCGTCGATGAACACTACCACGAACTTATCTAGAAAGTCGTGAAATACTCTGTTCATCAAATCCATGAATACTGCTGGAGCATTCGTCAAACCAAACGGCATCACTAAGAACTCGTAGTGACCATACCGTGTACGAAATGCTGTCTTAGAGATATCCTCCTCTTTAACCCTCAACTAATGAATCCTGACTGCAGATCAATCTTCGAGTAAACAGAAGTACCATGTAACTGATTGAACATATCATCTATCTATGGAAGAGGATACTTATTCTTCACAGTCGCTTGGTTAAGTTGTCGATAGTCTATACAAAGATGCTTCGACCCATCTTTCTTCTTAACAAAAAGTACTGAGGCTCCCCATGGCGAAACACTCGGCCGAATGTAGCCCTTATCAAGAAACTCTTGCAGCTGCTTCTGAAGATCTCTCATCTCAGTGGGTGCTAATCGATACGGAGCTCTGGAAATCAACGCAGTCCCCGACACTAACTCAATTCCGAACTCGATCTTCCTCACTGGTGGCAAACCTGAACTCCGAAAACACATCGGGAAACTCACGGACTACGGGTATCTCTTGGATGTCTGGTCCCTCCAAGGATGCATCGATGGCATAGATAAGGTAGCCTTCCCCGCCAGACTCTAAAGCACGCCGGGCTTTCAGGGCAGAAACCACTGGCATCAGAGGTCGCGCTCCCTCACCATATAAATACCACGCCTCTTCATCCTCAGGACAAAATTGAACAAATCGCTGATAGAAATCCACTATAGCTTTGTGCTTTGTTCATAAATCAGGTTAGCACTAAGCTGATACCCCTCGAAGTCCAAAGAGAAACCAACCACTAGACGCTTAGCTAAGACCTCGCTTGATGCGATTATGGATAGCTCGCATGTTGATCACATGGTTAAGGATCCGTTGGGGATGCCTAGAGGATCAATTACGAGAGGTCGAACTAAGAGATTCAAGGATTCACTTCAATCGTTGATGATGAATTGTCAAGAAGGCATTGGAATGCTTGACGATCACTTTGAAGGATGTTACAATATTATTGAAGTCCAAAGAAGTCAAGAAAGTGGATAAAATGTCAAAGAGAGCACAAAAATAGGCGATACAGCCCGAGACGCATGTGCGCCCATGCCTTGATCCACTAGCGGCCGCGCGTCTTTGCAATTTTTAAGTTTGGCGGATAGAAATTTATGCGTGCCCGCGCCTGTTCTGCATATTTTCAAGATAGCCGGACAGAGTCTCATGCGCGCCCGTGCCTGCCTAATGCGCACCCGCGCCTGCACTTTCTCTCACACAGTTTGGCATTTTGTGTGTGTGAGAGACTTTTTGATATTTTTGGCATGATTTTCTTATTTTGAGTATTTTATTTCTACTAGAAAACTTTTAGGAGATATCTTTGATATCTTTGGATATATCTTGAATTATTTTGCGATATCTTTTATTATTTTGTAGTTGTATTATAAATACAACAAACATTCATTATTGAATAACAATTAAGATTTCAGATTTTATTCATAAAATTCTCTCTAAAATTTTTATTGAAGCTTTGTGCTTTGTTCATAAATCAAACTTATCAAAGTTCATACTTTGTGGCGTTTGTCAATCGATTTTTTACATGGGTTGTCAAAAACAGGTTTCTTTGAAGGTCTAATTGAATTATTGATTGTTTTCCTATTGTGATTCTCTGTTGCTAGTTACGGGTTCAACTAGAGGTAGAGATACAAATATGTTACTTGTTTCAAAAGTCGGGACAAAATATTTGATTTCTTTTGTATTCAAATTGAGGGTGCGATTTGTTATAATCGTTCTTGCCTTTAATTCATAAGAATTCACATCAGTTAGTATCAAAGCAAAGGTTTTTGAATCAAGTAAGTATCTTATCTTCTTATCTTTTCGTTCATTGTGTCCTTCGTGTCCTTCGTCTTCATCTTTCGTTCTTCATCTGAATCTATTTTATTTCAAATTTCTAAGTCATTTTTGTGTCAACCTTGTCGCCCAAGTTTTTGTGTCTTGTGCTACAAGTTATCTCGAAAAAAAAACAATAAAACAAAAATCGAAAAAGTCAAAAAAAAATTGGAAAAAAATCGGTCAAAAAAAAATAGTGAAGGACCGATAAAGCTTCAAAAAAATATATATATATTGAAGCAAGATAGCTTGTGGTCAATTAATTATTTTGCTCTTGTTCATCCTTGGGTGCAAGTCAGAAATTCAAGTCCATAAATTTCTTATTGTTTTTGTGCAACCGATGGGAGTCAGTTTTCAAGCATCTACAAGTTTTAGATTTGTGAGTTTGATACAAAATCATAGAGCAAAAAGCCCTTCGACATAAATTTAGAGTGGAAAGAAAAGAGTGATTGAGTGAATTTCTTTGGAGTTATTGGTGAGAATTTTTGTGAGGTAGTTTTATTACTAATCTTTTCTTGCAGATACAATGAGTTCTAATAAAGAAGGAGGTGATAGTTCTAGCCAAGGGTTTTTCAAGACCCAAATAGATGATTTGTCTAAGATGGTGAGGGAAGCAATGAGGGCTGAATCGGAGACGGTGCATGAGAGAATAAGTAAACTTGAAGTTGGTGGTAGTGAGGATGAAGAAAGTTTTGGTGAAAATTGGGGTAGAAATAGGAGGGCTCATGAGGGTGAAAGAAATAGAAGGGGGTGATGAGAGGGAGATACATTGAAGGGGGTCGAGAAGATGGAAATATTATTGGGATTAAGATGAAAATTCTTTTGTTTCATGGGAAGTCTGATCCGGAGGCTTATTTGGAGTGGGAGATGATAGTGGAGTCCATATTTGATTGTCACAACTACAGTGATGCGAAAAAATAAAATTGGCGGTTGTTGAGTTTGTGTATTATGCTCTTATTTGGTGGGATCAGTTTGTTATTTCTAGGAGGAGGAATCGAGAGCATCCTATTGACACATGGGAGGAGATGAATCAAATTTTGAGAAAGAGATTTGTGCCGAATTATTACTATCGTGACATGTTTATGCGGCTACAAAACTTGAAGCAAGGTCCAAAGAGTGTTGAAGATTATTTCAAAGAGTTGGAAGTTACTATGATCCGAGCTAATATTGAAGAGGATCGTGAAGCAACTATGGCACGTTTCTTATGTGGTTTGAGTAGGGAGATTCAAGACCAAGTAGAGCTTAGACATTGCATGGATCTTGAGGAGATTGTGCAAATTGCCATGAAGGTGGAACAACAGCTCAAAAGAAGAGGAATGGGTCAAAATTCTACTGTTGGAGGTTCTTCTACTCCTTGGCGTCCAAACGTTGCTAAACGAGAGGATGTCAAGCCAATGACAAAAACAAAATTTGACACCAAGCAGGAAACACCAAAGCAAGGAGTGCAAGGTAAATCTGAAACTCCTATTAATCGTTCTAGAGATATTAAATGCTTTAGATGTCAAGGTGTTGGTCATATTTCCAGTCAGTGTCCTAATAAAAAAATTATGATTATGAATGCTGGTGGTGAGATTGAGTCGAAGAGTGAGGAGGAAAATTATGATGGTATGCTTGCGTTGGAGGATCCCGATGATGAGGGATATGATGCGGTGGTTGGAGAGTTGTTAGTGACTAGGAGAATGTTGAATGTGCAACAAAAGGAGGAGGAATAAAATCAAAGGGAAAATTTATTCCATACTAGATGCTTTGTGAACAACAAAGTGTGTAGTGTTATTATTGATGGTGGTAGTTGCACTAATGTAGCAAGTTATGAGCTTGTGGAGAAGTTGAGTTTGTCTACTATAAAGCATCCTCAACCATATAAATTGCAATAGTTTAATGATAGCTCGGAGGTGAGAGTGCATAAGCGAGTGGTGGTACCATTTTCCATTGGTAAGTATGTAGATGAAGTGTTGTGTGATGTGGTGTCTATGCAAGCTTGTCATATTTTGTTGGGTAGGCCGTGGCAATTTGATAGGAAGGTGATACATGACGGTTTTAAAAATCGTTATTCTTTTGCCTTGAAAAAGGAGCCTATTGTATTGTTACCTATGACTCCAAAGCAAGTGTTGGAGGACCATTTGAAAAAGAAAAAGAAAGAAGAGGCCGAAAAAAAGAGTGAACAAAAAAGTGAGATGGCCTTAGAAAAAAAGATTGAGAGAAAAAAAGATGAAAAAAAATTGAGAGGAAAGAGGCCGATAAAAAAATATGTATGGCCCAAAAGAGTGAGTTGCGAGAGATTTTACATGTGCATACTCCACTTGTGTTGATTTTCTATAAAAAGATTCTCCTTAACACAAGTGATATAGCCGAAAATCTTTCGAGAAATGTTGTTTCTCTCTTGCGGGAATTTGAATAATTATTTCCGGAGGACCTACCTCAAGGAGTACCACCTTTGAGGGGAATTGAACATCAAATTGATTTTGTGCCCGGAAGTGCATTGACGAATCGTCCAGCTTATAGGAGTAACCCGGAGGAAACAAAAGAGCTACAAAAGCAGGTAAGTGAACTTCTCGATAAATGATTTGTGCGAGAGTCTATGTCTCCTTGTGTTGTACCTGTTTTGTTGGTCCCTAAGAAAGATGGTTCATGGAGAATGTGTGTTGATTGTAGAGCCATTAACAAAATTACCATCAAGTATAGGCATCATATTCCTAGACTAGATGATATGTTGGATGAATTGCATGGTTCTTGTATCTTTAGTAAAACTGATCTTAAAAGTGGTTACCATCAAATTCGGATGAGAGAAGGTGATGAATGGAAAACTGCTTTTAAAACTAAGTATGGGTTGTATGAGTGGTTGGTTATGTCATTTGGGTTAACTAATGCACCTAGTACTTTTATGAGATTGATGAATCATGTTTTGCGCGCTTATATTGGCAAATTTGTTGTGGTGTATTTTGATGATATTTTGGTGTATAGTAAGAATTTGAATGAGCATGTTGAACACTTGAAAATTGTGCTAATCACACTAAAGGATGAACATTTGTATGCTAATTTGAAAAAGTGTGTGTTTTGTATAAAAGATCTTGTGTTTCTTGGCTTTGTTGTGAGTGCTCAAGGAGTCAAAGTTGATGAGGACAAACAAGGTAAGTGCAATTCGAGATTGGCCAACGCCTACTTCTGTTGGTTAAGTTCGAAGTTTTCATGGTCTTGCAAGCTTCTATAGGAGATTTGTGAAGGATTTCAGCACTTTGGCAGCTCCTATGACTGCGGTGATCAAGAAGAACATTCTATTTCATTGGGGCGAGGAGCAAGAGAAGTCTTTTGATATTATTAAGCAAAAATTAATTAATTCTCTTTTACTTGTATTACCTGATTTTTTTAATACATTTGAAATTAGACCAATTGCATACTTAAGTGAGAGTCTAAGTGGAGCAGCGTTGAATTATCCTACCTACGACAAGGAATTCTATGCCTTGGTTCGTGTGCTTGAGATGTGGCAGCATTATTTGAGGCCAAAAGAATTTGTGGTTCATACGGATCATGAGTCTTTGAAGCATCTCAAAGGACAACAAAATCTGAATAAGAGACATGCCAAGTGGGTGGCGTTTATAGATACTTTTCCCTACATTATCAAGTACAAGCAAGGGAAGGAAAACGTGGTAGCGGATGCTCTATCACGAAGGTATGTGCTTCTATCTACTCTAGATTCTAAGTTTTTGGGATTTGAGTATGTGAAGGAGTTGTACGCTAATGATCTTGATTTTGGTGAGATTTATGTGTCATGTTTGCATGGTCCAAAAGATAAATTTTTCATGCATGATGGATATTTGTTTAAAGAAAATAAGTTGTGTGTGCCCAAATCGTCTATTCGTGAATTACTAGTTAGGGAATCACATGGGAGTGGTTTGATGGGACATTTTGGTGTGGCTAAAACTTATGATACTTTGCATGAACATTTTTATTGGCCACATATGAAGCATGATGTTGAGAATATTTGTGAGAGATGTGTGACTTGTAGGAAAGCTAAGTCTAAGATACAACCACATGGATTGTATACTCCAATTTCCGTTCCTAGTGAACCATGGGTAGACATTTATATGGATTTTGTTTTAGGATTACCAAGGTCTAATAAGGGGAGGGATTCTGTGTTTGTGGTGGTTGATAGATTTTCGAAAATGGCTCATTTTATTGCTTGTCATAAATCTGATGATGCATCTCATGTTGCGGACTTGTTCTTTAATGAAATTGTTAGATTCCATGGCATGCCTAGGAGTATTGTGTCTGATAGAGATACTCGTTTCTTGAGCTACTTTTGGAAAACATTATGGTGCAAACTTGGTACTAAATTACTGTTTTCGACTATATTTCATCCTCAAACGGATGGTCAAACTGAGGTTGTTAATAGGACGTTAGAAACTTTGTTGCGTGCTATAATTAAAAAGAATTTGAAGAGTTGGGAAGAATGTTTGCCATTTGTTGAGTTTGCATATAATCTTAGTGTGCATTCTACTAAAAATTTTTTGCCATTTGAAATTGTGTATGGTTTTAATCCTTTAACTCCATTGGATTTGATGTCTTTGCCTATGAGTGAAAGGGTTAACATGGATGGTAAGAAAAAGACGAAATTTGTGCGAAATTTGCATGAAAAGGTTAAGGCGAACATTGAAAAGAAGAACTTGCAATACACAAAGCAAGAAAATAAAGGTAAAAAGGAGGTTGTATTTGAACCGGCTGATTGGGTGTGGTTGCATTTGAGGAAGGAATGTTTTTCGGAGAAGCGGCGTTCTAAGTTATTACCTAGAGGCGATGGACCTTTCCAAGTCTTGGAGCGGATCAATGATAATGCCTACAAATTAGACTTTTCAGGTGAGTATAATATAAGTACTACTTTTAATGTTTCTGACTTGTCGTTGTTTGATGTAGGTGATGATCGAGATTTGAGGACAAATCCTTTTCAAGAAGGGGAGGATGATGCGATTACGGATAGCTCGCATGTTGATCACATGGTTAAAGATCCATTGGGGATGCCTAGAGGACCAATTACGAGAGGTCGAACTAAGAGATTCAAGTACGCGCTTCAATCGTTGATGATGAATTGTCAAGAAGGCATTGGAATGTTTGAAGATCACTTTGAAGGATGTTACAATATTATTGAAGTCCAAAGAAGTCAAAAAAGTGGAGAAAATGTCAAAGAGAGCACAAAAATATGTGACATAGCCCGAGACGCATGCGCGCCCGCGCCTTGTTCCACGAGCGCCCGCGCGTCTTTGCAATTTTGAAGTTTGGCGGATAGAACTTTATGCGCGCCCGCGCCTTTCTGACGAGCGCCCGCGCCTGTTTTGCATATTTTCAAGATAGCTGGACAGAGTCTCATGCGCGCCCGCGCCTGCACTCTCTCTCACACAGTTCGGCATTTTGTGTGTGTGCGAGACTTTTTGATATTTTTGGCATGATTTTCTTATTTTGAGTCTTTTATTCCTACTAGGAAACTTTTAGGAGATATCTTTGATATCTTTGGATATATTTTGAATTATTTCGCGATATATTTTATTATTTTGTAGTTGTATTATAAATACAACAAACATTCATTATTGAATAACAATTAAGATTTCGAATTTTATTCATAAAATTCTCTCTAGAACTTTTATTGAAGCTTTGTGCTTTGTTCATAAATCAAACTTATCAAAGTTCATACTTTGTGGCGTTTGTCAATCGATTTTTCATTTGGGTTGTCAAAGACAGGTTCCTTTGAAGGTCTAATTGAATTATTGATTGTTTTCCTATTGTGATTCTCTGTTGCTAGTTACGGGTTCAACTAGAGGTAGAGATCCAAATCTGTTACTTGTTTCAAAAGTCGGGACAAAATATTTGATTTTTTTGTATTCGAATTAAGGGTGCGATTTGTTATAATCGTGCTTGACTTTCATCCATAAGAATTCATATCATCGCTACCCATCGAAGTAGAAACTACTAACATTACATCTAAGGGAATAAACAGCAATCTATACTTCTTAGCAAAACATGCTGAGATGAATGAGTGTGACGCACCCGTATCAATCAAGACATATGCAGGAAAACCACATAAACTACAAGTACCTGCAATCATACGGTCACTGTCTTCCTCCACCTGCTCCTGGTTTAGTGCAAAGACCTGCCCCTGAACACATGGCCGTAAGGAAGAATGACCTCAAGAAAAAGTTTGTCACTGTGACGGCTGCGACTGCTGGCGCTGCTGATGAGAAGGCTGCTGATAATACTGATGCCGCGGCTGCTGTACTGACGCCTGGGATCCTCTAGAACCACTATCTCCTCCCATAAGAGTAGGACAATCTCTCTTCATGTGCCCCTACTGTCCACACTGAAAACACACTCCAGTAGATCGAGGACACGGGCCTGGTTGATGCTTACGCCTACATTGACGACAACGGCTCATCCCCTGGCTATCGAAATGCTGAATTCCGCCAGATCCAGAAGAAGAAGAAGAACTGCCTCCCTGCTTCTTGAAAAACTAGACCCTCGGACCAAAAGAACTAGTCGGTCTGGATGCGGAAGAAATCATAGACTTGTTCCTCCAAAGACTATCCTCGGCTTGATGGCAACGGTCCACCAAACCCTCATAGGTCATGTCGCTCCCAACAACCATTTGATGAATCTCAGGGTTCAGACCCTGAAGAAAATGATCATACTTGGCCACAGAATTCTCAGTGATATGCGGACAATAAGGTAGAAGATCAAAGAACTTTTGCTGATAATCTTCGATAGACATCGTCCCCTGTCGTAGTCCTAACAACTAACTAGTTTTCGCTTGACGAAGGGCTGGAGGAAAATACAACCTCTGAAAAGCGGTACGAAACTCAGCCCAAGTAGCTGCTCCTCTTGCCGCTACAAATGGTGCATAAGTAGATCTCCAACACTTCCTCGCTCTTCCCTCTAGCAAGAAACCAATAGTCTCCATATTTTTTGCATCTTTGAAACGGAACTCTCTGAAGCAATGCTCCATCCTCTCTAGCCAATCCTCGGCAGCCTCTGGGGTCTCGCCTCCCGCAAATGTCTTAGGGCTCAATTGCAAAAATCTATGCATGCTGACTCGTCTCTGATCCTCACGATGTCCACGACGATGTCCACGACCGTCTCCTCCGTCCCAACGACCATCACCTACACTATCGTGGCTCTCGTCGTAATCTGCCATCTGTCAATTAATAACAGATAATGTATTAATCCGCTTTGCTAATTACCAGTTGCAATGCGCTCTGTGAGGATGTATTGGGGTGTTTTGAATGTGTTTAGGGTGGTCTAAGTAATGGCATGAAGGGGCTGGTCATGTGGGATTGGAGTCTTGAAGGTTGGGTTGAAAGCAAGAGAGGTATGGTTGTGTAAGGGTTACTAAATTCTGGGCAGGGGAGTTGCCATTTCTGGGATGGTTGATCCTTGGGCTAGTCCTAGGTCGAGTTTAAGATGTTTTGGTCGCGTCGGTACAAAATGGACTCGATTCGGCAAAGTATTTAATGGATTAAGGGTCATTTAAGTTATAGAGGTTGAGCAGAATTTTTGAATCAATGGGTAAGCGGTTGGGTTGCTTGATTAAACTGAACGGTTTGGGAGACTATGAATGGGTGAGGACTGATTCTAAGTCAATTTTAGGATGTTTTGGGCGTGTCGGTTCAAATTGGGAGCGAATCGGGTTAATTTTGGGCAAGTTAGGAATTTTTCAAGTTGAGGTGTCTAGTGCAGAATTTTGCTACCGTGAGGGCTGCCCAAAAATCCATTTTGAACGGGTTTCTCGGGTGGTCTTTTGAAGTCATAACCTAGTCCTTGAGTTAGTTTGGAGAGTTTGGAGAGTGTTGGTTCAAGCGGAATCGAATTCGGTTAAGATAAGTTCGAGTTAAGGACTTTACGGTTAATTGTTCGGGTTAAGATGCGTATGAGAAATGATAGAGTCTAAGTTGGGAGATCAACTTAGGGGCAGCCACTCACTCACCTAATATTCTTATTTTGAGTTGGGTTTTCATTCCCTAAAGTTTCATATTTGTGTGGGTGAGTTCTCGACTTCGAGTTGAGTAAAGTTTAAGCAAGTTGAAGTATTTTCTTTTGCATCAAAGGTAAAGTTTAAGTTTCAAGTCAAGGAAATTAAAAGTTTTGAATGAAGTAAGTTGATTTGTGACATAGACGGGTTTGGATGGGCTGGGAGAATTCTTGGCTTCCCTTACCAATAGACGGGTTTGGACGGGTTGGGAGAAATCCTGTTTTCCCTTACCAAGAGATGGGTTTGGACGGGTTGAGAGAAATCCTGGCTTCCCTTACCAACAGATGGTTTTGGACGGGTTGGGAGAAATTCTGGCTTCCCTTACCAACAGAGGGGCAATGTGGGGTCGAGATAAATCTTGAATTCCTTGCCGGCATAGTATACTGCTGCCATGATCGATCAAAAACAAAGAAACGTCACAATCAATGATCTAAATTCACAAAAAGGAAAAGTTAAGTTAAGAAAGTTTCAAGTAAAGTTTCAAGTAAAGTTTAAGAAAGTCCCAAGTTTCAAAGTGTGAGTTTGTGTGAGTTCATTGCATATAGTTAGTCTCATTCTCTTTTATCATACAGCTTTTCAGTGCAAGTTTCAAAGTATTATATGTACAGTATTTTAAGTATTGTCGCAGGTATTTTTAACTCTTGTTATTACAAGGTTTATACTTCCTGAGTCATTAGACTCACTATGCTTGCTTGGTGCAGGTTAGATTATCGTTGAGATCGAGGGGCAGGACCATCGAGTGGACTGCGATGCGGGCGCGGCACATCCCTCCGACCTATGCTAGACTTCCGTAAGAGTTTACTTTAATGCTTTAAAGTCTTTCATTTTTGTTGATTGGATAAATGTAAGCTTAAGGATTTATAGAATAGTTTGTGGGCATGTAAAGTCAGAATGTTGAACTTTTGGATGTTGTATTTTTGGAAGATTATGATTATCGTATTTGCTTTCCTTTTTAGCAACTATTCTATTTTTTGAATTGTTGAGTGTGACAGGTTGGTTTTAAATATTTTCAAATAGGTCATGGCAAAAATTTTTTAAAAATCCGTATTTTCCTTTATTATTTAATTAAATAGAGGTCAGGGTCGTTTCATGATCATATCATTGGCTCCTAAATCAGCAATCATTTCAGCTTCAGTAGCTCATAGTTCCTCAGATGAAGCTCTCAAGGAACAACGCACTAAAGTGAAATCTGATCCCAAAGGGAAACAACCAATGATAGTGGAAAGTATTCAAAGTGTTAAGCCACTTCAGGAATCCAAAACTGATGAATATTCTGAGAACGCAGTCAAAGTTGTCAGGCATCACTTCAAGTTGTTTCTGCTCCAACAATTTTGCCTCCAACAAGGACATCAGGAGGATTGTCGTCTACACAGATCGTTGAGTATACTCATTCAAGACTTGATCTTCAAACAGGAAAATTTCAATTCTCAACTGCTTTTTCATCAGATGCAGGCAGGCCATCCAATGTCGTTCAAGTCCAAATTGACTTAACTATGGATGCATTCTTTGAGTATGCCGAACAAAGCACTGAAACACTCTATGATGAATGGTACAAGTATAGGAATTCCACTTTGGATCGACACCTTAAAAAGAAAGAAGAGTTCAATAGATTTGTTCGATATGAGGAGATTGTCCTAAGAGTAGTCAAAACTGTTGACATTCAAGAAGCCATGAAAAAAAGGAAATATTTCTTTGATCTGATTAGAATCAAGAAATTGACTCAAATTCTTGCAGAGCTCCAAAAGAATTATGATCCTACTGCTATAATTGCATATGAGGATAGATCAGTCTTCACTCAACTAGAAACTGATCTAATTACTCAACAGATGAGAGTTAAATTTTGGGAAACTGATAAGGAACTGGTTATCCTAGAGCCCTTAATTGAAAAGAAACAAAAGTCTCATTCTAAGTCCCGATCCAAACACAAAAAGACTCTAGCCTCAACTGAATCCTCTACACATACAGTTGATCAAGTCTTTGAGAAACTTTAGAAGGAAGCATCTACAGCTCTAGAAACAAAGGATCCATCGTCAACTGATGAATGTGGATGAAGTTGTCTCTCAAGTGACCTCTCATATTGAGTTGGAAGAACAACAAAAAACGCTTATGGAGGAAATACCTTCTCAAACTTATGCACTTCTAGATTTTGTTGAACCGGTAATTGACACACTTATCTTAGAAGATGGGTCACTTGAAGCTGAATTCACTGAGAAACAATCTATGGTCATCATTTCATATCCTCATCAGTTTACTCAGCCAGAAAGTGTGAAATTCTGAAATCCTTCTTTCATGAGCCTCTTCTACAGCTTGAGTACTGTCTACCACTTAGTCCAACTACAAGTTCTTCAGAGAAGTCCCGTAGCAGCAGTGTTATCTCTAAAGTTGATGAAATTATTGAAGTTGAATCACGTCCTCAGTCAATGTCAATAGTTATTCACTCTGCAGCAGCATATTCTTCAAATAAAAACAAAGGAAAAGAGAAGGTTGATGTAGTGACCAATGTTCTTGAGTCTCCCTTTAAAGCTCAAAGAACTGACTTCTTGAGCATTTTGCGTCAAGAAAGTACTACCAATAACATAGAGAATCTCTCTCCACAATCTGAATTGGATGATGATTTGAATCAAACATTAGCAGACATGGAATCATCTTTAACATCCCTTTCAAAAAATCTTCTGGCTCTTAAAGACAATCAGCATCAAACAAACAACAACATCATTTTTCTTCGAAATTCTCTGCATGCTGAATTGGTCAAGTTGCAAGAGAAGTTTGTACTTATGGACAAACTGCTACTCAACTACAGTCAACTGAATACATCATTGTCTCAACTGCAACAATCTCATAAGTCTCTGGAGACCAAAGTTGACACTTTGGATGCACATGTTCAGTCTCTTCATACCTCTGTGAACACTAATTTTCAAGGAATCGCTAGACAAATTGCATCCTTGACAAAAATTTCCAGGCAAATTCTACATTCTTAAAATCCTGACAATCATCGGCACCAGGCCACCAGGGTCAATCATCTCGCCAAACTCCCTCGAGTCGCAGTTCTAACCATCAAAGACCTCCGCCAGATCGGAGATAGCTTTTGTTGCTTCATTATTTTATCTACGCTTGTATTTAGATTCTGAAATTAAGCAACTTGCACTTCGTTCTATATCTTATTTTGTTTGTTTATCAAAAAAGGGGAAAAGCGGTTTAGTTAAAATCAGACAGTTAAGCGGTTCAGTTAAATTCAGACAGTTTAGATAAATTCAGTACTATGATATTATTTGGTGATAAGTTAATTTACCTCAAAATTATCTAATTTTTGATAAACACCAAAAAGAGAGAAATTGTTGAGAATTAAGTGTTGGTGTTTATAAGAGATAAACTGATGGAATAAACTGATGCGAGCCAAATTGGTAAGAGCTAAAACTGAAGTGAGCTAAATTGAAGATAAATTATAGGACTAAACTGTCTCAAAAAGAGAAATGCGATTTTATGAGTAAAATCTCCAAACCAAGTCTTCAGGGAAAGAGCGATTTTTTGGGGAAAAAAAAGAGCTAAACTGAAAGCACGATTTTAAGCTAGCTAAACTGATCCCTTTGAAGATCAACTAGACTGAAGATACTAAGCTGAGTCATCAACTGTTATCACAAATACTTTACCAAGTTAGTAAACTGATCTTTTGAAGGCCTCACACTATATCAGTCTACCATCGCGATCATCAGTTTACCATCGCGATTTAAATTGGATAAGGTTTTCTGTACTTTGACACCCTCGGCAACGTAGTGCCACGATCCAAGAGAATGTCGGCCTCAGAGTATATCAGTGAAAGATACGAAGCAATGGGTATATTTCAAATCCTATCAGAGACATTTTAAATTAATGACCGTTGAAATTCGAAGCCTATAAATAGGCATCTTGTTCAGACAAAGAACAATTTTTGGCCAAACTCTTGCTTCTTCGAATATTTGAACATTAAAGCCTTCAAGTCTGTGAAGCTTTTTGATCAAGAAACTCAAAGCACAACACTTAAACTGTTACTCTGATCATTCAAGGATCATTTTTGTGCAAGATAAAATCGAGTTGTAACATTTGTATCTTATCAGTCTAGGATTGAAACTGAGTTGTAACTAGGAGTTCTGAGATAGGCTGTCGTGTGTAAGTCCTAGTCTTGGATCGAGCTTTTGAAAATTACTTGTAACAGTCAAAGTTTTCTAGTGATATTCTTCCGAGGAGAAAGAATGGGTGACGTAGGAGTGATTGAAATCTTCGAACATCCATAAATATCTCACTATGTTTTTCATCATTCTACCTGCATACTATCAATTTTGCATACACATTTACATCAAGTGTTTAGAATCTGCCTCTTTAAATATTTCCGCACATATATTGTTTGTCAACTTGAATTAAACACCAAGATAAATGTAGAATTCAAAATCTTGAGCATACTTTTGTCGACGATGGAGGTTTGAAACAAAATTAATCCGAAGATACTTTAATATACTTTTTAATAATTTCACCACAATTCAATTCAATATAATGTGTTTTTTAAGGAATTCAACAAAATTATAAAGTAATAAAAACGTCTAGTTTTCTTGGAAATCGACATTGCAGGCCTAAAAAAGTGGGAAATAAAAATAAAACAAAAAACAACAACCATCCTCGAAGCTAAATGAAAGAATGAGATGATTATGAAAATCGAACCCGAACTCAATTAATTTTAAACATAATCCAAACTTCACTAAATTGAAGGGCCATTGGGCATCTCTTAAATGAAACGAAAGTGTGTCATTAAATTAAATTAGGTTAGATTAAATACAAAATGATAATTAAATTCAATATCACAAGGATCCCAACGTAAATGACTAAATTCACTATTGAATGATATTCATTTGTACAAATAATAGGATAACTTTGCAAAATCACTACTGGAATTAACATATTTATAGTATTACGCAGTGTTTGGTACAAGGGATTAGGTAGGTTTGTGTGTGAATTTTATTATAATCACTTGTTTGGTAGGATTTTAATTAAAACTACCTAATCTCTTGTAGAAAGGATAAAGTGATATTATAGTGGGTTAAATAAACCCTTTCACCACCCTAGTATAAATTATCCTTGCTTTTATCATACCCATCAATTACCCTAATACCCTTTTCCCTCCACCCTAAACACCATTGAGATTGCATTCCCGCCTACGCAGACCCTTTTCCCTCCAATTTGACGCTTTATTTTATTATCTCGGTTGATAAATAAATTAATTAATTGAAGAGTCACATGAATAAATAATTCAAAAAAAAGAACATTAGTAACGGAAAAAGAAAACCATGTAAATTCAAGTTAATTGAATAGTCACATAAATAAATGATTGGAAAAAAAGCATATTAATTATAATAGTATTAGAGTATTATATTAGATATTAGATATATATAATAGAAGATTTAAATCAAATAAGAAAAAGAGCAAATAGGAAATACTAGATGCAAAAATTTTAATTTTTTTAGCTAAAAGAGTGCATGATATATATATTTTTTAAATAAATTAATTAATTAAAGAGTCACATAAATAAATAATTGAAAAAAAAAACATATTACTAGTCGAAAAGGATAACCATATAAATTCACAAATAAGCTCACATATTTATAGATGTAGTAATGATAATAGATAATATTTTACAAAAAAAAAATAGATAATAGATATGTAATAGATATATATGTAATAGATTTGAAAGAGTGCATGATACACAAATAAACTCACATATTTTTTAAAAAATAAATTAGTAAATTGAAAAGTCACATAGATAAATAATTGAAAAAAAACACATTAGTAATTGAAAAAGATAACCATGTAAATTCACAAATAAACTAACATATTTATATAATTAATTAATATTAATATTATATTAATAATAGATAATGGATATGTAATAGATATATATGTAATAGAATTGAAAGAGTGCATGATATATATATTTAAATAAATTAGTTAATTGAAGAGTCACATAAATAAATAATTGGAAAAAAAATCACATTAGTAATGAAAAAAAGTACACGTAAATTAACAAATAAACTCACATATTTATATATGTATGTAATAAGTAATGAGTAATAAGTAATCACGTAAATTAACAAATAAACTCACATATATATAATAGGCTTGACTCTATGCTTGGGTAATTAGTGACTTTTGTAAGAATAGAGACCTAGAAGAAGAATTCATACGGGTTGCTCTTTTTCCCCTCTAAGCATATGAGGTTTTATCGAACAAACTCTCCTCTAGATCTAGGAATAGCGACATTGTCGGAGGTGTCCCCCCATACTATCTTGTTCCATTCTGGTCTTGTTATTTTAACTTTATGTTCCAGATAATGGGCTTGACCCTATCAAGGCGCAAAGTTAACGTCCAAGTGATAACAAAAAACATGATGGAAATATAGATTGCAAGAGTGGATCTTCAAAAAAATTTATTCTTACTGATATTACAGATTTTAATATTCGAAGAAATAGAATTTCAAATTAATCCTCCTTGATTTCAGCGTGAGACACATTTCAAATACATCCATGCTAAACCTCTTCTGAGATCGATTAAGGTTGTCAATAATAACAGAGAGATTCCAAAGACGTCCATTTGAATCTCATTTGAAAATAATAATAAATCATTTCTAAATCAAATCCTTCTGCCGAATCAAATCCGTTATACAAACGCTGATTAAAGATTCAAACACATTGCAATTAGGGATGTATTCGAACCAAGCCGAGTCGAACTCTTAAAAATTTAAGCTTGATTAATTTAAGCTTGATTAGTTTATAATCGAATCGTACTCAAGTTTTATTTAACAAATATATTAATAACTCACGAGCTTATTTGAACTTTTATCAAGTCTAAACAAACTTAAAAAATATAAATTATAAATTTAAATATTTTTTAAATTTATTAAAACCTAAAATTTATATTAAAAGACAAAATACAACATTCTTGTTAAAATTTGTAATGCCATTATAGTAATAAATTTTTATATATTTATCACAAGTAAATGTGAAAATATATAAATCAAACATCAAAATTATTTTTTTTTTCATTTAAGAACTGAATAACAAATAAACATGTTCACAAAATAATGAGTCGAATATCGTAAAGCTCGATCTTGATTCGTTTATCTTAACGAACCTCATTAAACGAGCTCAAACAAATTTTTATCGAATCAAGCTTCAAATAACTCACGAATAACTTAGCTCATTTACATCCCTAATCACATCACACAATAACATGATATAGTTTTTCATATTAGTCAATACCAATTATTACCCTAAAACATTTAATAGTAAATTGGTTTTTAATTATATATGTTTACCTCCATACCTCTGTTATTTTGATCCTCTGTAATCTGAACCTCTTTGTTATTTTGATCTCTATGATATATAATTTAAATTTAGACCGCTATTTTTGTAGATGCTAATGTGTATAATAGTATCACGTCACTTCCAATTGAAAAATACTAAAATTTCCAAAATGAAATACCTTAAATTTGATAATATAAATAAAATCGAAACGTAACAATTTTAGGACAATAAATGCAGTTTCCCGACATTTAATAAGATAATATGATATCAACAACAGAACTATCTCATTAACAAAATGCAAACGACGAAATATAGATCACTCAAGAATTCAACTCTAGATATACCTTCCCTGAAAGTATCGTCCTAAAACACCAAGAAAGATATCCAAATTTATTACACCTCAGTATCCTAAAAAATGGAAAACACTCAACATGGAAAATTTAGCGTACCGATACATTTTACAACAAATGGAAAGGCTAAAATAAAATTGGTGAAATGAATAAGAAAATAAGCTGCCAAGGCCCTAGCCTTATCCTATATTTCAGCTACTTATCATCCTATAAAACTAAAACTGGCCTTTCCTGATTGTTACGATATAAATGACCCTTATGGAGCGATATTCAACCAATCAATCCAATCAGCATAACAACTCTATCTGCGATAATCCGAGTTTGCACCCCTATCTAAAGCTGAGAAATGGTTACCTGATTGACGAGGACGGTTGTATCCTCTGCCACCATTTGGGTTAGCTGGTGGGTTGAACCCTCTGCCACCATTTGGGTTAGATGATGGGTCGAACCCTCTGCCACCATTTGGGTTAGATGGTCGGTGGAACCCTCTGCCACCACTCGGGTTGACTGGTCGGTGGAACCCTCTGCCACCACTCGGGTTGGTCGGTGGGTTATACCCTCCGCCAGCATTTGAGTTAACCGGGGAGTTGTACCCTCCGCCACCACTTGGGTTAACTGGTAGCACCCAATTGCTGCTTGAATGGTTATGACCAGGACCCCCATATGATCTATGCACCCCAGTATTATTGTATCTACTCTGTTGGTGCTGAAACGAAGCTTGGCCAGCATAGCCATGAGAAGGTTGGGCGTAACCAGGCCCACCATGCTGTGGTGGACCCTGCGGGTAGTAGTCACGTCTAGAGTAACCCCTATTGTGAGGATCATTCCACTCGTCGTAATCTTGATGGGATCTGTTATACAGGTTATTATTAGTTGGTGGTGCATAGGGTTGCTTATAATTCGTATAGTTTGAAGATCTATGCTGATTTCCACCATCCATCGGCGGATAGCCTGAACTAGTTTGCATTATGCCACGTTCTCTGACAGAGTACATATGGTTTTGGTAAGGCTGATGAAGCGGGCCATATCCCTGTGGTCGATGGGGGGGATACATCTGACCAGGATGACCATTTCCATCTGCCCTTACCTGTAAACTATTCACAACAAGCCGATGTGCGGCCTCTCCAAGCTGTCGGCCTGATATTGATCCATTCAGGTTATCACGCCTGTCATAGAATTACCAAATCAGCAATATCTTCAATAAAATTTAGCAATGTCTAGCCCTTGAGCTTTTCATATATAGTCGAGCTCCAAAAAATGTTTTAATCTCCACTTTCTATTTGATTGATAAGTTACTATCATAATATGAATCAATCAATCAATCAATCATCTAAATGCATGGAAAAGAAGTGCCATTCATCAACACACAGGAAACAAGAAACTGGAACACCATTGTTACGTACCTGGGAATTGGGCTTAGAAGTCCAATATTGGGCCTATATTATTATGGGCTTAAGATAGTTGGGATTGATAGATACTTACGGAAGCCAATATATTCTAAGGGGCGGGAGAATGTAGAGATTCATTCAGGATATTTGTCATTGGAAAACTACTAGCTTAGCTAGGGAGCTACAGAGGCTTACTCTGGGATTTTAATTCACATTTGTATGCATTTCGTTCTTTTGCTTTATAATTTGAAATATGAGGATTGAGGATCCTAACAATTGGTCCGACCTGCCGGATCAGTTCGAGAAAGAAGACGATCTGACAGCCAGCGAGGAAGAAAGATTGGAAGTCATGGAGACGGCGTTGATCGAAATGAGGGAGAGAATGAAAAGTATGGCAGAAACTACAAAAAACATGGCGGAGGAGATGACATCACTTAACCAGTCTCTCAGATCTCTGCTGGGATTGAAGCCATTGGTAGAACAACTCATTCCAGCGGCAGTTAGAATTCGTTCTGTGATCCAAGGCCGAGAATCACAAAAAGCACAAAATGAAAATGAGAAAGGGAAGCAAAATTTGGTCGACAAGTCCAAAGATCTGGCAACCGAAGTGCAAGAGACTAACCAGATTGTTGAAGAGGAGATCTCGGTTCAGAACAAGGAGGTCCAAGGCAGTGAGAAATCGAGCCAGACCGTGAGAAAACTTGAACATCATGGGTTGGGAAGAGTTGTTGCCATAGGTGAGTGGGCAGAGGAGTTACAGTGCAACTTCGATGGTAAGCGTACTCTGATAGAAACATCCATGGAATCATGGACCAAAAGGAAGGAGGCGAAGGAGTTCCAGTTCGTTAACCTCACAGATATGGCAAAGAGGTATCGAGAGCAATCGGCGGTTGGTTGGGATCCGGTGGTTAGAATTCCCGTGCGAGTTTCAGATGTATACCCAAAGCTCCGATGGTTTCAATTGACCCAAAGATCCGATGGTCGTAAGGTGGTGAATTCCCAGGCTACTGTTGTGACGTGGTCGAAAGAGTGCAAGAGGTTAGGGCTTCAGATTGTAAGGAATGAGTATTGGGCAACCCAAGAGTGGGCTAAGACCGAAAAGGGATACATGGGCTATGTTTCTATTAAGCCTAAACTTGTCTATTGGAAAGAAGAGGAAGCCCATGACCCAATTACAATTATTAGGGTTTGGGAGATGAGTAGCGAGATTGAGGACGAATTGAGAAGCAATGGGTTGGGTCTTTACAGATACATTGGACTGGGCCTAGATAAACCATTTATTAACCATTTTAGGTGTAGGAATTCAGAAATGATCCCAGCGGCCCACTGTTTGTTGCGATTAATAGAGGAAAATATTGGTGAGCAGCGCGACAGAAACTTCAATCTGGGCCAGGTGAGGAACGTAACAACAGATGGATTTTTGTTGCCATCAATCGGGAAAAGGTTTTCCGAACAAGAGTGGGAAAAAGCTAGGGCAGAAGAGTTGAGAAGACAAAAAGAATTGAGAGGAGAAAGTGTGGTAAGTTGCACATTCAATTTGGTTGGGTTGCTGATGTATCGGGTGGAAGTTGAGGGTATTACTCTTGCTGTTGATCCTCTTCCTTTTCTGGATTTTGGTAATGTTTTGGCTAACCTTGGTTTTGAGACTATAGTATTTGATGTTGGTTGGAAGGGTCTAAGTGGGTTTTGTCCAAGTTTTGGAAGTCGACATGCTGGTGCTCATATTGTTATTGGGGTGGAAACCTACATGTTTCCAGTTGCAGTCCGGGAAGACACGAATCTTGGTGAGATCTTGCATAGTGGAAGGTTTGCATTTGCCTCAAAGAGTTGGATTGAAGTGCAATTATCCATGACTAACGTGATGGCTGATGTTCAACAGGAAAGGATTGACTTTGTTCCTGGCTTACATGCTCCATGCTCAGTGATTACTGGGATTATATCACTTGTTCCTGTTGCAAAATTCTGGGCTGATGTCGGAAATAAATTAGATGCAGATAGCCATGCTATTCAAGGACTGATTTTTGCCATAAATGCTGGGTTTCAACAATTGTATTTGGCTGGACAAGGGGGAAATGGCTGTTCCTTTATTATCCGAGTTGATGGGTTGATTGATGCTAACAAGATATGGGACAGAGGGAAAGAAGTTACCCTCTGTGCCAATGAAAATGAATTGTGGGTGAGGAGATTGATATATGCCGAGTTGATTGTTCAATTAGTAATTACATGATGATGGTAACAACTACTTCATCCAAATGGAAGAGATGGGTGTACTGGTGATGGGAGTTTGGTTTCAAATGATCGCAGAGGCTGGAGAGGATGGGAGAGAAATGGACATGACGTTCGTAACAGCGGTGATGACAACACAATGGGCACTGGAGGCTAGGCTGCAGTCAAGTTCCAACAACTGGTTGCTGAAGCAATGGCAGAGAACAAGAATCAACCAATGACTCTTAGCCTTGAGGACAAGGCTAATTTGAAGGAGGGGAGTATTGTTACGTACCTGGGAATTGGGCTTAGAAGTCCAATATTGGGCCTATATTATTATGGGCTTAAGATAGTTGGGATTGATAGATACTTACGGAAGCCAATATATTCTAAGGGGCGGGAGAATGTAGAAATTCATTCAGGATATTTGTCATTGGAAAACTACTAGCTTAGCCAGGGAGCTACAGAGGCTTACTCTGGGATTTTTATTCACATTTGTATGCATTTCGTTCTTTTGCTTTATAATTTGAAATATGAGGATTGAGGATCCTAACAACCATTCAAAATACGAAACTTGTGTTCATATGTTGCTATACATCGAACAGTAGAAACAGTATACCTTTCATTATCAAATGGCTTCCTTCCAGAATCCTCATGCCAAAGTACAGGTTCTGGTTTTAGATCACCAAATGTCACAGTCTGCATTTACAATGACAAGTAGAATTTAGAGTTTATTACCTTTGAAGTCTGCCTCACTGAAATGGTTGCCATATATATATCAGTAAGTCTGCTACTCTACTTGTTTTTCTTTGCTCTGCTATTCTAATTTGGTAGTACATATATTGCACATATATATTTATGAAAAAAAAATATTCACCTTCTCGGGGAAAATGACCCCAGGTGGAGGTCGAGTAATGTGCCTGTGTGTGTCAGGTAGTATATATATTGCACATCTGTATGTGAACAAAAACTCAACAGTTAAAAGGTGTTGATTTAAAGAAGATTTTTAGAAATTACAATAGCATCATCATGAAGTACAGAGGGGTTTACATGACTTGATTGTTTGTGATGTCTTCCATCCCTTCAACCGGTGATCTAAACACAGGAGGACAGGGATCTCCGAAGCAAAGCGAAATATAACCATTCATTCCACCGCTGCATTTAGGCTTAAAAAACATCAGAACAGTCCAACAGAGTTCAACTTACCAGTTATAAACATAAAAGGAAGATTACTCCCACTACTTGCAAAATTTAACTTCTAAATCAACCATAACATGTGGAGGAAAACCTGCACGCACACATTCAAAAGATATGAAGAAGAAATCTAGTCACCGCATCTACTTGGTGAAACCAGCTATAAAATTTGGGGCAGCAACTCTCGCTCATTTTCCAATCCAAAGTTGATGAAACAGTGAAATAACAAATATGTGCAATGTAAAATAACATCTTCACTTCTTCAACCGGTATAAATACTTGAAACGCTCTTCCATTTTTCCCATTTCGAAATATGAGTGAATAATAAAGTGATCATCACACATTTTGGGTTCCCATCCATGATCCATGTGAATTTAACTACTACCATAACAGCGCAAGGCATTCCAGACAACCTCAAAATGAATAAAGCGTGAACTCACGGGTTATCTAATGCATGACAAGAAAATTTAGAAAGACAAACCTGGCTCCTGGATCTATGCGCTCCTTTATCTTAACTCTTTCTTCGTTTTTCAGCTGCTTACATCGATCATCAAGAGAGAATACGTATGGGGATAGCGTGTGAGATGATGAAATAAAAAGCATGTTAGACATCACACTATTTCTCCGCATTTCCTCTTCCTGAAGAAAGGAGATCGAGTGAGTTGGCATAAATGTCCTGCATCTCAAACCAGAATTATGATTCAGAAACTGGAAGCCATACTTACTGTAAGAGTATGCTCAACTTTTGCCACCTCTGCAAGTAGACGGCTTTCATTAATGAAAGGCAGCTTAGCAATGCCCTAAATTAAAAGGGTAAACCACAAAACTGTAACTTAAATGATGAGAAAATATTTAACTATATGTTGTCTTGAAAAGTTAAAATTCACAATGCGAATTCTCTAGCATACCTGCCAAGAGAACCGCTTTCCGTTCATATCCACTTCAAAATCTTATGTGCAAAAAAAAAGCAAGAAGTTTAAGAAATATACATTCTTCATACCAGGTAAAGAGAAGCACATGAAATGACACATGAAAACATTTGACAATACCAGTAGGATAAAAATCAGAGATCGGTGAGTTCCGATCAGTCATCAATTTCCTGTAATGTGCAGGTAAAGCATGGGAACTGCAAAAAAAAAACAAAAAAAACAAATAAACTAGTTAGGACATAAAAAAACATTAAATCATTTGATTTCATAAACCGAAGGAGAGAAGATTAGTCCAACCTTGCAGCAGGAAAAACACCCAGCAATTGATTGAAGGGTTTAAACGGAGATCCTAATGTAAAGCTTATATTCAGTTGTCCAAGATCCTTGAGATCTGAAGCAAATGGGGCATAATGGTATGGATAAAACCTGCCAAAATTCAAATGGAGCAGTCAGAGCAGGTTTATCATCAAGAGAGATTGAATCAAAAGTCACATATCGTGTGGGAGAAGGTAAAAGAGAGAGTAAAAATAAATATCAAATTCCCTCATCCAAGTAGAGTATAATTTCCAATCCAGTACACCAAAACTTTAAATACACGCATTAAATCTGAAAATGAAGTTACAAATGCAAGCAACGGTTTTAAATCATTATCATGCGTCCAGTCAAAAAAGAAGCAAAAAGAAAAAAAGAAAAGAAAAAACATGATGTGATGACGGTGATTCCAGATAGCTTGCTGATCCCTTTGTTTTTTTTATTTCATCATTTCAAATTACACTTTAGTTTCTCGTTCCTTTTTACAATTAGGTACCGTTTGGTACGATGGTTAAGTAATCTATGTATAATTTATCTTATCCAATTTCGAGTTCTTCTTGCCATATTATTTATCCATCTATTAATTATTTATTATACATCAATCAAATCATTAATTATTTATTTTACGTCAATCAAATTATTAAATTTAAATTACTATATTACCCCTTTTAAATAATATTATTCATATTTTATTTATATTATTAAAAGAACAAAATGGTAATTTATCATTTTTATATAAAATTTAATCAATCAAATCAAATAAACTATAATCTATCAATCAAATCAAATAAATTATAATCTATCAATCAAATCAAATACTATATTAACTATCATTTTTTATTACATTATATTACTTAACTATATATTATTTATCTCATCATACCTACCAAACGGTACCTTACCGTATGTCCCCATATAATTACAATCAATTCAAATTGTAGTATGACCCTTAATTGATTTTAATAATTATGATATTACCCCTATTTGAATAAAAAACAAATTAATTATTAATTATAAAAAAGAATATACTGCATGCGCACTGCTATATTATAAGACATAAACGATGTGCAAGTATGAGAGCATAATTGCTAAAAAAATACACAATTGCTGGGAAGAACTTTTCCGCTTTCTGAGCAACTGGAATGGAATAGTGTTACAGGCTCAAATATGTTCGGCTTAGAAAGCCTATATAAGCCTAATGGTCCAGAACATTTAAAAAGGGTAACTTGAATGGTGGAAAGGCAGAAGGGGGGGACAGAAATATATTTTGTTATTGATATTGTGAAATTCTTGTTGCCTTTGAGTCATTTGGAAGAATTAGATCATAACAATTGGTTCAACCTGCCGGATTCGAAGTCGGAGGGCAAAAATCATGGAAACAACTAGGAGTGGCGGAAGAATGGAGGCAATACACAAGGCAGTGATCGATGAGGAACAGAGAGATTACTGATGACTTTCAAAGAAAATAGAATTCATGCATCCCTTGCTGTTAGAAATCAAATATGCGATGGAAAGATTTATCAAAGCAAATATGAAGATCTCCGCAACTTGCTTGGAGGAAACTTCCCAAACCACAAGTAATATCCACAGTAACACTGGAGATGAACCCAAAAAAGGGGAGTCAAGAAAAGGCAGTGGAGAGGCTAAACAAGCTCTGAAGGTCAAAGTGGAAGAGACGAAGAACAGACTATAAGACAGGAAGATATCATGGGCCCAAATTTATTTGATCTTGGAAAAATAATGAGGTAAATATAAGTGAAACAGAAAATAGCCAAGAGGAAAATGGTTTTTGATGAGAACAAACTTACTAATGGAGTGAATTTACCTGGGTTGGATAGTATCAGCCCATTGGTGTGGAAACCTCGGACTGGAGTACAATACTTGGAGACCATTGTCGATCTTCCAAGGGCAGTCACCTGTATTAAAGGGCGGAAGGTCCACCGGTTTTGGGAAATTGAAAGGAATAACATACATAAATTGGGAGAATCTCACAGAGGAATTGATTGGTAAAATCAATTATCGCAAGGCTCGTGAGAGGGCTCTGGAGGGTGATGAATACTCAATACAGGGGCATTTTTTCAGTAGGCCCAAACATAGAATTTGGGATCGGGGAGTACATGGCCCGACTACAGATACGAGGGAAATTACATTGGATCATCATGTGGGAAAAGAGATTGTAGAGAATAGGAGTGGTGGGTATAGAGAGTTCAGGCTGGACTCAACCCATAGTCATCTGCAGAAGAACGATTCCCAGCAGCAGCAACAGAAACCAACAAAACAGGAATGGGCAAGGACAGAAGAATTATGGCAAGAAACAGCAATTTGCAAAGCTCAAATTTTAGGGTGCTCTGACGCAGTGAGAAATTTCGCAATTGAAGGTGTCAAGTTGGTTATTTTGCATGATGGGCGGACTGAGGAAGATTTTGACGAAGGAGAAACATTTGTTTCATGGATTGATGAAATTTCTCAGGAGGTATTTTCACATGCTGAAGGTATTGTTAGCCAAGCGCGTGGCTCCTATAGGCATAAGAGTACTGGCGGTCAACCTCCGCAGCAACCTCATTTCCGTTGGCTCTGTTGGCTTGCAGAATAAAAAAAGAGGATTGCATGATTCGTTTCTGGAGGATGCTCCTAAGAACTGGTTGTATCTCAGACAAGAAAATGTCCCATATAGGCGTCTAGATGCTGATGTGATAAGAGAGATCATTGAATGGCCTACTAAAAGACAATCCCAAGATTTCTCTGGCATCAAAAGAAAGTCATCCTCACGTTTCTAGAAACTCAAGAGTCATTAGACAGGTTGGTGTTGGGGCAAGGTGTTCATAGCAGAAAAAAGAAAGAAGGAAATAGCTTGGTTGTATGCAGGGGTTCAAGTATCAAAGGAGAGAAGTTGGGATATTGTTCAACCTAAGAAAAATAGAAAATTGAATTCCAGCCTTGAGGGCAAGGGCTGAATTTCAAGAGGACCGTATTGTTATGGGCTCAAATACGTTAGGCTTAGAAAGTCTGCATAAAGCCTCATGGTCAAGAACATTTTAAAAGGGCAAACTTGAATACGGAGGAAAGCCAGAAGGCGGGAAAAGGATACATATTATGTTGTTTAGAAGGGCATTTGGGCATTCTAATTCTGTTTGGATAACTTTCGCTAGGGCAAAAGTTTCTCTTGTACAAATACTCAGATCGTAGCATCAATTTGTTGTCATCAATATTTAGTTAGTGATATTCTGAAATTGTTGTTTATTGAGTCATTTGGAAGAATTAGATCGTTCAAATAGCATAGGGCTGCTTTTTAGGGTCAAGACCTTTAAACATTCATTTATATTATGCCATGTCCTACACAATTTAATGACGATATCATAATAAACATTGTATGCCAAATGTATCCAAGTGTATGAAAACTAAAAGATGAAGATAAGAACCGAGGGAAAGAAAAAGTTTAAAGTCTTCAATTTTCAGTCAGAATGATGTCAAAAGCACGCGAAAGAATTTACCATTGCCATGAACAGACACCTTCATAGTAGTAATGCATAACCCAACATAACCCTTCTGTGTATCTCAGAACCTGAAAAAAATCAAATACTTCTGCATTCAATACCACAGCGTACACTACATACATCCAAATTTAAGTAAAGTAGGATGATCAAAGTTTGCATAGAGCATCACAAAGTTGAAAATATTATTGGTCAAACAAGTTTTTTAAAGCAACGATAATGTCTGAACAGCTTACCACATCTCTTCGTACTGCTTCTAGTTCCTCGGGAGTTGTTACAGAAAATTTCTCTTTGTAATACCTCTCTTTCCACCCTGGTTCTCCTAATTTAACCTACGATAAGCACGAAAAAGTCAAAAAAATGAAGCTGGCTAAAGAAATCCAGGTGTATAAAAATTAGTTAGAATGTGTAAGTTGACCTCCTCAACATCACAAGGAGTTCTTCTGTAGTTGTCCCTAATAACATGATGAGAGAGATTCATTGGTGCTAAGCAAATAATTACAGTTCATCTCTTCACAAAAAATCAAATCCACAATCAAACATTAGAAAATAAATTAGAACTTAGAAGGGTATCTTTTTCATATATACTTTCATCAGCCATAAAACATTCAAAAAATTTTGCCTCAAAAAGGGCACAAAGCTTTTCCCAACTGATTGATTATTTTAGTCATTGCTTAATCCTTATCGGCTATAAAATGCACTCTCTCAACATACTGTTCAAACTCCGAAAATAGTAAAATTAAGAATCTTCATCACGTGGTTAGAAGTTAAACTCAAACAAACACTTGGATCAATACAAAGTCAAAAAGAAAATACAATTAAATAGCATATACAAAAGCATACAGAAGCTTTGTTGCCACAGGGAGTGTACATGCGCAAATTTATCTCATCCACATAAGAGTGACGGTGTGACCTAAAATCATATGAAGTTAAAAGAAGGTATATTAAAGTTCAAACCTTGTCTTCCTCTGCATTATCCATATTGAATACATCGGACTTCTCGCGGAGCGAATTTTTAAGCTTTGTTTTCAACTCTTCTTTGTTTTCCTGTACCTGAATGGCAACATAAATAAAACCGAGTTGAGTGGGATTGTGATGGTTTTAAAATGCTAAAAAGCAATTCAAGATAACAAGTATGAAGCCAATAAGAATTGTAGCAATGATAGATAGTAGCCTCAATCCCTAAGAGCAAACCTCAGGAGTTTGAGACCAGACCAACAAATGATAAACCAAAATGTATAGGCTGGACAAATCAAAATAAAAAGGAAAAAGAAAAAGGATCTATGAAGTGCTTATCCAGAACGAAGAAAACATACTTCAATTTCTAAACTATTCTCAGCTTCAACAATGGCTGCACCTATAGTGGCCCCAGAGTCCACTCGTGTAACTTTTTGGGCACGGACATAGTTTCTTTTATCTTCTGGTGTTTCAGATTGTTTGCAATGAATGTCAAGGACAGACAAACTAGAGGTAGCTTGACCAAGTTGATTGCGTCCAAGAAGAGTTGAATCTTTCTGTTGATAGGGTGAAGGTAAAGGACCAGAAGCAAGGCGAGAACCATGGAAACGAGCAACTGGAACTAGAGACTCCGGTTTTACACGGGGTTCAATATCATCGCCTCGTTTTGCTTGGCTTTTATCACGCTTGATTCTTTCAGCTTGCCTCTGTAATGTTTATAAGAGGTATATTTTATAATCCTCGTAATCTATTAGCATATCTTCGGAACACAAGCAAACAATGTGGAGAATAATAAAATTAACGAAAGCATATAATCAGTACGTCACGTAACAAATTAAAACCATAATTATCTGCAATAGCTCTGGTCATGAAGACGAAATCTAACCTAACAAAAAAATGAATGCAGATTATCACATTATGAAGCTGTCATCGAATGCTAGAAACCACTGATCATAATGAGAAAAATGAAAGAAGTAAAAGTGCAAGATGAGTTATGCACCTTCCTACATTCCAGCAAAGGGTTTTCATCATGTTCACTAGAAAAATTAAAAATCATTTGATTTTCGCGCTCGAAGTGCCTTGTTATGGACCACGCACTCATGACTTAATTCCACTGTTTTAGCTCTAGAAAACCATGCTAGCAGTTTGCACAATTATAATTTTAATAGTATAAACATCACAATCATGAGTGCATCTTACAGCACCATAACAGACAATGGTTGCCCATCATCACTATTTGCTTCTTCGTGTCATAAACAGTTCATTTAAGTAACATCACAAAAAGTGAATAATAAAAGATACCGGAAAACCGCAAGAGAATCTCTTCCACAGTAGATGTAATAAGACAAGGAGAAAATTTATCAGATTTTAAAATCACTTTCAGCGCATGATAATATTAAACACCAGATTGGCAACCATGATTTCAGCTATTAGGAAAACCAACTTGATGCAATCGAGCCCTTTTCTGAAATATTTTATCTTCAAATGCTCCCACGGCTTGGATAAAGTGCTCCACCCGGCTCAGGTTCGGCTGGTAAAGGAAGAGCAACCATAACATAACTTTGTTACATATTAGGAAACAATAGTATGAACAACAGCATCCTTTGAGATCCGTTACCTTGCTTCCATCAGTTAAGTACCCACCCAAACCCCTCAATTCCTTTTTATAAACAGCCATCAGCAAGTTAATCGCACCCTATAATTGTGAAAGTGTAAGTGCATAAATAAATTAAATTGCAGCAAAATATACATGAAACTCACACAGGCAAATGAAATTCATATAATGTAGCATATGTAACCACACCACGCATTACAAACGAGTAGAGTTCTGGTGCGAAACATAATTCGAACCAGAATGCCGACACTGTTGTGGTAGAACAGATGTAACAAGTATACTTATAAACCAGTCGATACAGCAAACCAGAAGGATAACTTCAGTAAGACCAAACTCAACAGTACTTAATCAGCGATAAAAAAACGCCATCCATTTCAAACAAACTCAACAATTTAAAGCTCCTCAAGTTAGTGGCAGAAGAATTTTCCACCACCAACAGTGCAGTTAGTTTCCCAGAACTCACATCCCGTGTATGAGTTAAAAATTAAGATGCAAAAAAACCTAAGTAATAAAACATCCCCCAAAAAATTTACTAATTATTCAACCCAGATGTATGAATGTATTTTTTGCTAAGTGATACATGTCGTTTTCAGTACTTTATTTTTCTCATGAAATTAGCATCTTGAATCATCTCCTTAGTTAAACATGGACCATATCTGACAGGATATCCGTCTATCAATAAAGATATAGTATTCACCTCCAATTTTTTAACAGTATCAATTTGGTTTTGCATGGAAAAAAGCTAGAGCGAACAGCTCATTTTAGGCCCCGTATGGACAAGCACTTGTTAAGACGTTTTTTATAAAGTGTTTTTTTCAAAAAATTTACAAAATGTTTTAAAAGTTGTTTTAAGAATAAATATGTTTTTAGACATTTACAATTAAAAAGTAATACTTTATCATTGCCTTCAATTATAATTTATATTTATATTTATATATATATTATAAAAACATCAAAAAACACATCTCACTTGTTCTTTAAAACTATACTTGAGAACATTTTTTTAAAAATGTTTCACAAAATAACACACTTTAAGTTTTTTTTCCACTTATATAACACTAACAACGTTTTTAAAGTACATGTCCAAACGAAGCCTTACACTTTACAGCTCAAGCTAATATCACCTTCATGTGACAAAGTAAGAATGCATGTAATTGAAGTCAAAAGTATGCAGCCTAGGCACAAAATTGAACTACCAAAAGGAAAATCGAAAAGATCGATAGAACACACCTCACGGATCTCAAGTGTGGGCATATGCGGCAAAAAATCATTACCGACAAAGAAACAGATGAATATGAAATCATCGACTATGCATTCGATATCAAGCTCAAAAGGAAGATTAGGTATCCTCATCTCATATTCTAGGTATTCCCGAAGAGTCCAGATGTTCAGAAACTGCAAGTAGATCACAATTTAGTTTCTGATAGATCTGTGCCAAGAATCAAAATATAATGGCATTCCACATATATATGAACTATGAAGCAAACCTGATAAGGCTTCTTCGGAACGATCTCAGCTTCACCTTTCTCGTCAAACTCCCCAGCCTTTCTTTTTGCCTTCCCTTCGCAATGCGCTGCCAAATGACCAACTTGACCGCATAAAAAGCACTTGTCTTGTTGTCCAGGAGTAAATACAACCTAGAATAAAAACGAAGCACCCACCATTGAAATGTAAGTTAAAAGTCGGGAATAAAAGCAGCATATGCAGAACAAACCCAGTCAGTTAAGTTCACTTTGTTATATGAGTTTAACATCAGTATCATTGTTGCCATTGAAATGTAAGACCTTAAAATTTCAAAACTCCTTAATAAGCATCATATTAATGACAAATACAAAAAACAAATTATAAATGGGTAAACCATGCACCTCTCTCAGTATTGAAAAATGAGCTTCATGAGTGGCCAAAGCCAGCATAATCAGATCAGCATCCTGACATGGAATACCACATAAGAGTCGAATAATGCAGGGACACGATGGAGAAAAAATGTACGGCCTCAGGTGGAAGAGGTAAAAATATTTAACATTAAAAATCGAAAAGTAGAAAATGTACCAAACCATACAGACAGTGGCGAGTATTAGGATCACAACCAGGTAGATTCCTTTGCAGACGGATGTATGACATAATTTTGTGTTCCCCTTCACCAGGAACATTGGCGTCAGAAAGGATCACCTTCACGGAAACAGGGTAATTTGAATAAAATTGCCGCATTAGCAGTGCAGATCTAGACATTTTCAAGATGACAGCACAACTGAACTTTAAAATAAAACGTAATCTGATTCATATTATAAAGGCATCATGGGATGAGTTTGAACAAACAATACCTTGATATTTTTCCAGCCAGGATCATTGTTTAATCTGAGATGAATGTAATATTGCAGAGCAGTAGATAAAACAGCCATGAAGGGTGTTCCCGGTGTGATAACATTAGAATCAAAAACTTGTGATTCCTGTTTTGGTGGAAGCTTCCTTCCTTCTCGCTCGAACTCTGCTCGTAACCTTTCCTCTTCAGCTGCCTAAGAAATAATATTTAACAACAGAATGGTGGCAAATATTTTACATCATAACCTTCGAAGAAGAATTAATATGAGGACTCATACCGCATCCGCGGCATCTTTGGCCGCTCGGAAACGCCTTGACCGTTGTTGATTCATCTTAGCCCTTGGTGCAACACCATCTGCCAAGAAACATCAGTTTGAGGCTGATGCATTAGATCTAAATCTCCTTCCATCAAATAGCACACAAGTAGCAAATCATTGTAACTTTTTCACTCACCAATGGCCATGTAAAGAAGCTTACGTGGCCGAACCATCACAAAAAGCCGATCTATATAGTCAAACATGCATTGAAACACTTCATCAAACGTGGTCGGAGAAGGCTGCATAATCAATTAAAGTAAAACATTATATAAAAATAAGAGTTGGAGTGGTCTTGGAATTAAACATGATACTGGAATTAATTGACAATATAACAAGTGAAAAAGAAAGGAAAAGAATGGCTGCTTTGATGAATTTATCCGAGTATATATAAGCGATATAAAAATATGTAACAAAGAGACAACATTGCAGTTAAAAAGCTGTTACGGAACTTTGGGATTGGATTATTGGGCCTAACTGGTCATGGATTCATTTTTAAAAATTGAAAAAATCAATTGGGCCATAAAATTTTCAACTTTTGATGAAACGTGCAGCTCATCCTAAGACGCAACCTGCGCCCAGCAAAAGACATGAACCGCAAGGGGTGCACTCGAGCCATGCCTAGTTGTGCCCAATGCTTAGGCGGCTAGACGCACATAAGGATGACAATGTATCAGGTTTTAGTCTAATCCACTAGGACCTGAGACCCAGCCCATTACAATTTTGAAGGATCCAAGACCTGTCCCGCCCCATCTAAATCTGAACTCATACACACCCAAGCCATACCTAAAGTTAACAAAAGTAGGAAATATCAGGTTTTGTACCACTCCAAATCTCATATGCAGTCGTACTGTGCCTTTTATTTAGCATAGATCCGTCAAACCCGTTAAATCCATCAGATAATTATATTTATAACATTTTTTTTACTTTTTAACTTGTATGATGATATCAAAATACTAAACAAAAAATCAAACAAAGTGTATAATACAATTTCCACATAATATCAAATGTAGCACTTCTACAGAACCAATGAGTCATATAAATATACTTTAAAAAATAATAATAATAACAATAATAATAATTCATATAAATCAGCAAACATATTTATTGGATGTTAATAATATAACAAAATCCAATATAAAAACAATCTTCAGAAGAGGAGGGAAGTGAATAAAATAAATGGATACATAAAAACCTAACCGGCCAGGTATCATTAAACTCGTTACCCGACCCATACATATCGGGGTACGAAAATAGAATACCCATTCATAAGTGCAAACCTTTACTTATTATGATCATTCCATATGATCTAAAAGTTAGCCCAAAAAAACTATATGATTGTAACAAAGAAAACACAATCATACAAAGAACTTTGTAACAAAAAAAGAAGGTAAGACTAAAGGTCTGCTGGACAAAGTCGAGGAGGCTGGAATTTAATCTCGTTGTAGGCTTAGAATGATTTTTTGGGTTGGATTCAGTAGTGTAAGCCATGGTTTTTTTTAAACTTTAACAAGAAGCAAGCCACTGGATTTCTTTTTCTTTTTTTTTTTTTTGTTGCAACTCGACAATTTATAATATATTAAGAGGGCAGTCTAAGAAATGAATATGACCAAACTATTTCTTTATTCATAACCAATATTTTGCCTAAAAACGCATTATCCAATGCATGTGACAATGCCTACTTTGATGAAATAGGTCATTCGTTAAATTGAAATTTGGATAGGGTTACTGGCCAAATTCTACCTAAAATTGCATCTTCTGTTCCTTGTGTTTTGCTCAACAAACAACTTGATAACTTAAGGTTTACCTCACAATCAAAAGTTCAAAACATACTAATGAATAAAATTACCACGAAAATCCAATCCTGCGGAAAGGAAAAAAACATCTCAGTGCAGCAGCATCGCAACAAGAGAAAGAACATATCAAAACACAAATTTCCGGACACAACTAAATTAGCTTCATAAAATCATCCAGATTCCTAGTCGTCGGAAAGAGAATTTCCAAGTTATGATTCAATTCTACAGTGCCCTCTCACTTTCACAAGTACTAATACTAACATAAGAAAAACATTAAACCCAGGAATCAAATAGGAAGACAAATAACAAAATTCATAATTAACTACACGAAAGCAAAAACAACACCAACAACAATTAATTAATCAACGCTAATGAAGAAACAAACTTACGCGGTCTTCAGGGTGAAAGCAAGGATGAATAATCCCATTCATATCCAGGTACAGATTATTGTACTCGATTTTGTTAGGGTTTGCCTTACTGGTATCCACCGGAATCTTGACATCCTCGATGACAACCGGCTCTTCTTCAATCACGTCCACAACCACCCTAGGATACTTCTCCGCCAACCACCGGTAAAAAGCTGGAACTCCCATTCTCAATCAATCAAAAATGGAGAAAATTTGATAGCTATTCAGACAAGGATTCAGCAGAAAAACTCCGAAGCTTGCCTGATTGGATAACGAATCCAAAGTCAAATGGGAAACAAATGATTCGAAGACTGGGTTCAGGTTGCAGGAAATTAGGGTTCGGAGAGAAAACCCCGATGAATAACGTAATCACACGGTTGGAGAGAATTTATTTATTTTGTACATAAATAAATATAAATACATTTTTTCCACTTAAAAACCTGATCAAGCTCAATATTATCGTCTTTATTTCATTATCACTGACATAGGTGAACTTTATATTCAATAATATAATATAATATCTACACCTATTTATTAAGCAAAAAAGCCTTAGAAAAACTATTTGGTCTCTTGATATAGCACCCTAATTTTGAAATTTCAAATTATTTGAAAAAAAAGAGTGGGAAATAACTTATATAATACATTATGTTTTAACTACTCTTTATGGTTAATATTTTAACCCAAAAAATATTTCATTTTTTGTTTCCATAAATTTATTAATTTTTTTCGAAATTAATTTTAATAAAAAAATTTAATTTTTTTGTCACACATAACGAGTGTGTAAAAACACGCTAGTATAATATAATATATGAATATCTTGTATTTTACGTATTTTGTTCTTCTTTTTTTTTAAGCCATTAAGTTTAAAACTAAAAAAACTTCACCAAAAGTTAATTTAAGTATTAAGATATCTCTTACTTACTAGTATATAAACAAACGTTCATTATCAGTTGATCAATGTTCGCTCAATCATTTTATTCTTATTTTATATTAAGTAAATATTTTTTCAATTTTATTTATATTTATAGAGTTTTGATATCGGGCAACCGTCGTTGGCAACTATATGAGCACCGACTGACATGGCATGTTGTACATCCAATAAGTAAATGTTACGTCAATCGGTGCTCATGTAGTTGCCCACAACAATTGTCCATGATATCAAAACTCATATTACAATTATTTCTTACTATTTTATGAGTGTCATTTATATAAAATTATAATTTTATTGTTAAATGATTGAGCACAAACATCGTAAAAAAAATAAAAATTTCACAAAATTAAAAACAACATATAAATTAAACGTTTCAAAATATGTAAAATACTAATTCTGCATGGATTGTTGTATTTTCTCCTAATATGTTCAACTAAATCGGTACGAAGTTGGTGAATACACTTATCCGTTGATTGTCACGTACTTCGGAATTTTTCGGGAGATAATCAAACCTCGGTTTAAGACCTAGACATGACCCTCTCATCTTTTACAATTATGTTGTGTTAAATAATGCATATTAACATTTATTTAAAAATAATAATGCATATTAACATAATATGTTTTCGTTTTTTACTTATACCAATAATTAGTTGGACATCTGACAATTACGCATCAAGACTGGAGCAGCTCAAACGCACAAATTTTCTTGCAAACTATTGTCTTTTCTTAAATACCTTTTCTTAGGATCCTAGGCAAATAAAAAAGCATTAACAAATTTAGCTCATTCCGGGCATATTTAATTTGTTGCATAATGTACGTTCATATATTGAGTGTCATTCATAGTGAAACTAATCTCCGGTTTTTTTTTTCAAGACGTTATTGAATATAAGAGATTCATATAGCACGTTAATATCACGTTTTGATTTTGTTATTAAAAATTGTTACCTAGATATTTTAGGTTTTTTCTTATAAATTTAGATTTATTAAAATAGACTAAAAATAATAAATATTTTTTTAGGCACTGAAAACTAATAAAAAAATTTGAAAAGTTGGTGAAGGGCATCCATGTGGGGTGGGCCGACAAGAGCCCTCGCGTGTTAGACTGTTTAAAAAATATTAACGCATTCAAAAATTGAACGCGATGGGCAATAGGCCACATGTGTGGGGGTTATAACACTCACCCACATCAATTGTAACATTATTTTGATGTTATAAGTTCCCGCTTTAAGACCAATGTAGATTCTTTTATATCGTTTGTTTTGTTTCATTACATTTCTTTTAGCTCTTATGTACTTTTGTATTGATTCATAAAAGTTATGACTCCGCGCTACATTGTTATTAAATTTATCGGATCTTTGTTCCATACATGTGAAATAGAATTATTTTACTGCTAGGTTATGTTCAATAATCTAACTACTCTTATAGTGGCATGTCGAGGGAAGGTTTCAATGTATCCTCTTATTGTGTAGATAAAGAAAAAGAAATAAATTTCTACAAACATATTGGAAGTCAACCATGTTTTTATTCCCAAGACCATCAAATACATGAGTTAGAATTAGAGATGATGACTGAAAGGGTTTGGGCCTGGTTTGACCAAACTCGAGACCCGCCCCATCAATAATAAAATGGACTCACAATTTGTCTTGACCCGCCTCATATTTTGCCCCGCCCTGCTTTAAAATTCCGCGGGTATGATTAAAGAGGGAGAGACAAGATCAGAGCAACCAAAGAGCCCGAAGAAAGTTGATTAAAACTCGGTGAACAACCACATCCCCTGTCATCGATACAAAATTTAATGGAATTTTTCAGCTAATTTTTTATATGTTATGTTGGGGATCGGGTGATCACTTGTTGGGGATCAGTTTGGGTTAATGCGTGAACTTCCCAGACTGAATTTATTGTAGCAGTTGATCCTTGAAGATGCTAAACCGAGTTCAGTTGAGGTTGGTCAACTGACCTCTTTCTTCTCGTTTGTCGATATTAATTGACAAACATATATTATGCACGGAATGATGTCAACTAACATATTAGAACTATAATCAAATGACTAGATTGATTTTGTGGGTGAGTGAGTGTGTTCGACTGAAATGTGAGTGAAACTAAAAAGTAAAATACGTAATTGTTTGTTCGGAGATAAATCTCCTACGTCCCCTTCTTCCACCTCAGAAGGATTCACTTTAGAAGACTTTGACTATTACAATACTTTGCAACAAATACGTAATTGTTTGTTCGGAGATAAATCTCCTACGTCCCCTTCTTCCACCTCAGAAGGATTCACTTTAGAAGACTTTGACTATTACAATACTTTGCAACAACCCGATCCAAGACTAGGGCTTACTCAACTTCCTATCTTAGAACTCCTAGACTCAATCTCAAGAGCTCAGCCCTCGATTGATTCTTATTACAATAGTAGTGTTTTACAGCTCACTAAATGATATGAATCTAGAAGGCGTTCGAAGATTCATATTGTTCCAAGAATTGTCCCGTGATTTGCCGTCAAGAATTGAAGGATTTGGGATCCATGAAAATTTAGTTGGAGAGCATGGAAACAACTTTAAAAATTATTATGATATTTTTCAAGACCAAATTCATTAAGAAAGTGAAGAAAACATCAAAAGAAACACAAAAAAAAAGTGTATGGTTCGAAACTCCAGCGCGCCCGTGGCTTAGCTGCGATAGGCCTGCGCGCTTGCTCCACTTTGTCGCGCGCCCGCGCCTCATCTGCGTGAACCATGCACGCCCACGCCATGTTGTAGAGTGCTCGCGCCTGTCCGAAAAAATACACAGTTCGGCATGTTTGTGTGTGTTCGGGAATTTTGAGTATTTTGTGATATATTTTCCTATTTTGAGTCTTTTAAGCTTACTAGGAAACTTTTAGGAGATATCTTTGATATTTTTAGATATTATTTTGCGATATCTTTTATTATTTTATAGTTGTATTATAAATACAACATATACATTCATTATTGAATAGATTATTGAAGTTATTGAATTATTGATTTTTATCAATTCTTAAAATTCCTTCTAGAATTTTGCCAAATCTTTGCTTTGTTTTTATCAAATCAAACTTATCAAAGTTTCATAAACTTTGTGGCATTTGTCAATTGATTATCTTCGTGGATTGTCATAAACAAGTTTTCTGAAGGTTCCGTTGTGATTGATTGTTTTCTTCTCATGATTATATGTTGCTAATTTCAAGTAAATTAGAGGTGGATATCCGAAAACTTACTTGTTCAAAAAATCGGGACAAAATTATTGAATCCTTTTGTTATTGAATTGAGGGTACGATTCTTTATAATCGTGTTTGCTTTTCATGATCCAAGATTCACATCATTTGGTGTCAAAGCTTAAGGTTCCATTGATTCAAGTAAGTCGTATATTTCTATTTGTTCTTCTTATCTATTCTTCGTTCTTCTTATTCGTTCTTCGTGTTCTTCGTTCGTCGTTCTTTGTTCTTTCAATCTTGTCGCCCAAGTTTCGTTTCTTGTGCTACAAGTTATTATTCAAAAAAAAAAAGCAAAATAAATTGTGGTCAATTTTCTTGTGTCTTGTTCATCCTTGGGTGCCAAATTTTTCAATCTTCATAAATTCAATTCCTTGTTTTTGTGCAATCTACGTTAGTATATTGACAAGTGTTTACAAGTTTTGAACATGTGAGTTTGATAGACAAAATCACAGAGCATAAGCTCTTTCTACATATTTTGAGTGAAAAAATGAGTGATTGAGTGATTTTTCTTTGGAGTGACTAGTGAGAATTTGGTTGAGGATATTTTATTACTAACTTTTTTCTTGCAGGTACAATGTTTCAAAGAAAATTCGATGGGTATAGGGAGAGTGAAATGAGATTTTATGGGTGTGGTAGTAATAGAAGAAAAGATAAATGTAGTAGTGAGGATTGGCGGAGAGAAAAGAGGGATGATGGGAGTAAGAGAGAAAAAAAATCGATGAGTATAGTGATGTGCATAGATATGATGATGGAGAAAGAGATTTTGAATATTATTTGGATTGGTTTAAGAAAAATGGGATCCCTTCATTCGATGGATATTCAGATTCGGAGTCGTATTTAAGTTGGGAGAAAAGGGTAGAGTCTATATTTGAAGGTCGTGATTTTTCTGAAGCTAAGAAGGTTAAACTTGTCTTAAAAAAGTTTATCGACTAAGCTTGCACTTGGTGGGATGCTACAACTTAAATTGTAATTCACCCAAGTATAGGTTGTCTGCAAGTAATATACTCGTGAGTACGAGATCGATCCACGGAGATGATGTTGTATGTTTAATTTTAGCAATGATATATTATAGATGGAAATATTATTATAAAACTTCAAATACACAAATTATAAAATTGTCAAGGCTTCAAAGGTTCATTGTTGGTTTATTTAAGATAGCTTAACAAAAATAAATAAAAGAAACTAAAATAAGAATAAACATAAAAGAAAAATTAAATATTTAAACAAGTATATCATATAATATAGTTCCCACTATATTAATATCAGATTAATCGATATTTAATACATGGTATCCATAATATATATATAAATGCATAAATATAAATTGACATAAAAGTAAATGTTAGATCAAATCACAATATATTATTTAGGACAACCGGCAGAGCCACGCTATTGTCTAAATAAAATATATGATTTTTTATGTTAGTTGCGGAAATTAAATGTTAGTTGCGGAAATATAAATGTTGGTTAAGAAAAATTAAATGTTAGTTGCGAGAAAGTAAATGTTAGTTGCGAGAAAATAAATGTTAGTTCAAATCACAATATATTATTTAGAACAACCGGCAGAGCCAAGTTATTGTCTAAATAATATATATAACTTTATTATAAATTGATACATATATTTATAGTATATAATTATTGTAGTATCTATTGTATCATATTAGACAACAAATCAAGGTAAACACATTTAAGGTACCAAGTATTTGATGTAAATAGATAACAATAAATCATCCAAATTATACCTACAAATAAAGATCAATTAGTAAAAATAAATAAAAATAGAAAAGGGAAGAATATACAAAATATAAACAATCTTACTTGACTAACAATGAAACCTTTTTACCTTGACATAAAATGATTTAGCTTGCCATGAACATAAGACTCAAGAGTAAGGATAAAAGAAATTTCATACTTAAACTTGGAGAAATATGCACACTCAAACTCTTATTCTTACACACACAATATTTATTTTACAAGTGAGAAATTTTTTTACACTTTTGCACACTTCAAAGCTTATACAACACATCTATTTATAGGCTAAATGAGAGCAAGAGCCCAAGACTCATTAAATATGGAATAGTAAAGTTGGTGGGTGCTTGTCTCCTTGAATGTCAATATCATGACTCAACTTTAATTGACATATTTGATACCATATACCACCGATTCAGCCTTTCTATTCAATATTATACACGTAGAAAATTTTGTGTAGATGTGTTTGGACATATAATTCACCTTTTTTGGGTAAAAGGTGAAATAGTTATGATATTTTTAGTACAAGTTGGTCATAATAAAAGTAAATCTGTCTTCTTTTTTATTTTTGATAATTTTGATCATCTTAATGAGATTTTTGGAATTTCTTGTCTTCTACAAAGTTGAAGATGCCTCTTTTTTGATTCTATAGGATTTGAGATTACTCAAATATGACCTCTGTAGCTTGAGTAATTTTATTTTTATCAAACCTGCGCAAACCGTAAAATACAACTTTTTTAGTAAAACATTTAAATATAAACACATAACATTTAAAATAATACAACTTCATAATTTTAATGAAACTTTAATTTTAAAACACAACTTTTAACATATAAATAATTACGAATTTTAAGTTTCATCACACCCCCAAACCGGCTAATTACTAGTCCCTTAGTAATAAAATATCATAAAATATCATAAAATCACAAGTTAGATTTTATTCCTTATTATATATATTAAAATTTGCAAACTTTGAAATTTTAAAGCACACTTGTGAGGAGATCATATGTTTATTTATAAATCTTATTATCAACCAATATATTAATATATAATTGAATGGGATATACATATATATTTCACACAATATCAAAATATTAAATATATATATATATATAATTTTTTATATAAATATTTTCTAAAAAATTTGAGAATAATATAATCAAAATGATAATAGAAATCATTTTTATAACATGTATAATATCAGGAATAGTAATGTAAAAGTCTCAACTCCATATTCTCTCGGGTTAAAGTATTTCATATATAGTTGTTTTTCACTCATGGAGTTTAAAGAAAATCATACACTCATTGAAAATGGCTAATATGTAAAGCAGACAATCAAATAACCTAATATTGAAAATAAGATAGGATAATTTAAAAAGAATAAAACCATTTTGTTTAATTTTTTGTATTTTTTTTCTTTCTATTTTTTTTTTATTTTACTTGGCTGCAAAATTGTTTTTAAATAACCAAATACCTCCAATAAACTTTGAAAATGTAACATTTTTTTTTCAAAGTTTATTTATTTGTTTATTTTTTATGAGGTAAATCTATTACATTGATAATTATAGTAGAGATACTCTATTACAATCAAACTTCAAACAACTTTGCAGCCAATTTTTATTTGCACAATTTTTTTTTTCAAAATGAGTTTAATCTAGTAATTAACCATTTCTTAATAATCAATAAAAGCTTATAAGTTGTTTTCTCAATTCTCACCTCTCACTCACAAAATTTATGTGAGTATATATTGCACTTTTACAAATTAATTCTCTCAATTATGCATGTTATTATTCATTCAATTAATATCAACTTAACTATATATTCATAAAATTTTTAGAAAATATGTTATTTGAAAACACACAATTATATAATTATTTATAACTTATATCCCATCAATTATATATTTTATATTAAATTGATGAAAAAGAAGAATAAATAAACATATATACAAAAGACTTTATTTTATTAGTAGTTTGCAATTTAAATATATACGGAATATTAAAATCTAATCTATTGTGATAATACGATAAATAAAAACTAATGCATCTCAGGAGTTTTTGACTCCTTACTCTGCCATTAAAAAAGAAAATATATATTATTATAGCAATATTCTTTTTATTTTAAAATTTTAAATTTTTTTTTTTAAAAAATAAACCCTCCCCCAAACCTGAATATGACATTTTTTAAATACAAATAAAGAGTAAATGATTAAAGAGATATCACCTGGAATTTATTGAAGATGAGGAACAAACACAAACTATTTCGTGACATGTTGAATCAATGATCCAGTTTTCTTTTCTTACTGGTTGGTTGAGACCAACTGATCTTTGTTATAGCCGAATCAGGTTGATGAACAAAAGCTTGGAGATCATCAATTAATTGGTCTTCATTCGAAGGAGAAATGGGCATCCTTTGTGAATTTTCTGAAATGAAATTTTGTTCCACAGCTACATCAAGAAAAGTCAACAAACCATCATAATAGTTATTGATATTCAAAAAGCCAACAGGTTTATTATGGATATTAAGTTGTGCCCAAGAAACAACATGAAAAATTTCTTCTAAAGTACCAAAACCACCAAGGTAAGGCAATAAAAACATCAGAATTTTCTATCATTTTAGTTATTCTCTCGTACATTGATGAAACTTTCAACTCTTTCCCAATCGTAACACCTGTAATATTTCCTTCAGCTAAAGCTGTAGGAATAATACCCAAAACCTGACTACCTCCAAGATGAGCTGCTGTTGAAATAGATCCCATTAACCCAATATTGTCTCCTCCATATACCAAGTGAATTTTTCTCTCTGGTAAATTTTTTCCAAGTTTAATTGCTGCATCAACAAATATTTCATTTTTTTCCGGTACTAGAACCACAAAAGACACAAATATTTTTCAATTTTTGTGAAGAAAATCCTGCCATTTTTTTTTCTTTTCTCAATTTCTCTCTCACATTCTATTTTTTTTCAATATGTAAAGAAAATTCAAGCATGCATTTATAGAAAAACAATTGTACGAAAAGTCAAAATATGAATAATAGAATACATACACACATAAAAAGTGAAATATATACGTTACCATCGGCGGTAGTATCATTTATTCCTTCTTGTTGAAGTTGAAATACTCAATTCTTCTGATAGACGTCACACCAACAATAATATATGTAATTTAATAATTAATTTTGATATTATATATTTTTTGTTGACCACAGAGATGAATGATGTGAGTGCATTATTGTACCTTGGTGGTCATGTTATTGTTCAAAACGAGAGGGACAGATATAGCATACCAGCAACTAGGCCCATGAAAATCCGACGTTCTATTACATTTGCTCAGTTGGTGAATAAGGTGCACCGCCTCCTACAAATAGATCCATCACAATTCACTATTAAACTATCAACAAAATATTCTTATGGAGTTATGACTCGTCATATCGAAGAGCATGTGTACATCACAGATGACGAGAGTCTACAATTCATGTTTGATTCGTTGCTACTACATTGTTTTTACCTGTATGTTGAATCATCTCCAGTATCTTATGAGGTAAGATGTTGTGATAATGAGCCGTTCATTCCAGGGATAACACAAGGTTTGAGTACAATGGATTTCAATGAGCATCCACAAACTTCTGCACGCCACAATGATGCCGCAGGTACAGAATTGTATTCTGGAACTGATACAGGCAATTGGGATCATCACACCATGGTTTCCACGGAGCAAGATCACGGATGGGTCCAAAACAAAACACTATCATGGGATTTATATTCACGGTCTTGGAGTCATCATATCACGAATCCCACACAAGAAGATATTCCTAAGGGGTTCAATACATCCAGAGTGTTGGATTTAAATTACGGGGATACAGGACCGAGTATCATGAACCCAAGATCTTTTCACAATGCGCAAAATATGGTTGATGACCATATCAGGGGAGCAAATATGCAAGAAGCAATTACAGGAAATATTACAGAGGCACATGATCCGTTTGCTGACAGTTCGCATAATGTAATGAGTAGTGATAGTGAGCCTGATGTAGCATCAAGTGATGGGGAAGAAGATGATCGTGCCAACACACTACGTGAAGTTGACGCCCAAATCATGGATGCAGGACAGGGCGCACGTCAGGATAAGGGCACATCATCGCATGTCCCAAACTATGGTGGGGAAACATTGCATAGAACATTCCTCGTGAAGGTCCCGTCATGCAAGAAATTCCTCAATTTTTCAACACAGTGTATGATGAACAAATTCCAGATTCATTTGGGCTATCATCTAGATCACGGACGAAGTTCTATGACTCTGCAAGGCCTGAACTTTGTGCCAAAATGGTTTTCAAGAACAAAACTGAATTAATGGAATCTGTGAAGGATTTTTCTGTTCGAATTGCAAGACGTGAATATGTTGTCGTCCAAAGTTCTCCAACAATGTGGAAGATCAAGTGTAAGAACTTTTCTGCAGGTGGCAATTGTGGTTGGGGACTTCGAGCATCATTCAAATAGAATATAGGTTTTTTCATGATCACGAAGTATGGTGGGGAGCATACATGCATTTCTAGCCAAGTGGGCATAGATCACCACAACCTTGACATAAATATGGTAGCAGGCACATTTTTGGAATTGTGCGTTGTGATCCTGCATATGAGATCAAGTATGTCCGAGAGAGTATCAAAGGAAAATATGGGTATGAGATATCATATGCTAAGGCATGGCAAGGTTTGAAGCGTGCAGTAGAGATCGTATATGGTACGTGGGAAAGCTCTGTATCATTGCTTCCTAAATATATGGGTGCTCTTGTTGGAACATGGTCGTTCTTCGGATAAAAAATAATGTGATATCCGGTGCAGCGGAAGTTTTAAAATTTTATATGGAACGATTCCATATGGATATCAAATTCCTACGATTAAAATTGATAACATAAAATTTAAACAATATAAATTTTACCTTAAAATCTCGAAGCGAGATTATGGACACCAACAGAATAAACTGCTCTTGTTGTATATCCCAGGAACTGATGAACGAACAATTCTTCAATCAGGTCCATGAACAGAAATTTAATCCCTCTGATAGACTGCACTAGAAAGTTTATCAGAAGTTTCTACGAAGAGATAGAACAGATATGATCTGTTAAATCAGTCTGCAAATTCAAAAATTTACAGACTGAATTTTCGAACACGGTGAGAGGGAGAGGGAGAGGGAGGGGTCGGCCGAAAAACCCTAAGAGAGAGCTCTCTAGGTTTTCGAAATTTTGACCTGTGTTATGTAATTTTTGCACTGCAATAACTTATTTATAATGTGGGCTGCTAACAGCTTAGGGCCCATTAGTCATAAGTTCAAGCCTGACAAGCAAAGCCCGCATGTTCAGAAATTAATATAAAATTCATCGTGACTCAGATTGATAAACCAATTTTACCAATGTGCACAGAAACCATTTTTGCATCTTTTAAAGTCAAGATAAATTTTCTGAATTCGAATTCAGTGATTTCCAAAAATGTCCATCACTATGTCATTTTAGGAAATCTTACTCCCTCTTCTTTTAAATAAGAAGTCCCACTTCTTTATTCACTAAATTTAACTCTTTAAATTTAATTATCTCAACGGGAATTAAAAATCCATTACTTGTGTGACCCTCAATGGTTCAGGGATACAGCTAGCCGTGGGCTCACAACTCCTTGTGACTCGGAACAACAATTTCCGACTTGCCCATCGAATCATGGTAAGAGCGCCTAGCAATATCGCCCCATGATTCCCTAGGTATCACTGATAGTGCCTGCAAGAACCAATAGATTTTGGTTAGCGTACAGTACGGTCCCTTCATCCATATATCCCGATCGAATCAACAACCATTGGTAAATAGAGAGTCGTTCGAGATTCGATAACTATGCAATGCATCTTGAAGATCAAATAGTGACATCGCATGTGCTACTAGAAAACCAAGTAACCTAAAACACATCATGTACTCTGGCCAGAGATTCGTCACACTAATATCTCCTCAGATTGCATAGAATATCCACACTTGCAAGTATGTGGTGAATCCTTGATAACAAAGCATCGACTCCTATATGTGTCGTAACTGTACCCAATCCCGACACCTGATGACCCCAATAGAGTCGGTAAACGAGTCAAAGTACAGTACTAGCATATAGAGTCTCAATGATGTTTCAAGTAGTAAGGACTAATGGTGTACAACAAAAACCGCGGACTTTATCCACTCGATAAGTGATAACCACTTGGAAAGTCCGGATAGGGTAGTTCGATCATTCATCATATGAATATCCATTTGCATGCCTTGAACATCTCTATGTTCCATACCAATGAAACGTGGTACTCGGCATCGCAAACGCTAGTCTCAATCTCGAGCGATCCTTATCCTTATTAACGGACGGCTCAATCGACTAGGAACTGTTTAGAATATACAGTGACTATAAGATATGTTTCATGATAGCCATCCCCATGTGCTACCACATCTTACATACACTATAGTATATTCAAGGTCTTCATCTAAACATCTTATAGTATGTCACAACATAATAATATGATAAAAGATAAAGTAAATGCCATTATAAAAGTGTAAATTATATTAAACAAAAGATTGTTTATACATAGAGTCATAAAATCCCTTAGCCACAAGTTGGCTCACCGGGCACCCACTCTTTCAATCTCCCACTTGCCCTAAAGCCAACTAGTCATATTATGTAGTCCAATTGCTTCGCGATGTTTGTCAAATAATGGTCCTGGCAAGGGCTTAGTAAGTGGATCAGCGATATTGTCTGCAGAGGCCACTCTCTCGACAGTGATGTCTCCTCTTTCCACGATCTCCCGGATGATGTGGTATTTCCTCAGTACGTGTTTGGATCTTTGATGAGACCTTGGTTCCTTTGCCTGAGCAATGGCACCCGTGTTGTCACAGTACACCGGGACTGGACCAACAGCTTCAGGAATAACGCCCAACTCTTGGACGAAATTCCTCATCCAAACGGCCTCTTTAGCAGCAGCTGATGCCGCAATGTATTCTGCCTCAGTGGTGGAATCCGCTGTGGTGTCCTACTTGGAACTCTTCCAAGAGACAGCACCGCCATTGAGCATGAACACAAATCCAGAGGTTGACTTCGAGTCATCCACGTCACTTTGGAAGCTAGAGTCGGTATAGCCTTCCAATTTCAGTTCTCTTCCTCCATAAACCATGAATACATTCTTAGTTCTTCTCAAATACTTAAGAATATCCTTCATGGCTTTCCAATGCATTTGACCGGGATTGGCTTGATATCTGCTCGTGACACTCAGAGCAAATGCCACATCCGGTCTGGTAGATATCATCCCATACATGATACTCCCTATGGCTGACGCATATGGTATGTGTGTGTCATTTTCTCTATCTCTTCGTCAGTCTTGGGACACATAGACTTGGATAGAGAGACTCCATGACACATAGGTAGATGTCCTCTTTTGGACTCATCCATTGAAAACCTTTTCAATATAGTGTCGATGTAGGTAGCTTGAGTAAGTCCTATCATTCTCTTAGATCTATCTCTATAGATCTGTATCCCTAGAATATAGGACGCCTCACCCAAATCCTTCATCGAGAATCTACCTGATAACCATATATTTGTTGACTGCAACATCCCTACATCATTCCCAATGAGTAAGATGTCATCAACATAAAGTACTAAGAATGTCACAGCATCCTTAACTACTTTCTTGTACACGCACGGTTCCTCCGGGTTCTTGATGAAACCAAAATCCTTTATTGTTTCATCAAATTTCTGGTTCCAACTTCTTGATGCTTGTTTGAGACCATAGATCGATCTCTGAAGCTTGCATACCTTATGTTCGCTTCCCATGGATGTGAATCCCTTGGGCTGCATCATATAGATTTCTTCCTTAATGTTTCCATTAAGAAATGCAGTCTTCACATCCATTTGTCATATCTCATAGTCATACCATGCTGCTATGGCAATAAGGATTCTTATGGACTTGAACATTGCGACTGGTGAAAAAGTTTCATCATAGTCAACTCCTTGTCTTTGAGTATAAACTTTTGCCACCAATCGTGCCTTGTAGGTCAGTATCTTTCCATCAGGCCCAAGTTTTCTCTTATAGATCCATTTACACCCTATTGGAACAATTCCATCGGGAGGATCAACTAAAGTCCAAACTTGGTTTGAATGCATCGAATCTATTTCCGACTGCATAGCTTCAAGCCATAATTTCGAATCCGCATCAGAAATTGCTTCCTTGAAGTTTCTTGGATCACATCCAATGTCGGGTTCACTTTGATCCTCTTCAAGAAGAAAACCATATCTAATAGGAGGCCTAGAAGTCCTCTCGGATCTTCTAGTAATAGGCGTGTCAATCAATGGTTCTTGAGGTGTAGGATCATTATTTTGTATCTCGGGTTCTTCTCGAATTTCTTCGAGTTCCATCATCTTGCCTTTCTTATCCAATAAGAACTCCTTCTCCAAGAAGGTGGCATTCCTTGAAACAAACACTTTTGTTTCAGTAGGATGATAGAAATAATATCCGATTGAATTCTTCGGATACCCTACAAAATAACATAAGGTGGATCGATTATCCAAATTATCTCCCACTGTCTGCTTCACGTAAGCAGGACATCCCAAAATCCTCAAGTACGAATACTTAGGAGCTTTGCCATTCCATAACTCGTATGGTGTTTTGTTTACTGCTTTAGTGTGGACGTTGTTCAACAACAATACCGCCGTTTCAAGAGCATAGCCCCAAAACGAAGGTGGGAGCTCAGTGAAGCTCATCATAGATCGAACCATGTCCAACAATGTTCGATTGCGACGTTCCGAAACTCCATTCAGCTGAGGTGTCATAGGAGGAGTCCACTGAGAGAGAATCCCATTCTCTTTTAGATAGCTCAAAAACTCGGTACTCAAGTATTCTCCACCTCGATCCGATCGAAGTGCTTTAATACTCTTACCTAGTTTGTTTTCTACTTCAGCCTTGAATTCTTTGAACTTTTCAAATGCTTCAGATTTATATTTCATTAAATATAAATACCCATACCTTGAATAATCATCAGTAAAGGTAATGAAGTAGGTGTGACCAAATTTTGTACCAATACTAAATGGTCCGCAAACATCTGTATGGATCAAATCCAATAGATTTTGACTACGCTCAGGTTTTCCTTTGAAAGGAGATTTAGTCATTTTTCCTTTCAAGCAGGACTCACAAGTAGGTAGAGAGTTAATATCAGACATATCAAACATGCCCTCTCCCACTAGCTTGTTTATCCTCCTTGAGGAAATATGACCTAGTCTAGCATGCCAAAGGTTTGCCGGGTTTTGACTATCTATTTTCCTTTTGTTCGTTGTTACCGGTTTATCAACATAATTTATTGGAACGTCTTTTAATTTTAAGTTATATAGATCGTTTTCAAGTTGTCCATTTCCAATCAAACATTCATTCTTGTAAATATTGCAAATCTCATTCACAAAATTGCAAGAAAAACCATCTCTATCAAGCATAGAAACAAAAATAATGTTTTTAATCAAGTCTGGAACAAATAAAACATCTCTCAAAAGTAACTTAAAATCGTTCTGCAAAATTAAATAAACGTCTCCCACAGCTTTGGCTTCAACTCTAGAACCATTTCCGAGCCTCAGCTGGGTCTCACCCATCCTAAGCTTGCGACTTCTTGTCATCACCTGCAAATTATTGCAAATGTGAGATCCACATCCGGTATCCAATACCCAAGAAGTAGTATTAAGTGAAACATTTATTTCAATATAAAACATACCCTTCGCAGTTCGCAACTGCTCAAGATATTCCTTGCAGTTACGTTTCCAATGACCGGGTTTCTTGCAGTGATGGCAAACATCCTTGGATTTTTCCATGTTTGAAGCCTTTGTCTTGTTCTTCTTCTCGGGTCCGGTTTTCTTGGATGGGGCAGAACGTTTCTTATCCTTTGTACTTGGCCCCTTCTTAGTAGAAGAAGAGGAGTCTACCAAGAGAACCGGTTTATCCTTCTTTAAAGTGGCTTCATAAGTTACAAGCATAATGACCATCTATTCAAGGAAGGCCTCTATCTTGTCCATATTGAAATTCACCACAAAATCGTCAAACGATGAAGGAAGATAGAGAAGTAATAAGTACACATTGAGTTCATGCTCCAATACCAATTCAAGCGTTACCAACTTCTGAATGAGCCAAATCACGCGTACCCCATGATCACGGACCGAAGTCCCTTCACGCATGCGACACGTCATTAACTCTTTTACAGTAGCGAACCTCTCAGCTCTCGATTGAGCCCCAAAAAGTTCCTTGAGTTGTACGTGAATGTCAGCAGCATTCACGGTATCCTCAAATCGCCTCTGGAGTTCATCAGACATCGAAGCTTGCATATAGCATTTTGCCTTGATATCATGGTCCCACCATTTATCAAGTTTTGCCAACTCTTCCGGACTTATATCAGCTGGTGCTTCCTTCGGAGGAGATTTTTCTAACACATAGAACATCTTCTCCGAGGTCAAGACAATCTTCAACTTACGGAACCATTCCGTATAGTTTGCGCCAGTCAGTTTGTTTTGTTCGAGAATAGAGAATAGTGGATTGCGCGAATTCATCTTAATGAAATACTGAAAAGAAACAGACAATAATCAGTGATTGTTTAATTAATTTACTAAGACATAAAATAAGGCGAAATTTATTTTATGAATCTCACTCCCACTATTTTAACAATTTCACTACCCTCTAGTGAAAACGAGAAACATTTTCTTTAGTGGGAACATGGAGTCAAATTGACAAACTATAGTCCCGAATAATATCAGCCAACCATAATTTTCAAAAGATAGAGTCCAATTGCTTCCAAAGCAACCTCCATGTTTTTACCTCATGACCAATAATGACCAAATAATATGACGCTGTTTATTGTGACACGTCAAGATGACCCATCAATATTAAGTTTTGATGGACGGTCGCCATGTGGATCCCCAATAATATGAGCCAATCCCATGGGAGTTCCATCCAACTTACAACATGTGTCGATCCAATGTACAGCTTTTCGACGAACGCCCCCCCCCCCCCCCCCCCCCCCCCCCCCCCCCCCCCCCCCCCCCCAATAATATGAGCCGGATCGTATCCGCAGGTAGCATCTCATACATTGATCGTTGATGGAAGGTAGGAACATTTAACCAATATTTAAATTTCCTTTATTTATCTTGATATCAATTTTAAATCATATTTAAAATGAGAAATTTTTTAATTTTGAAAATTTGTCTCATCATTTAAAATTTGTATGCTTGCGGGATTCATACAATTTAGTCTAAACATGCATACAACGATAATATCATATATTATATTTTAGGATGATCGATTCCATTACTAATCGACCCGTGGTTGCCAATCACGAGTCTAAGTCCAATCCTAGGTGATATGCAAGTATGCAATGCAATCCTATTACATTGTGCTTCCAATTTACATTTCTTCAGTTTTTATCATTGCTTGCTGGTCCCACCTCCATCTTCAAAATCTCCCACTATTTCTAGTGAATTTACAATAAATTACTATGACAAATAAAGGGATACATTATAAGGGTGGGAACGGGCCATAAACCAGACCCACTTTTATTACAAATGATAAAATCAAATTTGGGCCATAAACCAGGCCCATTAATAAAATCCAACAATCAATAATAAAGCCAAATGTAAACAACCTAACATACACCTATAATATTGGTCATGACAATCGATCATCCTTATCCAATAATATTTAATTCAAAAATTAATTTATTGGACATCATGCAATGACAATAAATATAAATAGATAAAATCATATTTCATACATAAAATCTTATTTTATATATAAAATCATATTTTATCTAGTTTATCCATAAAATCATATTTTACATATAAAATCCAATTTTATACATAAAATCATATTTTATTATCAATTGTACCAAAATTAATAATTAAAGATTTAATTTATTGGATTAAATTTTAAATTTCCAAAATTCAAAATTTATCCAAAAATTAATTTTCTTAGTTTTTAAAAAAATTTTGGGCTCAAACAATTTTGACCCATTGCCTCGTGGACCAACTGAAACAATTTTAGATCGGGCAAAAAACTGGGCCCAAAACCATTTTGGGCTAGAATTCATAATTCACGAAAATTTAATTTTTTTAATAAAAATTTCTGGGCAGCCCGGGACAATCCCGGGCTGCCCGCCCGTCGCTGGGCTGGACTCGTCCAGCCCAGCTGCGTGGGCTAGGGCAACGCTTGCCCTAGCTCGCGCAGGGCTGCTGGGTGCAGCCCATCTGCGCGCAGCCCTAGGGCAACGCTTGCCCTAGTCGCGCAGCGCTGCTGCGTGCAGCCAAGCTGCGCGCAGGGCTGCACGCGGCGCTGCTCGCTGCCTTCGGGCAGCGGGCAGCCCCCGAATTTTTTTTTTCTTTTTCGTTTTATTTTTCTGAAAAATCGAGGCTTTGTACAATCGATAAAATTTTAATCGTAAAATCCGAGAACAACCTGGATTTGATACCACTGTTGGAACACGGTCGTTCTCTGGATCAAAAAGAAAGTGATATCCGGTGCAGCGGAAGTTTTAAAATTTTATATGGAACGATTCCATATGGATATCAAATTCCTACGATTAAAATTGATAACATAAAATTTAAACAATATAAATTTTACCTTAAAATCTCGAAGCGAGATTATAAACACCAACAGATTAAACTGCTCTTGTTGTATATCCCAGGAACTGATGAACGAACAATTCTTCAATCAGGTCCACGAACAGAAATTTAATCCCTCTGATAGACTGCACTAGAAAGTCTATCAGAAGTTTCTACGAAGATATAGAACATATATGATCTGTTAAATCAGTCTGCAAATTCAAAAATTTACAGACTGAATTTTCGAACACTGTGAGAGGGAGAGGGAGAGGGAGGGGTCGGCCGAAAAACCCTAAGAGAGAGCTCTCTAGGTTTTCGAAATTTTGACCTGTGTTGTGTAATTTTTGCACTGCAATAACTTATTTATAATGTGGGCTGCTAACAGCTTAGGGCCCATTAGTCATAAGTTCAAGCCTGACAAGCAAAGCCCGAATGTTCAGAAATTAATATAAAATTCATCGTGACTCAGATTGATAAACCAATTTCACCAATGTGCACAGAAACCATTTCTGCATCTTTTAAAGTCAAGATAAATTTTCTGAATCCGAATTCAGTGATTTCCAAAAATGTCCATCACTATGTCATTTTAGGAAATCTTACTCCCTCTTTTTTTAAATAAGAAGTCCCACTTCTTTATTCACTAAATTTAACTCTTTAAATTTAATTATCTCAACGGGGATTAAAAATCCATTACTTATGTGACCCTCAATGGTTCAGGGATACAGCTAGCCGTAGGCTCACAACTCCTTGTGACTCGGAACAACAATTTCCGACTTGCCCATCGAATCATGGTAAGAGCGCCTAGCAACATCGCCCCATGATTCCCTAGGTATCACTGATAGTGCCTGCAAGAACCAATAGATTTTGGTTAGCGTACAGTACGGTTCCTTCATCCATATATCCCGATCGAATCAACAACCATTGGTAAATCGAGAGTCGTTCGAGATTCGATAACTATGCAATGCATCTTGAAAATCAAATAGTGACATCGTATGTGCTACTAGGAAACCAAGTAACCTAAAACACATCATGTACTCTGACCAGAGATTCGTCACACTAATATCTCCTCAGATTGCATAGGATATCCACACTTGCAAGTATGTGGTGAATCCTTGACAACAAAGCATCGAATCCTATATGTGTCGTAACTGTGCCCAATCCCGACACCTGATGACCCCAATAGAGTCGGTAAACAAGTCAAAGTACAGTACTAGCATATAGAGTCTCAATGATGTTTCAAGTAGTAAGGACAATGGTGTACAACCAAAACCGCGGACTTTATCCACTCGATAAGTGATAACCACTTGGAAAGTCCGGATAGGGTAGTTCGATCATTCATCATATGTGTTGGAGAACGGCGATCAGATCAATCAGAATTGATACCCGGTGCAGCGGAAGTTTAAACTTTTTATATGGAACGATTCCATAATGGGTATCAAAACTTTACGATTAAATTGTGTGTGTAAAAATTAAATAACAATTATAAATTTTTACCTCCAATCTCGAATCGAGATTATGGACACCAACAGATTACTCTGCTCTTGTTGTATATCCCAGGAACTGGTGGACGAACTGTTCTTCAATCAGGTTCACGAACAGAGATTTAATCCCTCTGATAGATTGCACTAGAAAATCTATCAGAAGTTTCTACGAAGAGAATTAACGAATTTGATCCGTTAAACCAGACTGCAAATTCAAAATTCACAGGCTGGATTTTCCCGACAGAGAGGGAGGGGGGCTGCGGCCACTCTTAAGAAAAACCAGGGTTTTCGAAAATATTTTGTGACCTCTGTTGTATAATTTCTGTACTGCAATAACTTATTTATAATATGGGCTGCTAACAGCTTAGGGCCCATTAGTCATAAGTTCAAGCCTGACAAGCAAAGCCCGCATGTTCAAAAATTAATATAAAATTCATCGTGACTCAGATTGATAAACCAATTTCACCAATGTTCACAGAAACCATTTCTGCATCTTTTAGAGTCAAGATAAATTTTCTGAATCCGAATTCAGTGATTTCCAAAAATACCCATCCCTATGTCATTTTAGGAAATCTTACTCCTCTACTCTTAAATAAGAAGTCCCACTTCTTTGTTCATTAAATTTAACTCTTTAAATTTAACTATCTCAACGGGGATTAAAAATCCATTACTCTGTGTGACCCTCAATGGTTCAGGGATACAGCTAGCCGTGGGCTCACAACTCCTTGTGACTCGGAACAACAATTTCCGACTTGCCCATCGAATCATGGTAAGAGCGCCTAGTAACATCGCCCCATGATTCCCTAGGTATCACTGATAGTGCCTGCAAGAACCAATAGATTTTGGTTAGCGTATAGTACGGTCCCTTTATCCATATATCCCGATCAAATCAACAACCATTGGTAAATCGAGAGTCGTTCGAGATTCGATAACTATGCAATACATCTTGAAGATCAAATAGTGACATCGCATATGCTACAAAGAAACCATTTCTTAAAACACATCATGTACTCTGGCCAGAGATTCGTCACACTAATATCTCCTCAGATTGCATAGGATATCCACACTAGCAAGTATGTGGTGAATCCTTGACAACAAAGCATCGACTCCTATATGTGTCGTAACTGTACCCAATCCCGACACCTGATGACCCCAATAGAGTCGGTAAACGAGTCAAAGCACAGTACTAGCATATAGAGTCTCAATGATGTTTCAAGTAGTAAGGACTAATGGTGTACAACCAAAACCGCGGACTTTATCCACTCGATAAGTGATAACCACTTGGAAAGTCCGGATAGGGTAGTTCGATCATTCATCGTATGAATATCCATTTGCATGCTTTGAACATCTCTATGTTCCATACCAATGAAACGTGGTACTCGGCATCGCAAATGCTAGTCTCAATCTCGAGCGATCCTTATCCTTATTAACGGACGGCTCAATCGACTAGGAACTGTTTAGAATATACAGTGACTATAAGATGTGTTTCATGATAGACATCCCCATGTACTACCACATCTTACATACACTATAGTATATTCAAGGTCTTTATCAAAACAACAATAGTATATCACAATATAACAATATGAAGAAAGATAAAGTCATTGCCATTAATATAAGTATAAATTATATTAAACAAAAGATTGTTTATACAAAGAGTCATCAAAGCCCTTAGCCACAAGTTGGCTCACCGGGCACCCACTCTTTCAATATGAATATCCATTTGCATGCTTTGAACATCTCTATGTTCCATACCAATGAAACGTGGTACTCGGCATCGCAAACGCTAGTCTCAATCTTGAGCGATCCTTATCCTTATTAACGGACGGCTCAATCAACTAGGAACTGTTTAGAATATACAGTGACTATAAGATGTGTTTCATGATAGCCATCCCCATGTGCTACCACATCTTATATACACTATAGTATATTCAAGGTCTTCATTTAAACATCTTATAGTATGTCAGAACATAATAATATGATAAAAGATAAAGTAAATGCCATTATAAAAGTATAAATTATATTAAACAAAAGATTGTTTATACATAGAGTCATAAAAGTCCTTAGCCACAAGTTGGCTCACCGGGCACCCACTCTTTCAGCTTTGTCAAAGTATAATCCAGGAACTATTGTAGAGTGGAAGAACCTTCGGCAAAATGATCATCCCCAAAAAGTTTTGAACTTTGTATTCTGGGTTTTCAAGCCATGTATAGATGGATTTCGGAATTTTCGCAGAATAATCAATGTTAATGGCACACATCTGTACACCAAATACAAGCACAAACTGCTCATTGCAGTGACTTTGGATGCTAATAACCAGTTGTTGCCTCTGGCATTTGCGCTAGTCGATGAAGAATCTTACGAGTCTTGGCATTGGTTCTTAAGTAACGATGTACAACATGTGACACGAGGTTGCAGAGGAGTGTGTCATATATCTGATAGACATGCAGGTTTAACAAGTGCGGTTCAAAATCTCCCTAACTTTCGACCTCCTCGTGGTGTCCATTGTTTTTGTTTGAGGCACGTGTGTTCTAATTTCAATAATAGGTTCAAAAATATTCATTTGAAAGACTTATGTTGGGAAGCAGGTACACAACATCAAATAGGGAAATTCAATGCTACGATGGAAGCAATAAAGTCAAAAAATGTAGTAGATTTCAGTTATTTGTCTAACATCCCGAAAGAGAAATGGACGTTTGCTCATGATGGTGGATGGAGGCGCGGGGTAATGACGACAAATATGTCTGAGTGTATAAATAGTGTATTGAAAGGAGCTCGCCGTCTCCCTATTACCACAATATTGGAGTTAACCTTACAACTATGCGTGCAATATTTCATACAAAGATGGGAACGAAGTCAGAAAATGATGGAAAAACATCAGCCTTGGACCGATTTTGCTTGCGAAAAATTTGAGAAGTGGTCGAGAAAGTCAATTGAACATAGGGTTGTACAATTTGACCAAAGGGATCTGACAGCATCTGTTGCGACAAGATCAAGACCAGGGAGTCAACATCACATACAAGCTGTCAAGATCTCTACTCGTGATTGCACTTGCGGGAAGACAACAGAATTTGGAATCCCTTGTTCACATGTTATATGCGCATCAAAATGGTTTGGATTAGATCCTGCACAGCTTGTACAACCATGGTACGCACTTAGCGAATATGTGAACACTTACGATGGTAGATTCTATCCTATACATGATGAACAATATTGGGATGAACCGACTTTCCAATTATAATACAATCCGGTTCGACGAGAGAGGAGAAGGGTCGGTAGAGATCGCACAACCCGCATTAGAAATGAGATGGATCAATCATCTGGCAGAGAGAGACATGGGAGGTACGTGAGATATATACTGAGATATTATCTAAAATTTAATTCAGTGACATAATAATTTAATATTTATCACTTCTCATTAGGTAAATTTTATATTTAAATTGTTTTCATACTTTACAATGAACTGTTAATATTTTTCTTTCTTTTCACTACATGTAGGTGACACTTGAGGGATAAATTTCGAGGATATGAAACCTACATACTATCATTTTATCCTTCAAATAATTTCTTTGTTGTAATTTTATTTTTTGGATATTAAGTGTTTTGTAATATATTTTGCAATTAACTTATGTTGCACATCTTATTTGTAATAATTTTTTTATTAATTCTAATATTTTTCAATCTATTATGTTCATATTTCAATATACGTAAATAATCAAATATAATTAAGGTTTTTTATACTATAAAAAAACCAAAATTTTTGCAACAAACTTTTATAAAACATACAATTTTTTACACGTACATGTAATCACACTAAAAAAACTATCTACGATGATGATAACGGTGACCACCAGTGCCACAACTAGGTCTTACAATTCTTCTACGACCCCGACCGTATACCTCCTCCTCGTCTCCCTCTGTTTGTGGTCGCACAGGAGTTGTACTAGGAGCAACCGTGCTCATTGTCATCTCACTTATTGGTGTATCAGAATATTCTTGAAATGCGATTGGTGATATATTCAAGCGAGGGCGTATGTCATGCATGAACGGTGTGAAGTCACTCTGTAGGAGCTGGGTAAAACTACCAGCATATGGGGTGTGGAAGTCACGATCATACCCTTCATAGCTCGACATCACAGACGAAGTGTAAAATGTAGAATTTGTTGTCGAAGGTCCGGGGTACTCAAAATTTTGCGTGTACCTAGGATTGTTCGTCGCTGAAGTTCCTGCCTTACTCTCATTTCGTGTCCACGTTGGAGGTTGCAACGTAGATGCATGACCATGTCGTTGATATTGTTGTTCCTATATTATAAATTGAAATAAAATGTTGTACATGCTTAAAACAAAAAATTTTCAAATTTAATAAAATAATGAAAAAAATTAACGTAACAAATCTTACGTAAAATTTTCGGTAGCTTCCACTTATCGGATGGTATCCAACCATAGTCATAGGTACTAGCATCGGAGATACAAAAATATGAGAAATATGTCAGTACCAACCAATATACTCCAACGTCGTGTCAGGTGTACCATATATGAAAAGTTCCCCGCCCGTGACAAAATTATATCTATCAGTCCACATATCTACAAACTGTTTGTGAAAGGCGGCCCAATCAAAATCGGATAGCCCTTGTCGTGTCAGTTTGTGAAAATTGTGGTATTTAGTGGCAGGTGGGGGAATACCCTGACGCATTCCAAATTGTCAAAGACATCTCTCTGGTCGGTGCATTTCAACAATATCAAAATTTATCAGCGGACACGCAGACCGACATAAGAGATTTCTATTTCCCTCAAGGTACATATTCAACTCCGGTGACTCCATCTCATATATTGTCCATTTAAACTATCGAAAAACAAAAGTACAAATATTATCATGCTTATCTTAAGACAATTTATAAAATATGTTTATAAAAATAAATGTTGTAACAAATTACCTGTCCATCTACCATTCTGTCAAGCATATCCCTCATTGTACGAATAGAATGCCGCACAGTGTGCACCCATGAAAACCCACGCCTCCATCTATGATATGAACAAGCAGACAGAATAGACCATTAATAAGAAATAATAGAAGCATATTACAAAGTAAATGTCTATAAAGAATACTTTGCACCAAAAGGTGGGTATGGTAGACCCTGAAGCACATCAGCAACTTGATCCGATTCCAGATGACTTTGTTGCACCCTATCCGGAGTCAAAAGTGTAATCCTCGACCACACCCAAATCTGCGACGATATACAATATACATGTCCCTTAAAAACAATTTGACCAAAACATATATATTTTTATACAAGTATTCAAGTACCTGAAGTATTTGGAGTGTAGTGACCCGCACCGTGATCGCCTACTAATCAGAAGCTTAAGCATGCATTTAACTTAATCAAACATAATCAGAGAAATAACAGCGGAAAATCTTAAAGATAAAAAATTCCAAGATAAATAAATCTTGATACAACCAAATCGAATATATATACCGAATAAAATCTTAATCTAGAAATCCTCTGATGACCCTTGCTACCAAGCCCTGGTCACCGATCAACTACTGATCTCGCTCCTGGTCCACCTGCAAAACCTGCCCCGTCGAATGGGGTGTCCGAGATAAAAGCAGGGACGTGAGCGCTAATGCCCAGTACGTAAAGTATTGAATATACAGGTCTATATGATGCATGCAAAATGAACTATGAATGATCTGGGTAACTGGGATCATATCTGGAAAATCATGCTCAGTTCATAGGCTCCTCCAGTATGCGCACGCTGCTCCGAAGATCCAGTGGGTGCCACACATACTGAACCCGATCTTGGACTATCACCGTCCTGGGTAAAAAACCGTACACGCTGCCCCGTCGGTCTAGTGGATGTCACACGGTACCCGATCGGATAATAACAACAACCCTAGGGCTGAGAGACCCTAGAACAACTGGTTATCTCAAAAGGATAACAGGCTCAACATGGTATGCAAATGCCGCATACAAATCATGAACAGTAAATCATGCATATTATGACAGATAATAATGCAACACATAATTATGCAACACATAAACATGTATATTTAGCTGGCTATCTCAGTCTGTACTTACGTACCTTAGTTCTACTAGGCAAGCTATACCAGCTCTAAAGTCCAAGCCTATAATCCGCACTACAATGCAAAAATACTCATGCTTTATAACCTTATTCTAAAAGCCTTAACTACGCTATAGCATACTCCATATTTACAATAAGGAGTCAAAGCTATACCTGCGTCCGTCGTCAGCCCGCTGATGACGATTGCCCCAGAACTTGGGCACTACTCTGCAGCAACATTGGAGCGCCTCGCCAACCTCCGGACCAAGCCTAGGAAGGCTGGAAACCACCTAAAACACCTAGAATACACCTAAAACAAGAGGAAAGATGTGAGATTGGTGTGAAATTGTGGTCCTCGGAACCCATATTTATAGGCCACGATCGGAAGCTCCGATCTCCACCTGCAGCTACGTGTTCAATCCTCGAAGACACTTGGCACTGGACAGGGATCGAAAGCTCCGAACTGGTTCGGAAGCTCCGATCGAACCGCTTCTTCCGAACTGTTTTCGGGTGCTTCCGAACTGGTTTTGGACCCCCGAGACCTACCCTACCATTTTCGGACGTTCCGGATCTAATTTTCCACTTATTTTAACCAAATAAGGACTCCTTAAACATGTTTTGACACTTTTAAAATTATATGTCATTTTCTAACATGTTTAAAATCACCTAATCTTGTAAAATGGAACCGGGCTACTACATTCTCCCCCTACTTAAGATATTTCGTCCTCGAACAATCTTAAGTACTGAATGCAGTAAAATACTGAATAAACATCTTAAGTACCGTTATGGACTTGAATAAGAACAACAAGTTCTTTATTCTCTCATTAACAATCATCACTGTGTCCTGATGAAAAATTGTAATCACTTGACAACTCAAAATCATATCTCTAATCTCATGGGAAAACCACCCAAATAAGTCTTACAATCACTTAATAAGAAACCCAAATCACCATGTTGATCATGCCCCCGATCACTATCAAAAACTCTACTAAGGCCAGACTATACTGATCGAATCTCCTGGTTCTCCCCCAGTACCACCTGCGAAAACTTTCCATCCAGAATGTACTCTTGTCAAAGAATCCTTTCCAAGACCATTCTATCAACGGAAACTAAAATCTGTATCTCTGATAAAGTCAGACGATAACTTTCAATTATCTTGGCACTAATCCAGTACCAATATAAAATTCATAAAAATATTCCTTTTGGTAATTATACCCCTTGCTATAATTGTGCAAAATATCAAGACTCAGGTAGCCTCCCCCAATAGCCTATCTGGAATAAACCTCCCAGAAAACACCGGCGTAGATCGCGCTTCCTATCCCATCTTTGAACAATCCAGCACAGTCCTCAGCACCTGGTATAATGCATCACTAAAAGTATGATGAAAATCCATCATCAATAAACAATTACTCAAACACTGAGTATCTGAGGAAACAAGTCAACTCTGGCACTATGTCAAATCACTGACTTTTTGAATCAAAGGAAAAATCCTAGAACTGATCATCTGAAAACTAGAATAACTCTAACCCCTGGTTATGCAATATCCATGCATATCAAAACGCCTACGATCATCATGGTGATGGTGATGACAACTCGACGATGCTCTCGATCGTCCTGATCGCCCCAGTGTCCACCTATGCTGCCTTGACTACTCTCGTCACCATGACCCGCCATCTACACGATGATCAAAAGGTTAAACCCAATTTCAACAATCTAGATCCCAAGATTACTATGCATGCTCTGATACCATAAATGTAGTGACCCGCACCATAATCACCTACTAATAAGAAGCTTAAGCATGCATTTAACTTAATCAAACATAATCAGAGAAATAACAGCGGAAAATCTTAAAGATAAACAATTCCAAGATAAATAAATCTTGATACAACCAAATCGAATATATATACCGAATAAAATCTTAATCTAGAAATCCTCTGATGACCCTTGCTACCAAGCCCTGGTCACCGATCAACTACTGATCTCGCTCCTGGTCCACCTGCAAAACCTGCCCCGTCGAATGGGGTGTCCGAGATAAAAGCAGGGACGTGAGCGCTAACGCCCAGTACGTAAAGTATTGAATATACAGGTCTATATGATGCATGCAAAATGAACTATGAATGATCTGGGTAACTGAGATCATATCTGGAAAATCATGCTCAGTTCATAGGCGCCTCCAGTATGCGCACGCTGCTCCGAAGATCCAGTGGGTGCCACACATACTGAACCCGATCTTGGACTATCACCGTCCTGGGTAAAAAACCGTACACGCTGCCCCGTCGGTCCAGTGGGTGTCACACGGTACCCGATCGTATAATAACAACAACCCTAGGGCTGAGCGACCCTAGAACAACTGGTTATCTCAAAAGGATAACAGGCTCAACATGGTATGCAAATGCCGCATACAAATCATGAACAGTAAATCATGCATATTAGGACAGATAATAATGCAACACATAATTATGCAACACATAAACATGTATATTCAGCTGGCTATCTCAGTCTGTACTTACGTACCTTAGTTCTACTAGGCAAGCTATACCAGCTCTAAATTCCAAGCCTATAATCCGCACTACAATGCAAAAATACTCATGCTTTATAACCTTATTCTAAAAGCCTTAACTACGCTATAGCATACTCCATATTTACTATAAGGAGTCAAAGCTATACATGCGTCCGTCGTCAGCCCGCTGATGACGATTGCCCCAGAACTTGGGCACTACTCCGCAGCAACCCTGGAGCGCCTCGCCAACCTCCGGACCAAGCCTAGGAAGGCTGGAAACCACCTAAAACACCTAGACTACACCTAAAACGAGAGGAAAGATGTGAGATTGGTGTGAAATTGTGGCCCTCGGAACCCATATTTATAGGACACGATCGGAAGCTTCGATCGTAGTATCGGAAGCTCCGATCTCCACCTGCAGCTACGTGTTCAATCCTCGAAGACACTTGGCACTGGACAGGGACCGAAAGCTCCGAACGGGATAGGAAGCTCCGAACGGATCGGAAGCTCCGATCGAACCGCTTCTTCCGAACTGTTTCCGGGTGCTTCCGAAATGGTTTTGGACCCTCGAGACCTACCCTACCATTTTCGGATGTTCCAGATCTGATTTTCCACTTATTTTAACCAAATAAGGACTCCTTAAACATGTTTTGACACTTTTAAAATTATATGTCATTTTCTAACATGTTTAAAATCACCTAATCTTGTAAAATGGAACCGGGCTACTACATGGAGAGGCCCACATAAATCTTTCTTCAACTCCATAAAAGTATTGCATAACTCGTGATAGAGATAGGCCAATACAGCGGAACCCCAGCTATACGTATTCACCATATCGATGTCCTCAAGAAATGATAAATACATAAGCTTCACCGCAGAACTCTCTGAGTCCGAAAACATACATCCACCGATAATCAATAATGCCACACAACGAGAATATTTCACAACATCGTCATCTGTGCTTTCATCATTAATCATATGATCTAAACAGTGTTTTCGTATAGCGGTGAGGGAAAGGTGGCCACCTTTGATTTTATTAGCCTCGGGCATAAAACCCAACCAATATAAACAGTGTTGCTGCAACTCATTTTTTGTGTATGCAGTATCTACACCAGCGATAGGAATGCCATCGATATTCAAACCCCAAATTATTGCAACGTCCTGTAGGGTTATCGTGGTCTCACCGACTGGAAGGTGGAACGTGTGTGTTTCTCGATGCCATCTCTCTACCATGGCTGTAAGCAAGTGATTATCATAATATTTTATGGGTCCACACTGTAATATACCATAAAAACCCATGCGAGCCAAACATAGACGAACACGATGGTGAATTCCTTCACTATACAATGTCCATAGAGAATGATCGGAACGACGTGGGGGTATAAGTGAATCCATATTCTCGGCATTGATATTGTTCGAAATATGTCTATCTTGTAAATACAATACATTTTCTGCATTTTCCGTCATCTTACAATTAATAAAATATGGATGTAAGTTATATTATTTTTTATATCTAAAAATAACCGATGACATTCAATAAAAACATCATACATACATTTATATTATTAATAATAAGAATTTAATAAAAATATCAATTTTTAGTATGAATTAGTGTGTGTGAGATTTTAAGTGGTTAAAAAATAAAGTAAAAGTTGTTCTCATTTTATAAAATGTGTAATTATCATATTTCAATAACTTGATTTGATGCTCATCATTTTTTAACAAGTTTTTTAAATTATCATGTTGAGTAATTGACGATTATCATAACAAAAAATTATTTAACTCAAGTCATTATTACACCATAATTTATTATTATTAACAATACTGACAAATAATATAACTAGCTTATTAATTACTATTTACTATTATTCAAGATCTTATTACTCAAATTATTATTATTATATTATTTTATGATTGATAATTTATTTATTTTTTATTTTGTAATGTTTGTAGTATATAATTTTAAATAATTAAATCAATAACATAATTTTTTTTAAATAATTAAATCAATAATATTTAATTGTGTGATCTATAACATAAATAATTTTATAATTAATTTCATTATTATTTACAGTACTTTAATTATTATTGATCATTATACTAAAAGATATTATTTATTCAACAATAACAATGTGATCGTTACTACACTTTATTTAAAATTAAATTCAATATTCAAATTATTATTATTATTTTAGTAATTACAATAACTACATATTTATATTATTATTACTAAATTTAATTATTATATATATAATATGTAATTTTAGTTATTTTTCCGGTTTGAAAATTAAAACTAGTTAAATTTTAATAATTAATATAATATTTAAATATTTTTTACAAATAAAATTTAGAAATTTTAATTATTTCCGATAATTTTAAGACTATATTACTGACTAATATATGCATATATATTAAAAATATCTACTTTTGCTTCTATTTTTTGTAGGATAGTATTACGAAAAAATATAAAAACTAGAGTTTAGTAAAAATAAAAAAATTGATCAATTTACATTTTATTTTTGTCAAAATAATTATTAACATTCAAAATTATTTATTTTATTATAATATATTTTATATTTAAATTAGAAAAATTTATTCATAACTAGTGTAGTATTTTCAAATTTATTTATTTTTAATAAATATATTTGAATTAATATACGTAATAGATATTTTTATAATTTCAGAATTATAAAAAATAACAAAAATAAAAAATAGTAACCTTTACATAAATCTCTTATTACGTATATTAATTCGAAATATGAATGTTCTTTCAAAATAATAATAATAATATTGAATGTTAATAAATAGAAAATATTTTTAAACAAATTAGAACAAAATATACAACGAAATAAAAATCATAACAAAAAAAATTATTACAACAAACTAAAAATTAAACATAGGTGCTTACCTTTAATAAACACGAAAAGAAATCCACGTACACTTCAAACCCCGAATTAAATTATACTGCAACATTATTTAAAAATAAAATAAAAACACACGACTAAATTAAAAATTTTAACAAAAAGCAAAAATAAAATGAACATTAGAAATACTTACCTTAAAAATAAGAAACACGATACAAGGAAGAAAGCAGATGGTATGCGAAACAAAATGATAGCATGGAGAATGAGCAAAGTGCCAATATATACATATTGAATAATTAAATAGGGGAGCAAGGGGTTGTTCACCCGTGAATTAAAGGTGTCATAACGACACCTTTATGAATCCGGAGCAGACTGCTCCGGATTCAATAAAGGAGTCTGGTCAAGTCTGACCAGATTCCTTCCTTCTTTTATTTTTTTTTAATTTATAAAACCAAAAAAAATAAAAAAATAATCCGAAGAGACTGTCATGGCAGAGAATCCGAGACAGTCTGTTCCGGATTGTACTAGATACAAAAGCATCTCCAGTTTACACTATTTTTGTTAATCTTTTTTAATTTTATATTATTTAAAAAAAAAGCCCATATAATTTGTGTGATGATGTCATCAAAAAAATTCTGAATCCTTAAAAATGGCTATAAAAAAAGACCATGGCATATGGTTTGAAGCAAGCTTATTTGGAGAGAGAAAAATCATATCCTCTTATCTGCAATCTTTTCATACTCCTCACTTTCAATCACTTTCCCCAAATAATTGTTTCCCTCTTAATCCCTTTCATTGGATCGTAAAATGTTTCATCAAGAAAATTGAAGAAATTATTTTGATTCAAATGTTTGTTATAAATTCTTGATTTAAATTCTTGTGTTATTTATATTATTATATACTATACATATATATTTATATATATATATATATATAAATTCTTGATTTAAATTCTTGTGTTATTTATATTATTATATACTATACATATATATTTATATATATATATATATATATAAAGTTTTGCTATGCTGCCCACCAACCGTGTCAACCTTTGTGCCCACCATATATAAAACACTAAGTTATTGCACATGGTGGACACAGAGGTTGTCACAGTTGGTGGGCAGCATAGCAAAACTCTATATATATATATAGTTTCTTTCAGGTGCCCACCTACCATACCCACCAATGATGTGACATTATTCTATTGGATGTGATAAAAATGTGATAAATTGTAGGTCCAATAGAATAGTGACACATCATTAGTGGGCATTGTATATTCAATTCAATTTTCTTTTTCGATTCAAAATATTGGTTCAAAATTTATTTATTTATTTTGGCTTTGTTGCCTTCTTTTTTCCATGTTTCATGTAAGGCACTGAACATGAGTGGTGCATCGTATCGAAAATTATACATCGTATATCATTTATATTATATTTTTTAATTTATAACATTATTATTTGAAAATATTATATAATTTTTAATTTAGCATAGGATCCTCTCCCGACCCAAGAATTCGATTTTTCTCTTTCCAACTCGATGAATCCAAACTTTTTGTTTTTTTTAGCAGCTCCACGAGTACGACCCCTGCTCTCTCTTTAATTGCTTCAAATGGATGTTTTATCATAATGGTTAAGATATTGTTGGGTATGAGCATATTATAATATAATTAAATATATAAATAAAATAAGTAGTTCAATTTGTAAGACTCGCATTTTAAAAAGACCAATTCTTAATTTTTAAACCCTGAAGGGTTAATTTGTATTTTTAAATCTTAGAATGGTTAATTTGCAATTTAGCTCAATTTTGCCTATAAATACCGAGAAATTCTCTCATTTTAAGGTAATTGATTTTCATTTCCGAAAACCCTCTATTTCTGTTATTCGCGGAGCACATCGCTGACTTGAGTGTCGAATGGTTATCACTCGAGGCCTCTAATCGTGAAGCAGGTGACAACGCAGAGGAGATCGAACATTGGATCTCGACTTTTTCAGGAGACACATTGGACACATTGGAGCAGGAGATCACTCGACTTCATATCTTCTGCTTTTGAGGATCACCGAATTCTGCTGATTCAGGTACTCAATTTATTGTCGGCGTCAGATATTTTCTAGATATGTTGGATCATTTGTCTAGAGCTACTTGAATTTTCTCATACATTTCAAGACTCAGATCTGGAGTATTTAGCTCACTTCAAATTGATTCTCAATTAGCGTTAGAACAATAAATAGATAGCGATCAACAGTTGGCTTCTGTTGCTACCAACCATTAGAGTTCCAGTGCATACACCCCTATACATGGAACAAAATCTTAGGTTGACGACCCAAGCTCCATTATTTTCGGCGGGAGGCACACACCCAATTACTCAACACAGCTATACACAAATAACAAATCAACTCGTACTAAAGAAATAATTGAGGACCATTTCTGTTTTGAACAGATACACTTGCAGGTTTTTATTTGAAAAAAGAAAAAGTACGTTTTCCACTGCAAAAAATGAAACCAACCTCTTCTTCTACAATTTTGGGGGTAGAAAGAAATATTAGGCAATTTCTTGGAGGGTTTTAGGACAAATAAATAAAGGCAACAAATTTAGGAAAACTTATGAGTTTGAGTCTGTGGAGATGGTTTTGACAGCAAGAGGTTCATACCATTGAGGTGCAAATCCAGCAGCTCTTCTTGCTGGCTCATTGAAAGGTGGCTTGAGTGGCCCCCTGAAGAAATCCTTGACAGTCGCATGAAATTTCTGAATCACTTCATCTTCCATGTCCCTCAAAAGTTCATCTTTGTTGGAACACATCAATAGATTCATAGATCTCGAACATACATACCTAAACCACTTGACTCCAGCACCACAGTGTGTTATCTCTTCTGGATAAACTATTTTCTCCAATAAATCAGCGGTTTTTTCGTCTCCTCCTTTCCGGAAACGAGATATAGTTGTTGGCAGCACATCAAGCCCTCTAGCCTGACAATATTTTGTAGAAGCAATATTGAAACGGCACCACATTTTCTCCAATATTATTCTTTATAATAAGAGTTAGCTAAGGATACCTCATGGACACAATGTTCAACTGCTAAGCGTGCTAGGAAATCATTTGAAGTGGCAATAGCTGAATCCCACAGACCATCATGAGCTGGCAATGCTCCATAGAAAGATCCGAGTTCCTTGAGTCGTGCTGCGAGCAGGATAAAGTGTCGACCTTCGTCTTGTGCCACTTTCACAAAATCAGTGAAAAAATCTTTTGGCATAGACTCTTGCCTACCAAACCGAGCAATTATATCCTATACAGAACACATACAAGTATAATAATTGTGAAGCTAATGAGGGAACAAAAACGTATCAAGGACTAGTATGATTACCTAAGACAGTGGTCATTTGCATTTGGAAATATATGCATACATGCCCCCGTAAATTTAAAAGTTAAAACTAACGGTAAGTCCTAAAATAGGGGTTGCAAGGCTATCGAGGAATAAAACAGCAAGTAGAGCAGATAAAACAGCAAGTGGAGACGATTTTGGGGATTTTAGGGACATGACTGACACGTCATGTCTACCGTTAGTTTTAACAATTAAATTCATGGACGGATCAACTCAGTCAAAATTTGTAAACGTTTAGAACTGAACCGAATACACCAAAATATTTGACCAAATCAAGAAAGGGTCAAACATTTGGGATTGAACCGAGTCTTTCCCAGTTAAGTTTATCCGTTAAATTGATGGAAGATCAACTTGGACAAATTTTTGAAACGTGTAGGATTAAACCAGGAACGTCAAAAACATTTGAGACGAACTGGGAAATGGGTCAAGCATGTGGAACTGATAGGAGGCCAGAATGCCAGAGTTTACTTCTGGAAAGAACCACACTCGAGATTATTTTGTTAGTGTTGATCCTAATACATATTCATATTTATACTGGGGTGGGACATGTACGGTAAGTCTGAAATGTTTGTGTATATTTATTTTGATTCAGTTATGTGTGGGAATGTTTCTTATTTGATAATTTTCAACTTGACATTAAACTATTTAGTATTGAGATTAAAACCAATAAATGATTTTGGGCTCACGTTAAAGGAAATTTTTAAATAGTTAACCCTATAAAATTGCATGTTAATAAAGAGTATGTGTTAAGAGCCCCACACCATTTTCCCATGATGTCTCCATGCTGGTATCAACAAAGACACCTTCTCAAGGTCCCAACAAAAGGCCTTTGTGAGAACACCGTAAACATCCAGGCCATATTTAAGGCAAACGCTGGGTGGCAAAATAGCGAACTGGCAGCCTCATAAAAAGATTGATACGCATGACTACCAAGCCCAATCCACCCAAGATCATCCAAGAAATACGGGCATGACTACTTCACAAAGGAACAATTGAGTGGATTGAACAATACCACCATCTCATTCTTCAGGCCTCTCAATCTCTCAAGAACTACTGCCGGATCTTATTCCATGACCCAATCTGGTATCTTTCGTCAGCCCTCAGTTCTCATTCTATTGGCTCTTGAATTGTTGATTTCAGGGCCTCCAACCATATGACAGGAAATTCTAGTTTATACTTTATACTACAATTACACTCCTTGTTCAAATCACACTAATGTTAAAATTGCTAATGGTTTCATGACTCCAATTGCTGGTACTGCTATATTGGTCTATCTCAAGATAATAAAATACGTCTTCCATATTCCCTTCCCTGAAGTGCAACCTAATATATGTTAGTAAGTTCGCACACGATAATCATTGGGTTACCAACTTTGATGAACGAGAATGCGTGCTTAACCCAGATTCAAAGTCCAAAGGCATGTATACAAACATTATACTCACGGCCATTTCAAGCACAAGAATTAGGAACTTGGTTTATAATTAATTGTTTCCTTTATGTGTTGTAATTAAAATTAGAATAAACCACGTGATATATGCAAAGTTTGTGTTCAGCAGTTTATATGGGAGTAGGCAGTTAATTTATTAGTTGATTATGCAAGACTATTTGTATGTTTAAGAAGCTTATGGAAAATAAATAAAAGACAATCAAAATTCATGTGAAGAGATTGGAGGTTCTCTCATTTATTGAGCCTCATTTCAATATATTACAATAGGTCATCTCGGAAGAAAATCGAACAAGAAATAACAAATACTGGAAAATAACGCAAACAAACCCACTACATCATCCATCACACAAGCACGTGACACTAACTTTGTTCCTTTATCGTGTCGATTTTAGGACCCACTATCGTGAAAGATGATTGGCAGTGATAGAACTCACAGTGGACTCTCCTCCTTGAGATTCCTCCATCAGAAGGTCTCCAAACTCGAGTGTCTAATGTTGCTTGAACTTCCGTTTCTGGTATGACGGAAATAATGTTATGGAATTATATACTTGGTCATCCCAGTTTTTCATATTTGAAACTTTTGTTTCCGCCTCCTAATTCTCATCAGCTGGTTGATTTACTTACAAAAGGAATATCAGAACAAATCAACAAACTAATGAATTTCTTTTTGATGAGCTTGGGCTCGTCAGTATTTATAGTCAAGCTTAAGGGGAGTACAGATTAAGATAAAACTCCTATTTGATTTAGTCAATCATTAATATCGATTTATTGATTTGATAGGATGGTGTAATTTCGTTATTTTGTTGGGGAAATATTTTTTGTTCCTTGCTATAAAAATATGTATCATTTAACAAATACACAAGTATATAACTGATTTCCCTCTCATATTTTTGCAAGTGCAAATATAAAATAAAATAAACTCAAGAATATTAACTTATTAAGCAATAAAATGATATACCAGTTGTCTATGAAAATGATCGACCACATAAATATTCATGGAAGAAACTTATTTTCTATCAGCGGTCACCTAAAACATTGAGCACCCAATATAGTTTATTTCAGACTTTCACGTCTGTAAAGTTAAAACTTGATAATATTTAATTGTTTTTTTTACAAACAAAAATGCAATTTTTTTGTTTCGATATCCAACCATCAATTCCAACTGATTATAAGAGAACTTATTTAAAATTAATTAACTAGCACTATATTTGAGATGAGGGCTTGAGGTCCCATACTGGCGTCGTACATTTGTGATTCATAAACTGCATCTTTGATACATGAACCACAATTCAAAATACTTAATGAAGCATTATAATTGCCATGAGATACAAGACATTATGACCACGATTACTACAAAATAATGGAATAAAGTGGGAATGAAATCAACTTTTTGAATGAAATGAGGATGTGAACGGAATGGTGGAAATATTTCATTTCCAAATGAATGGTATCATGAAAAAAAAATGGAATACAAAAATTGATTGGTAATTTAAGATAAAGAATGACAAAATAAAATTATTTTTAATGATTGAATCACCCTTTTCTAAAATTAAAATAACGATTATTCAAGAAGTTACATATAATTATTAGAATTAAATGAATATTATTGTTATATTTTATTTATCATCATCATCATTGTAATTATGATTATTGTTAAATGATGATGGATAATATAATAATAATTATGGTTTTATGATTATTTATTATTATTGATATTTTTTATTATTGTTAAGATTACTATTAATTAATTGTGGTCATTACAATTATTCTTTTGATTATGATTTTTTATCATTACCATAAACATTTATTATCGTAATTGTTCTTTATTAATATTTACATTTATTATTACAATGTTTGTTGTTGTTGTTGTTGTTGTTGTTAACATGAAAAAGAAGACGATATCTAATGCTTAGGTTGAGGATTACCTTGAGAAAGGTAATATATAAAAGAAATAAATGGTAACAAATAATCCCACATGCTGAGGAATGGAATTCTAAATCCCATGAGCATGGGAATAGGCATTCCAAATAGAAATGATCATTCCTATTCCCATGGCGTGCCAATCATGAGGAATGGAGCAAGGTTGCGAATGCCAATTTTACTCCCAATCTGTTCTCGTGTACCAACAACGTTCGTATCGTGAAACCATCAAAACAATAGTAAATGTCACAAGTGATGGTATATGGAACTCAAAATATTAAATCAGATGGCTAACTAATTTTACATATCGAATATACGTCACAAGGTATGCCACGTAGATAAACGGAAGTATTTGCTACTAGCACTAACAGAATAATCTAATTCCAAATTATGATTTGCTCAGTTTATGACTAGATGTCTTTTACAGTATTAAATCAATATGCGCCACATTAATTCTTATGTCACATAAACCTTGTGACATAATAGTTAACTATTACTCTCACAAAACACCTTGAACGGATAATGTGGCACCAATACCTGTGACTGCAGAGAAGACCACACATAGTCAAATGTGCATAAAACAGAAATTTATGAAAAATACTCTATTCTGGTAACACATTCGAGATATTATAAAATCTTTATGATTGATATATTGATGGTTTCAGATACCCTTTTCAGAGTATGCAGATCATTTTGATTTTTCTTTGTACGTTACATGGAACTTTCAAGGTCAAAATAATCCAACAACTGAGGCTCTGAGACGCAATATCCAGCCCTGATTAGTAGATTTGGACACTATGTCAGCTGATTAACCCTCGAGACAAGCTTATATTTCAGTTTACACGGTACCCTTTCCCTATAGCAGACATGTGTATATATAACAACCCTGACTCTGTGGTGGTTGCGAATGCATATCTGTAAACCTACATTTATTTCGAGAAAGCTTAAACAGATACCACTGTGCAAGTTAATCAAAGTACTCAATCCAAACACCTCTTAAATATTCCAGTAAATCAACAACGTTTATCGTGAAATCATCAAAACAATATTAAATGTCACAAGTGATGGTATATGGAACTCCGAATATTAAATCAGATTGCTAACTAATTTTACATTTCGATTACACGTCACAAGGGATGCCATGTAGATAAACGGAAGTATTTGCTACTAGCACTAACAGAATAATCTAATTCCAAATTATGATTTGCTCAGTTTATGACTAGATGCGTTTACAGTATAAAATCCATAATTATAAGTAAGATATTCTCGGTCATACAATATGCCACACATATTAATTCTTATGTCACATAAACATTATGACATAATAGTAAACTATTACCCTCACAGAACACCTTGAACGGATAATGTGGCACCAATACTAGTGACTGCAGACAAGACCAAGCATAATCGAAATGTGCATAAAACAGAAATTTATGAAAAATCCTCAATTCTGGTAGCACACTCGAAATCTTATAAAGTCTTTATGATTGATATATTGATGGTTTCAGATACCCTTTTCTGAGTATGCAGATCGTTTTGATTTTTCTTTGTACGTCACATGGAACTTTCAAGGTCAAAATCATCCAACAACCGAAGCTCTGAGACGCAGTATCCAGGCCTGATTAGTAGAATTGGACACTATTTAAGCTGATTAACCCTCGAGACAGGCTTATATTTCAGTTTACATGGTACCCTTTCCCTATAGTAGACGTGTGCATATATAAGTATATAACAACCCTGCCTCTGTTGTGGTTGCATCAAATGCATATCTGTAAATCTACATCTATTTCGAGTAAGCTGAAACAGATACCACCGCGCATGTTAATCAAAGTACTCAATCCAAACACCTCTTAAATATTCCAGAATAAATCAACAACATAGCTCCATTGATTTCACAACTACAGTAAAATTACAGGAAATAAAATGAAAACAAACGAGTGAAGAGTGAAGAAAAGCATACATACGTACCCAAGACAAGTCAATAGCCCAGCTTTCAGTATGCACAAGACTATGCACAATCGCCTGTCTACTTTGCAAACTCCCAGCTTTTCCCAGCTTTGGCATCTCACTGGGTGACACCAATTTAACCTACATACGTCATAGTCTCAGAAGCATTTCATCGAGCATTTGGGCGGGATGTGGTTTGATGTCTTACATTGGCGAGTCGGGCGGGTCTATCAGGTACGGGAAGATCGAGGAATTCATCAAATGGGCAGGTAATAATTCCTTGAAGCCATTTGTTGGCAACTTCAGCACCGAGGCTTGCTTTCTCAAATGGGTCCTCTGTGTTCAACACTCTCAACGCCGCCTCCACTAGAGTCTCTTCCCGGTCACTGCCGCTACACATCTTTTCTTTCTTTCACGGGGAACTTGTGAACTCTGTTTTTTTTTTTTTTAATATATCGTTATATATAAGATATAATATAAAATAAAATTTGAATTTGAATTTTGCTCACATTAATAAGTAATTACTAGAATTTCAAATAACCTATTTGTTTTATTTTTTTAAGATCTATTAAATTTCTAATAGTTTATAAGGTCTTTTGTTTGAGTTTTAAATTTCGGTTAATTGGTGATAAATACCCAATCACAAACATCACTTTAAGATCAGTCCCTGTGTCATAGAATCTTATTCTGCATTTCCTAATACACCAAAAATTTATTTTTCACTCCTTATTTCACATATTTAACTATTTTACTCTTAATTTATTTTCCTAAAATTATTAACACTAATTTTTTTTTCTACGCATGTTCTCTTCTTCTCTCAGAAAACTCACACGGCTGCCGCCTTCTCCGCTTCTGAACTCACGACCTCTTCTTCTCAGGTGAGAAAACTCACTCATCCGATCTTCTCTCATATTGATCAACTCCTTCTAAACTCACGCCTCATTCTCACACAAGAAACCTCGCGGTTGAATTGGAATCAATCATCCACAGGCAACGACGATGGACGAGGGTTTTGAAGAGGGACGAGCCAAATAAATTTCAGATGGTGACGAGGGACAAGCCATAGCAACACAAGTTGAACTTATTGTCGATTTCTTGTTTATTTTTGGTAGATTATTCAATTTGTGTTAGGTTCATGTTGATTTTTGTTGGTGTGAAGGGAGATTTTTTTTTTTTTTTTTTCCAATTTCAGTTGCATATTTTTGTTTTGTTTATTATGAGATATCCGGTTGAATTTGATAACCTATTCGGATTTTTATTGAATTCTCTTGCAAACACTAGTGTAATTTCAGATTTCTAGGCTATATGCAGGGCATTGGTGAACAAGAATTGAAATATAATTGCTGCTAAAATTTTCAAAACACTTAAAAATTTTCTGTTATTTGTGCTTGATATGTTGGATATATTGTATAGAAGCCACTTTTTCATTAGATACTCTATGATTTTTCTTAAGCTGCTAAAGTTACATGGTTAGGGTGCAAAAATATATAAGTCTGTGTACTTATCCATCTGTACACTAATTCATTTTTCTAAATCAATAAAATAAAATATTGTTGTATCTGTTCTTCACTCTCTGCCAATGTGAATTTAGAGAGATTTTGTTAAAAGGCCAATAGGAAAGCAGTGTAGTGAGTTTTAGTCATATTTCTATTTTGTTCTTCATGTTTCTTCACACTTTAACAATATTTGTGTCTTTTTATTGTTGATTTATGGTAGTTTAATTATATGGTAAATTGGATATAAATACTCAATCAAAAACTTAGATTTATGTTCAGTACCCATGTCATAAAATAATATTTTACACTACCTACATACACTGAAATTTTATTTTATGTACTTTTAATTGTTGAGGCAGTGTTGAAAAGGTTTGATGTTCAGTTCTTTGTCCTTCAAATTTGGCGATGGTAGTGTAACGGTTCCTTATAAGTCGTCAGAGTTTTCCATTGTGATTGGGCTAAAATATGTTGGACAACCAGTGAATAACGATTTGAAAATGGAATCTTCCTTTGTAAATCGTTATTTTGGTGATAATATAAGCAAGGTGATCTGGTCAAGCATTCATGTGAAACTTCTTGAACTAGCACGTAAGGATAAAAAGATATGTTGAGGACTTTGCGATGATATCTTATATTTATTCAATTGTGTGATTTTTCTGGTAGGCAATTATTATAATCCACTATTTATGTCATATCTTGATGATTTGGATCATTTCTTTGATTACTTGTGAGGTGATGTTGCGTACCGATTCCTTTGCGAGCAAATGGCTGCCCATATCCGTGATGGGCAAGGTAAATTAGAACGAAAGAAGTACCTATATGGTTTTTTAATGGGGTTGATGGTTAGTATGTATTGTTTTTAATACATTGGTCGTCTAACATTTTCTTCTTGTTCATTACTTAACCTAATAATCTTTCAATGCAGGCATGGTTGTATGAGAGTGTACCTTTGTTTTTCAATTGTAATGTGGGATTCCCAAAGTGTAGAGACCAAGGGAATAATCCTGATTGTGGTATGTTTACTTGCCTATGTGCGGAGTGTTATGCTCGTGATGACCCTTTTACAATGAATTATTAGACTGATTGTAACATAGATGGTACAAGGGCATACATTGCTGCAACCATCTTAAATGACGAATATGGGTTGATGAAAATGGATTCAGGGAAATGAGAATGGAGTGTACAATTATTTTTGGTGTATTTTGTACTGTATTTTGATCGGATGGATAACTGTTTTGATGAAGTTGGTACTGTATTTTGTTAGAATGGATGTGTAATTTACATTTATTGAATCGATAATATGTCGGTTGACTAGATATGGTTGAGCACTTATAAATTGATTGTCTCGCACTTTTATACAAAATTTGACAAGAAATGATACTTCATATAACCAATATTATACTACATTTACCTGTTAATGTACCACGAGTCAATACAACCGGTATTAAGTTTCTGACCTAGCACCAAAATATTATACCAAGTAAAACCAATTTTATACTACACTTTTCTACTAATGTACTACGAGTTAATACAACTGATACTGAGTTTTTTAATACACACCAATACCACCATGGTAAAAAAAATATGGAAGATGTACCAAATTTAACATAACTTTATATCACAATAAGACCGTATTATACTTCATTTTCCAGCTAATGTACTACTGATAAATATAACCGATACTGGATTCTGATCACGCACCAACACCACCATGGTAAACATGTAAGGAATATATACCAAATTTAACATAACATCATACCGCATATAGACTCTATTATACTTCTTTTTTCCATCTATTGTACTACTGGTCAACATAACTTGTACTGCGTTTCTGACCACAAACCAACACATGGTAAAAACGTATGAAAGATGTACCAAATTTAATAACATATAATACCGCAAATAGCCTCTATTATACCTCATTTTCCATATGTTGTACCACTGTGAAATATAACCAGTACTGCGTTTCTGAGCACGCACCAACACCACCATGGTAAATATGTATGAAAGATGTACCACATTTAATAACACATGATACCGCAAATATCCTCTATTATACCTCATGTGACGTTGTACTACTGGGCAATATAACCGGTACTGCGTTTTTTACCGCACACCAACACCACTAGAGGTAAACATGTATGAAAGATGTACCAAATTTAACAAATCATCATACTGCAAATAATCTCTATTATAATTCAATTTCCATCTACTGTACTACTGTTTAATATAACTGGTACTGCGTCTCTGACTACGCATCAATATCACCATGGTAAACATGTATGAATGATGTACCACATTTAATAACACATAATACCTCAAATATCCTTTATTGTACCTCATGTGCCGTATATTGTACTACTAGGAAATATAACCGGTACTGCGTTTTTGACCGCACACCAAAACCACCTTGGTAAACATGTATGAAAGATGTACCAAATTTAACATAACATCATACCGCAAATATTCTCTATTATACTTCATTTTCCATATATTATACTACTGGTCAATATGACCGGTACTGCGTCTGACCACGCACCAACATCACCATTGATGTTACAAAATTAAGACATTAGATGCATACATAATGTTGCTTTAACCATAGATGTTACAAACATATACATGTAATTGTTAATCACCATATATGCTACCAAATTAGACATTAAAATTTATAAACATGTGATAATCATAATTGATGCTACAAAATTAGACATTTGATATGTAAACATGTGTTAATCATCATTGATATATGTTACAAAATTAGGACATTAGATGCATACATAAGGTTGTTTTAACCATAGATGTTACAAACATATACAATGGATACATATACATGTGTTTGTTAATCACTATATATGATACTAAATTAAACATTAGAATGCATAACCATGTGATAATCATAATTTATGCTACAAAATTAGACCTTTGATGTGTAAACATGTGTTAATAACCATTGATGTTACAAAATTAGGACATTGGATGCATACATAAGGTTGTTTTAACCATAGATGTTACAAATATATACAATGGATACATATACGTGTGTTTATTAATCACCATGTATGCTATCTAATTTTGTAGCATCAATAATGATTATCACATATTTATGCATTCTAATATCTAATTTGGTAGCATGTGTGGTGATTAACAAACACATGTATATGTATCCATTGTATATGTTTGTAACATCTATGGTTAAAACAACCTTATGTATGCATCCAATGACCTGATTTTGTAACATCAATGGTGATGTAGGTGTGTGATCAGACGCAGTACCAGTTATATTGACCAGTAGCACAATAGATCGAAAATGAAGTATAATGGAGACTATTTGCAGTATGATGGTTTGTTACATTTGGTACATCTTCCATACATGTTTACCATGGTGGTGTTGTGCGCGATCAGAAATGAAGTACTGGTTTTAGAGCCTAGTAGTATAATATATGGAAAATGTGGTATAATAGAGGCTATTTGTAGTATGATGTGTTGTTAAATTTGGTACATCTTCTATACATGTTTACCATGGTGGTGTGGGTGCGTGGTCAGAAACGCAGTACTGGTTATATTATCCGGTAGTACAATATATGGAAAATGAGGTATAATAAAGGCTATTTGAAGTATTATGTATTGTTAAATTTGGTACATCATCCTTACATGTTTACCATGGTGGTGTTGGCTCGTGGTAAGAAACTCGGTACTAGTTATATCGATCAGTAGTACAATAAATGGAAATTGAAGTATAATATAGACTATTTACGATATGAGTTTATGTTAAATTTGGTACAAGTTCTATACATATTTACCATGGTGGTGTTGGTGTGCGGTTAGAAACGCATCACTAGTTATATTGTCCAGTAGTACAATATATGAAAAATGAGGTATAATATAGGCTATTTACGGTATTATATGTTTTTAAATTTGGTACATCTTCCAACATGTTTACCATAGTGGTGTTGGTTTGTGTTCAGAAACGTAGTACTAGTTATATTAATTAGTAGTACAATAGATGAAAAAAGGAAGTATAATAGAGATTATTTACGGTATGAGTTTATGTTAAATTTGGTACATCTTTCATACATGTTTACCATGGTGGTGTTGGTTCGTTGTCAGAAACGCGGTATCGATTATATTGACCAGTAGTATAATAGATGGAAAATGAAGTATGATAGAGACTTATTGTGGTATAATGTTATGTTAAATTTGGTATATCTTTCATACTTTTTACCATGGTGGTGTTGGTGTGTATTAAAAAATATAGTACTAGCTGTACTAACTCGTAGTACATTAGTAGACAAGTGTAGTATAAAATTGGTTTTACTTGGTATAATATTTTGGTGCTAGGTCAGAAATTTAGTACCAATTGTATTGACTTTTGGTACAATAACAGGTAAATGTAGTATAACATTGGTTATGTAAGTATCATTTTTTGTCAAATTTTGTATAAAAGTATTATGCAATCAATTATAAGTGTTAACAACCATATCTAATCAACCGAAAAATATTAGTGATTAAATAAATGGAAATTACACATTTATTTTACCAAAATACAATACCAACTTCATCAAAACAGTTATACATCCGATCAAAATTTAGTACAAAATACACCAAAACTAATTTTCCACTCCATTGTCATTTCCCTGAATCCATTTTCATTAACCCATATTCGTCATTTAGGATGGTTGCAGCAACGTGTGACCTTGTACCGTCATGTTGCAATCAGTCTGATAAACAATAAAACAGCATGCCATAAGTATGATAAACAACTTTTACGATAACAAAGCAGAAAAATAATATTAAACCAAAGAGAATATTTTTTAGTTTGAACTGTATATACATAATTTTCTCCAAAAAAATCATTGATAAATCAAGTTTGAACTGTAAAAAAATTTCACATTACTGAACAACCAACCTAGCAATTTTATTGAAACATTGCAATGAGCCAACAAATATTTACAATTAAAAAAACCCACAGCCTAAGCATAGAATGCATATAGATATCATATTAACTACCATTAAATAACACCAAATTCGCAAGACGCCAAATAAGCTCTACAATCAACCGAATAATCATTCCCCACTCGTTACCACATTGCCAACCATTCCAAAAAAAAAAAAAAAAATTAGAACAATATGAGAGTATGTCCCTCGCCCTAAAATGATTAGTCTCAATAATCGATATCTCAAATGCCAATCATAACCCTATATTTCAATTTTCTACACCAACTTGCAATCCAAATCCTACTTTACAAATTAATAAGAACACAAGCACATAACAACATAAAAATTCAGAAATAGAGCAAACCGGGTTGAAATAGATTAATGGCGAGTGACTAAGGAGGCGGTGACGAGCTACGGTGCCAATTAGGGATCAGATAGAACTGGAGGCAGGAGGAGAGACGGGGCCAAAGCTATCCTGAGTTTGAAGCGACGCAAAGACAATCTCATGGATCCAACTTAGCCGTTCGTTGGTCAAGTCGGCCGGTGGATGATTTGGAGTAGGGATTTTTGTCTTCAGCCGTGAAAAAGGAGGGGAATTGAATCGTGAAAGAGGAAGGGAGAGGAAAGATAAACAAAGAGAAAATAAAATAATATTTAAGGGAAACAGTATTATATTATCAGTAATAGATATAAAATAAATTAAAATAGAAAAATTATTAAAATAATAAATTAGGGAGGGAGGAAAAAGAGTTTAGATGTATGAGGGAGTGCAGAACAAATAATTCTTACTTAGGGACTGAACTTCAAGTTGTGTTTGTGTATAGGGATTTTTTCCCAAGTCTCCCAAACAATTTATTTAGATAAATGTGGATTACATTTTGACATTTATTTTAGGAATGATTGCTTTTTGATTCTATAAGTTTCTCTATTTTTAATTTTGATATTCTATGTTATCATATTTCAATTTTAATCTATTTTTTTTGTTTTTGTTTTTTTTTTTTTCAAAAAAATTTTAGTCATTTTCGATGTGACGCTAATATGACACCTTTGCAGCGCTGATGTGTATAGTGTCTCATCAGTATTTAAAAATAATAATAATTTTAGTTATTTTTTATGATTTGATCCATACACAATTTGAGGGCAAAGTTATAAATTCACAATGAAAATTTTTTCTCATTAGAGATAGATGATTATATAAATAAAAAAACTATGGAGCTTTTAACAATCTTGATATTTCATATGAATAGTGTATGCAATTGTTTCATACTAGTATTTTACCCGTGCAGAATGATATTATTAAAAAATAATTATTATTCAAAATTCTATATATATTTAAAATAGAAATAAAAATATTACAAATTGATTTATACTTGAGTCTATCTTTCCTCTCATAGATCTGAAACAAAACATGTTATTGTATGATCGAATGTTTTCACAAAAATGTTTGCTCTTATCGCTCACTCCAAATAATAAAGCGTCCAATATTTGCGATGGTTTCTTAAAAAATGGATGTTGCATTTTTCCTTGCATGCAACATAAAGAGTACTTAGGACTTCGAGATTCGTTATTTCGATGCTATCTTTATTCATACTAAAACCACCACAGAACTCACAACTGTACGCTGGGTCGCCTATATCCCAATAATTTACAATAATATAGGAAAAATAAATATTTATAAAACCGAATATGCATGTTCGAAAAAAATTGAATAAACAATAAAAAAATTTCATGATAAATCAATAAAAACACGAAAATACCAATTAATTACAATTATTGGACTGGATATGTCAGCTGCAAAAACAATACAATTAATGATATAATGAAATAAATATACACAAAATTTGAGAAACTTAATTAATAAAAATAAATTAAATATAAAGTTGTTAAATTAGAGATATCATACCACTTTTTATATCACAAAAGACAATCTTGATCTTATAGACAATATCTTTTTAACCGAATCAACTAAACTACATCCATGAGATATTCCTGTGTCGAATCCAAATTTTCTACACAAAAACATGAAGTGATCTAAATAGATCCACCCAAATTTCTATTTTAGTTTTTTTTTATAAAATAAAAATTAAAAGAAATATATAAAAGTAATACAAACTCTTTGGAGATGTGAGCTCGAGTGGATTGACCAAATCAAGATTCGTTATATATATATATATATATATATATATATATATAATTATCAGTATTATTTTAATATTTAGAAACAAAAATTTATCTTTTAAAGATTCAAATTATGTAATCAGAATAAATTATTGAAATTTATAAAAATAAATATGAATTTTTATTTTAAACAACATAATTATGTTTCATGTGTTTACAGACATGATTTTAGTAGTACAATTAGATTGGATGATGTCCAGTTAATTCAAAAAACAATATGAAAAATATATATTTCAACCAACACTGAACCACATATAAAATTAACTCAAGCGTCCAATTTGTCGAACCGATTTGATTTATTTATCATTGTGCTTAAATTACTCAACAACATTAAATATTAACATTATAAAGATTAGAATGCATATAATATATTATTTTAATTATTCAAATTAAAAAAATATAGTCAAATTTTATTTAATTAAAATTTTATCTAAACCCTAAACCATTATCAAATTTTATTACTTAAACTCATGTTGATTTAGTCATATATCTCAAACACATTGCAAATTGATTTGGAAAACCAATTTTAATTTAGTTAAATTTTATGTCAAAAAATGGCCCAATAGACCTACAAAATAAATTCGATCGACGTTATGAATTTGAGCCCAAACAAATAGTAAGACCTAATTGTTCACATATAAAGATATCTCTTTTCCCTAGTCGGTCGGCAGGTAGGAAGCATTTGATCTATATTTCATTATTTACTTGTTCCTTTCGATTTATGGGTTTCCCAATCTTTTTTAATGCCTAGACCCAAATTTTTCCTGGGAGTTAGCAAATCTTCTTATGTGTTTTTCTTTATTTCGATTTTGGGTTTACAATCTTTCTTTCGATCCAATGTTTTAGCGCAACGTTTGTTGTTGGATCGATTTCAAAAAAATATATGCGGTTTTTTTTTATTCTCGGGCAGATCTATCAGATCTAAATCACATCCTTTCAATTTTATATTGCTGAAATCGATTTTTTCAAATATCAGTTTTGGTCACTGTTGGTTTTTATTATTTTTAGGCAGATCTACCTGTTTTGTGTTGTTCTCGAGCAGATCTATGAGATCTAAACCTAGACCTTTCAGATTTATGTTGTTGGATAAACTTGTTTTTTTTACCCCCGTTTGTTTTTGTTTTTCTCATGCAGATCTACGACGGAGAAGTAGAGGTATTTATGGTGTTTTGTAAGAATTGATAAGTTTTTATATTAAATTTTTTGTAGTATTTAAACGTTTGTATATGGAATAATCTCGATATTTTTTTAAAAAATATCTTATCCATAAGATCTGGAAAACAGTGAAATTTATTTAATTTTGTTGGATCGATTTCCGTTGTCATTTAGATGTGAACTTAGAACTTTCGTGGCATTTTTTAAAATTCTTATGCAACTACAATTCATAATTATTGGTTGGTTCATTATTTGTAGCAAATATTTATTACGATATAAAGTAGATTTGAATATTTTTTGAGCATTTGTTGGATAAAATATTATTGGGTGGTGTAAATATGCTTAGGTTCTGAAATTTTGCTTTGGTTTTGCAAATATTGTTGGCCTCTGCTTTTAGTTATTGGAAGTCTAAAGAAAATTAATGGTTTTATTATAAATAATTTATCAAACAGACATGTTTCGATTGACACAATTTAAATATTAGGAAAATATATATGTGCTTTTATATAATATTAATTAATGTTAATAAGTAATGGAACAAATACAAAATTTATTACTTTTGAATATTATCTAAATTATTACGTTGTATAAATATTCTTGGGGTGGTGTAAATATGATTGGTTCTGAAATTTTGCTTTGGTTTTGCAAATATGGTTGGGTTGTGTAAATACAATAGGCAGAGGGTTGTGTTTTTTTACTTTTTTCTCTGCTTTTAGTTATTTAAAGTCTAAAAAAAATTAATGGTTTTAGTACTATAAATAATTCATGAAACAGACATGTTTCGATTGACGCAATTCCAGTAATGACGCAATTCCAGTAATTAGTAAATACTTATTGAAAGTATGATTATTTTTAATGATGTTTTTACAAGTATTCAAAATATAATTATTTTTGTACTTAAATAAATAAATAAATATATATTTGCTTTAACTTATTAATTAATTAATATAATAAATACAAAATATAGGACTTTTAAATATTATTATTATTATATTTATATATACGTACTTAAATATTAGGGAAATATATATGTGCTTTTATATAATATTATAATATTATTATATAATAATAATTGTTTTAAACTTTTGCATTTATCTCCTTTGTGTCTCCAATATCAGCAATTATTTTTGGAAAAAAGTCATGTTTCTGCATTATTATAGGATCTTATATGCAGTATACAAAATATAAAGTCATGACATATTTTAGAGAAATAACATACACCTGACTTTCAAAAGTTTCTCCACAATAATTGAGGGCCCAATGTGTATTGAGAAGATCCAGTTGACTGATAGTGCTAAACTGTGAAAGCATTTTGGTGATGGGATTTGAGATTTGAGAGATGAAATCTGACTTAAGCGTAATGAATTGTACATTGCTGGATTATTTATAGCACTTTTTGGGCGGGAAAGTATTTAATTTCAATCTTTTCGAATTCTACATTTGAATTCAAATTATAATAAAACTGAGCAAAAGACTAAAATGTTGTATTTATGTCCTCGATAACATCTAATTAGCATATTTTTTTATGGATTCTAGAATTGTGAGTTTTTGTCAGATTTGTATTTTTAATCTCATAAGCGTGGTAATTAGTTGTGGTTATTTATGGATGACAATCTAATTATCAATTCTTGAAATGTGGGCTTTTGTCTAGTTGTCTATCAAGTTGTCAGCTTATTTAATACATTATATATTAGTAAAATAATATACACTCTAAAACTGATGTTTCCATTTTTATCAGAATTTTTCGGCGAGAACTTTTCAAATTTGGCAAAAAAATGTGCTTTTATATATTATTAATAGATTTTTTAACATAAGAATATTTGAATTATTTAATTCATATTAAATTATAAAATTTAATTTATATATTATTTAAACTCTGTTATTATTATTATTATTTAAAAATAAATAGTTTGAACATCTATGCGCAAAATTTAAGAAGACATTTATTCATCTTTGTTTTGGAATATGTGTCAAATAATTGTCAGTAATTATTATTTTTCATAATAATTTATTATTTTTCTATCCTTAATTATCTTACTATTTTTAGTATTGATTTTTAGGCGGGAAAATTGGTAGTTATTTTTTTTTTGGAAGACTATTCTGTTTTTATATATATATAGATGATAAGGGAGTCAAAACTCAACCCAATCCACCAACCTGAAACGAGTCGACCTAAAAAATATCGAGTTAGGGTTGGGGGTTTTGGGTTTGGGTCGAATCGGGTTGACCCATAAGCTAACCCGAAAAAAGTAATCGGGTTAGGGTTGAGTTTGGGCCCGAGGTCACAACTCATGTCCTAGGCGCTAGTCTGAGCGGATTTCGATTTGTATATCCCAGATATGGATACCCAGTCATTATTTGCATGCATCATGTTTGTATGTTTACCCAGGCTTGCATTCTAAGTGTAGTTCCCTCACGTCCATGTTGTTTTTCTGTGTTTCTTGGACACCACATTCTACAGAGCAGTTGCAGGTGTTTTCTACCTTGAGACTTGGGATTAGTCAGTGACCAGGGCATGATTGCAGGGTTAGCTGTTAGGTTGTTATTATTAAACAAATATTCAATTGGGTTGTACTATTTCAGTTTTGGGTTTTTTATTTGCAGGTTGTATTCTGTCGGTCCAGTATTTGTTTTAGTTTTGCTGATTTCTTTGATTATGGTTAATGCATGATTAATTAGTTTCTGATTAGTAGGTGATTCTGGTAGGGTCGCTACACTTATGGTATCAGAGAATGCAATATTATTTTTGGGACATATTACTGAAATTTTTGGGTTATCCTTGTAGAGATGACTGTAATTGATGAAAGAGAAACGATGAAATTTGGAATAAACGAGGTAATCAGGAATCCTCCAGATCATCATCGCCAGGGTTATCATCAGAGATTCGACTTGTGTAGATCACAGATTAGGATCGAGTATCAGATTCCAGAGACAGTGGCAGAAGATTGGTTGGAGCACTTGGGATGCGGTTGTCCATCCAGCTTTGACCTGGGAAGGCATCTCTAAAGATTTTCCGCTAGTCGTTGGAGAGATTGTTGTACTTAGAGCTTGTGCGGAGAGGTTCTGCCACCATGATTGTATTGATTCTTGGAGTAGGCAGATGAGGAAACTGCACGTTCAAGATTAGTAGACACTAAGATGTGAACGAAATTTGAGTTGTATAGAGTATCTTAGACGGAATGTAAGATTTTCGCATGTATTTGGATTTTTATACTGTATTGTGAATTGTTGTAAATATTATTTCAGTTGTAAGTATTTTAATCACATGTGTAATAATGATTTTAGACATTTGTATCAGTGTAGTTGATATGGGAAATAGTTGTTTGTTTTTATTATAGGAGATTGTAATACGGATTGTACATAACCTGGATTAGTGGTTTTAGTATTTTTATCTTTGGAATTTTCTTGATTTTATTCAAGTGTTTTAGTTGACCAGTATTCAACTACATGAACTTGAAGGAATTTTATAATCGGGTTAGAGTTATACATATTTCCAGATGACTAGTTTCAAGAGTACTTCTAGAATGATCTTGTGAGTTGTTTTGACTTTGAGTTAGTGTCAGAGATGATGTGTTTTTCATCAGGGGCATTAGTCATACCGGTTTATTGTATGACCTTGTTCTAGGCAGTTTTCCTAGACCAGTTGATCTGATTTGATCTTGTTAAGATGTTGCCAAGTGATGAAGGATTTCATCAGGGCACTGTGGTGAGTTATACCCAGAGTTGTGGACTGTGTTCATGTAGCGACCCTACCCGGATCCACTACCTAATCAGAGTGATTAGCGCAAGCAACAATAATTAAAGCGTTAAATAGCGGATAATTCCAAAGTACAACAAATTCAATCGGCAGAATACAACCGACGATAGAAACAGTGTATAATTTTTTATACAACCAAATCGAAATTAGGGTATCAGAATCCCTAACAAACTACCTCTGCACGGTAGCAACCTCAACCCTGCTGGGAACCACCGGGACCGTCTAGCCTCAGACCTGACTCACCACAAGGTGTCCCAAAACACGAAACATAAAGGGCGTGAGCGACTACGCTCAATACGGAAGCAATGATATAAATACAAATATGAGCATGCACATGACTTTAAAAATCAGGGTTAAATCACTTTACTCATGGCGCCTGGAATACACAGTACCGGGCAAGAGAGCGACTCCGCGTGGTACTCGTATATTCCCAAGACACGAATCCTCAGGAAGAATCGCCTCGACTGATGGAAACTTTCATGACTCACATCATCCCGATGCAGTCTCCGTAAAAACATATGCATGTGCTAAAAACAGTAAAACATAGCCAATATAGCACATACATCATGCATCACACACATATGTATAAATATCATGCCGGCTATCTTGGTCAGTACTTACGTACCTCTAACACTGCAGGTCAACTCCTAGCACACCCGTCTAGGTCCAAAGCCTACAGGTCTGCTCTACTGCGTCTACACATGCAAAAGTCCATGCATCACTATAAACGCTCTAAAAGCCTTAACTAAGCTATTTCATACTCCTAAATATTTTTAGGAAGCCAAATTATACCTTCGTCCGTCGTCAGCCCGCTGGTGTAGAATCGCCTCAAAACTTAGGCACACCTCCGCTACGACGCCGGGATCGCTAGGCAACTTCCGGATTCCCAATAGGATGCCTAGAACTCCGTAGATCTAAGTAAGAAGGTTCGAAAACCAGAGGAGAGGAGGGAAATTGGTGCACAGAATGAGGGCTCGGACCCCTTATTTATAGACGCCGATCGGAACCTCCGAACCCGGTTCGGACCGTTCGAACTCGATCGGAACCTCCGATCGCACCTTCGGAGCGTCCGATCGCTCAATATTATGCCAGCCATGATGTCACCTTGCTGACGTAAACGATGACGTGTGCCCTGGTCCAGATCGGAGCTTCCGATCTAGCCGACGGAGCTTCCGATCTCGATCAGAGTCTCCGATCTTGGCACGGAGCTTCCGATCCACTTCGAACCGTCCGAACTCCTCTTCGGACCGTCCGATTTATCTTGGACTATTTAGGCATAATTTAGTACTTAATTACCTTAATTACCTTGATTAATTGCGGGTTACTACATTCTCCCTCACTTAAGAAATTTCGTCCTCAAAATTACATCTTAAGAAAAACATAGTACGCAAAATCAATGCTCTTATTACAACTGAACAATATACATTCGATACAACAGAATACAAAATCTTAAAACAACTCGGGGTGCTCGGCTAACATCCGACTCTCCAACTCCCAAGTAGCTTCCTCTGTACCTCTGCGTTGCCACTGTACCATAACCAATGGTATTCGCTTGTTACGAAGTACCTTGTCCTTATTGTCAAGAATCCGCAGTGGTTTCTCCACATACGATAGATCCCGATCTACCTTTACCTCGGTCGGATGCAAAATATGAGACTCGTCCGCCACATACTGCCTCAACAAGAACACGTGGAACACATCGTGGATCTCCGAAAGATTTGGTGGCAAGGCTAGACGATAAGCCACGTATTCAACTTTCTCGAGAATCTCGAAAGGACCAATAAATCTTGGTGACAACTTACCCTTGAGACCGAACCTCATCACCTTCCGAAAAGGTGATACACGCAAGAATACATACTCTCCTTCTTCAAAATGAAGTGGCCTGCGGTGAGTGTTCGCGTAGCTAGCCTGTCGATCCTGGGATGCCTTAATCCTGCATCGGATCAATTCTACTGCATCAGTCATCTGCTGAATCATCTGAGGACCCTCCACCTGCCGCTCACCAACCTCGTCCCAAAACAAAGGTGTATGACAACGACGTCCATAAAGAGCCTCAAATGGTGCCATGCCAATGCTGCTATGATAGCTATTGTTATAAGCGAACTCCACCAATGGCAAATGATGGGCCAAAATCCATTACGGTAGCTCGAAGCATGTCCTCGAGAGTACGGATAGTCCTCTCCGATTGTCCATCAGTCTCTGGATGATACGCTGTGCTCAAACTCAAAGTGGTACCAAGAGCACGCTGAAAACTCCCCCAAAATCTTGAGGTGAAACGAGGATCTCTGTCGCTCACAATACTCAGTGGAATACCATGCAAACGGACAATTTCTTGCACATACAGCCATGCCATCCTGTCGAAGGTGAAATCCCAATTATATGGTAAAAAATGCGCGGAATTCAACAATCGGTCAACAACAAACCAAATCGCATCGCAATTCCTGGAAGACATAGGCAAGTGGATGACAAAGTCCATCTTCACATGATCCCACTTCCACTCAAGAATATCGAGATTGTGAAGTAGACCTCTGAGTCGACGATACTCTGCCTTGACCTGCTGACACACAAGGCATCGGGACACGAACTGAAAAACGCTGCGCTTCATTCCTTTCCACCAAAATCGAGTACGTAGATCCTTGTACATCTTCATGCTGCCAAGATGTACTGAGAACCTACTATGATGAGCTTGCGATAAGATCTCGTCTCTAAGTGTGGAATCATCAGGCACAACCACACGGCCAGAAAGACACAACAAACCATCCGCCTGAAAATGGAAACCAGCTGAATTCTCACCCTCAGTGAATTGGGCTAATCTCTGCATCTTGGGATCAACACCCTGTGCCTCACGAATACGTCTATACAAGGCTGGCTCGGCAAGCACAGACGCAACACGAACTCCCTGTTGTTCCTTCTTATGACGGAAAGTGAAACCCAAGGAACAACACTCTTCGACCATTCGTGACACTGTACTGGTATGAAGGGAACTCAAATAAATCTTGCGACTAAGCGCATCAGCAACCGGATTAGAAGATCCTGGATGGTAATTGATTTCGAAATCATAGTCCTTCAGCAAGTCCATCCAACGGCGCTATCGCATGTTCAACTCTGCCTGAGTGAATAGGTACTTCAAACTCTTATGATCAGTAAAAATCTGGAATCGTTCACCGTACAAATAATGACGCCATATCTTCAGACACTACAAGAAATATCTATATCAACAACACTCAAAAGACAACGGTTTTAGCATTAAATTGTTGTCTTTTACCATTTAACAACGGTTTTAATTAAAACCGTTGTCTTTGAGCGTTTTTTTTAATCAAAGACAACAGTTTCTAAAACACCATTGTCTTTGAGGGGTAAAGGACAACAGTTTTTAAAAACCGTTGTCTATTAGCGGTTTTTTTAGGATGCTACAACGGTTTTTATCAACTGTTGTTTTTATGCATTTTTTTGAAGATCAAAGACAACGGTTTTTTTATAAAAATGTTGTCTTTTTTAAAAAAAATTTAAAAATTATATATTTTAATCATTATACATATAATATACATATACATATATTTAAACGCTTATTAAAACGAAAACAAGAAGGGAGAGAAACTAAGAAAGAACCTTACCCTACCCAAACCCGTCGCCCCCTTTTCATCTTCGACCTTGAGCCGCCCGCCGCCTGCTGAAACCACCAGAGATGGGTCGGCCGACCATGACTCACCTACCCCATGACTTCTAGCTTCCATTTTAGCTTTGAATAGCATAAATCGAACCCTAAATCGTGCGAACGGAGGTACTATTCGTGACCTGTTTCTGCCCATAATTTTCTCTTCGTTTTCGAGCAGATTTTGGGTCATTTCTTAATTTTCTGGCTTAGATTCAAAGCTTATCTCACGGCTCTCGCTCTTGAGAATATCTATATTCATTTCTATGTTATTGTGGATTCTTTCTGATTTCTAACCTCTATCTCTGATTTTTGTTTTTTGTTTGTTTGTTTATTTATTTTTTGAGTATTAATGTGGTTTTATTTTTTATTTTTTAATTTTCAAGGCGTTAGCTTCGACGCAGAGACGCAACCTGTTGCAGGAGTTGGAGTTGTTTGTTGATGTAGCTTTGGAAGTGGATGGCCGTGTGAAAGGTGATTTCGCCATTTACTATGTTGTTGCTTGCTGCTTCTTTGGAAGGAAAAAATTGAGTGTAGATAAATATTCATTGTTGGGTTATTTATCAAATGTTTGCCAACATATTTTGCTTTTAATTAAATGATAGCAGTTAAAACTAGTAAAACACTTGGGCATGTAGTCTCGCTCGATTGAGATTTCGCATATCAAGGATGGTTGCCGTGAAACCTGCACCAAATATTTGAGATGCGTGGCTGCTTCAATACTGTGTATATTTGTGTTCCTATGTCTTTTGTCAGAATGTTCCCATTGATCCAGAAATCAACAAATGCATCCTTGTTAACATATCATTAAATGGAGTAAGAGTGTTATGTTGTATAGAAACAAGACTGGCCAAAAACACGAACCAAGGAAACATATACATATTACAAGCTGATCACAACTAAATCGTTAACTGATAATTTGTATTGCTGGAGTTCACTTTCATATTTTGAGGGCACTGATATATGTGCTGATCCAATACATGGTTAAAACTTAGGGGAAGGGGTGTGTATGATTTGAAAAACACCTGGTAAAGAGTCCCTTCTAGTTTAAGCTATAATTGGTTTATCTCTTTATTTGCATTCAGGTAAAGAAAGTAATGACATCATTAAATATCTATCACCTTTAATTAAGGGAGAGACCCTTGGAGTAACTATTTTACGGCATGAGTGTAATTATACTAGTTTGCATGAAGTGTGGGCAAAATTTAACAACAAAACACAACAATTACACGGTCACTATTCCAGTACAATCGACATCAATCTTTCTAAATAAAGCAGTGGAGAAGAACGAGGGGAGCTTAAAAATTTCCTTCGTTACCAGTTTAAATTCTGAAAACAAATGAAAAGATGAGCATAGAAACCTATGATGACTATTATTTATGCGTTCATTACATATTGATGCTATCATAAGTTCCAAATGCATTGGTAGACAAAATAACAACAAATAAAACTGAAAATTCTTATACCATTAATGACTAACCATTGATTTGGAGTCCATTCATGTGAGCATAGAAAAACTTATTGGCTCTAAATAAGCATCGCTCTTTTAATTCATTTGGTGGTGGACGACCATTTTGAAAATAGAACTAAACATGTTGCAATAATCAAGTAATCAATATCTATCATCAAAGACAAAAACAAATGCAGCGGGATTAATTTCAACAATACTAATGCAACCTGAGGTATAAGATCTTTTACAGGATCATTCACTAATTTCAGGGGAGAGCCCAATGCAGACGGTCCTACCTTATGTTTCATGATTCTAGCCCTTGTAGTCCTACTATGCTTTTCATCTGCACTCGTCCAAGGTGCCACAAATGTTTTCTGGTATGAATCTTACCTATTAGTTACTAGTACGTGTAGTAACTGACTGACTAAAAGTCTCAAAGCTGGAAAAGCTTAAGCTATAAGTTCCTGAACTAGAAATTGAAACGGTGTATATTAAGTGAATTGAACCATTTATGAAGCCATTTATTTCATACTTATTCTTTTTGTTTAACTTAAATCATTGGACAATAGCATGCTCGAACTTATAAGCTGTTTTGCAATTTATGTTTCTTAACATTCAAATGCCAGGTGTTTTCATGAAAATTTATAAAGCCTGTTCCACTCCATACATTTTTAATTGAAGCTGCATCTCGAGGGCTATTCCTGCGTGTGCGCATCGATTCCAACTGATTTCCAGTCTTCTTGAGGTTGTTTATCTTGGGTTCTAAGCGTAAGTTCTTGAGGAAATATCGTTTATCGTTTATTTTATGTTTATTTTATGTATAATGTTTATCGATTTTCTTGTATTTCATGAACTCTGTAATGGAAAAAATGGGCTTAGTCAGGCTTATTTAAGAAAAAAGTATGTTTTCTTATTCTTTGTGTTGCGTCTCCATGAGTGCCTGATTGCATGGTTTTTTCCCCCTAATTGGTGCAGTTTGAATGTTTGTAAACATTAAAGTTTTAGAGTTGAGCGGGATTGAGATTCAGAATTTAAGGACGTCTTCAGAAGATGCAGCTGCAGAATTGGGAAGAGACAAGGTGAACTACTTTTTATTATTCCCCGTGTTTGTTTTAAATTTTTTTCGGGGGTTGACATCAAATTCTGTTTCTTGTGGCAGATTAAGGCATTACAACATGATATTTTGTGCAACAGTGCAAGGATGCACTTCTAAATTTGAAGAATTAGCGGTATACTCGTTCACCGTTCATGTTATTATAATCGAATTGCTTCCTCAATTTTTGGATTTTTTTGTACTGATATTTGTTTCTATTATTGGTTCTAATATTTGGTAACTAAAATCTTCTCTGGTTTGTGCTGTTGTTTGAACATCGCCTTCTAAATTTTTTTTGGGTAGTTGTAGGATCTTAGAAATTTTAGTTGTTCGTTTCTATTATTTACCGCCATTATCGTGTAAAGTTTCTTAACCTGTGTGGCTTGGAGAGTTCTCTTTGAAGACTGAAATTTTTTTATGATGAAAGCTTTGAACACTATCAAATTACTTTGTTACTGGCCTGGTAATCGTGTAATCACTTCAGAAACAAGCCTTCAGATGGACTGCCAGGAAGTTCTAGGTGATTCTACATTCATGTTTGAACTCATATTTGGTGCAGCAGAATATTCAACATCAATTTAATTGCAGTCGCTGGTGTTGAATGAGGAGTTCCATCATATTCTGCGTGTGCAGAACACGAACATGGATGGGAAGCAGAAGATCATGTTCGCTTTGTTCACGCCTCTAGTCCTTAGTTTCTGAACTTTTTTCGCATTTTTTTAGTGTGCATTGAATTAGAATTTTAATTTTGAGTGATTTGTAATACTAAAAAATTATATATTAAATTTTATTTATGAAATTTTAAATTTTGGTTTATTTATAATATTAAAATTTATATAAATTTTTTTATTTTTTTGTTTTTTATATAGAAAAAGACAACGGATTTTATCCGTTGTCGTAGGGGGTTTAAAACTGTTGTAACTGATGGTGTTGTCAAAAGTGCGCTCCTACGACAATGGATTTTATCCGTTGTCGTTTCTAGATCATGTACGGGATAATTCCCCTCGTGAGTCTTTAGTTGCCTAGAGGCATAGGCAATCACATGCCCATTTTGAGTCAACACACACACCAAACCCTGAAGAGAAGCATCGGTGTGGACTACGAAACCACCAGATCCAGTCGGCAAGGATAGTACTGGAGCAGTCGTCAATCGACGTCTCAACTCACGAAAACTGTCTTCGCACGCGGAAGACCACTCAAAGAAACATCCTTTCGCGTAAACTGTGTCAAAGGCCTGGCTATCTGAGAGAAATTCTCCACGAATCGACGGTAGTATCCGGCCAAACCCAAGAAACTACGAATCTCAGATGCTGTCGTTGGGCGCGACCAATTAAGAATAGCCTTTGTCTTGCTAGGATCCGCTGATACTCCATCTCTAGAAATGACATGACCAAGGAACACAACTCGGTCAATCCAGAAGTCACACTTGCTGAGCTTAGCATACAACTGATGCTCTCGCAAGGTCTGTAAAACAGTACGGAGATGAAAGGCATGCTCATCCATGCTACGAGAATACACAAGGATGTCATCGATGAACACTACAACGAACTTATCCAAGAGCTCTCGGAAAAAACTGTTCATCAAATCCATGAAAACAGCTGTAGCATTCGTCAGACCAAATGGCATCACTAAGAACTCATAGTGCCCATATCGAGTATGAAATGCTATCTTCGAAACATCCTCGTCTCTAACTCGCAACTGATGATACCCAGAACACAAGTCGATCTTGGAATAGACAGAAGTACCCTGCAATTGATCAAACAGATTGTCAATCCGCGGGAGAGGATACTTGTTCTTTACTATCACTTTGTTCAACTGACGATAGTCAATGTACAAACGCATCGAACCATCCTTCTTCTTGACGAATAGAACCGGGGCTCCCCAAGGTGAAACACTGGGTCGAATGTAGCCCTTATCAAGAAGATCCTGCAACTGCTGCTGCAACTCTCGCATCTCAGATGGAGCTAATCGGTACGGTGCTCAGGAAATCGGTGCTGTCCCTGGCAACAAGTCAATGCCAAACTCGATCTCTCGCACAGGTGGTAACCCTGGAATCTCGTCGGGAAACACATCCGGGAACTCACTGACTACTGGTATCTCCTCCATGTTCGAACCCTCTAAGGATGCATCAATCGCATAGATCAGGCAGCCTTTCCCGCCAGACTCTAAAGCACGTCGGGCTTTCAGAGCAGAAATCACTGGCATCGGGGGTCGCGCTCCCTCACCATAGAAATACCAAGCATCCTCAGCCTTGGGGCGAAACTGGACAAATCTCTGGTAGCAATCCACTACCGCTCGATACGAAGTCAGAAGATCAATCCCGATGATACCATCAAAGTCATCCATCGCTAAAACCATCAGGTTAGCGCTCAAAAAATGTCCCTCAAATCCCAAAATAAACCCAAAACAAGACGCTTAGCTAAAACTTCCTGACCCATCGGAGTCGAAACTGCTAACAAGACGTCTAAGGAAACAAAAGGTAATCTATGCCTCTTAACAAACCGAGGTGATATGAATGAATGCGAAGCACCGGTATCGATCAAAAGATAAGCAGGAAAACCACACAAACTAAAAGTACCTGCAATCATGTTCTCACTGTCTTCCTGAGCCTGCTCCTGGTTCACCGCAAACACCTGCCCCTGAGCACGCGGGCGCGATGACTGTCCTCTCGAAGTAGACTGAGAATGATGTTGCTGCGATGGCTGTGACTGCTGACGCTGCTGCGGCGAAGGCTGCTGCTGATACTGCGGTGGCTGATAGATAGTGGTCTGAGAACCACCAACACTCCCCGAACCACTCACTGTACCGGTCAAAGTGGGACAATCTCTCTTCATGTGACCCTCCTGGCCGCATTGAAAACAAACACCAGTGATATGAGGACACGGTCCTGGGTGATGCTTCCGTTTGCACTGACGACATGAATCACCAAAATGATGAACACCGCCAGATCCGGAAGAAGAAGAAGAAGTACCACCCTGTCTCTTAAAAGACTGGGCCCTTGGACCCAAAGATCTAGATGGTCTGGATGCAGAAGATCCGAAAGTCCTGTTCCTCTGCAGACTGTCCTCTGCCTGGTGACAATTGTTCACCAAATTCTCGAAGTTTTTCTCTCTGCCCACGGCAACCAACTGATGAATGTCAGGGTTAAGGCCCTGAAGAAATAGATCGTGCATCGTCTCTGAGCTACTCGCAATATGGGGACTGAAAGAAAGAAGCTCAAAGAATTTCTGCTGGTACTCATCAATGGTCATAGTACCCTGTCGCAAACTCAGCAACTCTCTCGCCTTCGTCTGAGCAAAGCTGAAGGAAAGTAATGCTTCTCGAAGGAAGACTTAAACTCAGCCCAAGTAGCGGTACCCCTGGCGGCAATAAACGGAGTAGAAGTAGCTCTCCACCACCTCTTCGCATTTCCCTCTAGAACAAAAGCTAAAGTCTCCATATTTTGGGCTTCAGTACACTGATACTCCCAAAAACAACTCTCCATACGCTCCAACCAGTCCTCAGCAACTGCAGGAGCCTCGCCACCCACCAATGGCTTAGGAGCCATCTGAAGAAAACAGTTCATACTAAAACGCCTATGATCCTCATGATGATGTCTATGGTGATGTCTCCTTGGTGGATCACCCCAACGACCACCGCTAGCCTGACTCTCGTAATCATCATCTGCCATCTGTCAATAACAACAGACAACTCTTAAAATCCGTTTTACTAATTCCCAGTTGCAATGTGCTCTGATACCAATAAATTTAACGACCCTACCCGGATCCACTACCTAATCAGAGTGGTTAGCGCAAGCAACAATAATTAAAGCATTAAATAGCGGATAATTCCAAAGTACAACAAATCCAATCGGCAGAATACAACCGACGATAGAAACAGTGTATAATTCTTTATACAACCAAATCAAAATTAGGGTATCAGAATCCCTAACAAACTACCTCTGCACGGTAGCAACCTCAACCCTGCTGGGAACCACCGGGACCGTCCAGCCTCAGACCTGACTTGCCACAAGGTGTCCCAAAACACGAAACATAAAGGGCGTGAGCGACTACGCTCAATACCGAAGCAATGATATAAATACAAATATGAGCATGCACATGACTTTAAAAATCAGGGTTAAATCACTTTACTCATGGCGCCTGGAATACACAGTACCGGGCAAGAGAGCGACTCCACGTGGTACTCGTATATTCCCAAGACACGAATCCTCAGGAAGAATCGCCTCGACTGATGGAAACTGTCATGACTCACATCATCCCGATGCAGTCTCCGTAAAAACATATGCATGTGCTAAAAACAGTAAAACATAGCCAATACAGCACATACATCATGCATCACACACATATGTATAAATATCATGCCGGCTATATCGGTCAGTACTTACGTACCTCTAACACTGCAGGTCAACTCCTAGCACACCCGTCTAGGTCCAAAGCCTACAAGTCTGCTCTACTGTGTTTACACATGCAAAAGTCCATGCATCACTATAAACGCTCTAAAAGCCTTAACTATGCTATTTCATACTCATAAATATTTTTAGGAAGCCAAATTATACCTTCGTCCGTCGTCAGCCCGCTGGTGTAGAATCGCCTCAAAACTTAGGCACACCTCCGCTACGAACCGAGATTGCTAGGCAACTTCCGAATTCCTAATAGGATGCCTAGAACTCCGTAGATCTAAGTAAGTGATAAGTGTATTTTATACACTTAATTTATATATGATTTTATTTGTTAAATATTTGTTTCAAGTAGATTTATGTGGGTATTGTGTTGTTTTTGTGATTGTAGGAAATTATGGAGATTTTGTGAATTATGGAATTTTGAGGAGAAAAATAAGAAGTTTAGAAGAGAAAGAAGAAAAGAAAAGAAAACACACGTACAGACAAAGAAGATGAATAGTGATGGGCTTCAACTATTGGGCCTTAATTGATTAGCGCTTCTTTAAGCGCTAATGGGAAAGAAAGCAGCGCTATCGCGCTTCGGAGGAGAAACTTGAGAACAGAGGCCTATACGCGCGCGCGTGATTTCTGGAGCGGGCGCTTGTCGCCAATTTTTGAACTTGGAAATATTTTATTGGAAGGAAATTTTTATAATTTCTTGGGCTTTTGAGTGGGCTTTGTGAGACACTATAAAAGGGAATTTTTCATCAGACAGAAAAGGAGGGCCGCCACACACGTACAGAAGAGGAATCAGAGATTTGATCGAGAACTTTTGGGAAGGAATTTCTGGAGCTTAATTGAAAAACAAAGACGGAGTTTGATCGACCGAACACGGCGTCGACGACGGATTTGTTTCTTATCTTTTATTTAATTCTGAACATGTTTGCATTTATTATTTATTGTTTTCAGAATTTTATTATGAACTAATTTTTATAGTCTAGAGGTCGGATGGAACCTGGTGTAGACACTTTCTTGAATTCTTGATTTTATTGGATTGAATTTCTTATAGATTAATTGTTTTTTCTAGAATTGATTGTCTTTTCAATTATCTGATCAATAATTGATTTGTAATATTTATTTGAAATCTGGCACTCGGGAGAGGAGATTTTGAATAGGACCATTGGAAAATACACTGTTAATTGTTTATCTGACTCGGGAGAGCTTATAACTTTAACAGAGCTTTTAAAGAGAACATAGTTTTGAATTGATCACTGCAAGTAGATTCTTAATAGGGATATTGAAATTGTAGTTGATATATTTTATTCGGCACTCGGGAGAGGGAATAATACACGTAAGTGTTCTTGGCTATTAATTCTTTGAAATTCATGAAGATTAGTTAATTAGGATTGATTGTTGTTGAAACCAGGTGAAATCTATACCTCTAGACCATTTTTCTCTGATTGATTTTTAATCTGAAAGTTGTGTGTGTGCTTTTAAATCTCTTAATTATTTATTTTTATTGCAAAATTCTTGATTATTGATTTTCTAGATAAAGTTTGGACTATTCTAATTACAAGCACTATTATTTTCATTTTACTCCCTGAGGGATCGATACTTGATTTTATCACTATATTAAAACTTGACACTCGTACGCTTGCGAGGAATTTTCACAACAAGTTTTTGGCGCCGTTGCTGGGGAGTAAATTTGATTATTTTTTAGTCTTGTTACCAATTAGTCTAGATTTTAATTTAGAGTTTTTTTTTATTTTATTTTAAGTTACTAATTAATTTTTTCTTATCTTTTAATTGCAGTCTATGCAACGATCTCAAAGTGTTAATTCTTTACTGTTTGATCCGAAGATCGAGCGTACTGCGCGTGCTTTAAGACGAGTTAGAAGAGAAGAACTTGAAAGAATGGCTGAACAAGAAGAAAACCAAGCTCCCCTAGTGCCTATTAGAGATCACTTCAGACCGACGATCCAGGCTCACTATTCTGGAATCGCTCGAGGAACTATCAATGCAAACAATTTTGAGCTGAAGCCTGCATTGATCAACATGGTTCAACAGAACCAATTTAATGGGAGAGCCAATGCCGATCCTTATCTACACTTACGCATTTTTTTGGAGATAACCGATATGGTAAAAATTAATGGTGTATCTGAGGATACTATACGCTTACGCTTGTTTCCGTTTTCTCTCAGGGATCAAGCCAGAAGTTGGTTGCAATCACTGCCGCTTGGAAGCATCACTACTTGGGAGGTGATGGCAGAAACATTTCTTGCAAAATATTTTCCACCTGCCAAAACCACCCAACTGAAGATTGAGATCAGTACCTTCCGGCAGATGGACACTGAACAGCTTTACGAGGCGTGGGAAAGGTATAAAGAATTATTAAGACGTTGTCCTAACTACAATTTTGCAGATTGGGAACAGATTGAGTGGTTTTACAACGGACTGAATGCGCCTACGAGAATGAATGTGGACTCAGCTGCTGGAGGTACTATATTTGCGAAGGATCATGTTCAGGCTTATGATATGTTGGAGGAGATGACGGTCAATAGTTTCCAATGGCCATCTGAGCGTATAGGAGTAAAGAAGCCGGCTGGAGTGTATGCAGTGGATCCTCTCACGTCCATCACTGCTCAATTATCTGCACTGACTACACAGGTAGCTTCTTTGAATAACATTAATGTTGCAGATCCAAATGGAGTTGAAGGATCACCGACCATAGAGCAAGTCAATTATATAAATCCAAATGGCTACAGAGGATATGGAGGCTATAGAGGTAACCCTGTCCCAAATACTTATTATCCTAACTTGCGTAATCATGAAAATTTTTCGTATGCTAACAATACTAATAAGGGTGATGGTAAGTTGTCTTTGGAGGATGTGGTTAGTACCTTTGTACAGGAATCAGGTAAGAGGATGACAAGAACTGAGTCTCGACTTGACAGTTTGGAGACGCACATGACCAACATGGGTGCTGTGTTGCAATCCATGGAAACCAGCATAGGGCAGTTGGCGAACGCACTGAAGGACAACAACCGCGGCCAGTTCCCTAGCAATACTGAGGTAAATCCCAAGGAGCAGTGCAATTCCATAGAGTTGAGAAGTGGAAAAGAAGTTGGAATTCAAGAACCTGCTGTTGAAGAGAAGAAATTTGAGGAAAAAGTTGAGGAGAAGGAGCCAAAACCGATGTATAAGCCTCCACTTCCCTACCCGCAGAGGTTCAAAAAGAAAGCATTGGACGAGCAGTTCTCCAAATTCTTGGAGATTTTCAAGAAAATTCACATCAACATCCCCTTTGCTGATGCTTTGGAACAAATGCCGAACTACGCAAAATTCATCAAGGAGATGATGAAAAATAAAAGGAGACTGCTAGAGAATGAGGTGGTCAATTTGACTGAAGAGTGCAGTGCGGTGCTGAAAGAAGATGCCACAAAAGCTTAAGGATCCAGGGAGTTTTACTATTCCTTGTTCTATTGGCTCTTCTTATTTTAATAATGCACTTTGTGATTTAGGGGCCAGTATTAACTTAATGCCATTATCTATTTACAGGGCCTTGGAGTTGGGAGACATGAAATCGACTAAGATTTCATTGCAATTGGCGGATCGGAGCATTAAATATCCACTAGGAATTGTTGAAGATGTTCTAGTCAAGGTGGATAAATTCATCTTACCAGTGGATTTTGTGATATTGGATATAGAAGCAGATCATGGTGCTCCGCTCATTTTTGGGAGACCATTCTTGGCCACGGCTGATGCCAAGATAGAAGTGAAGAAGGGTGCGTTGTCGATGGGTGTGGAAGGCGAGAGAGTGATGTTCAACTTATTCATGAAGACATCTAATCCATCCATCGAAGACTTATGCTCAATTGAACCGGTTATGAACCGGGAGAACTGTAAAAGATCTGATTTTGCGGTTGCTTCATCGAATGAGAGAGCGCCAAAACCACCAAAGAAGGCCACGAAAAAAGCAAAATTTAAAAGGCGGATCGTGGAATTTATTTGGCACGTGAAAGAGAAAAGGAAGACTTAATACTTTGAGAGTCGGGCTGGCGACTCTAAACCAAGCGCTTTTTGGGAGGCAACCCAAAATTTTTGTTTTTTTATTTATTTAATTTCTGCTTTAATTTTTTTTATTTTATTTTTATTTTTTGCTCATTAGTTAATTTTATGATTTTTGAATTATTGTTGATAATTTTGGAGGCCTAATGTTAAAATTGTTGAATTATTTTTCAGGATTTTGGTCTTCTTGCAGCGCATTATGGGCGCTCGCCCAAAATTGGAGGCGTCCGCTCAAGATTTGGGAGTTGAAATCAGAGGCTTATGCGCGCCCGCCTCCACTCTAAGCACTGAATCTACACGAACAGCGCCTCACCATGCGCTATCGCCCTCCATACTAGCGCAAGAAACATGCGCTAACGCGCTCCTCAACCGCGCTTCCTAAGCGCTATCGCGCATCAATAGCCGCGCTCCTCAACCGCGCTGCACCAAGCGCTAACGCGCTCCTCACCCACCAATTCAGGCGCTATCGCGCTCGTTTAGCGCCATCATCAAGCGCTATCGCGCTACTTCACTAGCGCAACGTCAAGCGCTAACGCGCGAATGTTTATGCGCTATCGCGCTACTTCATTATTCAGGAGTTTAAAAGCCCATTCCAGAGTCTTCCTCCCAGACTTAAATCACGATCCCCAGTCCATATTTAAATCTCACGCAGGGCATAATCATCGCTCAACAAAATATCATCAGCTCAAGGATTGTGATCTTTAATTACAAGGCAGAGATTCTCAGAATTGGTCTTGCTCCATCTCAGCTGTCGAGAAAGGGGAAATTGAAGAATTTGGAAAATATATTCCTGAACGGTACAAAAGCTGAAATTTTATCTCTTATATTTGATTCTTGATAAATGTTGTGATTTGAGGCTATTGGGTTGTCTGAGTTTTGTCTGAGTTGTGGATTGGAGTAAGTTTCCGGTATCATTCTATTAGTGCCTACCAAGTGTTTGTTGAATTGCTTGAGTTATATTTGAACGTTGGTTGTTGGAATTGTTGGGAGTCTATTGCATTGTTTGAGGCATTTGATTTGAAGTGAGTGAATTACTGAGTTACAATGCCACCGAAAACCAAAGGGAAAGGAGCAATTTCTTCATTGTCCTCTGCTGCTTCATATGATAGACATAGGTTTTGGAATGCCACAACAGAGGAGTATTGTTTTGATGTAATGGAGCGAGGGATGCACAAAGAAAGAGGAATGAGTTTGAGAGAGTATAGTGCACCGGCGTTAATTGAAGCAAAGAGAAGAGGTTGGGAGACATTTGTTAGGAGTCCACCAGATGCTGTTATATCATTGATTCATGAGTTTTATGCAAATTTGATGGTCAAAGACGTGAATCTAAAAGTTCGAGTTCGAGGGAAATTGGTGCCTTTTGATAAGAGTACAATTAACCGTCTCTATGAAATGCCGGATTTGGACATTGCAGATGATGAGTATGAGGTATTTAAGAATCAGTCATATCCAGATAACATTGTACTTCAGACCTTGTGTGAGGATGGGGCGGAATGGAAGAAGAATGCAAAGGATGAAGTTGTTACATTTCCATCCATATTTCTACGACGAGAAGCGAATAATTGGCATGAGTTTGTGGCTGCCAGGATGTTGCCATCTGGGCATACATCCGATGTGACTAAGGTTAGAGCTGGACTGGTGTACTGCATTGTGACAGGGAAATCCGTTGATGCCGGGAGAGTAATTCAGGAGTCTATTATTGCTGCAGTTAGGGGTTCCTCGACTATCAGTTTACCCCACTCGTCCTTGATTACTCAACTTTGCCGGCTAGCTGGTGTTGTGTGGGATGATACAGAGCAGATTCTTCCAATTCGAGGTCCTATCAGAATTACTGGTGCATTGAGACGGGACAAGAAGAAGAAAGCAGCCAGTACTTCTGAACAGGCAGCTGAACCACCGCAACCCTCGGAGCCACTACCACACTTTGAGCCAGCACCTTCCCATTTGGAAGGACCTATGTCACTACCGACACATCCGGCCCCTGAGTATTCTACTCGTGATGATTCTACGGCCGTGCTTTCTCAGATGAAGAAGCAGTGGAGGATGATGCGAGCACATATGACATATATGCATGACTTCACTGCCGCTCTTGCCCAGAATTATCCGCCCACTGTTGTGCCTTATCCAGCTCCTCCGCAGTGGTCTTCTGATGATACTGCTGCTGCTGCACCTTCGTTCCATGGAGATGATGATGATGATGCCGAGTCCTGATGCTCGGTGTCGAAGGTATGAGTCCCTTGTTCTTTTTATTGTTTTTAATCATTAGGGACAATGATTACATTAAGTTTGGGGGGAGAATTAGTTTTTGATTTAGTGATTTAGTTGTTTGGTTGACATTTGAGTAGTTGAATTTTATTGTGTGCTTTATAGATAAAATTTTTAATTGTTGTTTTTGTTTTGTTGAGTTGAATTGAGTTGAGTTGAGAAAGAAATGGATGCATGACCAATGAAAAATATTTTTGTGCTATAACTGAAATCCATGATTGTCCACTTATTTAACAAATATTTTTGAAAAAATAGAACCAATTAGATGAACAATTTCCTATATACTCTGTGATTAATGCTTGAATCTGATTTTTGAGACATACAGACATAGATATGATTGAGGCACTGTTTGAAATTTTTGGGCCTAATTTTCATTGAATTTATCCTTAGTTGCCCATTTGAATTTATCCTTAGTTGGCCATTTGAGCTACACTTGTATATTAGTACATTGAGGTACGAGAAATCTGAAATTTGTTGAAAATCATCTTTAACTGCTGATGATTATTCTTTTTCTGCACTGATTGAATTTGTATGATTTAATTGTGGATTGAGACTTGTCTAAAACTAGTTCGAACACTCTTCGAGGCGAAATACGGGCAAAACTGAGATTAGGAATGATTTAGGCGATTTTTCTGAATTCGTTTGAGCCTTTCAAGCTACCTATTAATATGTATCTCTAGTACCTTGTTTGAGCTTTATTGAAAATCGAATGGCATGCGTGTAAACGTGTGATTAACCCCCATTCGTCATTATTTCAAGGTCCTACATTGACTACCTAATTAGCCTAAACACTATTTTCTACCTTTAAGGGAGTAATTTGAATGCTAAAATGTTGTATGCTCCTAGCTTTATTTGTAAAAAAAGATTGGTGTGGTGGATGAATTGAAAAGATAAAAAAAAAAGGTAGTAGAAAAAAGAGTTGAAAAATGTGTAGAGAGTTGAAAAAGTTCTGAAAAGAAGAGTTGTGAAAAAGTTGAGAAATGAAGTGAATTGAAATAAAAGTGGAATTTATATGAAAAAGGAGTCGTAATTGAGTTTGATAATGATAAATTACTCCTTATTTTGAATTCTTATCCTTCATTTGTAGCCATAAACCAGGCCTTACATTATAAGCTGAATAAGTCCTATTGACCGAGTCTCAGTTGCCCAATATACTAGTGGAGAAGAGTTGCGAGAATTTAGCATATGGACTGTTGATTGATGCTTTTAATGATTATGAATTTTGATCGAAACACGCACACACTATTATTCGTGGCATATACCTGATTGTGAGGGTTTTTGATAATTATCCTATTTTTGATCCCTAGCTACCTTGAAAAGACCTCATGATCTATGAATGTTTGAATTGAATTTGGAGAATGGTGTTTTGAACTTGAGTTGCGGAGATTGTGAGTTTATGCGGTTATTATTTTGTGATTGTCTAAAACTTTCAAGTGTTAGTAGGTTGGATATGATTTGGATTTGATATTTTTGAAATCATTATTGAGGCCATTGTTCCATAATATTTCTTGACTATTTTTGTTGGTGTTTGATAGAATTAGTTTTTGGAATTTAATAGTTTTGCTCGGGACTAGCAAAAGTCTAAGTTTGGGGGTATTTGATAAGTGTATTTTATACACTTAATTTATATATGATTTTATTTGTTAAATATTTGTTTCGAGTAGATTTATGTGGGTATTGTGTTGTTTTTGTGATTGTAGGAAATTATGGAGATTTTGTGAATTATGGAATTTTGAGGAGAAAAATAAGAAGTTTAGAAGAGAAAGAAGAAAAGAAAAGAAAACACACGTACAGACAAAGAAGATGAATAGTGATGGGCTTCAACTATTGGGCCTTAATTGATTAGCGCTTCTTTAAGCGCTAATGGGAAAGAAAGCAGCGCTATCGCGCTTCAGAGGAGAAATTTGAGAACAGAGGCCTATACGCGCGCGCGTGATTTCTGGAGCGGGCGCTTGTCGCCAATTTTTGAACTTGGAAATATTTTATTGGAAGGAAATTTTTATAATTTCTTGGGCTTTTGAGTGGGCTTTGTGAGACACTATAAAAGGGAATTTTTCATCAGACAGAAAAGGAGGGCCGCCACACACGTATAGAAGAGGAATCAGAGATTTGATCGAGAACTTTTGGGAAGGAATTTCTGGAGCTTAATTGAAAAACAAAGACGGAGTTTGATCGACCGAACACGGCGTCGACGACGGATTTGTTTCTTATCTTTTATTTAATTCTGAACATGTTTGCATTTATTATTTATTGTTTTCAGAATTTTATTATGAACTAATTTTTATAGTCTAGAGGTCGGATGGAACCTGGTGTAGACACTTTCTTGAATTCTTGATTTTATTGGATTGAATTTCTTATAGATTAATTGTTTTTTCTAGAATTGATTGTCTTTTCAATTATCTGATCAATAATTGATTTGTAATATTTATTTGAAATCTGGCACTCGGGAGAGGAGATTTTGAATAGGACCATTGGAAAATACACTGTTAATTGTTTATCTGACTCGGGAGAGCTTATAACTTTAACAGAGCTTTTAAAGAGAACATAGTTTTGAATTGATCACTGCAAGTAGATTCTTAATAGGGATATTGAAATTGAATTGTAGTTGATATATTTTATTCGGCACTCGGGAGAGGGAATAATACACGTAAGTGTTCTTGGCTATTAATTCTTTGAAATTCATGAAGATTAGTTAATTAGGATTGATTGTTGTTGAAACCAGGTGAAATCTATACCTCTAGACCATTTTTCTTTGATTGATTTTTAATCTGAAAGTTGTGTGTGTGCTTTTAAATCTCTTAATTATTTATTTTTATTGCAAAATTCTTGATTATTGATTTTCTAGATAAAGTTTGGACTATTCTAATTACAAGCACTATTATTTTCATTTTACTCCCTGAGGGATCGATACTTGATTTTATCACTATATTAAAACTTGACACTCGTACGCTTGCGAGGAATTTTCACAACAGTAAGAAGGTTCGAAAACCAGAAGAGAGGAGGAAAATTGGTGCACATAATGAGGTCTCGGACCCCTTATTTATAGATGGCGATCGGAACCTCCGAACCCGGTTCGGACCGTTCGAACTCGATCGGAACCTCCGATCGCACCTTCGGAGCGTCCGATCGCTCAATATTACGTCAGCCATGACGTCACCTTGCTGACGTAAATGATGACGTGTGCCCTGGTCCAGATCGGAGCTTCCGATCTAGCCGACGGAGCTTCCGATCTCGATCGGAGCCTCCGATCTTGGCACGGAGCTTCCGATCCACTTCGGACCGTCCGAACTCCTCTTCGGACCGTCCGAACTCCTCTTCGGACCGTCCGATTTATCTTGGACTATTTAGGCATAATTTAGTAATTAATTACCTTAATTACCTTGATTAATTGCGGGTTACTACAGTTCAGGACTAGACGTGAGGAGGCGCGACCCTATGATGGTTTTGCTCTGGGAGCCTTTCGTGCTTCAGAGGTTGTATGGGGAACGTTGCCTCAGTCTTGCGGTCTTTGCAGCATTCAAAATATGGTCTGAACTTGGTAGCACCGGATCTTATAGTGATACCAGATTTAGTATAAAGGGAAATTAGTTACCCTCTAACCTCTTCAGAGGTACGGATTAAGAGTTTCTGTTGTCAGAATAGTCTTGGGAAGGATATTCCTCGACGAGTGATCGTTTTGATCAAATAGGCTTTGCTTTTGACCTTGGGATTTAACTAGATGGATAGATCTAGTATGTGATCAGAGTTGTGTCAGTGATTGTTTAAATTATTGTCTGACTTGGTCAGAGATACGGAAAGAGGTTTCCTTGTCACAGTGATTATCCAAGATATAGGACGATTCTTTGTTTTGAATTAGTCCAGGGTTTAGTGTGCGATACAATCCATTTTTGATTGGACAGGAGTAGATTTGGTAGTAGGTCCAGACTGGTGCAAGATTAGTGCCAGTGACTACTAGTGGTTATCTTCTGACACCGTCAAAAATAGGTATAATGAACTCAATGTGAGAATCATTTGATTCCAGTATGATGGGGTTAGATGACTATTTGTTAATTTGAAACACTAAGATTAGAGTTTGTTTATCAGAGTGTAAGTTTCTAGTGATCAAGAAATAGAAAGTGTTTGCTTGATTTGATTGAACCTTTCAGGCTAAAGTGTGAGCCGAAGTGGATCATCGTTGATAGATGACATGGTTAAGTCGGATCAGTTTCGTCTGATAATTCGGTAATGGGATATTGTGATTTAGAAAGTAAGTGGGATAGTTCTGTAAACCTATATGCTTAAGAACTTAGTTAGTGGTGATACTTTGTGAGAATTATTAGATTCATAGATATTCAAAATTCCTTAGTATTGGGAATTTCCATGGATGTCTAACTCTAGATTTCCAGAGTTTCTTCCGTCTGAGAAAAGTAGTTGAGATTAACTCTTGCGGATGGGGAATGATAATTCTGAGGTTATAATGTTGGGTATTCGGCATTATTCATACTGATCATTTTAGGCAGAAGTTTTGGAGTTGAATAATTGGTTTTATCTTACCATGAATATGGTTCAGTTGGATAGTATTTTCTGAGTAAATCTGTTGTGATTTCGGATAGTGTAATCCAGTGACAGTTAAGGTAAGTATCATATTTTAGGAAGATAAGAGTTGATATTGTACCTAGTTGGGTACCAGAGATTTTGACTTAGTTTTCTAAACCGAGATTGCTCTTTGTACTTAGATATTTTATGTAGTCTTCTTGAGATTCAGTGGGTCGGATCTGAATTGAGTAATGTTTTGTTTCGATGGGCTCTAGCAGGATAGCATCAAGTGGTTAGATGTGTGGAGAAAGGACAGTAGTTGAGACCTATAGTTTTCGGGTTTGGCAGGATTATTGTCACCGATTTATCGGTATGTCTTCTTGGATGTGCTAGTCTAGTGATTTTGATCCAAGATTTAGCCAGATTGCAGTGAATATTGATGACTTCACGGATTTTTTTGAAGTGAACCAATTTTTTTCATTTAGTTGAGCGAGTCAGAATTCAATAAGACTTGTTTAACCGTTTTAGACGTTTTCTAAAGCTTTGAGACATACGTAACCATTCCTTTCAGTTTATAATATTGAGAATTGTACTAATTGACCTGAGGGTTTAGCAAGTTGGTAATCATGCTTCCAGGGTGAAACCTGAAGGTTTCAGAAAGATAGAGAATTGTGGAAAACGACGTCAATCAAGCTGGAATTCGAAGTAATAATTCTCACAAGTGTGAGTGAGTTGGCTGTGTATTGGTCATTCTTCACAAAATTGTAATAGTATCCTTTCACGTATAAGTATTTAGTCTTCAAAAATAAGATTATTTCGATCTGGTATTCTGAGGAAAGATACCTTGGAGATGTGACTCTAGGGGATAGAATTTGGAGATGAGCAGTTGACCATATTGTGTTAGCACTGGAAATACAGTTCTAGTGTCTTAACCAGATTCACTTATTGTATTGATATGTCAGTTGTAGTTGTCACCAGGTGAGTAGTTAGAAGGTGTGACGCCTAGAATTTCTTAATTTAATTTTCATGCCAAAATTAGTCATTAATATTTATGATCTTAATTATTTTAATTTTTTGTGTTAATTGGCTAAATGTTATATTTTTCCCGTGTATTAGAATTTATTTATTATTTTTTAACTTTTGCGAAAATAGCATTTTAATTCCCGGGCTAGTAAAATCAAATTTAATATTTTAAGTTAGGATTTTTTTAAGCTTGCATTTTTATTTAGTGCGACCTAATTTGTAGTCTTAAATTGTTATTTTGGTTTAACACTTTTAAGAGTGTGTTGCACTTTTTCATGAATTTCATATATTCACATTTTTTTAGGGTTACCTATGCTAGCAATTGGACCCAAGGATTTAATCCCAGCCACACACACATCTCGCCTAAAACACATACTCACATACACGATTCCACATTTTCCCCTTTCTCTCCATATCATCACCTGTCGACTTCTATCCACTCTTCTTCAAGATCGACCGCCGCCAGCCACCACTCGCCTCCGGCAAAGCACCCCTGCGGCGGGCTGATCAAGCTGGTCCACCCTAGGCAGCTCGACTTGTGCAACCCCATTCCTCCCTGTTTTGACTTCAGCTCAAGCGAGCTCCTACCTTTCGATTTTTCTGTAAATTAGGCAAGATGTGGTTCCTTCCTCACCCTGTAGATTAGTGGATTTTTGTGGGTGGGCATCCCTTTAAGAAATTTTCGAATTATATATATATATACATGCCCTGCTTTCGGCCCTCATCGTACCAGGTCAAGTTATAATATAGTGGAAAAAGGTCTAGATGTCGTACCCACAGGGACTGTATAAATATGAATACCAAAATATATTTATTCCTACTTAATCTAGACTAACGAATGAAAGTGATTCAGATTTTAAACTAAAAATTAAAATTGCAAATAAAATTAAATTAATTAAAACACAGCTAGAAAATTTGGATTAATTCAAATATGGGAAAAGTTCGATCAAGAAATCACGTAGGTACCACACAATTCATGTAACAAGAAGTCGATCTAAGACATCAGACTTAATCTTAATTCACGAAAATTTTCCTAATTTGTTCGAAGGACTATTTCTAGAACAATCAAACCTATTCAAATATTGATGAACTAATATTTCGTAATTCTAAAAAAATTTGAATGCATGAATAACTATGAAAATTTAGTTTACACCCAAACCGCATAATAAAATCGAATTCTATTTCTAGTCAGTTTTACACTATGTTGAATATCGAAGTGATCAAAATCGAAACCTCCTCTGTCGACTTGGAATCAATTAACATGAAAGCAAATAAATGGCCAGGAAATTCACAAGACAAATATAAATTCGATAATCAATAAATTAAAATCAAGTCTGCAATTCTCAAATAAACAAACGAGTTTTCTACATAAATTGTCTGGCCCAAGCACTTGGCCTTGATCGAAAAAGAAAACTACTCAATAAATAAATTCATGATTTAAACAAAGTTTTTAATCATGAAAAATCAAAAGAAAATAATAAAAGAGGAAGAAATCTTCTCCCAAGCAGTAGCCGCCTCCCACGTTCTCTGCATCTGAAATTCTGGAAATGGATCTCCGGAACCCTAAAAAATAATTAAAAACTTCTATTTATAGTGTTTGGATCCCATCCCAACTTGTTTCCTTCATGAAATATAATTTTTGGAATTTTTCTTCTTTGCGATACGCGCGCGCATGGAATATATCACGCTCGCGCGCAGTTCAAATAGACAGTGAATTCATAAACACTCGCGCGCGCGCGAGGCCGAAGCTCGCACGCGTGCTCCCCACCTTTGATTCTCTGGAATTTCCTTCTGTGCGCGCACGATGTTTAAAGCTCGCGCGCGTTTCTTTTTCCTCCATACAGCGCGATTGCTCTCTTGCTTGCGCGTTTGCTCTCTTTATTGCGCCAACTTTTAGCGCAATTACACTATCTTCATGTGCTGTTCCTTTCTTCTTCATGCGCGATAGCGCTTCTCCTCTCACCAACAGCGCAACTTCATCTTCTTTCTTCAGGTTTGTAGCGCTTGTTTTAGGGCGATAGCACTAAATCTAGTGCTAACTTTTAGAGCGATAACACTAGAAGTAGTGCTAACTTTTAGAGCCCTTCGTTAACAGCTCCATTCTTTAGCGCTTCAATCTCTTTTAATTTTTTTTTCTTACAAATAAAATCCGAAGAGTGAAATGCACATGCATACAATAAAACACATAAAAACATACAAAACAAGATGAATGTACACAAAATAAACATAAAAATATCACGAACTAATGCCTACAAAATGCACTTATCACTTGTGTAGCCCCATTCCTCCCTGTTTCGACTTCATCTCAAGCGAGCTCCTACCTTTTGATTTTTCTATAAATTAGGCAAGATGTGGTTCCTTCCTCACCCTCTAGATTAGTGGATTTTTGTGGGTGGCATCCATTTAAGGAATTTTCAAATTATATATATATATATATATATATATATATATATATACATGCCCTGCTTTCGGCCCTCATCCCCCAGAAGTTTTCTGTGTATTTTTGTATAATATGATTGATGATTATTGATGCCATGATTTTGGGTTGTTGAAGATTGAAATGAGTACATGTTTTAGATTCAAAAATTTTCCATAAATTGTTTTATGGCTTTATTCAATTTTATTTTTGAAATGCTACTTGGATTGTGTTCGAATTGCTTTGTGTTTGTTGTGTTGGTTGATTGGTGATTTAGGAGCTACCATGGGTGGAATTGTAGTCCACATGGTAGTGTTTAAGATGGCTTGATGATGGCTTGTGAGATGGGGCTGAAGTGTATTCGAAAATTATGGTTTTTGGGGCTCGGTTTTGGTGGCTTGGTTAAGCTAGGTATTGAGCTGGCTTATGGGAGTTTAAAGGGGGTTTTGGGTGATCTTATATGTTGGTTTGAGGATAAGATAGTGGCTGGAGGTTGTAGACCAATACCTAAGTGTGTTGGTTGAGTTTGCAATGAGGCACGAGCAGAAAATTTTGTTTTTTTTAAAAAATGAGTGGGCTGTCCAGAAATCGATTTTTAAACAAGGGTTAAACTCGGGTTTTGGCCAAGGGCTCGGGTCTGGGATTATCCTAGGATATTGGGAATATGTTGGTTCAAGCGGGAATCAATTCTATTAAGTTTGGGTCGAGTTTTAGATTTTTAGTTGATAAGACGCAGAAATGTATTTGAGGCTAAGGGGTTGCTGCCCGGAAACCGTTCCATTGAAAAATGATCGCTTAGGAAATAAATCCCGAGGATGATCTCCCTACTTAGTTCTAAGTGTCATGGAGTCGAGCTTTCAAGCGGGATCCTTTTTGAATAAGAATCAAACAAGTTACAAATTTTATGGGCAAACCGCTTGAATTTGTCTTAAGTGCTGACTTATGTTTTAGATTTCCACCCTTTGGTTTGCTTCCTAAATCACCATCCCAATCATCCATGTGTGATTAATTTGCATGATTATCGTTAAAATATTTACATGTACATCATATTTACATATGCATGCTAAGTCCCATATTCAAGAAGGAAAGAAAATATTTTGAACGAAGTGAGATGATTGTGATTACATTTATTCACGTGTAATGTGTGGGGCTGGAGACGTTTAGCTTCCCTTACCAACTATTCATGTGTAATGTGTGGGGTTGGAGACATTTAGCTTCCCTTACCAACTATTCATGTATATTGCGTGGGGCTGGGAGAAATCTTGGCTTCCCTTACAACCCATAGGGCAAGACGTGTTGGGAGATGTCCTGACTTCCTTGCGGCATAGTGCACTGCAGCCATGATCATGATCAAAATCACAGAGTCGCAATTCAAGGATCCAAGTTCACCAAAAACTTTTATGTTTATGTTTCAGTACATTTATTCATTTACGTTGATTATATTCGACTTAGCCATGCATACGTTATGACATGAACTCATTATTGTCATAAATCTTTCATTTAAAGTTAAGGGAATAATATTACTTTTAGTATCAGCTATTTTAAATCTGTTTGTGCTTGTATTTATGTAGTACTTGTTACCCCCACCCCCCCCCCCCCCCAAAAAAAAAAATTCTTGCTGAGTCCTTTAGACTCAGTACACTTATTCTTTTCAAGTGATGACTATTACATTGAGTCTGAGGGGCAGGATCCCCAGGGCGAGGTCACCGGTGGTGTAGGCCCTTGACCGACGTGCTTCTAGCTTTTCACAAAACTCTGATGTTGTTCTTTTTATTTATGAGTTGAAATATTTTCATACATTGTTAGTCATTTGCAGGATGTGTTTTCCCTACTTTATAATTTTTGGCATGTAAACTTAACAGTTTATTTTTCCGCAACTGTGTGGGATTAACTTCCCTTTTCTGGACTCTATGGCTATAGTATTTGGATTTTTATCTTGTGTTTATTTTATTTTATTTTGATTTGAATTGAATTGCTGACTGTGTCAGTTAGGCTTACAATATTTTAAAGCAAGTCATGGAAATTTTTTTTTAAGAATTCCGCAAATTCTTTATTTATTATTTATATTTTAGAGGGTTAGGGTCGTTTCAGAAGGACTACTGGAACCTTGTGATGATGGTAAGACTAGCCGTAGTGCTGTAAGATCTGGTGAGGAAATTTTGTTCAGTTTAGAGAATAAAGTTACATTAAGTTGTATCTTCTTAGAATTTTGAGTGGAATTTCGGGAAAGCTCAAATTTTGCAAAGTGGCAGTCTTTGAGATAAGCTGGCAGCGTTTCATGATTTGTTTTAGATTTTCGAGGATGTTGTAGCTGATTGTCAGTTATCAGGTATGGAAACCCCGGGTGCTAATCTACTATGATAGAACAAATCTATCATTATCAATTAATAAGCCAAGATAACCAACAAATTTTTTTTTTAAAAAATGAACAGTACCACGCTCGAGCGCAAGAAGTCGCGCTCGAGCACTAAGACTTCTGTCTCCGCGAGCGGAACCTTCTGAAGTGCAGAATCAGCAAACATTCTAAATTCTAATACGGGCTTCGCGATTGAATTCAATGCTTACAAATATTCGGGTTCCAAAATAAATACAACACCACATAAAAGCTATGTGTTCGAAAATGAAAATACGACAATTCATGTTCGACATAATACAAAACGAGTTCAAAAAAAACTCGACTTCTAAACCCGATGTCCCACGTCTATGACTCAATCTTGAGCTACCCAAGTCGTCTCTGACCAGATCCTGTCTCACCTGTTACCATGCACACATAAAAATAGAGCAACAACTGGATAACTTCGGTGAGAATAATATTTCCAGTATAAGCGACATATACATGCAACAAAAGTAAACATAATGAAATGCATGTGTAGGATAAAAGCTATCAAAATCTGATTTCAAAAGGAATCTTGGTTCTTGGGATCCCGGGAAAAGAATGCACAACAATCTCCCACCTACTCTCCCGATCGAGGTGGCGTTAAGCATCTTAATCCCGAACTTTGGACCAACGATATTGAGTTTGCTGGCTATAAGAGTTGATCTACATCTTATGGCACTCGAATCTATTTCCAACCGTTCATTGCAATCTAGGTCGTTCTGCCATCTATACTTGAAGTTTTATGGTTCAATATGAATGTATAAATAATCAATATGCATCAATCCATGAACAAGGAAAATATAATCTCATCTAATCAAGCAATAAAAATAAGACACATAAGTCAAACAATTACAATCAATCATGTAAGTATGTTCTTTCAGGAAACTCAAGAATCTCAGCTATCTCGAGTAATATTTCCCATCTTGATCGATGTCAACTCATACCTCTAATCTTGGTTCCAAGTTGCTCAAATCTGATCAATCTACAACAACAAGTTCATATCAAAATCTGCTCAAATACATATCAATGCTTATTCAATCAAATATCGATATTTCAAAGCAATAATCGATTCAAACCTCTATCGAACGTTCCAAAACTTGAATTCTTGCAACTTGAATTTGATAATCTCCAAATCAAATCTGAAATGGATAATATAACTTCTCAACATCACATTTCAAACCATTTCAATGCTTATTCAACTCAAAAGCTCAATAATTCATCAAAATTCAAACCGGCGGCATATCTACCCAAAACCGATATTTCCAAAATCTCAACACCATTATCACAACAATATACAACTCCTATCATCATCCAAATCAACCTCAAATTTCTAAATCCATAACCCCCAATTTCCAGAATTTTCAAAAATTATACCAAAAATTGAAAATATGCTCAAACGACGATCTCTTCTCGATCCGTCTTAGATATACAAACTCTACTAGCTCAAGAACGTATTTAACAACTCAAATCTCGAAATTCACATCATCCAAAAATTCAAACTTGACAGAATTTAATTAAACTTACGTAAAAATGAAGCTCTCGCTTTGAAGATCACAAATATATGATCAATCTTGAATTTTAACGGTCGGATAAGAAGAATCGAAGCTTGCTAGGTGAACAAAAATGGAGTTGAGGTTTCCTTCTTCTTCTCTCTATCTCGTGAAAATGAAGATGATAATGATACATACACATATGCATATACCCACTAATAATGAATAAATTATTAGTTATTTCAGAATTTGTAGTTTAGTCCTTGGAATTCTCAAAACTGCATTTCAGTCCTTAAATTTCTGAAAGTCGAAATTTAAATCCGAAATTTCGTAAATTCTCAAATTTAATATTTTTTGGGCATTAAAATTCTCTCCCTCTAAGAAATGATTTTGTCCTCGAAATCGCATGCAACTTCCAGTACATAATATAACAGACTTAATAAAACTAAAATAAGTACTCACTTCAATGAAATAATTCTTGAAATCTCTGTCTCATATCTTGTTCTGTCTCCCATATTGCTTCTTCAATTCCGTGTCTACTCCACTATAATTTTACCAACGGAATGGACTTATTTCTGAGTTGGTTCTCTTTACGATCAAGAATCTTTATCGATTGCTCAAAGTAGCTCAAAGTCTCATGAAGTTCTTCCTCGTCCGGCTGAAGTACATGAGATGGATCTGGCTGATACTTTTGCAGCATAGAAACATGAAATACATCATGAATACCATAAAGAGCTGGAGGAAGTGCGAGTCGATAAGAAAGATCGCCAACTTTATCTAGAATCTCATATGGTCCAATGAATCTCTATGATAACTTGCCTTTCTTTCCAAATCTAACAGTGCCTCTGAATGGAGATATTTTCAGAAATACACTGTCTCCCTGCTCAAAATACAAAGGTCTACGTCTGACATTCGCATACTTTGCCTGTCGGTCTTGAGCTGTTCTCATTCTCATCTGAATTAGCTTTACTTTCTCTACCATATCTATGATCATATCTGGCCTGACATCTGATGCCTCTGAAATATCATCCCAATACAATAAAGATCTGAATATCTTTCCATATAATGCTTCAAAAGGAGTCATCCCTATAATCGTCTGATAGCTGTTATTGTAAGAGAATTCAACAAGAGGCAATGAATCTCGCCAGCTAGTGCCAAAATCTAGCACTACGGCTCGTAGCATATCCTCTAAAGTCTGGATAGTCCGCTCTGACTGTCCGTGTAAGGCCCTGAAAGATTAAGTTATTAATTATGGAATTTGAGATTTAAATTCTATAATTTGGGAAAATATCAATTGGATAATTTATGAAAATTAGAGATTTAATTTCCGAGTTGGAAATATTTAATTTGAGAATTTACGGATTTTGAGATTTAAATTCCGGGATTCTTAAATTAAAATATGGAAATATTTGAATTGAATATTTTGGAATTTAAGATGGAAATTCCATGTTCCGGGAATTGAAGAGTATTTAATTCGGAGGTGAAACTCGAGCAGGGACTATTTTGCAAATATCGAAGTTTCGAGGGCTAAAATGCAATTTTTAATTTTAATCCAAGAATATCTAATTTGAGAATTTTTGGAGTTTAGATTTAAATTCTAATGTTCTTAAATTATTTAGGATTGAAATTGAATTAAATGATTGACCGAGGACTAGATTCCAATTAATGAAGAGTTGAGGGGCCAAAGTGAAATTTTCCTTGCAAGTGGGAAATCACACGTGTGTGCTATACATTTATAGGTGTAATTGATGTCTGAATCATCACATTTCAGCAGCCAAAGTCGAGAGGCTCTCCATATTTCAGATTCTAAGTTCATTCTTGAGATTCCAACTTTGATAACTTCTACTTCGGTTAGCCGATTTCAATTTCGAAAATAGCGCTGCGATCCTTGAGATGAGAGCTACGATTTGATGTAAGATTTCTTATGATTCAGAATGTTTTGAGATGTTATAAGTTGGATAAATCAGATTTTATTATGAATATGTGTGCTTGAGTTTCTATATAGTGTTATATCGAAAGCGGTTCGATGAACGAAAGCCGTATGCATTTGATATGAATTTCCAGCATGTATTTCGAAACCTATGCCTATTGATCTAGCTGGTTTTTGATGTTATGTTGCTGGTATGAATTGTATTTGAAGTGGATGTGATTATTAGAGTTGATAGAGTTGAGTTTCGGGTTACCGATTTTATACCGTTATGACGTCGGTTCAAGAATTTGATCAAGTTTGAGTTTATAGTGTTTGAACTGAGTTAGTTAGGAGTTAATTGCTGATATATGCAGCATATTTACAATTCATATCAGATTGAATATGAATGTTTCGAGTTCGAAAAGATATATTTTGAATCGGCCAAGAATTGAGCAAAGTTTGTAACTTGTTTTGCCTTGAAGTTTGAGATGTGATTGAGCAGATTTTTATGTAAGTTTGTAGCTGATATAAATAGCTTGATATGCTATATTTCAGATTTTTAAAGAAGAGATTCGGACTCGAGACTTTATCGTTTGAGAAACGAGATCGAATAGCTCAAGATTGAAGTTATGCTACCTTGAAGATGAGATGATGAACTTGAGCAAGTGTATTTGCTATTATTTGATGTAGGTTGTTCAGATTTGAAGCAAATATGACTCAAAGAAACGAAAGGTATAAGATGACATCGAGAGTCAGGGATTCGATACTCGAGAATGATGCTTCTTGAGTTATCCCGAACAAATCACATACTTGTTTATGTACTTGTTCTTGAGGTAGAACTTATGTTATTGTTGATCCATTACAGGTAATGGATCTTTATTGCTTATGATATGATATGATTTGATATTGAATTGATTCTAATGCCAAGGTCAGATGGACCTTATTTTCGAGTCTGATGAGACGACGATAGATGGATATCCATGCCAAGATCGGATACGAATCTTGATGGCAATGATTTGAGATGAATCAATTCTTGTTAGCGCGCTATATAAATCTTTTGATTTGAAGTCTTGATTAATATGTTTTGAATTGATATATGCGTTATATTATTCTATCTTTGAATTGAAAGGAATAGAGTTGACATGCTTATATTTGAACGCATGTATATGTCTTTTATATTGGGAATCATATTCTCACCGGAGTTTATCCGGCTGTTGTCTTGTTTTGTATGTGTGCATGACGACAGGTGGGGCAGGAACTAGTCTGAGACGACAAGGGTAGCTCGGGAGAGAGATTTAGCATGTGTGGACTCGGGTTTTAGATGCTGAATTGTTGTCATAGATTGAGTTGGAATCAAGTATAACATGATTATATACTTGTAGAACTTGTTGTATAACTTGTTCCTTTGATAGCTTTTGTATCATTTGTTAATGTATAAATGCATGACATGATGATTAGACTTGATTTATATATGTATACATGTTTTAAACTTGAAATAACATATATTGGATTGATGAGTTGTAGTTAAAAATGCTTGGAATCAGATTTGACAGCAAGAGCAATTCTGCAGATTTTTGAACAGAGCAAGCCCGCTCGATCGGTTGAATTTGACCGATCGAGCGAGGCCCTTTTTGGCTAAAACCCGAGACTTGCAATTTTGTGCTCGCTCGATCGGTTGATTTTGACCGATCGAGCGAGGTGCAGGTTTTTTTTAAAATTTTTTTTGTTAAGCTCTTGGTTAAGCATTCTTTTATTGTTTGATTAATGTTTATTGATCCTTTATTAATTAATCATGTTTAGTGATTAATTGCCCCAAGATTTTATTAGCAACCCGAGGTCCCCACAGTCCGTCAGTTTGAGGATGATATGCTCTACTCAGATATAACCGAGTAGCAAGATCCTTTTGAATACGATGCCAGAAATGAGAAGTAAACCTAGGATCGCGATCTGAAACGATAGATTTAGACACACCATGCAATCTTACCACATCTCTGACATAAAGATTAGCCATCTGATCTTGTCTGTAAGTCATCTGATATGGATATAAAGCAGGCAGACTTAGTCAATCTGTCTATAACTACCCAAATAGCATCGCAACCTCTTGCAAACCTTGGTAGCTTCGTGAAAAAGTCCATAGTAATATGATCCCATTTACATTCTAGAACAACTAAACTGTGCAACAGACCACCTGGTTTCTTTCTCTCTGCTTTGAATTTTTGAAAGTTCAGACATCGGAACACAAACTCTGTTACATCGGTTTTAATATGTTTCCACCAAAACTGTTTCTTCAAATCATTATACATTTTTCTGCCACCTGGATGAATACTGAATCGACTGCAATGTGCTTCTTTCAAGATTTGCTGTCTCAATTCTGAAATATCTGGCACAACAATAAGATTATTCACATATGAAACACCATCATCATTGACCTGATATTCTGACTGGTGTCTAGATCTGACCTTCTCTACCGAACTTTGAATATTCTAATCATAATTTTGTGCTTCTTTGATCTTCATCAAAAATTTTGGTTCAGCTTGAATAGCAAATATTCTGATAGGTTGTATATCTGTCTCAAACTCTAAACCAGAAGTACATAAATATTCAATTAATCTAGATACACTTATCGTAGATAAGGATAAAGAACATATCTTTCTACTCATGGCATCAACATCTACATTCAACTTTCCTGGATAGTACTTGATTTCACAATCAAAATCTTTCAACAAATCTAACCAACGTCTCTGTATCATATTCAATTCAGACTACGAAAACAAATATTTCAAATTTTTTTTATGGTCAGAATATATTTCAAACGTCTCACCGTATAGGTAGTGATGCCAGATCTTCAAGGCAAATACGATAGCTGCGAGTTCAATACCATGAATAGGATATCTGGTCTCGTGTGGCTTCAGCTGTCTTGATGAATATGCTATCACGTGAAATTTCGGCATAAGTACACATCCCAAACCTCTATGAGAAGCATCACAATAGACAGTAAAATTACCAATACCTGGAGGAATAGTCAACACCGATGCACTGGTCAATCTCTTTTTCAGTTCAACAAAACTGGTTTCACAAACATCTGTCCAGACATAAGGCACATTATTCTAAGTTAGTTGAGTAATCGGCTTTGAAATGCTGGAGAATCCTTCAATGAATCTGCAATAGTATCCAACTAATCCCATAAAACTGCATATTTCTGAAACAGATGTAGGTCTAGGCCATTTAATCACTGCCTCAACCTTGCTAGGATAACAGAAATTCCACACCACCTGAGATAATATGCCCAAGAAATACAACTCGATCCAACCAAAATTCGCACTTAGATAATTTAGCATATAATTGTTCTGCTCGCAAAGTCTGCAAAATGATTCTCAAGTGCTCTGCATGATCAGTTGAATTCTTGGAATAGATAAGAATATAATCAATAAAGATTATAACAAATTCATCTAAATAATTTTGAAATACTCTGTTCATTAATCCCATAAACACTGCCGGAGCATTTGTCAACCCAAACGACATGACTATAAATTCGTAATTATCATACCTTTTTCTGAATGCAGCCTTAGGAACATATTCTTCTCGGACTCTCAGTTGATGATATCCCGATCTCAAATCGATCTTAGAATAAACAGATGAACCCCGCAATTGGTCAAACAGATCATTTATTCGAGGCAACAGATATTTTTTCTTTATCGTGGCTTTATTCCGCTGGCGGTAATCGATACACAATCTCATGGACCCATATTTCTTTCGTACAAATAGAACCGGAGCACCCCAAGGTTAAACTCTCGGTCTAATGTAACCCTTGACAAGAAAATCCTCGAGTTGTTCTTTTAATTCTTTTAGTTCAACAGATGTCATTCTATAGTGAGCTTTAGATATGGGTAGCCGACCTCTTAAATAAGTATTAAAAATATTTACTGACAAGCGTACCAAGTCAAGTAATAGTAAGTGGACAGAGATTCCAAGTATCGATCTCATAGAGACTGTAGCCAATTCTCAAGATTTAGTTATTTATCTTAATCTAGACATAATAATAAAAAGGTTGCGATGAATTAAATAAAAAATTTAATTACTAAAAAAATAAGAAATAAAATAGCTAAAAAAATAAATTTAATTAAAATGAGACAACCAAGACACACGCATGTACCGAACAATTCATGCAAACAAGTGGCAAATCTCGGATCCAGATTTAATATTAAATCACAGCGAATTCTCCTAATTTATTTAACAGTCTATTTCTAGAATTTGTTAAACCTATTCAAGTTATAACGAATTAATTTTCATAATTCTAATCAAACTCAAATGCATTAGGAACTATGAGAATTCAGTTTTCACCTAAAATCGCAAACTGAAACCGAATACTATTTCTAGTCGGTTTAACCATATGTAAATTATTGGAGCGATCAAAATCAATTTCTAATTTTTTGAATCAGAATCAATGAACATGCAAGTAAATAATTGATCAGATTATTCACAAGACTAAAATATAAATCCAACAATCAATAATTAAAAATAAATAAATCCCCAAATCAAAATCCATATATTCAACAACAATTAGTTCGGCCCAATATCATGACCTTGGTTGAATAAAAACTACTCAAATAATGAAAATATAATTCAAAAAAAAAAAATAAAAAAGAAGAAAGAAGAAGAAACTAGAATGGAGCGATGTTCCTAGTCTTCAATCTCCCATGCCCTAGCCGTCGCCCTTGTTCCTGCGTTCTTCCCTCAATATGCTCTCTAATCTCCATTTTATATGTCTTTGAAATGCCCACGAAATAAAGCCCAGAAAAATAAGACTTTTTTTTCCGAAAGTTTTATTTTTCTGCTCCGCGATCTCTCGCTCGAACGCAAGAAGTTGCGCTCGAAAGAGCAACTTTCTGCCACAATTATTTTTTTTCACGTTCCTCCTAGCTCGCTCGAGCACATTCTTGCGCTCGAGTGAGATGTGATCTGCTCGAGATATCTTCTAACACAACATCAAGAGAAATTGCGCCTATTTTCCTGCGCAGCTGCGCTACCATCAATCTTCAACCCATGCGCAGAAGCGTAGCTTCTTGAGCATATGAGCCTCTCTTCACTCTTCAGGGCTTGCGCAACTGCTCTTTCATCCAAGCGCATATGCGCTCCTTGTTCTTCAAATGGCGCAGCTCCATGTTTATTCAAATGGGGCAGCTACGCCAACCCCTAAGCGCAGATGCGCAGCTTGTTTCTTCGTTCCTCTTCAAGCACATAAGCGCTAATCTTCATGCAAAAGCACAACTCTGTTTCTTCTTCTTTTTATTTCGGCACAGCTGCGACTTCTCTTCTATCTTCATTTGTCATTGCATCAACGCAACTACTCTTCTTCTTTGTTTCCTCATCTCCTGCATCAACGCAGCTGCGCAATTCCAATAGCGCAGAAGCGCTCATACATTCCTCCTCAAGTGCAACTGCTCTGATATCCATGTTCTTTATGGCTCAGCAGAAACGCAGCTATAATTTTTTGCTCACTTCACATATGCGCAAAAGTTCAAATCTCCAACGTTGTTGTGCTTCAAATCCTCATCGTGGTGCATCTTGTTTCTTCTTCAACAAAAATTCCGAGTTTCTTTCTATTTTCCTGTAAATAAACCAAGGATAATTACGTGAAGACAAAATGTACGAAACAACACAAAATAAACTAAAACATATAACATATGCATGCAAAATAAACTCAAACACAGAGCAAAATGATGCATAAAAATACAGTTATAAATTCCCCCATACTTAACTTTTGCTCGCCCTCGAGCAAGAAAGACAAGGCAACAAACAGACAACAAAATTTAAGTAGGAAAAATTCATGGGCATTTGACTCAGATAATTTCCAACCAATATCATAAACGTCCTCAACTCTTCACGATACACCTTCGATTTAGCATGAACGTGTGTGTGTGAACTGTCATTCCAGTTTCATGCAACTTTTAAAGAATTCATTTCCAAAATCCTTAGCGACCTATGACATATCAGTACAAGTTTCACTCTCAAGTGCCCATTTCTTCCAACGACCTCTTAACAAAACACACTTTCCTCGAGATAATTAATTACACACCTCCGGATTTTACACCTGATTTTTCTTTTTCCCCAATATTTATGCGCAAACTTAGCTATAACTTTTATAGGATTCGAATTTCAATCCCCTCGTCTATAGCCCGGATGGAGCATCAACCCCATTGCATCCGCAGACTTAGTTTTAGACTAGGCTATTAGGATTTCAATCTCATGCCTGAAACCCGGATGGAGCTATTATTTGTTTTTTTCAAAATGAAAATTTTAATTTTTATAAATTTGCAACCGAATTTATTCCGCATACTTATCCAAGGACAAGGTAATTAGGATTTCAATTTCTTGTCAATGACCCGGATGGAGTTGAGTGTTTCAAAAATTTTGGTGCGCCCAAAATCATAAGTGCAATGTTTGAAGATCATTGGAATTCAAAAACACAATTAAGATCACTTAGCACCTAGTGTCATGCAATGGTTTAACAGACACAAACTTCATCAATTTTATCGCTACACTTCACTGGTCTAACATAAGTGCTTAAAAAGATTCACGGTTCAACCTACAGTTTCTCCTGTCAAATCAAGGGAAAAAACAAAAATTAATTTTTTTCTCAAAAAACATAACTTCATATCATCATTGGCTCACATTAATTATCCTACTTAACACACATGCAAACAATTTACAAAAACGAACGAGATGCAAACAAACAAGAAACGAACTAAAAATTCAAACAAACGAAAACATTACGAATGCAACACAAACATAACAAACAATGAAGTAAACTAGTCTACCCCTCATACTTATCCAAAGAATTTCCCTCAATGCTTCAGAAACAATGAACAGGATGCAAAAACAAACAAACAAATGCAAGACGAACAAAAACACAATGAAAACAAAAATAACACTCCCCTGGTCTATGATTCGTACTTCTTCATCCGGCTGTAAAACTCCAACAATATCTTTTCTTAACGGGTCAACAAACTACACATATAAAGGCAATGGGTAAGGCGGTGGATTAGCAAAAGATAAAAAAAGAAAAATAACAATAAAAAAGAAAGAAAAAAAACACTGAGTTGTCTCCCAGTCAGTGCTAAATTTATATTCTATTGCTTGACTTTCCAGTAGCAACCATCAAATAGTAACTGCCACCCATAGTAAGAATCATACGACTCTTCTTTCAAAAAAAAAAAAGAATCATACGACTCTACGTATGGGTCGTGATTTCATTCGCCCTCAAGATTGGCATGGGAAGCTCGTTGGTCTAACAATACTTGTCATGAAATGATTAGTTTGGGAAGAAACTCGGAATTCAGGCTGAAGCTCATAGAGAATTTAATACTGTGGAGTTGGCGTCAATGGAAAGAACGGGTCTTCTAATAGTGTACATGAAAAGACCATTGAGGAGGTCGAATCTTTTGCCTTGTATATTTCTTCCTCCTCCATTGCCACTTTTGGCTCCTCTTCGCATGAAAGTTCCTCAAAAATTATTTCCTCATGATATAGCGCAATTACTTTATTCTCTTGACAGATCTCAGAAAATGGTTCTATAAAACGCTAAATCTGCTCATCCAAGAAACTCAAAGAGTTGATGCGGCTTTCTAAGAACTGATTTGTCTTGCCTGCTGTCGCACAATGTTCTCCAACTGAGGCTCATGATCCTCAAAACACCCTATACACTCTTCTTGATGCTCAGGTGGTTGGTTCGCAAAATTTATGAGAGGATATTGGTGACTCCTACTGTGAGACCTCGGTTCTAAACAACTAATCTCGGATTAAACCATAAATAAGCATACAAGATCCAATATTTAAAAGCAATAGAAGAAGAAGAATTTTTTTTTAAAAGACATGCCTGGACCCCATGCACACATCCGTGCACGGGTCCGTGCATTTAACTAAAGAACACACGAACACCGCAACACCTCCGTGTCTGGGTCCGTGCTTAAACATTGCACTAAAAAAATGAGTTTCTGTCCAACCACACGGACCCTGACCCGGAGGTGGCACGGGGTCCGTGCACTTGAACAAAGGCAAACTCCAAACTTGCGAGGGGACACGGACCCTTGCACGGATGTGGCACGGGGTCCGTGCCCTGCTGCACCAGAAAAAGATAAGTTCAGCATAACAAAAATCCATGCTAACACAATCCAATTCTTCCATTCCACAATGCTCAAAACTCAATACAACATGCATAAAGAGTACAAAGTAGGTCTAGAGTTGTACATTATTCAAACCAGTAGAACATGAATCGGTTCTAGATTACAATCATAATACAAAACAAGTTCGAATTACAATTCGACTTCTAAAAACACCGAGTCCTCACTTTTACTCAACTCAACCCCTAGAAAGCTACCTCTGACTTGATCTTGCCCCACCTGTCGCCAAGTACACATACAAAATAAAGCAGCAGCCGGATAACTCTGGTGAGAATGATATTCCCAGTAAAAGCAACATAACAAGCAATAAAAGTAATATATCACCAACATGCTTTCAAGACAACATAATCAAGTTAAGACGAATGAAATGTATGTCTTTAAAAATGGGATATCAACTCTGATAAACAAGGGATTGCTGCTATGCTTTTGGGATCCTGAGGATGAGATCACGTAACGTCTTACCGACTCTCCCTATAGAGGTGGTGCCACGTATCCCACTCCTCTATACTTTGGTGCGACTATAAGGAGTATGCTGACACTAGGTTGTTGGAGAACGCGACGATCAGATCAATCAGAATTGATACCCGGTGCAGCAGAAGTTTAAAATTTTTATATGGAAAGATTCCATAATGGGTATCAAAACTTAACGATTAAATTGTGTGTGTAAAAATTAAATAACAATTATAAATTTTTACCTCCAATCTCGAAGCGAGATTATGGACACCAACAGATTGCTCTGTTCTTGTTGTATATCCCTGGAACTGATGGACGAACTGTTCTTCAATCAGGTCCACGAACGGATAATTAATCCCTCTGATAGATTGCACTAGAAAATCTATCAGAAGTTTCTACGAAGAGAATTAACGAATTTGATCCGTTAAACCAGACTGTAATTCAAAATTCACAGACTGGATTTTTCCGAGCAGAGGGGAGGGGGGCGGCGGCCACACTTAATAAAATTAGGGTTTTTCGAAAATAATTTTGTGACCTGTTGTGTGTAATTTCTGTACTGCAATAACTTATTTATAATGTAGGCCGCTAACAGCTTAGGGCCCATTAGTCATAAGTTCAAGCCCGACAAGCAAAGCCCGCATGTTCAGAAATTAATATAAAATTCATCATGACTCCGATTGATAAACCGATTTCACCAATGTGTACAGAAACCATTTCTGCACCTTTTAAAGTCAAGATAAATTTTTCTGAATCCGAATTCAGTGGTTTCCAAAAATGCCCATCCCTATGTCATTTTAGGAAATCTTACTCCTCTACTCTTAAATAAGAAGTCCAACTTCTTTGTTCATTAAATTTAACTCTTTAAATTTAACTATCTCAACGGGGATTAAAAATCCATTACTCTGTGTGACCCTCAATGGTTCATGGATACAGCTAGCCGTGGGCTCACAACTCCTTGTGACTCGGAATAACAATTTCCGACTTGCCCATCGAATCATGGTAAGAGCGCCTAGAAACATCGCCCCATGATTCCCTAGGTATCACTGATAGTACCTGCAAGAACCAATAGATTTTGGTTAGCGTACAGTACGGTCCCTTCATCCATATATCCCGATCGAATCAACAACCATTGGTAAATCGAGAGTCGTTTGAGATTCGATAACTATGCAATACATCTTGAAGATAAAATAGTGACATCGCATGTGTTACTAAGAAACCATTTCTTAAAACACATCATGTACTCTGGCCAGAGATTCGTCACACTAATATCTCCTCAGATCGCATAGGATATCCACACTCGCAAGTATGTGGTGAATCCTTGACAACAAAGCATCGACTCCTATATGTGTTGTAACTGTACCCAATCCCGACACCTGATGACCCCAATAGAGTCGGTAAACGAGTCAAAGCACAGTACTAGCATATAGAGTCTCAATGATGTTTCAAGTAGTAAGGACTAATGGTGTACAACCAAAACCGCGGACTTTATCCACTCGATAAGTGATAACCACTTGGAAAGTCCAGATAGGGTAGTTCGATCATTCATCGTATGAATATCCATTTGCATGCTTCGAACATCTCTATGTTCCTTACCAATGAAACGTGGTACTCTGCATCGCAAATGCTAGTCTCAAACTCGAGCGATCCTTATCCTTATTATCGGACGGCTCAATCGACTAGGAACAGTTTAGAATACACAGTGACTATAAGATGTGTTTCATGATAGACATCTCCATGTTCTACCACATCTTACATACACTATAGTATATTCAAGGTCTTTATCAAAACAACAATAGTATATCACAATATAACAATATAAAGAAAGATAAAGTCATTTCCATTAATAAAAGTGTAAATTATATTAAACAAAAGATTGTTTATACAAAGAGTCATCAAAGCCCTTAGCCACAAGTTGGCTCACCGGGCACCTAATCTTTCATAGGTGAACTTCTACACCTAGGCCACTCATAGTATAGCCCCCAAAAAATCTAAACAAAAAGGGTTGTTCTGTCCGCTGAAATCGAAGGTTTGGCTCAAGATGAATCCATAAGAAAAACATAAAGAATTAAGCCATGTAACAAAATCTCAAACAACAAAATACAAGTCCCACATTCATGAACAAATATTGATGCAAATATTTGATTTAAGCAAAAACTCAAGAACCAACTGTCTCGAGTGTGCTATCCCGCTAAAACGATGACTGCTTGTACCTTACGATACAAATAGCTCCAACTCTGGATAAGATACAAAAGAGGTTATATCAAAATCTATACAACCTAAACAATAACATCGCTCAAGGTAAACTCTTTACCGCTCTTCGTCCAACTCTTCGACGATCGACTTCTGCTAACTTTGGGCTCGACAAACTTCAAACGAATCTATACATAGGCAAAATATGATCGACAACGGCAAACAAATCCATTTGACAAAGTTCTACGATTCAAACGGTTCAAAATCTCAAAACTCAAACCGACGGCATAACGACTATAAACTGATCTAACACAGACAGCAGTACAGCATTGCAAACAACTCAAATCAATGCTAAAACAAAAATAAGAACTCAAATCCAACACATCTCAAAATCCACTTTTTCAAAAATGCTTCCAAAAATCATAACAAATCCGAATGACGCTCTAATTTAAAACCGAATTAGAATAAACGATAAGAACTCGTTCAAGAACAAAATAACCGAAACTCAATCGATTCTAACAACATTCGAAAATAGAATTCTAGCTGATCGAAGAAAAACTTCCAATAGAACGAAGCTCTCACTGCTGTGATCGCTAACCTGCCTTCAAAAATAATTTCTAACGGACGGATCGATCGAAAACTGAAATCTGAAAGCTTGAAGTCACGTTTTCTCTCATCAATGGGGTCTTGGGCGTGTTGGGGAAGAAGGGAATGGAGGAGACCAAGTCAAGACTCCAATAATAATATAACAAATCCCCTTTTTTGCAAAAATTCAAAAATTGCAAAATAGACCCTGATCAAAATCAAGTCGGCTCTTGAACTCTGTAATCTCCGATTATCTCAAATAAGCTCAATTAAGATAAATTTGGGGCATTACACCAACCCTGCAATGAAGGATCACAATGCCAATGGTAGTCAAAATCTTGCTATATCATTTAACAAGTGCATCGCACTATTATAATCTCTTCTGAACAATTGAATACCAGTTTCCAAGACTCCATAATCCACCCAACTTCTTGTTGTCTCATCCAATCCACCATAAAAAATCTGAATAGAGTGTAGTTTGAAAATTCATGATATCGAAATTTGTTCGCCAAATCATTGAATCTCCTCCAAGCAACATAGAATGGCTCCGAGTATTGCTGACCAAACCTTGTGAATACTCGTCGATGATCCATCTCCAAGCACCTCACAAGTAAGAAAAATTAAAATTAAAAAAATTAAACAACTGCAAGAAAAACAATGTCTAGTATCAAACAAATAATCTATCCTAATATTAACTAAACAGTCACCGGCAGCGGAGCCAAAAATTTGACCGCTTAAATCGGTATTAAAAATAATTACTGGCAAGAGTACCAAGTCAAGTTATATTAAGTGGACAGAGAGTCCAAGTATCTATCCCACAGAGACTGTAGCCAATTTTCAATATTTAATTATTTAGCTTAATCTAGACAGAATAATAAAAAGGTTGCGATGAATTGAATAAAAATTCAATTACTAAAAAAATAAGAAAAAATAGCTAAAATATAAATTTAATTAAAATGAGACAACCAAGACACACGCAGGTACCGAAAAATTCATGCAAACAAGTGGCAAATCTCGGATCCAGATTTAATATTAAATCACAACGAATTTTCCTAATTTATTTAACAGTCTATTTCTAGAATTTTTTAAACCTATTCAAGTTATGATGGATTAATTTTCATAATTCTAATCAAACTCAAATGTATTAAGAAACTATGATAATTCAGTTTTCACCTAAAATCGCAAACTGAAACCGAATACTATTTCTAGTCAGTTTAACCATATGTTAATTATTGGAACGATGAAAATCAATTCCTAATCTGTCGACGCAGAATCAATTAACATGCAAGTAAATAATTCATCAGATTATTCACAAGACTAAAATATAAATCCAACAATCAATAATTAAATATAAATCAAATCCCAAATCAAAATTCAAATATTCAACAACAATTTGTTCGGCCCAATCTCATGGCCTTGGTTGAATAAAAACTACTCAAATAACGAAAATATAATTCAAAAATAACATAAAAAAGAAGAAACTAGAATGGAGCGATGTTCCTAGTCTTCAATCTCCCATGCTCTAGCCGCCGCCCTTGTTCGTGCGTTCTTCCCTCAATCTGCTCTCTAATCTCCTTTTTATATGGCTTTGGAAATCCCACAAAATAAAGCCCGGAAAAATTAATCTTTTAATTTCCAAAAATTCTATTTTTTTCTGCTCCGCGATCTCTCGCTCGAACGCAAGAAGTTGCGCTCGAGCGAGCAACTTTCTTCCACAATTATTTTATTCACGTTCCTCCAAGCTCGCTCGAGAGCAAGTTATTGCGCTCGAGTGAGATGTGATCTGCTCTAGAATTCTTCTAACACAACATCAAGAGCAATTGCACCTTTTTTCCTACGCAGCTGCGCTACCATCAATCTTCAACGCATGCGCAGAAGCGCAGATTCTTGAGCATATGCGCCTCTCTTCATTATTCAGGGCTTGCGCAGCTGCTCTTTCATCCAAGCGCATATGCGCTCCTTCTACAAATGGCACAACTCCATGTTTCTTCAAATGGCACAGCTGCACCAACCCCTAAGCACAGATGCACGGCTTGTTTCTTTGTTCCTCTTCAAGCACATAAGCGCTAATCTTCATGCATAATCGCAACTCTCCTTCTTCTTCTCTTTATTTCGGCGCAACTGCACCTTCTCTTCTTTCTTCATTTGTCATTGCATCAGCGCAACTGCTCTTATTCTTTGTTTCCTCATCTCCCGCATCGGCGCAGCTGCGCAATTCCAATAGCGCATAAGCGCTCATTCATTCCTCCTCAAGTGCAGCTTCTTTGATCTTCAAGTTCTTCATGGCTCAACAGAAACACAGCTATATTTATTTTTCTCACTTCACATATGTGTAAAAGTGAAACTCTCCAACGCTGCGACACTTCAAATCCTCATCGTGGTGCAGCATGTTTCTTCTTCAACGAAAATTCTGTGTTTCCTTCTATTTTCCTATAAATAAACCAAGGAGAATGACGTGAAGACAAAATGTACGAAACAAGAAAAAATAAACTAAAACACATTACATATGCATGCAAAATAAACTCAAACACAGAAAAAAATGATGCATAAAAACACAGTTATCAGTAGCGTGCCTGACATCAATTCAATGCTGAAATATATCTCCCGAGATGGAGGCAAACCCGAAATTTCTTCTGGGAAGACATATGCAAAATCTCTAACCACTGGTATGTGTACCAAATATGGGCTAGATTTCAATACATTAACTGCATAGACTAAGAATCCTTCTGCACCCTTCTACAGTAAACGTGTCATGGATAAAATAGATATCAAAAGAATCTTAGCTCTCGAACCCTTACCGTAAAATTTCCATTCATCTGTCATTACTGGTTTAAATCTGACCATTTTCTGGGGATAATTCCTAAATATGTCCCTGTATCTTTTTCATTTTTCGTATTATATCCCTCTCACTTTTTATGTTCCAAATATATCTCTGATTCATTAAACAGTTTCTTGAATTTGTCCTTAAAACTAAATAATGCCCATTCTACCCTTTATTTCCTTATTTAATTAAAATAGTGCATAAGCCCATCATGCTTCCGTAAGATTAATTAAAATTAAATACCTCTTTGACCATAGTGTCGTCAGGTCATACCTGCCGAGTTTTACGAAGAGCTCCTCACACTCAACCACGCAGTTGCAACAGATGGTTTCTGCACAAGCTCCTTCAACGACACCCAACACAGCCTTAATTTGTTTTCTACCTTAAGGCGTATGATATATAAAATTAATTATAAAATATGAGAATGGATGAACAAGAGACTTAGGAAATTTATTCAGACAACATATTATTACATAAATCAACCTCCTTTGAAGAGGAGGAGATAACTAGTTTAGCTACTCATAGTAGCAATGTTATTGAAATACATAAAAGTAAAACTTAATACAAACTTAGAAAGAGAGATATTACAATGTTTTATTTGTAAGAAAACTGAAGGGAATGATCGATGTCTTCAGCTTCCTTAAGAGCCTGTATTTATAGCTGAAGTTCCACTCGTTTCACCGAGAAACTTCAGGGAATTTTACAGCTGTCTTGAATTCTTTATGCCATTATTGATGGCATCTTTTGCTAGTGGGCAAGTCACATGCCCGATGGCAACTTTTACTAGTGGAGGAGTCACATGCTTGACTTTTTTTTTTTGGATTTATTCTCCTCACATGCCTTCTTTATTGTTGTCGGGGCATCTTTTGCTTTTGCAGTGGGCCCCTGGGAAAACATGGTTTTGATGGTCCCTGTCCACCTTTGCTTGTCTCGGAAAAATCCTTTCGATCCGTTCGGGGTTTGAAGGTTTTTCTGAATTCTGGCTCCTTCTGGTTTGGAAATTTTGGGCAGATATTCTCTGACCATCTTCCGATGTGAGCCATTTTATAGAATTTTCGACGAGTTTCTTTACTCTCCGGCAGCTTGTTGTTCCACAAAAAGTTCCTCTTCTTTTCGAAGAGTTCTTCCACAAAAGCCGTAGTTTTTCCTGTCATTGTGTTTAACAGGAATGATCCATTCACAGAATTCTGATAAAATTTGAACGGAAACTTGACCTTGTCCATCTCGATGAGACAAACCCAAATACCCCATGCCCTTCTGGTTGAGATTTCATTTTCTCCAAAAGTGGACACCAATGGTATTTCTTTAGATATAGGATCCTTGATAAATATTTGATTATTTATGTCAGGTCTCCTTAGCTTGATGAAATGAAAGGGCTCATGTGATCCTTTCCCTGTTGGTTCTGGAGCTGTACTAAAGAAGTATAGCTCGAGCACATCTTCTCTGGACAAATGATCATTATTTGCCCATGTTTCTTGGACTGCTTTCTGAATTCATTTTGGTAGCTGTGATATTTCCTGAAAGCCTGGTGAAGTTGTATAAACTGAGGCTAAAGCCCTAAATTCATGCCATAGCTTTACATCCTTAGGATTGACATTGTTTTTTTAGCCAAACCCTTGGATATATTCCTGCAACATCAACCCTGCAAGTGATTGGGTTAATTTCACTTCTTGTACTTAATTTCTCCCATCTTTGTTGATAAACCTGAAATGGAGAAATGACAGCTGGGTTAGTATCAATCTTAGATTTACCCTTGTCAGTGTTGGGCCTAAGATTGATCTCTTCCTCTTTTACCCCAGAGGCGGAGGGTTGACTTGATGAGTTATCCTCATCGATTGTTGCTTTGTCTAGCTCATCAAAAGCTGATGATAGATTAGCGCTTGTTTCTTGATTTACAACCGGTGGCTGTATTTCTTGTTCTTATAAAACCAATGGTTTTAATATTTCTTGTTTCTGAGAAACCAATGGTTTCTCTATGGCACGCATAATTGGCCCTTGAATAGCAGCCCATAGTTGAGTTTGAGCTTTCATACATCCTGTGATTCGATTGGATACTTTGATCCGATCAGCTTGTTGTAACCTGCCCGCCATATTAGCACTTATGACAAGCTGGTTGAACTCGGTTTGAAGCAACCCAAGGTGTTCCCTGAGATGCCTTTGCATTTTCATGATGGAATCTACGTCACTGCCTTCCATCTCTTGTTAAGAAATCTGCAAGAATATTTTCATGAGATTTAATAATAACAATTTCAAAAATATAATTTTGACATAAAGCTTGCCATCTTAATAACCTAGCCTTTTCAGGTTTGGATTCAATCTTATTTCTTAAGAAAGCTTTTACCTGAGTGTTATCAACTTTCAAAGTGAATTTTTTAGCAAGTAAAAATAATGACCATTTTTCGAAAGCCCTTTTAACTGCATAAAATTTCTTCTCGTTGATATGCCATCTGATAGCCTCAGATTTTGAAAAAAGACCGCTACAATATCTGCATGATATTTCTCCATCTAGAGTGATTTTAGTAAGCACTGCTGCCCACCATTCGTTACTAGCATCCGTAAATAGCACCAGATCATCTTCATCCACGGGTATAGCCATTTTTGGGAGATTCTTACATATCTCCTTTAATTGGTTCACCCCTTTAGTATGGTCATCGGTCCATATAAACCTTGCATCCTTTTTTTAAAAAGGACTGAACACCTTTCTGTACATTGCCAGATTGTTTATGAACATCCATGCAAAATTAACTACTCCTAGAAAACTTTGGAGTTGTTTTACATCTTTGAGTTTATCTGGAAAATTCTTTACCTTTTCCACAATATGGGGTTGTAGAATTATTCCAGTTTCATCAATCTCAATTCCAAGGAATTCAATTTTCCTTGTTGCTATGACTGCTTTCTTTTCAGATAAAACCAGTCCTTCTTGTTTACAAATTTTAGAAAAAATCTCTAAATGTTTAACATGTTCATCTATATTTTTTGATGCTATAAGAATATCATCAATATAAACAAACATGAAGTTGAAATAATCTTTAAAAAGATTATCCATCTTTCTTTGATATATTTGGGGTGCATTAGCCAATCCCATAGGCATGACTTCCCAGATATAATGTCCTTGTGGTGTAGAGAAGGCTGTGAATTTCTTACTGCCTTCTTCCATTCGAATCTGGTAAAATCCAGACTTACAATCAAATTTTGAGAACACTTTAGAATTTCGTACACAGCTAATTAGATGTTCTCTACTGGGTATGAAGTACCCATCAAACTCCAGGATTTTATTAATACCTTGGTAGTTAATAACTAACCTGGGTTTCCCTCTTTTTATTTCACCCTGATTCCTGACCAGAAAACTTGGGCTGCTATATGGTGAAACTCCTTCTTTGATTAGACCAAGGTCCAAATGTTCCTTGATAATCATTCTCATATCCCTTTGATCTGTTATGTTTATTGGGATAGGCTTATATCTGACGAATTCATACTCTTTGCCTTCCTTTAGAGTAAGACTGGCTTTGAGTTGATTTCTATCCCACCATGCCAAAGGATGCTCGTTGTAACTTTCTTTGAGCCTCTTTTTGACATCTTCAAGGGATACTTTATTTTCTAACTCTATATCTCTGTGATTAAGAGTTACCTTGAGAAACTCCATATCCTCTGTTTGGAGTTCTTGTTATGTTGTTATTTTCAACATGATTTCTCCAAACCTTCTTGGATCTTTCATTTTTGGGTGGAAAAGTTGTCCTTTATCACCACGCTGGCTGCGAAATATTATCGGCAATTGTCGATAAAAAGCAACCTTGAGTCGTTGAACGATAATTTTATGATCACAAATTGTAGTGAACATAAGTCTTCTTGATTCATTGTCTTGTATGTACTTCTTAAACATTTGTAAGAAGTTATTTCCTAACAGGATATCAGCTCCTGTATCATGGAAATAGATTGGTGGTGTATTTACCTTGTACCAAGGTGTTTGACCTGCTCCTCCCATAAGGATCTCTGGTTGTTTTATTCCTTTGCAAAGAATTAAAATTCTGAGAGAAAAATCTCGTCCAACAATTTTTGGCAATTCTTCTTCCCATTCTTCAGGAAAAACTCCTCTTTTTGCTGTACAAATTCCTGCTCCTGAGTCAATATAAGCTGCAAAGTACTCAGCTTTATATTGTTCATACAACATCCCTATCGGAATGTATATGGAGAAAGGACTTGTTGTCATTTTTTAAAAGGATTACTAAATGGCCCTGCCATTTTTATCAGACTGTGTTGTAACTCAGTAATCCGATTAAGACTATTCACCTTTAGTTTTCCTAAGGCCTCAGAAGGTAGAGTATGGTTACTTCTTTCCACTTCTTCAATGCGTTCTAGTAAATCATGTTCATGACTTACTAATTTCAACAGTTGCTTCTTTCTTTGTTTGTAAACAGAGTTTTCGAGTCTGATTAAGGGATTGTCCCTTATCCAATTCTCTTGGTTTTCCATCTTGTAGAATTATTATTGAATTCTCCAAGTCTTTTCTTTTGCCATAAACTCTATTCATTTTTCAAGGCGTTTCCATGGTTTATGGTCCTCTAGAAACTCTAGGCCAAGAATGAGCTGATCCACTTCTTTTCATGGAATTCCACAGATTTGAACTTCCAATTCTCCAGTATTTATTAATCCTTGGTAAGTTCCTGTTACCTGCTGCTCTAAATAGTAAATCGAGTTACAAGGAAATTGGTTCCTGTGACTTGTAATCTCGAATACTATTTTGACTTCTTTCCATCCTTCTGAAGATCTAAGTTTTCCTATTATTGAAAACTCCTTTTCTTCTGGTGGAATTTCCTGAATAGGAGATTTTTCCCACCTTCGACTTGTCATTCAGTCGCCTGGAAAGATAACCTTCGGGGTTCTATTTTAAGGTCTCTGTATAGAACCGGTTTATCTTGTATTTGAATGTCTATTTTTTGAATTAAAGGAAACTCGATTCTTTTCGGGTATATTGCTTGAGCAACTTTCCCAAAGATTTCTGGAATTTCAATAAACTCATTTCTAATGAATAATTCAGAGTGATGAGTATTAGAAAGAGCATATGAAATTTGATAAGTAATAGAATATGGTCTATTACCTTCCTTCATTAATCTTTTTTCCTTGAAGTTTTGGTGCAACGTCAAGGCTCGACTAAAATCTCTGTCAGCTAAATTGTAGGCTATTCTTGGATAAATAACTCCTACAATTTTCCCTGCACATAGATTTCCTGAGATCGTACCCAGAACAACATCTTGGATATTCCCCATTCTTTTATCACATACTACGATATCTATGGGTGAATCTATTCCTTCTTTAAAAGTTGTCTTGATCATTATTTGGATTGCTCCAATATGAATCTAAGACATCGTTCTTGCTACCTCACCTTTCAGCTTCTGCAATTCCTCTCTTAATTCTTCAAAAGGAATTAACTGCATCTCTATTTGATTACTTGTTAACTCCATAGGGATTGCCATTTCCCTTCTGGATACTTTGTAAATCAAATGATGTCTTCTTTGTCTAAGCCCTAGGTTGCCTAAGACTCTTTCTACTTGTCCTGCCAAAAATCATTAGTACTTTTGTAACGTTGGATTTTCTCTCATAATCCTTTGGACCATATTATGAGATATCGTGGTTTGGCTAAAGAATCCAGCCAAACTTTCATGTGTTTCATGCCGAAACACTTCCTCTTTATTCTGATTCTGATTCTGATTCATCCTCAGAATCTTCTTGACTAAACAATATCTCTTCTTCGTATATGCTTTCATCTGAGGGGATATCCTCAAATTGATATACTTGGACTAGATCTTGAAAGAAGACCGCATCATCCATATCTGGTGTTGCTTCAAAGAGTTTAACTCCTTTTTTCTCGTTTTCTGGACAATTTGTAGATATATGTCCTCTTGCTCCACATATCCAGCAGTTGCAATCCTTGAAACTTTCACTTGCTCTTGTATGAGTTCTTTTTGATGGTGTTCTTCCCCTGCTTTGTGATGAGCTTGGTGCTGGGGATGTTCTTGTAGGTCCACTTCTTCTACCTGATCTATAAGATCTGGCCTTTGGTTTGGACCAAAATATTCTTGGTTTCCAAGAACTTCTCATTCTTTTATTATAGGGATTATTTTTGAATTTCTTCCTTTTAAATCCCTGTGATCTGTTTCCAATGATCGTTGGAAGATCATTTTCTCTACAACATAAAGGTGTACGCTTATCTATACCCCTTATTTTCTTGTAGTTCTTCTGTAATGCTTCCATATGGAACCATTCTGCCAATTTTTCTTTCAGAAAAGAGGCTCGTCTTTCCAAAGTATCAAGATTTCCTGGAATGTATTCTTTAATCAGCATTTCTCTCCAGGGACTTGGTATTTTTGCAAAAAATAGCTGAATAGCTATATTTTCCTCGACTCCAGAATTCCATCTGTATTTAGTGAATAACATAATGTATTCATCAACTAAACAGATATCATGTAATTCGAGGCTATACAGAGCTTGAGTATATCTTTTTTTTTTTTTTTTGTATCTTGATTATTGAAATAATCTACCCCTATGAATTGTGCTTTAAATAGGGTGGCCATTATTCCTCCAATCTCGCTGAGGGATTCTCCTGCTAAGATTGATTCCTTAGTTTTTGGCATAGTCATCTCCCATGCGATCTTAATAGATCCCATTAGACTCATTTCTAGAAGTTTTATGAATCCTTCTTTATTGAGATCCAATGTCCCTGCTGCAATTCTCATAGCTGACGTCCAGTCATCTATGAGATCTTCTTTGTTTTTGAAGTCCAGAACATCCAGGTTTAACATAACCCCATAAGGATGTATCGGGTCTAAAACAGTTTTTCCATAAGGAGTTTGATGTATTGGTATCTTACTCCTTCCTGATCTGGTTCCTGCTGGATGTGAATTTTCTCCTACATGGAACTCACTATGTGGTTCTTTTGTTTTAACAACATATCTAGGGGGATTTCCTATGGGTTGTTCACCTTCAGGGGAATTCATTTTTAGATCTACTACTTTGAGATTCGCAAAAGAATCCGCAAGATCTTGTAGATCCTCGAGATTTAATCTTTCTAAAGTAGTCATCAGATAGTATTTTTCTCTGATACTGCTTTTATAAGATTAATAATCATCTCATCATCAGTTAAAGGTTTTTGAACCATTTTCGTTTTACCTTTCTGATGTAACAGAGGTTCGATACCAAACGAGAGTGGTAACCTTCCTCCTGTATTTCTCTTCCTAGAACTAAAAATGTGTTCTAGATTTATGATTTTGGATTGAAGATCCTTTAGAGTTACAAGAATTTCTTCTTGTTTCTTAAGGATTTCTCCAATCTGCCGAGGTATTTCATACAGCTGATTGCTGCAATATTGTACCGTCTTTTGAATTTCTCTAAGATCTCCGGAGAGTTTAGAGGAATCTGGTGTGATCTCTAAAAATTGAAAATTAGAAATTATATTTCTTAATCTCTTCAGAGAGTATAAAAGACCTAAGTCTCTTTTGTAAAGAATCTATTTTAAATAGATTCACTTGTTTATGAGATTTTATATAAATGAAACCCTTATGGTTCAAACTCTCGTTTGAATCCATGGTTTGTTGAAAATCTCTTCTTCAACCAAGAAAAGTCTGATTTAATTAATAATATAAAGTCTGAATAAAATTACCTAGGCTCTAATACCATTTTTTTGAGCCCAAAGGAAATATTAATAATAATTGTTAGAATAAGGGTATTATAGGCAATTTTTAGTTTGAGGGACATATTAAGGAAATTATTTGTTAAATAAGGGACATAATTAGGAACGAATAAAGTGTTAGTATATTTTTGGGAAAGTTAGGAAACTTTGAGGACGTAATTGGGTATTATCCCCCATTTTCTGAAAGCAATCTATGGTTTTCCGCTACTTAGTAAATGTTTCGATACCAACAATACAATCAAAATCTGATAAACCAAGCACTATACAAACTAGTCCTATCAAATTCCCCTTATACTGTAGTTCACAATCTCAAACCTGTCTCACAGATACAATTCCTCCACCCAAGGGTGAAGAAATAGCAACTACAATAGGTAATGGCTCAGATGACAATGAATGGAACATAACAAATTTTTTAGATATAAATGTATGGGATGCGCCAGTATATATCAACCCATAAGCAAGATAACCAGAAATACAATAGTTACCTACTATCACGTCGTCTGGTGCAGCATGAGCTTGATCTTCAGTGTGTGCAAAGACTCGTGCTTGTTGTCATGGAGGTTGGCTCACAACTTTGCTTCCTCCTGGCCTATTCTATGGTTGTGGCTGAAAGGAGTGCACTGAAAAAGATTGCCTGTTAGGATGATCTACAGATCTCAAAGAACTTGCACCTTGTGATCTTTTAGAATCACGTTGAGGACATACTTTGGCAAAATGTCCACAACCTGATGACATACATTGCAGCTACCAGAAAATCCTTTGCATTGTTCACTAGGATGTCTACCTCCACATTTGCTGCAATACACACCTGAGTAACCAAAACCAATATGCCTCAATCCACTGGAACTCGATGAGCTACTACCTGATCTCTTGAATTGTTTCCCTTTTGGACTGTAAAAATATCTTCTGCCACTACTAGTACTACCTCCTTCAATTATGTTTTGTGGCTCAACCTGTGGCGGATACGATGATTGTCTTGGTGGCGGAGATACAAACAGTGCTCCCCTCTGTCTTATCAAACCAGCCTCTGCTCCATTAGCTCGATTGAGTGCATCAGCAAAGTTTTTAGGTCTTCTAATATTCACCAGGGTAAACACATCAGGATTTAAAACGTTTATGAGTTGATCAGCTTTGGCTTCTTCATTCTCGGCTATATGCGGTGAAAATCTCAACAGATTGGAGAATTTGGCGACATATTCTTCAATATTCCAGTTACCTTGTCTCAAGCTACCAAACTCAAACCCCTTATCCTTTTTGTACGATATAGGGAAGAAATGCTGATAGAATTCAGTCTTAAAAATATTCCAGGTAATAGTCATACCTATATTCTCCAATGTTTTTTTGGAAGTGATCCACCATTGTTTGGCAACATCCTGAAGTTGATGCACAACTAATCTGATTCTACGGTCATCAGAGTAGTCAAGAGACTCAAATAAATGGTCAATATCTTACAACCAAATTTCACATTCAACTTCATTTTCTGTTCCTTTCAGTGTCGGTGGCTTTAAAAACTGAAATCTCTTCAATAAGGCTTCCATCGGTGTTGGAGTCACATCCATTGGATCACTAACAGTACTACCTTGCTCAGGCAGAGGGCTTACCGCTGTTTGTGGTACATTCTATGCTCGAATAAGAGGCATATCTGATATTAAAATGATTAATACACAATTATCTCACAATATCTTATTTAGATATTCCGTTTCCATCATTCTTTGATCGGCATACTCATGCGTTATCATGAGGGTTCAGGTTCCTGATCAAGAATTGGTTCTGATTTGTTTCTCAAATAAGGCATGCTTTTACGATCAATACACATAGTCATGTATGCATATAATTCTTGAAATAGTAAATCATGCTCTCATGGAATTCATGTACTCAAATAATGGAATCAATCTCATGCAAAATAAATAAATCAAATGGAATTGATCTACCCCACTCATATACTTCTAACTCAGTCCAATAAAATTACGCTCAGATACCACCAAGTGTGGGGACCCCGGGTGCTAATCATGATAGAACAAAGCAATCATTACAAATTAATAAGCCAAGATAACCAACAATTGTTTTTAAAATGAACAGTACCGCGCTCGAGCACAAGAAGTCGCGCTCGAGCGTGAAGACTTCTGTCTCCGTGGTGAATAATGTTGCGCTCGAGCGGCAAGAAGTCGCGCTCGAGAGCGGAACCTGCTGGGTGCAAAATCAGCAAACATTCTAAATTCGAAACAGGCTTTGCGACTGAATTCAATTCTTACAACTATTTGGGGTCAAAAATACATACAACACCACATAAAATCTAGGTGTTCGACAATGAAAATACGACAATTAATGTTCGACATAATACAAAATGAGTTCCACAACAACTCAAATTCTAAACCCGACATCCCACGTCTATGACTCAATCTTGAGCTACCCAAGTCGTCTCTGACTAGCTCTTGTTCCACTTGTTACCATGCTCACAAACAAACAAAGCAATAGCCAGATAACTCCGGTGAGAATAATATTCTCAGTATAAGCGACATACATTCAACAAAAGTAAACATAATGAATTGCATGTGTAGGAGAAAGGCTATCAAAATCTGATTTCAAATGGAATCTTGGTTCTTGGGATCTCGGGAAAAGAATGCACAACAATCTTCCACCTACTCTCCCGACCGAGGTGGCATTGAGCCTCTTAATCCCAAAATTTGGACCAACTATATTGATTTTCTAGCTATAAGAGTTGATCTACATCATATGACACTTGAATAAAATTCCAAACGTTCATTACAATTTAGGCCGTTCTGCCATCTATACTTGAAGGTTTATGGTTCAATATGAATGCATAAATAATCAATATGCATCAATCCATGAACAAGGCAAATATAATCTCACGTCAATCAAGCAATGACAATAAGACACATAAGTCAAACAATAGCAATCAATCATGTATGCGCTTTCAGGAAACTCAAGAATCTCATCTATCTCGAGTAATCTTTCCCATCTTGATCGATGTCAACTCAAACCTCTAATATTGGTTCCAAGTTGTTAAAATCTGATCAAATCACAACAATAAGTTCATGTCAAAATCTGCTCAAATACATATAAATTCTTATTCAATCAAATATCGATATTTCAAAGCAATAATCGATTCAAACCTCAATCGAACGTTCCAAAACTCGAATTCTTGCAACTTGAATTCGATAATCTCCAAATCAAATCCGAAATGGATAATATAACTTCTCAACATCACATTTCAAACCATTTCAATGCTTATTCAACTCAAAAGCTCAATAATTCATCAAAATTCAAACCGGCGGCATAACGACCCAGAACCGATATTTCGAAAATCTCAACACCATTATCACAACAATATACAACTCCTATTATCATCCAAATCAGCCTCAAATTTGGAAATCCACAACCCTCAATTTCCAGAATTTTCAAAAATTATACCAAAAATCAAAAATATGCTCAAACGACGATCTCTTCTCGATTCGTCTTAGATATACAATCTCTACTAGCCCAAGAACATATTTAACAACTCAAATATCGAAATTCACATCATCTAAAAATTCAAACTTTACAGAATTTAATCAAACTTACGTAAGAACAAAGCTCTCGCTGCGAGTATCACGAATATATGATCAATCTTGTATATCATGTACTCAAATAATGAAATCAATCTCATGAAAAATAAATAAATCAAATGGACTCGATCTACCCTACTCACATACTTCTAACTCAGTCCAAGAAATTTACGCTCTGATACCACCTAGTGTGGGGACCCCGGGTGCTAATCTACTATGATAGAACAAAACAATCATTATCAATTGACAAGCCAAGATAACCAACAAATTTTTTTAAAAAATGAACAGTATCGCGCTCGAGTTCAAGAAGTCGCGCTCGAGCGTGAAGACTTAATGATCAGAAGATTTGCAGAAAAATAAGAATAAGTAATGGACTTTTATAGCACGCACACAACTTCCAACGAAATATCAATCAGAGTAAAAATGGTCTAGAGGTTTAGATTTCAACTGGTTTCAACAATAATCACTCCTAATTAATTTATTTTCATGAATTCCTTTCAATTAATAACCAAGAACACTTAAATTATTCTATTCTCCTCTCCCGAGCAACAAACAGAGTGTATCAACTACAGTTCAATTCCAATATCCCTATTAAGAATCTAATTGTAGTGATATATGTGTAAGACAATATTTTTTTAAGGCTCCATTATAGTTTTATACTCTCACGAGTTATATAAACAATTAACAGTGTTATTTCTATCGGTCCTATTCAAAATCCCCTCTGCCGAGTGCCGGATTCAAAATAAATATTAGAATTAAATTATTGATCAAGTAATTGAAAAGACAATCAATACTAGAAAAACAATTAATCTAGAAGAAATCAATTCAATAAAATCAAAAACTCATGAAAGTGTCTACACCAGGTTCCATCCGACCTCTAGACTCTAAAAATTTAGTTCATAATAAAATTCTGATAAAACCAAAACATATTTAGAAAAATAAACATCAAATCAGAATTTAATAAATAAAAGAGAAAGAAAACATAGCCGAATATTCGATGTCGTGTCCGGACTCTCGATCTTCAAACTCTGTTTTTCACGTTTTTCCCAGATTTCCACGATCAAAAATCACGATCCAATTATATTCAATCTCTGATGTATGTGGTGGCTTCCTCTTCAATTCTGACTCTCAAAATCCTTTTTATACGTTGCTAATAAAAGCCCAACAAAATTTCCTTAAAAGCCCAAAAAAAGCCCAACAAAATTTCTTTTCCGATATAATTAAAACACTGAAATCTCGAGGGGCGGGCGCTCAATATACACAGGCGGGCATGTATAAGTGTCGCAATTTATTTTCCATCTCACAAGGACAAGCGCGATAGCACATCACTAAGCACTACAAAGAAGCGCTATCTTTTCTCTTTCTTCTTTCCTTTTCTACGCGCTTCAATCTTTTTTATTTCTTTCTCTTTTCTTTTCTTTTCTTTTCTTTTCCTGCTTATTATTATTTTCTTTTTCCTTCTCAAATCTTATTTTTCTTCTTCTTTCCTCAACAATTTATCAATTCCCTACATCCACACAAACAACAAAACTTGCACATAAATATGCTCGAAACAAAACAATTAACCATTAAAATCATAATCAAATTAAGTGTATAAAATACACTTATCATATACACTAAAATATCATCAAAATACACCACAACAAATTTTATAATATGTGTACGGAAGATATGATTCATTAATCGCATAAAAGTGCTAGGTGCATTAGTTAGTCCAAAAGACATGATTAACAACTCATATAACTCATACTTAGTTTTAAACGCAGTTTTTCACTCATCGCCTTCTCTCATTCTAATTTGGTGATGATCACTCTTAAGATCAATTTTACTAAAAATATTTGAGTCATGCAATTCATCCAATATATCATCTAGTGTGGGGACCTTGGGTGCTAATATCGATTCTCATTGGGCAATTAATCATAACTAGGATCAAACAAGAATTAAGCAATCAACAACACAAATTTTTTTTATCTAGGTGGCTCGCTCGAGCGAGCACTAGGTGCGCTCGAGCGAGCAGGGCTCAGGTCCAGCCCCTCCTGGCTCGCTCGAGCTAGCCCAAGTAGCGCTCGAGCGAGCTGAGCTCTGTCCAAACTTTCGGAATTCTGCTTTTGCTGTCAAAGATGAATAAATTATGATGTAATTCATTTACAATAACTTCAAAAGCATACAAATGAAGTTAACATAAATCAATCTCATTCTAAACATTCATTTCAACAACTCTATTCTATCTCGTTCAACAAAAGTAGCTACAATAAGTTAAATACTCAAAGTTACTACAAGAACAAGTTGAGATCTTCAATTTCAATACCAACTAAGTTCAATACATGTTTTGACAGCAAACTCTACATCTAAAACCCAAAGCCACCACATGCTAAGACTCTCTCCCAAGCTAACCATGTCGACTCTGACCAGCTTCTGCCCCACCTGTTTCCATGCGCACATACAAAACAAGAAAATAGTCGGATAACTCCGGTGAGAATATAATTCTCAGTATAAAAGACATATACATGCAAGATCATATATATCAATTTCAAGATATAAAGAAATAACTTTCATAATTCGTAAACTAACTTCGTTTGTTGAGATTTAAAGACACTCCAGGCCTCAAGATTTGTGCACAATCTTGGTTTTGAGATTTAAAGCCTCTCTAGGCCTCAAGACTCGTACCTGATCTTGGATAAAGGTTTTAAAGCCTCTCAAGGCCTCAAGATTCACATCTGAACCTTGGATGGATCCATATTCGATAGTTCATCTCTGATACGACATCAATATAACTTTAGTTATAATTTAAAGATTCACTACCTATGATGGATCAACAATTCAAATTCTAAAACAAGAACATACAAATAACAAGTATGTGATTTCTTCGGGAATACTCAAGAACCTCCGTCTCGAGCATCAAATCCATTCTATCGATGTCATCTTATACCTTTTCTCGTAGTTCTTGAGGCGTTCCAAATCTGGACAATTACAACAAGAACTTGTAGTAAAATCTGCTCAAACTCCATTCATCCTTCAAGGCAAAACTAGTTGCAAACCTTGATCTCTCTTTCCCTGTTCGGAATCTGGAATCTCGAGTTCGTTCAACCTCTTATCAAATCTGAAATGAAGTTATATAATCTCAAATATCAGCTTTTATTCTCATTTGAAATTGAAGTAAATCTCAATCTTGATCAATCGACGGCGTAACGTTTCGAAACCGGTATTTCCAAAGGCATAAAAATCATCATTTCAATGATATAAACTCATAATTAATCTCAACTCAGCAGCTCAATCTCAACAATAACAGTACACAATTTGCAGAATTCATTTAACTCAAACCGACATCGTAACGGCTCGATTTCAATAATTCCAAAAGCTGAAACATCATCTTATCTATGATCTAAAACCAATATCATATTCAATACAACATTAACATCTTGAAAATGGCAGCTCAAATATTTTAGATTTTTGGAAAGTCTTTTAAAATTCAAAAACATGTTCAAACGACAATCTTTTCTCAATCCATCTTAGATATGCTATCGTCGTAAATTCAATAATCATTTCTCCAGTCTTATGTAATATTTTTTCAGCATAATCAAAGAAAAAACTCAATTGTAACTGATTTTCTTATCATTATATGTTCTATAAACTCTCAATAGCAATATTCACATCATAATCTTATCAATTCTCTACCGAATTCCAGTTCACAACTTAAACTAAAGTCAAAAATCTCACCTGAACTATATCTGCACATTCTAACCAGTGGCATATCTAAAAATTCTGGTTTAGTTCTTGAACATATCTAGTGCATATAATATACTTATTTCAGAAATTTTCTGTAGTCAACATCATATACATCAAACCGAAATAAAAATAATCTGAGTTCTAGATCCCACACCATATCATTATATTCCTATGCACGTTCTGCTCTTGCTGACCCAGCTTAATCTTTTCTAATAATCAATCTTCTGTTATTCTGTACTTGGTTAGTGCATCATCATCTATCATGCAACATAAATAGAGATTCCAAGTACGAACAAAATCATGTTCAATTATATTTCATCAAAACTGTAGCTCAATTCTTTAAGTCAATTCACGGATTCTCTTTTCTGATACAAAGGTAAAGACATAACAAAGCGTTCAACTATCAATATATCTCTTGCACCAATAACATAAACAGGTTAAAACAAAATAAATCTGTTACCTACATCTCATTTTCAGGTGCAACTTGAGTCTGATCCTCTGTATGCTTATGGGAATATTTCTTATTCTAATTTCCTCTGAATTTGTTTTGCTTAGAACATATTCTAGCACATCTGCTTGAAACTTCTCTACATTGGTTATTAGGATATCTCCCTCCACAATTAGTGTAATAATCACTAGTATACTCTGCATTCTGATCCAAACTAATTTGTCTCGGTCCGCTAGAGCTAAAGAAACTATTCTCATATCTCTTGCCTCATATCTGCTCTGTAATGGGAATTGTAGCTGAAGTTGTGATTATCTCACATACTGTGGCATGTCTACAATTTCCTTCTGCCTCATAAAACCAGCTTCAGCTCTCTTGGCCCTATCTATGGCTTTCGCAAAATGTTTTGGTCTCCAACACAGGCATACATCTCCGAGTTCAAGCCCTTAATAAATAGCTCAACTTGAGCTTCTTTAGCATCCACAATTCAAAGAATCTTAGTAGGTTTGTAAATCTACTAATGTATTCCTCGATATTCAATTTTCTCTGATTCTAATTGGTACATTCTGCTTTCTTGGTATATTCTTCTTTCTTGACATATTCTGCTTTCTCATCTTTTCTATGTGCTGCGGAATGGAACCGTTAATAAAACTCTATTCTAAACACTTGCCAAGAAATTTATATACTTATGCTCTCTAAGAATTTCTTCATAACCATCCACCAGTTGTGTGCTAGGTATTGAAGTTGATATACAATCAGTTTGCTTCTACATTCATCTACATATTCTCAAGATTCAAATAACTGATCAAGGTCTTAAACCCAACTTCTACAAACAATGGCATTTTATGCACCCTTCAAGGTGGGTGGATGATAAGTCTAAATTATCTCTAGTAATACCTTCACTGATGTGAGTGTAACATCTACTGATTCTATGGTATACCGTTCTGTTCAATCAGAGATGCCTACTTCATTTGAGAAATATGGTTTTGTTCAGTCTGGGGGTGCTTACTTCACCCAAAGAACACTGTTTTATTCAATCAGGGGTGCTTACGTCACCCGGGGAATATTATAACAAAATCAATAAGAAACTTAGAAATTCGTAAATCAGTAAGACATGCATTTCTTTCAGTATTAGATCATACTCACATACAATTAATCAAAGCAAGTAAAGCATTAGTCATGCAATACTATAAATTCATGCGAATGAATCTACCCCGCTCAACTTCTATCTCAGTCCAAGAAACTTATGCTCTAATACCACCTGTTGTGGGGACCTTGGGTACTAATCTTGATTCTCATTGGGCAATTAATCATAACTAGGATCAAACAAGAAGTAATCAATCAACAACACACAAATTTTTTTTTATCCAAGTGGCTCGCTCGAGCGAGCAGGGCTCGGGTCCAGTCCCTCCTGGCTCGCTCGAACGAGCCCAAGTAGCGCTAGAGCGAGCTGAGCTCTGTCCGAACTTCCGAAATTCTGCTTTTGCTGTCAAAGATGAATAAATTATGATGTACTTAATCTACAATAACTTCAAAAGCATACAAATGAAGTTAACATAAACCAATCTTATTCTAAACATGCATTTCAACAGCTCTATTCGATCTCGGTCAACAAATGTAGCAACAACAAGTTAAATAATCAAAGTTGCTACAAGAACAAGTTGAGATATTCAGTTTCAATACCAACTAAGTTCAATACATGTTTTTGACAGCAAACTATAAATCTAAAACCCAAAGCCACCAGATGCTAAGACTCTCTCCCAAGCTAACCATGTCGACTCTGGCCAGCTTCTGCTCCACCTGTTGTCATGCACACATACAAAACAAGACAACAGCCGAATAACTTCGGTGAGAATATAATTCTCAGTATAAAAGACATACATGCAAGATCACATATATCAATTTCAAGATATAAAGAAATAACTTGCATAATTTGTAAACTAACTTCGTTTGTTGAGATTTAAAGCCGCTCCAGACCTCAAGATTTGTGCACAATCTTGGTTTTGAGATTTAAAGCCTCTCCAGGCCTCAAGACTCGTACCTGATCTTGGATAGAGGTTTTAAAGCCGCTCAAGGCCTCAAGATTCACATCTGAACCTTGGATGGATCTATATTCGATAGTTAATCTCTGATACGACATCAATATAACTTTAGTTATAATTTAAAGATCCACTACCTGTGATGGATCAACAATTCAAATTCTAAAACAAGAACATACAAATAACAAGTATGTGATTTCTTCGGGAATACTCAAGAACCTCCGTCTCGAGTATCAAATCCCTTCTATCGATGTCATCTTATATCTTTTCTCGTAGTTCTTGAGGCGTTCCAAATCTGGACAATTACAACAAGAACTTCTTGTAAAATCTGCTCAAACTCCATTCATCCTTCAAGGAAAAACTAGTTGCAAACCTTGATCTTTCTTTCCCGGTTCGGAATCTGGAATCTCAAGTTCGTTCAACCTCTTATCAAATCTGAAATGAAGTTATATAATCTAAAAAATCGGCTTTCATTCTCATTTCAATCTCATAAAATTGAAGTAAATCTCAATCTTGATCAATCAATCAAAACTCAAATCGACGGCGTAACGTTTCGAAACCGGTATTTCCAAAGGAATAAACATCATCATTTCAATGATATAAACTCCTAATTAATCTCAACTCAGCAGCTCAATCTCGACAATAACAGTACACAATTTGCAGAATTCGTTTAACGCAAACCGACATCGTAACGGCTCAATTTCAATAATTCCAAAAGCTAAAACATCATCTTATCTATGATCTTAAACCAATATCATAATCAATACAACATTAACATCTCAAAAATGGCAGCTCAAATATTTCATATTTCTGGAAAGTCTTTTAAAATTCAAAACCATGTTCAAACTACAATCTTTTCTCAATCCATCTTAGATATGCTATCGTCGTATATACTAGAACACGTTTATACAATCAAATATAAATTCTAAAAACATCTTAAAAATTAAAACATCGTAGAACTTCATAATAATTAACGTCGAAACGTAGCACTCGAAGCCGATGATCGCAATTATATGATCAGTTTTGAATTCTACCGGGCGGATAATTTTTAATCGAGATTTGAAATAAAGAATTTGGCTTGGAAGCTTTCTCCCTCACCTCACTCTCTGTTGAAACTAGGATGAATATGATGATATTCACGTACAAGACATCATATTAAAGCCATGTGTATTCCCACTTGCCTTAGGGAATTGCACTTTGGTCCTTGACTTGTTCCATTAATACAATACGATCCTTAATCAATATTTTTAATTCAATTTCAATCTTAAACAATTTAAGAATATTAAAATTTAATTCTAAACTCCAAAAATCTCAAATTAAATATTCTCGAATTAAAATTAAAAATATAACTTTCATTCTAGCCCTTGAAACTTTGATATTTGCAAATTAGTCTCTGCTCGAGTTTCACCTTTTAATTAAATCATCTTTAATTCCCGAAACTCGGAATTTAAATCTTAAATCCCAAAAATATTCAATTCAAATATTTAATCTTTTAATTTAATAATTCCCGAAATTTAAATCTCAAATTCATAAATTCTCAAATTAAATATTTTCAACTCAAAAATTAAATCTCTAATTTCCACAAATTATCCAAGTAATATTTTCCCAAATTCGGAATTTAAATCTCAAATTCTGTAAGTAATAAGTTAATATTTTCGGGTCTTACATCTAGTCTAGGTATGGGATTCCTATACTTGATGGTAATATTATTAATGGCTCTACAATCCACACATATTCTTCATGATTCATCCTTCTTATAAACTAACAACATAGGTAAAACATACGGTGACATGGATTCAAGCACAAAACCTTTATCTAAAAGTTCACTTACCTACCTTTGTAATTATTTGGTTTCCTCCGGGTTGTTCCTATAGGCTGGATGATTTGGCATTGCACTTCAGGTACAAAAGCAATCTGGTGCTCAATCCTCCTCAAAGGTGGTAATCCTTGAGGTAGTTTCTTCGAAAATAAATCTTCAAATTCTTGCGAAAGGGAAACAACACTGCTCGGAAGAGATCTTGCTATATAACTTGTGTTTAGGAGAAAATCCTTATAAATAATTAACACAAATGAAATATGTGTGTGCAAAATCTCTCTCAACTCACCTTTTTGGGTCATACATAATTTTTTTCGACATCTTTTCCCTCAATTTTTTTCTCTCATTTTTTTTCTAAGGTCAAATCACTTTTTTGTTCACTATTTTTTTCGTCCTCTTTTTTTTTTCTTTTCAATTGATCCTTCAAAACTTGATTTGGGGACATAGACAGTAATACAATGGGTTCCTTCTTCAAAGTGAAGGAATATCTATTCTTGAAATCATCTTGTACCAGCCTCCTATCATATTTTCATTGCCTACCCAACATATTCATATTTTCATTGCCTACCCAACAAAATATGACAAGAATGAATAGGCACAACATCACACAACACCTCATCCACATAATTTCCAATATAAAACGATACCATGACTTGCTTGGTCACCTTTACTTTCGCACAATCATTAAACCACTGCAACCTATAGAGTTGAGGATGCTTCAATGTAGGCATACTCAGCTTATCCACAAGTTCAAAACTAGCCACATTGGTGCAACTTCCACCATTTATAATAATAGTGCACACCTTTTTATACACAAAACATCAAGCGTGAAACAATTTTTCCCTCTGGCCATCCTCCTCCTCCTTATGTTGGGCACTCATAATCCGTCTCGTCACTAACAACTCTCCAACAACAGCCCCTTATCCCTTATAAGATCCTCCAACTCAAGCATGTAATCATAATTCTCAACATCCTCCTCACATTCAGATTCAAATTTCCATAAGAATTTACAATCATCACTCTTTTATTTGGACATTGACTAGCAATATGGCCAATCCCTTGACACCTAAAATATTTAATATCTTTAGAATGATTAATTAACATAAGTTTCACATTTACCCTGCCCTCCTTGTTTAGGTATCTCTTGCTTGGTGTCGGTTCAATCCTCTTGTTTTGCAACGTTTGGACACCAAGAAGTCGAATAACCTCCAGCTAAGTTGGTTCAACCAACCCACCTAATTTTGAGTTGTTGCTCCACTTTAATAGTCATCTGCACGAACTCATCCGGATCAAAACAGTGTCTAATCTCCACCTGATCTTGAATCTCCCTATTCAAACCACACAAAAATCATTCCATGGTATCACCATCCTCCTATTTATTGGTTCTAATCATGGTAGTCTCCAAATTCTTGTAGTAATCCTCTACACTCCTTGTACCAGGTTTCAAATTCTGAAACCGCTTAAACATCTCAGATAGTAGTTATTAGGTACAAATCTCTTCCTCATAACTCTTTTTATCTCATCCCAAGTCTCAATAGGTCTCTCACCACATCTCTTCCTAGTAGTCACAAGTTGATCCCACCAAATAAGGGCATAAACACAAATTCAGCCACCTCCAACCAAACCATTTTGAGCTCGGAGTAGTGGTGAAAATCAAACACAAACTCTAACCTATTTTCCCACTAAGTATGATTCAGGATCATATTTTCCATGAAGTAAAGGGATTTTCATTTTAATACTACTAATATTTCCATAAATTTACCCCCGTCAGTATATCTCATATGTAACGCTTCTCTGTTTCCTCTACCAAACCCATGGTCTCGTCTTTCTCTCTCCAAATTCTCATCATAACTTTCATCATCTCCGCCAACATCATAATCATCCTCAAATATCCTATTTCTAGTCTTACTCTCATTGCCACTAACTTCAAGCTTACTTACCCTCTCACGTAATGGATCTAACTCGGCCCTCATCACCCTAGCAAAAAGACCTATCAATGCCTCCATGTGAACCTCAGACATTCCTTGGTTCAAACTATCCCCTCCTTCTTTATTAGAATATTTATCAGCCATTGTACCTGCAAGAAAATTTTACCTCACCCAAATTCTCACAAGTCACTTCCAAAAAAAATCTCTCAAACTCCCTTTTTTCAATCATATATGGAGTATCTTATACTTTGTGTTTATATTTATCAAACTCAAAAGTTTAAACTTGTAGACACTTGTAAATAAACTCAAGTAGACCGCACAAAAACAAGCCAAGTGACTATGAAGATTGGAGTATGACTGATACTAATGATCAACAAGAAAATTGGCCACTGTATATAACTCTTTTTTTTTTGATAACTTGTGGAACAAGTAACAAAGAAACTTGGAAAAAAATTCAGAAAGATAACGAACGGAGAGTAAGAACGGATGCAGAAAATCAAAAAGAGATAAACTCAAACGAAGAACAAATAATAAAAGAGATACGAATTACTTGGATCAAAAGAACCTTGATCTGATTACCAAATGATAGGAACTCTTATTGGAATGAAAATAAAACACGATTATAGAAGAAAATCGCGCCCTCAATTCAATAATAAAAAGATTCAAAGAAATTGTCCTGATCTTTGAAACAAGAAAGTTTGTGAAAATTCACTCCTAGTTTATGAGAACTTGTAACAAAGATTCACGAAAAACAATTGTGATTCAAATGAACCTTCAAAGAACTAGTCTTTGACAATTCATGATGAAAAACAATAGACAAACGCCACAAAGTGTTAAAATTTGATAAGTTTGATTTTGAACAAAGCAAAAAGTTCAATAAAATTTTAGAGAGAAATTTTTGGGTAGAAATAAATAAACTAAATTATGAATTAATGTTGTTCAAAAGTTTACAATTTTAAATAGATAAAATATATCATAAAATAAGCCCAAAATCTAGTTTCCTAATATTCTTAAAAACTCTAAAAAAATTTAAAATATATATAAAAAAATTTTAAAAAAAATTCACGCGACACACAGTACACGTCGCACTGTGTGTATACACGGACCCTAGAAGCGGGTCCGTGCCTAGGTCCATGCTCTTTAGGCTATCAAAATTAAATGCACGGACCAGTACACTGATGTGGCACGGGGTCCGTGCATGGTCCATGCCCGGGTTCGTGTGGTGTTCTATGGGGTGGTCTTGACATGGCTTCGTAGCTCTTTTCATTTCTTGATCACTAAGCACTTCAATGATGTTGAAATACCCTCCAAATTGATCATCATGTCTCCAAAACCCTTCAAGACTTGTTGAAACTCTTGTAAACACTTTGTGAGATTCTGCCATGAATTCTTGAAACGCCTCTTTGAACTTTTTGCTTCGTCCCCTAGTCATTGGCCCTTGCGGCATCTGAGATGGTCCCTAGGTTTCTTAATAACTTGATCAATCACGAATATTCCATGATCGCATCAGACAAGGGAACTGAATTGTCAATCAAACTTTGTCTTCATTTTTAGAGCACCATGAAATCATACACGGTTTCTCAGCAGCTAGAACACCACAAAAAAATGGTATTGCATAAACGAGAAACCAAACTCTTAAGGAAGTTGCAAGAACTATGTTAGCTTATTCTGGAGTGTCTCAGAGATTTTTGATGAGGCGGTGAACACAACTTGCTATAATAAAAACAGATCGATGATATGTAAGAAACATATGAAAACTCCATATGAGATCTGGAATGGCAAGCAGCCTACAATCTATTACTTTAAGGTGTTTTGGATGAAAATGTTATATCCACAACAATGGTAAAAATCATCTGATTGTTTTTGGTGCAAATTTAGATGAATGTATTTTTCTTGGTTATTTTTCAATTAGCAAAGATTATAGATTTTTTAATAAAAGAATGCTAAATGTTGAATAAACCATTCATGTTGTTTTGATGAAACAGTTTCCTCTGAGAAGCCAACTGACATCACTCAACTGACTAATCGCTTTCAAGAAATAAGCCTGGAGGATGATAATGAGGATGACAATTCAATGATCAGAAGAACACTTCAATCTCCATAACTGGATTTGGTAGATCCACCAGTTGAGGGTGATTATCCAGTTGACCATCCAGTCGAGGATCATCCAGTTGACCAAGCAGTTGAGGAAACTGCAAATGAATCTAATCCAACTGATAGACATTAAGTTGAGCCCACTCAAATCTATGAGACTCTACCTGATTCAGTTCCACAAGAAAATACTGAAGCACCAGATTATAGATGCAACATAAATCATCCACAACACTTGGTGATAGGTAACACCTCAGATCTAGTTCGGACTAGAGGACAAATGCTTAATTTATTTTTGAACGCAACTTTTGTTTCCAACCTAGAACCTAAGAAAATTGATGAAGCATTAACCAATTAGATGGGTTGAAGCTATGCAATATGAGCTTAACCATTTTATTCACAATTCAGTAAAGAACTTAGTTCCAAGACTCTCTCATCAATCAGTCATAGGTACTTGATGGGTATACATAAATAAGCTCAATGAAGATGATTTTGTGGTGAAAAACAAATCAAGACTGGTTTCTCAAGGATATAGGCAAGAGAAAGGAATTAATTATGACGAGGCTTATGCTCTAGTAGCCAGCGTGGAAGATATTAGAATGTTCCTCGCTTATGCATCCTTCTAGGACTTTAAAGTATATCAAATGGATGTCAAGAGTGCCTTTCTCAATGACAATCTTCAAGAAAAAGTCTACATCGAGAACTCTCCTGGTTTTGTTAATCATCAGTTTCCTAACCATTTCTTTTATTTAAACAAAGATCTTTTTGGATTGAAACAGGTTCCATGAGCTTGGTATGACACACTAACCAAATTTCTACTTGAACAATATTTCACCATAGGCACAATAGATAAAATACTGTTTAAATTCACGAAAGGTGATCAAACTCTTCTTGTACAAAGTTTATGTTGATGATATCATATTTGGGTCAACTAACCTCAAACTGTGCAAGAAGTTTTCCAAGTTAATGCAGGATAAATTTGAGATGAGCATGATGGGTGAATTGACGTTCTTTCTCGGATCGCAAGTTAAACAGTTGGAGAATGAGACATTTATTAGTCAAACCAAATACATCAAAGAACTTATCAAGAAGTTTGGCATGGAAAGCTTCTTAACTGCTACTATCCCTATTAGCTCATCAGTTAATCTTGACAAAGATGAAGGAGAAATTCTAGTTGAGGTAACCAAGTATCATGGTCTCATAAGTTCACTACTTTATTTAATTGCTAGTAGACACGATATTGTATTTGTAGTTTGTCTATGTTCTAGATTTCAGTCTAACCCAAAACAATCTCATTACTTAGTTTCCAAGCGTATCTTAAAATATCTTACAGGAACTCAAAATGTTGGGTTATGGTATGCTAAGAATAATTCTTTCAATTTAGTTGTCTATTCATATGCATATTATGAACGGTGTAAACTAGACAAAAAAAGTACAAGTGGATCATGTCAGTTTCTTGGAGACAAACTGATCTCATGGTTTAGCAAGAAACAAACATCAGTTGTCACTTCCACAACTGAAGAAGAGTACCTAGCTGCAGGAAGTTATTGTGACCAACAGCTCTGGATGCAACAACAGTTGAGAGATTATGGGATCGAGGCTAAAAATTCACCGATCTTCTGTGACAACACTAACACAATCGCGGTTACATACAATCTCATTCTTCACTCCAGAACGAATCATATTGATGTCAGACATCATTTCATTCGTGATCATGCATTGAAGAACGACATCCGACTGGAATACTCAACTGAACAACAAGAATCCGACATTTTCACCAAGCCACTTCCAGAGAGTAAGTTTTCTTACTTTAGAAATATTTTAGGGCTTATTTATTTATCTTAAAGAATTCATTGAAGTGGAATTTGAGTTGTTTAAAGATCAATAGATAAGCCAGTATTTAGTTGCCCTCAAACTATGGAGACTCAATTTAGGTTTGCAATTGAATGGTCAATTGACTCAGTCTAAGCTGGTAAACTGAACTTAGTCAACTAAGTTTTTGACCAACTGATCTTATCATTTACGTTGGTTATTTCATAACTTATTCTTTATATCAAGATAGAAGAACCCATTGAACTGTTTTTAAAATTTTTAAAAGTTTTATTTATTTATTTCTCGTGCTAAACTATTTTGTCGTTTTAAATATATTTTTGCCTATGAATGACCGCCACATGTCATGTCAAGGAATTTGAATCGGTTCATCGTACATATGTACCACTAATTTGATATATTCAGTTTCACCGTCTTATTTGATCTCCACTATTTACTTTTGCTTCTCTCAAAAAAATCGCTAAATCCTAAAAATCCTTTCATTTTTGCAGAATCAACTATTTCAATGTCAAGCTCACCTTCAGCATACATTTTAAATGCAATGTATTATATTTCGAGTCCTTATATGAGATGAATGATGAGGGAATCTCCTTAGTCTTTTGCAAAATTGAAGCATCTGGTCTTCGGTTCTTCCTTACTGTAGAATCACTAGATATATTTGAAAAATATCTTACTTCTTTATATCAAAAGTGTACTGAGAATGAAAATGGTGTTGTACAACTATCCATTGATGCACATCAGCTCTTAATTGATGAAGCTTATTTTGCTCGAGTCTTCAAGCTACCAACGGAAGGCATCTGTGATTTCAACACTATCTCTGCTCAGGATCTAACCAAAATGAAAACGTTGTTTTCAAACTCCAATCAAGTTGTGAGTTTATGAGACTTCAAGAGAGAAGTAAAAATGGAATTTCAACTTCTGGCTAATGTTGTGGCTAACAGCATTCTTGCTAAGACTGGATCTTGCTAAACTAACTGTAGAGAAATTTCGAGTTATGGAAACTATCATGAAGAAGATCAAAGTAAATTGGGCAGTAGTTCTTGTCAAAGTATTCCACAACATGATGTTCGAATCCAAGAAATCTTCCGGCTATGCTCTTCAGATTAGCCGCATTCCTCTGCAGCAGACCATTTGTCTGCACAAATATAGGATTCTTAATGCTCAATATATCAATGATCTTCATTCGAAGAACCTTTTTGAGAAGAAATCTGGGTCTTAAAGCAGTCTAGAGTGACCACGACTACAGTCAAGAAGATCTCCAAGGAAAAGAGAAAGCTGATAGTTCATCAAAGTGCTGACGATGATAGTCAACAAGAAGATGTGTTGTCAAAACATTGACCAATAAAGTCAGAACTTATAAGTCTAGACCTACTTTTCATCGGCAAAACTAATTGTCCACCCAGTTTCAAAAGCAACAGTCACCATGACTAAAACTGGTCCGAGTTCTTCAGATGGAGAATTCCATAAAAAGCATACAAAGCTCAAATCATATCCAAAAGTGAAAGAAATGCCATTGCTTGTACCTATTTTATCAGTTGCAGTTGATCAACAAGCCAGTTCTGAAGAAGATGAAAACTTTGTTAAAATCAGTCCAACTCTTCTCCAGACTATTTTTGCTCCTACTATCTTACCACCATCTAGACCTATTGGAGTCTTTCCAATCAGAAAATTGTTGAATATACTCAGTCTAATATCGATTTAACAACTAGGAAAGATAAAACAATCATGGACACATCTTCTGTTGCTAACAGTCCAACCAATGTCATACAAACTCAAATTGACTTAACTATGGATGTGGTATTGGAATATGCAGAAAATTCTACAGATGTTGTATTTCATGCTTGGTGCAAATATAGGAGCCAGGAACTTGAAGAAGAACAATAAGGGAACACTAAGAACTTTTATCTTTTTGGAGGAGACTGTCCTGACAACACTCAAAACAGTTGACATTTCAGTTGCTCTGGAAAGAGGAAAATTATTCTTTGATTTGATGATAATAAAGCAACTCACGACAATTCTTTCTCAGCGAAAGGAGAATTATGATCCAACATCTAGAACAACATATGAAGATAGAACTCAACAAGATGTTGAATCTTCAGAGCATACAATTGATCAAGTGTTTCAGGACATTAAAACAAAAACTGAACAGATGAATGAGCAAAATGCAATCCCAGAAACTGAACATTTACTAAATCCAGTTCAAGATCAACCAATGGGTGATTTATCTTTGCATGAAATCACTCGGATAAATGTGGATGAAGTGTTGCAGCAGGTTACAGGCAACATTCAATCTGAGCTAAATTTCTCAATGCATGAAGAAAATCTTCAGTTGCAAGAACAAATAGAACAAGATGTTGAGCCTCATCTAGAACAACTCATGGACATGGAGAGTCCATTTTTTGATTTCTCTATAGCGGCATTTGTTGATCAAACCAGTCTGGCTTTGGTAGTCTACAGAGACCCATTTCCCAAGCCCAAGACTGTTCTTATTTCTTCATCATTCTTTGCAACAGCTGACTCCATTTTGGAATCTTTGACTTCAACTGTGGTGAATTACAGTTCTTCAGAAAGCAACAAGATTTAAGAATCAGTCGATGTTGAAGTAGTATCTCATTTTGTGCCCATTATATCAGCACATCCAATAATTAGCCAAATTAAAGAAAAAAAGCAGTTAGAGTCAGATTTGAAAGGGAAACAGAAGATTGAATAAGTAGAATATGTTGAAATAAAGACATTGAGATGTTTTCAGTAGAGCTGTCGAGGTGGAGGAAGATGAAACATTCTTGACCAAAGCCAAACAGTCTATATCTATTTCAATCATGGTCAAGAAGGGCATTAAAATTCTTGCTATGTGGAACTTGAAGCAGTAGAGCCGACTAAAGAAGAAGCATTTGATGACTTGACCAACACCTTATATGGAATTGAGTCCTCGTTGGATACACTTTATGAGAATATTCAGGCTATCAGAAATGATAAAGGTTAAATTGGAAATCACATTTCAATTATTCGAGACTCGATGACAAAAGAGGTAGTGATGCTACAAAAATAGTTCACCTTGTTGCTCAAATCTTTGGACAATTTCAACCAAGTTGCTTCTTCTTCACCTCAACTGCAGCAGTCTCACAATAAGCTTGAACATAAAGTGGATATGCTTTTCACTCAAGTTCAACTTTTTCAAGGTTCCTTGACTAATAACATTCACGTCATGTCCAATCAGATAGAATCTCTGTCTTCTCTCACATAGAACATTTTGATCAATCAGACCGATTCTCCAAGTACTCAGTCGAGAGAGGGAAATCAGGGTCAGTTCAACAGGTCATCTACTACCAGTCAAGGATATAGCACTCATCGTCATTCTTCAAGTCAATGATAATAGCTCAGCCTTGATTATTTATCTATGCGTTTCTATTGTATTATCGTTGATTTTCATTATGAATGCATTATTTTTTCCCAGAAAAATGATTATTCTTCATACTTTGTGTTTGTCAAAAATGGAAAACAGGCTAACAGCTCTGATAAAAAGGTGAAACAGTTCAGTTAACAACTTAGAAAAGAACTTAAGATTCTTTTAGTAATACGATAAAAAAAATTCAAAAGCTAAGTTCTGTCAAACACCGAAAAAGGAGAAATTTTTGAGAAATTTAAGTTTCGGCATCTTCTCGAAATTAAGTCAAACACATATCAAAACTGCACTGAACTGAATCAGTTAAGTAAACTGCTCTCGCACCTAAAATTCTATAATTTTAAACAGTTTACTTACCCAGACTTGTTAGTCAAGCAATTGACCACACTAAACTGCTTATATTACTGAACTACTTTCAGACCTATAGTTAGTCTACCTATTTGACACAAAAATTCTCTCGTTAGTCAACTAAAATTCGCGCAGACAGTTTACCAACATTCTAGGAATATTCAGTTGTAAGTCAGCCTACCTCAACGGATAAAGTTTTTCGTACACTGACAATCTGCAACAACCTCCGCGCACTCGGATTGTATTATTGTGGCAGAGAATGATGATGTGGAAATAACAAACAGTGCAATGCGAAGAATTTGAAGATATCAAATAATATTTAAAATTAACCCAAGCTAATAAATAGGCATCTCAATCAGTTTTTGAAGGTTGAGAAAGTCTTACACACGAACTCGGCAATTTTTTAGCAGTCTACCAAAAGGCTTTCAAAGTTCATCAAGCTAAACTGAACAAGAACTCGAAGCACACATTCGCAGATATCATTTGATCATTGAATGATCAATTTGTGTACTTCTAATCGAGTTGTAATCATAATGTATTAAATTCAGTCTAGGATTGTCTTTGTTGTTGTTTTTGCTAAGAGTTATGAGATATGCTGTGTGGTAAGTCCTAGTCTTGGAATGAGATTTTGCAAAGGTTTGTAAAATTCAAAGTCTTCTAGTATAAATTTTCCTGGTGTGAAGAAGGGGTGACGTAATAGTGTTTAATTCTACGAGCATCCAGAAACATCCGAGTGTGTTCTTCATTTCAGTTTACTTAGTATTTTCATGCTCGCATTCATTTTTCTTACTTAGTGTTCAGAATCTGTTTGTTGGCATCTTCCGCACATTTCATTTATTTGTCAACTTACATCGACAAGTTCTAACTTTTAATTGTTAATATGTGGTGTATTCATTCTCCCAATACACCCAAACCGATTCTATCATATTGTTTCTTTCACAAAGAAGAAAAGACGGATGAAAAACTAAAAAATCGTGAAAGATATAAAAATCCATAATATAAAGGAAGTAACATTAACACAATAATTTAATTCAAAGATTAGAACTTATTATCTATATTATAAGTTTATTTTTCATAAATCAATAATAATAAAATAATTATGTGATTCAACACTATGAATTATACTTTTTTCTTCTCTTAAATTATTTTAATAGCACTATTATGAAATCAGTTTTACATTATATTTTTTCAATTTCTAATTTATATAAAATTATACGATTGCATTAATATGTTTTTCAACAATTATAAATTCATTTATATTTCCAACATATTAATTTTTTTTAACAAATATCATTTTCACGCATTTTATAATATATATATTATATACACATTATATTACGTTGAATTTATTATTGACTAAAATAACATTAAAATCATTAATTTATAGTAAATTAATCTATTTTCAAGTTATTTCTTTAACAACTCTTACCGACAATACATGAAAAAAATGTTGAAGCAGCATTATAACAATTAACAAACGTAATATGATCTAGAATTTTTACTGCATCGAAAATTTGTTTCAGTAGGCACACTTAAGATTAGAACATGTAGACATCGGGAAATTTAGTAGGCACACATTAGATTAGAACATGTAGACGTTCTTTTTCCCGGAGAGGCCTGTGAGCTCAGATGATCCGAGGAAAGTGTGCTAATTTTCTATTATTTACTAGTGTTGTTTTGGCAAACTGCAAATGTGTTCCAAAAACACGAGTTATATACAAATGTGCTCCACCGTCTCCATCTAAAACATGTTCACTTTGTCCACGAACCAAGTCAATCAATCTCCTTGAGGTTCTTTGATCTACAAGTTTACTGCAGGACTCCCCTGCGTTTTTCAAAATCGAAGTAAGGATCATATCATTTCAAGTCGTGATAGATCTAGTAACTATTTCATCATTCATGTGAAAATAATTCTCGTCAAAGTCGTTAGTTTAAACATTTCAACTACGACATTTTTTCCTGAAAAGGAAATCATGACAAGTTCCGCAATTGGCTGCAAACATGATTTACTGTTAAGATTCTTGATTAAACTACCGGAATAATATTGGAAAAATAAATAAAATTTCTCGCCTTGAATAAAAGATCTTGAGCAATGTGTTCCCATGGTAATGATACGGACATTAAACGGCAATTAAGGGGAAGCATCTCTTCTTCTGAAGGTCGATTGGCAGATGCTGCTGCATACACATGTTTTGCCGTCATTGATGCAACAGAGGCTGCTGTACGAACCATAGTCCCTATCCCAAGTCCTCTTTTAGATATTTGAATTGGTGAGTGAGGTCCTGATTCAATTTTGCTTTGATCTATCACAGGACAAAAATCAAATTAGATGACGGACTGCATATAAAAAAAAATCATGGAAAGGACTAGAATACAGCCAGTATCTCTTGAAAATTTAACTGAATTAACACAAGTAGCAATAAACCAAGATATCCACAAGTACAACCATAAAGTTGAAAAGAATTCAGATCCATGTTTCTCTGCCCACAACATATATAAATAACAAGAGAGAGGTAAATTTACCTAGAACACCAGACACAGCTACTTCAACTTCCCCACGCCCCCCAGGACCTTTCATGTAAATTCGGTCAGTTTTCCCAGAAGAATGTCCAAGAGAGAGAAGGCTTCCAAAACCAGTCCTCCCAGCTGTAACATTGACAATACGAAGGAAATGAAAGGTATAGCATTAGAAAAGTATTTTACTGCAATACAATTGAGAATAGAAATTACTTTAATAAAAAAAACTTTTACTGTTATACAAGGAAACTTATAAAAGACATCCACGCTGATAATGGTTGTTCCAACCCCAAACAATAAAGTGCAGAATGGATCAAAACACTAGACTGGTCTTCCTCATTATGAAAATATAGTCCCTAGATACTTTCATATTCAAAATATAAACCAGCAACATGAACATCTTATAGAACACAACACAATATCGAAGAAGTAAATTGTTAAAATTGGACTTAGACCTAACTTCAACCCAAAATCTAGCTCAAGTAGGGAGGATTGTCCAAGTCCATGTATGCAACTCCTAGAAATTTTATCTAACCAAAGTGGGATAACTAACACACAAAATGAAATCAAAACCACAGTATGATGCATCAGATATGGATGAAGCAAATTACCATCATATGCTTCTCGGACCATTTGATAACTAACAAAGCCTGAGAAAAGAGTGATCTGCAACCACAAGCCATAATAGCTGTCAATATGTTGTTCATCAAAGATGAATCAGAAAGCCATGCAGCAAAGAAGAAAACCAACAAAAGCTTCATGAAGTAATCTCGAGCACATGCATGAAGTTGCAATGGTGAATAGTCAAAGTAGAAGTGCAATGCAACAAAAATGTGAGTGCAATTTTGTGCAGCAATAGCTCACAAGAGAGCAGAAAACCTTAAAACCCACATAGAGATTGGAGTTATCTTACGTACTTTCAGAGAGCAGTCAGATGCTGTGTCAAGGGATCAAGCTAAACACCATTTGGATAAGAGAGGAGAGCCCCTCTGTTTATGTTGTCATTGGAACTATGTTTTTTCTCTTTTTTTATGTGGGAGTGTGACATGCTAATTAGAAGGAATTGATATAGATGGCAGGAAATTCACTTTAAAATTTATGTTGCAGCAATAAATACCGTGAAGGGAAGGTGCACTGCAGCATATCAATCCTTTTTTTATTTCAAATTTTATTTTTTTAAAAAAATGGAAAATTAAGCTACTCCAGTCCCAAAACAACACCACTGGTGAATATGAAAGAATGTTGAAAAGTGGTATAGGTACCAGAGTCCGAATTCATGAATATTCACGTACATGCATGAAACAAAACTACAAGGCAAGTTTCTTGCTAATTCCATGCACAGTACAGACAATGGGAACAGTATCACCATGTGTACTCATAAGGTCCATGATACCACATTTCAACAGCTATTTACAAAACAAAGAATCCATGGAAGAAATTCAGAAAAACACTCTATGCATATTGCTACGTCAAAAATTTTCAAGCCTACACAGCTGGTCCTGGGAAAACTTTAGTACTGTTGAAAATGGGTTCGGCCAGAACATTTTTGCCCATTTGCCGATTAGCGTTAGTACATTAGTATTTTTTGCAGTTATTGATGAACAAAAGTAGGAACTATTTCACAACAGCTCCCACTTAGTTGAGTCAAGTAAGATTGGCAGACAACTAGGATGGCTGTTGTGGTTTCAATCAATTGCAAAACAATTGTCGTGTTACTTTTACAGAACTATTTATATGATTTGCTGAACGCTACCTTGGAGTTCTTTTTCTCTCCAGCACTGGTGACCTTCTCTGAGGAAGAAATACCAGAACCACCACCAGATTGCTCCATACTTTCGCTAGGAAATGCTGCCCCATCATGGGCATTAAGCAGTACACAATAGCAGTGGTCTGTATCAGTTAATACCTGTGGGATTAATAATTTAAATTTATATAAACTTTTGCAAAATAAATTGAACTATTTGCGCTTCAAAACATGTAAGAAAACATCATAAAGGATACCCGTGGTTCATTCTTCTATACATGTACATTGTCTAATTTACAATACTCTCAATAATATGTGATATTTAGCTGATTCTATAATTTAATGCAAAAACAAGAATTTTAGTGCAAAGCATCCTGAGAAATCTAAATAATATCAAAATATTACTATTTAATAACATATGGTTGTAACATTAACACGTGGTAAACACCAATATCAGGAAGACCAAATACATTTAGAAATAACATCCTGACACCACCTACAACACCCATCCTATCCTGAAAAAAAACAACACATGAGATTCCTAACCGCTAAAGTAGGGGACAATCTTCAAAATCCTACTCACTCAAAACACATTTGAAGGGAGACCTCCTAAAGTAGTTGTAAGGCTTAAAACCAAACTAAAAGGATCGGCAGAGTTGTGATCAGGAGCGGGCGGGCAGGACCCATGCCCAGGGCCCCACCTATGGTTGGGGCCCCAATTTATTAATTTTTTTTATTATATATAATATATAATTATTATATATTAATGGGGTCCAATTAATTATAAAAAATGATTATATTATAATTATTATTATAAATATAAAAAAGAAAATCGAATAATAAATATATATTAAATCTTTGGTCCGTTCATCACCTCTCACTCTAGTGTTGTTCGTCATTGATCATCGCTCCACATCGCCCTTCCGTTATCACGATTTTCCTAGCCCCGAGTTCTTAGCTTGCGTTGTTTGAGAGACTTTTTCTCTGCCTCTGCCTCTGGTTATGCTAAAAAATTTTATGAGACGTTCAATTCAATTTTGATTTCATTTTAGATGTTAATATTTGTTGTTAATTTCATGTAAGGATTGAAAGGAAGCAAAATTTTTTAAACCTGTTTGAACATTGTTTTTTTTTAGTTTAATTTTGAATAGCTAAATTAATTATTTATAAATCGAATTTGCACCTGAATTGTAAATGTGGATATAGTTTAATGTGATTTTTTTATAAGATAATTCATGATTACGAAAATGAAGGATAATTTTGTATAGTAGTTCAATTATATTTGACTTGTCAAATTAATGTAAGAGGCCCTTTGTTTAAACTCGTCCAGGGCCTCGTTTCCCTTATGACCGCCCCTGGTCGTGATCATCTTCTCATGAATTGGATAACAGCACCTTTCAAGGAAGAGCCAAACTGCTTAATTAAAGAAATCTAACTTCTTATGTATACTTACTGGGGTGCTTGGGAGCTTTGAGAACAGGATTTTTTTATTAAAAAAAAAACTTTAAGAACAAGAAATTGTTTTTAACAAAATTGGGCATAAAAAACATCCTTTGAAAAATACAGATCGTAATAATTCAAAATTTCAAATGCAGCATGAAATATCCAGATTACATAAAAACTAGCACCTTACCACTGCGTCAAAAGTGGAATCAAAGTCATCAACCGCGAAACATATATCTGGATAGGCAGGCATTGTTTCTACTTCCTGATTGCATGTGTTAAGATTGGTGTTATAGCCAGCAGGGGAAATATATCGATATTAGATCCAACTTACTTGAAAGCAGGGGACTTACCTTCCTGGAATCCAAATGAAAATTAATGCGACTTGGAGATGCATACACAGTCTTTACAACCTGTGCAGCAAGAAATGTTTGTTTAAGTTTCTCCTATGTCTTCTTATGAGTGACGATGGAAATGAAATCCACAAAACAAGCACTGATACAAATTACATCATGTTAAAGATATTATTATGCGAGATGAAAAATACAAATATTTTGCAAAATATACATCCATAGAAGTCTTGAGAATAGGACATTTGAGCAATCTGATTGATTGCTACATATGTCCAGACTACAGTGGTAGATTTTCTCATGCGATTGGAGTCACAAGAGCATTCAGAATATTTGAAAAGACAAGTTTATGAGCACGAGAATCTGATTTGAGCTTATTGCAAAGTTAGCAAGCCTACATGAACACCAAAAAAATCCCCACAGAATTTGAGCAGCCACTTTTTTCTATGGTGGACAGCATTTGAATTCTTATGATATAGGTCCTAAATTTGAGATGCTTAAATGTGTGAAGAAAATTTAAATAACCAAAACAAGAATAAGAGAGAATCTGCACAAGGAACATCAATTTAAGATCATTTAAGAAATTTGAGATTGACATGGCTTCATCATGAGTCATTATATAGTACACCAAAGCAAAGAAAATTTCTCTTTGATTCGTAATTTTGTACCACTTAATTGGACTTGAGAAGTCTGTTACTTTTACATGTAATGGAAGGGCTTTAAACTTCCTTATTGACTTATATTGGTGTAGGAACACGCAGCAGTTCTCAAACATAAACCCCCAATAAAAACAAAAAAAACACATCAACACAATCATAATTCAACGACGTCAACGACCTCAATCCTGATCCATCAATATAAATGCTGACATATAAATACATAAGAGAAGGGTTTACACTTGACAACAAGCAGATTTATGTACCGAACAGTAGAAGATACCTTATAGATAGGAGACAATGGTCTGCCTTGGGAGGATTGATATTGTTGAAGGACCTGATGGCTGCAGCAGCAAATAATACAGTAGATAAAATTAAATTGGAAAGGAAAAAAATGTCAATAATCAAGCAAATAAATGGATTGATAATAACCTGCAAATTGCTACAGTGACACTGAAGGAAGTGTGAGCAATGAAATTTAAGTAAAATGAGCGCCTCCAGTCTACGTCCACTGAATTGTCACCAAGTAATTCATCTAGCTGATAGACAGTAAAAGATTAGTTTCATCTAATGACAAATTAGCATCATCCTGTCAAGGAGAATGTAGACATAGATCCAGACATTGGTTATGGGCCAGCAATTAAACCTGTCTATGTACATAAAATAGATTATTTTTTAATAAACAAAATCTTTTTGCAGAAACAAGTATATAGGAATACACACTCAGGTTACAATCAAATTATTTATTGCTTTACGGTATACTCTCATTCGGCACATACACACACAAAAGAGCCTAGACTTCAGAAACTTGTTGCTTAAAACAATGTTCAGAAGGATTGCCAGAATTTGAGATAGCAAGACAAGAGGTATAACTTCTATGTAAATAATATAGATTATTTATTAATAAACAAAATCTTTTTGCAGAAACAAGTATAGAGGAATACACACTCGGATTACAATCAAATTATTTTTTGTTTTATGGACATATAATCTCATTCGGCACATACACACAAAAAGCCTAGACTTCAGAAACTTGTTGCTTAAAACAATGTTAAGATGTTATAGGTTAATGTCAGAATTTGAAATAGCAAGACCAAAAAAAAAAAGGCAAGAGGAACAACGACAGTCACCAAAGTATTTTGTTCTCGGTTTACCTTACAGGCCCACCTGCGTACAAAGTAGGGAGAGTTGCTATCCAGATTTTCAGTAAGCCTCTGTCCCGGTAAACTCTTAACAGATAAATGCATTTACATCAGATTCCACCACTAACACAAAGATTGAAGACAAATTCTAAAGCTTAGAAATACCATTTTCCGAACAAAGAATATGAGATCATCATCTTGACGACCCCTGGACATTCTACCACGAACAAAATATAAATCCATGACGCCACGCCAGAATCCTGAATCCATTTCCACATCCGATGTCTCTTCCTCGTCCAATACAGTTTTCCCGATCAACTTCGAGTGTTTCCTCACCATACTCAATAATTCATTCCTGCCAAAAATTTTAATTTGAAAGCATTACTAAGTAAAAACAATGATAACGTACTATAAGCTATTAGTCAAACGCTTATCAATAAGTGCGGCACAAAAACCTTTTCGAAGTTATTTGTGGATTTGCACCCAGAAGAAAAGGAAAAAAACGGACGCAAAAGTTTTAAATTTCGACTTTCTAATACAAGAATTAAACAATCAAATTCAAAAACGAATTAACTCAAAATTTTTAGAAAAAAAAAAATTACAATCACGCCCATGTAGCTCAAAATTCCGAAATGCACTATTCGATCCAAAAAAGAAAAAAGCAACTTGTCCATTTAACTAATAACACTTCGATAATCACAAAACTAGTTTTGTGAAATGAGTGATGTCAAAATCCAATCAAATAAAACAAAATTGAAGCTCACCGAGTGGGGGTTTCGGATTTATCGACTAGCATTTTTGAAGCTGGGCTTTTGAGTCTTAATCCAAAGCACTGCAAAATAAGAAGATCAAGAAGATTTTTTTTGGCCAAAAGATCGAGAAGATTTCATCGATCTATTTTCTTTTCACATTTATTATTATTTCATTTTAATAGGATTTATCATCCTTTTAAATTTTGTAATTCCAATTTTATAGTTTCGTTTCGTGCACCAATTATTTTTTTTTTCGACAAGGAAAAATATTTATTTTTAAAAGAAGTTTGGCAGAACTTGAGGGACCGAACAGAAAATTGGTTAAAGGTACAAATTGGGCTTGGGCCTTGAAATATAAATCGGTTCAGGGCTTTGACGGGCTCGTTGCCTAAAAAACGATTTAATCCATTATAATTTTATGAACATTAACATTATACCCGTTCATACCATCTTTATGCTTACATCATACATGTTACATTCATTTGCAAATAATCACGTTCAATGGCGAACCCAAAATTTTTAAAATATCCGGGCTAAATTTTTAAATTTTAGAATTGTTTAATATTTTGAATCGAACCACCCGAACTACTATCAAATTAATCCAAAATTTTTCAAAATTCATATATATATAATTTTAAAATTTTTTCGGACCACGCGGGCTAAAGCCCGGGTAGCTTTACACTTGGGTCCGCCCTTGATCACGTTTCCTTATGTCTAACTGATATATACATATACGTGTGTCTATATATATACTGTCAACCTGTTGGGCAGCATGCTATGAGCATAACTGTTTTAAGTACACTTACGACATTTGGTCCTTTATTTCGCACCTCGCAGTCCTTTACTTGTCTTGTAGCTCAAGTGTGTGTGCAAGTCTTTAAGACTTCGAGAATATTTTATCTTTACTTTCAACTTAGTGATTTACAAATGAGATCTTCCACACCGTCACAGCGAGGAAGATCGAGACAGAGACCCCGAACTGCTCACCACCCCCCCCCCCCCCCCCCCCCCCCCCCCCCCCCCCCCCCCCCCCCCCCCCCCCTCAAGAAGATTTCAATCGCCCAAACCAGGACCAGCCCAGGGAGGACCGAGCTCATCAAATACCGGCTCCTCCTGCTCAAGGAATTATCAACATGATCTCTGGAGGTCCTACCGATGGAGATTCCAATCGAGCTAGGAAAACTAGCAGCCAAAAATTAATAAATATGGAGATTGACAATCAGACTGTCCACAGTGGCCCGACCCTCTCTTTTGGGCCGGAAGATTTAAAAGGGGTTTCTAGCAACCATAATGATGCACTGGTAATAAGGGCCATGGTCGCAAATTATGATGTAGCTCGAATATTTGTGGATTCAGGCAGTTCTGTCAACGTTCTATTCCAAGAAGCAATAAATCAAATGGACTTGGGACAGTACAAGATGGAGCCCGTTGTAACATCACTCTTTGGTTTCACGGGTCATGCAATCCGACCTGTTGGGTTAGTGCATCTACCCCTAACTCTGGGAAAAGGCAACGGTCGCAAGACCAGGATTGTGAGTTTTATTATCGTAGACGCTCCATCTGCCTATAATGCCATACTAGGTAGACCTGCCATGACCACTTTCATGGCCTTGCATCAACTTTGCATCAGAAAATGAAGTTCCCAGTTGGCAATGAGGTCGGTGAAGTACAAGGTGATCAAGTCATTGCTCGCAAGTGTTATGTGGAGGAGGTAAGAATAGAGCAAAAGGTAGCTAGGACTAATAGTGTTGATAGACCTGGAATTTCTGGCATGGATAAAGTCAACTTGATAGATGACACATCTGTCAGTGCTGAAGAAGAAATTGAGGAAATAATGATTTCCCCTCCTTCTGGCATGGTAAAAATTGCTCGCACCCTTGAAACACGATTGAAGCAACCTCTACTGGAATGCTTGGAAAAAAATAAAGATGTTTTTGCATGTCGGTTTCAGACCTGGTAGGGGTCCATCGGGAAGTAGCAGAGCACAAGCTCAATGTGATAAAGGGTTGTCATCCTATTATTCAAAAGAAACGGCACTTCGGTCCTAAAAAAGACACGGTAATAAAAGAACAAGTAGACGAATTACTCAGAGCTGAACACATTGAGGAAATATATTTCCCAACCTGGTTGTCCAATATAGTTCCGGTGCCCAAGTCCTCTGGTAAATGGCGCATGTGTGTGGATTTTCGGGATCTGAACAAGGCATTCCCAAAAAACTGCTATCCGTTACCCAGAATTGATCAACTTGTCGATTCAACAGCAGGGCACGAGCTGCTCAGCTTCTTGGATGTCTATCAAGGGTATCATCAAATCCCACTAGCTAAAGAGAACAAGGATAAAGTGAGTTTTGTGACGTCAACAGGAACATATTGTTACGTGGTCATGCCGTTTGGACTCAAAAATATTGGGGCTACATACCAAAGGTTGATGGACAAAGTATTCGAGCAGTAAATCGGCAAAAATATCGAGGTCTATGTAGATGATATCCTGGTCAAGACCCGAACTACAGACCTGTTCATTACCGACCTAACTCACACTTTTCAGACTTTGAAGCACTATAAGCTTAAGCTAAACCCCAGCAAGTGTACTTTCGGAGTCCGAGTTGGAAAGTTTCTTGGTTACATGGTTACAAGAAGGGGAATCGAAGCTAATCCCGAAAAGGTCCAAGCCATCATTTCTATGAGCTCCCCCAAGAATATACAGGAAGTAAAGAGATTAACGGGAAGAATTACAGCACTGCCCCGGTTTATAAGCAGATCAGCAGATAAAAGCCTCCCTTTCTTTGAGGCACTACGAAAGAAGAAAAATTTTGAATGGAATGAGGAAAGTGAGAAATCCTTCCAGGACTTGAAGGCTTACTTAAAGCAATTGCCTGTGCTGAATAAGCCTACCCAAGGGGAAGCACTGTTCTTATATTTTGCGGTCACACCCCGAGAAGTTAGTTTGTTCCTGGTCAGGAGGGACGGAACAAATCATCAGCCTATTTATTTTGTGAGTCATGCCTTGAAGGGAGCCAAACTCAATTACTTAACTCAGGAAAATCTTGCTTTAGCTTTAGTCATCACTGCAAGAAAATTGCGTCCTTACTTTTTTTCACATCCTATCACCGTGCTCACCAACAGCATTCTGGGAAAAATAGCAACCAATCCAGATGCATCGGGGAGACTTATAAGATGGATTATAGAGCTGAGTGAGTATGACATCAGATTTGAGCCTCGGACAGCCATAAAAGCTCAAGCCCTAGCTGATTTCTTGGCAGAGACAGTTCAACTAGAACATGAAGAGCTATGGAAGATTTTTGTAGATGGGTCATCATGTAAGTCCGGGAGCGGAGCTGAAATTGTGATCATCTCACCTTGGGGTGAAGAAACTAATATTTCAATCAGATTAGACTTCAGAGCCTCAAACAATGAAGCAGAATATGAGGCCTTATTACTTGGACTCAAAGCAGCACGAAACTTGGGTATCTCCCGAGCTATTTTGTATTCTGATTCCCAATTAGCCATTCAACAGAGTAACGGAAAATTTGATGCAAAGATGGAAAGATGCTGAGGTATGCCAAAGCACTAGACAAAGACAAAGAAGGGTTCACCGAGTTGAACTTGGAGCTCATCCCCCGAACTGAAAATATCAAGGCAGACCACTTTTCCCGCCTAGCCAGTGCCCTCAGCAACCGGCCTGATCCCATTGTTCCAGATCGGGAAATTGTTTCTCAGCTAGAAAATCTCGATGATATTATAGCTCAGGTACCGGAAGGAGATTGGAGATATGATATATATCAGTATCTGACCAAGAAAGAATTACCAAGCGATAATAAGAAAGCTAGAGAGGTAAAAAGAAGGGCTCTGCGCTTTGTCATGATCGATCAAATCCTGTTCAAACGATCTTTCTCTTAGCCTTTGTTAAAATGTTTGGGTCCTGACGAGCCTAATTATGTACTACGAGAAATTCATGAAGGGTCTTGTGGCATTCACCTGGGCAGTCTTGCCCTAGCTCGAAAAGCACTTCTTGCGGGATTCTTCTGGCCTACTATGCGGAAAGACTCATCAGACCTGGTTAATTCATGTTATAATTGCCAAAGACATGCTAACCTACAGTGGAGACCTGCAGAGTACATGAAGGCAATGGTGGCCGCTTGTCCTTTTGATCAGTGGGGAATGGATATTGTAGGACCATTCCCTGGTCGACTATTTTTCTAAATGGGTGGAGGCCGAGCCCCTAGCTAAAATTACAGAAAATGAAGTGCTCAATTTTCTATGGAAAAATATAGTGTGCCGCTTCGGGATCCCTCGCAGGTTGGCATCAAACAATGAGAGACAGTTCTGTGGATCCAAAGTTTGAGCATGGTGCCAGGAAATGAAGATCGAACAGGTTTTCACCTCTGTAGCATACCCGCAAGGGAATGGACAAGTCAAAGTTACAAAGAGAACGATAGTCCAAGCTCTTAAGACACAACTGGATGCAGCCAAGGGCAAGTGGGTAGATGAACTCCCTTCTGTATTGTGGTCTTACCGAATTACAACTCGATCTGGTACGGGTGAAACTCCTTTCAGCATGGTGTATGGGACTGAAGTTGTTCTCCCGGCAGAAATTGGACAAGAAAGTGCTAGGATAATGGCATATGGGGCAAACAATCAAGAACTGCGAGCAATGGATTTGGACTTACTTGAAGAGCACAGGTCACGAGCTGCAATTAGGCTTGCATCCTATCGCAAGCAAATGACCCAGGCCTACAACAAAAGAGTATATCCTAAGGTTTTCCAGGAGGGAGACCTGGTTATGCGAAAGATACAACATCCAGGGGAAAGAGGAAAGCTAGAGGCCAAATATGAAGACCCATTCAAAGTGATAGGAAAAGCTGGAATAGCTGCATATTACTTAGAAGATGCCCAAGGCAAGAAGGGTAAAAGGCCATGGAATGCTCAGCACTTGAAAAAAATACTATCCCTACTAGCTCAGCTTGGGCCTCGTCATATAGCTCACTAAGCTGGTTCTTAACCAGCTGTCTTTTTACGTTATTTATTTTGTAAAAGTCAGTCCTGTTTTGTTTACTTCAGGGCCAGTCCTGTTTAGCGTCAATTTTGTTTTGGAACAGTATTGTTGCAAGAGTCAGTTCTGTTTTATGGAACCTATCCTATGATTTTTGGTAGCATTCTTTACTCAAAGCCCAGGCAGGTCTGACACTCAAAGTCCACCTCAGTGGCCCACATTAGTGGAATTCAAAGCCAAGGCAGGTCTGACACTCAAAGTCCACCTCAGTGGCCCACATTAGTGGAATTCAAAGTCCAGGAAGGTCTGGCACTCAAAGTCCACCTCAGTGGCCCACATCAGTGGAATTCAAAGCCCAGGCAGATCTGGCACTCAAAGTCCACCTCAGTGGCCCACATCAGTGGAATTCAAAGCCCAGACAAGTCTGGCACTCAAAGTCCACCTCAGTGGCCCACATCAGTGGAATTCAAAGCCTAGTCAGGTCTAGCTCTCAAAGTCCACCTCAGTGGAATTCAAAGCCCATGCAGGTCTGACACTCAAAGTCCACCTCAGTGGCCCACATCAGTGGAATTCAAAGCCCAGACAGGTCTGACACTCAAATTCAGTAATATTAAAAGCTTAGGCAGGACTGATGTCAAAAAACCCACACTTTGGTTTGTAATTAAAAATCCAAGTGTGGTTTGATCTCGAGAATTGCAATAGGGCTTAAATAGCTTATAAAATTGTGCTGATTTTTATTCCTCTAGTCCGGGTACATGTAGGTCGGGCTTTAATGATTCACAATGAATTTGATTTTCATTCATCTAGTCTGGGTACATGTAGGTTGGCTTTAATGATTCACAATGAATTTGATTTTCATTCATCCAGTCCGGGTACATGTAGGTCGGGTTTTAACAATTCACAATGAATTTGATTTTCATTCATCTAGTCCGGGTACATGTAGGTTGGGCTTTAATGATTCACAATGAATGATTTTCATTCATCCAGTCCGGGTACATGTAGGTCGGGTTTTAAAAATTCACAATGAATTTGATTTTCATTCATCTAGTCCGGGTACATGTAGGTCGGGCTTTAATAATTCACAATGAATTCGATTTTCATTCATCCAGTCCGGGTATATGTAGGTCGGGTTTTAATGACTTAATAGATTTTGGCTTGACTGTCATTCACAGTAAATCAAAGCATGATAGAATGTCAATATAGAAGCCCGAATTAGCCAAAAATATTCATTCACAAAAAAACAGAAACAATGTATCAGCCCGACTTGGGCAACAACAAAAAAAATCAATGACCACGCAGGGCCTGTAATATGGATCATATTGTTCAGAAAACCAAAAAATTAAGCAGGGGCATCGTGGGGCTTAGAGCTCTAGTAGGGATCTGATGTTTTCTCTGGCTCGGCTTCCTCATAATCCTCATCTGGTATGTCACCGAGAGCCTTCGTACAGTCCAGGAAAAGGGCGGGGTGCTCGGTCTCGGAGTATCCATTAGCCCTGAACTGGGCTAAGCACCCTTTAAAACCCTCATCAAATAAGGTAGCCGCCTTCTCCGCCACCTAGTTAGCAAAGTCCACGGAGTTCAGGAACTCTTTCTTCCCGACCTCCTTGACTGCCTCAAGCTCTTTGGTCAGGGCCCGCACTTTGCTCTCCAGCTCGATCTTGTCCACCTCTAGCTCAGCAATTTTGGTATTGGCAGTCTCCAGAGCAGTACGGCATGACTCAACTTTCGCCTTCATCCCGACCCGTTCTTCCTCATATTTCTTCTTCATCTCACGAGATTTCCGTGTGAGTTCAGAAATCCATGCTACAAAGTCCTCCTAGTTCATGGTGTGTTCCTCCCGGGCCTTAAAAGCTCGGCGGGTGATCTCCCCTCCCCAAGCTAGAGCCTGTGAAAATATAAAGGGTAAATGCCAGTTCAGTATACAAGGTAAGATTGAAAAATTGCAACATACCTGCAGGGATGCCAGAGCAAAGTTCTGTTCAGCTTCCAAGTTTGGCACCGCTTGTAGGATTTTTAAGTCAGAGCGGGAAATCAAGTTCTGCATTATGCCCAGGCACCCTTGGGGGTCGGGCTTTGAAAAAAAAGACATATCTGGAACCCCACTACTGGGTCCTTGCCACGAGCTCGAGATGAAGAAAAAATAAGCGGTTGGTGGAGCTCGGGTAGACCAGTGCTGCGTTGCTCCTTGGCCTTGGAGGTTTTCTTCTTAGATGGCTCTGTAGGAGGGGGCTCGGGATGAACACCGAACTCAACATCTTCTGTTTTCTTCCTCTTCAGATTCTTTAAGGCAGCTCTGAAATTAGCAGGCATGGCTGTAGATCTGATCCGGTCGTCTGAACAAATAGAAATAATATAATTAAATAAATTGACAAAAGGATTTAAATAAAGGTAGTACGGGTACAGGGGTACTACCTACATCACCTTGGATCTCTACTTTCTTCCCATTGAAGCCGTAATGACAGAGCAGATCGTCCTCAATTAGAGACTCGATATCGAAGATTTGCGCGGACATTGTGTTGATAAAATTTGTAAATTCATGAGTGGGCATAACTGGGGGATCGGGAGTTGTAAAATTCATAGCCCAATTGGACCGAAATTCTCAGGGCTAGTTTGGTTTAACAAAGAAATATCTGTTTGTCCAGCCCTTGTGTGAGCTAGGCTTACCTCTCAAAAATGGGTATTCGGGTCGCATGGAAATATAAAAATGTCCCGGGGTGGTTTTTTTAATTTGCAGGAAATAGATGAAATTTCCTATGTCTAATGGAATTCGAAAGAAACAGAAGAGGATACCTAATGATAAGATCGAACTAAAAGAGTTCGGGGATAATTGACTTGGACACACGCAAAAATATTGACAAATGTGTGACACGCAGCTCGGGATAGGAAATCTTAAACCCATTTTTACCTGGTCTAGGCTAAAGCTTAAAAAGTCAAGGGGAGGCTTGTGAGCTCGATCCATCTGACCTGGGATTAAGAGGTCATAACCCTCAGGCATCCGTGATCTATCCCTAATGAAAAGACCTAGGTCGGGACTTAGATGGGAGGCCAATACCTCAAACCATGGTTTACCCTTAGCAGATAATCGGGCTTCGTCCGACCTAAGTCTGTGCAGTCGTTTCAATTTTTCCTCTCGAGTCTCAGACAAGTCCAGATCTGAGCTGGAATTATCAGAGTCAGGGGGCTCGGGGTTGTCATGGGGAGAGTTAGGTGCTTCAACAAATTATACTATTTATTTAATAGAAGTCTCATCCGGGGAAGACATGTTAACTAACCTAGTTAAAGGGAGGTAAGACTTACAAATCGAAGGACTGCGGTGGTGTAGCGCGGTATTGATATACACAGGACGGGAACAGGCAGTCCGGGTCGGGCGAGCTCTCGAAATTTTGAAAGAGTAACAACGCGAGTGAAACGTAAAAATCAAAATTTTTACTGAAATATATATATATATATATAGGTGGTGAATTGATCTGGACCGTTGATTTTTAATTTGATCTACGGCTCGAGACGGGACAAGTCAGGGTCTTCTCAGCTTTGGGAGGTGAACCGTCAGAGGGCATCTGGCCCGTTCATTAAAATCACATCACGCGGATCCTGATCTGGACCGTCTAAAAGAAACACATGACATGAATTCAATTTTGGGCTGTTCGAATGAAGCATGGGTAGTTCGGGATCCAGATTTAATTATTGGTCTAAAATTTATTCTTCTTTCAAACCAATTAGGGAGGTACTATTGATACCCCGGGAAATTATTTTAACCCAAACCCGTTCATTATGGGTGTATGAGGGTTGGCCCAATTATTGGATTATTATTAGGAAAGGTCCAGCCCAGTTTTCTACCTGTTAGGTCTTGTCCTGACCTGAGATGTTATTATGAGCCGACCCGAGTTGGGGCTCAATGGACTAAGCATACATTCCTATTTCAAGTAGGACTATGATGCTTTGGATATAAGCTTGATCATTCTACAGATATTCATGAGATAGAGATAGACTCAAAAACGGTCCAATGATTGAAGAGTCCTACCACAAGACGTGTTATAATTCGACTAGGTAACTTACTCTATTTTTTACTATAAATACAGGTACTGTTATGGTTGTGTTCATTCATTACTCATTATTCACTATTCATCACACATTCACATTCACACACTCATATCTTTCGGTTTTCGCATTAATCATACCCTCTTCCTTCAAGACACTGACTTAGGCATCAGAGGGGTCACGTCGAAAACACTTTCGGCGTCACTTTGACCTAGTTGTTGCTTGCGCAGAACTTGGTGGTACCCGACCTGACCTGCTTCATCGAAGATTTGGAGGATCCATTCTACCAGACCGAACCCGAGGTAAAAAATCGATATCATCACTTAGCTTTCTAAATGGGTTCTAAAATGAAGCTTATAACATGAGCTTCAAAAGCTTCTCCCCATTCTTTGATCCAACGACAGACGAAGGCTAGATCGGGGAGGCTTTCGCAACTCGCAATAGAGGCATTTTGTGAAGAGATAAGAGTTAAGAGCCATAAATTGTAGGAGAGAACAGGGGGTGAGAAAAACATCGGTTAAACCAAAAAAACCGATCGAACTTATTTAAATCGAAAATTCGGTTGGTTCGGTTACTAAAAAAACATAATCGATCGGTTCGATTTTTAAAATTTCGGTTCAGTCGGTTCGATTTTGACCCAACCCTAGTGTGGTGTGTTTGAACTTTCTAATGACCCTATATGATTAATTTTTATTAATATCTACCCAAATTAATTTTTATTTGTGTAATGCTACATTTACATAGAGTGTTACACGTTGGGTTACACATTACACTTGAAATTATATGATTATCCTACATGCATTTTTGAAAGATTTTTTTCAAATAAAGTGCAGGGATAATCATGTGATTTCAAGTGTAATGTGTAACCCCACGTGTAACACTTCGTGTACATGTAGCATTACATTTTTTATTAATATCTACCCAAATTAAAATATTTATCAATTAATTATTATTTATAATAACTATGTTAGGATTGAAAATGTGTTTAGAGGGGGTGAATAAGAACTTTTAAAATATTTTGATAATTTATCTAGTTTTGCTTAAAAATTTATTTGATGCAAGAATTGCACTGGTAATTGCAAAAATTCTCACAAACAAAGTTTGAGTTGGTTGCTAAGGCAGATTGAATATGCAGTTTAATAATACAAGGAATTTTTTATGGAATTTTGAAGTTTAAGCTTCTATGTCTCCCCTTATTCTATTTTTAGAAGAATTTTCACTAGAAAATTTTGATTTATACAGTTTTATTTACAAACTCAATCCAACCGACTATTTGATTAGAAGTCCTAGCAACTTTGTCTCAACAAGACACTCTCTCAAATCATAATAGTTTCTGATAAAGTTACAACAACAAACAATAAGTAATTTCGATCTTCGAAGGCTTCAAGATTTGGCACTTGTTGATCAGTAAGTTGATCTGACGATATAGTAAATGTGTCCTTGTAGCTCGAAAATTCGATCTTTTTTCTAACAAAATTAGAAGGCACAAATCTCTTGATTTCTTATAATAGTGAAAAAAAATTCCTTCAAAATCTTCATACTCCTCAAGTATTTATAGGTGTCACTAAGTATAGCCGGTGCAATCTTGTTCCAAATATAGCAAACAATTGTGCAGAGCATGCCACGTGTTTTTGTCATCATTCCAAAATTAATACAGTCGCGCGGGAATCTTTTGGATGATAGATATATACAAAAACAATGGTGTTGGGTTAAGCATGCATGTCCCAATAGATCATCAAATTTGCTCAACAAAAGAGAAACGTGTAGTTATTTTTATTAGTAAAAAGCAAGATATTGAACCTCATACTAATAAGGATATTAATACACCCGATCAAACAGACGAAATAGCTTTGATGCGCTATTCACAACAATTAGATTTTCGGCGAGGTATAATCAAAGGTTCTATACGGGCTCAAAGGCCAGCTACGACTTCCGGACTCCTTGCCAAGACCCGCCCCTATCCAAAGAAGGATAAAAAACCCGTAAACTACTCAAGAAACGAGATTGGAATCAAGTGAATTGGCAATTAGAAATGAACCTCGGAAGCCCTATTTATAGGTGGAGATCGGAAGCTCCGAACTCCCGATTGGAAGCTCCGATTTGCATGCACGCCATGTTGCAGTAACACAACGATCGGAAGCCCCGAATGCCCCTTCAGAAGATCCGATCTCCTGAGTGTACGATCAGCGTTGACACGTAACAAATTGCATGGCCTAACTGAGATCGGAAGCTCCGACCATGTTCGGAAGTTCCGATGTCTCACGTAGCTTCCAAACTGCTTCGTCCCTTCCGATTCCTGTCCAAGTCAAACTCTCAAATATTTGACAAATTTTGACATTTTGGAGTTGATTTATTGATCTGTTTGATCAAATTAAAATCCCTTAATCATGCTTAACTTAATTCAACTTGTTTGGTCATGTTAATCATATAAATGGGCTACTACATTATATGCATTATGATTATTGTAGTCTATCTACTGTTGATTTATCAAAGAAATCAGTGCATGATAAAAAAAAAAGAAAAAAAATGAAGAAGATCTGCCTTGAAAAATAAAAATGGGCAGAGAGAGAGAGAGAGAGAAATATTTTGTCTCCCAATGGATCAAAAGGAAAAAAAAAGAGATCAAGGCAAAAAATAATAATAATAATAATAATAATAATAATAATAATAATAATAATAATAATAATAATAATAAGAGAGAATCATGCAAAAAGAGAAGTTTGCATTGTGCAGATTTTCATACTCTCTTATTTGTTATATCCTTACCCTTCTTTCATAAGTCATTACTGAGGCCACATTACAAGATAATAAGTCCTACTTGATTTGTGTCTGCAAGTTTCTAAGATAGTGGAGAAGTGTATGCAAGTGAGCTTATGCGTGTATTGGTGTACGACTTGAACTATTGTGAGGTTTTGCATTGAATGGAACTGTGAAGTGTGCATGACACTCGTTGATGACCGTATACACACGGACGTTCGCGGCTATGTTTAGTTGAAATGTTTGGATATTGAAATTGTTTCGTTTTTAGCATTTTAACACCTTTATTAATCATGCATTGATTTAATTGCTAAGACACACATGTTTAAATCATGGTTAATTTCGTTACGAAATATGAGCTCGAAACTTATTTTTGGTTTTGTGTTGCTAGAGGACGAGCAAGGTTCAAGTGTGAAGGAGTTTGATGTAGTGATATTTTCATATATTTATTTGAATTAATTTAAGATTAGGTGAATTTTTAGTGATTAAATTGATTTTATAGTTCATAATCATTTTTTGCGATTTGATATAGGAGAAAGGGAAGAAATTGAGCAAAAAAGGAGGAAATAAGTAGAAAAGAGAAGAAAAAATAGAGACGGGACAGAGAAGAGGCGCTCTCAAGCGGCCACTTCTTGCGCTCGAGCGCGCTTATGCAAAGGGAAAAAAATAAACAAGGCAGTGCCCCAGCACTGCAATCACAGCACTCCAGTGTTGCAGCGCGCAGGAAAATTTCTCAGACAGAAGGAGGCACGCTTGAGCAGCCACTTGTTGCGCTCGAGCACGCCTACGCGAGAAGAAAATATTTGGAAGAAAAATGTCGCGCTCGAGCGTGCACGCGATAAGAAAAAATATTTTTTAAAAGGTGCAACAAAACCCAATCACGCGGTTCAAAGACAACCTTTTTTTTACCTTTATTCGCTTGTTTTGTGTATTGCAAGCTCTTTTTCTCAATATTTTCCTTCACCTTATCGTGTAAACTCTTCACAAACTCCACCTTCTTCTTACCATCCATATTAACCCTTTCATTCATAGGCAAAGACGTAAAATCCAACTAAGTTAAAGGATTAAAACCATACACGATTTCAAACGGATAAAAATTTGTAGTTGAATGAACACTACTATTATATGCAAACTCAACAAAAGGCAAACATTTTTCCCAACTTTTCAAATTCTTTTAATTATAGTACTCAACAAATTTCCCAATGTCCTATTAACAACTTCAGTTTGACCATTCGTTTGAGGATGACATGTAGTCGAAAACAATAATTTAGTACTAATTTTGCACAATAATGTTTTCCAAAAGTAACTCAAGAAACGAGTGTCTCTATCAGAAACAATACTTCTAGGCATGCCATGCAATCTCACAATTTCACCAAAGAATAAATTAGCAACATGCGAAGCTCATCAGATTTATGACACGCAATAAAATGAGCCATTTTCAAAAATCTATCAACTATAGCAAAAACCGAATCTCTACCCTTCTTAGAACTCGATAGTCATAGAAAAAAATCCATAGAAATATCTACCCACGGTTCACAAATAATAGGAAGTGGTGTATACAATCAATGTGGTTGTTGTTTAGACTTAGCTTTCCTACAACTCATACATCTCAGACATATCCTCTCAACATCATGCTTCATGTGAGGCCAATAAAAATGTTCATGCAAAGTTTGATAATTTTTAGCCACACCGAAGTGCCCCGTTAAACCTCCCCCATGTGCTTCCCTAACAAGTAACTCTCGAATGGATGGCTTAGGAATACACAGCTTATCTTCCTTAAAAAAATAAGCATCATGCATGAAAAATTTATTCATTAGACCACGCATACATGACTCAAAAATTCCACCAAAATCACTATCATCAACATATAACTCTTTAACATGTTCAAAACCCAAGAATTTAGAATCTAAAGTAGTCAAAAGTACATACCTTCGTGATAGTGCATCTGCTACCATGTTTTTCTTACCTTTCTTGTACTTGATAACGTAGGAAAAAGTCTTCATAAACTCTACCCACTTGGCATGTCTCTTGTTCAACTTTCGCTGCCCCTTAAGGTTTCTCAAAGACTCATGATCCGTATGAATCACAAACTCTTTGGGCCTCAAGTACTGCTGCTATGTCTCGAGCACTCTCACCAATGCATAGAATTCCTTATCATAACTAGGATAATTCAATGCCGCTCCACTCAAATTTTCACTAAAGTACGCTACTGGCCTTCCTCCTTGTATCAAAACACCTCCAATTCCTACACCTGATGCATCACATTCAATTTTAAAAGTGTTAGCAAAATCATGTAAAACAATTAAAGGAACATTAATTAATTTTTGCTTGATAATATTAAAGGAATTCTCTTGCTCCTCGCCCCAATGGAATAGAACGTTCTTCTTGATCGCCGCAGTCATAGATGCCGTCAAAGTGTTGAAATCTTTGACAAATATTCTATAAAATTTTCTAATCCATGAATACTTTGAACTTGGCCAATAGAAGTATGCATTGACCAATCTCGAATAGCACTTAACTTTTCCTCATCAACTTTCACCCCTTGATCACTTACCACAAAACCAAGAAACATATGTTATTTTGTACAAAACACACACTTTTTCAAGTTAGCATATAAATGTTCAGCTCTCAATGTGATTAGTAAAATTCTCAAGTGTTCAACATGCTCAATTAAATTCTTGCTATGCACCAAACTATCATCAAAGTAAATCACAACAAATTTTTCAATATGTGCACGCAAGACATGATTCATCAAACACATAAAAGTGATAGGTGCATTAGTTAATCCAAAATGCATAACTAACCACTCATACAAACCATACTTAATTTTAAAAAAGGTTTTCCATTCATCACCTTCCCTCATTCTAATTTGATGATATCCACTTTTATGATAAATTTTACTAAATATGATAGAACCATGCAACTCATCCAATATATAATCTAGTCTAGGTATGAGATGCATATACTTGTTGGTAATATTGTTTATGGCACTACAATCAACACACATTCTACATGAACCATCTTTCTTAGGAACAAACAAAACAGGCACACGGTGACATGGATTCAGACACAAAAACTTTATCCTAAAGCTCACTTACCTGTCTTTGTAGCTCTTTAGTTTCGTCCGGGTTGCTTCTATAAGCTGGACAATTTGGCAACGCACTTTTGGGTACAAGATCAATTTGATGCTCAATTCCCCTCAAAAGTAATAATCCTTGAGGTAACTCCTCCGGAAACAAGTCTTCAAATTCCTGAAAAAGAGAGACAACGTTGCTCGGAAGATTTTCGGCTATATCACTTGTGTTTAGCTCACCTCCTTATAAACAATTAACACAAGTGGAATATGTGAATGCAAAAGATCTCTCAACTCACTCTTTTGGGCCATACATATTTTTTCTCGGCCTCTTTTCTTTCAATTTTTTTCATCTTTTTTTCTCTCATTTTTTTTTCTAAGTTCATCTCACTTTTTTGTTCACTTTTTTTCGGCCTCTTATTTATTTTCCTTTTTTAATTGATCATCCAACACTTGCTTTGGAGTCATAGGCAACAATACAATAGGCTCTTTTTTCAGAGTAAAAGAATAACGATTTGAACCCATCATGTACCACCTTCATCCATATACTTACAAATAGAAAACGCGGTACCACCACCTGTCTGGTCACCTTTACCTCCGAACTATCATTAAACCATTGCAACCTATATGGTTGAGGATTCTTTCGAGTAGGCAAATCCAACTTCTCAACAAGCTCACAACTCGCCACATTAGTACAACTCCCACCATCAATAATAACGCTGCACACCTTTTTATTCACAAAAAATGAATACGAAATAAATCTTCTCATTGATTTTATTTCTCGTCCTTTTGTTTCACATTCAAAATTCTCCTCGTCACCAACAACTGCCCCACATTCCTCATCAGGATCCTCCAATGCAGGCATATCATCATAATTTTCCACATCCTCCTCACTCTCTGATTCAATCTCACCACAAGCATTCATAATCATCAAATTTTTATTTGGGCATTGGCAATCAATATGGCCAACACCTTGACATCTAAATCATTTAATATCTCTAGAATGATTAATAGGAGTTTTAGATTTACCTTGCACTCCTTACTTTGGTGACTCTTCTTGGTGTCAGTTTTTTGCTTGGACACCGGCTTGACATCCTCTCGTTTAGCAACATTTGGACGCTAACGAATAGAAGATCCTCCAGCCGAGGCTAATTGACCGCCACTCTTCTTGAGTTGCTGCTCCACTTTCATAGAAAATTACATCATCTCCTAAAGATCCATACAATGACGAAGTTCCACGTGGTCTTGAATCTCCCTATTCAAACCACATAAAAATCGAGCGATGATCGCTTCATGGTCCTCCTCAATGTTAGCTCGAATCATAGTAATTTCCAAATCCTTATAGTAGTCCCTCACACTCCTCGAACCCTGCTTCAAATTTTGTAATCGTCTAAACATATCACGATAATAATAATTAGGCACAAATAATTTTATCATAATTTGTTTCATGTCATCCCACATATCAACAGACCTCTCACGATTTCTCCTTCTAGAAGTAACGAACTGATCCAACCAAATAAGAGCATAATCTAAAAATTCAATCACCTCCAACTTCAATTTTTTCAAATCAGTGTAGTTGTGACAATAAAACACAAATTCCAACCTCATTTCCCACTCTAAATATTCCTCCAGATCATATTTTCCATGAAACGAAGGAATCTTCATCTTAACATCACTAATGTTTCTGTAGTGACCCGCACCGTGATCATCTACTAATCAAAAGATTAAACATGCAAATAATCAATAATAAACTAAATCAGAGTAAAATGCGGAAATAACTTAATACCAATACCAGAAAAGTATAACCTAGTGGTCAACCCTGCAATCCTGTCTTCGTCACCACCTAACCTCCTCATCCTCAGGAGAACTACCTATAATCTGCCCCATCGAATGGGTATCCAGACAACAGAAAATAACTGAACGTGATCATAAAACTCTCAGCATGATAGTACGAGTATACAAATATTATATGTGCATGAATGCAAGTGTACAGGTACCAAGACACACAGGTCAAGAAACAAGCTCATAAACCGGGCCCAGGGTATATAGCGCGTTGCGTCGTCGCATCAAGAGGTGGCTCCTATACCCAATGGATAATGGTGACCTGATACTAGTACAAGTTTCCAACCAAAACAGTGACCTGACACAAGACTTACGTATCCAACCATCCACAACTCGTAGCGTGAGCGCCCTACTACAGGATATCTAAAGGATATGGGATCAATATGCTCATGTATGCAACATACATTCATGACATGTTGTACTGATAAAGGCATATAAAAGATGCAATCACATAATACATGAAAACACATAATACATGCATACTCAATCTAGATATCTCAAATAGTACTTCCGTACCTTTCTAAGGTAGATCCTAGAAGCTCCCCTCTAGGTTCCAAGCCTACCATGTACAACTACAATACAATATAACCATGCATTATTTAGCATTCCAAACAACACCTATCATACTCTAAAAACCTTAATTAAACTATAGCATACTCCCTATTTTCTATAAGAAGCTAGAGCTATACCTTCGTCTATCGTCAGCTCGTTGATGTCGAATGCCCCAGAGCTTGGTGATAAGTGTATTTTATACACTTAATTTATATATGATTTTAATTGTTAAATATTTGTTTCGAGCAGATTTATGTGGGTATTGTGTTGTTTTTGTGATTGTAGGAAATTATCGAGATTTTGTGAATTATGGAATTTTGAGGAGAAAAATAAGAAGTTTAGAAGAGAAAGGAAAAGAAAAGAAGAAAGAAGAAAAGAAAAGGAAACAACGTACAGAGTCAAGAGAGGTTAATGGGCCTTTTGTTAATGGGCCAATCTTTAGCGTTGTTGTTAGCGTCTATTCAAGAGCAATCGCGCAATGTTTCTGAAATCTGAGAATTGGAAATTACGAGTTGAAGGCGCGCCCGCGCCGTCTATTGAGCGTTCGCCCCGTTGCTGATTTGGAAATTTTAATTATTTCGGGAAATTAATTTTATGGGCTTTTTGAAGGGCTTTTGCTGAGAAGTATAAAAGGATTTTTATCTGAAAATAAGGGAGGGGGAGCCGCCACTCATAACACAGAAATCAGAGGTTTGATCGTGTGATTTTCCTGGGATTTTTCTGGAGCTTAACCGAAGAACGAAGACGGAGTTTGATAGTTCGGACACGGCATCAATGGCAGATTTGTTTCTTATCTTTTATTTAATTCTGAACATGTTTGGATTTATTATTTATTATTTTTAGAATTTTATTATGAACTAATTTTTATAGTCTAGAGGTCGGATGGAACCTGATGTAGACGCTTTCATAAATTTTTGATTTTATTGAATTGAATTTCTTCTAGATTAATTGTTTTTTCTAGAATTGATTGTCTTTTCAATTTTCTGATCAATAATTGATTTGCTATATTTATTTGAAATCATTGCTCGGGAGAGGGGATTTTGAATAGGACATTAGAAACTACACTGTTAATTATTTATACAGCTCGGGAGAGTGTATGATTTTAACAGAGCTTTTAAAAAGAACATTGTTTTGTGATAGATCACTGCGATAAATTCTTAATAGGAATATTGGAATTTAATTGTAGTTGATAAACATTATTTTTTGCTCGGAAGAGGGAAATAATAAACTTAAGTGTTCTTGGCTATTAATTGACTGAAATTCATGAAGATTAATTATTTAGGATTGACTGTTGAAACCAGGTGAAATCTATAACTCTAGACCAATTTTCTTTGATTGATTATATCTACAAGTTGTGTGCGTGCTATCAAAAACATCCTGATTATTTTTATTTATTGCAAAATTCTCAAAGTTTAATTTTCTAGATAAAGTTTAGACTATTTTAATTAAAAGCACTGAATATTTTCATTTTACTCCCTGTGGGATCGATATCTGATTTAATCACTATATTAAAACTTGACACTCGTACGCTTGCGAGGAAATTTCACAACAAGTTTTTGGCGCCATTGCCGGGGAGTAAATTTTGATTATTTTTTTTAGTCTTGTTACCAATTAGTCTAGATTTTAATTTAGAGTTTTTATTTTATTTTTTTAGTTACTAATTAATTTTTTTCTTATCTTTTAATTGCAGTCTATGCAACGATCTCAAAGTGCTAATTCTCTATTGTTTGATCCGGAGATCGAACGCACTGCACGTGCTTTAAACGAGCTAGAAGAGAAGAAATTGAAAGAATGGCTGAACAAGAAGCAAATCAAGCTCCCCTAGTGCCTATTAGAGATCACTTCAGACCGACGATCCTGGCTCACTATTCTGGAATTGCTCGAGGAACTATCAATGCAAACAATTTTGAGCTGAAGCCTGCATTGATCAACATGGTTCAACAGAACCAATTTAATGGGAGCGCCACTGCCAATCCTTATCTACACCTACGCACTTTTTTGGAGATAACCGATACGATAAAAATTAATGGTGTGTCTGAGGATATTATACGCTTACGCTTTGTTAGAACCTAATGGGGGGGGGGGGGGGGGGGATTAGGTTCTTTGGCAACTTTAGCAATTTAAAGCGATTATACTAAACGCAAGCGGAAGACTAGTAAAGCAATCAAATATAAAGCGGTAAATAAATGCGTAAAGTAAATTAAGCAGTAAAAGAGAGATAGGAATTGTTTATGGAAGTTCGACGATAAATCGTCTACGTCTCCCCTTCTTGGTTAAGTACGATTAACCAAGGATCCACTAGCACTCGAACACTTGGCCTTGATGGCTCCAAGGATAGCCTTTACAACTCAACACGATCACCGCGCCGATACAACTCGAACACTTGGCCTTAATGGCTCCAAGGATAGCCTCAACAAAAACACTTGGCTTCACACTCAAGTGTTTACAACAATCTCACAATACACTTGGCTTCACACTACGTGTTTACAACAATAGCACAACCAACTCACAAACTATTTTCACAAATAACTCTCAAATATTGATTGAGCACTTTGGTAGAGAGAATATTGCTTGCAAATGAGAGAAGAAATGAGTTGGGATGTCTCTAAATGGTCTTGGCAAGCCTCTATTTATAGTTGGCAAAGATTTGAATTTGAATTTGTGTGCTTGGAGCGTTTATTGGGAAGCCAAGGAGTAGAGACAAAGTGTAGGCGCCGCTTCCTTCTTTTTTCAGCACTGAGCAGATTTTGTGGAAAAATCATATCTCTCAATCTAACCGTTGGATTGAGCTCAAATTTGGACAGTCGCTTGAAAGCATCTCAATCTTCAATCTGAACGGTAGAGATTGAATTTGAAAGAATCAAACACGTCCAGTAAATCTCGGAAGTCGCAAAATCACGTTCTCGCTTTTGTTCTGAGCATTACTTTTCAAAAATTCTAATCTCACAATCCATCCGTTGGATTGGCCTGAAATTAACACACAATCATTGTAACTTCCTGATATGGATCGTGATTGGTGGAGATTGGATTTGGATGCCTTCATCGATTCCAGTAGTCTTCGGAATCCGATACTTCAGCAGTTAGATCCTTGCAGAAATAGCTACTGTTCAACATATTTGCAAAAATCATAACTCCATATCCAGCCGTTGGATTGATTTGAAATTTGGATACAGACTTTAAAACATCATGAAAATCCATGTGATTGGTGGAGATCGGATTTTAATAACCGAAGCATTCCCAGTTATTTTCTGAAGTTGAGTCTTCATAATTCATTCCTTGCAGAAGTAAGTACTGTGCAGCTTTGTTAAAAAAATCATATCTCCATATCCAGCCGTTGGATTGCTATGAAATTTGGAGAGAAGCTTGAGAACATCCTGATCTTGATTTTCACTGTTGTAGATCTGATTTGGATGACCGGAAAGTGCCCGGTGAATTTTGCAAGTTTCTGCTTTATAATATTGGCTTGTCCTTGTCCATTTCTTTTACAACTTCAAAGTAACTTCCAAGAATTTGATTGTTAATATGATCTAATCTGCAAAGTCTCACTTTAAATGGTTAGTAACAATTAACCGAGTTTTGTAATCATCAAAACATAATAATATGAGATTTGTTAATGCATTAAAAATATTAATCTCATAACACGAGATTTGTATGCGTTTAAGGCGTAACAATCTCCCCCTTTTTAATGATCACAAAACTTGGTTAAATAGAAGAAATAAATGTACAATATTAAATAAATAATTTAAATTTGCACAATATAATTGCATGAATAAAACTCCTCCTAAATTAAACAATTAGTTAAGAAGAGTTTGTTTATCAAATAACCAGTTTTTTTATTCTCTATGCATTTAAGCAAACTAACTCTCCCCCTTAGTTAAAGTATTTAACCAAACTAATTCTCCCCCTTTTTGTGATAATCAAAAAGACTGGAAAAGTAAATGCAAAACATGATAATTGAATATGATTTCTAAAAAGCAACACATAAATTTCACATAAAATGTGAGATTTATAACTTTGAATAAATACAATTAATTTGTATTATCCAAAATTAAGATGCTCAAATTTTATATTAAGCTCCCCCTTAATATGACATTAAATTTATTTATGTCCACAAGTGATTACAACTCAATCATGCCAAGTTCACCACGCAAACGAATAAAAGTATTTTCATCTAGTGGTTTTGTAAAAATATCGGCAATTTGATTTTTAGTGTCAACATATTGAAGTTCAACTTCATTTCGTTCGATGTGGTCACGAATAAAATGATGACGAATGTCAATATGTTTGGTGCGCGATGTTGAATCGGATTCTTTGTAAGACATATGGCGCTAGTGTTGTCACAGAAAATAGGGATTTTTGAAAAAGAGACGCCATAGTCGAGCAATTGATGCTTCATCCAAAGAATTTGCGCACAACAACTACCGGCAGCCATATATTCGGCTTCGGTCGTTGATAACGCAACACAGTTTTGCTTTTTGGAAAACCAAGAAACCAAACAGTTTCCTAAAAAAAAACAGGTTCCACTAGTGCTTTTCCGGTCCACCTTATATCCACCAAAGTCGGCATCACAGTAAGCTTTTAAATCAATGAAAGAATTTTTCGAATACCACAAGCCGATATTTGGAGTATTTGAAAGATATTTAAAAATGCGTTTTAAGGCGAACAAATGTGATTCCTTTGGACATGATTGAAATCGTGCACACAGGCATACACTAAACATAATGTCTGGCCTACTTGCAGTAGCATATAGTAAGGAGCCAATCATACTACGAAAGGAAGATTGATCTACAGGTTTACCATTTTCATCTTTGTCGAGTCTGATTGCTGTGCTCATCGGTGTGGATGATGATTTTGTGTTTTCCATCCCGAATTTCTTTAGAATCTCCTTTATGTATTTGCTTTGGTTCACAAAGAACCCATCTTTGCACTGCTTGATTTGCAATCCGAGGAAATAGTTAAGTTCCCCCATCATGCTCATCTCAAAGTGATCTTGCATAAGCTTAGAAAATTCTTGGCAAAGATCTTCGTTAGTAGAACCGAAAATGATATCGTCCACATAAATTTGCACAATAAGCATCATTATCTCTAGATAAAGTAAACAATGTAATATCAACAATTCCTCTAGTAAAGCCATTGGTAATAAGGAAAGAAGAGAGTTTTTCATACCAAGCTCGAGGAGCTTGTTTCAATCCATACAAAGCTTTGTTGAGTCTATATACGTGATCAGATAACAAATTATCAACAAAGCCATCAGGTTGTTCAATATAGACCTCTTCTTTCAAATCACCATTCAAGAAAGCACTTTTAACATCCATCTGAAATAATTTAAAATTTCTAGAGCATGCAAAAGCAAGTAACATACGAATGGATTCAAGACGGGCAACAGGGGCATAAGTCTCATCATAATCAATGCCTTCTTCTTGACTATATCCTTTAGCTACGAGCCTAGCCTTGTTTCTAGTGATGGTGCCATGCTCATCAAGTTTATTTCTAAACACCCATTTAGTACCTATCACAGGTCTATCATGCGGCCTAGAAACAAGATCCCAAACATTATTGCGTTTAAATTCATTTAACTCATCTTGCATAGCAATAATCCAGGAATCATCAAGTAAAGCATCATCAACACATTTTGGCTCAACATGAGAAACAAAAGCAAGATGATTACAAATATTATTGAGAGAAGAGCGAGTAGATACTCCCTTTGATGGACTTCCAATTATCAGATCTTTAGGATGATCTTTGTGATGTGTCCATTCCTTAGGAAGTGGTGTTTCCTCAACTGTAGCATCTATATCATTTAAGCTTGAGAAAACCATCTCTTCTTCAAGTATTTCTATATCATCATTGTTAGTGCGAGAAATATTTAACAAAGATTCATCAAATATAACATGCATTGATTCTTCAACAAGTAAGGTGCGCTTATTGAATACTCTATAAGCCTTACTTGTAGTAGAATACCCAAGAAAAATACCTTTATCGGATTTGGCATCAAATTTGCCAAGGTTGTCCTTACCATTGTTGTGAATGAAGCACTTAGAACCAAAAGCCCGAAAGAATGAAATGTTAGGCTTTCTCTCCCTCCATAACTCATATGGAGTTTTCTTGAGAATTGGCCTTATTGATACGCGATTGATGATGTAACAGGCAGTGTTCATTGCTTCAGCCCAAAAATATTTTGGTAGAGAATGCTCACATAACATGGTCCTTGCAATCTCTACTAGTGTCCTATTTTTCCTCTCAACGACCCCGTTTTGTTGAGGAGTCCTAGGACAAGAAAAATTGTGACCGATGCCTTTTTCTATACAAAAGTTTGAAAAATTCTCATTTTGAAATTCAGTTCCGTGGTCACTACGGATCTGCTTTATTGAAAGATTTTTCTCATTCTCAACACGTTTCACAAAAGTTTTAAAATAATCAAAGGCATCATTTTTGTGGGCTAAAAACAATGTCCACGTGTAACGTGAAAAATTATCCACAATGACAAATGCATAAAGCTTTCCTCCTAGGCTAGAGTTCCTCGATGGACCACATAGATCTAGGTGAAGAAGTTCAAGGGGCATAGAAGTAGATATAAAATTTTTGCTTTTAAAAGATTCCCTTGTATGTTTGCCAAGTTGACATGCATCACAAATAGAATCTAATTTTAAATTGAGTTTTGGCATACCAACAACTAAATCAAGTTTAAAAAGTTTTTCTATGGTACTAGGACCAACATGACCTAGTCGTCTATGCCAAAGAATGTTGTCATCAACATTCAAGGATACAAGGCTTTTAATATTTGATAAAGATAAATTGTTTAAAGAAACCTTGTAAACATTTTCACTTCTATACCCTTTGAAATTTATGGATTTGTCAGTCGTGAGTGATATAGTGCAGTGTTGGGGAGTGAATTTGACTTCATAACCTCTATCGCACAATTGACTTATGCTTAGTAGATTATGCTTAAGCCCTTTCACTAGGAGTACATCATCAATCAAGCAAGAATTAGATATACCTATTGAGCCGATGCCTTCAATGACTCCTTTGCTGTTGTCTCCAAAGGTGACTGTTCCCTTCTCCTTAGGTTTGACTGATTGGAGTAGATCCTTGTTCCCCGTCATATGTTTAGAACATCCACTGTCTAGATACCATATGCTAGGGAGAACAGTTTTCCTAGTTTCCTGAAAAGAATTGTTTTGGTACCCTTTAGTTCTTTTGGGTCCACAATGTTAGAAAAAAGATATACAAAATAGACTTCTAAGAGTTCAGTCTCTCATAGCAACATCATCGCCACTTTCTAAGAGTGCTCCCAGTAGTAGGTAGGGCATATGGCCACTTTAAAAACCTATTTCCTTGGACAGAGCAACGTTCAACAGGGAGACCAGCCGCAAGTCAAGGCATTTTTAAGCCGGTCTATATTGAACTCCCTTAGATTGTGATCTCATAATGCCGACTAATGAGTTGTTAAGTACTCTTAGGCCTCCATTTCATATAGCTCTTTTGAACATATTGATATTTCAATGATCTGCATTTATGTCTAACATGACCAGATTTGCAACAATAAGAACAAGTAGGGGTTGATCTCATTTTAGCTTTAGCTATTAGACTAGCAAAGTCTATAGACTTTTTACCATAGCCTATTCCTCCCTTATCAAAGCTACATTTCTGCATGCTAAGTAGGTTGTTCAATTTATTGCTACTCATATTGAATTTATCGAAAGATTTTTCTAAGTGATCTAAGTCATCCTTAAGTCTAAGGTTATCATGCTCCTTAGTTTCTAATTCTTTTTTAAGATTTCTATTCTCTTTTCTAAGAACCTTAACCATATCAAACATATCTTTATAAGCATGTAAGAGTTCATCGTAAGTAGGTACCTCGTCATCGTCGTCAGAGACGATGTCATCACTTTTAGCCATTAAGCAGAGGTTTGCTTCCTCGTCGTCGTCGTCGCTATCACTCCAGGTAGCTAGTAGGGCTTTCTTCTTTCCTTTGTCCACTTTCTTCTTGAGTGGGCATTCATTGGCGTAGTGACCTTGTTGTTGACAGTTGTAGCAGGTCACTTCTTTCTCAGGTTTCTTGTCCTTTTTGAATTTGTTTCCTCGCATGAATTTCTTGAATTTTCTTGCGAAGAGAGCCATGTCATCATCGTCATCTTCTTCGACTTGTGTAGTCAAGGCTATCCCTTTGTGCTTGACATCTTCTTTCTTTGATTCTTTTCTTGTGGACACTTCTAACTCATGGGTTTTTAGGGTCCCATGTAGTTGATCAAGATCATAGGCGGCAGTGTCCCCTTTGTTGGATTCGATGATGGCGGTTCTCTTTGCATCCCATTCTTTTGGTAGGGCACGAAGAGCTCTCCTCCAAACTTGCTTGGTAGGATATTGTTCTCCCAATTGTGCTAACTCATTGATGATTTGAGTAAGCCTTCGGAACATGGTGTCAACATCTTCGTTGGATTCCATCTCAAATGTTTCGTATTTGAGTTGGAGTAAGTCGATCTTTGTTTCTTTCACTTGGTTGGTGTCTTCGTGACATATCTCTAGCTTGTCCCATATCTCTTTAGCAGATGAGCACATCGATATCCGGTTGTACTCGTTCATATCTGAGGAACAATGCAAGATATTCATAGCTTTAGCATTTTGCGAAATTAATTTCATGTCCTCTTTTGAAAAGTCATCCATTCCCTTAGGAATTTCAACCCCATCAACTATTTTCATAAGTGTATAGGGACCTTTCACCGTCACTTTCCATAGGTCATAGTCTACGGATTGGATATATAGGGACATACGATTTTTCCAATACCCGTAGTTTATGCCATTGAAAAGAGGAGGACGATTAGTAGATTGCCCTTGAGCATAATCATTTGCTAGGTTTGCCATAAAAAGGTTTTGAAAAGTATTTTCAAATGGCTCTGATACCACTTGTTAGAACCTAATGGGGGGGGGGGGGGGATTAGGTTCTTTGGCAACTTTAGCAATTTAAAGCGATTATACTAAACGCAAGCGGAAGACTAGTAAAACAATCAAATATAAAGCGGTAAATAAATGCGTAAAGTAAATAAAGCAGTAAAAGAGAGATAGGAATTGTTTATGGAAGTTCGACGATAAATCGTCTACGTCTCCCCTTCTTGGTTAAGTACGATTAACCAAGGATCCACTAGCACTCGAACACTTGGCCTTGATGGCTCCAAGGATAGCCTTTACAACTCAACACGATCACCGCGCCGATACAACTCGAACACTTGGCCTTAATGGCTCCAAAGATAGCCTCAACAAAAACACTTGGCTTCACACTCAAGTGTTTACAACAATCTCACAATACACTTGGCTTCACACTACGTGTTTACAACAATAGCACAACCAACTCACAAACTACTTTCACAAATAACTCTCAAATATTGATTGAGCACTTTGGTAGAGAGAATATTGCTTGCAAATGAGAGAAGAAATGAGTTGGGATGTCTCTAAATGGTCTTGGCAAGCCTCTATTTATAGTTGGCAAAGATTTGAATTTGAATTTGTGTGCTTGGAGCGTTTATTGGGAAGCCAAGGAGTAGAGACAAAGTGTAGGCGCCGCTGCCTTCTTTTTCTAGCACTGAGCAGATTTTGTGGAAAAATCATATCTCTCAATCTAACCGTTGGATTGAGCTCAAATTTGGACAGTCGCTTGAAAGCATCTCAATATTCAATCTGAACGGTGGAGATTGAATTTGAAAGAATCAAACACGTCCAGTAAATCTCGGAAGTCGCAAAATCACGTTCTCGCTTTTGTTCTGAGCATTACTTTTCAAAAATTCGAATCTCACAATCCATCCGTTGGATTGGCCTGAAATTAACACACAATCTTTGTAACATCCTGATATTGATCGTGATTGGTGGAGATTGGATTTGGATGCCTTCATCGATTCCAGTAGTCTTCTGAATCCGATACTTCAGCAGTTAGCTCCTTGCAGAAATAGCTACTGTTCAACATATTTGAAAAAATCATAACTCCATATCCAGCCGTTGGATGGATTTGAAATTTGGATACAGACTTTAAAACATCATGAAATCCATGTGATCGGTGGAGATCGGATTTTAATAACCGAAGCATTCCCAGTTATTTTCTGAAGTTGAGTCTTCATAGTTCATTCCTTGCAGAAGTAAGTACTGTGCAGCTTTGTTAAAAAAATCATATCTCCATATCCAGCCGTTGGATTGCTATGAAATTTGGAGAGAAGCTTGAGAACATCCTGATCTTGATTTTCACTGTTGGAGATCTGATTTGGATGACCGGAAAGTGCCCGGTGAATTTTGCAATTTTCTGCTTTATAATATTGGCTTGTCCTTGTCCATTTCTTTTACAACTTCAAAGTAACTTCCAAGAATTTGATTGTTAATATGATCTAATCTGCAAAGTCTCACTTTAAATGGTTAGTAACAATTAACCGAGTTTTGTAATCATCAAAACATAATAATATGAGATTTGTTAATGCATTAAAAATATTAATCTCATAACACGAGATTTGTATGCGTTTAAGGCGTAACACGCTTGTTTCCATTTTCTCTCAGGGATCAAGCCAGAAGTTGGTTGCAATCACTGCCGCTTGGAAGCATCACTACTTGGGAGGTGATGGCAGAAATTCTTGAAAAATATTTTCCTCCTGCCAAAACCACCCAACTGAAGATCGAGATCAGCACCTTTCGACAGATGGACACTGAACAGTTATACGAGGCGTGGGAAAGGTATAAAGAATTATTAAGACGTTGTCCTAACCACAATTTTGCAGATTGGGAACAGATCGAGTGGTTTTACAACGGACTGAATGCGCCTACAAGGATGAATGTCGATTCTGCTGCTGGAGGTACTATATTTGCGAAGGATCATGTTCAGGCTTATGATATGTTGGAGGAGATGACGGTCAATAGTTTCCAATGGCCATCTGAGCGTATAGGAGTAAAGAAGCCGGCTGGATTGTATGCAGTGGATCCTCTCACGTCCATCACTGCTCAATTATCTACACTGACTACACATGTAGCTTCTTTGAATAAAATTAATGTTGCAGATTCAACTGGAGTTGAAGGATCACCGGCCATAGAGCAAGTCAATTATATAAATCCAAATGGCTACCGAGGATATGGAGGCTATAGAGGTAACCCTGTCCCAAATACTTATCATCCTAGCTTGCGTAATCATGAAAATTTTTCGTATGCTAACAATAAAAATGTGCTGAATCCTTCGGGATTCAATACAAACAAGGATGAGGGTAAGCAGTCGTTGGAGGATGTGGTTAGTACTTTTGTGCAGGAATCAGGTAAGAGGATGGCGAGAATTGAGTCTCGACTTGACAGTTTGGAGACGCACATGGCCAACATGGGTGCAGTGTTGCAATCCATGGAGACTAGTATTGGGCAGTTGGCGAACGCACTGAAGGACAACAATCGCGGCCAGTTCCCTAGCAATACTGAGGTGAATCCCAAGGAGCAGTGCAATGCCATCGAAGTGCGGAGTGCCAAAGATGTTGGAGTTCAAATTCCTACTGTTGCGGATAAGAAACTTGAGGAAAAAGTTGAGGAGAAAGAGAAGGAGCCTGAACTGGAGCCGAAACCAATGTACAAGCCCCCACTTCCCTACCCGCAAAGGTTCAAGAAGAAAGCATTGGACGAGCAATTTTCCAAGTTCTTGGAGATTTTTAAGAAGATTCACATCAACATTCCCTTTGCTGAAGCTTTAGAGCAAATGCCGAATTATGCGAAGTTCATCAAGGAGGTGATGTCCAAGAAGAGGAGGCTGCTAGAGAACGAGGTAGTGAATTTAACGGAAGAGTGCAGTGCGGTGCTCCAAAAGAAGATGCCACAAAAGCTTAAGGATCCAGGGAGTTTTACTATTCCTTGCACTATTGGCTCTTCTTATTTTAATAATGCACTTTGCGATTTAGGAGCTAGCATTAATCTCATGCCTTTGACTGTTTTTAGGAGCTTAGGGCTTGGTGAGGTGAAGCCCACCATGATCGTGTTGCAGTTGGCTGATCGATCTATCACATATCCGCTTGGAATCATTGAAGATGTTTTGGTAAAAGTAGATAAATTTATTTTTCCAGCGGATTTTGTTGTGTTAGATATGGAGGAGGATGCAAACATGCCCCTGATATTGGGAAGACCTTTCTTGGCCACTGCCGATGCCAAGATAGAGGTGAAGAGAGGTGCATTGTCAATGGGTGTGGATGGTGAGAGTGTAATTTTTAATATATTCATGAAGTCATCTAACATCCCTATTGAAAAATTATTCTTGATAGAGCCGGTTATGAATTTGGAGGGTTTTTCAAAAGCCGACATTGCGGTTGAATCATCGAACGAGAGAGCGCCAAAACCACCAAAGAAGGCCACAAAAAAGCAAAATTTAAAAGGCGGTTCGTGGAATTTATTTGGCGAGTGAAAGAGAAGGGGAAGAATTTATCCCGTTAAAGTCGGGCTGACGACTTTAAACCAAGCGCTACTTGGGAGGCAACCCAAGCATTTTCTTTTATTTTATTTTATTTTTTTTTATTTTTAGTTTATTTAAATTTTGTTATTTAATTGTTTTAAGTATTTTTTTTAATTATTTTAAATTTTTGAGCTAATTTTTCTTAATTTTCAAAAATTTGCAGGCTCCAAAAATCTCAAATTCGAGCAAGAGGCGCGCCCGCCCCATTTATGGGAGCGCCCGCGCCACTCCTTCCGAGCGCTCGCGCTTCTTTTGTGCCACACTGATGCACCAACCACGCATGCTATAGCGCTAACGCACTCCCAAAGGGCTCTTACCTTCACGCTATCGCGCATCACACGCCAACATCCATCCCTCATTAGCGCAAGCCAAAGCGCTATCGCCCAGCTTTCTCTCCATCCGCGCCAGCACTTGCGCCATCGCGCATCCATTCATCATCTACGCTCCACACATGCGCTAACGAGCATCTCCCCTCCTCCTCCAAGCGCTATCGCGCCCCTCAACCCACCAACAGCGCTGCCCAAAGAGCTAACGCACAAACAATACATCCTCTTCTGCGCGAGACTAAGAGCAATCGCGCATCTTTTCCCTCTTTCAGGCATGTTATCAGCTGCTACATCATCTGCGATTCATTATGCCATAAGCTCCTACCAGCTGCTGCACGTCTTATGCAAACCATTTTCATATCTGCTCCTTCATGCGCTTCACTAGTTGCTACATCTCCATGCACAGCTTCCATCTGTGTAGCAAACCATGCGAAAAAGTGCAGCCTCCTGATCTCCTCCAAGAGCAAGCAAGCATATCAACAGCGCAGGTACCATGCACTAAGCAGCTTCACCATCCATGCGAGCAAGATCTCAGAGCGTGCAAGTTACTTAACCACCCAACATCATGCTCGTTAGCTGCTCTATATCATGCAATGTCAAATTTTTGCAAGATCATTTGGATGTTCATGTGATATGGAGATGATTTTGATAACGCCGAGTACTGATGCTCGGTGTCGAAGGTATGAGTCCCTTGTTCTTTTTTATTGTTTTTAATCATTAGGGACAATGATTACATTAAGTTTGGGGGGGTGAATCAATGTTTGATTTGGTTGTTTGGTTGAAAGTTGAGTTTTGAATTTCATAGATAAAATTTTTGTTGAGTTTAGTTGTTTTTGGTTGAGTTGAGTTGAATTTAAAAGGAGTCAAGAAAGAAATGGATGCATGGCCAATAAAAAATATTTTTGTGCTATAACTGAAATCCATGATTGTCTACCTATCTGACAAATATTTTTGAAAATATGGAACCAATTAGATGAATAATTTCCTATATACTCTGTGATTAATACTTGAATCTGATTTTTGAGACATACAGACATAGATATGATTGAGGCATTGTTTGAAATTTTTGGGCCTACTTTTCATTGAATTTATCCTTAGTTGCCCATTTGAGCTACACTTGTATATTAGTACATTGAGGTACGAGAAAATCTGAATTTTTTTTGTGAAAATCATCGTTAACTGTTGATGATTATTTTTTCTGCACTGATTGAGATTTGTATGATTTAATTGTGGATTGAGACTTGTCTAGAACTAGTTCGAACACTCTTCGAGGCAAAATACGGGCAAAACTGAGATTAGGAATGATTTAGGCGATTTTTCTGAATTCGTTTGAGCCTTTCAAGCTACCTATTACTATTTTATCCCTAGTACCTTATTTGAGCTTTATTAAAAATCGAATGGCATGCGTGTAAACGTGTGATTAAACCCCCATTCGTCATTATTTCAAGGTCCTACATTGACTACCTAATTAGCTTATACACTAATTCCTACCTTTAAGGGAGTAATTTGAATGCTAAATTGTGATATGCTCCTAGTTTTATTTGTGAAAAAAATGAAATGGTGTGATGATGAATTGAAAAGATGCAAAGAGGTAGAAGAAAAAAAAATAATTGAAATTGTTGGGAAAAAGAAAAAAAAAAGTTGTGAAAAAGTTGAGAAATGAAGTGAATTGAAATAGAAGTGAATTGTAAAAGAAAATGAGTTGAAATTAGAATTAGAGCATAAAAATATGAATTACTCCTTATTTGAATTCTTTTTCTTTATTTGTAGCCATGAGCCAGACCTTACATTATAAGCTGAATAAGTCCTATTGACCGAGTCTCAGTTGTCCAATATACTAGTGGAGAAGAGTTACGAGAATTTAGCCTATGGACTGTTGATTGATGCTTTTAATGATTATGAATTTTGATCTAAACACTTACACTATTATTCGTTGCATTTACCTATTTGTGAGTGTTTTTGATTTATATCCTATTTTTGATCTTATTGCTACCTTGAAAAGACCTCATGATCTATGAATGTTTGAATTGATCGGATGAAGGTGTTTTGAAACGTGAGTTGCGGAGATTGTGAGTTTATGCGGTTATTTTGTTCTGGCAGAAACTTTCAAGTGTTAGTAGGTTGGATATGATTGAATTTGATATTTTTTTGAAATCATTGATGAGGCCATTGTTCCATAATATTTCTTGACTATTCTTGTTGGTTTTTGAGAGAATGAGTTTTTGGAATTTAATAGTTTTGCTCGGGACTAGCAAAAGTCTAAGTTTGGGGGTATTTGATAAGTGTATTTTATACACTTAATTTATATATGATTTTAATTGTTAAATATTTGTTTCGAGCAGATTTATGTGGGTATTGTGTTGTTTTTGTGATTGTAGGAAATTATCGAGATTTTGTGAATTATGGAATTTTGAGGAGAAAAATAAAAAGTTTAGAAGAGAAAGGAAAAGAAAAGAAGAAAGAAGAAAAGAAAAGGAAACAACGTACAGAGTCAATAGAGGTTAATGGGCCTTTTGTTAATGGGCCAATCTTTAGCGCTTGTTGTTAGCGTCTATTCAAGAGCAATCGCGCAATGTTTCTGAAATCTGAGAATTGGAAATTACGAGTTGAAGGCGCGCCCGCGCCGTCTATTGAGCGTCCGCCCCGTTGCTGATTTGGAAATTTTAATTATTTCGGGCAATTAATTTTATGGGCTTTTTGAAGGGCTTTTGCTGAGAAGTATAAAAGGACTTTTATCTGAAAATAAGGGAGGGGGAGCCGCCACTCATAACACAGAAATCAGAGGTTTGATCGTGTGATTTTCCTGGGATTTTTCTGGAGCTTAACTGAAGAACGAAGACGGAGTTTGATAGTCCGGACACGGCATCAACGACGGATTTGTTTCTTATCTTTTATTTAATTCTGAACATGTATGGATTTATTATTTATTGTTTTCAGAATTTTATTATGAACTAATTTTTATAGTCTAGAGGTCGGATGGAACCTGATGTAGACGCTTTCATGAATTTTTGATTTTATTGAATTGAATTTCTTCTAGATTAATTGTTTTTTCTAGAATTGATTGTCTTTTCAATTATCTGATCAATAATTGATTTGCTATATTTATTTGAAATCATTGCTCGGGAGAGGGGATTTTGAATAGGACATTAGAAACTACACTGTTAATTATTTATACAGCTCGGGAGAGTGTATGATTTTAACAGAGCTTTTAAAAAGAACATTGTTTTGTGATAGATCACTGCGATAAATTCTTAATAGGAATATTGGAATTTAATTGTAGTTGATAAACATTATTTGTTGCTCGGGAGAGGGAAATAATAAACTTAAGTGTTCTTGGCTATTAATTGACTAAAATTCATGAAGATTAATTATTTAGGATTGACTGTTGTTGAAACCAGGTGAAATCTATAACTCTAGACCAATTTTCTCTGATTGATTATATCTACAAGTTGTGTGCGTGCTATCAAAAACATCCTGATTATTTTTATTTATTGCAAAATTCTCAAAGTTTAATTTTCTAGATAAAGTTTAGACTATTTTAATTACAAGCACTGAATATTTTCATTTTACTCCCTGTGGGATCGATATTTGATTTAATCACTATATTAAAACTTGACACTCGTACGTTTGCGAGGAAATTTCACAACACTTGGGCACAGCCTTGCTACAACTCCTCAACACCTTGCCAGAGCTCTGCTGCTTGGCCGCTACTACGGGCACTATCCGTTATATAAAAACTACTATATACTCCAACTCTTAAACTAAGATTACCCAAAATCTCTTAGAAACGAGCTAACATGGGCCAAGGAGAGGTTGATTTGCATCCAAATGAGGCCACCCTTGGCCCTATTTTATAGACGGAGTTCGGATCGTCCGATGCCCAGTTCGAACGGTCCAATCATGCATGATATCCACGTTGCATGCATGTGGAGTTAAGACGGTCCGATCCCACTTTGGATTGTCCGATCTCTTGCGTCCGATACACTTGTATAATTTCCTTTGACACTTGTCCGGGTTACACTTTGGACGGTCCGATCCTACTTCGGATCGTCCGATCTGGCCATGTAACATCATCCATGATGTCATCCCTTTAACGAGATTTGAACACCTGTCCATAGGGAGTTCGGACCATACGATCTCCTCATTGGATCGTCCGATCTCATCCTCCTCCCTAACTCATACCCACCTTCCGAACTCCACTAGTTCGGATGGTCCGATCTTGGGTTCGGATCATCCGATCCACCCGAATACTTGAACCCCTTACAGACTATTTTGGACGTTTTGGATCCGATTCCTTGGTCCGTTTGATCATAATAAAATCCCTTAATCATGATTTATTAAATCTAAACATGATTATCAAATTAATCTTGTAAAAATGGGATTGAGCTACTACATTCTCCCCCACTTAAGAGATTTCGTCCTCGAAATCATATCTTAAGTACTGAATGAACTAATTAGAACATAAATTTTAATTATCCAACAACATTTTACAAGATAATTTACTGAATTCAAGGATCATATCATCTCAATTTGTTCTGAACTCATTTAATCTTTCGATTTCCCACATGGCTTCCTCAGTGTCTTAACACTGCCTGTAGTAGCCCGTAACCAAAATCAGTAATTAAGGAATTAATCATAATTACTTGGATAGAGTTCGGAAGCTCCGAAGGTAAGTTCGAAAGTTCCGAACAGGATCGGAAGCTCCGATGCAGGATCGAAAGCTCCGATGGTATTACGTCAGGCATGACGTGTGGCAAGATCGGAAGCTCCGATCACCCCTATCCGAAGTCATCATGTGATATTTTGACACGTGGCATATCAGGATCTTCGGAAGCTCCGATGGCAGGATCGGACGTTCAGATCGAGGTTCGGACGTTCCGATCGAGGATCGGAAGCTCCGATCGTTGTCTATAAATAGAAGGCCGACAATTCAGTTTCAATTGCCAATTCTGGATTTCCTCTCTACTCTAGTCGTATTCGAGTTGTTCTAGCCTTCCTAGGCTTGACCCGAGAGTCGTCGAGGCGTTCGATAGTCGTAGCAGAGTTGTGCCCAAGTTCTGGAGGCATCGACATCAAAGGGCTAACGACGGACGAAGGTATAGCTTTTGCTTCCTATAAATATTTAGGAGTATGCAATAGCTTAGTTAAGGCTTTTAGAGCACTTTAATGATAGTAGTATCATTTGGCAGTGTAGAGCAGACTATAGGCGTGGACCTAGAGTTGGTAGAGCTTGCACTATTTTGAGGTACGAAAGTACTGTTCGAGATATCCTGACTGAGTATGCATGTATTATGTAACTGCATGGTTTATATGTCATTGATTTATGCTGCATTCATTTACATACTGAGCTATCTCCTTCGAGATGTCTGTTAGTAGGGTTTTTCCCTATCCTGTTAGTGGTTGGACTTCCATCGATTTGGGTCCGGCATATCCACTTGTATTATGGTATGGGAGCCACCTCCTGAAGCGACGGCACAGCGTGCTACATACCAGGGCCCGGTCTGTCTCTGTTATCTGATCCTTGACCTCGAGTTTATAGGGAGTTCACTTTGCATGCATGTATACTCATACTCTCGTACTGAGCATCTTATGCTCACGTCTCGTACTCTGTATTTCTGGACACCCTATTCCATGGGGCAGGTTTGCGATTGGACGAGGCGGGTGGATCCAAGAGGGGCTAGTCAGTGGTTGACCAGCTAGAGCTTCGTCTAGGTTTATTTCTATTATTATTTGGATTAATACAGTTGTTCGATCTGGTTGTATAATATTTGGGTATTTACAGATTCCTTGCCTTGGGATTGTAATTTTAGTAATGTTTCCGCAGTTTATACTGATATCTGTTTATTAAGTTATAGCATGCCTAAGTTCTGTTAGTAGGTGATCCGTGTAAGGGTCACTACACTGCCACTAAACCTCCAACACATCAATGATGCATAAAACACATCATGGATACTAGTACCATATAACTTGTATTATACTCAACCTTAATCATTGAATCCTGATCTTTCCAAGTTGGCCAAAATTCATAATGCAAGCTCATAATATATTCTCCAACTACATGTACTAAACCTGACTGGTCATCAATCTTTAGATGATCGGCTGTATTTCTTATTGAGAACAATTCATAAGACCATGGTTGAGAACTCCCCCAGAATATGAAAACATTTGATATAATCTATATAACTGACAAAGCTTGCTAAAATACCAAGAAATCTCAAAATATCCTGAATTGCGTAATCAATAATTTCTATCAAAAGTGAAGTCTCAATTACACAAAATAATTGTGTTGTCACTACATCACCACTCTGATAGTATCATAACTACTCGAGAATATTGGCAATGGTTTGAAAAATTCTATCTTGATAACTCTCATTTCCATTCAGGATCAATAACTATGATACAAACTTCCAAGTTGTTGATGTTTAGTTTGAATCTATTGACACACTCAATATCAAGAAACATACTGTTACACAAAGCTTTTAATGCTTTTCCATCATAACCGAGTACTCAAATCCTTGTACATCAAAAGGATTATTTTACCAATAGAGGAAATGATTCGGACTTTGTCATATCACTAAAATATGAGACAACGTCATTGCTCATAATCCCAGAGTTCCTGAACTCTTCAGATTCTGACTAACTTATTCCTGATATCGTACCTCATAAGCAAAGTCATGTAATAATTACCAAAATTCTTAACTCTGCTTGTATCAACTCTATATCCAATCATATGATGATCTAGCGCATCCAATATCAACATGGGAAATCACTGATAACAATCCCGTCAGACCAAAAATACATATATAGGTCTCGAATTCTGCCTTTCCCTATGTCTAAACACTTGATGCAATCTTTCTAGATTTCTTATTCAATCATATGTTCATCAAATCTCTCAACTGATAATAATGATTCTTGACCATCACTGGATTACTTTTTAATCTGATATTCAGATCCTGAGTCAAATCTCTAAATATTGTAGCATTAGCTTCTAAAGTGGGAAAAGTAATGCATAAGGGCAGCTGATTCAGATCGGGGGTTCCAAGCTGCCTCAAGCTAAGATTTGCGTTTTCAGCCATATCTTCTCTAATATACTCAGCTCGATGTTCGCCCTCTTCTAATCTCCTTTGTGCTTCTCTCTGTCGTCTGTGAAAAGTTTTGTCAATCTCAGGATTGTAGGATAATTCTTCGTCTGAAGATTCACCTGCAAACATGAACGAACTAGAGTAGTACTAGGAGAAAGAAAAGAAACAAAATATAAAAAAATAAAATAACTAGAACACAAGTAAATTAAACACCGTTCCCCGTCAACGGCGCTAAAATTTGGTAGCAATCAGTTGTATCGCGCCCAAATTAACCCAACTCAAATTAACTAAATAAACATGTAGTAGCAAAAGCAGGGATCGTTCCCACGAAGAAAGTGAATTTAATTGTTCTATTAAAAATATTAAAAATAAATAAAAGGGGGATTTTGGATTTTGAATTTAACTACTAATAATTTAAATAAAATTAAAAAATTTTTACCAACTAGCATGCAAGATTAAAATTATATTGAAGAAATCAATTAAAAAAAAGCCTTGGTATCGGTCGACTATGCCCTTGAAGTTATTCACTCGATCATTGATTCTCTAAAAATAATTAATTCTCATTAAATATTTATCATTGGAAATTTAATTCCTATCTCACCTTAGTTTTAGCTAATTAGACACAAACGTTCTAAACTAACCCTTACCAATGAATTAACCCAAATACAAGAGATTATGGTTTAAACTCAAGGTAGCATTCAAACTAGTGAAATTGATGAATCTAGACAGCACAAGCACAAGCGGTTGTATTTAATCTAGTCAATTATTATTCCTACGAATTAACAAATTCACAAGCGGAAGTTATAATCATATTTGCTTCATAAATTAGAGGAATCAAAGAATTTCAAATTTGATATCTAATTTAGCAGTAGATTGTATGATAAAATCATAGGATGATCAAACCAATAATCTCACAAACAAGCATAAAATAAATCTCAGCAACTTTTGATATCCAATTAAAAATCAAACAATGAAATTTCGAATCTCGCAAAATAAATAAACTTCAAGGGTTTTTCTTCCTCAACCAAGAATTAAAACTTAGCTATACATATTCATAAAAATCCTAAGAAAATTCCAAAAGAAAATAATAGATCTAAGAAAATCAGAAAAAAAAAACCTATCCTCCAAGAGTATTCTCACGTATCAGCCATCCAAAAATATTGTTCAGATACCCTAAAAATCGAAATACATATGATAATTAAGGCTAGAGTCCTCAACAAGAAAATTTCCTTTTTTATAAAATCTTCCCGAATTTCACGTCTTGCTCGATCATTAAAAAGATGCAGATCGAGCGAGACATTCTATGATCCACATCTTCGTCTTTTCTCCTGCGCCCGTTCGATCGGTAAAAAGATGCAGATTGAGCGGGACATGCTCTGCCTCACATTCACTTCCTCTCGCTTCACCTCGCTCGATCGGTATAAATTTGCAGATTGAGCGATGTTATTTCTGATCAATTCTTTTTTCATAATTTGCCATTTCCTATACAGGAAACCCGGGACTATGTTATGTAGATATGATGCATGGAACAAGAACGAAACTTAACTAAAACATGAACAAAGACACATGAATGCATGTAAAACAACAATAAAATGACATTAAAATATGCAACTAAAACACAACTATCAACTTTTAATCTTGGAACACATTCACTTTAAAAGTTACTTCCTCTTTATTCTCCTTTAGAAGTCATACTTCTAATTTATTTCATTTATAAACTCCTTTATAAGACGTTCAGCACATTGAACTAATTTTTGTTCTCAACGGGGTTTAGAAAGCCAGTACTTGTGTGACTCTCAACGGTTCAGTGATACAACTAGCAGTCGTTTCACCTCTCCATGTGATTCGAGATCAACAAGTCCCTATATGAGCTTACCCTACATAGCTCCATTCTTATTTATGAACTCATTGATAATAAGAACGTCAGAAAACTCAAGTATGATGGTACCCAACCAGTCATGTTAAACGTCTAACAGCATCGCTTAAATGACTCCCTAGGTATCAAATGATAATGCCTGCAAGAACCATTCAATTATGGTTAGCGTACAGTACGGTTCCTTCAACTCATATATCCTGACTGATTTGATAACCATTGGTTTATCGAGAGTTGTCATTGAATCGATAACTATGTATAATGTTGTAGTTGCATCGAAGGTGTAATTCAAAAAACCCCTTTCTTAATTACCACCTACTCTGATCAGAGATTTCAAGCTACATATGCATGTGATCACATAGGATATCCATACCTGTAGGTAAGCGATGAATCCCCAACTACAATGCATTGACTCCTACATGTTTCGACACAACACTCAACCTTGCCACCTGATGACCCCAGTTGAGTCGGTAACAATTCAAAGTGAAGAGCTAGATATAGAGTCTCTATGTTGTCCTGGGTTATAAGAACTAATGGTGTACAACCATTAACTAAGATCTTTCCACTCGATAAGTGAGAACCACTTGGAAAGTCCTTTAAGGAGGGTTGTCGCTTAGTCGTGTCGCGCCCAAATTAACTCAACTCAGATTAACTAAATAAACATGTAGTAGCGAGAGTAGGGATCGTTCCCACGAGAAAAGTGAAATTTATTTGTGTTCTTAAAAATATTGAAAATAAATAAAATGGAATTTGGAATTTAAATCAATTAACACGCAAAATTAAATTAAACTAGAGAAATCAATTAAAAACAAGCCTTGGTATCGGTCCACTACACCCTTGATATTCATTCATTCAATCATCGATTCCCTAAAAATAATTAATCCTATCAAATATTCATCATTGAAAATCAAATTCCTGTTTCACCTTAATCCTAGTTAATTAGACACCAGCGTTCTAGATTAACCCTTACCAATAAATCAACCCGGATTCCAGCGATCTAGATAATCTAAGGTAGCATTCAAATGAGTGAAACTGATGAACCTAGACAACACAAACACCAGCTGTTGTATTTAGCCTAGTCAATAGTTGTTCCTACGATTCAACAAATTCAACAGCAGAAAATATTAAACGTAGTTGCTTCGCAAATTAGTTGATTCAAACAATTACGGATTTGAATTCTAATTTAGCAATAGATTGTACGAAAGAATTATCAGGTGATCAATCTAATAATCAAACACACAAGCATGAAATAAATCAGAACAACTCTTGATACTCAAATTGAATTAAACACTAAAAAACTGAATCTCACAAATATAATAAAATCAAGGGTTTCGTCTTCCTAAACCAAGTACAAAAACTAAGAAAGAGTTGAAGAAGAAACTAAATCTAAGAATTGGAAAGATAAAACCTAGCCGCTAGAGCGTTCTTCGCGTTCCAAGCCGTCCAATCTCTATCTTCCCAATCAATATCCCCCTCTAAAATTTGAGATATATCTTTTAATTAACGCTAGAGTCCTTAATAATAAAAATTCATAAATTACAGATTTTTTTTCCGAACAGACACGCTCGCTCGATCGGTAAAGATTGACCGATCGAGCGGGCTAAATTATCCAGCTACTGTTTTCATACTTTTTTGGCCGCTCGATCGGTAAAATGTTGCAGATTGAGCGAGCAGCTTTTTTTCCAGCGAGCAGCGATTTTGAAAAATTTATATCCGAAGATCTAGCCGTCGGATATAGCTGAAATTTGGACAGCAACTTCAAAACATCTTGAATTGTATTATGAACGGCGAGATCAAATTTGAAGCTCTATAAAATTAAAAATTATTTTTGGATCATTGCTGCTCCGTAATTCTTCTCTTATCTCGGCTCTTTCTTCCATCTTTAGCTCCTATTCTTCACTTTTCCTATATCAAATCACATACAATGATTATTAACTATAACATGAATTTAATCAATCAAAATACACCTAATCATCACAAATTAACTCAATCAAACATAGGAAAATATCATCACATCAAATTCCCCCCTACTTAAACCTTACTCGCCCTCGAGCAACACAAAACATAAACACAAATGAATAATGAAATCACGGCCTCAAAGAAGTTTTCACATACAAAACAAAATCATGAATACTCTCGATTTTCCATAATACTCCATCAGTCAAGCGTGAACGTGTGTGTGTGTGTCATGTTATTCCAGCTACATGCAACTTCAAAAGAGTCAGTTTTAAGACTCTTCGCCGACCTATGACAAATCAGTTTGAGTATCCCCATCAAGAGCCCTTTCCTCCCAACAATCTTCAAACAAAAACACAACTCTCTTGAGATAAAATTACGCACCTACGGATTTTGCACCCGGTATTACTTTAGCCCCAATAATTACCCGCTAACTTAGCTATAACTAAGACAGGATTAGAATATCAATCCCCTCGTCTATAGCTCGGATGGAGCATCAATCCCATTTAATCCGCATACTTAGCCTTGAATTTAATCTTTTAGGATTTCAATCATTTCTAGGCCCGAATGGAGTTGTATATAAATTTTTTTTCTAGGTGCGCCCAAGATCGTTTATGTCAAGTCAAAAAGATCATCAGGGTTCAACAAAACACTATCAGGCTCAACAAACACCTATTATCGTGCAATGGTCCAACATACACAAACATCATCTAATACATCGCTACAGTTCACTGGTTTAACATGTGTGCTTAAAATATTCACTACTCAACCTACGGTTTCTCATATCCAATCAAGAGAAAATTTTCAGCAAAAATAATTTTACAAAACTTCATCATCATAGGCTAGTGAATTTCATCAGTGATATTCATTGCTAACTATGAGCTCTAAAATTTTTAAAAAATATGGCTAAATGCTCTAACTGACTGGCTAAGTCCTCTTCCCCATACTTAGAATCTTACATTGTTCCCAATGTAAGCAAAAATGCAAAACAAAAATAAAAAAAAACTAAGAATGAAAGAAAATACTCCCCTTGGGTTGCCTCCCAAGCAGCGCTTGATTTTCAGTCTTCAGCTTGACCGTCAGAAGCACTCCTCAAAGAGCGGCTGACGCCCAAAGTAAGTGTCATATGACACCACAAATGGGTCTTTGTTCCATGTTCCCTAAAGCTTGGCTAGATGTATACAGTTCAAGCTCGTCACCTCAACAACACTCCAAGGTAGCTGGTAAACATGGGAAGAGAACATCTCCATTGGCTCTCGGACGTCATCATCTTTTGAAACTGGTACTGATGGAAAGAAAGGATCCTGGGGATGTGTGCATGATAATACTATCGAGGAGCTCAAATCGATAGACTCTTGAACTCTGTCATCCTCAAACTCGAGTGGCAGCATATTCCCATCACACTCTACTTCTTTGAGAACATCTTTCAAATGAGGTTCAATAAGAAGAGAAGACTCAAACGCCTCTAAATCTTCAGCATGAATTGATTCGCACTCCCAATCCTGGTTCTCTGAGTCATCATCATTAAACCAAATTGGGTTGGTCACTGCTTGAGTATCTTGCTTCACTTCATGTTTTCGGTATTCATGGACGAGTGATCTCTTGATATTCTTTATGTGCTCCACAAGGTCGCATCTAGACTTTTTCAGATCTTCTACAGTTTCCACAGTCAATGCCACAAGCTTGCTCATTATATCCTCTAGAGGATGTAAGATCAACTGCGAACAACTTCCCTCCTCCTTTTGAAGCTCGAATGGTTGGTCTGTAAAATCTGGGTATTGAGATTGCGAATACCAGTAATAGTCAAACTCGGCCATATCATCCAATAGGCGTCTCATGGTATCATCATCTCGGCAAAATATTGAAATACCGATTGTGAAAGCTCCATCAATTACCCATCTTCTTGTCATTGCATCCAAACCATCAAGAAAATATGTAAGGAGAGAATAGTTAGAAAAATCATGATACCGGAGATGGTTTCCAAATCTTTGAATCTCTTCCATGCTGCGTAGAATGGCTCTCCGTGTTGCTGGATAAAACTTGCTAATACTTTTCGATTTGACATCTCAAAGTATTACACCGCAAGAATCCCCCTTCGCCTAAGAAAAATTCTTTCTATCTCTGGGTCGTATGAAAATTCTTCTTCTTCCGAAGATTCACCTGCACGCACGAACAAACCAGAGTAGCACTAGGAGGAATAATAAAAAAAACAAAGAAACAAAAACAAAAACACAAATAAATTATACGCCTTTCCCCGGCAACGGCGCCAAAATTTGGTAGCGCTTAGTCGTGTCGTGCCCAAATTAACCTAACTCAGATTAACTAAATAAACATGTAGTAGCGAGAGTATGGATCGTTCCCACGAGAAAAGTCAAATTTATTTGTGTTCTTAAAAATACTGAAAATAAATAAAAGGGAATTTGAATTTAAATCAATTAACATGCAAGATTAAATTAAACTAGAGAAATCAATTAAAAACAAGCCTTGGTATCGGTCGACTACACCCTTGATATTCATTCATTCAATCATCGATTCCCTAAAAATAATTAATCCTATCAAATATTCATCATTGAAAATCAAATTCTTGTTTCACCTTAATCCTAGTTAATTAGACACCAGCGTTCTAGATTAACCCTTACTAATAAATCAACCCGAATTCCAGCGATCTAGATTTAAATCTAAGGTAGCATTCAAATGAGTGAAACTGATGAACCTAGACAGCACAAACACCAGCGGTTGTATTTAGCCTAGTCAATAGTTGTTCCTACGATTCAACAAATTTAACAGTAGAAAATATTAAACATAGTTGCCTCGCAAATTAGTTGATTCAAACAATTACGGATTTGAATTCTAATTTAGCAATATATTGTACGAAAGAATTATCAGGTGATCAATCTAATAATCAAACACACAAGCATGAAATAAATCAGAACAACTCTTGATACTCAAATTGAATTAAATACTAAAAAACTAAATCTCACAAATATAATAAAATCAAGGGTTTCGTCTTCCTAAACCAAGTACAAAAACTAAGAAAGAGTTGAAGAAGAAACTAAATCTAAGAATTGGAAAGATAAAACCTAGCCACCAGAGTGTTCTTCGCGTTCCAAGCCGTCCAATCTCTATCTTCCCAATCAATATCCCCTTCTAAAATTTGAGATATATCTTTTAATTGAGGCTAGAGTCCTTAATAATAAAAATTCCTAAATTACAGATTTTTTTTCCGAACAGACACGCTCGCTCGATCGGTAAAGATTGACCGTTGGAGCGAGCTAAAATTATCCAGCTACTGTTTTCATACTTTTTTGGCCGCTCGATCGGTAAAATGTTGCAGATCGAGCGAGCAGCTTTTTTTCCAGCGAGCAGCGATTTTGAAAAATTCATAACCAGCGATCTAGCCGTTGGATTGAGCTGAAATTTGGATAGCAGCTTCAAAACATCTTGAATTTTATTATGAACGGTGAAGATCGGATTTGAAGCTCTCTAAAAGTAAAAATGAGTTTTGGATCATTGCTGCTCCGTAATTCTTCTCTTATCTCGGCTCTTTCTTCCATCTTTAGCTCCTATTCTTCACTTTTCCTATATCAAATTACATACAATGATTAGTAACTGTAACATGAATTTAATCAATCAAAATACACCTAATTATCACAAATTAACTCATTCAAACATAGGAAAATATCATCACATCATTCAATTCATTCTACAAGGAACACCTATTTGCATGCTTGAACATCACCATGTCAACTACCAATGAAACATGGTACTCATATCGCAAATACTAGTCTCAAGCTCGAGCGACCTTTATCCTTCTGTGTGGCAGCTGAATCAACTAGGAACGGTTTAGACTATACAGTATTCCAAATATGAGTTTCATGATGGTCATCACATGATCATCTCATATTCTATCTACTATTTGTATATTCAAGGTTTTTATCTATATATCTAGCATGGGTATACAGATAAAGATGTGCCAAATTAAATAATTTAAATATTATTAAAATAAAGATTGTCATACAAGAGTTATCACAAGGACCTTCGGCTAACACTTGGCTCGACGGGCACCTACTCTAACAATCTCCCACTTGCACTAGAACCAACAACCCATATACATTAAACCCATTTATTCGCGATGCTATTAAAATAATGGTCCTGGTAAAGGCTTAGCTAGTGGATCAGTAACATTATCTGCAGAGGCGACTCTGTCAAACGACACCTATCCTATTTCCACAATCTCCCGGATGATGTGGTATTTTCTCAGTAAAAGTTTGGATTTTTTATGAGACTTGGAGCAACTCCATTAGGAATAACGTCCAACTCTTGGATGAAATTCCATATCCAAACACCTTCCTTTGCTGCATCTGATGCATCAATATATTCGGCTTCAGTGGTGGAATCCAAAGATCAGTCTTGCTTGGAATACTTCCAAAAAAAAGATACACCATTGTGCATGAATACAAACCTAGTGGTAGACTTCAAGTCATCTTTATCGCTTTGGAATCTAGAGTCGATATAGCCTTCTAGTTCCAGTTCTCCACCCCATAGACCAAGAACACATTCTTAGTCCTTCTCAAGTACTTGATGATGTCTTTCACAACTTTAAAGTGTCCAAGATCAGGGTTCGATTGATATCTAATTGCAATACACAATGCAAATGTCACGTCAGGACGTGTAGATATCATCTCATATATGATACTACCAATAGTAGATGCATATGGAATGTGTGTCATCGCCACTATCTCTGCATCAGTCTTGGTAGGTAGACATGGAATTAGATAGGGTCACGCCATGAAACATTGATAGATGTCCTCTCTTGGACTCATCCATCGAGAACCTCTTCACGATGGTATCAATGTATTTAGACTGAGTGAGACGAAGCAATCTTTTTGATATATCCCAATAGATCTGTATTCCCAATACAAAAGATGCTTCACCCAAGTCCTACATCGAGAACTTACTCGTTTCCATACTTTAGTTGACTGCAAAATTCCTACATCATTCCTAATGAGTATAATGTCATCAACATAAAGTAGCAGGAATGACACATCACTCCCACTGACCATCTTATACACAGTGTTCCTCAGGATTCTTAGTAAAACCAAACTCTTTGAGTGTACCATCAAATATGAGGTTCCAACTCCTAGATGCTTGCTTGAGACCATAAATATATCTCTGAAGTTTGCATATCATATGCACACTTACGATAGATGTAAACCCTTCAGGCTGAGACATGTAAATCTCTTCCTTAATATCCCCATTAACAAAGGCTGTTTTTACATCAATCTGCCATATTTCATAATCATATCATGCTGCTATGGCTAGCAGTATCCTTATATACTTGAACATTGCGACTGGAGAAAAATTTTCATCAAAGTCAACTCCTTGTCTTTGAGTATAACCTTTTGCTACCAATTGCGTTGTTGCAAAATTTTGTGCCCGCAAGTGCATGGTGTCAAGTTTTAATATAAAGTGAGTAGAGTATCGTTCCCACAAGGAGTAATGTAAAAATTATTCAGTGCTTGTAATTAAAATAGTCTAAAATTTATCTAGAAAATTAAATAAATATTTTTGGTTTTCAACTTAAAATAAATTCATAAAATTATAGAAAAGCTCGCACACAACTTCAAAGAAATTTCAATAGGAGAAAATGGTCTGGAGGTTTTGATTTCACCTTTCAACAACAAATACTTCTAATTAACTTATTTTCATAAATTCCATTCAATTAATAGCCAAGAACACTTAATTATATTATTTCTCTCTCCCGAGCAACAAATAATGTGTATCAACTAAGATTCAATTCCAATATCCCAATTAAAAATCTAGTCTTAGTGATATGTGTAAAACGATATTCTTTCTACGGCTCCATTAACGCTATATACTCTCCCGAGCTATATAAACAATTAAATGTGTAATTTCTATTGGTCCTATTTAAAATCCCCTCTCCCGAATGTCAGATTCCAAATAAATATAACAAATCAATTATTGATCAAGTAATTAAAAATACAATCAATGCTAGAAAAACAATTAATTTAGGAGAATTCAATCCAATAAAAATAAAAAGTTGTAAAAGTCGTCTACTCCAGGCTACGTCAACCTCTAGACTAATAAAATTTAGTTCATAATTAAAATATTGCAAAAACAATTCATGTTCAAAAATCTAGACATTTTCAATAATAACAAGTTCAAAAGGAAGAAAATAAATCCGAATATTCGATGTCGTGTCCGATCGATCGATCTTCTTCTTTTGTTCTTCAGGTCTTCTGCCTAGATTTCTTCTCCAAAATATATCACGTTCCAGCTCTTCTGATTCTTTTTTATATTGTGCGGCCGCCTCCTCTCTCCATTTTCTCTTCTGAAAATTCCCTTTTATATGTGTATACGAAATCCCAAGATCAAGCCTAAAGAACACGTCTCCAAAATTTCCAAAACTCTGCTATTTTCCATATATGCCTAGCAGCGCAGATGCTCCTCGGATAAGCGCAGATGCGCTTGTTCTCAATTCTTTTCTGCATAGGTGTAAGAGCATATGATCTTCTTTTATAGAGCATATGCGCTATAGATTTATTCATGTTTTTGGAATTTTGCGCAGCTGCTTGACTTTCTAGCACATATGCACTTAAGGTTTCTTCAAGTTCTGGCTTTTGGCGCAGCTGCTCCATGAAGATGGCGCAGAAGCGCTTCAAATATTCTCAAATCTCACCAATCTTTGCGCAGGTGTGCTACAACTTAAATTGTAATTCATCCAAGTGTAGGTTGTCTGCAAGTAATATACTCGTGAGTACGAGATCGATCCACGGAGAGGATGCTGTAAGTTTAATTTTAGCATGATATATTATAGATGGAAATATTATTATGAAACTTCAAATACACAAATTATAAAATTGTCAAGGTTTCAAAGGTTCATTGTTGGTTTATTTAAGATTGCTTAATAAAAATAAATAAAAAAAACTAAAATAAGAATAAACATAAAAGAACAATGAAATATTTAAACAAGTATATCATATAATATAGTTCCCACTATATTAATATCAGATTAACTGATATTTAATACATGGTACCCATAATATATATATAGATGAATAAATATAAACATAAAAAAAATAATTAAATATTTAAACAAGTATATCATATAATATAGTTCCCACTATATTAATATCAGCCGATATTTAATACATGGTACCCATAATATATATATAAATGCATAAATATAAATTGACATAAAAGTAAATGTTAGATCAAATCACAATATTTCATTTAGAACAACCGGCAGAGCCACGCTATCGTCTAAATAAAATACATGACTTTATGTTAGATGCGATAAAGTAAATGTTAGTTGCGGAAAAATAAATGTTATATGCGAGAAAGTAAATGTTAGTTGCGAAAAAGTAAATGTTAGTTGCGATAAAGTAAAAGTTAGATGCGAGAAAGTAAATGTTAGTTCAAATCACAATATATTATTTAGAACAATCGACAGTGTCACACTATCATCTAAATAATATATATGACTTTATTATAAATAGATACTTATATTTATAGTATATAATTATTGTAGTATTTATTGTATCATATTTGACAACAAATCAAGGTAACCACATTCAAGGTACCAAACATTTGATGTAAATAGATAACAACAAATCTTCCAAAATTATACCTACAAATAAGGATCAATTAGAAAAACAAAATAGAAATAGAAAAAGAGAAGAATATACAAAATATAAACAATCTTACTTGACCAACAATGAAACCTTTTCACCTTGACATAAAAAGATTTAGCTTGCCATGAACATGAAACTCAAGAGTAAGGATAAAATAAATTTCATACTTGAACTTGAGAAATATGCACACTCAAACTTTTATTCTCACACACACAATATTTATTTTACAAATGAGGACTTCTCTACACTCTTGCACACTACAAAGCATATACAACACATCTATTTATAGGCCAAATGAGAGAAAGAGTCCAAGACTCATTAAATATGGAATAGTAAAGTTGGTGGGTGCTTGCCTCCTTGAATGTCAATACATTGACCCAAATGTAATTGGCATGTTTGATGCCTTAGACTTCCGATTTTGCTTCTGCACAAAACATATAACACGTAGCCCTTTGTCTGTAGATGTGTTTTGACAACTCATTCACCCCTTTTGGATAAAATATGAAATACTTATGATATTTTTACTCCAAGCTGGTCATAGTAAAAGTAAATCTGTCTCCATTTTGATGTTTGATTATTTTGATCATCTTAATGAAGTTTTTGGAATTTCTTGTCTTCTACAAAGTTGAAGATGCATCTTTTGTAATTCTACAGGTTTTGAGATTACTCCATTATGACCTCTGTAGCTTGAGTAATTTTATTTTTACCAAACCTGTGCAAACCGTAAAATACAACATTTTAGTAAAACATTTAAATATAAACACATAACACTAAAATAATACAACTTCATAATTTTAATTAAACTTAAATTTTAAAACACACTTTTTAACATATAAATAATTACAAATTTTAAGTTTCATCAAGGTGCCCCTATTTTTACGCAGATGTGCACCTTCTCATCCAACAAGTAGTTGTTCTTCATTCTCGCGTATGTGTATTTCTGCAGCACGCAAAAATTGTAACAAAATTCATATCTCATAATCTAACCGTCGGATCAAGCTGAAATTTTGAAAGAAGCTTAATAACATCTTAAACTTTAATCTGAATTGTGAATATTGGATGTAAATGTCTCAAACGTTCCCAGTAATTTTCGAAACATGTTGCTCCGTATTTCATCTTTACGCTTCTTCTTATTACTTTTGCGCCAATCCTTGCATCTCAGAAAAACAACAACAAATATGCATAATATCCACTCGATATATCACAAAAACCAAGTCAACTCATATATAAATTAAGTTCATAAATTGCACTTATCAAATTCCCCCAAACTTAGACTTTTGCTAGTCCCGAGCAAAACAATAATGAGTAATGAAATCGGCCTCCAAATTTTTACATTCCAAAATTCAATATACATGTAAGCTAATTTTCTCAAGAGTTTTCGTGTGTGTGTATGATTTGTCAATCTTGTCTATCCTCCTAGCTTTCGATATACTAATGCAACAAGTTTGTTTCATAGATTCATTAATTCCGCTCACTAGTTTCAAAACACTCTCCACTAAGTTCAACTTTTACTCACTAAGATAAAAAAAACTTTTCAAGTTATATCACACTTTTTTTTTCATAAAATCACCGGATTTTTCACCCAGTTTTATTTTATTTAGTCCCAATAATTACCCGCAAACTTAGCTATAACTAAAGATAGGATTCGGATTTCAATCCCCTCGTCTATAGCCCGGATGGAGCATCAACCCCATTTTATCCGCAAACTTAGCCATAGATTAGTGATTAGGATTTCAATCTCTTTCCAGGCCCGGATGGAGTTGTGCAATTTTTTTCAAAAATCTATTTATTTTTTTTTACTTTTTATAAATTTGCAACCCCATTTATTCCGCATACTTAGCCAAGGACAAGGGAATTAGGATTTCAATTCCTCATCAATGACCCGGATGGAGTTGTTATTAATTTTTAATATTTTATTGCCTAAATCATTTCTAAGCTCGTAGAAGTCTATCTCGATTTTGAGTATAAATCACCAAAGTTAAGAATCGAATCATTCAATTCACTCACAAAATCACAAAGCTTCTCTAATCACTAGGGTCTAAACAATCAAGGCATAGTGCATATGGGTGAGAACTCAAGATTAAATATAGTTAACACTGACCTTTCAGCACAAAAAATTATTTTGATCATAGGTCAACACAATTACACATCATGTATTCAACTCAAACTAACTCATGAAAAATTTTCAAAATTTCTAAACAACCCCCCAAACTTAAATTGTGCATTGTCCTCAATGTACAAAAAATAAAGTAAAACAAGGGCACATCTTGGGCATCGAGCATCAGTACTCGGCATCATCTTAATCACTCAATGCTCTTTTTCAGGGGTATCTCTTAAACTCTTGCAGCTCCACAATTTTTTTTCACCTACACAACTCAACATTATTATTGATGTCTAGTCTCAACATGCACAAAAAAAATAAATAAAATAAAAACAAAAACAACTAAAGAATAAAAAAAATAAAGCAAGAAACAAAAATAGCTTGGGTTGCCTCCCAAAAAGCGCTTATTTTATAGTCCATAGCCCGACTATATTCCGATTCTAGCCCATTTCCGCTTTGTTGGAGATATTTCCCTTCTCTTTCACCCTCCAAACATATTCAACAACCCTCTTGATCTTTGGTTTCTTCTTCTTCTTCTTCTTCTTTTTCTTCTTCTTCTTCTTCTTTAGCACCGGCGGATCCTTCTCTCTTGGCACTTCTATAGCACTAATGTAAGGCCCTGAAATTAATTATTTCGTGATTAGCAGAATTGATTATTATTTTTTTGGAATTAGTGGAGATTAATTGAGCCGGGATTGAATTTTTTGAGTTTGGAATTTCAGGGACCTGATTGCAATTAGTCGATTGACTAGTCAATTGGGAGTGTTATATTATTATTATTACCTATCCTATCATCACCATCACTTATCACTAATCTTCCTCCCCACTCCCCACACGCCAACCGAGAGATAAACCGAGAAGCCATGGACAACATTTCGAGCTTCTTCTTCCTTCGATTCGCACGATCCGACCGTCAGATTTTCGATTCGAGTTGAGATTCACGATCACCGAAGCGAGGGCGTTGTTTTGCCGTAAGTTTTGCTACGATCTATGAACTTTGATTTTTGTTGGGTTGTCAGAATTTGATAATTTTCGGGTATGTTGTTCTTGAGCTAGAATCGATCGTGTATTCGAAGTCGGTTTGGAAAAATAATGAAGTTTGGATTTTATATGATTTTTTGGAGCATATTTTCGAAAATGGGTTTTGGAATTATGGTTGGATTTGTTTGTGTTTTGTTGGATTGGAAGATGGGTTTGAGTTGTATTGATGATGACGATTGGTTTGAGATTTTTGGTTTGATCATTTATAGCCGTTATGCCGTCGAAATCGAGTTTTGGATAATTGGTTTTATTATTTCAGTTTGATTTCCGGGTTTGTTTGAGTTGATGAATTGATATCGAATCCATATGTTCTACATTTTCAGAGTTTTATTGAAAGATCCGAGTTTGGAACGAACTTGGGAGTTTGAACCGATTCGAGAGTTGAAGACGATATAGTATTGAACTTCTTGTAATGGTTTGTTTTGATTTGATTCGATATTGATTGAGTTCGTTGTCATTTTCAGATTTGAATCCCCGACGAACTTGAAAAGGTAAAAGACGACATTGAATTGAATGGGGTTGAATACTCGAGTTTGATTGATTCTCGAGTCCCAAAAATCACATACTGCATGTTAATTTGTTTGTGTGAACTTGATTGATTTACTTTGTTTATACTTGCATTCATATTGGGCCGAATATTTGATTCATTTTGAAATTAGACGATTTAGGGAGCTATATTGAAGTGGCCTTGGATTTCTAGTTTTTCCAAGTGCTAGAATACCTCTTATAGTTGCTCTGAAGTCTAGGGATTTGAGTTGTGCAACATCCACCCCGAATGGGAGTGTAGGTGGGTTGTTTGTAATGACTTGACCCTGGGATCCCAACCGAGTACCGATTGATATTTCGATTATCTGACTTGATAATCCCGAGTTTTGAAGTCATGCATACATCCACTCTCATTTTGATTTATTGATGATTGATACATTTCAATATGAGGTGTTTAATTGACTTTGTATGCATGTCTCTTTTACTTGGAAATTATATTTCTAACCGGGTTATCCGGCTGTTGTTTTGTTTGTATGTGTACTTGACAACATAAGGATCAGGAGCCGAACCGAGTCGTCTGGGTTAGCTCGGGGTGAGAATGATAGAATTGAGACATCGTGTCGTAGGGTTGTGTCTGTTGAATTTATATATCATTTTGATTAGTCGATCGAACCCTATCGTCGAACTTGATATGTTGTATTTTGGGCAGAACTTAGAATATTGTATGTTTAAATGTTGATTTGTATGTGTGTTTGGGTTTTATATTGATTGGAGTTGCCTTTGGGTGATTTTTTGGAATCCTGCACTTTTCTGCCCGATTGGCCTGCGCGTGAGCGAGGAGCCTGGAGGGCTCGAGTTATCTTGCACGTGTGCGCGAGAGCCCAGCACCTCGCGCGGGCGTGAGCCTTCTGCGAGGCCTGTGGCCGCGTAGCATGCGCGCGCGAGGCTTTATAAAAAAAATTTTATTCGAGTCCTCGGTTCTCAGTGTTCGATTGTAGTTAAATATTCGAGGTTAGATGATTAGAATCGGGGTCTCATATTAAGTGGTATCAGAGCGATAAGATTCTTGGAATTTAACTAGAGTGAGCGGGGTACATCGAGTCCACATGAATTGAATCCTCGCATGTGATTGATTTATTTAAATGATTATTTAAATACGTGCGAGCATGCTTTATTGATTCTTGAATTAATTGAATTACATGAGTTGTGATTTAATTTATAAAGCATGAATTACGTGATATATAACTGAATTTGTGCTATTATCTGTTCTCGAATATCCTTGAGATTCATGAGTACTCAGAGCAGAGTTTTGGACACCGAAGTTATGAGATTGAGATTGTGATTGAGATATTGTGTCCTAACCCTTTGATACAAAATGGCACCTCGACGATCTGTGCAAAGGAATCAACCACACTTGGTTCCTCCTTCTAATGAGAATCCGCCACCAGTAGTAACTCCTCCGAATGATCAGGGTAGTACGGGAGTAGATAAGATGGATGATACCACGACCCCTATGGAAACTCTATTGGCGAGATTTTAGTCATTCCGACCGCCTACCTTGACGGGTACCGAGAACTCCGTCGATTGTGAAAGTTGTCCAGATGACATTGATCAACTCTTTGATTCTCTCGACTATACCGATGACCGCAGAATCAGGTTAGTCATTCACCAGCTTCAGGGTGTTGCTAAGAATTGGTGGACCACAACCAAGAGAGCAAATGAGAATCGAGGCACCGCTGTCACTTGGAGTTTGTTCAAGACTGAGTTCTATAAGCGATTCTTCCCTGTTTTGTATCGAAAGGAAAAGGGTGCCGAATTTGCGAATTTGAAGCAAGGGAACTTGAGTATCGAGGATTATGTGTGTAAGTTTGACAGTCTCTTAAGGTTCGCACCTCACATTGCAGACAACGAAGAAGCCAAGGCCGATCATTTCATCAACAGCTTGAATCCTGAGATTTTCACTTTGGTCAATACCGGGAGACCCAATAACTTTGCAGATGCTATGGATCGGGCAAAGGGAGCCGAAGCTGGACTTTTGATGCAGCGAGGGAATCAGTTAGCTCCTCAGCAGCAGCAGAGATCTTTTCAGAATCAGCCTGTTCAGTTTTAGACTCAGCAATCTCAGTATCAGTACCAACCTTCTCAGCAGTTGAATCAGTCTCAGAGGGTTGAGGAAGGTCACGTTGGAAGAAACAGACGAGATCAGTATAGACCGAAAGGGAAGCAGTTTAAGTCTGGGAGCAGTTCATCGAGCTCCAGTGGCTCTAGACAGTTCAGTTCTGGGCAGAATTCAGGGTTTTTAGGAGCATCATGCAGTAAGTGTGGAGGTCGTCACCCAAGTGATCAGTGTCGAGGCGTGTCTGGTAGTTGTAATATCTGCCAATGCAGCTCCGAATGATGTGATAGCAGGTAACTGTTCGATTTTTGGTTATCCTGTGTATGTTTTGATTGATACGTGTGCTTCTTAGTGTTTTATTTCTGAGAAATTTGTCTTGATGCAAGATTTAATTGATGAGCCTTTATCTGATGTCGTTTCTATTACTTCACCTTTGGGTGGAGAAACTGTTTCGGTTAGATTGGTCCGAAATTGTGTGTTAGAATCTGAGGGTGTGAAACCTCGGTTCTAAACATCTAATCAAAGAGTAAACTAACTAGCAAGCATTAAAATCCGTGAACATTTTTTTTTAAAGGAGGCCGCGCGGCCGTGCCTCAGCTTTGCGCGGCCGCGCACGGCGCTCTTGCCGACGCATGGCCATGCCCTAGCAAGGCGTGGGCGCGCAATATGAATTGCCCGGGAAGAAACGGGCTGCGCGGCACGCTGCTCCTGCTGCTAAAAACAATTCCAACGTACGACCAAAGCTCGGGGGAGTGAAACAATCATCGCTCTAACAACAAAATAATGCATTGGTACAAAATTCCAGCAACATACAATACAAGACTAATAGAGTTGTTCAACCGCTCAACAGAATAGAACATGCATCAGTACTAGCTATTACAAACCGAATACAAAACATAACCAATTCTAACCACATGAAAGACAAACTCCAATCTAAGTTTGAGTTCTAAATATGCTTCAAAACATAAACTAGATTGTCATGCTAATAAGACTTCTAAACCAAGTCCCACGTCTAACTCTCCCTCTTGTTGCTAACCAGGTCTTCGCTGACTTGATTCTGCTCCACCTGTTTCCAAGTACACATACAAAACAAAGCAACAACCGGATAAACTGGTAAGAAAGATACTCTCAGTAAAAACAACATAACAAGTAATACAATTAATAAACATGCTTTCAAGGCAATACGTAATCAATATCAACGTAATGAAATGCATGTCTTTAAATCGGGATATCAATTTTGATAAACGAGGGATTGCTACTGTACTTTTGGGATCCCGAGGATGAGACCACGTGACGACTCACCGACTCTCCCAATTGAGATGGTGCCACGTATCCCACTCCTCTAGACTTTGAACAACTATAATGAGTTTGCTAGCACTAGGCGAGATGGCTATGACCTAGGCCACTCAGATTATAGCTCCCAAACGTCTAAACAAAAAGGGCTGTTCTGCCCGCTGAAATCAAAGTTGGCTCAAGATGAATGCATAACAGAGACATAAAACGTAAGCCACATAACCAATCTCAATCAATCAACAAAATACAGTTCCACATGCTAGAACAAGTATTGATGCAATATGTGATTTTAAGGGAACTCGAGAACCAACTGTCCCGATTATGCTATCCCTCTACGATGACTGCTTTTACCTTCAATGCAGTAGCTCCAATTCTGGAAACACTACAATAAAAGGTTTAATCAAAAAAACTAAACAATCCAACAACAACAACAAAGGTTCAAGGTAATCTCTTTACCGATCTTTGCCCCACTCTTGACGATCAACAACTGTTAACTCCTGGCTTGACAACTCCAAACGAAACTGTTCAGATACAAATAGATGATCAACAACAACGATCAAACTTACAAGCCAAAATTCAACAACTCAAAACGGTTCCAAATCTCGAAACTCAAACTGACGGCATAATGGCTATAAACTGAACAAATCGGAAATGCAAACATCAGTTCAATATCGATATCAACTCATAATAATGCCAAGACAACAAAAACAAGGCAAACCCAACACATCTAAAAACCTTTTTTTCCAAAAATCATAACAATTCCGAACGTTGCTCTATTTCAAAACCGACAGATAATAAACAATCAGAACTCCGCCGAGAACAACATACTTGAATCTGGAATGATTCTAACAACATCCAAAAAACAAAACGTAACTGATCGTAGAAAAACTTACGATAGAACGAAGCTCTCGCAGCCGTGATCGCTAATCTGCCTTCAGAAATAAATTCTAACGGACGGATCGTGCTCGGGGAGAAATCTGAAAGCTAGAAAACTCAACGGGGCATCTTTAATGGAGGTGGCGAGCTTGGGGAAGGAGATGGAGTGAATTAGAGGTCAAGACAAAGTGTAGATAATATATAAAATCCACTATTTGCGTTTTAGTCCCTGAAAAATCCAAATTTTGCAAAATAGACCCTGATCAAAATCAAGTCGGCTCTTGAACTCTGTAATCTTTGATTAACTCAAATAAACTCATTTAAGATAAAAACGGGGCATTACAATTCTTCCCCACTAAGAAGATATTTCGTCCTCGAAATCTATACAAATCACAACTCATAAGATAGAATAAAGAACTAAAGACTATAAGAAGAACTCACGTCATCCGAATAACTCAGAAAAATGCGGTCTCATGTCAGATTCTGTCTCCCAAGTTGCTTCCTCGATTCCATGATGTCTCCACTGCACTTTCACCAACGGAATCAACTTGGTTCTGAGTTGCTTCTCCGTCCGATCAAGGATCTGAATCGGTCGCTCAAAGTAGCTCAGAGTCTCGTCTAACTCAGCTTCGTTAGGCTGAAGAATATGAGAAGGATCTGGATGATACTTCCGCAGCATAGAGACGTGAAAAACATCGTGAATACCAGATAAAGACGGAGTAAGTGCAAGTCTGTAGGCAAGGTCGCCTATCTTCTCGAGAATCTCGTACGGCCCGATGAATCTCGGAGATAACTTTCCTTTCTTACCAAATCTGACAGTACCTCTGAAAGGAGAAATCTTAAGGAATACACGATCTCCCTGCTCAAAACTCAGAGGTCTACGTCTGACATTCGCATACTTTGCCTGTCTATCTTGAGCTGACTTCATTTTAGCCTGAATGATCTTAACTTGCTCTGCCATATCTCTAAGCATATCCGGTCCCAAATCAGGTGACTCGGACAAATAATCCCAAAACAAAGGAGATCGGCACTTCTTGCTGTACAAAGCCTCAAAAGGCGCCATACCGATACTCGCTTGGAAGCTGTTGTTGTAAGAAAACTCGACAAGAGGCAAAGAATCTTGCCAACTAGTGCCAAAGTCTAGCACTACCGCTCGAAGCATATCCTCTAACGTCTGTATAGTCCGTTCTGACTGTCCATCGGTCTGAGGATGATAAGCTGTACTCAGATGCAAACGAGTACCAAGTGCCTCGTGCAGACTGTGCCAGAAGTGTGAAGTGAATCTAGGGTCTCGGTCGGAAACGATCGACTTTGGCACCCCATGCAATCTCACAACATTGATAACATATAACTCAGCCATCTGATCATGACGATACGTCATCTTGTACGGAATAAAACAAGCAGACTTCGTCAATCGGTCGATCACTACCCAAATAGCATCGCATCCTCGAACATATCGCGGTAGCTTCGTGACAAAATCCATAGAAATGTGATCCCATTTCCATTCAGGAACAAATAGACTGTGCAATAGACCACCCGGTCGCTTCCGCTCTACTTTTACTTGCTGACAGTTCAAACACCGAGATACAAACCTCGCAACATCTCTCTTCATTCTCTTCCACCAAAACTGATTCTTCAGATCGTTATACATCTTACGGCCTCCAGGATGAAAACTGAACTGACTGCAATGAGCCTCTCGGAGAATACGCTGTCTCAACTCCGAAATATCAGGCACAACAATACGGTTATTCACAAACAAGACATCATCTCTAACCTGGAATTCAGACTGATGCCCAGATCTGAATTTCTCTACTGAAACCTGAACGCTCGAATCAGTCTTCTGTGCTTCTTTGATCGCAATAAATAACTCCGGCTCGGCTTGAATTGTAAACACTCTGATAGTCTTCCTATCTGTTTCAAACTCAAAACCAGGAGTGCAACAATCATCGATCAACTGAGAAACACCAATAGTAGAAAGAGATAAAGAACAAAGCTTTCGGCTCAAGACATCTGCAAATGCATTCGACTTTCCCGGATAATACTTGATTTCACAGTCGAAATCCTTCAACAGATCTAACCATGTTCTCTGTCTCATATTCAGTTCTGCCTGTGAAAACAAGTATTTAAGACTCTTATGATCAGAAAAGATTTCAAATGACTCACCATAAAGATAGTGACGCCAGATCTTCAGAGCAAAAAAAATTGCAGCTAGTTCAAGATCATGAACCAGATAACGAGTCTCGTGCGGCTTCAACTACCTTGATGCATACGCTATCACGTGCTTACGCTGCATAAGAACACAACCCAAGCCTCGGTTAGAAGCATCACAATAGACTGTGAAACCTCCAGTACCTTTTGGAATAGAAAGAATCGGAGCACGGATCAGTCTCCTCTTCAGATCAACAAAGCTAGTCTCACAATCTGCAGTCCAGATAAAAGGCGCATTCTTCTGTGTCAGCTGGGTAATCGGCTTGGAAATAGACGAGAAACCCTTGATGAATCGGCGATAATAACCAGCTAAACCCATAAAGCTTCGGATCTCAGGTACTGATGTCGGTCTAGGCCAATTCATAACCGCTTCAATCTTGCTGGTATCGACAGAAATCCCATCTCCAAAAATAATGTGACCGAGAAAGACAACTCGATCCAACCAAAATTCACACTTAGACAGCTTGTCAAACAACTGCTCAACTCGCAAAATCTGCAAGACGATTCTCAAGTGCTCTGCATGGTCAGTACGGTTCTTTGAATAGATAAGGATGTCATCGATGAAGAAAATGACAAACTCATCTAAATAACTCTGAAAGATACGGTTCATCAAGCCCATAAAAACCGCTGGAGCGTTAGTCAAACCAAATGGCATGACTATAAACTCAAAGTGACCATACCTCGTTCTGAATGCGGTCTCAGGAACATCTTCCTCTTGCACTCTTAGCTGATGATAACCTGACCTCAGATCAATCTTCGAATAGACAGAAGAACCCTACAGCTGATCAAAAAGGTAATCTATTCGGGGTAAAGGATACTTGTTCTTGACTGTAGCTTGATTCAGTTGGCGGTAGTCAATACAAAGTCGCATAGAACCATCCTTCTTCCGAACAAATAGAATAGGAGCACCCCAAGGCGATACACTAGGTCTGATGTATTCCTTGGCAATCAAATCCTCAAGCTGCTCCTTCAACTCTCTCAGTTCAATAGGTGCCATACGATAAGGAGCTTTGGAAATGGGTTGAGTACCTGGCACTAAGTCAATGCTGAATTCGATCTCTCGAATAGGCGGCAATCCAGGAACATCTTCTAGAAACACATCAGCAAAATCTCTAACCACTGGTATATCAACCAATTCAGGGCTAGATTTCAGTACATCAACTGCATAAACCAAAAATCCCTCTGCACCTCTCTGTAACAAACGAGTCATAGATAACACTGAAATCAAAGGAATTCTAGATCGAGAACCCTTACCAAAGAATTTCCACTCGTCTGCCATTTCAGGTCTGAATCTGACAACCTTCAAAAAACAATCGACAGTTGCCCTGTACTTGGTTAAAGCATCTATACCAACAATACAGTCAAAATCTGACAGCCCAATTACAATGCAGTCAAATTCTAACAAATTCCCCTCAAAACAGAGTTCACAGTTCCTGACTAATCTGACAAAAACAATTCCTCCACCCAAAGGTGAAGTAACAACTCAGTAGACAAAGCATGAAACAACACAAATTTCTCAGAGATAAAGGAATGGGAAGCACCTGTATCTATCAAAACATGAGCAGAATAACCAAAAATCGAACAGTTACCTGCTATAATATCATCAGGAGCTTCCTGAGCCTGATCCTATGTCAAAGAAAAGACTCGTGCTTGCTGTCTTGGAGGCTGGTTTGCAGTAGGGTTACCTCCTTGTCTGTTCTGCTGCTAGGGCTGGAAAGAGTGCACTGCAGAAGACTGCCTCTCAGGCTGAGCTGTAGGTCGAGATGAACTTCCACTCTGAGCTCGATCTCTGTTATGCTGAGGGCACACCTTAGAAAAATGTCCCGGTTGCTGACAAGTGTTGCAATTTCCGAAGACTCCCACACACTAATCCGGTGAGTGTCTCCCCCCACACTTGCTGCAGTACAAGGATGACGATCCAGAACTCTGTCCTGAACCAAATTTTTAGGAACCACTGGAAATATAAGAACTATTCCCCTGCCTCTTGAACTGTTTCCCACTTGCTTTGTACTGATCCCTTCTGCTTCCCCCACTGTTTCCATCTTCGTACCTCTGCTGTTGGTTCTGATACTGAGGTGGCTGATTCTGATGCTGAGATGGTTGATTCTGAGACTGTCTCGGCTGATGAGACACCATCTGATTACCTCTCTGCCTCCACAAGCCTGCTTCAGCTCCCTTTGCATGATTCATGGCATCCGCAAAGTTATCTGGCCTAGCAGTGTTCACCAACGTGAAGATGTCGGGATTCAAGCCATTGATGAACTGATTGGCTTTGGCTTCTTCACTGTCGGCAATGTGCGGTGCAAAACGCAACAAGCTGTCAAACTTGGCTACGTACTCCTCAATGTTCAGATTCCCTTGCCTCATATTGGCAAAATCGGCTCCCTTTCCCTTTCGGAACGAAATAGGGAAAAACCGCTTATAAAACTCAGTTTTGAAAAGAGACCAATCAACAACTGTACCTCTGTTCTCCATGGATCTCTTGGTCTTGATCCACCATTTCTTGGCAACACCACAAAGCTGATGAATGACTAACCTGGTTCGGCGGTCATCTGTATAATCAAGGGAATCGAACAGCTGATCAATGTCATCCAACCAACTCTCACAGTCAACTGATTCTCAGTACCCATCAACAAAAGCGGATTAAACGACTGAAACCTCTTCAGCAAGGTTTCCATAGGAGTCGCTGTAGCATCCAACTGATCAACTTCAGTACTAGCTTGCTCAGTCTTAGGAATAACTGGCGGTGGGTTTTTGTTTATCACTCAATGAGGACCCATCTGATAATCAAAGGTTAGGACACAAGATATCTCAATCGCTACAATTCGGTGCCCTTACAACCGCATGGAATACCGGATACCCGCCGATAACAAAAACAGTTATATCTCAAGTAGTTCATGCATTATAAATTAAATCACAACATCATGTAATTCAATTAATTCTTAAATAATAAAGCATGCTCGCATGATATTAATTAAACAATTACAGAACTCAAACACATGCGAGGAGCCAATACAAGCAGACTCGAACTACCCCGCTCACTTTAGTTCAACCAAGAATCTTAACACTCTGATACCACTTAATGTGAGACCTTGGTTCTAAACATCTAATCAAAGAGTAAACTAACTAGAAAGCATTAAAAGCAGTGAACATTTTTTTTTTAAAAGGGGCCGCGCGAGCGCGCCTCAGCTTGGCGCGGGCGCGCATGGCGCTCTGGCCGACACGCGGACGCGCCCTAGCGAGGTGCGGGCACGCATGGCACCCTGCCCAGGAAGAAACGGGCTGCGCGGCACGCTGCTCCTGCTGCTAAAAACAATTCCAACGTACGACCAAAGCTCGGGGGTGTGAAACAATCATCGCTCTAACAACAAAATCATGCATTGGTACAAAATTCCAGCAACATACAATACAAGACTAATAGAGTTGTTCAACCGCTCAACAGAATAGAACATGCATCGGTACTAGCTATTACAAACCGAATACAAAACATAACTAGTTCTAACCACATGAAAGACAAACTCCAATCTAAGTTCGAGTTCTAAACATGCTTCAAAACATAAACTAGATTGTCATGCTAATAAGACTTCTAAACCGAGTCTCACGTCTAACTCTCCCTCTTGTTGCTAACCAGGTCTTTGCTGAATTGAACCTGCCCCACCTGTTGCCAAGTACACATACAAAACAAAGCAACAGCCAGATAAACCGGTGAGAAAGATACTCCCAGTAAAAGAAACATAACAAGTAATACAATTAATAAACATGCTTTCAAGGCAATACGTAATCAATATCAATGTAATGAAATGCATGTCTTTAAATCAGGATATCAATTCTGATAAACGAGGGATTGCCACTGTACTTTTGGGATCCCGAGGATGAGATCACGTGACGACTCACCGACGCTCCCAATCGAGGTGGTGTCACGTATCCCACTCCTCTAGACTTTGAACAACTATAATGAGTTTGCTGGCACTAAGCGAGACGGCTACGACCTAGGCCACTCAGATTATAGCTCCCAAACGTCTAAACAAGAAGGTTGTTCTGCTCGCTGAAATCAAATTTGGCTCAATATGAATTCATAACAGAGACATAAAACGTAAGCCACATAACCAATCTCAATCAATCAACAAAATACAGTTCCACATTCTAGAACAAGTATTGATGCAATATGTAATTTTAAGGGAACTCGAGAACCAACTGACCCGAGTATGCTATCCCGCTACGAAGACTTCTTTTACCTTTCAATGCAGTAGCTCCAACTCTGGAAATGCTACAATAAAAGGTTTAATCAAAAAAACTAAACAATCCAACAACAACAAAAACGGTTCAAGGTAATCTCTTTACCGATCTTTGCCCCACTCTTGACGATCAACAACTGTTAACTCCTGGCTTGACAACTCCAAACGAAACTGTTCAGATACAAATATATGATCAAAAACAACGATCAAACTTACAAGCCAAAATTCAACAACTCAAAACGGTTCCAAATCTCGAAACTCAAACTGACGGCATAACGGCTATAAACTGAACAAACCGAAAATGCAGACAACAGTTCAATATTGATATCAACTCATAATAATGCCAAGACAACAAAAACAAGGCAAACCCAACACATCTAAAAACCTCTTTTTCGAAAATGACTTCCAAAAATCATAACAATTTTGAACGTCGCTCTATTTCAAAACCGACAGATAATAAACGATCAGAACTCCGCCAAGAACAACATACTCGAATCTCGAACGATTCTAACAACATTTGAAAAACAAAACGTAACTGATCGTAGAAAAACTTATGATAGAACGAAGCTCTCGCAGCCGTGATCGCTAATCTGCCTTCAGAAATAAATTCTAACGGACGGATCATGCTCGGGGAGAAATCTGAAAGCTAGAAAACTCAATGGGGCATCTTCAATGGAGGAGGCGAGCTTGGGGAAGGAGATGGAGTGAATGAAAGTACAAGACAAAGTGTAGATAATATATAAAATCCACTATTTGCATTTTAGTCCCAGAAAAATCCAAATTTTGAAAAATAGACCCTGATCAAAATCAATTCGGCTCTTGAACTCTGTAATCTCTTATTAACTCAAATAAATTCATTTAAGATAAAAACGGGGCGTCACGGAGGGTAATTTGATTGAGATAAACTGCATTGTACTTGGACTATCTGATTTTGACTGTATTGTCAAGATTGATGCTTTGACCAAGTATAGGGCGACAGTAGATTGCTTTCAGAAAGTAGTCCGATTCAGATCTGAGATGGCAGACGAGTGGAAGTTTTTTGGTAAGGGTTCTCGATCCAGAATTCCTTTTATTTCTGTGTTATCCATGACTCGTTTATTACAGAGAGGAGCAGAGGGATTTCTGATTTATGCATTGGATGTTCAGAGGTCTAGCCATGAGTTGACTTAGATACCAGTGGTTAGAGAGTTTCCTGATGTAATTCCAGACGAGATTCTTGGTTTGCCGCCTATTCGAGAGATCGAATTTAGCATTGAACTTGCATCAGGTACTCAGCCTATTTCGAAAGCACCTTACCGAATGTCTCCGTTAGAATTGAAAGAGTTGAAGGAGCAGTTAGAAGATTTGATTGCCAAGGGATACATCCGACCTAGCGTATCGCCTTGGGGTGCTCCAGTGCTTTTTGTGAGGAAGAAAGACAGTTCTATGCGACTCTGCATTGACTACCGCCAGTTGAATCAAGCGACGGTCAAGAACAAGTATCCTCTACCTAGTATTGATGATATTTTTGATCAACTACAAGGTTTTTCAGTGTATTCAAAGATAGATCTGAGATCAGGGTATCATCAGCTAAGAGTTCGTGACGAGGATGTGCCTAAGATAGCCTTCAGAACCAGATATGGGCATTTCGAGTTTATAGTCATGCCATTTGGTTTGACCAATGCTCCAGCGGTTTTTATGGATCTGATGAATCGTATCTTTCAGCGGTATTTAGGTGAGTTCGTTATTATTTTCATTGATGATATTCTAATCTATTCGAAGAACCGTTCTGACCATGTCGAGCAATTGAGGATTGTATTGCAGATTTTGCGAGCCGAACAGTTGTATGCTAAGCTATCCAAGTGCGAGTTCTGGTTGGACCAAGTTGTTTTTCTAGGCCACATTATATCGGGAGATGGAATTTCTGTGGACCCCAGTAAGATCGAGGCAGTTATGAATTGGCCGAGACCGCCATCAGTGCCAGAAATCCAAAGCTTTATGGGTTTAGTGGGATATTATCGTCGATTTATCGAGGGTTTCTCTTCCATTGCAAATACAATTACTCAGTTGACCCAGAAGAATGCATCGTTTGTTTGGTCCGAGGAGTGCAAGGCCATTTTTATTTAGTTGAAGAAGAGGTTGACCCACGCACCGATCTTATCTATTCCATCAAGTATGGGAGGTTTATCCATTTACTGCGATGCTTCTCACCGTGGTCTTGGATGCATTCTTATGCAGAGGAAGCACGTTATAGCTTATGCATCGAGGCAGCTGAAGCCGCATGAGACTCGCTATCCGATCCATGATCTTGAGCTTGCTGCAATCATTTATGCTTTGAAGATCTGGCGCCATTATCTTTATGGTGATTCTTTTGAAATATTTTCTGACCGCAAGAGCCTGAAATACTTGTTTTCCCAGTCCGAGCTGAACATGAGACAGAGGAGATGGATGGATTTGCTTAAGGACTTTGACTGTGAGATCAAGTATTACCCTGGAAAGTCGAATGCAGCTGCAGACGCTCTTAGTCGGAAACTTTGTTCCTTATCTCTCGCTACAATTGGTGTCTCTCAGTTGATTGAAGACTGTTGTACTTTTGGTTTAGAGTTTGAGACCGATAGGAGATCCATCAGAGTTGCTTCAGTTGATTAGAGAAGCACAAAGATCTGATCCGAGCATTCAGAGTTCGATAGAGAGGGTCAGATCAGGTCACCAGTAAGAATTTCAGGTCAGGGATGATGTTTTATTCATGAATAGCCATATTGTTGTGCCCGATGTTTTTGAGTTGAGACAGTGTATTCTTCGAGAGGCGCATTGCAGTTGGTTCAGTGTTCATCCCGGAGGCCGGAAGATGTATAACGACTTGAAGACTCGATTCTGGTAGAAACAGTTGAAGGGAGACATCATGAGGTTTGTGTCCCGTTGTTTGAATTGTCAACAGGTGAAAGCCGAGAGGAAGAAACCAGGTGGATTATCGCACAGTTTGCCTATCCCGGAATGGAAATGGGATCACATCTCTATGGATTTTGTCACGAAACTACCGCGTTCAGTCAGAGGTTGTGATGCGATTTGGGTAGTGATTGACCGGTTGACGAAATCTGCTTGTTTCATTCCATACAGAATGACATACCGTCACGATCAGATGGCCGAGTTGTATGTCAGAGAGGTTGTAAGATTGCATGGCGTGCCGAAGTCGATAGTATCAGACAGAGATCCGAGATTCATTTCTCACTTTTGGCACAGTTTACAGGAGGCATTGGGTACTTGTTTGCACTTGAGCACAACGTATCACCCTCAGACCGACGGTCAGTCCGAGCGTACGATCCGGAGATTGGAAGATATGCTTCGAGCCGTATTGCTTGATTTTGGCTCAGGTTGGCAAGGCTCTTTTCCTCTAGTGGAGTTTTTGTACAATAACAGCTTTCAAGCGAGTATTGGAATGATAGATTTTAAAGCTTTGTACGGAAAGAAGTGCAGATCTCCGTTATTTTGGGATGAGATTTCAGAATCACTTGAGTTGGGTTCAGATCTGATTCGCGATATAGCAGAGCAGGTAAAGTTGATTCAAACCAGAATGAAGACAGCCCAAGATCGATAGGCCAAGTATGCGAATATCAGACGCAGGCCTCTATCTTTTGATCAGGAAGACCGAGTTTTTCTGAAGATTTCTCCGTTCAGGGGCACTGTCAGATTCGGAAAGAAAGGGAAGTTATCGCCGAGATTCATTGGACCGTATGAGATTCTGGAGAAGATAGGTGATCTTGCCTATAAGATTGATATTCCTCCGTCTCTTTCAGGCATTCATGACGTGTTTCATGTTTCGATGCTATGGAAATATCATCTGGATCCGTCCCATGTTCTTCGGCCAGACGAGGCAGAACTCGATGAGACTCTGAGCTATTTCTAGAGACCGATTCAGATTCTTGACAGGAAAGAGAAGCAGCTCAGAAACAAGTCTATTCCGTTAGTGAAGATTCAGTGGAGTCGTCACGGAGTTGAAGAAGCGACTTGGGAGACCGAATCTGATATGAGGCAGCGATTTCCAAAGTTATTCGATTGATGTGAGTTCTTTTTAGTTCTGATGATTTCTTTATCTTAGCTTTTGTGATTCGTGATTTCGAGGACGAAATAGAATCTTAAAGGGGGAGAATTGTAAGGCCCTGAAATTAATTATTTTGTGATTAGAAGAATTGATTATTATTTATTTGGAATTAGTGGAGATTAATTGAGTCGGGATTGAATTGTTGGAGTTTGGAGATTCAGGGACCGGATTGCAATTATTCGGTTGACTAGTCAATTGGGAGTGTTATATTATTATTATTACCTATCCTATCATCACCATAGCTCATCACTACTCTTCCTCCCCACTCCCCACACGCCAACCGAGAGATAAACCGAGAAGCCATGGCCATCGTTTCGAGCTTCTTATTCCTTCGATTCACACAATCCGACCGTCAAATTTCCGATTCGAGTTGAGATTCATGATCACCGCAGTGAGGGTGTCGTTTTGCCGTAAGTTTTGTTATGATCTATGAACTTTGATTTTTTTTTTTGGGTGTCAGAATTTGATAATTTTTGGGTATGTTGTTCTTGAGCTAGCATCGACCGTGTATTCGAAGTCGGTTCGGAAAAAGAACGAAATTTGGATTTTATATGATTTTTTGGAGCATATTTTTGAAAATGGGTTTTGGAACTATGGTTGGATTTGGTTGTGTTTTGTTGGATTGGAAGATGGGTTTGAGTTGTATTGATGATGATGATTGGTTTGAGATTTTTGGTTTGATCGTTTATATCTGTTATGCCGTCGAAATCGAGTTTTGGATTATTGGTTTTATTATTTCGGTTTGATTTCTGGATTTGTTTGAGTTGATGAATTGATATCGAATCCGTATGTTCTACATTTCAGATTTTGATTGAAAGATCCGGGTTTGGAACGAACTTGGGAGTTTGAACCGATTCGAGAGTTGAAGACGGTATAGTATTGAACTTCTTGTAATGGTTTGTTTTGACTTGATTCGATATTGATTGAGTTCGTTGTCATTTTCAGATTTAAATCCCCGACGAACTTGAAAAGGTAAAATACGACATTGAATTGAATGGGGTTGAATACTCGAGTTCGATTGATTCTCGAGTCCCAAAAATCACATACTGCATGTTAATTTGTTTGTGTGAACTTGATTGATTTACTTTGTTTACATTTGCATTCATATTGGGCCGAATATTTGATTCATTTTGAAATTAGACGATTTAGGGAGCTATATTGAAGTGGCCTTGGATTTCGAGTTTTTCCAAGTGCTAGAATACTTCTTATAGTTGCTCTGAAGTCTAGGGGTTTGAGTTATGCAACATCCACCCCGAATGGGAGTGTAGGTGGGTTGTTGGTAATGACTTGACCCCGGGATCCCAATCGAGTACCGATTGATATTTCGATTATCTAACTTGATAATCCCGAGTTTTGAAGTCATGCATACATCCACTCTCATTTTGGTTTATTGATGATTGATACATTTCAATATGAGGTGTTTAATTTACATTGTATGTCTGTCTCTTTTACTTGTAAATTATATTTCTAACCGGGTTATCCGGCTGTTGTTTTTGTTTGTATGTGTACTTGACAACAGGAGGATCAGGAGTCGGATCGAGTCGTCTCGGTTAGCTCGAGGTGAGAATGATAGAAGTGAGACACTGTGTCGTAGGGTTGTGTCTGTTGAATTTGTATATCATTTCGTTTAGTCGATCGAACCCTATATGTTGTATTTTGGGCAGAACTTAGAATATTGTATGTTTAAATGTTGATTTGTATGTGTGTTTGGGTTTTATATTGATTGGAGTTGCCTTTGGGTGATTTTTTGGAATAATGCACTTTTCTGCCTGATTGGCCTACGCGCGAGCGAAGCTTGACCTGGCATGCGCGCGAGGAGCCTGGAGGGCTCGGGTTATCTTGTACGCGCGCATGCGAGCCCTGCACCTCGCGCGCACGCGAGCCTTCTGCGAGGCCTTTGGCCACGTAGCCTGTGCTCGCGCGAGTCGATGACCTCGCGCGGGCGCGAGGCTTTTTATTAAAAAAAAATTATTCGAGTCCTCGATTCTCAGTGTTCGATTGTAGTTAATTATTCGAGGTTAGATGATTAGAAACTGGGTCTCACAACTAACATCTGCACGACAGCTTTCCATCTTCTTTGATTCTTCAATCATGAACACCTTCTCCGTGGATGGATTGTTAGCCTCTTTGAAGACATTAAAAATTACCTTCTCTCCTTCAACTCCTATCGATAGCTCTCCTTTCTTAACATCAATCTTGGCATCAGCAGTAGCCAAGAATGGTCTCCCGAAAATCAACGGAATATTATCGTCCTCCTCCATATCTAGAACAACGAAATCCGCAGGAAAAATAAACTTTTCTATTTTTACCAGGACATCCTCGATGATTCCACGCGGATATTTGATAGATCTATCAGCTAGCTGCAATGCGATTGTCGTGGGCTTCACCTCTCCAAGTCCTGAACTCCTGAAAACAGACAAAGGCATTAAGTTAATGTTAGCTCCTAAATCACAAAGTTCTTTATTAAAATTAGAAGAACCAATAATGCAAGGAATCATAAAACTCCCTGGATCTTTTAATTTCTTTGGTATCTTCTTTTGCAATATCGCACTGCACTCTTTAGTCAAGTTCACAGTCTCTAACTCCTCCAACTTCCGCTTCTTAGACATCAGCTCTTTCAAGAATTTGGCATAGTTCGGCATTTGCATCAAAGCATCTACGAATGGAATATTGATGTGAAGTCTCTTAAAAATCTCAAGAAACTTGGAAAACTGTTCATCCAACGCTTTCTTTTTGAATCTCTGTGGGTATGGAAGTTTCGGCTTAAACATTGGTTTCTCTTCAGATTCACCCTTTGATTCCATATGCTTACTCTCATCACTCTTTCTATCACCAACTTCAGTTTCTTCGACATTCTTCTCCTCTTCAACTTCAGCTTTCGACTCATTGACTCCAACTTCTTTTTCACTTCTCAACTCGATGGCCTTGCAATGTTCAATGGGATTCACTTTGGTATTACTTGGGAACTGACCTCGATTATTATCTTTCAGTGCATTTGCCAGCTTGCCAATCTGTGTTTCCATCGATTTCATCATGGCACCGATATTGACCACATGCGTCTCCAGGCAGTCAAGGCAAGACTCAGTTCTCGCCATCCTCTTACCATATTCCTGCACAAAAAGTACTAACATGTCTTCCAACGAAGTCTTTCCCTCACCCATATTAGTATTAAACCCCGGGGAAGGATTCAACACATTCTTATCATTGGCATAAGAAAAATTTTCATGGTTACGCAATTCAAAATGATAAGAATTAGGAACCGGGTTACCTCGATAGCCTCCATAACCACTTTGGTTGATGTACTGAGCTTGTTTAGGAAAATGAGATTTCTCGATGGCGACCGACACACCTGATGAATCTGCGACATTCACCTTGTTTAATGCATCCACTTGTGTCATCAAAGTAGATAAATGAGCCGATATAGAGGTAAGAGGATCAACTGCATATGCTACGACAGATTTCTTGACTTCCATATGTTCAGACGGCCATTGAAAACCGTTGATGGTCATTTTCTCCAGCATATCATAGTCCTGAATGGGGTCTTTAGAAAATATTGTTCCTCTAGATGCAAAACCTACTGAAATCCTCGTAGGTGTGTTCAGACCATTGTAAAACCACTCGATCTGCTCCCAGTCTACAAAATTATGGTTAGGACAACGTCTTAATAAATCTTTATACCTTTCCCATGCCTCACATAATTGTTCTAAATCAAGCTGCCTGAAGGTACTGATCTCGATCTTCAGTTGGGTGGATATGGAAGGTGGAAAGTACTTCGCAAGAAATTTGACTGTCATTTCCTCCCATGTAGTAATGCTTCCCAACGGAAGTGATTGTACCAACTCCTTGTCTGGTCCCTGAGAGAGAAAAAAACCGTAAACGTATAATATCCTCAGAAACACCGTTCATCTTACCGTATCAGTAATTTTCAAGAAAGTCCGCAGTTGTAGATGAGGATCAGCTATGGCGCTCACATTGAACTGGTTCTGCTGAACCATGTTGATCAACGACGGCTTTAGCTCAAAGTTATTGGAATTTAAGGTTCCTCAAGCGATTCCAGAGTAGTGAGCCTGGATCGTCGGCTTGAAGTGATCTCTGATTGGCACCAAGGGAGCCTGATTTGCATTATCTTCATCCATTTTTTGTAGTTCTTCTCTCCTTGCTCTTCTCAAAGCACGTTCAGTTCGTTAGATCTCCGGATAAAAAAGTAGAGAATTTGCGCTTTGAGATCTTCGCATAAACTGCAATTAATAATAAGAAGAAATCAATTAATAACTCAAAATCAAATAAAATAAAATAAAAACTCTAAATTAAAATCTAGACTAATTGGTAACAAGACAAAAATAAAATCAACAAATTACTACCCGGCAACGGCGCCAAAAAATTGTTGCAAAATTTTGTGCCCGCAAGTGCACGGTGTCAAGTTTTAATATAAAGTGAGTAGAGTATCGTTTTCACGAGGAGTAATGTAAAAATTATTCAGTGCTTGTAATTAAAATAGTCTAAAATTTATATAGAAAATTAAATAAATATTTTTGGTTTTAAACTTAAAATAAATTCATAAAATTATAGAAAAGCTCGCACACAACTTCAGAGAAATTTCAATAGGAGAAAATGGTCTGGAGGTTTTGATTTCACCTGGTTTCAACAACAACTACTTCTAATTAACTTATTTTCATGAATTTCATTCAATTAATAGCCAAAAACACTTAATTATATTATTTTCCTCTCCCGAGCAACAAATAATGTGTATCAACTAAGATTCAATTCCAATATCCCTATTAAAAATCTAGTCTTAGTTATATGTGTAAAACGATGTTCTTTATACGGCTCCATTAATGCTATATACTCTCCCGAGCTATATAAACAATTAACGGTATAATTTCTATTGGTCTTATTTAAAATCCTCTCTCCCGAATGTCAGATTCCAAATAAATATAACAAATACATTATTGATCAAGTAATTGAAAAGACAATCAATACTAGAAAAACAATTAATTTAAGAGAATTCAATCCAATTAAAATAAAAAGTTGTAAAAGTCGTCTACACCAAGCTACTTCAACCTCTACACTAGTAAAATTTAGTTCATAATTAAAATATTGCAAAAACAATTCCTGTCCAGAAATCTAGACATCAATTCAATAATAATAAGTTCAAAAGGAAGTAAACAAATCCGAATATTCGATGTTGTGTCAGGTCGATCGATCTTCTTCTTTTGTTCTTCACGTCTTCTACACAGATTTCTTCTCCAAAATATATCACGTTCCAGCTCTTCTGATTCTTTTCTCTGTTGTGCGGCCACCTCCTCTCTCCTTTTTCTATTCTGAAAATTCCCTTTTATATGTGTATATGAAAGCCCAAGATCAAGCCTAAAGAACACGTCTCCAAAATTTCCAAAACTCTGTTATTTTCCATATATGCCTAGCACCGCAGATGCTCCTCGAATAAGCGCAGATGCGCTTGTTCTCAATTCTTTTCCGCATAGGCTTAAGGGCAGATGCTCTTCTTTTATAGAGCATATGCGCTATAGAGTTTTTCATGTTTCTGGAATTTTGCGTAGCTGCTTGACTTTCTAGCGCATATGCGCTTAAGGTTTCTTCAAGTTCTGGCTTTTGGCGCAGCTGCTCCATAAAGATGGCATAGAAGCGCTTCAAATATTCCCAAATTTCACCAATCTTTGCGCAGGTGCGCCTATTTTTGCGCAGATGCACACCTTCTCATCCAACAAGCAGCTGCTCTTCATTCTCACGTATGTGTATTTCTGCAGCACGCGAAAATTGTAAAAAATTCATATCTCACAATCTAACCATCGGATCGACTTTAATCTGAACGGTGGAGATCGGATTTAGATGTCTCAAACGTTCCCAGTAAGTTTTGAAACATGCTGCTCCGTATTTCGTCTTTCCGCTTCTTCTTATTACTTTTGCGCCAATCCTTGCATCTCACAAAAACAACAACAAATATTCATAATATCCACTCGATACATCACAAAAGCCAAGTCAAATCATATATAAATTAAGTGCATAAATTGCACTTATTACGTGCCTTGAAGGTCACCACCTTCTCATTTTCCCCAAGTTTCCTCTTGTAAATCCATTTACACCCTATAGGAACAATTCCCTCAGGTGGATCCTCAAAATTCCACACTTGGTTTGAATGCATGGAATTCATCTCAGATTTTATATCTTGAAGCCACTTGGATAAATCAGCATCAGATAACGCTTCCTTGAAGATCCTTGGATCACATCCATGCAGGCTCATCATGGCCTTCTTCAAGAAGCAGACCATACCTCATAGGTTGTTTCGAGACCCTCTTGGATCTCCTAGGAGCTTTTATCTCCTCTCTTGGTTTTTTAGGTATGGGCTCTACAACCGTGGGTGTTTCTCGAACCTCTTTGAGTTCTATCATCTCCCCTTCTATTCAATAGAAATTCTTTCTTCAAGAAGATTGCATTCCTCGAAACAAACACCTTTGTTTCTTTGGGATGATAGAAATAATACCCAACCGAATTCTTTGGATATCCCAGGAAGTAGCATAAAATGGATCGATCATCCAATTTATCTCTCATTGTCTGCTTCACGTAAGCAGGGCGCCCCCATATTCTAAGATAAGAATACTTAGGAGGCTTTTCCATTCATATCTCATTGGTGTCTTATCAACTGCCTTTGAATGGGCATTTTTCAACAACAGTGCCGCTGTTTCAAGAGCATATACCCAAAAGGATGGCGGCAACTCCTTGAACCCCATCATAGACCAAACCATGTACATCAAATTTCGGTTACGACGTTCTAAAACACCATTCAACTTAGGTGTAGCAGGCAGAGTCCACTGTGAGAGAATCTCATTCTCTCTAAGATACTCTTGGAATTCAGCACTCAATTACTCACCACCTCAATCCAATCAAAGTTTCTTGATGCTTCGTCCCAACTGTTTCTCTACTTAATTTATGAATTCTTTGAACCTTTCAAAAGCTTCAGATTTGTATTTCATCAAATGCACATACCCATACCTTGATAAATCATCGGTAAAGGTGATAAAGTAAGAATTTTCATGCTTAGTGGTAATGCTAAGTGGACCGCACACATCTATATGGATCAAATCCAACAGTCCTTTGGCTCGCTCCACATGGCCCTTAAAGGAAATTTTGATCATCCTTTTAGACAGGGTTCACAAGTAGTAAGATAATTAATATCAGACATATCAAACATGCCTTCTCCCACTAGCTTGTTCATCCTTCTTAGGGAGATATGACCTAATCGAGCATGCCAAAAGTGTGCCGGATTCAGACTATCTTGTTTTTGCTTGTGAGTTGTTGATATTTCTTGGACATTATTCAATGGAATATCTTTCAATTTTAAATTATAGAGATCTTTTTTTAATTCTCCTGTACCAATTAAACATTCATTCTTGTAAATTTTGCAAACACCTTTGCCAAATAAACAAGAATATCCATCTTTATCAAGCATATAAATGAAAACAATGTTTTTCACCAAATCTGGTAAAAACAAAACATCTCTCATTACTAATTTAAAATTATTGTTCAACAATAAGTAAACATCTCCCACAAATCAGCAACCCTTGCCTCATTGCCCATCCTCAAGAAGGTCTCACCTTGCCTGAGTCTCCTACTTCTTGCCATCACCTGCAAATCATTACAGAGATGTGAGCCACAGTCGGTATCCAATACCCAAGTAGAAGAGTTAATTGAAATTTTTACTTCAATGTAGAACATACCCTTTCTAGAACCATTCTAGGCAAGATATTCCTTGCAGTTACGCCTCCAACGTCCAGGCTTCTTGCAGTAATGACAAACGTCACTAGTCTTGTCAGCCTTAACTAATGTGGCTGCCACAATGGGATTCGGAGCTTCCCTCTTCAAGGGCACGTTCTTCTTGGGAGTTGGAATATAATGCTTCTTTCCTTACCCACCTGGTCTATTCTTTGCACCAGATGAAGAACGCACATAAAGAACCGACTTATCCTTCTTGATTGTGGACTCATACGTAACAAGCATGTTAACCAACTCCTCAAGGGATGATTCCTTCTTGTTCATGTTGAAGTTCACCACAAAATAATCAAACAAGCTCGGCAGTGGAAAGAGCAACACGTCCGTGGTCAACTCGGCTGGCAACACAAGATCCATTCCAACGAGCTTTTCCACAAGCCAATCATCTTCACACCATGCTCGGTCCCATGAAACGAAGCCCCATCTCGAATGCGCAAAGTGATCAGCTCTTTGCCTATCGCATGTCCAAGAGGGCGTGCTTGCTCACAAAAGAGCTCTTTGACATGAAAATGAGTGTCAGGAGCACTCTTAGCACCCTCAAAACGCCTTTGAAACTCATCATTCATAGAAACCTGCATATAACACTTGGCTCTCAATTCATGGTCACACCAATCCTTGTAAGCCTGCAGCTCCTCAGGACTGCATCTAGTCGGAGCCTCAACACGAGGAGATTTTCTCAAGTGTATATGTTATCCTTTCCGAATTCAAGACGATTTTCAGATTTCTTAGTCAATTGAGGTAATTCGGATCAGACAGTACATGTTTGTCGAGTATTGCAGATAAAGGATTGCGAATTTGTGATACCTCGGTTCTAAACATCAAACTAAACTCGGATTGAACAAATAAAATAAGCAAACAAGATCCAAGATTTAAAAGTAAAGAATTTTTTTTTTAAAGATCCTCGCTTGAGCGGCAAGACACGCCCGCTCGAGCAAGCAAGGTTCTGCCCGCTTGCCAAGAAAAACTCTCGCTCGAGCGGGGAAGCACCCTCGCTCGAGCGAGAAGGGTTCTGTCTCGCACACAGAAAAACGCTCACTCAAGCGAGCACCAACTGCCGCTCGAGCGGGACCAGGACTAAGTCAAAAATTCAGCATTTAGCTCAACCAATCCAATATTAAACCAATCCATTCTCAACATGCATACATGACCATAACGACATTCAAACATAACATGGTTCATAATACATGTAACGACAACCTTCAGTCCACGATACTCGCAGGATCGATACAACAAAAACGACGAGTTCGAATCTAAACATGCTATGAAGCATAAACTAGATTGGCATGCTGATTTGACTTTTAAACCGAGTCTCACTTCTACTTCTTGCCCTCGAAGCTAACCATGCCTCCTCTGACTTGATCCTGACCCACCTGTTGCCAAGTACGCATACAAAACAAAGCAACAGCCGGATAAACCGGTGAGAAAGATACTCCCAGTAAAAGTAACATAACAAGTAATACAATTAATAAACATGCTTTCAAGGCAATACGTAATCACTGTCAACGTAATGAAATGCATGTCTTTAAATTGGGATATCAATTCTGATAAACGAGGGATTGCTACTGTGCTTTTGGGATCCCGAGGATGAGATCACGTGACGACTCACCGACTCTCCCAATCGAGGTGATGCCACGTATCCCACTCCTCTAGACTTTGAACAACTATAATGAGTTTACTAGCACTAGGCGAGACGGCTATGACCTAGGCCACTCAAATTATAGCTTCCAAACGTCTAAAGAAAAAGGGCTGTTCTGCCCGCTGAAATCAAAGTTGGCTCAAGATGAATGCATAACAGAACATAAAACGTAAGCCACATAACCAATCTCAATCAATCAACAAAATACAGTTCCACATGCTAGAACAATATTGATGCAATATGTGATTTTAAGGGAAACTCGAGAACCAACTTTCCCGAGTATGCTATCCCGCTACGATGACTGCTTTTACCTTTCAATGCAAGTAGTTTCAACTCTGGATAAGCTACAATAAAAAGGTTATATCAGAAATTATACAACCTAACAACAATATCGGCTCAAGGTAATCTCTTTACCGATTCTTCGTCAAACTCTAGACGATAGACTGCTGCTTCTCTGTCTCGACAACTCCAAACGAATCTGTACGGAGACAAAAGATGATCAACAACAACGAACAAACCCAATGCCCAAATTTCTACAACTCAAACACGGTTCAAAATCCTCAAAACTCAAATCGACGGCATAACGGGTATAAATGATCAAACCGAAAACGCAGACAGCAGTTCATGATAAGTGTATTTTATACACTTAATTTATATATGATTTTAATTATTAATTGTTTGTTTCGACAAGATTTATGTGGGTGTTTTGTTGTCTTTGTGAGTGTAGGGAATTATTGATTTTATGTGAAAAAGGGAGGAAAAAGAAGAGAAGAAAATAAAATAAAGAGAAAAGAAGTAAAAGGAAAAGAAACGATCAGACAAGGAGAAAGAAAGTTATTGGGCTTTTCATTGGGCTAAGAAAGTTTAGCGCTTCTCTTTAGCGCTATCTCAAGTGTAAACGTGCACTGCTATGTTTCTGAGAGAATTGAGATTTCGAGACTAAGGCGCGCCCGCGCCTTCACTTGAGCGCCCGCTCCGTTGCTGAATTGGAAAGATTTTATTATTTCGGGCAATTTTTATGGGCTTGGTTTTGTGGGCTTTTGTACGCAATATAAAAAGGAATTCTTATCAGAGGAGAAAGGGGAGAGCCGCACAACCTATTACACGAAATATCAGAGAGAACAGGGCTTGATCGTTGGAATTTTCTGAAGATTTCTGGAGCTTAATCTGAAGAACGAAGACGGAGTTCGATAGTCCGAACACGAAATCGACGACGGATTTGTTTCTTATCTTTTATTTTATTCTGAATATGCTTGAATTTATGAATTATTATTTTATTCAAAATTTTATTATGAACTAAATTTTTATAGTCTAGAGGTCAGATGAAACCTGGTGTAGACACTTTCATGAATTCTTGATTTTATTGAATTGAGTTTCTTCTAGATTAATTGTTTTTTCTAGAATTGATTGTCTTTTCAATTATCTGATCAATAATTGATTTGTTATATTTATTTGAAATCATTGCTCGGGAGAGGGGATTTTGAATAGGACATTAGGAACTACACTGTTAATTATTTTATACAGCTCGGGAGATTGTATGATTTTAACAGAGCTTTTAAAAAGAACATTGTTTTGTGATAGATCACTGCGATAAATTCTTAATAGGGATATTGGAATTTAATTGTAGTTGATAAACATTATTTGTTGCTCGGGAGAGGGAAATAATATACGTAAGTGTTCTTGGTTATTAATTGATTGGAATTCATGAAGATTAATCATTTAGGATTGACTGTTGTTGAAACCAGGTGAAATCTATACCTCTAGACCATTATTCTCTGATTGATTATTCCTGAAAGTTGTGTGCGTGCTATCTAAAATCATCTGATTATTTATTTTATTGCAAAATTCTCAAAGTTTGATTTTCTAGATAAAGTTTAGACTATTCTAATTACAAGTACTAAATATTTTCATTTTACTCCCTGTGGGATTGATATCTGAATTATTCACTATATTAAAACTTGACACTCGTACGCTTGCGAGGAAATTTCACAACAAGTTTTTGGCGCCGTTGCCGGGGAGTAATTTTGATTATTGTTTTTTAGTCTTGTTACCAATTAGTCTAGATTTTAATTTAGAGTTTTTTTTATTTTATTTTGAATTTACTAATTAAATTCTTCTTAATTTTAATTGCAGTTTATGCGACGATCTCAAAGTGCGAATTCTCTACTTTTTGATCCGGGGATCGAACGAACTGCACGTGCTTTGAGAAGAGCGAGAAGAGAAGAAATTAATAACATGGCTGAAGAGAATGTGAATCAAGCTCCCTTGGTGCCTATCAGAGATCACTTCAGGCCGACGATCCAGGCTCACTACTCTGGAATAGCTCGAGGAACAATCAATGCCAACAATTTTGAGCTAAAGCCGGGCTTGATCAACATGGTTCAATCGAACCAATTTAATGGGAGTGCCACAGCTGATCCTCACTTTCATCTCAGGACCTTTTTAGAAATTACTGATACGGTAAAATTTAACGGTGTTCCTGAGGATATTATTCGTTTACGCTTGTTTCTGTTTTCTCTCAGGGATCAAGCCAGAAGTTGGTTGCAATCACTGCCGCTTGGAAGCATCACTACTTGGGAGGGGATGGCAGAAAAATTTCTTGCTAAATATTTTTCACCTGCCAAGTCCACCCAGTTGAAGATCAAGATCAGCACTTTCAGGCAGATGGATTCTGAACAGCTTTACGAGGCGTGGGAAAGGTACAAAGAACTACTTAGACGTTTTCCTAACCACAATTTTGCAGATTGGGAACAGATCGAGTGGTTTTACAACGGACTGAATGCACCTACGAGGATGAACGTGGATTCTGCTTCTGGAGGAACTATTTTTGCAAAGGACCCCGCTCAAGCCTATGATATGCTGGAACAGATAACGATAAACAGTTTTCAATGGCCATCTGAGCGTATGGGAGTCAAGAAGCCAGCTGAAGTGTATGCAGTGGATCCTCTCACATCTATCACGGCCCAATTATCTGCACTAACTACACAGGTAGCTTCTTTGAATAAGATCACTGTTGCAGATTCCATTGGAGTTGAAGGATCACATAACCCAGAGGAAGTTAATTATATCCATCCTAATGGCTACCGAGGTTATGGAGCTTACAGAGGTAATCCTATTCCCAATACTTTTCACCCTAATTTGCGGAATAATGAAAATTTTTCATATGCTAACAATACTAATAAGGGTGATGGTAAGCCATCTTTGGAGGATGTGGTTAGTACTTTTGTGCAGGAATCAAGTAAGAGGATGGCGAGAACTGAGTCTCGCCTTGACAGTTTGGAGACGCACATGGCCAACATGGGCGCGGTGTTGCAATCCATGGAGACTAGCATTGGACAGTTGGCAAACGCACTGAAGGACAACAACCGCGGCCAATTCCCTAGCAATACTGAGGTAAATCCAAAAGAGCAGTGTAATGCCATAGAGTTAAGGAGTGGGAAAGAAGTTGGAGTCCAAGAACCTGCTGTTGAAGAGGAGAAATTTGAGAAGAAAGTCGAAGAGAAGGAGCTTAAAACTGAGCCGAAACCGATGTACAAGCCTCCACTTCCCTACCCGCAGAGGTTCAAGAAGAAGGCGTTGGATGAGCAGTTCTCCAAATTCTTGGATATTTTCAAGAAAATTCACATCAACATCCCCTTTGCTGAAGCTTTGAAACAAATGCCGAACTACGCGAAATTCATCAAGGAGATGATGTCCAAGAAAAGGATACGGCTAGAGAATGAGGTGGTCAATTTAACAGAAGAGTGCAGTGCGGTGCTTCAAAAGAAGATGCCACAAAAGCTTAAGGATCCAAGGAGTTTTACTATTCCTTGTTCTATTGGTGGTTCTTATTTTAATAATGCACTTTGTGATTTAGGGGTCAGTATTAATTTAATGTCATTATCTATTTACAGGGCCTTGGAGTTGGGAGACATGAAATCGACTAAGATTTCATTGCAATTGGCGGATAGAAGCATTAAATATCCACTAGGAATTGTTGAAGATGTTCTAGTCAAGGTGGATAAATTCATCTTCCCAGCGGATTTTGTGGTATTAGATATAGAAGCTGATCATGGTGCTCCGCTAATTTTTGGGAGACCATTTTTGGCCACGGCGGATGCAAAAAATTGAAGTGATGAAAGAGGAGTTGTCAATGGGTGTGGAGTACGAATGAGTAATCTTTAACTTATTTACGAAAGCACCTAATCCATCCATCGAAGAATTATGCTTAATTGAACCGGTTGTGAAGTTCGAGAGCTGTCAAAGAGCTAATATTGCGGTTGAATCGTCAAAGAATAAAGCGCCAAATTTACCACCAAAGAAGGTCACGAAAAAGAGATAAAAATTTAAAAGGCGGTTCGTGGAAATTATTTGGCGTGTCAAAGAGAAAGGGAAGATCTAACACCGGTGAAAGTCGGGCTGATGACTTTAAACCAAGCGCTACTTGGAAGGCAACCCAAGCATTTTCTTTTATTTTATTTAATTTGCTTTTATTTTTAATTTATTTAATTTTTGTTATTTAATTGTTTTAAGTATTTTTTTTATTTATTTTAAATTTTTTAGCTATTTTTTCTTAATTTTAAAAAATTTGCAGGCTGCAGAAATCTCAAATTCGAGCAAGGGGCGCGCCCGCCCCATTAATCTGAGCACCCGCGCCATACCCTAGATGAAATTGGTTTGATTTGCGAAATAGAGGCGCGCCCGCGCCACCCATCTTGAGCGCCCGCGCGTAGAAGGCGCAAACAAGAGATCCCCATCTGCGCTTATTTATGCGCAATCGCGCAAGCCATTAGCACAAATCCTTGTGCTAACGAGACACTCTTCTGCGCTACATTCCAGCGCAATCGCGCTCCATGCTGTTTTTTTTCCTTGCACATACAACATCTCAAGTGCACAGACTTCTTGCGCAATCGCGCATTACTCAGCTGTTTTCCCTGCGCAAACAACCACCTTATCTGCGCCCCTTTCAGTGCAAACGCGCCAGCTCCTAACCATCCAAGCGTTAACAAGAACCATCTGCGCAGGTCCCAGAGCAATCGCTCAATCCAGTCCTTTCCATGCGCGAACAAGAATCATCTGCGCCATTCCTTATGCAATCGTGCAGCCTTCATCTGTACAAACAACCTCCTCATGCGCAAACATATCCCCATTCGCGCAGCACAAGAGCAATCGTGCACCATCTCCAAAAGCTCTTCCATGCGATTGAGATTTCATCCTAAGCTTCACCTCTCCATGCGCCAACAATAGCACCACCTGATCACGCTGCAACATGCGCCATTGAGTTCTTACAGCCACATCCACTATGCGCATTCTTTCTTCTTTTCCCATACATTAAGCGAGTTATATTGTCTTGTTTGCTTCGGGATTCAATTTTTTGTATTATCTTATCGTGTGCATGTATTCTTTTCAGGTTGAATTGGATGTTCATTTCGTGCTCATCTCCAAATCATCTTCACCTTTGTATTGCGGCTGCGAATTTTTTTTATATGGAGTTGGTTTTGGTAACGCCGAGTCCTGGTGTCTCGGTGTCGGAAGGTACGCATCCCTTATTCTTTTTATTGATTTTAATCATTAGGGACAATGATTATATAAAGTTTGGGGGGATGAATCATTTTGTGCAATGATTTAGTTGAGTAGTTGAATTTTATTGTGTGCTTCATAGATTAAATTTTTTGCTGAGTTTAGTTGTTGTTGATTAGTTGAGTTGAATTGAGTCGAGAAAGAAATGGATGCATGGCTGAAAAATTTTTGTTTTGTGCTATAACTGAAATCCATGATTGTCTGCCTATCTGACAAATATTTTTGAGAAAATGGAACCAAGTGATGAACAATTTCCTATATACTCTGTGATTAATATTTGAATCTGATTTTTGAGACATACAGACATAGATATGATTGAGGCATTGTATGAAATTTTTGGGCCTAATTTTCATTGAAATAATTTTATCCTTAGTTTTCTATTTGAGCCTACATGTATATTAGTACATTGAGGTACGAGAAAAATCTGAAATTTTGTTGAAAATCATCGTTCACTGCTGATGATTATCTTTTCTGCACTGATTGATATTTGTATGAATTATTGGTGGATTGAGACTTGTCTAGAACTAGTTCGAACACTCTTCGAGGCGAAATACGGGCAAAATTGAGATTAGGAATGATTTAGGCGATTTTTCTGAATTCGTTTGAGCCTTTCAAGCTACGTATTTTATATGTGTCCCTAGTACCTTGTTTGAGCTTTATTGAAAATCGAATGGCATGCGTGTAAACGTGTGATTAAACCCCCATTTGTCATTTTTTTCAAGGTCCTACATTGACTACCTAAATAACCTAAACACTATTTCCTACCTTTAAGGGAGTAATTTGAATGCTAAAATGTTGTATGCTCCTAGTTGATATTTATGAAAAATGGAATGGTGTGGTGGATGAATTGAAAAGATGAAAAGAGGTAGTAGAAAAAAGAGAGTTGTAAAAGTTGTGAAAGAAAGAAAAAATTTGTGAAATAAGTTGAAAAAAATCAATGAAGTGGAAAAATAAAGTGTGAAGTTGTGAATGAAAAAGGAGTCATAATTAGAGTTTAATAAATATGAATTACCCCTTGTTTTGAATTCTTATCCTTCATTTGTAGCCATGAGCCAGGCCTTACATTATAAGCTTATTAAGTCCTATTGACCGAGTCTCAGTTGCCCAATATACTAGTGGAGAAGAGTTGCGAGAATTTAGCCTATGGACTGTTGAATGATGCTTTTAATGATTATGAATTTTGATCGAAACACACACACACTATTATTCGTTGCATTTACCTAATTATGAGTGTTTTTGATTCAATATCCTATAATTTGATCCTATGCTACCTTGAAAAGTCCTCATGATCGATGAATGTGTGAATTGAACTTGGATAAGGGTGTTTTGAACGTGAGTTGCGGAGATTGTGAGTTTATACGGTTATTTTGTTATGACTGAAACTTTCAAGTGTTAGTTGGGTTGGATGAGATTGGATTTGAAAATTCTTTGAAATCATTGCTAAGGCCATTGTTCAATAATATTTCTTGATTATTTTTTTTTTGGTGATTTGAAGTTTTTAGAATTTATTGTTTTGAATTGTTTTGCTCGGGACTAGCAAAAGTCTAAGTTTGGGGGTATTTGATAAGTGTATTTTATACACTTAATTTATATATGATTTTAATTATTAATTATTTATTTCGAGCAGATTTATGTGGGTGTTTTGTTGTTTTTGTGAGTGTAGGGAATTATTGATTTTATGTGAAAAAGGGAGGAAAAAGAAGAGAAGAAAATAAAATAAAGAGAAAAGAAGTAAAAGGAAAATAAACGATCAGACAAGGAGAAAGAAAGTTATTGGGCTTTTCATTGGGCTAATAAAGTTTAGCGCTTCTCTTTAGCGCTATCTCAAGTGCAAACGCGCACTGCTATGTTTCTGAGAGAATTGAGATTTCGAGACTAAGGCGTGCCCGCGCCTTCACTTGAGCGCCCGCTCCGTTGCTGAATTGGAAAGATTTTATTATTTCGGGCAATTTTTATGGGCTTGGTTTTGTGGGCTTTTGTACGCAATATAAAAAGGAATTCTTATCAGAGGAGAAAGGGGAGAGCCGCACAACCTATTACACGAAATATCAGAGAGAACAGGGCTTGATCGTTGGAATTTTCTGAAGATTTCTGGAGCTTAATCTGAAGAACGAAGACGGAGTTCGATAGTCCGAACACGGCATCGACGACGGATTTGTTTCTTATCTTTTATTTTATTCTGAATATGCTTGAATCTATGAATTATTATTTTATTCAGAATTTTATTATGAACTAAATTTTTATAGTCTAGAGGTCAGATGGAACCTGGTGTAGACACTTTCATGAATTCTTGATTTTATTGAATTGAGTTTCTTCTAGATTAATTGTTTTTTTCTAGAATTGATTGTCTTTTCAACTATCTGATCAATAATTGATTTGTTATATTTATTTGAAATCATTGCTCGGGAGAGGGGATTTTGAATAGGACATTAGGAACTACATTGTTAATTATTTTATACAGCTCAGGAGAGTGTATGATTTTAACAGAGCTTTTAAAAAGAACATTGTTTTGTGATAGATCACTGCGATAAATTCTTAATAGGGATATTGGAATTTAATTGTAGTTGATAAACATTATTTGTTGCTCGGGAGAGGGAAATAATATACGTAAGTGTTCTTGGTTATTAATTGATTGGAATTCATGAAAATTAATCATTTAGGATTGACTGTTGTTGAAACTAGGTGAAATCTATACCTCTAGACCATTATTCTCTGATTGATTATTCCTGAAAGTTGTGTGCGTGCTATCTAAAATCATCTGATTATTTATTTTATTGCAAAATTCTCAAAGTTTGATTTTCTAGATAAAGTTTAGACTATTCTAATTACAAGTACTAAATATTTTCATTTTACTCCCTGTGGGATCGATATCTGAATTATTCACTATTTTAAAACTTGACACTCGTACGCTTGCGAGGAAATTTCACAACAAGTTTTTTGGCACCGTTGCTGTAGGCAAGAACGCCTATCTTCTCGAGAATTTCGTACGGCCCGATGAATCTCGGAGATAACTTTCCTCTCTTCCCAAATCTAACAGTGCCTCTGAAAGGTGAAATATTCAGAAAGACTCGGTCTCCCCAATCGAAACTCGGAGGTCTGCGTCTGACATTATCATACTTTGCCTGTCTATCCTGAGCTAACTTCATTCTAGACTGAATGATCTTAACTTGCTCTGCCATATCTCTAAGCATATCCGGTCCCAAATCAGGTGACTCGGACAAATCATCCCAAAACAAAGGAGATCGGCAATTCTTGTCGTACAAAGCCTCAAAAGGCGTCATACCGATACTCGCTTGGAAGCTGTTGTTGTAAGAAAACTCGACAAGAGGCAAAGAATCTTGCCAACTAGTGCCAAAGTCTAGCACTACCGCTCGAAGAATATCCTCTAACGTCTGGATAGTCCGCTCTGACTGTCCATCGGTCTGAGGATGATAAGCTATACTCAGATTCGAACGAGTACCAAGTGCCTCCTGCAAACTGTGCCAGAAGTGCGAAGTGAATCTAGGGTCTCGGTCTGAAACGATCGAATTCGGCACCCCATGCAATCTCACAACATTTCTAACATATAACTCAGCCATCTGATCATGACGATACGTCATCCTGTACGGAATAAAACAAGCAGACTTGGTCAATCGGTCGATCACTACCCAAATAGCATCGCATCCTCGAACAGATCACGGTAGCTTCGTGACGAAATCCATAGAAATGTGATCCCATTTCCATTCAGGAACAGATAGACTGTGCAATAGACCACCCGATCGCTTCCGCTCTGCTTTCACTTGCTGGCAGTTCAAACATCGAGATACAAACCTCGCAATATCGCTCTTCATTTTCTTCCACCAGAACTGATTCTTTAGATCTTTGTACATCTTACGACCTTCAGGATGAACACTGAACCGACTGCAATGAGCCTCTCGGAGAATACGCTGCCTCAACTCCGAAATATCAGGCACAACAATATGGTTATTCACAAACAAAACGTCATCTCTAACCTGGAATTCAGACTGATGCCTAGATATGAATTTCTCTGCTGAAACCTGAACGCTCGGATCAGACCTCTGTGCCTCTTTGATCGCAATCAACAACTCCGGCTCGTCTTGAATAGCAAACACTCTGATAGTCTTCCTATCTGTTTCAACTCCAAACCAGAAGTGAAACATTCGTTGATCAACTAAGAAACACCGATAGTAGAAAGAGATAACGAACAAAGCTTTCGACTCAAGGCATCTGCAACTGCATTCGACTTTCCCGGATAATACTTGATTTCACAGTCGAAATCCTTCAACAGATCTAACCATCTTCTCTGTCTCATGTTCAGTTCTGCCTATGAAAACAAGTACTTAAGACTCATATGATCAGAAAAGATCTCAAATGACTCACCGTAAAGATAGTGATGCCAGATCTTCAGAGCAAAAACAATCGCAGCTAGTTCAAGATCATGAACTGGATAACGAGTCTCGTTCGGCTTCAGCGGCCTCGATGCATACGCTATCACATGCTTATGCTGCATAAGAACACAACCCAAGCCTTGGTTAGAAGCATCACAATAGACTGTGAAACCTCCAGTACCCTTCGGAATAGAAAGAATCAGAGCACTGGTCAGTCTCCTTTTCAGATCAACAAAGCTAGCCTCGCAATCTGCAGTCCAGATAAAAGGCGCATTATTCTCTGTCAGCTGGGTAATCGGCTTGGCAATAGACGAGAAACCCTCGATGAATCGGCGATACCAGCTAAACCCATAAAGCTTCGGATCTCAGGTACTGATGTCGGTCTAGGCCAATTCATAACCGCTTCAATCTTGCTGGGATCGACAGAAATCCCATCTCTAGAAATAATATGACCGAGAAAGACAACTCGATCCAACCAGAATTCACATTTAGACAGCTTGGCAAACAACTGCTCAACTCGCAAAATCTTCAAGACGATTCTCAAGTGCTCTGCATGGTCAGTACGGTTCTTTGAATAGATAAGAATATCATCGATGAAGATAATGACAAACTCATCTAAATAACGCTGAAAGATACGGTTCATCAAACCCATAAAAACCGCTGGAGCGTTAGTCAAACCAAACGGCATGACTATAAACTCAAAGTGACCATACCTTGTTCTGAATGCGGTCTTAGGAACATATTCTTCTCGCACTCTCAGCTGATGATAACCTGATCTTAGATCAATCTTCGAGTAGAGAGAAGAACCCTGCAGCTGATCAAAAAGGTCATCTATTCGGGGTAAAGGATACCTGTTCTTGACTGTAGCCTGATTCAGTTGACGGTAGTCGATACAGAGCCGCATAGAACCATCCTTCTTTCGAACAAAAAGAACAGGAGCACCCCAAGGCGATACACTAGGTCTAATGTATCCCTTGGCAATCAAATCCTCAAGCTGCTCCTTCAACTCTCTCAGTTCAATAGGTGACATACGATAAGGAGCTTTGGAAATGGGTTGAGTACCTGGCACTAAGTCGATGCTGAATTCGATCTCTCGAATAGGCGGCAATACAGGAACATCTTCCGGAAACACATCAGCAAAATCTCTAACCACTGGTATATCAACCAATTCAGGGCTAGATTTCAGTACATCAACTGCATAAACCAAAAATCCCTCTGCACCTCTCTGTAACAAACGAGTCATAGATAACACTGAAATCAAAGGAATTCTAGATCGAGAACCATTACCAAAGAATTTCCACTCGTCTGCCATTTCAGGTCTGAATCTGACAATCTTTAGAAAACAATCGACTGTTGCCCTGTACTTGGTTAAAACATCTATACCGACTATACAATCAAAATCTGACAGTCCAAGCACAATACAGTCGAACTCTAACAGATTCCCCTCAAAATAGAGTTCACAGTTCCTGACTATTCTGACAGAAACAGTTCCTTCACCCAAAGGTGAAGTAACAACTACTACAGTAGGTAACAACTCAATAGGCAAAGCATGCAATAATACAAATTTCTCAGAGATAAAGTAATGGGAAGCACCTGTATCTATCAAAACATGGACAGAATAACCGAAAATCGAACAGTTACCTGCTATAACATCATCAGGTGTTGCCTGAGCCTGATCCTCTGTCAAAGTAAAGACTCGTGCTTGTTGTCTCGAAGGCTGGTTCGCACTAGAGTTACCTCCCTGTCGGTTCTGCTGCTGAGGCTGGAAAGAGCGCACTGCAGAAGACTACCTCTCAGGCTGAGCTGTAGGTCGAGATGAACTTCCACTCTGAGCTCTATCTCTGTTACGTTGAGGGCACACCTTAGAAAAGTGTCCCGGTTGCTGATAGGTGTTGCAGTTACCAAAGACTCCCACACACTGATCTGGTGAGTGCCGACCTCCACACTTGCTACAATACAAAGAAGTTGATCCAGAACTCTGTCTTGAACCGAACTGCTTGGAACCACTGGAACTAGAAGAACTGTTCCCTTGCCTCTTGAACTGTTTCCCTCTTGCTTTGTACTGATCCCTTCTGTTTTCCCCACTGTTTCCACCTTCGTAACTCTGCTGTTGGTTTTGAAACTGAGGTGGTTGATTCTGATGTTGAGATGGTTGGTTCTGAAACTGCCTCTGCTTCCAAGACACCATCTGATTACCTCTCTGCCTCCACAAGCCTGCTTCCGCTCCCTTTGCGTGGTTCATGGCATCCGCAAAGTTATCTGGCCTAGCAGTGTTCACCAACGTGAAGATGTCGGGATTCAAGCCGTTGATAAACTGATCGGCTTTGGCTTCTTCACTGTCGGCAATGTGCAAGGCAAAACGAAACAAGCTGTCAAACTTGGCTACGTACTCCTCAATGTTCAGATTCCCTTGCCTTAGATTGTAAAACTCGGCTCCCTTGTCCTTTCGGTACGAAACAGGTAAAAACCGCTTATAAAACTCAGTTTTGAAAAGAGACCAATCAACAACTGTACCTCTGTTCTCTATGGATCTCTTGGTCGTGATCCACCAGTTCTTGGCAACACCACGCAGCTGATGAATGACTAACCTGGTTCGGCGGTCATCTGTATAATCAAGGGAATCGAACAGCTGATCAATGCCATCCAACCAACTCTCACAGTCAACTGGATTCTCAGTACCCATCAACAAAGGCGGATTAAACGACTTAAACCTCTTCAGCAAGGTTTTCATAGGAGTCGCTGTAGCATCCAACTGATCAACTTCAGTACTAGCTTGCTCAGTCGTAGGAATAACTGGCGGTGGGTTTCTGTTTATCACTCAATGAGGACCCATCTGATAATCAAAGGTTAGGACACAAGATATCTCAATCGCTACAATTTGGTTCCCTTACAACCGCTTGGAATATCGGATACTCGTCGATAACAAAAACAGTTATATCTCAAGTAGTTCATGCTTTATAAATTAAATCACAACATCATGTAATTCAATTAATTCTTAAATAATAAAGCATGCTCGCATGGTATTAATTAAACAATTACAGAACTCAAACACATGCGAGGAGCCAATACATGCGGACTCGAACTACCCCGCTCACTCTAGTTCAACCAAGAATCTTAACTCTCTGATACCACTTAATGTGAGACCTCGGTTCTAAACATCAAACTAAACTCGGATTGAACAAATAAAATAAGCAAACAAGATCAAAGATTTAAAAGTAAAGAAATTTTTTTTTTTTAAAAGATCCTCGCTCGAGCGGCAAGACACGCCCGCTCGAGCGAGCAAGGTTCTGCTCGCTTGCCAAGAAAAACTCTCGCTCGAGCGAGAAGGGTTCTGTCTCGCACACGAAAAAATGCTTGCTCGAGCAAGCACCAACTGCCACTCGAGCGAGACCAGGACTGAGTCAAAAATCCAGCATTTAGCTCAACCAATCCAATATTAAACCAATCCATTCTCAACATGCATACATGACCAAAACGACATTCAAACATAACATGGTTCATAATACATGTAACGAAAACCTTCAGTCCACGATACTCGCAGGATCGATACAACAGAAATGACGAGTTTGAATCTAAACATGCTATGAAACATAAACTAGATTGGCATGCTGATTTGACTTCTAAACCGAGTCTCACTTCTACTTCTTGCCCTCGAAGCTAACCATGCCTCTTTTGACTTGATCCTGCCCCACCTGTTGCCAAGTACACATACAAAACAAAGCAACAGCCGGATAAACCGGTGAGAAAGATACTCCCAGTAAAAGCAACATAACAAGTAATACAATTAATAAACATGCTTTCAAGGCAATATGTAATCACTATCAACGTAATGAAATGCATGTCTTTAAATCGGGATATCAATTCTGATAAACGAGGGATTGCTACTGTGCTTTTGGGATCCCGAGGATGAGATCACGTGACGACTCACCGACTCTCCCAATCGAGGTGGTGCCACGTATCCCACTCCTCTAAAATTTGAACAACTATAATGAGTTTACTAGCACTAGGCGAGACGGCTACGACCTAGGCCACTCAAATTATATCTTCCAAACGTCTAAACAAAAAGGGTTGTTCTGCCCGCTGAAATCAAAGTTGGCTCAAGATGAATGCATAACAGAACATAAAACGTAAGCCACATAACCAATCTCAATCAATCAACAAAATACAGTTCCACATGCTAGAACAATATTGATGCAATATGTGATTTTAAGGGAAACTCGAGAACCAACTGTCCCGAGTATGCTATCCCGCTACGATGACTGCTTTTACCTTTCAATGCAAGTAGTTCCAACTCTGGATAAGCTACAATAAAAAGGTTATATCAGAAACTATACAACCTAACAACAATCACTAAAAGAAAAATGCACAAACACAACACTTAAAAGACAACGTTTTTAACGAAAAGGGTTGTCTTTTTTTAAAAGACAACGCTTTTAGTGAAAAGCATTGTCGTTATATGTTTTTTGTTCATCAAAGACAACGCTTATTTTAAAAAGCGTTGTCAATAAGCGTTTTTTTGGGGTCAAAGACAACGCTTTTAAAAGTGTTGTCTATGAGCGTTTTTTTTCCCATGTATAACAACACTTTTTAAAAAGTGTTGTAGAAAAAATATTATTTTTATTTAAAATAAAACATAAAATAAATAATATTTTCTTAGCCAATTAGATCCCCAAATCTCAGACCCCTTCTCTCGATCGCGATTTCTAAATCTCAGAACCCTTCTCTCGATCGCGATTTCTTCTTTCGACATATCCCTTAGCTCCTTTTTCTCTCTTTCAATTCAAAATCCCACCTCGATTTATGGCTTCGATTTTTGCTCGATTCTTCAAACGATTTTTGAAGTGACTCCAACGATGAATTGGTTGACACCTCGCAATGTTCTCGCTCGAGCCGTCGGGAAGCCCACCTCGCATCTTCACTATAGGTGAATACCGATCCCTTAGTTTTGTGGTTCAAAAGCTGTTCCAAGTCTGCGACAAACAACAGATTCATCAGTTGGTTACATCGTTCACTGAGGATCCCGCTATGTTCATATCGGCCTGTCTTGAGCCTCTAGGGTATGTTTAGAACTCGACTACTGTATTTCTCCCTTGAATGTATAACTTTGATTTCTGGATTTTCGATTTTCTTTGCTTTATTGATAAAGTCTAGCTGGGACCCAGTTGAGAAAACATGGAACCCACGTCAAAGAAGCTCTCTCCGTTTGATTTTATATTGGCAATCTTAAAGGGCGGGAAACCCGATAATTCTGATGGGTCGTCGGACTTGGTGCCGCTGCTGATGGAGAACAGGGAGCTGATGATGGTTCTCACCACCTCCGTGGCGGTGCTGATCGGATGTATCGTGGTGCTGTTGTGGCGGCGGGTGGGTGGATCAGGCAAGAAGGCGGTGGAGATGCCGAAGCTAGTTGTGCCCAAGGCGGTGCTCGAGCTGGATGAAGTTGATGATGGAAAGAATAAAGTGTCCATCTTTTTTGGGACTCAGACTGGCACGGCTGAAGGCTTTGCCAAGGTAGAAACACCGATTACTTTATACCGACTAAAGGCATAAAAAGTATTGAATCGCATTTGGATTCTTTCTCCAAAGACTTTGTATGGGGATACTTTTTCGAACTTAATTAATTGTTAAATAAAAAATTTAATTGAGATTGCATCTGGATTTTCTCTTAATAAAATGAAATCCTTGGAGTTTTTAATGAGTGTCACGTGCCCAAAAATATTGTTTTGCTGTAAATGGCCGAACCTTAACATCTGCATTGACAAGAGGCCAAGAATTGTCCAGTTAATGCTAGAAACAAGATGAAGGGCATGAATTGGTATGGGAATTCTGGCACGCGTGTAGGGTGATTGTGTGTTATTCAATTGTATTGTATATTGACTGGTCCGCCTACTTTCAGAAGATTTTATTTTTAAAGAAATATAATTGTGGTAAAAATGAATTTTTACTTGCATAAGATTTAAAATTTTGATGTTTTGGTTGTGAATTTTGTTGTCCAGGCACTTGCCGAAGAAGCTAAAGCCAGGTATGAAAAGGCCAAGTTTAGAGTGGTTGATTTGGTAAGGTTTTATTTGAATTTTCCTTTTACTTTCATTGTTGAAGTACTTGTTCTAGGCTTATCTTTTTGGTTATGGTAGGATGATTATGCCGCCGATGATGAAGAATATGAGGAGAAATTCAATAAGGAAACTATAGCATTCTTTTGCCTGGCCACGTATGTGCCTTGAAATATGTTCTTTATCAAAGATGTAGTTTTGTGTTATGGTGAAAATATTTGTGTGTCTGACATAATCCAGATCATGTGGTTTATGATTGCATTGTGACGGTCAAGGATTTGTTACTTGCATATATGGAGACGGTGAGCCTACGGACAATGCAGCAAGATTTTACAAATGGTTTACAGAGGTATAATATCTTGACATCCGATTAATAATTAATCTTCATGGATTTCTCTCTCTGGCTTGAAATTATAGTCTTAGTTTATGATTTTGCGGCGCAGGGAAATGATAGAGGTGACTGGCTTAAAAATCTACAGTATGGTGTATTTGGTCTTGGGAACAGACAATATGAACATTTTAACAAGGTCTATCCACTTTATATACATACATTTAATTATGTTTGGACGCCAGATTACTAAAGTTTTCATTTAATTGATGGTATTCTCATTTTGTTTTATTATGTTTGGATGCCAGATTTCTAAAGTGGTGGATGAAATTCTTGCTGACCAAGGTGAGTTATCCCTTGCTGATTTTTTTTTCTTGTCTTATAGTTAGATATAAGCATGCAAGGTGCTTGATCTTCCTTCATAAGTTTTCCTATGAAATGTGTTACCAGTTTTTTATGTGAGTGTTCCGTGCTCTTTGAAGAGACTATGTTGTTGCATTCTCTGCAATTATATTTCTTTTTTCTATACGTGTTAATAATATCATTAATCTTTAATAGTTTGAAAGACATTCTTATTGTGAGTTATTGAGAAATGTAGGTCACTCCGGCCCGGAGAGTGCTGTATACTTGAAGATCTAATGTTGCTTTTAAGAAGGAGCTCCACATTGCCTCATCTGATCATTCGTGCATTCACTTGGAATTTGACATATCTGGCACTGGACTTATGTAAATTTCTGTCCAATATTATGTATCGTATAAATGTTCAGGATATTATTTGTTTTTATCACAGCTACTTGTTAGCTTCCTTTAACTCTAAAGCAGTATGCCAGAGTTTGTACTTATTCTAGTGTACATATCACCCTCAGGTATGAAACAGGCGATCATGTTGGTGTATAATGTGAAAATTCAATTGAAACTGTGATGGAAGCGGAGAGGTTACTAAATCTTCCACCGGATACATGCTTCTCACTTCACACTGATAAAGAGGACGGAACACTGCTCAGTGGAGGTTCATTGTTACCTCCCTTCCCGCCTTGCACATTGAGAATGGCACTAGCTCGATATGTAGACTTTTAAACTCACCTAAGAAGGTATGCTGCATTCCTATGTCTTGCATTTTATGTGCGATTCACATAGGCAGACATTAAGGCACTATCACGTATATTTTCCAGTCTGCTTTGGTTGCATTAGCCGCTTATGCCTCTGATCCAAGTGATGCCGATCGACTGAGACATCTTTCATCCCCTGCTGGAAAGGTTTGTAATCAATGAAGTCTCATATTTCCTATCCGAATCGAGTACATGACTACATGCCAAATTTTCTTATGAACATTTTTTCTTTGCTTCAGGAGGAATATACACAATGGGTTGTTGCAAATCAGAGAAGCCTACTCGAGGTCATGTCAGAATTCCCGTCAGCCAAGCCTCCACTTGGCATTTTCTTTGCGGCAGTTGCTCCATGCCTTCAAACCAGATTCTATTCAATCTCTTCCTCTCCGAAGTGAGTTCTTGTTATGCTCCTTTGTATGGTTGTCTTGATAATAACAAGAGTGTAGAGACACTTGCTGAATTAATGTTATCTGCATTTATTGTTGGTAAAGCCTTTATAAATTTTGCATTTTGAGTATTATGTTATACTCCTGGTGATGAAACAAGATGTCGCTGATTCAAGTTAAAAAAAGAAAAGAAAAGAAAATATTTGTTGCGATTCAAGCAACCTCTCGTTTACTTGTACTATATTCCATTTTTCACTAGCTTTTGCTTTAGGATATTAATTATCAATTGTTGGTTTTCTTCAGGATTGCCCATCTAGAATTCATGTCACTTGTGCATTAGTTTATGAGAAAACACCTACAGGACGAATCCACGAGGGTGTTTGCTCAACATGGATGAAGGTATTTGTTATCTATCCAATTGAATCTCATATTAATGTTTTATCTTGATAGTTGAGATTTAAAATGGACCAATGGTATAACAAGCAGTCTTTGTTTGGTTCTTTCGTTTAGAATTTGTAAACCTGAGCTTGCATTGGCCTTATTCGCAGAATGCCGTATCATTGGAAGAAAGCCATGACTGCAGTTGGGCACCAATTTATGTTCGGACTTCTAATTTCAAACTCCCCTCTGATTCTATAGTACCAATTATAATGATTGGCCCCGGTACTGGCTTGGCTCCATTTAGGGGTTTCCTTCAGGTTTGAGTAGACTTGTTTCGTTATTACACATACCATGTCCTATTTTCGCGACCCATGTCAAGAATGAGTGGCCGTGAATAAAATATTTTTTCCCAGGAAAGACTAGCTTTGAAGGAATCTGGAGCGGAACTTGGTCCTGCCGTATTATTTTTTGGATGCAGGAACCGAAAAATGGTTAGTAACCCGCCTAACATCGGTGTGAATCCTGAATATAATTAATATTTATGTTTATAGTAAGAGTTTGAAACTGTTGCAATCTACAGGACTTCATTTACGAGGAAGAGTTAAACGACTTTGTCAAAGGTGGAATAATATCTGAGCTGGTCCTTGCATTCTCACGTGAGGGACCCTCTAAGGAATATGTGCAACACAAGATGATAGAGAAGGTATTCCAACTCTTTAAATAAATTGGTGCTTGATTGAATTCTTTCTGATCGTGGATTACAGACATTACGTGGTTTTAGTGGTATCTATCAAGAGATAAATTTAGATATGCAGTGTAATGTAACCCCGATGGATCGTGAATAATATCTAATTAAGGGTTTGTGTACGTCTATAGATACAGTGATTCATTCATTTATGTTAACTCTCCTTCTTCATGCCTATTCTCTTATTTTACATGCGCTTATATAATAATACTCTTCTAGACAGGAGTCCTCCATGCATGTTCATTAATGTTGTATATAATTCATTGTATAGCAATCATGTTTGATTTCTTTATATACAAAAGAACATTCATTTAAAAGTGTGTGTGCTGTATAAATATGCTTATTCCAGGTTAAGGAACACAGCATTACCTACAAGAATGAGGATGGAATCATCGGGAAAATTTAATTTCTCAACTAGCAAACTTATCACGTTTTTAAGGTCCAGTGCATCTCCCAGGAACTCATACTCCTAGTTCTTGTGACCGACTCCACAGAGGAACGCATGCTTCCCTCTCGGAGGTTGGTTTGAGGTAGCGCCAGAAATATACAAACTCTCAGTTATAAATTTTCTATTACTGCATGTATATTTTCTCATACATCTCAAGGGGTTTCCTATTACAAATTTAATTGCACAAATCCCTCGCTTGTGGTGATGTTACGCCTTGCGAGTTTTTACACTACTGTGATATATAATAGTCCAGACACGCATTTATCCTCATCACAATTAACTTGTACTGAATGTTTGATGTTTGCCCATTTTTCTTGAATTACATATTGATCCCTTTGGTAGCAGTCAACTGGAAAATATTTTACAGTATATAATGATTTATTTAAATCTTTACTTGGTGATAAAATTGCATTCTTTGTTGGGCTCTTGTGCCAATATGATCTCAATGAGGTGTGGGGCTTCTCGGTTGACATTTGTCAGGCTTCTTCCCTGTTCTGGAACTTCCTTATGTTCCATGTTTGTTGTGACTTTGAAGCACTCTGTATTTAGGTTTTTTTATGTTGCGACTTTGTAACTAAGCTTAATTTTTATGCTTTAGAATTCTTATGATTTAAAATTTTTTCGTGAATATATATACTCTGAAGAAATTGCTGATACAAATTGATCTACAGGTGCGTAGGATTTCAGCTTGTGAAACTATGAGATCAGCAACTACCAATTGCAGTGATAAGACAGGAACTTTGACATGGCCGAGATGAACATGAAGAGTTCGATTATTTGTTATATTTGAATATTTTTGTTATATTTATATGATTTATAATATTGAAATATTGTATATTAGATTTAATTTTCAAAAATTTTGAATATTGAGTGATAATATTGAAAATTTGTGAATTAAATTTTTTTTTTTTGTTTTTTATTTGAGAAAAGACAACGCTTTTTAAACATTGTCGTAGGTGGAAAAAGCGTTGCGTTACTAAAAAAGACAACGCTTAAAAAATGTTGTCTTTTTCAAATATGACAACGCTTTTTATGCGTTGTCTTTGCTCAAAACGACAATGTTTTTTAAGCGTTGTCTTTGACCGCGGCCTTTTACAATATTGGCTACAACAAAGCTTTTTTGTGACAAAGACAACGTGGAAAAAGCGTTGTCGTTTTGAGCAAAGACAACGCTTAAAAAAGCGTTGTCTTTTCCAGAAACGACAACGCTTTTTCCGCGTTGTCTTTGAGCGTGGTATTTTACAACACTGGCTACGACAATTCTTTTTCGGGAACATTAACAACGCGAAAAAAGCGTTGTCTTTGGCCGTTTTTCTTGTAGTGAATATCGGCTCAAGGTAATCTCTTTACCGATTCTTCGTCAAACTCTAGACGATCGACTGCTGCTTCTCTGTCTCGACAACTCCAAACGAATCTGTACGGAGACAAAAGATGATCAAAAACAACGAACAAACCCAATGCCCAAAGTTCTAAAACTCAAACACGGTTCAAAATCCTCAAAATTCAAACCGGCGGCATAACGGCTATAAATGATCAAATCGGAAACGCAGACAGCAGTTCAATATCGATAACAACTCGAATCAATGCTAATACAACAATAACAAGGCAATTCCAACAAATCCCAAAAACCTCATTTTCGAAAATGACTTCCAAAAATCATAACAAATCCGAACGTCGCTCTATTTCAAAACCGACAGATAATAAACGACCAGAACTTCGTCAAGAACAGCATACTCGAATCTCAATCGATTCTAACAACATCCGAAAACTAGAATGTATCTGATCGTAGAAAAACTTACGATATAACGGAGCTCTCGCTGCAGTGATCGTTAATCTGCCTTCAAAAATAAATTCCAACGGTCGGATCGAGCTTGGACTGAAATCTGGAAGCTCAAAAACAAAAAGGGGCGGTTTCAATGGAGATGAATCGAGTTGGAGAAGATGAGAGGATGGTTGGACTAGTCAATGGAGTGTAGAAAATATATTAAACTCAAAATTTGCACTTTAGTCCCTGAAAAATCTAAAATTTGCAAAATGGTCCCTGATCAAAATCAAGTCGGCTCTTGAACTCTATAATCTCCGATTAACTCAAATAAACTCATTTAAGATAAAAACGGGACGTTACAGAATTGATGACATGACAAAAAATTTGTACTGAAAAATAATAACAGATAAATGTTAATGACTATTTAAAATATTTAATAAGATATAAAGTATGGACTTTTACTTTATAAATTTTCGCTCCCACTGTTTTGACATTTTCACTACCCTCTATTGAAAAACGAGAAACTCCTTTCCTCGGTAGGTACGTAAGGTCCAATTAGCCAATCATGATCCCGAATAATATCAGTCAATCATAATTTATAAAAGATAGTTTTCAATTGCATCTCCATGCAATCCTCTACGTAAACTTTTGTCTCACGTTTGATGACCCAATAATATGGCATCGTTCATCTTTACGTGTGAAGACTTACCCATCGATATTGAACCTTAATGGACGGTCACCATGAGTTCCCCCAATAATATGATCCGATATCATGGGAGTTCCACGTAGTTCACATCACCATATCAATGGATGTCACAACTTTCCGGCGTCCAAGCCCCCAATAATATGAGCCGATCATTGATCGCGGGTAGCGTTCATCATGCATCCATTGTCGATGGAAGACAAGAAAATTATAAACTCTTTTATAATTCCCCTATTCAGGCTTGATATAAATTTTGAATCTAATTCAAAATGAGGGTTTTTAATTTTGAAACGGTCTCATCATTAATTTTAAAAGATGGCCATGTTTGTTGTATGATTGTCGGACTCATGCAACTTTGTTATTATAAAATAATAACGCACATACTTATTATTTATAATATATCATGCATATATTATAAATAGTAAATTAACTAGGATGATCAATCGCCCCAATACCATTTGACCCGTGTGAGCCAAACACGGGCCTAGGTCCAATCCTAGGAAATGCACGGGATGCATATGCAACAATTACATAAGCTTCCAATATTTACATGTCTTGGATCTTCATAATTCGTGGCCCACCATCTTTCAATCTTGATCTTCCACTATCAAATATTTAACAATAAAATATACATTGCAAATAGGGATACATCTCATGGGGTGGAAACGAGCTATAAACCAAGCAAACTTTAAATTTGATAATTATTACAACCTATTCAACACAAAATATCCTAGCATACACCTAGAAAATTAGGCTTAGGCATTTGATCATCCTATATGCATAATATCACATATCATACACCATCAATTAATTATCACAATAATCAATTGATCAAATATTGTATATCTTGGTTCAATCACTAACTGTCACGATTATAAATTAAATTAAACAAAATAAAAAAACACCTTTGTTTACTTTCAAATTAATTTATTTATAACGAATTTCTTATAAATCACTATTTACTATAAAAAAAAATCTAATTCCCACTTTAATTATTTATTTTATTATAAAACACATAATTTATAAATTTTGAATTTTCATAAAATGAACCATTACAATGGCTCAACAACTTAGGGCTCATGGCCTTGGATATCCCAAAACACCTCTTTGAAACCCTAGTCGTCAAAGTCGTTGTCGGAGCTCCGTCGCCGGATTCTGGCAAAAACTTTAAAAAAATTATTAAAAGTGGGCTGCCCGTTGGGTAGCCGAGGGATGCGCCTTGCTGCCCGAAATGGGCAGCCCCATATTTCAAAAAAAAATCTTAAAAAAAACCCCTAAGTCGATGAAAATGATTTTCTCATGCGGTTAGAAATTGACTTCAACATAATATTCAACAAATGCTACACAAAAAGAGTAACCTAGGCTCTGATACTACTTGTTGGAGATCGGTTCTCTCGTTCCCGGAACCACAATGAAAGTTTAAATTTTTTAAGAAAAACCGAGCACTTGTGTAGCATTCAAAAATATTAAACATCCATAGAGTGTTTAAGAAATTTTTACCTATCAATCTTTAAAAATTTATTATGGCTTCAACCAAGTTGTAAACAACTTAGCTCTTGAAATGGTAGACACTATCTACAAGCCTCCAAGAGCACACCTTGCTCAAAATGGCACAAGCTTCCAAGAGCACAACTTGCTCAAGAATGGACTCCTTCTTCAAATTAGGTCAACGACTAGTCAAACTAGATCCACTCTAAATATGCATTAGAATACTTAGAGCATTTTTATTGAGAATTTCTTTGTCTTTTCTCTCAAGATAAAAGACAAAAATTGGAGAATTTAATTTAGTAGTGTTCGGCCATATGGAGAATGAGGAGGAGGAATATTGCTTGTCTGGGTACTTAAAAGTGTGTTATGACAAAATACAAAGCATACATAGAAAAAGTTAAAGCATGCATAGAAAAGTGTGCATCTTGTCTGTTAACCCTTCATATTCATTCTATCTCATGTATTGTATGTATTATATGTCAAACATATACATACATGGCTCATGAATTTAATATTTAATTAATTATCAAACTCAAACCCATTTACGTTCAATAAATTGATTAAATCCAACTTGAACTCATTCACGCCCACTAGTTGAATAATTATTCAACACTGTTTCTATTTGAGCCCTACAAGACCCAATAGTATTTAATTAATCCAACACTTGAATTAATTTAATTATTTGAACTCTACAAGGTCCACTAGTGTTTAATTAATTCAACACTTGAATTAATTTAATTAAGCTTATAATTATAGTTTTGAAAATAATCATTTTCAAAATTATTTATTCAAGTCAACTTTTAATCTTGGAACTAATTTTTGTTCTCAACGAGATTTAGAAATTCAGTACTTGTGTGACCATCAATAGTTCAATGATAAAACTAGCAGTGGATTTACATCTCCATGTGATTCGGGATCAACAAGTCCATATATGAGTTTACCCTATATAGCTCCATTCTTATTTATTAACTCCTTGATAATATGAACGTCAGAAAGCTCAAGTTTGATGGTACCCAACCAGTTATGTCAAAACGTCTAGCAGCATCGCTTAAATGACTTCCTAGGTATCAAATGATAGTGTCTGCAAGAACCATTCAATTATGATTAGCATACAGCACGGTCCTTTCAACTCATATATCCCGACCGATTCGACAAACATTGGTTTATCGAGAGTTGTCATTGAATAGATAACTATATGTCATGTTGTAGTTGCATCGAAGGTGTAATTCTAGAAACCCCTTTCTTATATAATTACCACCTACTCTGATCAGATATTTCAACCTACATATGCATGAGATCACATAGGATATCCATACCCGTAGGTAACCGATGAATCCCCGACTACAATTCATTGACTCCTACAAGTTTCGACACAACACCCAACTTTGCCACCTGATGACCCCAGTTAAGTCAGTAAACAAGTCAAAGTAAAGCGCTGGCATATAGAGTCTTCATGTTGTCCTGGGTCATGAGAACTAATGGTGTACAACCATAAACTAAGATCTTTCCACTCGATAAGTGAGAACCACTTGAAAAGTCCTTTAGGGAAGGTTGTTCAGTGAACTCTACAAGGAGTACCTATTTGTATGCTAGGACATTGCCATGTCCCCTACCAATGAAACGTGGTACTCACATCGCAAATACTAGTCTCAAGCTCGAGCGACCTTTATCCTTCTTTGTGGCGGCTGAATCAACTAGGAATAGTTTAGAATTTATTGTATTCCAAATATGAGTTTCATGATAGTCATCACATGACCATCTCATATTCTTTATATTATTTGTATATTCATGGGTTTTACCTATGCAGCTATGTTACGCTTTAAACGCATACAAATCTCATAAATGAGATTAATGTTTTTAATGCAATAACTTATCTTGTTTTGATAATTACAAAAATATATTATTATTTCTAATCGTTTAAAGTGAGACCTTGCAGATTAGATACTTATAAATAAATAAATTCATGTGCGGAATATTCAAAATTATGGAACAAAAAATTGCAAAAATTACAGGGAATTTTTGAGTCATCCAAATCTTATCTTCACCATTCATAATAAAGTATAGGATGCTCAAAAGCTACGGTCCAAATCTCAGCTCAATCCAACAACTAATCATGAGAAATGAATTTTTGAAATGTACCGCGCAGAACATAAAGCTAAAAGATGAAGGAGCGACTTCAGAAATTTACCGGAATCATTTGAGGCATCCAAATTAGATCACCACCATTCACAATGAATTCAAGATGTTTTAAAGCTACTGTCCAAATTTCAGGTTGATCCGACGGGTGGATTGTGAGTTATGATTTTTTGAAGTTTGTCGCGCAGTCTGCAACGAACCTAAACGGATGCAACATTTGTGTCAAAAACATGATCCAAAGTTTAATGAAAAAATTCATCCGACAAAAGCTACATTGTGCTGAATGGACGCAACGATGGCACAAACGGATGCAACGTTATGAACCGGCACCGAAAGAATTAAATGTGCGCCGAACGGACACAACGAACGCCAGAACGGATGCAACGAAACTGCCCGAGTTTGCAACTATAAATAAAGGTCATTCCAAGCCATTTCAAGTATCCCAATTCACTCTCCTCTCCTTTTCAAGCAAACTTCTATCTATCAAAGTATTCTATCAAGAGTTATGCGATATATTCAAAAATCGAGAGTTGTTTGCAAAAATAATTTGTGAGTTGGTTGTGAGATCATTGTAAATACTTTAGTGTGAAGCTAAGTGTGTTGTGTGATTGTTGAGGCTATCCTTGGAACCTTTAAGGCCAAGTGTATCGAGTTGAATCGGCGCGGTAATCGTGTTGAGTTGTACGGCTATCCTTGGAGCCATCAAGGACAAGACATTCGAAGTGCTAGTGGATCCTTGGTTAATCGATCTTAACCAAGAAGGGGAGACGTAGACGATTTATCGTCGAACTTCCATAAACATCTCTTATCCTTTTTACTGCTTTATTTACATTACGCATTTATTTACCGCTTTATTATTGATTGATTTAAGTCTTTCTCTTGCATATTTGCATAATCGCTTTAAATTGCTAAAGTTGTCAATAAAACCTAAATCTCCCTCCCCATTAGGTTCTAACAAGTGGTATCAGAGCCACCTTTTTACAAAATATTTTCAAAAATGCTCTATGGCAAATCTAGCGAGCGATTATGCTCAAGGGCAATCAACCAATCGTCTTCCTCTTTTCAACTGCATAAACTACGGCTATTGGAAAAATTGAATGTCCATATATATCCAATCCGTAGATTATAACCTTTGAAAAGTAACAGTGAAAGGTCCCTACATACCTATGAAAGAGGTTAAAGGGGTTCAAATTCCTAAGGGAATGGATGACTTTTCAAAGGAGGATATGAAATTAATTTTTCAAAATGCTAAAGCTATGAATATTTTGCATTGTTCCCTAGATATGAACGAGTACAACCGGATCTCGATGTGTTCTTCCACAAAAGAGATTTGGGACAATTTGGAGATATGCCACGAGGGAACCAACCAAGTCAAAGAGACAAAGATCGATCTTCTACAACTCAAATACGAGACATTTGAGATGGATCCCAATGAAGACGTAGATACAATGTTTTGAAGGCTCTCTCAAATCATCAATGAGCTGGCCCAACTTGGAGAACAATATCCAACCAAGTAAGTGTGGAGGAGAGCTCTGCGCGCCTTACCCAAGGAGTGGGATGCCAAGAGAACGGCCATCATTGAGTTCAACAAAGGCGACACAGCTTCTTATGATGTTGATCAACTCCATGGGACCCTAAAATCCCATGATTTAGAAGTGTCAACAAGGAAAGAATCAAAGAAGGAGGATGAGAAGATCAAGGAAAAGGGAATTGTCTTATCCACCCAAGCCGAAGAAGATGATGATGATGATATGACACTCTTCGCAAGAAATTTCAAACGATTCAAGCGAGGAAACAAAATCAAGAAAGAGAAAAAGTCGGACAAGGAAGTAACATGCTACAACTGTCAACAACAAGACCACTATGCAAATGAGTGTCCCCTCAAGAAGAAGGTTGACAAAGGCAAGAAGAAAGATCTAATAGTAATTTGGAGCGACAGTGATGATGACGAGGAGGAAGCTAACATCTGCCTCATGGCTATGAGTGATGAAATTATCTCCGACGACGATGATGAGGTACCTTCCTACGATGAATTAATACACGCTTATAAGCTTATGTTTGACATGACTAAATCACTTATAAAGGAAAACAGAAATCTCAAAAATGAATTAGAATCTAAGGAGCATGAAAACCTAAGATTAAAGGATGACATAGCTCACTTAGAAAAAGCATTTGATAAATTTAATGTTAGTAGTAATAAATTGAATAATTTACTTAGCATGCAAAAATGTAGCCTTGATAAAGGTGGAATAGAGTATGTAAAAAATCTATAGACTTTACTAGCTTATTGCTAAAGCTAAAATGAGATCACCCATACTTTCTCTTACTGTTGTAAAATAGGACATGCTAGACATAAATGTAGATCGTTGAAATATCAATATGATAAAAAGAGCTATATGAAATGGAGGCCTAAGAATACTTAGCAACTCATCAGTCGACATTATGAGAACATGATCTAAGGGAGTTCATCATAGACCGGTTTAAACTGCCTTGACTTGCGACTGGTTGTCCTGATAAACACTGCTCTGTCCAAGGAAATAGGTTTTTAAAGAGGTCATAGCCCTACCTACTACTGGGAGCACTCTTAGAAAGTGTCGATGATGTCACTATGAGAGACTGAACTCTTAGAAATCCATTTTGTATCTCTTTTTTCTAACACTGTGGACCCAAAAGAACTAAAGGGTACCAAAATCAATTTTCGCAGGAAAATAGGAAAAATGTTCTCCATAGCATATGGTATCTAGACAGTGGATGTTCTAGAAATATGACGGAGAACAAGGAGATACTCCAATCGGTCAAACCAAAGGAGAAGGGAACTGTCACCTTTGGAGACAACAGCAAAGGAGTAATTGAAGGAATCGGCTCAATAGGTATTTCTAAATCCTGCTTGATTGATGATGTACTCCTGTGAAAGGACTTAAGCATAATCTACTAAGCATAAGTCAATTGTGCGATAGAGGTTATGAAGTCAAATTCACTCCCCAACACTGCACAATATCACTCACATCTGACAAATCCATAAAATTCAAAGGATATAGAAGTGAAAATGTTTACAAGGTTTCTTTAAATAATTTATCTTTGACAAATAATAAAAGTATTGTATCCTTGAATGTTGATGATAGCATTCTTTGGCATAGACGATTAGGTCATGTTGGTCCTAGTACCATTGAAAAACTTTTTAAACTTGATCTAGTAGTTGGTATGCCAAAACTCAATTTAAAATTAGATTCGGTTTGTGATGCGTGTCAACTTGGCAAACATACAAATGAATCTTTTAAAAGCAAAAATTTTGTATCAACTTCTATGCCCCTTGAACTTCTCAACCTAGATCTATGTGGTCCCTCGAGGAACTCCAGCCTAGGAGGAAAGCTTTATGCATTTGTCATTGTGGATGATTTCTCACGTTTCACATGGACATTGTTTTAGCCCACAAAAATGATGTCTTCGATTATTTTAAAACGTTTTTCAAACGTGTTGAGAATGAGAAAAATATTTCAATAAAGCAGATCTGTAGTGACCACGGAACTGAATTTCAAAATGAGAGTTTTAAAAATTTTTGTGAAGAGAAAGGCACCGATCACAATTTTTCTTGTCCTAGGACTCCTCAACAAAACGAGGTCGTTGAGAGGAAAAATAGGACATTTGTGGAGATTGCGAGGACCATGATATGTGAGAATTCTCTACCAAAATATTTTTGGGCTGAAGCAATGAACACTGCCTGTTATATCATCAATCGTGTATCAATAAGGCCTATTCTCAAGAAAACTCCATATGAATTATGGAGAGGGAGAAAGCCTGAAATTTCATATTTTCGGGCTTTCGGATCAAAATGCTACATTCATAATAACGGTAAGGACAACCACGGTAAGTTTGATGCCAAGTCCGACAAAGAAATCTTTCTCGGGTATTCTACCTCTAGTAAAGCTTTTAAAGTATTTAATAAACGTACTTTACTTGTTGAAGAATCTATGCTTGTTGTATTTGATGAATCTATGTCTGTAGTTTCTCGTACTATTAACGATGATGTAGAATTACTCGAAGAAGAGATGGCTTCCTCAAGCCTGAATGATATAGATGTTCTGTTGAGGAAACTCCACTACCAAAGGAATGGACGCTTCACAAAGATCATCCTATGGATCTTATCATTAGAAGTCCTTCGAAGGGAGTAACCACTCGATCTTCTCTTAATAATATTTGCAATCATCTTGCTTTTGTTTTGCATGTTGAACCTAAGTGCATTAATGATGTTTTATTAGATGATGCATGGGTTATTGCTATGCAAGATGAATTAAATGAATTCAAATGCAATGATGTTTGGTGTCTTGTTCCTAGGCCACATGAAAGATCTATTATCGGTACTAAATGGGTCTTTAGGAATAAACTTGACGAGCATGGTACTATCACTAGAAATAAAGCTAGACTTGTAGCAAAAGGATATAGTGAAGAGGAAGGCATTGATTATGTTGAAACATATGCTCCTGTTGCCCGACATGAATCTATTCGCATGTTGCTTGCTTTTTCCAGCTCTAGAAATTTTAAATTATTTCAAATGGATGTCAAAAGTACTTTTTTAAATGGTGACTTAAAAGAGAAAGTTTATATTGAACAACCTGATGGCTTTGTTGATTCCTTATTTCCTGATCATGTGTATAGATTAAACAAACCTTTGTATGGTTTGAAACAAGCCCCTAGAGCTTGGTATGAAAAGGTGTCTACTTTCCTTCTTTCAAATGGTTTTTCGAGAGGAAAGATTGACATTACTTTATTTACTAAAAATGTTAAATATGATTTATTGATTTTGTAAATTTATGTTGATGACATAATTTTTTGTTCTACTAACGAATCTCTCTGTCAAGAATTCTTCAAGCTAATGCAGGATCACTTTGAGATGAGCATGATGGGGGAACTTAACTATTTACTCGGATTGCAAATCAAACAGTGCAAGGATGGGTTCTTTGTGAACCTGTAATGGACTGGGATTTTCTCTCAGCTGGCCCAGCCATTTTGCTACTCATGGCCTTCTTCCCCCTGGTGGGAAGTTTCGTGCCCTCCCCAGACTCGAACCTTGTACCTCTAGGCTAAGTACAAAGTCTTATCAAGTATGATACCATTGAGCTAGTCTAGCTCAATGGTACCATACTTGATAAGACTTTGTACTTAGCCTGGAGGTACAAGGTTCGAGTCCTGGGGAGGGCATGAAACTTCCCACCGGGGGGAAGAAGGCCATGAGTAGCAAAAATGGCTAGGCAGTAGAGAGGCCCAGTCCATTATAGAACCAAAGCAAGTACATCAATGAAATTCTAAAGAAGTTTTTGATGGAGAACTCAAAGTCATCATCCACACCGATGAGCACAGCAATCAGACTCGACAAGGATGAAAATGGTAAATCTGTAGATCAATCTTCCTTTCGTAGTATGATCGGCTCCTTATTGCATGTTACTGCAAGTAGGCCGGACATTATGTTTAGTGTTTGCTTGTGTGCACGATTTCAATCATGTCCAAAGGAATCACATTTGTTCGCCATAAAACGCATTTTCAAATATATTCAAATACTCCAAATCTCGGCTTGTGGTATTCGAAAAATTCTTTCTTTGATTTAAAAGCTTACTGTGATGCCGACTTTGGTGGATATAAGGTGGACAGAAAAAACACTAGTGGAACCTGTTTCTTTTTAGAAAATTTTTTGGTTACTTGGTTTTCTAAAAAGCAAAATTGTGTTGCGTTATCAACGACCAAAGCCGAATATATGGCTTCCGGTAGTTGTTATGCGCAAATTCTTTGGATGAAACATCAACTGCTTGACTATGGCGTTTCTTTTTCAAAAATCCCTATTTTTTGTGATAATATAAGTGTCATATGTCTAACAAAGAATTCGATTCAACACTCTTGCACTAAACATATTCATATTTTTTATCATTTTATTCGTGACCACATCGAACAAAATGAAGTTGAACTTCAATATGTTGACACGAAAAATCAAATTGCCGATATTTTTACAAAATCACTAGATGAAAACACTTTTATTCGTTTGCATGGTGAACTTGGCTTGATTGAGTTGTAATCACTTGATGACATATTTTAAAATTAATGTGATATTAAGGGGAATCTTAATATTAAATTTGAGCATTTAATATTGGATAATACAAATTAATTGTATTTATTCATAATTATAAGCTCACATTTTATGTGCATTACTTGTTATAATTTATAATTCTAAGAGAAAAAATTTGAATTTTGCATACACTGTCCAAACGTTGCATCCGTTCCTAGAACGTTGCATCCGTTCTCAGCAATGAACGTTGCGTACATTCCCAGAATGTTGCTTCCGTTCATTGCATACCCCTGTATCTCGACCTATACCTGCCAACTATCATGATAGGCAGATTCTTCCAAGTCGTATCCTTGATCGCCCTTATTTAGCAAAATCGCATCTTCGTGTGTTGGAATTTATTGATTTCCAACAATGGGGAGCGTTTTTCCAGCCTTCTCATCCAGATTTTATCTATACCTCTCTCATCCATGAGTTCTACGCCAATTTTGAACTTGAGTTGTGCAGCAATGACATTTATGCTATTACGATTGTTCAAAATCGATATATTCATTTTTCTTCAGGTGATCTTGCTTCTTGGTTCTCTCTTCCTAGAGATGGACCCAATGAGTTCTTTGCATTTAAATGGCCTGAGGATAGTCCCGCGTTTAGCCATGAGGAAGCTCTTTCTGTCATTCTTGGTCGACCACCTCACGGTGGTGATGATCGACCAACTCTCAAAATGCTTTGTCCTGATTTTCAAATTATCCAAAAGTTTATCACTTCTTCAATCATTCCTCGCGCTGGAGACCATTCCAAGTGCAAATATCTGGACCTTTATGTACTTTTTCATATTGTTGTTCAGCGATCTTTTAACCTTCCTCATTTTCTCATTCTGGTTATGCATCATATTGCTAAAAATTCAAAAAAAGTCAGTCTTCATTTTGTTCGGTTTATTAACTGAATTCTGACTCATTTTGACATAGTCTTCGATGACTTGGAGAAGACACCTATCACTGAGGCTTATACTCTTGACCATACCTCCATTATTAAAATGAATTTGTCATGGAATCCTGTATTGTTTCGATGGGTGCATGACCCAGGTCATATTTTCTCTCGTTTTCATCCTGATACCAACTTTCACATTTCTTTTTCAAATCTTCCTCCGTCCATTCAAGAGAAAGGATTTCCTGGTGGTTTCACTGACACCGATATTCCTTCCTCTTCTGCGGTTCCTTCCTCTTCTACGGTTCCTCCTTCTTCTTCACCTATGTTTGATTATGGTGAACTAACTTTTTCTCCTCCTGTGATGCCTCAACCTCCACCTACTCCGGCTCCATCTTCTGATCATCTGTTTGAGTATCTTCAGCGGCTTGAACTCAATTTGGATTGCAATTTCTCTGTCATTCAGTCCATTTAGACATCTATCACGAACTTGTCTTCAGATATGCGAACCTCCTTTCATGATGTCAACCAAAGAATCACTGTGCTAGAAAACCACTATTTTCAAGACGCTTCGGATGACTATTCTTAGGGCATGATTGGTATGCAGTAATGGGGTAGGAATGGAATGGACATTCCCAAACCCATTCTATTTTTTATGTTTGGTATGCCTATAGGAATGGAATATTCATTCCCATGGGAATGCTCATGCCCAATTCCATGGGAATAGTGATTCCTTTCCTGCTAGGTGGGAATCACCATTCCATTCCCTCCTCTACTTTCCATTTATTTATATGTGACAATATTATCCTTATTTAACCACACCAATTAATCAAGCGATGAAATAAAAAAATTAAAGGACGCTTGACTCTTCTGACTCTTCTCAATTTTCCTTTACCTTCGTCTCCTTCTCGTTCGTCAGAGGTAATCTCACCAATTAAACCCAAAAAATATTGTATTCAGCTATTTGAAATTTTATGTCGCAAATTTATGTCAAAGAATATAATATTATATGATGTTGTAGTGTGGTGTGGTGTGGCATTTCCATGGTTTTCTCATATTTCATATTTCTTTGATAGCAATTATTTTGTTCTTGTCGGTTTATTCTTGTTTCTTAGTCAATTATTTTTTAAAAAAAATTAGATTAGATGTTCAAATGATATGAGAATGTGACGGTCAGGATTTGAGTTCTATTTTTGACGTAGAAATCTATACATATCATTGTTAAATTGTGTTAATCATAAAATATTTCTTGTTAATTACTGTTGAAATTATTGGGAATAAAAAAGCTAATACATGTTAATTGTTAATAAATTTGCAGTTATGACAAGATTAAGTTTAGCAACAACTAAACTGGCGAAGAGAAAGAAATACATAGCAATATTAACTTTTTGGTTGAGCATTATGCAATTAGTAAATTGGTTTTGGATCATTGTTCTTAAATTTATAAAAAATCATAATAAGTTTATTAAAATAAGCTCAGTGCTATCATTTTTTCTTAATTATTATAAAGAATGGACACTCAAAATCAAGACGTGAGAGGTCGTGGAAAAAAACAAAAAAAATGGAAGTATGAGGAAGATGCCAAGCTCGTTGAGGCACTTCTTGAAATGGTAAATCTTGGAACATATAAAGCAGATAATGGGTTCAAACCAGGATATCTGAACTATATCGAGGAGAAGATGCAAGTTTCTTTGCCTAACTCAGGCTTGAAGGCTAAACCTCACATCGAGTCAAGAATTAAGATCTTAAAGAGGGATTTTCATATTGTCTATGACATGTTAAATGGCTCCAATACAAGTGGTTTTGGTATTGATCCGATCAAAAAATTTCTTACAGCAGAAAAAGCTGTATGGGATTCATATCTTCAGGTTTGTATATATAACTGATAATATCAATCTTTTTTTATTATGTTTGTTTAAATTATTTATTTAAAATTTTTAATTTTTCCAGAGTCATCCCTTGCATTCAAGTTGGCAAAAAAAGTCATTCCCATTTTATGATGACTTGGTCATTATTTTCGGAAAAGATCGGGCAACGGAGATAAACGGTGAATGTTCTGTCGATATGATGGAAGATATACAACGAGAAGAAACGAACAATCATTCCAACAATAATGTTGAAACAACCATGGAATATGGTCTTGATGACTTTGAACTAAGTCATTCATTTTCTCTTATGCAGTTTCCAAGAAATGAAGGAGTACAAAACCAAAAGGAAAAAAAAAAAAAATAGAAGCAATGATAGCATGTTGGTTGCGGCAAAAATCAAGGATGCAGCTTCAATCATTGGAAGCGAATTGCCAAAGCTAGTCAAAGTTTTTGTAAGGCAATTGGAGTTGATGCAGAAATTTCAGAGAAACGACAAAAGATTGATGCTGAGATAAGCAAGATCCCTAATATGACTATAGGGGAAGCTATTAAAGTTGTGTGTCATATAGCTAAATCTCATGAGTTAACTGACGTGTTCTTTAGCATGACTCAAGAAAGAAAGGAGCAGTTGATTAAATCTATCATCAATGGAGACGTTTAAATTCGAAGAAGGAAAAAATAGTTGGTTTGAAGTTTAATTTTGAAGAAGTAAAAACACAGTTGGTTTGATTTTATTTTATTTTTTTGGTCATATTCTTGTTTTGACTAAAATTATTTTAAGATTTTATGTTTATGTTATTAAGTACACTCCATTAATTGTGTTGGTTATTTTATATTTAATTTAAATAATTTGGTTGATTTTTTTATGACTTTACAATTAGAATAATTTGGTTAATTTTATATATTGTAGATTTTAACTTTAATTAAATAAGTTTGTTATTACGATTCAATAGTATCTATACATATTTTTTACAAAATATATCTAATTACGTATTTATTAAAAAATTAATAAAATGGTAATCAAGTTTATGAATTTATTGATATACTTGTATTTTATTTTATTTTTTTATAAATAAGGGGTAATTTTGTCGTTACAAAGAATTTCATTCAATTCCTATCATTTATTTTGCATTACCAATCATAAGAATGGAATCAAATTGGTATTCCATTGTAAATTCGGTATGATACCAATCATAGGTATGGAATATAAAATATCATTACATTCACATCTTCATTCCATTACAATATTGATTCCATTCATACCTTATTTCATTCATTCATATCAATCATGCCCTTAGTTTTATATCTTTGTTGTAATTAAATTGTATTAGAATTTTTCTTTCTATTAATGAAATTTATTATTGCATTGTGTTGTTTATTTATTAGCTTTTTTATTATCACAAAAAGAGGGATATGTAATTTAGTTAAAAATTTAATGTTTTTAATCAAATAGAAAGGGGGAGAATAAAACTTGATTATGTGATAAACAATTTGTTGCTTAAAATATTGTTATATTAAGGGAGAGCTTTTTATGTATTTAATTTGCCTTAAATTATTGCACTTTATCTTTGTTATTTAACCAAGTTTTGTGATTATCAAAAAGGGGGGAGATTTTTACGCCTTAAACGCATACAAATCTCATAAATGAGATTAATATTTTTAATGCGATAACTTATCGTGTTTTGATAATTACAAAACTAGATTATTATTTCTAATCGTTTAAAGTGATACCTTGCAGATTAGATACTTATAAACAAATAAATTCATGTGCGGAATATTCAAAATTATGGAACGGAAACTTGCAAAAATTACTGGGATGTTTTGATTCATCAAAATTCGATATCAACCAATCATAAAAAATTATAGGATGCTCAAAAGCTACAGTCCAAATCTCAGCTCAATCCAACGGCTAGATCATGCGAAATAAATTTTTGAAATGTACCGCGCAGAACATAAAGCTAAAAGATGAAGGAGCAAATTCAGAAATTAACTGGAATCATTTGAGGCATTGAAATCAGATCTTCACCGATCCAAATTTCAGGTTGATCCGACGGGTGGATTGTGAGTAATGATTTTTTTAAGTTTGTCGCGCAGTCTGCAACGAACCTAAACGGATGCAACGTTTGTGTCAAAAACATAATCCAAAGTTTAAGGAAAAAATTCGTCTGACAAAATCTGCATTGTGCTGAACGGATGCAACGATAGAACGAACGGACGCAACATTCTGCACTGGCGCCGGAAGAATTAAATGTGTGCCGAACGGACGCAACGAACCTTCCCGAGTTTGCAACTATAAATAGAGGTCATTCCAAGCCATTTCAAGTATCCCAATTCACTCTCCTCTCCTTTGCAAGCAATCTTCTCTTTATCAAAGTGTTCTATCAAGAGTTGTGCGATATATTAAAAAATCGAGAGTTATTTGTAAAAAATCATTTGTGAGTTGGTTGTGCGATCATTGTAAACACTTGAGTGTGAAGCCAAGCGTGTTGTGTGATTGTTGAGGCTATCCTTGGAGCCCTTAAAGCCAAGAGTATCGAGTTGTATTGGCGCGGTGATCGTGTTGAATTGTACGGCTATCCTTGGGGCCATCAAGGCCAAGACGTTCGAAGTGCTAGTGGATCCTTGGTTAATCGATCTTAACCAAGAAGGGGAGACGTAGACGATTTATCGTCGAACTTCCATAAACATCTCTTATCCCTTTTACTGCTTTATTTACATTACGCATTTATTTACCGCTTTATTATTGATTGTTTTCAGTCTTCCGCTTGCGTATTTACATAATCGCTTTAAATTGCTAAAGTTGTCAATAGAACCTAAATCCCCCCATTATGTTCTAACAAGCTAGCATGGGTATACAGATAAATATGTGTCAAATTAAATAATTCAAATATTATTAAAATAAAGATTGTCATATAAAAGTTATCACAAGGACCCTCGGCCAACACTTGGCTCGACGGACACCTACTCTAACATAGAGACCGCTCAACTAGCCACATCTGTGCCGAAAAAGAGATGTTTTCATCTTACACTCCTGTCATTGAAAAAAAAATGTTCATGGGAAACTCTACAACTTTCGATGTCGCTAAACTTGGGAAAGTGGAGAAGAAAATGACGTTTGGAAAAGAGATAACGCTAAAAAATGTACTCATGTGCCAGACATTCGTAAGAAGTTAGTTTCTGGTTCCCTATTGAGTAAGGCAGACTTTAGACTCATCTTTGAATTGGATAAGTTTGTATTAACCAAACCTGGTGTATTCATAGGAAAAAGATACCAAGACAGTAGTATTTTTAAATTGAAAGTAATGAATGTTAAAAGGTATTTGTTCCTTAGATTTCTTTCCTAATTGTGAATAAATTCTTATTAAGAGTTTTTCTTTCTAGGACTTGCTTAAAAAAGATATAATATATATATATATATATATATATATATATATATATATAGTTTTGATCTCACACACCCTAGTATGCGTGGAATCTATGAGCACCTGTTTATGTGGCATCTATATGTTTTTTTATATTTATTTTTTATATTTTATAGAATAGAACTAAAGCCACAACGGCTAAAATAGAAAATAAACGTGAAGTGAAGAAGCCCAATCTCGTTTCTCATCTCGATCGGAGGGGAGAAAACCTTCCCCAACGCGGATGAGTTTTCGTTCTATACTGAGCAAGGTGAATCGACGAAGGAGGCAAAATCTTGACCAGCGCCGACGGCCGCCTCTCTCCGGCCTAGGTTTTTCCAGTGGAGACCCTTTCTTCCACCGCGACACACCCTTACCCTCCGCCATCTCCTCGCCGTGCACTCTGTCTCCCACCGCCACCGGCCTCCTTCATACTTTTTCCAAGGTATTGACACGCATTTAAAGCTTTCTTGAGTTTTTTAGAATTAGAGCTTGTTTCAAAATTTCGGGGTTTGACAATTAAATGAAATTGGAGGTGTAATTTGGTGAAATTAATGAAAAATAATACAACGAAAATTGCATAGATTATCTGGAATAAAGGTGAAGGTCCTCTCGTCAAATTGTAAGCCTTTTATTTCCTTATCTCCACAAAGTGATGTTTAACCATTTCAATTATTTTCTAAGAGGTACGTGACAACTCAATGAAAACAAAAGAGGAAATTAAACCACTCTGTAGTCCTCTCTATTGCAAAAGAAGGTTTTTTTCCTAAGCAAACATGTCTGATATCTATATGTTTTCTGCTCTGGCCAAGATCCACTGAGTGTGCTACAAAATGGTTTGAAATGGGATTCGTTGGATAAAAAATATATATATTATCAGTGTCTTTCATTAAAAATATGAATATATTATTATCTTGATTTTACGAAGGTTCATTGAATATTTTTCAAGAAATTTAAAACATAGATTTTCATTATCTCACAATGGTGAGTTGTTTTATTTTAAGTTGTAATTGTCTGTAGTTCATTTTTTTTCTTAATACAATATTAAGAAGTTGTTTTTTTTTTTACAATATAGGGAAAAACATATGTGGTGAAACAATCTGCGGTAACTTCTTTCAAAAATACTGGAAACGAAAGTTCACACGCTTTCAAGTTCAAGGAGAAGAGTTTCGGAACCTGAAAATACTAAGTTGCAGTAGTTAGAACAGAACTTGGAAGATATACAAAAGACTTTGGATGTGCTGCAAGAGAATTTGAAGGAACTACTAATTAGTACTGATGCTTAGACATATTATTACAAGTTGTTGTCTATGTTTTCGCATAATACATGATTGTGAGATTAAGAGCTGATGAAAAAATTTGTGACCTCGAACATACGATCTTCTAATTGTAGTTATGCTTAGCATGATCACTTTTAATGCGCATTAAGTTTTGTATAAAAGTTGGGAATTGAAATCCATTTTAATGAAGTGGTTACAGCTCATTAAAATCACATAGTTATGCTTTGCATGATCACTTTTCATACGTCCATCTTGTTCTTAAAATAAGTTGTTACAGCACATTAAAATCACATAATGATAGCTTTTAAGTGATGGATATAAAATTAATTAAAACAAACAAAATCTCAGTTCTTCACAAAAAACAATTGTGTAAAAATCTATCTTTACAAAATCCAAACTTTTGCCGTAAGAATCCTTGCATAGAATGCCCTCATAATGTAGCAAATTTCAAAGTTCACAATACAAGCTTTCATTCCACGAGATTTTATGTTCCCGCTTGAAACTTATGTCCAACAAAAGAGCTCCCTTTCCAGTCCTTTTACCAGCATTTTCATAATCTGACAAAAGAGATGAGAAATAACAAGAAAAATTAATACTCCCAGTAATATCTATATCTCACCAAAGTAGAACTCCAAAATAATTATGTACAAATTCGAACTCCAAATTTTATTATAAGACAAATAAAAACAAATGAAAGAAAATATTTTGGTTAAACAACTAGAAAATTAACAAAATCTCAGAAACAAATGTAGCATCAGAAATTAACAATGACACATAATATGCATACCTTATTGTGATCCATTTAGAGTACCATCCATCGATCCTAAATCTTCTTCATCTGAGATGTCATCTTTGTTATCATTATTTATAGTTGACCTGATAAAAGACATGTTTTCATGGTTATTAATTTAATGGATTATATATTTTTGAAAAAAAATCAAAAAAGAAAAAATAGTTTTAATTAACACATATGACATACCCGCCTTGCAAATTCGGATAGTTGCGCTTGTCATGTAAAACACCTCGACGTCCGCATCCACGACATTGTCTGCCTTTTGAGGTTGACTTCTCCTTTGATGATTTTAATCTTTTTCCACATCCTTTTGTTCTTATTTCAGAAGGATCAATGATACCAATGGCCTCATCCATGGTTCTCCTGCTTTGACTTCCACTAATTAATGTTCTATTAATATTCATTTCCTTCATTTTGCTATCAATATGATGAAATTGTTCAGCCAAGAATTTTGTCCCCTCTTTAGTCAAAGATGCAACATCAATTAAAGAAGAAGATTGACATGATAACATCAAATGTCTGGACATCAAACACCTCTCTGGATCCTCAATCATATTTTGCTCATCCATAGGATATAATGCTCCAATTTTCGCATCTTGTGTCCATCGTTTCAGAATATACTTATCAGGCAAGTGAAACAGTTGGTTGATACGGAAAAAAGCTAACATATGGCTGCACGGAATACCCTCAAATTGAAATTTCATACAACTGCACGATATATCATCTCTTTGAATGTCATGCGTAAGCACTCTTGGTTTCGACGAACTAGAACCTTGAAAATTCATCACATTATAAACCCCAAACTCAATTCCCATAGATGCTTGTTGCACATAATAACCATTACTCTGACCGATTTCTTTTTCAAACTCTAACCATTTAATTTTCGTGTAATCTTCACCATTTGACACTCCATTGGCCAGTTCAACTTAATCTTGGGACGCTCATTCATATCAGTATGATCTGCGACTAACTCATTGTGTCTTTGGTGATGGAGCGCCTTATTGAAACGAATGATAAAATCTATCAATGAATTCTTGCTAGAGACGTACCTCTTGTAAAAAGCGTGTGAACTTTCAGATCTTTGACTACTTGACATCCCTGCAGAAAAGACATGATTAAAATAAGATGGCACCCACCTATGTCGCAAGTCATACATCAAATTCAGTCAATCATTTTGGACCAAGTTAGCACAATTCATAACAGTTTTCCAGGATTTTTCAAATTCATCACTTGTTGTCGAATGTATTATGACATTCTTTATGCTTTGATAGTGGTCACGGAAGATCACAGGGTTTAATTTGTCTGGAAATTTGTTTAGTATGTGCCACAAACAATATCGATGCACTGTTTGAGGAAAAACTTGTCCTATGGATTTGGTCATAGCTGGATCCTGATCAGTAATGATCAAGTTCGGTGCACCTTTAGGCATGGATTCTAGAAACTTATTAAGCAACCAAACAAAAGACTCAATTTTCTCGTCACTCAGAAATCCACAACCAAAAACAATGGTCTGATGATGATGATTAACTCCTACAAAAGGTGCAAAAATCATCCCATATTTGTTGGTATTATACGTCGTATCAAAAACCACTACATCATCAAAGACAGTGTATGCCCTCCTTGACACAGGATCTGCCCTAAAACACTTGCTAAACCTATTTTCTGAGTCTGTCTCATAATCAAAAAAGAAAGTCGCACTTTTGTCATTCTCAGATTGGAAGAAATGAATCAATGTTTCGGCATCGATTCCCTTATGCTCATCCCATAGAGTTCTCTCATAGTTTCTCAAATCTCTTTCTGTACAACCTACATTTTCAGGCCCTCCATACTCTATCTCAAGCAATCGCAGTTGTTGACAAGTTGGCACATTAGCTGCTGCAAACTGTTGAGTCAGTGCTTTCTTTGATGCAGAAACACTACGATGTGAACGTAACAAATGCACTTTTGAAGGAGTCGATAGTGGATGATTATGACTTTCTAGAAAAGTACTAACAACCCAACCAATACCACTTTGTTCCTTCACAACTGTAATCCTTGATTGACATCCAGTTCTAACGTCTCCACGAGCTCTTTCTTTTCTTGGTTGATCACTATTTGTCTGTTTACTCCATCGTTCATCCGTTTGCCCTTCTTTAAATCATACAATTTTTTTCCAAATAACTTCATTCGTCTTCTTACTTTTTTTGATATTGCTCATTCTCGCACTAAAACCAGATTCTCTTGCATATTGGTTATAGAACGAAAATGCATCATCCAACGATTCAAATTCCATCCCAATTTTTGGCTTTCGATCATCTCCAACTTGGGGGATGTACGAATGATCATCGTCGTTATTCTCGTTCATTTCTAAAAAAAATGACAATTAATCACATATATTTATATAATAATGTTTAATCAAATGCAGAAAATTAAAAATAAACCACTAGAAATAATAATTTATCCTGACTGATTGAATGCAAGTGATTTCTGCATCTGGAATTCAAACCCAGTTTTGATCCCGTTGCCTTTAATATTGCTAAATTTGCTCGCATTTACAAAATCAAAAAATTGATACATTGAGTTATCGGTAAAGAAAAAAAAAACATATAATAATAATAATAACAATTATGATTGAAAGCCGTATACATATAAGAACAAATTCTTCAATCAAAGAATATCATGCCATGTATTTAAAAATAGAATCCGATATATAGATTCCAGTTCCTGACAAAATTAGGTTCAGAAATATGATGAATTCTAGTTCGTATAAATATAATATATACCGTTTCATTGAGATAGAATTTGAAGAATAGATTAATTTGAAATTTCTGGATTATTTATACTTTTTTGCAAACTATTCTTCAGAAAAGTTCATGATGATGAAGTGCATAAGGATGTGTGTCAATACCTTGGAGAAAACCACGGTGGCAGAGGAGTAAGGGTGTACGTCGGAGAGAAGCGACGATCGATGTTGGTCAAGATTTTTTCTCCTCTCGTCGATTCAGCTTGCTTAATAGAGAACGAAAACTCGTAGACGTTGATGAAGGTTTTGCCCCGTTTGGATTTGGTAGACATTTTTTAAAAAAATACTTTTTTAAGCTATAATTTTTGGCTTTTGAAAAAGCTCTAATTTTGACTTAAAAAAGTATTTATTTAAGCACTTTTTTTGCCAACCAAGCACTTTATTAAATGAAAAGCACTTAAAAAAGTGCTTTTTGGCCAGACTTTTGAAACCAAACGGGGCCTTTCTCTCTTTCGACCGAGATGAGAAACGAGACTAGGTTATGTTTTTCACGGTTATTTTTTCTTTTAGCTGTCGTGGCTTTAGTTCTATTCTATAAAATATAAAAAATAAATATAAAAAGACACATAGATGCCACCTAAACAGGTGCTCATAGATCTCACGCATACTAGGGTGCGTGGGATCAAAACTGTATATATATATATATATATATATATATATATATATATATATATATATATATATATATATATATATATATATATATATATATATATATATATATACAATTTTGTTATTCTGCCCATTTACCGTGCCCACCATGAGGTGACACCCAACTATTGGATGTGATGAATTGTGCGTTCAATAGTTGAGTGCCACCTCATGGTGGGCACATTATGTGGGCACGGTGGATGAACAAGATAGAAAAACTATATATATATATATATATATATATATAATGGCCTAGGAAAACTTTCCTTAAATGGACTCCTAAATAAGAAGGAAACAAATGTTCATTAGGAATCAATTTATTTTCAGCATAAAATAAATATATATCTATTTCTATTTTCTATATAAATATGTGAGTTTGATATATGAATTTACATGGCTACCCTTCATTACTACATAATTAATATGTTTTTTTATATTATTTATTTATGTGACTATTCAATTAATCAATTATTAATATTTTATTAATTATTAATTAACAATTAAATACGTGAGTTTGATTTGTGAATTTACAGGGCTATCCTTCATTACTACATAATTAATATGTTTTTTAATTATTTATATATGTGACTATTCGATTATCTATTATTTATTATCTATTGCATATCTATTACATATATTATATATCTAAACTTTGAAAAGTTACATAACTAAAAGCCAAAATAAAACAGTTTAACTTACAATACTAAAACTATAAATTTTTCGTATATTCACTTTTGAGGTTTATCTCCCTTATGTTTAGTTTTGAAAACTTAACAAACAATTATTATAGTACCCAGGAACGTAGCCATAAAAAATATTTAACATTGGGCTGATTGATCCGGTTAAAAAAAATTAATGATATAAAATAAATATTTTAAATTAAAATATAATATAACACTAATTTATAATTAAGAAGTAGTTGCAAAATATTTAATGGTAAATATAAAATTACATGTTGACATGAAAAAAAGCATACTTAAGATATAATTTTTCAAGTGGCTGACTCTAAAAAAATCTTGGGAGCTGTAAAAAATATCGTGTTCGCATAAATAATATATAAAATATTCGTCTTAAATCTATATACTACAATATACACATAAGGAAATATATGATGCTTAAAGTAAACACATGAAAAAAAAATTTACGCGTGAACCGCTAAAAAATACCTCATTTATGATAAAAGAAGCGAATAAACTTTAAAAATAAAAATTTTATTTCTATTTTCTAAATGAAATAAACAGTATTTATTAATCCTACCTGTAAATAAATCGAAATACACATTATATTCATTTTTCAATGAAAAAAATGAAAAAAATTTATAGAAAATTTTAGAACCTAAATGAAATAATTTTAAAAAATATAATAAATTTACTTCATAATTATTTATAAGAAACCCACAAATGCACACATCAATGAAATCAAGTAAATATAATTTAAAGAACACAAAAATCAAGATAAAAATTGAAATTTTAGAACGACGAGAAGAAACCTGAATTGGAAAATGATGTGAAGAAGTGAATGTGCTTCTCATCATTTGCTTTCATTTCTTATCAAAAATAATTTTGTGAACTAAAGACCACAAATATATTTCAAAAAACAAGCTGGACCAAATCTATATAAATATATTGAATAAAATAAGTTGAAACAAATCTTGGGCTAAATAAAAATTTAATCTGGGCTGAGAATTGTTGATGCTAAAAGTTTACATATATAAATAATAATAATAATCGAAAAAATAAGAAAAAAAAGTAGACCGGGCTCATGATAATAACTATAATGAACATTATGGTTTTTCAGTTTTTTATTTTATATCATTTTGTTTAGTTTGAAAATAATATCTATGATTGTTATCGATTACATACCTATAATATTTACTAGATATTATTAAACATATATATAATTATGTTAGAATATTTCAGAAATTTATTTATTATTTCATAAATTTAATTTTCGATAACGAATAATAATCACCACTGCGAAAATACGGGGATCGATATGAAAAGATGTGTTGTTTGATTAAGAGTTACAACTGTTCGGAATCGTCTTTTAATTTCTATATATATGTTGCATCATCAGATTCAAAGAGTGTCTTGTTTTTTCGGTTTTGTTTTGTTCTATAATGGAACATTTCTCCATTGTATCCTAAGAGAAATTTTCATAAGGATAATTTCTCTTAAAAGATAGTGTATAAACGTGTCTTGAAGTTCGATCAAAATCCTTTATAACTTTCAAAATTGTTCAACAAATTCTAGGTTCATCACGTGCATCGCACGTGTACCTTCCTAGTATATATATATAAGAAAAACGGATGCAAAAAGAAGATAGACACACAGAGAATTACATACGCTTACTGCCGGAACTCAAGAGCTTGAAGATCAAAGAGTATTGAAGAATTCCTGAAGTGATCGTAGTTGATTTATCGTGTTTTCATGGAGTGTTGGGACACTTAAAGATCACACGAGTGAAGTGTCGGCCAAATAGTATAAATAATATAAGTCAATATTTAATTATAAAAAAATAATAATGTAAAATATTAAAACAAATTAAATATTGGTTATAAATTTTCAAAAAATTAACATTTTAAATGAGTGTTTTCATGCCATAATTTTTTATTAAAAATTAAAAATATTATTTTTAAAAAAAAATCTGGCTGGATGGCCCGCTCCGCTCCGCCCCGCCTCGGGCCAGCCCGCCTCAACCCATGGCCAGTTTGGATTGGCCCGTTTAGGCCCGCCTCTAAATGGGCCACTAAAACCCCAACCCAACCCGCCACTTTTTCATGGCGGGGCGGGCTGGCCCGACGGGTTTGTTACGTTTTGACAATTCTAGAAACGGATGCACAGAATCCTCACTGAACTCGACTCATTGTCATCCCTACTCATGTGGTATCAAAGCGGGGTCATATGGATTTGACACTGGTGTGTATAGTACAATATCAAAATTACCAATATTGTAAAAAAAAAAATGGAATATCGAAATTTGATAACGTAAATTATCAAAATTGTAATAAAGGATGATATCTAAATATAATTTTTCCAATTTTTATATTCCTGCAGTTATGCCGTTTGTGTGTCTACTCATGGACAGAAACGATCTCTTTGAATCGTGAGAGTCAAAGTACTATGAACTTCAAATTACAATTTGTATTTTTTGGGTCAAGATTAAAAATGGAATCTTGTTAGGAGAAAAAAGGATTTAAATTTGAAATTTTAAACATGTTAGAAAATTAACCTTTTTAATTTTGACAGGGTGAAACAGTCTGTCCATATCACAGAATTAACACGAAAAAAAGTAAATAAAAAATAATATATGTATGTATGTATGTATGATATAGTGAGCGTGAGTGTGAGGATAGGAGATGTTATCCATATCGGAGGGAATGAGAACAGAGTGAAGTTTCAGCCTATGAAAAGGCCTCGTCAGATTGCGTATCTACCAATGAGATTACAAGAAAAGGTATCCCAGGTGGCACATCCATGTCCACCAGTGCTAGCTTTTTAGTAAGATCCTTTTCTTTGCTTTGCTGCCTGTGAGTATTGTTTTTCACAAATCAAATCAAATCAATTAATAATGGCTTCTCTTGCTGCATCCTCAGCTGTTGCGTCCCTTGGCAAGTCCGAGATTCTAGGCAATCCCCTTAATTTCACCTCTTCAAACCATGCCATTGCCACTGCCACTTTCAAAACCGTAGCACTTTTCTCCAAGAAGAAGGCCGCTGCCAAGGCTAAGGCCCCCCCACCTGCGGCTGATGATGAACTCGCCAAGTGGTACGGTGAGTAATCATAATCATAATCATAATAATCATAATCATAATCATAATCTACCCCAACTCCACTAGTACTATCATTTATCCTTTTTTTTTTTTTTTCCAATTTCAGGGCCTGACAGGAGAATCTTCTTGCCTGACGGGCTCTTGGACAGATCAGAGGTCCCCGAATACCTCACAGGCGAAGTCCCCGGAGAGTAAGTGCTGTGTCTGTCATATTTCACTTCTCTTCTTTTCTTTGAATTTTTTATTTTTTTATTTTTTTTATAATAAAATGTATGTATGCAGCTATGGGTACGATCCCTTTGGCCTCAGCAAGAAACCCGAGGACTTTGCCAAGTAAGAAATTCTTGGGATATATAATACTCGCCCCCCTTATCAAATTCATCATTTGATTCGCTATTAATTCAGATATCAAGCGTACGAACTTATTCACGCAAGATGGGCAATGCTTGGCGCTGCTGGCTTTGTAATCCCTGAGGCCTTCAACAAATACGGAGCTTACTGCGGACCAGAAGCTGTGTGGTTCAAGGTATCGAAATTAATTTGTTGTTTTTAGCCAGTTAGTGTTTGGAAGAGAGCTTTTTGTTAACAAAATTTCGGGCTCCCAAACACTACCTACCTTAATTTGCTTGCATCTTTTAATCTTGGGCATCCGATCCTCTCATGCATTAATTATTTGATTTCTGTAGACCGGTGCTCTGCTACTTGATGGGAACACGTTGTATTACTTTGGAAAGAACATTCCCATTAACCTTGTTCTGGCTGTGATTGCTGAGGTTGCGCTTGTGGGTGGTGCGGAATATTACAGAATCATCAATGGATTGGTATGTATGTATGTATGTATGTCCATTTGAATATATATTCTGTGTTTCATATTGATCCTCAAGTCAACTAGTTCAAAATTTGTGCAGAATCTAGAAGACAAGCTTCATCCTGGTGGTCCTTTTGACCCATTGGGGCTTGCAAATGACCCTGACCAGGCAGCCATTTTGAAAGTGAAGGAGATCAAAAACGGTAGACTAGCCATGTTCTCCATGCTTGGCTTCTTCATCCAGGCTTACGTGACTGGGAAGGGACCTGTCGAAAACCTCGCCGCACACTTGAGTGATCCCTTTGGCAACAACTTGCTCACTGTAATTGCGGGATCAGCTGAACGAGCTCCTACCCTGTAATTCTTTTTCTTAATTTGTCAAATTATCTTGTATAATTTTAACTATGACTCTTCATCCATATCATTGATTGTCTTAAGACAATTCTATTACTGTACGTTGTTTTCCATCATCACTCTGGCTCTTACAAATTTTGGGAGAAGCAAAAAATTCTACAATGATATGTTATATCATTTATAAAACAATGGGTGCATTTTCTAATCTAAAAAAATATATATTGTGTGTTGGTTTCAATTTATGCCGGCCATTAGCTCGGGAATAAATATCCTAAGAGCCTGGCTGAACTTATCAAGCATATATATTATCAAACTGTAAAGCAATATAATCTCGAAGCGAATTTATGCATTCATTGAATATAACTAAACTACACAAGAGAAAGAAGGTAACTGAATAAAGGACAAAATTTTTTGTTGTGATTTTACTACATTGTCCGAAAGATATGAATTATTGGTATTAATTGCATGGGCATGAATAAAAAAATGGTGTAAAATTTAGAGACAAATTTGGGATGTGAAATTTAAAAAAATCAATGTGTTGTTCATTCATTTAATTGATGCATTTTTTATTATTATTATTATTATTATTATTATTATTATTATTATTATTATTATTATTATTTTATCCATTGAATACAACATTTTAATGGTTGTCATTATATTCCTAAATTCATTCTAAAAAAATAATAATGAGATGAAAATTATAAAATAATGCATTATTTCTACTACCTATTTTTCCTTATAAACTATTTTTTAATTTTATAAATGAATCATTATTATTTTTTGTCTTAAAAAATTTAAAAGTATGAGGTAAATTAATAAGAAAAAAAGCTCTTGTGGATTATGTTCTAATTGAATAATTTTTATTTTTATTTTTAATATTAATATTTATGGGTAATAATGATTTTTTTTCTTGAAAAATATAGAATTATTAGGTTAATTTATGCATTTATTATTATTATTATTATTATTATTATTATTATTATTATTATTATTATTATTATTATTATTTCACCCATTGAATACAACATTTTAATGGTTGTCATTATATTCCTAAATTCATTCTAAAAAAATAATAATGAGAAGAAAATTATAAAGTAATGCATTATTTCTATTACCTATTTTTTCTTATAAACTATTTTTTTAATTTTATAAATGAATCATTATTATTTTTTGTCTTAAAAAATTTAAACGTATGAGGTAAATTAATAAGCAAAAAAGCTCTTATGGATTATGTTCTAAGTGAATAATTTTTATTTTTATTTTTAATTTTAATATTTATGGGTAATAATGATTTTTTATCATGAAAAATATAGAATTATTAGGTAAATTAAGAGGAAAAATATGTTATGATAATATAATAGTAAGATACTAATAAAAATGATGAATTAATCATACTGAAATAGATAATGAATTACATAAGGATTGTAACAAATATAACAATAGAAGAATTCACATACTTTTTATACTATGACAATAAAATAACTGATCATTTAAAATAATTAAGCAATATTTACACTTCTACAAAATTTTTATTTAATATAATATATAGATATATATATAACATCACCATAAATTTTATGAAGAATAATTTTCATAATGTAATAATCTATTAATAAAAGAATGCTATATTAGAAAAAAAATAAAAAATAAAATAAAATTTTTTGAACTCTTAAAACTCAACATTTTAATTGGTTTTTTAAATATCATATTGCATTTGTAAAGTTAATCATATAATATAGCAATATAAGTGAAATCAAAAAATAAATTATTTTCATATAGTTTCTTTGTTATTACAAATATATTGTGTCAATTCAACTCTTATTTAATCATAGAAATTCACATTCAATGAATTGGTTTGAATTATTTTCTATAAATTTAAGAAAACAAAATTTAAAACACATTTTTTTAAAAAAAATTCTTATAAAAAAATAAAATTTGGTTACGACATAATTTTAAAAAAATTTGAAAATAATGATACGTCATAATTCAGTACATATTTGATTATAAAAATAAATTAGAGAAATAAAATTTTATCGAAACATAATTCTTAGAAAAATATAATAACAATTAACATAAAAATGTTTCAGATGTTGGAAAATAAAATATTCCTGTATTATTTAAAATTATTAAAGATAATATATTTAAAATATTATCTATTATCTATCTAAAAGTGTGAATAAAAGGGTAAAGTTTTACGATTGTGAAATAACAACTTTGTCTTTTTATTTACATTACAAGTAAGGTCATATAAAAATATATAGGGATATAAAAGTAAAAACAATATTTTAATTATGGTATAAAAATAAATGAATATTCCTATTAAATATTATAGGTAAATAGTAATATTCATAAATACATTATACATTTATGACATTCATTAAATTGCAACTAATGTATACCTTAATAACATTTCATATCTTTTAAAGTGGATATGAACAGACAATTGTGTTAATAATCAAATTGATGAAATGCGACATAAAGCACCAATTTAATATTATAAATATCATTTAATCCATAGATTGTGGTGGATCAAGTGAAGCGTCCAGTAATAGGTAACGTTTGGATACATCATTAGAGGGCAATGATTTCAAGTAATTAAAGATGATGTATCTATTTGATTTCTCATATATCGGATCTTTGTTTGTGTCTTTCATCTGCACAATGTTATGTGTGTTTTTATAAAAAGACTAAAGTTCATGCATATTTTTTATTATTTTTCATTAGTGTTAAATATATGTTTTAACATAAGAGGAAAAAAAATAATTTAATATAAGCATGCATACAATTAGGATACACGGTATTAAAAATATTGAGATGTGACGCCTCATAAATTTATATATATATATATATATATATATATATATATATATATATTTCAAATAAAAATAAATGTATCGTTGTTAACTGAATTAAAGAAATATAGCAACACAAATCATCCATTTAATTATATAAAAAATTATTTAAGTCATATGTAGGTTAATTATTATCTTACATTTCGACATATTTAAGTAGAATGAATTGTTTAATGTGTGTGTGACGCTAAATTTAAGTAAATTCATTTGCATATTTAAAAATAGTATAATATAATATATATATTCATAAAAAAAGAGTTTAAACACAAAAACAGAAAACAAAATACATGTCGATAGATGGTTATTTGAAAATGAGGTGTTATTTTAATAAATTACCAACATATAGAAGTAGTTTTTTATTAAATGTGAAATAATATCGATTGATTGTTATCATTTATTTGCAATTTAAAATAATAATATTTTGGTGAATGTAAATTTTGCGGTTAATTTTTATGACACCTATTTTAATTTGTCACGTTAACTCATGGTTTATTGAGAGTTAAAAAATTATTAATATTGGTATATGCGTAGAATGATGTCTTTGAATGTTTAATTGTATGTGCATTGTAAATTTTAGAAAAATTCATTACGTTTATAAAGTTAAGTAGTACATATAATTTTCTAATATAATACGTAAGTATTTGGTAACTGAATACAATTTTTTTAAATAAAAATCCCTTAAAAATTTTTGTGTGACGGAAAAAAATACGAACTCTCATTTTATGTAGCGATGAAACATAAGGTTGGTTAACCAATCGTACAAAGTGGATGAGATACATATAAAAATGTGTTTCATTCATCTTAGCCCATGATAATATTTTTATTATCTAAATTTGTCCTTTCTATTTTACTTTTCTAAGTTTTCAATGGGGTAGTAAGCATGTGTGCGTATTGAAAATATTAAATTTTGATAGTTTTCACCAAATGCTATGAATATATTAATTAAGTAACAAATGATATATGTAGTTCAAAAGGAATACATATGATTATTATAAATAATTTATCTTAATTAATTAAAAAAATTCTAAAGATATTGTTAATTAATCAGGTAATTTTCAATAATTAATGTATTGCGTTGACATCATTTTTATTCCGAGAGTTAGTGATTGAATACTCATGAGATATTATTGGAAATTTTGTATGTCTTTAGTTTCAATAACAGTATTCAATAAGTTAAAATATGAAATGAAAAAAAATTTGAAAATAAGAAGCACTCAAGAAATTAAAAAAATATGTGGTAATTGATATCTAATTGCAATTTACAATGAAATAATATTTCAGATTCCGGCTTTTTTCCCTAAAGTCTTGCCAGCAGATTTAGTGTTTTTGGGATTTGTATTGACCTTGTTTTTGCACTATAAAATAAAATGAAACTGATATTCCTAATACTCTAAAAAAGTAATTGATATGATACCTCAAATTAATCTTCTTCTCTTTGTCAGCACTAATTGATGACAAATATACCGCTGGTCATCGCTATCGACCAACTTACTTTCCAACTGATTCAAATCGAAGGCCTAAAGCACGGATAAATCTTTGGCCGAAGGGCACCCCACATAACTTTTAATCACTCTTTTCTTATGCTGTGAAGAAACACGGTGATGGCCAGCATCACAACTTTGGCACATGAACATTTGATGGTCAAAGCACCGAACTTGTGATGCTCTATTTCTGCAAGACTCGCACACAAGAGTTTGGGGATGCCGATAAGAAAGAGCATTGGCTGAGTGAACCTTTGCATCACAAGAGAGGCAAAGATGTGCTGCATCTGCCATACAGTACACTATTGGCCTCAAAGACTTGCAATACTTTTTCGAGGTCTAAATCAACCATGGGAAGATGTGACTGTTTCTGTAGCTAGAATTATGGCTCGATTTTACCAGAACAGACAAAAGTCTAAAAAATCCACCAAGTATTGAAAAAATAAAGGAACCATTAAGCATATAAAGATAAACTATTAAACCAAGATCTGAAATCAAGAAAAGGGGGAAATCTAATCATAATCAAGTGAGACTACATATCATATGAGAAACAATTTTCATTACAAACCATCATATGTACTTCATTTATCACATATGCAGAGTCACAAAATCCCAGTAAGAATCACTTACTAATGCTCAAAACAAGAAACAGGAAACATGCGAAAGAGCACAATAGAACCAACCGTTGATCAGATACACTCCAAACAGAGAGCTTTCTTGAATTAGCTGAAACTTAGAAATCCTTTTAATCGAAAAAAAAAAGAAAAAAGAAAAGAGTTCACAACTCTCATGAATGAGTCAATACATACATGTCTAAGTTAAAGTAAAAAAAAGGGGGGCATTAAGGTTTTGGCGTGAGATGCCATTAAGATGAAACAACAGTATATTGACCATTACGAAGACCATCAATCAGCTAATTGAAAACAAAGAGGACATATTTACCAAGTAATCATTTGCAATAAGGCGCATTCATGATGACAAGAAAAATAGGAGGATGTAAAATCTGAAACATTGGCAGTATATTATAATCACACGAACCATGTAGATATATTTCCACGAGAAAGTTACAAAGAAAAACAAGAAGATGGGGCACCGCATATAAATGAAAACAAATGAGACACAACATGATTTGTTAACCATGATGTAGGAAATGAAGAGTTGAAATAACAGAATCTTCGGCAGGGCATCCTAGCTCCATTGCAAATAATCTGGTAACCGAATATTCATTTTATTAAAAACGATCCCTTTTTATTTTGTGTGTTGCGTAAGAGAGCACGAAAGTTTATTTCATTTAGCGATGAAACATCATTTGGGTTCATCACTCATTCGAAGCGAGATACTTAGATATATGAGTTTCATTCAGGTAAACTTATAATTTTTTAGTAACTCAAGTTGTTTTAACAGGAAATGGTAGCCTACTATCAGTAATCTTAAGTCCTTTCAAGCAAATCATTTGTGCCAAAGAGAAATAATTTTCAACCTCATCATGCATTATGTTTCCTAAGTATAGCCTCTCCACTCTCCTACAGCCTATAGGAAGGATCCACTAAAGTTTTTTGTCCGGATATTTTTTGTCCAGAATGACTGAAACCCAGACAACAATTTCTAGCAAAATGTTGTATTGCTTACAAGTAGATTAAGCTAATCTCTTATAGAAATCATGAATGTTCCCTGCATCCAACTTCGCTCAAGTGCGAGAAAAAAGACTGGCCATGGGGAAAAGTGGTCAACCCTCAGGTTGATCGTACTAAGAGCAAAGGAGCACCAAAAAAGTGTGCTAAAGCATGCGGAAACAAAATTATAGAAAAAATGATATTCAGCAATATCGTTAATCTCTCTTCATCATCTAATTATTAGTAAGTTTCCAACAATAAAGGATTATAGAGAGAGACTCAAATGACATAACAATTGGACCCAATAAAAATGTGAAGAAAGATACAGAAAGACAAAAAAGAATAATCAAATATCATCCAGAAGTGAACAATGAGTTAAAAAAAAGTAAAAGACAACGGCAGCTAGATTAGAACAATATCAAGAAGATTTTTGTAAACAACATTTTTTGTTGGGGAGTAATCACCACCATTGGAAATATCTGGTTTTATCAGCACTCGAGTATTCTTCATCGAGATTCCTCTGGAAAAAGCAACATAAAGTTGGCCATGTGAGAAAACAGGATCTGGCAAGTAAATCCCAACTACTAGAATCGTTTGACCTTGAGATTTGTTTATTGTCATTGCAAAACACAAGCGAATCGAAAATTTTTTCCGTTTGAATTGGAATGGGTATCCTTCATTTTCAGCTGCAGAGAGAGGTATGTGAGGTATCAAAACCATTTTTCCAGCATGTTGTCCGATTGAAATCTCCGTATGGATGACATTATTGCAAAATCCTCGACAGAGGATCCTAGTACCATTGCACATTCCATCAGAAGGATCTAAATTTCTAAGCAACATTATAGGGCAATTTTTTTTAAGGACCAGTCGGTGAGGAGGCAAACCATTAGGTGTTAGCCCATTCAAAAACTCCTCTGGATAATAATTATGTGTGTCATCAATTGCCTCATCAAAGCTGAGAAATTCCACAGCATCTCCTAGAAATAATGTTATAATATTTTTATTCAACGTATCGACATAGGTATTTTTCGTTGATAAAATTGCTCTCTCGGTCATATAAGTTGATGAAAGATAATTCTCATATAATCCTTCGTACACATGTTCAATCAATTTATTTTCTAATGCCTCAATGTCTCCTTCACAAACTTTAGTTACCATCTGTGTTGGGAGCTTGATATTTCCATTGACATCTACAGGCTCTACCCCTGCACCCACCCTGAGCAAGAACTCACAGAAAACAGGGTCATTTTTTGCTCGCATATTTTCATGTAGAAGAATGACTTTCATACGTGGAAACAAATATGATCGAATAAGGCTCCCATCGATAGTTTCTTCAATTGTTGCTTTAGGAATAACAGGAAGAACTTGCATAAAATCGCCGCTTAACAACACAACTTTTCCACCAAATGGTTCCTTATTACCAACAAGGTCTTGCAAAGTACGGTCAACAGCTTCGATTGCGTAGCGTCTGCACATCGGAGCTTCATCCCAAACAACAAGTCTGGTTAGGCGTAGCAGATTACCAAGACCGCTTTGTTTCGAGATAGTGCAATAACTATTTTCATGCAGCTCAATTGGGATTTTAAAGCGCGAGTGCGCTGTTCGGCCGCTTGGTAGGATAGAAGCTGCGACACCAGATGTAGCAGTGGCAAGAGCGATGATTTCTCGTGAACGAACGGTTGCGAGTATAGCACGATATAAGTAAGTTTTGCCAGTCCCTCCAGGTCCATTTACAAAGAATAATCCACCAGAGTTTCGATGAATACAATCCATGATCATGTCGTAAGCTAACGTTTGAGCATGATTAAGATGATGGTGAGCATCCAAATCAGTTGCAGGTATTGGGATAGATTGTTCTTCTATCACTTCCCTGGACTTCAACAAATCAAGATATTTTGAGACCATTGTTAGTTTGGGTAAATCATACATACTCGCATTTTTACCCATACTTTCCAAGAAATCACTAATGGATTGGAGTGTCTGACTCATTATTTCCAATTCATTGACGAGACCACTCCTTCCAAAATCTTCGGACAGATGGTGGCAAAAAGCATCCCATAATCGACGAACATCAAATGGTTGGCAGTGCACAAGTATCGTCGCAAATAATCTCCGCAAAGCATAAGGCATATGAAAATCAACGGCCTCATTTAGACATTGAAAATTACTCTCATCGCACTCCAGTAAACCTCTAACTTGGGATGATTCTTTGAATGTAGAACAAAGTGTTGTGCCAACTGTCAATAAATCATCATAAGACGTAGGTCCTCGAACGTGAAGCAACAATAGACGCAAATAATACCTCTCACCCTCTATTGGATTAGAGGCATTAACCCGGCCAATCACCTTCCCTTGCTTCCTTCTATTCCATGCTTTCTCTCTACTATCCCAAACAAAATGACAAGGAAACTTTGAATATAATTACTGCCTTGCCTCAATATTTGCACAGCAAGTCGAGAAATATTCAGTTAACATAGTTTTCCCCACATATCCAAAATTCAACACAATTTGCAAATTTTGATTCTTCCAAAAAGTAACACATTGTTGATTCGGTAAATGCAAAGGTAAATTAATAACCACGGGAAAAATTTCATTCAAATCAAATTCAAAGATTCTCCACATTGCCTCGGGAGCAGAAACCCATCGAGCATCCTGAAAGGTCTTTATTTCATCAATATACGGCTCCATACTAGATGGAGATACATGGACGAATATCTTATCATGCCCTTTATAGATGTATTTTTAGAGATATTTAACTGCTGTCAGGCCCGAGCAAATCTCAACATTGATATGGCAATCATAACGATATAATAAGTAGGGATTGTAAGGGACAACCCATTGAGAATTCAGTTGACAACCTCGCGCCTCAACGGTAATCCCATTGTCCCTTCTTCGATATATTGGGTAACCATCACGGCCCTGTCTTGTTTGATCCGAGTGTGATCGAGGGTAGTGATGTTTGCATTGTCCATTAACCATGCAAGGGCACTTTTTATTCAAATTTCCACACGGACCATGCATCATATGATGCGAAACCAGCTCAAATAATCGTGGGAATAAATTCATATTGGGAATTTCAGCAGAAACATATCTGTAAAATACATCCGGCGAAGAAATTTTGAACTCGGGCTTGAGTATAACAAGAAAATGACAGTACGGTAGACCACTCTTTTGGAACTCGATAACATAAACATATGCTGCAATAGAATCAAATATCTTTTTCTTAATTATCTGATCTTTCAAATCAACCAAACTTGCACGAAAAATGCGTGACACTAAATCAGGCCGGTCATGGGGCGTTTGACCATCAAACAAATTATTCTTAATCTCGGGCCATTCAGGGTTACAAGTCATGGTAATGAATAAATCTGGTTTCCCTAAAGATCTGACCAGCGCCATCGCATCAAGATACCGCTTACGCATATCCCTTGGTCTCCCAATAAAAGATGAAGGGAGAACCACACGACGCCCAACCTCTGTACCACGTGTTTCTCCACTGGCCACACTGTCAACTATGCCTTGATATAATTCTGATCTGATTTCTGCTTGATTTCTCCTGTAGTAATCGAGTCTAGTTGTTTCCAACTTAATATACATATCGACAACAAACTGTTGTAATAATCGTCCACCATACAACAATAGTGAAGAGTCATTTTCTCGTATCTATAGTCGATAACAATAGTATTCTCGGCACGACACCATTCTATTATTTTTCCCACGAACAGCTGCAACCAACGCATAAGAATTCGAAACATATGTGAACACAATTTTAATGCAGGGCACAATAATTTAGAAACTGAACAACGCGCGTATGATTAATCTTACCGTGACTTTCTTTTGAAACAATCTGATTAAATGAAGTCAAACCTTTGGACGGCAACACAACTTGGGCAGGAGGCGCACTGCGTTGGTCGTTTAAACATTTAAGAATATGTTGCTGCCAACCACAGTTACCATATGGGAAAAAAGAGGATACTGTAATGGATCGTAACAACCAAAATAGTGTTTGATCTGATGGGTCTCGCCATCATTTCCTCGGACAACTATATCTCTATCGTAAGGAATATTGGTATGATCATTTCCCTCGACCCAAATTGCTGCCACCTGATCAACTGACGGACAATTGTAACACCTCTGATCGATTAAAATGTTCTTGCTTATATGCAATCGAACATCTCGGATAGATGAGTATTCATTTATTCTCCGAAGGATCTCTGCATAAGGATTATACTGCATAATATTCATCAACAATATCATAGTGGCCTCATCAACAGCCTCATCATTTACTGCAGACATTCTATTATGTAACTCATTATCATTATCCCAGAAATAGAGCTGGAAATACTTAGGTCTTCCTTGTTCAGGCACAAGTGGAGGTAATGTATGAAACACCTGCCCAGCAGCGCGAAAAGTGTACACTCCATGATTAAGATAATCCAGACTCTTGTCTGTCTGTACACCAAAAGATGTGAACGAAAAAATACTATTATACAAACGTATCTTGCGACGAAATGTAGTAGCCATCGGAGAAGAAGTGTCGACAAAAATATTTATCAAATCCACTGGTGCATTTGGTGATACAAGTCGAATTTTGCAAATAGGCAAGCAAGCTGATTGCAACATTGCATCCGAACTAAAACCTGTCATAACATAAAAAACAAATTATAAGCTAGTTGGAGCATTTTTTTTCTATTAGAAAACAAAGACAATAATAATGTGTTTGGTCCCTGTTAGTTTCGATGGTTATTTTCAAATGTTCTAAATATTTATGCCCAACTCTTTTCACTCCTAGCATTGTTGGATATACAACACAATAAGAACTAATACTGAGATTACTGTCAAAATTAATATGTGATTTTGGCCATATTGTTGCTACACAGTTTAAAAATGACAGTATTATTCTTTAATCGAGTATATCAAATTTTAAAATGAATACTATTATTACAATGTTAAAATGATTTATACGTCAACACGTATTAATTCTAAAAGTATGTGTACCTCCTTAAAAAATTTTATATATACTGCAGTTATCACGTTTTCTTGATAATAATAAATAATATGGACTTTTGGAAATTAATTTTTATGAAAAGAGTATAACAATCACTACAAGAAAAACGCAAAAAGACAACGGATTTTATCTGTTGTCGTAGGGGGTTAAAAACTGTTGTAACTGAGGGTGTTGTTAAAAGTACGCACCTACGACAACGGATAAAATCCGTTGTCGTAGGTGCATATACGACAACGGATTTTATCCGTTATCGTTAGGGGCGAATCCGTTGTCTTTGATAGAAACGACAACGGATTTTATCCATTGTCGTAGGGGCGTGCTTTTAACAATACCATCAGTTACAACAGTTTTAGACCCCTACGACAACGGATTTTATCCGTTGTTGTTTTCCATATAAAAAACAAAAAAAAATTAAAAAATATATACAAATTTCAATATTATAAATAAACCAAAATTTAAAATTTCAAAAATAAAATTTAATATATAATTTTTTAGTATTACAAATCACTCAAAATTAGAATTCTAATTCAATACAAATCGGAACATTCAAACATCAAATATACAACTTGCAGCAATTTCCCGAGCTCCTCATTGTTCCTCATGGCTCATGGCCAACAGCAAGTGTCTCGAGATTATCCTGTTCTTGTTATCACACACAGCATTTCCAACCAATTCCAACACCTTCAATCACTAACCAAAATGTTGGATAAAAAAACGAAATATATTAATACTAACTTGGTGTCGAGGCCTAAAAGTATTTTACAGGACAACACCTACACATATTATTTCATCAACCATATCTGAAATTTGAAACCACCACTTACCACCATTAATATATTATACGAGTCAATAATTATGCAATGTTTCAATATCACTATTTCACCATGCTAGCATTTGGAAGGCCCATTTAACATATTTTTCACGGAACAAGGATGCCAAATTTTATTGAGGAAAATGTAATCTCGAAGTAGCCATAAAATGCAAGCATAAATTATGCACTACCTTCATTATACGTGTATGGAACACATTTGAGAGGTACAAGGAACCTGCTAGAATACCAGAGATCCCTGGTAGCATAGATCTTTTCCAGGATGACAAGAGGAGCTGCAAGATAGCAATTAGCAAAGTTAGCATAATAATAAGTATAAAGAAAAAGGTAACGACATAAAAGAATGAATAGGCTGGTACCTAAACTCAAGAAACAAAATGATACTAAACAAATCAAAACAAAGGCCAAACCCTCAATTCCGAATTTGTTGACCGAAGCCCAGGCTTTCATGAAAGGAACAATCGAGCTGGAGTCTCCGATGGCGTGGTGATTGGAGAAACCCAGGCAGATTCCATGGTCTGGGAACAGTGTCACCTGCACAGCTAACACAGGGAAAACCACAGCATCCGTCGAATGAGTAGCCGGCGGGAGATTCGGAACACAGGCGTACAACTCGTCGGCAACTCGAGGGTGGTTCCCGGTGAGGTGATTGAAGTCTTTCATGCATTCGGCTATGGTAAGCGACACAGAGTCTCCCACCACGAATCTCGAATAGGGCCTGCTGGAATCCAGAGGATGGACGATAATCCCAGAAAGTCGCATGAAATGCTTGAGCGTCTGGAGCAACGATTCCTTGAGTTTGGGGACGATGGATTCAACGAAAAAAGACTTGGAGATGGGGAAATCGAAGAACATCAGAAGCTCCACTGGGTGGAAATAGATACATACCTCATCAAACACCTTCCTGGAAAAATATATATATACATCAATCACGGTTCAAGTTCCGGATTCTCGGTGAAAATGTAAACCTCATCAAACCCCTTCCTGGAAATATAAGAAAAAAGAAAACAAGGAAACAAGTTACTTGATGGTCAAATTACTATAAATTCACCAATGTCTTTATTATTATTATTATTTTTGTAAATTTTTCAGATATTAACTTTTTCACATATTTTTGGGCATAGTGATAATATTTGAGAATGGTTACAATCCCATGAGAAAATTAATTTAAGCTAGCAGTTCTAAAGTTCCTATTATTTTAAATATGTGTGTGTGCACAATAACTCTTTTTCATTTCCGATCAGAATTTCAACAGTTGGATTAAACTAATAATATAACAATATTTGACCCAAAAAATAGTACATAAAATTTAGATCATATTAGTCACATGATGCGTAAACACTACATTAACTCTAGCAAGAATAATATTAAAAAATGGTTCACCAAAAAATTGAGAAAGTGGAGCTCGCACATTATGACAGTGAAATATGAGGTAGGAATTAATGCAAACTACTAGATGGAGTAGAATCTATTCGGTGAAGAATCATTCATTAAAGAATTGATGATCATATATACCCATAAATCCGCATTATTCACAACTCACCTCTGAATGTATGCATCCCCATGAGAAAAAAGGTTGTTTAGTGTTCCTTGGTTTTCCGCCGCAACCTCTGTATTCATACAATTCACAGGAAGTATATACACATCTTGGCACCCTCTGAAATGAAGTTTCGAGAGGTACACTGCCACAAGTAACAACCTACAGTACACAATCACTCTATGATGTAAAGTGTAAGAAAAAATCACTGAGGAGAGCAGAGCACCAATGCTTAACAAGATTTAGGCCACATCCAGCAAACAGTTTAGCAGCATAATAGAAACTGGGAGAGCACCAATGTTTAACAATATTCCAAAAGCAAAAGACCAAGAATCTCCGTATTAGTAACTCAAACATGTTTACATGGTGAATTGGTTGGAGGATGAAACTTGAGTTCTTGTAACACTCTACGCCTCCAAAGACATCTCTAAGAAAATGAGATCAGATTCAGAACTATCTTATATTTTCCAAGTTTAAAGAGAAAAGTCACACAAGGCAAAGCTAAAGGTGACGATAAAATAATCATTCAAGTCCTCAACAAGGTTAAAAATAAAAAGATAAAGCAATACGAAGCCACGTACACAAATTGAAGCACAATGTATCGCCTTTTCTCAGCGAATAACACTGCAAAAGTAGAAAATTCCAGCGGCCACCATTTTTTACCTGAAAATTAGCACAGAAAATGCCAAACCAAAACTTACCAAAACTTACAAGTATTAATATAATATATGAAGTAGAATGGAGTGTTTCCTGTATATGAATAATAAGTTAAATATCAAGTCCTATCTAGCTAGCTAGATCACAAGAACATGGTAATTAAAATCTGCTACCTCAACTTATGCCAACTAGCCATACCCTCCCCCCTCCCCACCCCGAGAGAGTATACATGGGTGCCAATATGTATCCTAAATCCTAATCATGTATCTTCTTTATTTTTCTTACATTCCATCCTTTACACACAGTCGGACTGATGGTTGTGTCTCGCCACTGTCGAGTTCTCGATCTTCAAAGCCCCTTCAGCTGTTGAACTAATCCGGCTAGTGCAGCCAACTTCTTGAATGCATTCGCAACGACCACATAAGATGCTTTGGCGGTCGATATCATTCTTGTCAACTGCAAAACGGAAGAGTAAGTTACAAGTTAGCTCTAACTTGTGTTGATTGATATGCTTGCAAGTTGAATCATATATCAAGATGTGTGGAATTCATGAACCTCACATTTATGAAGTTTCAAATTCTTGGAAGCTTGATGATTTGTTTATTTTAATTTTTTTTTTTTGTATATGGACCAAGTATGGTTTATAAGAAGCTCACCGGAGGCGATTAAGGAAGCCAAATTAATGTTGATATTATCAATCTCTACGACCTCTTCACCAGTGGTGCTCAACTGCCAAAACAATGGCCAAAAGAGATTTCAGCAACTGCCTAGGAAATGTCTTTATGCCAATTTGCCTGCAAATTATTTATAGTGCAGAAGCAGACAAGTAAATCATAAGGATGCACTTCAAATCTTGTGAGCCGCAAATGTCTTTATGTAGAATCAATAGATTTTTATCACCATAATTTTTAAAACATATATATATTACAATTTATTTTTATTAGCTCCTCGTTTACGTTACCAAATTTCATTCTCATTCTTAGATACACCTCAGCGAATTTAACAAAAAAAGACAAAGAAACACCACAACAAAAAAAAATAAATACCCGTTACTTACTCTAATTTTTTTCTCCGGAGTTAGAGCAGCCCCAATGCTCACCAGAATATATCCAAACACGGCTGAAACGAGCTAAAAAGAGTGGAATGTTTCAGAATGGTTTCCTAAACTTTGATTCCAAGCTAAAACACTTCTAATCAACCCAAAATGGCTAATAAAGGATAAGGGCAGTCACCTGGTGCAGAATCAACCACGAACATGGCTTCGAGACACGCACAGTAGGGATCCTAACTGAATGGAGGTCGGACGACCTATTTCCGGTGATCGATCGGCGAGTATGGTGCCGGAGCAAAGCTGGGTCGAAGGGGCGATGGATTGCGGCTAGGGTTTGGATTTCCTTTTCTTTCTTTTGTTCTTTGTTCTGTTAAGGAAGCTTGTAGGTAAATGTGTTAAATACGTAAGTTATCAGGTTTTTTTAAAATAATTTTTTTAAAAAAAAAAAAAAAAGAAAGGACAACGGTTTAGACAAAAGTGTTGTCTTACACTACATAAAACAATAAAAAAAGACAACGGTAAAAAAAACCGTTGTCGTAGAGCTTCAAAAAAATGCACATAGACAACGGTTAATTAAAACCGTTGTCATAGGCCTAAAAAACCCGCTCATAGACAACGGTTTTTAAAACCGTTGTCTTTTACACATATAAGACAACGATTTTTAAAAAATTGTTGTCTTCTTTCATTTAAATAAGGCCAACGACAACGGTTTTTGTAAAAACCGTTGTTAAAAGTCAAAAGACAACAGTTTGTGTATAAAACCGTTGTCTTTTTAGTGTGGTTAATTAGCATATTTGTTGTAGTGAATGAAGCGCCTAAAGAACAAAGCTTTAAATAATATTACCATTTTGAAAGCTAGAGGCAACCTATTAAATGTGATTCTCTGATCAGAATCGAAATACATTGAACCAAGGGCTAAAAATAGTTATGACTCGGCCATTTTTTTTAGATTAACTTAAAAATCACGTGGAATTTTTCCCTCAAGGTTTATAGATGTTGCACTTGTTATTTTATTACAAATAGTTATTTCAATTAACCAACTCTTTATATATTTATATTATATTATTTTATGACATAAATATTACAACATTTTATCTATATATATATATAAAAAATAATAATAATAGACGATCCTACAAATGGAGATTTGAGATTTTATTTTGTATAATTAACTAACATGGTGTTTTGGGGATAAAGTTGATCACCTAAAATTGAAAATGTGAACATGATGATAAGGAAAAGAAAGGTATATATCTAACCAACAGTGATAGGCATCGCCCGATCATCACGCGCAATTCCAGATTCAAAAACAGCATTACTACTGCAGGAAATGAAGACGACATTGAGATAAACAAATCGAATAAAGCATACAACAGACGATAACGAATACCTTGCAGCACATGCGGACATTGCGGAGGGACGCCGACCACGCATCACAAATGTCGTCGGGAAGTTATATGGTAGGAAAAGTTATCAGCAATCCAGAAGTTAATATCCTCTACCGACAAGTGGTTTGAATTTGATTTCCTTTCTCAATGGATATTACAGGTGCATCAATCGTATGTCATTCATTATACACGGAATAAAAAGAGTGTGCATGCAAGAAACAAAGCCTACTTGTTATAAAAAAGTGACGACTGACCAATGAGCAATAATTAATATATCAACATTATTACTCAAAATCAAAGCTGATGAATAGGACCGTAAAAGAAGACATAAAGGACCGTAAAAGAAGACATAAAAATTTGCAACGTTTTCAAATCCTTCATTAAGGTAAACGTAAGGACTATATATTAATTCTCTCCTATTAAAGATGAATGAAGAACGGTTTAAGCAAATGATATGTATGTTTCGGCTGGAAAGCAGAAGGAGAAACATCAGTGAAGTGAATTCAATAGGGAGAGGTGATTAGGAGAAACGAAGACGTTCGGAAAGATGTCACGCATGCAAAGTTCGGAACGTCCGAACTCCAACACTAAATAATGGCTCCGAGGCTTCTTTTAGAAGTCTCAATTCAAAAGTTCTCCCTCTCCAATTTCAGTCAATATTCTTCAGGAACATCAAAAAATATTTGATTTTAAACATAGATCATAGATTTTTTTAGATTATCAATATGAAATCGTATGTGTTGTGGTGCTTCAGGAGCATCAATATAAAATCAAAAGTAGTGATTTTATTCTACTTTGAAATCATCAATATTAAATCTAAATATTAAGCTACTTCAAGAGCATCGATGTTGAAATAGGAATTAAGATTATTATAAATATATATCTCAAAGAGCACTCATGCTGACAACGCATTATAAATTTAATAAAAAATTAGATAAAAAAAGAGAGGAATATAAAAGGTGAGAGAATAGAATCCATCTATTTCACCCATTAATCACTCATATTTATAATATAGGAGTGACACATAAAATAGAAAAGAAACAATCAAATCAATCACATATTCTAACAATAATGAATTATGTAGTACAACAAAAATAACAAGTTGTTATTCACAAGTAGCATTTTGATAGAAGAAAATAAAAGGCATGCAATTGATGTCGTGAATATAAGAAACCGAAATGTACATGCACAATATGGTTATTTTGAATTGGTAAATTAAGATGGTATTGTTTGATGTTGATCGTGATCCAACCAATTGTTGTTTAGAAAAATAGTGTGATCAATTAATGATTTTTGAATCACGCTTTTCTTACCTTGCAAGAAAGCAATTGAATAGGGTAGGATGCATCCAAATTTAAAAGGATACTATATATGGAATTAGTTGCTCTAAAATTAGGAAAAGGTGCCAAAGAAGTGAGGATATCATGACACACACATTTTATTTATTTATAGCAACAGCTAGCTAGCAGCTCATTCCATGTGTATATAATTTCTATGTATATATATTGCATATTTCAAAGCATGACTTTTCATATTTCAAAGAATTTATTTTCTTTTCTCAATTAAAACAAGAAATTAAAGGTCGATCGAGATAACTTTCCATCTCATTAATTATTGAAAAGAAGAAGAAGAAGAAGAAGATTTATTATAATTAGGTGCAATGAGAAGGTGGCCGGGTTATTGTTGCAGCATAACAGTAGTGATGATGAGTTTGATGGTGAATGTGTTTTCATCCACTAATAGTAATAGTAATAATAATAGTAAAGGTGCAGTAGATCAATTAGGTGGTGCACAGGTGACAGCATTGTTCGTATTTGGGGACTCTTTGGTGGATAATGGAAATAACAATTTCCTCAATTCTATGGCCAAATCAAACTACTATCCTTATGGAATCGATTCCAACCTTGGATCCACCGGAAGATTCTCAAATGGAAACACTTTTGTTGATTACCTTGGTACGTAGTATATTAATTATTTAAATGAAATTAGTTATAAATTTCTTAATTTCTTTATTAATTATTTGTTTTAATATAATCACTAACGTAACTCTCATATATATAATATATAGGTGGGTGGTTGGGTATTGCAGCTCCTCCACCATTTGCAGATCCCACCACTTCTGGAGCTAAAATTTTGGGAGGAGTCAATTATGCTTCTGCAGCTGGTGGCATACTAGACGAAACTGGCCAACACTTTGTATGTCTAGATCGAGTTATATATATATAATTAATAGAAAGTAATTAGCATATATATATATTATAAATATTGGAACGTATGTACGTACAGGGAGACAGGTACTCATTGAGCCAACAAGTGATAAACTTTGAGACCACATTGAGTCAATTGAGAAGCATGATGAGCGGAGAAAACCTTAGCCGATATCTAGCCAAAGCCATAGCAGTGTTGGTGTTTGGGAGTAACGACTACATCAACAACTATTTGTTGCCGGCCATGTATCCCTCCAGCTTCAATTATAATCCCTCCCAGTTCGCCAATCTTCTCCTCACTCGTTATGCTAGACAACTCGTCACCCTATACAGTTTGGGATTTCGCAAAATAGTGGTGGCAGGCGTAGGCCCGCTGGGTTGCATACCGAGCCAGCTAGCGACGGGGCAGGCCCCGGCAGCTGGAAGGTGCGTGGACTACGTGAACCAAATGCTTGGTGCTTTCAACGAAGGGTTGCTGTCCCTGGTGAAGACCATGAACAACGGAACCCACCCGGGAGCCATATTCGTGTACGGGAACACATACGGGGCGATCGGGGACATACTGAACAATCCAGAGAGATATGGGTTCAGGGTGGTGGACAGAGGGTGCTGTGGAATAGGGAGGAACCAAGGGCAGATAACGTGCATGCCTTGGTCAACCCCATGCGCCAATAGGAATGAGTATGTGTTTTGGGATGCCTTCCATCCAACACAAGCTGTGGATGCTATACTTGCTCACAGGGCTTATGCTGGACCTCCTTCTGACGCATATCCTATCAACATTCAACAATTGGCTATCATTAATTAATCCATATCTCATCTATCTATGTATTCCTCTTGCATGCTACATTATACATTAACTAATAATATCTTGTTACTTGTAATATTTAATCAATCAATTAATAAAATTAAATATTAAATGAAAACGGTGGCTCATATATATATATATATATACTAGGAAGGTGTACGTGCGATACATGCACGTGATAACTTTGAATTATATACATGTTTATTAATGTCTAGTAAATATTACAGATATCTAATCGACAATAGTTATAAACATTGTTTTTAAACTAAACAAATGATATAAAACCAAAAACCGAAAAACCATAATATTCTTTATAGCTAGGTAATTACTATCATGGGCGGAGCCAACCACGGCCTAATTTTTTTTCTTTTCCCGATTAGTATTAATATTTATATATGTAAACTAATTTTAAGCTCAACGATCTCAGTCCAGATTAAATTTTTATTAGCGCGAGATTTGTTCCAACTCATTTTCTTAAATATATTTATATATATATTTGGTCCAGTTTGTATTTTGAAATATATTTGTGGTCTTTGATTCACAAAATTGTTGTTGAAAGAAAATGAAAGCAGGTGATGGGAAGCATATCCACTTCTTCACATCATTTTTCAATTCAGGTTTCTTCTCGTTCGTTCTAAAATTTCAATTTTTATCTAGATTTTTGTGTTTTTTAAATTAGATTTGCTTGGTTTCATTGATGTGTGCACTTGTGGGTTTCTTAGAAATAATTATGAAGTAAATTTATGATAATTTTTAAAATTATTTGATTTAGTTTCTAAATTTTTCTATACAATTTTGCATTTTTTTTCATTGAAAAATGAAAATAATGTGTGTTTTCGAGTTATTCACTGGTCGAATTTATAAATACTGCTTGTTTATTTAGAAAATGGAAATAGAAATTTTTGAATTTTAAAGTTTCTACGCTTCTTTTTATCATAAATGAGGTATTTTTTGAGTGGTTCACGTATAAATTTTTTTCGTGTGTTCACTTTAAACATCATATTTTTTTCTTATGTGTTTATCGTAGGATATAGATTTATATGAATTTTTTTTACAACAAATGACAAAATTTAAGCAAATCGAGAGAAATGCAATGATTGAGAATAGAATAAGGCCTCAAAGAATAAAATAAAACTGCGCAAGAAAAATAGGCCAGCTAGAGCTATGAAATTTTATAAAAATCATAAGATTTTGAAATTACATAGGTAGTCATATTCACACAATTGACTTATGCTAATCAAATTATATTTAAGATTTTCAACTAACAACACATTTTTAATAACTATGTTAAGCCCAGCCTAGCCACTTATCTAAGTACGCCCCTCAATATATTGATTATATAATAGCGCGATAACGAAGAAGATTAGCAAGTGAGAAGCGGTGTAAAGCATCCGAGGAAGTTAATGACGAGAATTTCGTTGTGGTTAGGATAAACAAAAACATATTATATTCTTGAGAGCATCGATGCATCATGGTTTGTGTGAATAATATGTAACCTTTTTTGTGAACTTTGGATTTTCCAGGTGTGATGTTGCAACTGAATTTCAATACATGCAATATACAAATTGATGAACATGACCAATTAGCAATATCTATTTTTGTTTGTCGGTGTGTGGTGCTAAAAGATATGAATACGAAACTCCAATATTATTTTGTTGCGACAATGATAAAATTAAGTTGATCGACGCAACAATGCCATCTAAGTTACTAAATGAAAGGTATCAGCAGGACATAATAGACAAATCCAAAAATTTTAACATACTAATGCATGTTGTCCTATGATGTTGGTAACATGAGATAAAACATCAACCAAGACTTTATACGTATAAATTAAAACACTTAAGCATAGATAATTATGCAACAAAAATAAACAATAAAATGAGGTAAAGTAAAGAACAGTTAACACACGAACTACTGTGCACAAGTGCTTGCACTTGTGCGATGCCTCAAGACAAAAATAATTACTAGAACTAAGTATTATTCAATTACAAAAATCAATCCTAGTAATTCCTATAAAATTCAGATCTCTCAACAATCCTAGTAATTCCTATAAAACTCAAATCTCTCAACACATTGAGAAATCCAAACAATACTCTAAACTCAATCTAGATTGAAAACGAAAACTAGATAGTGTAAAAGAAAAATCAAATATCTCAAACAATTTGAGATACGAAAACCACTCCCTAACAACTATAAAACAAGTATATAAAGTCAAAGGATGTATTATGAGAACTAAGGCCGCAAGCAAAAAACCTAAAGGGACTTCGCTAGGTTAGTGTTCACGGTGTTGTATACCGATGTTGTGCAACACCACCGTCAATTACACCTTAACAGCTAGAATTCTTCAACCAGAGCGATGGAACTTTGATAGCTTGGTCTTCAGAATTCTTCTATGCGAAAGTCACGATTGTCCTCTCTATTCTCTACGCATCAATCTTCACCACAAAAGTAGATGATTTTGTTTTCTTATGATTTTCTTTGCGGTGATTCACGTATTTTAATTTAATTAATAATTTTTTTTATAAAAAATCTTTAAGTTATTGATATGATTGAAATAACAAATAAAATTATGTAATTTTCAAGAGAAAAATAATAATTTGTTATTTTAGAATGTAAAAAGAAATAAAACATAAGATATATATAGTAGTTATAACAAAGAGGTAAAGAAATGATATTTTTGTGTTTCTCAAATCCAATTGATAATTTCTGAGTCCAGTCTGCTACCGAGCCCAACAAACCACCAGCCCAATTCGACGCCGCCCCAGTAAATAGTTCTTGACGCACTTGTTGATTTTTGATCGAAACTTGCAATTACGCTCTTCTCTTCTCTTCTCTTCTGGGTTCATAAAGCCAACTGTGATTCTCAATCATTCTATACTAAGGTAAATGATTGTTTCTTTTTGTCTTTCTTTATAAATTTTTAAATTTTAAATCTTAAACTATAGGTGTTAGAACTTGACTTTCAGTATTTGAATATTTGCTACCATTGAGAAGAAATTAGAGGCAAGGCAACCCATTCTCCGGGGGAGTGTTCTGTACTTGTATATCGTATTACTTCCTGAAAATGGTAGTCAACTTTTCATGAGAAAATGCAGCTAGCACGAAGCTACAGATTACGAGAACAAAGGTTAATAAGATCAGGGGTTTCATTCTTAATTAAGAGCAAAAATACAAAATACTATTAATTGTATGATCATCGTTGGAATTGTGGCTTTTAAATAGAGGTAACATATTCTGGAAATTTTGAAAAAGATTGAGGGAATATTATCCAAATTGCTGGAAATTTCTGTGAAAACTATTTGGGAAAAAAATATTTCAACTCATTTATTTTCTGAAATCCAGAAGGAGCCTGTGAACCTATATCTTGCTTCCTTTCGCAATGTTCTCTCTTTTTCTTTATTTTGTAATTTGTTCTGTTTCTTCGGTTAAATGTTGCTTCTTCTTTTTTATTTATTTGTATTAGTTGATATTGTCATTGCCAATAGGTGATCATCCACTCACTCTGTTCTTCCTATTTGTTTCACTTGCATATATTGCTTCAGAAGAGTAACATGCTGGCACGATTTTCTCCAGGAGAATACTAATAATTTCACTGCTTAAGGAGATCAAAGTGTGAGTGACCATTCTTCCATGGATCTTAATTCTATATAATACCTTTTCCTTAATAGCTGATTTCAATGTATCATATATTGCCTTAAAATCCTTGTTATAGACTGCATAAATTAGTTGTGGTAATTATTCTTAATCTATTTGGAAGGCATTCTTGTTTTTTGCAATGTGACATATTGATGAAGAATATGTAAATTGTTTAAAAATGGATTATGATATTCATTGGTAACAAAGTTGAAGATATATTTGTATGCATAATATAATATACTATCGTTTCTATATAAAAGATATATATATATATATTGTTGGAGATCACAATCAAATCGGCTATATAATTAGATTGATTATGTGAATCTTAAATTGCTATAGATTATGGAATGTGTAGATATGAATCCATAGTTTATATTTTTTTTCCTTTTTTAGTCTTTCTCCCTGTAATTATTTAAACCAGTGTACATACTTTGAAGAAGATATGAGATTTACATTCTTCTGACATGGTATCAGAGCTAGGTTTTAAACCTTGCGATTTGTGTTTCTTTCTCATCCACTTTATAGCCTATTATTCCTTCTAATCAAAGCCCCATTCAATCATTATGTCGGCAGTTGAAGAACCAAAATTTACGACTCAAACTAAAGAAGTTAACCCCAATAAATCAATTGGAGAGTTGCAGAATCTTCGGGTAGGCTACAGACTGGATGGCAAAATTTTTTTGAAGTGGTCGCAATTCGTGCAGACCTACTTGAAAGGCAAAGGCAAGCTTAGTCACCTTCTGGGCAAGGGACCAAAACCTGGTGAAAAAGGCTTTGACTCATGGGACGAAGCTGATTCTATGGTTATGTCCTGGCTGTGGGACTCAATGGATCCCAAGATCAGTGACACCGTTATGTTCTTAACCACCGCCAAAGCAATATGGGAGTCAATCCGTCGAACCTACTCCAAGGCTCGAGACACAGCCCACGTCTTTGAAATAAAAATGAAAGTGGGATCGTTGAAACAGGGGAACAAACCTGTTACTGAGTATGCAAATATGTTGCTGAATTTATGGCAGGAACTCGACCATTATAGAGTCATTGAAATGAAGGACCCTGAAGATGCAACCACATTCCGAAGATTCATTGAAAAGGATCGAGTATATGACTTCTTGGCTGGGTTAAACTCTGAATTTGATCAAGTTAGAATTCAAATTCTCGGGAAAGATGAAGTTCCATCTCTGGAAGAGACAATATTTATGATACAAGCTGAAGAAAGTAGAAGGGGTGTGATGCTTGAATCACAAAATCTGGAAGGATCTGCTATGGTGGTAGCAAAATCAGAACATTCCCATCCAATCCAAGAAAATGCGAAGGAAGTGCAGTTCCCAAAAAATTCGGACGTGACAACAAAAAGAATCTTTGGTGTACTTATTGTAAAAAGTCTTCACACACAAAGGAAACTTGTTGGAAACTTCACGGCATACCACATGAAGGAACTCAACGAGGAGGATCACAACCACAGCAGCCACGCAATTCTGGACAGGCCAACCTTAGCATCGGCCAACAAGGTCAAGAATCAAATCTGATGCAGACTGACCTTAAAGAGGAAATTGAAAAACTCAAGGGAATGATTTTGTCCCTTGAAAAGTCTAGTGGAGTAAAATCTGGAAGATGTTCCTTGGCGCTTTCAGGTAAGTACCCAATTTCTTTAGGAATAAATGTCTCAGATAAAGATATTAGAAATTCATGATAGACTCCGGAGCCACCGACCACATGGCACACTCATCTCTTATATTCACTACTTACACACCTTGTCCCAGTAACCGGAAAATAACCATGGCTGATGGCTCTCTTACCACTGTAACAGGAATTGGTGATGTAGGCATTAGTGAATTGATTACACTAAGAAATGTTCTCCATGTGCCCAAACTATCAACGAACTTGATATCCATTCAAAAGCTTACATTTGATTTGAAGTGTAATGTTTTGTTTTATCCTTCATTCTGTATTTTTCAGGACCAGGATTCGAGGAGGAAGATTGGACTTGCTAAGGAGGCAAATGGCCTTTATCTCCTTGAGGAAACCTGCACCAATAAAACATCTTCATCCTTTCTTTCATCTTCATCAAATAACAGTAGCATTTGGCTTCAACACTTCAGATTAGGACATCCGTCTTTTGGAATTTTAAAAGTTATGTTTCCATCTTTGTTTAAAGGTTTAGAAAATAAACACCTTCATTGTGATGTGTGTGAGTTTGCAAAACACAAACGTGTTTCTTTTCCAGCCAGCAATAAAAGAAGTTCCAGCCCTTTCTATCTAATTCATAGTGATATTTGGGGACCTTCTAATGTTTTGAATATTTCTGGATCTTGATGGTTTGTTTTATTTGTGGATGATTGCACTAGAATTTCATGGATTTTTCTTCTCAAATCCAAAATTGAACTAAGTGATGTGTTTCGAAATTTTCATACCATGATCCAAAATCAATTTGGGGTGAAGATAAAAAGATTAAGGTCAGATAATGCTAGAGACTATTTCAACCAAATTTTATCTCCATATCTTGAAAAAGAAGGAATCATTCATGAGTCTTCATGCGTTAATACTCCACAACAAAACGGAGTAGCTGAACGCAGGAATGGTCACCTCTTAGCCACTACTCGGGCACTTCTCTTTCACAAAAAGGTTCCTAAAAACTATTGGGGGGAAGCTGTACTAACCGCTGCACATATCATAAACCGTCTCCCTTCTAAAGTTTTGGGATTCAGAACACCACTGGAAATTCTTTCTCAATTTTATCCTGACCTACAACCATCGAATAATCTTACCCCACGGATCTTTGGGTGCACTGCTTTTGTTCACATCCATAGTCAAAATAGAGGGAAACTAGATCCTAGAGCTGTAAAGTGTATCTTCGTTGGATATTCCTCGACTAAGAAAGGGTACAAGTGTTATCATCCACCTACAAAAAGATTTGTTGTCTCTATTGATGTCACATTTGATGAACACAGTTCATATTTCAGCCAGCCTCATTCACCTGAAGAACACTTGTCATCTCTTAGTGATGAAGATAGGGATGCATTCTTGTTAGAACTGCCTTCTACCACCTCAGCACCAAATTCTACTCCAGCAGTGAGTGATCCATCCTCACCCTCCAATGAAACTGGTCATACTCGCTTTAACCAAGTATACTCAAGGAGGAGAAGGCCTGACGCTGATCCTGCACAAGTCCAAGAAGCCTCACCACATCCGGTCACTGAGGTATGGTCTGAAACTGAAATCCCAGCCTCACAATCTGTCCAAACAAATGATTTACCTATTGCCATTCGAAAAGGAACCAGAGAATGTACCACTAGGCCCCTTTATCCTATGGCAAATCATGTTACATTTAAAAAAATTTCTTCATCCTACAGAAGTTTCTTAACGAGTCTAAACACTATTGATATTCCTAATTCTTTGTCTGAGGTTTTATCTAATGAGAATTGGAGACTTGCTATGAAACAGGAAATGCAGGCACTAGAGAAGAATAACTCTTGGGAGATCACTAATCTACCACCGGGAAAAAAGATTGTGGGCTGCAAATGGGTGTATACATTGAAATACAACTCTGACGGATCCTTAGAAAGGTACAAAGCCAGACTTGTTGCGAAAGGGTACACACAGACGTATGGAGTGGATTATCATGAGACTTTTGCCCCAGTTGCCAAAATGAATACAGTGAGGATCTTACTCTCTCTTGCTGCCAACTTTAACTGGAACTTAAATCAATTTGATGTGAAGAACGCTTTCCTACACGGCACCTTGAATGAAGAGATCTACATGGAGATACCACCAGGATTTAAGGGCGGCGAAAGGGATAATAAAGTTTGCAGACTTAAAAAGGCTCTCTATGGACTCAAACAATCACCAAGAGCTTGGTTTGGAAGATTTACCCAAGTAATGCTTACATCTGGGTACAAACAATGTCAAGGAGATCACACGCTCTTCTTCAAACACTCAAGCTCAGGGGGAGTCACAATCCTCCTAGTGTATGTTGACGACATAATCATGACTGGGAATGATGAAAACGAAAAACAGATTCTAAGAAAATGTCTGACTAAAGAATTTGAGGTGAAGGAGCTTGGGAGGCTGAAATATTTTCTTGGAATTGAAGTGGCACATTCTAGCAGAAACATCTTCATTTCACAGCAGAAATATGTCACAGACTTATTGAAGGAGACAGGGCTGTTGAATTGCAAACCAGCCCATACACCAATCGATGTTAATCAGAAGTTTGGAGAATTCACTAAAGACCCTGTGGTCGATAAAGAAGTGTATCAAAAGCTGGTAGGGAAGCTTATATACCTTTCTCATACGAGACCGGATATTGCATATCCAGTGAGTGTTGTGAGTCAATTTATGCATGATCCAAGAGAAGGACATCTACAAGCAGTCCATCGGATACTACATTATCTAAAGACAAGTCCTGGCAAGGGTGTTTTGCTTAAAAGAAATACTGGATTGAGCATCAAAGCATATACCGATGCAGATTATGCAGGATCACCTGTGGATAGGAGATCTACATCGGGATATTGCACTTTCCTAGGGGGAAATTTGGTGACATGGAGAAGCAAGAAACAAAATGTGGTAGCACGATCAAGTGCTGAAGCAGAATTTCCAGCAATGGCCTTGGGGATATGTGAGTTATTGTGGATCAAGATAATTCTTGATGATCTTCAAATCAAGTGGGAAGGACTTATGAAACTTTTATGCGATAATAAATCTGCTATTAATATTGCCCACAATCCAGTGCAGCATGATTGGACGAAACATGTAGAAGTGGATGGACACTTTATTAAGTAGAAGATTGATAGTGGACTTATTTGTACACCATATGTCCCTACCATTGGTCAGCTCGCTGATGTGCTCACTAAAGGTCTGAACAATCCAGCCTTTCAATCAAATCGGCTATATAATTAGATTGATTATGTGAATCTTAAATTGCTATAGATTATGGAATGTGTAGATATGAATCCATAGTTTATATTTTTTCCTTTTTTTGTCTTTCTCCCTGTAATTATTTAAACCTGTGTACATACGTTGAAGAAGATATGAGATTTACATTCTTCTGACATATATAATTAAATTATAGTTACAAATGGATTTGTATACGAGTATATAATATAAATAATTTTGGGGCTGAATAACGATGAAGACAGAACTAGTGATAGAGTTGGAACTTGAAACTAAAGTTATTAATCAACCTGAAAATGGATTCACAAATGGCTCTATAATCCATCTCTAGAATTAGGAATGGAACATCTCTGTCTCAAAATCAGAGACGGGGCTTTCAAAAAGGGATTTTAAATGCTTAAGAGACAGAAATATGGTATTCAAAAATGAATTTATCTGTTACTAAAATACTTGTTTTTTGGTGTGTATGCATAAAAAACATTGGGATTACTCTATACATCATAACATGATGCTTAATTCATATTCTGTTTGGAAATAATATTGATATAAGCATATCCTCCGAGTAATATGTGAGGTTTTTTTTCTATACATTTTTTCTCTTTTCTTTATGCTTTAGTTTTTTGGCCGTCCCAGGCACAAGTTAAAGATTGGCCGCCGGGGCGTGTGACTTCTATCAAAGTTTTGTCTTAAAAAATTCAGCAAATTTCTAAGACCATATTCCGCTTTACCTTTAAGTTTTAAACACGACTCAATTTCGTCTGGAAGAAGATTGGCTCATGATTAGTATTATGGCATGCTTGGTTCACATTGTAGAAAGTTGTGGAAAGGGTGGCATGTCGTCCACCACCACTTCTTCCATTGTAGTAAATGCAAAGAGTTTTGACTGCTTTAGGCATGCAGCATCCGAAACGTTTCAAGAATGAAGCACACCTTTTAAAATGTGAAGAAAATGATTATTAATGTCTACTAGTTTGATTGGCGAAGATTGGTTCAGTAAAATCTCAATGAATTATGATTTTCCTTATTTTTAGTAGGTTAATAGCTATTAATAATAGCCATATACATGTTATGATAAAACTAATCTCATGCTTTTTCCAATTTTGGCCAAACAAGGTTTGAGAACTCGGTGGGGTATTAATCAGTAATTGGATTCTTTTTTTCTCACTGTGGTTTAGCTTACATACATCCCATTTTTTGGCCTATTTATAATTTTGTTCTGACCATTGTATCTGAACTATATACAAACTAAATAGACTTTTAATCTTTTAATCTTTATATTTTATCTGATCACAATCTTCTGCAACTTAGGTGCATAGTTATTCATTTGTGAAGTTACCTATATCCTTCTGAATATGCTTATTCATTATCGGTTATCGGGCATGAGCCATTACATTATGTTAGGCTGATGGTTGATTAATATGTTCCTGCAACAGGTCCAGAGAGATGAAAGATTGCTTTGAAGATAAATGGGATGCTTATATCCTCAGTAGAAATAAAAATGAACTCGAGTTTCAAACCTAACCAAACCAATTTATTTGTGTTAATTCTCATCATTCACTCTGATTTCTCGTGCGTTTTTGGGGAAAATGGCGGTGCGACGAGGGTTTTGTTCAAGCTTGAAGGTCTACAATTACCGCTTCCGTTGTTTCTCATCTGCTAAAGAAACAATTGAAGCAGAAGACGACGCCATTGAGACCTCGGGAATAGGCAGACCTCTTTCACATGTACTTAAGCAGCTCAACAAGAAAGTGCCGGAATCCCTCCTCAGTCTTCGAACCCAACCTGATGGCTTCTCCATCAAATACATCCCTTGGTAAAAAAAGATTAAGATTTCATTGGTATTTGAAAAACTTTGCTTAATTTTGTCTTCTTTGTAGGCACATTGTGAATCGGATTATGAACTTACACGCTCCAGGTATGGTATCCTATTCTCATCATCGAGTTACTGTTGCTGATTGGATTGCCTCATAATGAGGTTTCAATTGTGTAGAATGGTCTGGTGAGGTCCGCAGCATCACTTATTCACCCGATGGGAAATCCGTATCTCTTGTCTACCGCGTTACAATTTATGGGACTGATGCAGAGGTACACTATCCACTATCCAGTGCCTGCTTCTAATTTTCTCTTTCTTTCTTTTTTGACTAGTGATAGTTCGAGTATTGTGTTGACTGTTGGGATAGATCCAAGTGGCCTTCAATTCTTTCACATTGGTATAAAATCGTCTTTTTGCTCATCAGCTTGTGTATGCATGAAAGTTTGTTTAAATTTTTTTTTTTAAAAAAATAAAAAGATCTTGCATCTTTAAATTTGGTTTCTGATCGTATTATGTTAGCAATGCTGATGTATTCTTGAATTCTCTTTTCTCTGTCCAAGGAATTAACAAAATGTTGTGGCTGAAATAAAATTTCAAGGCAATTAAATTCATTGTTATACTCGTATTTGCACTAGATGTATAGGGAATCAACAGGAACTGCGTTAGTTAGCGAGGAAGGCGGTTACGGAGATGCGATGCAGAAGGCGGAAGCAATGGCATTTCGACGAGCTTGCGCTCGATTTGGTCTTGGCCTTCACCTTTATCACGAGGATATGCAGTAGACTATGATGGACGATGCTGTTAGTTTTACTACTGTGCCGTGCATAGATTCCTTTTTGTTGACATCCCCAGACAGACAAAGAAAGGCCAAAATGAGCACATTTCAAATTTTGTGTAATTTTATCTTTACATTCAAGTTTTGTATTAGAAGTCGGAAAGAACATGTAGTTGTTCTCCCTGATTCTGAAAACAGTTGTGTGTCAAAATCTTATTTACCCATTACTGATTCAGTGTTTTTTTTTTGTTTTTTTTGTTTTTTTTGTTTTTGTTTTTTGTTTTTTAATGAAGGGATCAAATATCTAGTGTAAATTCTCAATATCCCTTCAATATAGAACAAAGATCACAAAACAAAGGTAATAGGTTTACTCTTAGAAATTATTGCAATTTTGATTTTGTGAAGTGATTGTTCTGGAAGAATATGTGTCTGTCTATTACCTATATTTTCTCCTATCTTTTCCCCTGATTTGTGTATAAGCTGATTTACATGTTCCACGCATATTCAAGTCATGTCAAAAGAGTAAATGACACCAGATGGTATAATTTTTATTTTTTGAAGTGACTTTGTGTGATAGCTGCATTGTTGTATTTGTGCACCTGCAGCTTTGGTATCCCATGCACCAGTTGGTTAAGTCACCGGCCGGTTGTCCAAAGTGATGATTGAAAGGGCCCAATCGAAAATAGAGGCCCAGATCTGTTCAAGTAACTTGGAGAGTTTTTTGAACGAAGAATCAGAGATCTTCTGCTTGTTCTCTCCTCAACACATTGTTAAGAAACTGCAATGGATGCGATTGAGCAAACATTTTGATATTTTTTTTCGCATCAAATATCCCTGTGAAATATTAAAAATGCATATTTGACCCCCTGATAGTATAATTTTTAAATCTATTCAACCCATAATACACAATTTTTATTAAAATCAAATTATAAATATTTAGCAAACATTTTTTGTTTTATTAATTTTTATTTTTTATTTTAAATATATTATCATTAATTAATTATTTTCTAAAAAAATATTATTACTTTATCCGGCTATCATTATTTTATTAAACTCACTTCGTATTTCTAACTTCTCCATTAAATATGCATTTATAAACAATGATTTAAATAATTTCAAGTACCAAAATATTGAACTAAACTGATAAGTTCAAATATATTGCTTTTTAGATTTAGGACTATATATTATTGAACCAAAATTTAAATTTTTCGAAAAGATACATTGCACAATTTATAATAAATAATAAAAAATAACATGGTTATATAATTCTAAATAGAAAAAGTAATATTAATGAACTTATCATTTTGGTTCAATATTTTGGTACTTTTAGATATTTAAATCTATATTTATGAATCATCTTTAATGGAGAAGTTGAAAACACAAAGTTATTTGATAAAATAATGATAACGAGATAAAGTAATAATATTTTTTTAGAAACAAATTAATTAAGAATTATAAATTTAAAATAAAAAATAAATAAAATAAAAAATGTTTGAAAAATATTTTATAATTGGATCTTAATAAATATTATGTATTATTATTTAATGCAAATTCTGTAATGCATTTTAAAAAATTTAGATTTTGATTAAAAAATATATAGTCATAAATTGAAAATTAATATGCATGAACTTATTATTTTGGTTTAATATTTTGGTACTTTTAGATATTTAAATCTCGTTTATGAAAGCATGTTTAATGGAGAAGTTGGAAATAAGAAGTGATTTTAATAAAATAATGATAATAAGATAAAGTAATAATATTTTTTAGAAAACAATTAATTAATCATAATAAATTTAAATTTAAAATAAAAATTAATAAAACGAAAAGTGTTTGCTAAATATTTTATAATTAAATTTTAATAAAAATTATGTATTATGAGTTGAATAGATTTAAAAATTATACTCTCAGGGCTCAAATATGCATTTTTAATATTTTACAAGGGTATTTGGTGCAAAAAAATATCAAAATATTTGCTCAGTCGCATGAGGGGCGCGTGCACAACAATCACTCATCTGAAGGGACAAGTGTGCTAATTTTATAAAAGATCAAGGTTGAAAATGTCTATTAAAATTTCACAGGGGAGAAATGTGCATTTTCAATATTTCACATACAAATAACTCATTTTATTTTAGTAAAAGAAAAGTGGGTTATGCTACAAGCATGAAGTAAAAATCGGCTACAAATGGAATTGATATTATTAATTTGTGAGTGCAGTGACTGCAGTCTGCTACCGAGCCCAATTCATTTCGACGCCTGCACAGTATTAATTAATTAATTAAGATAAAGAAATCTTTTTCTCTCCGCCTCGCCTCAGTTAATAAATTAGTTGTTGATTTTTGATCGAAACTTGCAATTACGCTCTTGTGTTCTGTCCTGTTGTGGTTTCATAAAGCCAACTGTGATTCATTTCTCAATCATTCTCTTCTGAGTTTGCAATGTTTCGCTCTATCAAACCTCGTCAGTTCACTCAATTATCCACCTTCACTTCCCTTTCTGACAATACCCTTCACAATGTTAACATTGTCAATGAAGTCCTCTCCCTCATCAATTCTGTGTATCCTATGGAAATTTCCCTTAACAAATTATCCCCTTTCTTGAACAGCGAAATTGTTGTTTCAGTTCTCCAATCACAGCTCCAATTGAAGAATGATCCTCGCATCTGCTTTCGCTTCTTCACCTGGGCAGCTGGAAAAAAGGAGTTCCGTAGTGGGGTTTCACATAATTTAATTGTCGACATGCTCTTGAGTGATGATTCATTTGATTTATATTGGAGTGTTCTTGATGATTTAAGGAATGACAAGACACCTGTTTATGCGGATGCTTTTGTTGTGTTGATTTTGGGATATTGGAGGTTGAAGAATGCGGAAAAAGCAGTGGAGACATTTGGGAAGATGAAAGATTATGAGTGTAAGCCCAATTTAGCTGCGTATAACGTGATTTTACATGTTTTGGTGCGGAAAAATGTGATCAATTTGGCATTAGCAATTTATTATAAGATGGTGAAGTTAAATTGTAAAATGGGTACGGATACTTTTAATGTTTTGATTGATGGTTTGTGCAAGAATGGGATGACTGATAATGCACTAAATCTGTTTGACGAGATGACCCGGAGAGGAATCTTGCCTAACAGGATTACATACACAATTATTATTTCAGGTTTATGCAAGGCAAAGAGGACAGATGATGCACTTATGCTTCTTAATTTGATGAAAAATAAAGGATGTAGACCTGATATTATTACTTACAATGCTTTGCTTGATGGGCTCTGTAAGCTTGGCCGGGTTAATGAGGCCCTCTTGCTTTTGCAGTCATTCAAAAATGAGGGTTATCATGTTGAGATTCATGGGTTCAGTTGTTTAATCGAAGGAATGATACGAACTAAACAGATTGGAATGGCTGAAGAGTTGTTTTCAAAGGCTTTTGAGGTGAACTTAATCCCCGACGTGGTGCTTTACACGATCATGATGCGTGGGTTAAGTGAAGCTGGAAGGATGGAGGATGCAACTAAGTTGTTAAGTAATATGATTACAAAAGGGGTCATGCCTGATACTCAATGTTACAATGTGCTAATCAAAGGTTTCTGCGATGTCGGGCTCTTGGACCAAGCTCGGTCTCTCCAACTAGAGATTTCCCAGAAAAATCAGTTCCCAAATACTTGCACTTACACTATTCTTATTTGTGGTTTGTGCAGGAATGGGCTGCTTGGAGAGGCTCAACAGATTTTTAATGACATGGAAAAACTTGGCTGCTTTCCCTCTGTTGTAACTTTTAATGCACTGATTGATGGGCTATGTAAAGCTGGTAAACTTGAGGAAGCTCACCTTATGCATTATAAATTAGAGCTTGGGAGAAACCCATCATTGTTTCTTCGGCTGTCACAAGGTGCAGATCGCGTTCTTGATAGCGTAAGCCTACAAAAGATGGTGGAGAAGTTGGTTGACTCTGGGTTAATACTTAAAGCTTACAAGATTCTCACGCAGCTTATTGATAGTGGGGCTGTGCCACTCACCAGGACATACAATACGTTGATAAATGGTATGTGCAAAGCCGGGCAAATTAATGGTGCTTTTAAGCTCTTCGAGGAGCTCCAACTCAAGGGGCTTTCCCCAGACTCGGTTACATATGCTACACTCATAGATGGACTTCAAAGGTTGGATAGAGAAGCAGACGCATTTAAGCTCTTTGAACAAATGAATAAAAATGGATGTGTACCATCTTCTTCTGTGTATAAGACACTCATGACTTGGTCCTGCAGGAGGAATAAGATTACTGTTGCTTATGGTCTTTGGTTGAAGTACCTAAGGAGTTTTGGGAAAGATGAATCATTGAAATTGGTTGAGGAATGTTTTGTGAAAGGAGAGTATGAGAATGCTGTAAGACGCTTGCTTGAAAGGGACATCAAATTGATTGATTTTGATTATGCACCATACAACATTTGGCTCATTGGATTATGTCAGGATAACAGAATCGAGGAGGCTCATAGAACATTTTTAATTCTTGAGGAGTTTGGGATTGTTATTTCTGCCCCAGCTTGTGTCAAGTTGATTCATGTTCTCTGCTGTGAGGGAAAACTAGACCAAGCTGTTGACATTTTTCGCTATAGCATGGAGAAAGGTTATATTTTGATGCCACGCATCTGCAACCATTTACTTGAAGTTCTCTGTTCAAAGGATGAAGCAATGCTTGCTTTCAAAGTTCTAGACAAAATGAAATCTGTGGGTTATGACTTAGATTCTTATCTTCACCGCAGCACAAAACTACTTCTATTTAGTCATCGAAGGACAAGGGAAATGGAGAATAGGCAACTGGTTGAATAATGTTTTCAATGTGCCATGTGAATGGGAATTTCCTAATTTTTGGAAAGCATATTCTAATGAATCTCCAGAAAGAATTATAAGCTTAGGACTTTCAGTTCACGCACATGTTCTCTAAACATTTTGTAGAAAAAGGTACTTTCATGTAGCCATTTCTCTAAACACTTCCAACTAGAGTTTGACCCTTGGTAGTTGTGAGGCAGCTTGCACCATTCTATGTGGATGCTAGTACACTGAATGTATTAGGAGGTTAATGGTATTTTTAAAAGCACGTGAAACTTACGTGTTCTCTAAGTCCTTTATTTTTGGTTACCCTCTTCTTTTTGTTTTGAGTAATTGTACTGAAAACATAAAATCCTCAAGAACACATTTGAAAGAGTTATAATTTCTCTGTATGCATTTTATAGGTCTCACATATCTAGAATATTAGGGAAGTTCTTCTTTCTATGGAAAAATGGGGTTTGGGTCTTGTTTTTTCAATTCATGAATCAAACTATCACCCTACCCCTGTCGAATCCTCTTGGCATGCAGACAACAGAGCTTATGCAACAACAAAAATTAAGCCTGTCAGCGAAACTTGTGGATAAGGTAATTCGAAGATCATGCATCTCAAGAGGGACAATGAATTATTATGTAACGACACCATTGATTTCCAGACAGTGGGCATTACGCAAAGGTTTCCGAGGATATTAGTCGAGAATTGAAAGAATGGCAGGTTTGACAGCTTACTGTGTAGTATCCAGATCATTCTTGCTATATTTGTCAGTGTTATGCAGGAGTGGATTGATGCTCACCAATGCGGCCCAATGACCAGAGAAGGCTTAGTGGTTTCTTGAAATACCTTTTCCTTTCTGTTCGTAAAACATTTATAATTTATTAAAGAATAATGAAATGCACAATTCTTCAGATAGTAACAACTCAACTCCCCAGGTTACTCTAAAGATTTAATGCAATATAACTTCAAAACAATAATGCATAAATCTTTGATGAAGCTACCATCTGTTGCATTTAATTTTCTTTTTTGAGGCAATCTAAATGCAAAAAAAGGATTTCTCTTAGTCAAACTGTATGTTACCTCTAAATTTAACATGATTACATGTATGAATTTTGAGGTGAAACCAAAAATTAAATTTCCCTTGGCATTTTTTAAGCTTGTTGGTTAATATTCAAATGGTACTAAAGCATCAATTATCTTCTTTCTCATGCTATTTTATAGTTTTTGGTCAATCATGTATTTAATTTTCTTGTTTGATACTGAGAACATACCTTACCACCTCTCTAATGATCTTATCTATGTCGACCTAAAACCATTGCATCGCTAGTTTCAAATGATATTGATATGAATTATGATTTGATAAATCATATGATCATTTCCCAGTTTCAAGGAGGAATATTTCTTGGAAAAATATAAATTTTAGAATATGAACTTGTTAGGTGCTTGTTGCATTCTCAAAGGGCAGGTTTATTATTGATTTGGGTGGATGTTCATGCAGGTAAATGAAAAGGCTAATGGAGATAAAACTGGAGGTACATTTCAACATGTTCTGTCAAGTGAAATGTACAATGGCAGTTTCTTTCTTTTGCAGGATGAAAATGGCTAAGCTGTTGAGCACAAAAAATTTAAAACTAAAAGAGTTGCTAACAATCCATTTTAATTTTTTCAGTTCCAAAATTTTGTCAAATTCCAACGGAAATCATTTTAATGAATCATGTGTTTCTATTTCATTAGAAGATGTAATGTCACTTGTATGTGATTGACGGGATATTTTAACTTTATTTTTCAGTGTTAGGGTGCATTCAGTTTTTTTCTAGTCAAATAAGATAAGATGAACTGGACCATACTTCATTAAAAACCTAATGATGAGTTTAGCTTATTTTGAACATGCCGTCATGATTTAATCCCCACCTTGTGGCTTTTGTCCTGCGGCCAGATGTGCATTGTGGAGAATAATATGTTAGTGCCTCTAAAGCCAGTAAGCGACCATTCAATAGATCATCTGTAAGGCATATGAAACTTCATGTCTTGTAATTCATGACCAACTTGATGGGATAGATTACAGTTATAGAATTTGCTCAGTTATCAGCATTAAAGCAAAGTGTCTTTTCTGATAACATTATAACGTGACGTCACGAGAATGGATATGTTAGTTTTGGTGTTAGTCAATAGGAGTTTTGATTGCTACTGATCGAGGATGTTTATAATTTATGCCATATATCACATATAAGAAATCTCAGAACAACTCTGTTTATGTTAATTATATTCGAAAAAATGATTAAGACCATGGTAATTACCAGACTTTCAGAAAGATTGGTCAAACAGAAATTCGGATTTACATGCTGCTAAAGCCAACTTGGATAAGCTGGAACAATTGAAAGCAAATCTTCTTGTGGAGAATGCTAAGGTATGAATGTTAGATTATTTGATTTATGTCACTATATTCCAGCATCATGGAAATTTTTTTTGTTTAGATAATAAGAAATTATGCTACCTTTAGAATGGCGATTAATCATATGGTTGGTAGCTTTGTAGGGATCATTTTGAAAAATTTTTCGTTCTGGGTATAGATGGATCGATGAAATATTCATATGTTCTAGATTTTTTTGTCGGTTCTGTTAGTCGCCCAAAGATTGTTCTCAGAAAATGACTCTGTCCTTTGCTGACTTTGTACTGAGGAAAGTTTCTGTGATTATTTTGGGTGATAGCTCACTGCATAATATAACTTACTTTTTTGACTATATTGGTGTTACAGCTGAGGAAGTCTGTTGATCTACTGAAGTCTAAAATGAATTGTTTTAAGGTAACTTATATAGTCACGATTTTTTTTTCCAATTTTATCTCTTGTATTTGCTTTGTATGTATTTTGATGAACTGTTAATTAGCTGACAGCTGGTCGGTTCTTGTGAAAATCCGGCTTTTCCGAATCTCTTCCTTGCAGAAATATGCAAAGAAGCAAAAGAAAAAGAAGCAACAACATTATAATTAGATTCCAACCACCTGACATAGTGGTTAATTGGTCTGGCACAACTTTAATCAGTACATGTAGTTATTTCTTCTTTTTCAGTTTGCATGGGAAAGAATTTAATGGTCATTCATTGTGCTTTGTTTTTGATAGGAGCATGGCAGATGTGAATTTGTTAACATAATTTATTGGCTAGTTTGCAATCAAAGATTATTTAACTTATGATCGTCGTCTGGTGGTTCAATTATTTGCTGAAAAATCAAACCAGTGAATGTTTTTTAGCGAAAGCAAATTGCTTTTTTTTTTTTGAAGAGGCAAAAGCAAATTGTCAAAGCCTAGAGGAGATCAGATTTTTAAGCTTCCCACTTTCTGAATCATGTTGATATAATCCATCTAGCGATTCTAAGTAGGGAAAAGGTCCAACTGTTGATTATGATGGACGGGCAATTGCAGCAAGAATTTGTGAAATGGATGAGAAAAGCTTGGAATAGGAGCTCCGAGCTCTCTTATCTGACAAAGCTGGAGAATACGAGTATGTGCAATCTCTGCAGTTCCGGATTAGGAAATTGAAAGTAAGTTTTACCAACTCCTTTAGATTAAATTATTTACAACATAGGCAGCATTCACATCTGTCTTGAGCTCTAAAGTTTCTATCTTAAATCTCTGATTATATGTTAATCTGTGAGTCTGTGACCTTCAACCTTGGAAAACAGACTTAATGATTGTGAATACTGTGATAAAGAAGAAAGTTTGGATAAGCTGCCGAATCAAGCAGCTAGTGATATTGTTTTACGGGCTTAGAAGAAATGTGCCAGCAATTAAATAGAGAAAGACCCATTATACAAAATATTTATTCGAGAAGAAAGAAGAATAGCACGCATGGGGGCGGGTAGGTCGGGTGGGGTATAAATAGGGAGGAATATTTGGTTATTTCTTTCAGAGATTTTATCGACTAGCTGAACTAGCGAAATTACAATTGTACAGAGCAGTGTCTCTGGGAAAACTACCTTACAATTTCGTTATAATGTATTAATTAATATTTACATATTTTGATCCATTTATTTGTGAGAATTATTGTCGTCGCAACATATTTACTGTCTCATCTTTTATGTTCATTATTTTAGGAAATTTCGCGCAAGGTTAGGTGCTCTTGTTGAGAGGATTACAACGTTGTTCTGGATCAATGTGCTTGAAGACTCGGATAGGATGGATGGAAGGAATGAGCACAGAAGAATTGTTTGGAAGTGATTTAGAGAAGTATATGGTAGGCCAAAATCAAATGGCAAAGATGATGTGATTTCATGGGCAACACTGAATGTATTCATTTACAATATATGCAAGTGAAGTGACGAGCTTCTCATGGTCATACCTAACCTGAGTTAGGTCTTCAATTTTTGGAGTCCGTTCCGTGTGTATGTATCATCATACTATTCTTTCAGCAAATTGGCGCCGTCATTTTTTAGGCTTCAGATACTGTTGGTATGGTTTTGAAGGTTTTGAGCGGCGGGCCAGATTGGATGTCAAACCAATTTTAGCAATTTTTTGTATGTATATATAATTTTAAAAATAAAAATAAAATAATGAGAAACATGATAAGAACCAATTTGGGGGACACCCTGAAAACTGAACCGAATGACTTATAATTTTCAATATTTCTTATTGTCTTTTTCTCGGTGATGTTGTTGACATGCCTATATCTTTATTATCTTCAAGCTTGATGTCTATATATGTTAATCATGTTGAAAAATATATTATTTTATTATTGTTGAATATTGAATGTTGAATATTGAGTTGTAAAATGTGGAAAATTAGTGTGTGATGATGTAGATGATGATGTTTTAATTTTTGGACTAATCTCAAGTGTGGATCTATAAATAGGTTTTCATTTGTGATGAAAAATACAATTGAAGTTGAGAGAAAAATATTATAAAGTGTAGAGTTTGATATATTTTGAGTTTTGAAATATTTACTTTTTACCGTAAATTTTTACTTTTTCACAACACGTTATCAGCACGATCGCTCGAAGGTTCTCTATATTTTTCGCCGCTCCAAAATACAAGAAGAAGTCAAAAATATTCAACAAGTAAGAATTTTTATTTTACTGTTTATATATTTTTATTGTGTATATATATTAATATATAATATCATGTTATAAAAAAAAATAGTTTTTTTCAAAACTTGTTATAAATCCTGGGAGGATGTTAAGACGACATCCCACACTCCCGGTAATGGATACGACAAGTATAAAAGCCTCTAAGGTTTTCAAATAATAACGTGATATATATTTATTATGTATATATATTAACTGTATTAATATATAATTTCATGTTATTATATAAAAGGTTGTTTATGACACTGACCTTATAATAACGTGATATGATATATATTATTGTGTATTTATATACTAACCATATTCGTATAATCTCATGTTATTATATAAAAGGTTGTCTACGACACCGATCTTATAATAATGTGATATGATATACATAATTATTTAATTATGATTATCATTATGTGCATCACATGATTATCACGATTTTTTATTCAACACATACACGATTTTTTTCCTTACCCCCAACGGTCACAAACGGTAATAAACGGCTAGTTTTTTCCCTATAAATATGTTCACTCAAACTCATTTTCAATCACACCAAAATTCATTCTTCATCTCAAAACATTTTCTCCTCGGTTTTTTTTCGAAAAAGAAGAAGATGGAGTTTTTGGCTTTTCTAAGGATATTTTTCATAACGATTATGATCATCATGCTCACGAGTTTTGTACTCACCAGCGATTTTCCACCACATGCTTTTTCTCTATTTGTACACTTACTTGTACTCATCGTTTATCCATTATTTTGTATTGTCATATTAATGGAAATTAACTAATAAAATGCATTGTTATTTTTCTAGTCACCATGTCAAATTTGGCAAAGATTGAATTCGTTGCGCTCGATATCACTGGAAAGAATTATATGCCATGGACTCTCGATGTAGAAATGCATCTTGAGTCATTGGGTCTAAGTGATACAATCAAAGAAATTAATATATCAACCTCACAAGATAAAGCAAAGGCAATGATTTTCTTACGCCGACATCTTGATGAAGGGTTGAAATGTGAGTATCTCACAGAAAAAGACCCAATGATTTTATGGAAAGGATTGAAAGAAAGATTTGAGCATATAAGGGAAGTGATACTTCCGACCGCCCGCGATGAATGGAATTCGTTGAGAATCCAAGACTTTAAAAAAGTCAGTGAATATAATTCTGCAATGTATCGAATAGTCTCGCAATTAAAATTCTGTGGACTTCAAGTCACAGAGATGGAAATGCTTGAGAAAACGTTTTCCACTTTTCACGCATCAAATATAACTCTACAGCAACAGTATAGAGTGCGTGGTTTTACGAGATATTCTGAGCTCATTGCATGTCTTCTTGTGGCGGAAAAGAACAACGAATTATTAATAAAAAATCATCAATCCCGACCCACTGGATCAACGGCATTTCCTGAAGCAAATGTCGTAATGAAAAATGAAAACCAAAATCAAAGGCATAGACCAGATTTTGGTCGTGGACGAGGTCGAGGAAGTGGGCGTGGGCGTGGACGTGGACGTGGACGTAAAAATTATCGCGGTCGTGGTCGTGGCCGTGGATATGAAAATAATCGAGATAGTTATTTCAATAACTCATCTCAAAAGAACGTCACGAACCACCCACCAAAAAGACAGCATGAAAATACGAGTGAAAATGAAAATCACTCAAAAAGATCTGAGAGTGTTTGTTATAGATGTGGCACTCCAGGACATTGGTCACATATTTGTCGAACCCCTGAGCACCTATGTAAGCTCTATAAAGAATCGACAAAGGGGAAAGGAAAAGAGACCAATTTTGTTGAAGATAGTGACCATTTAATTGGTTCAACTAGTTTCAATGCTGCAGATTTTTTGAATGATTTCGAAGACATTGATTAAAAGATTGGTGGGACTATATTGTAACAAATTTGTATTTTTAATGCATTCTTGTATTATAAAGCATGTTATATTTTGCATTTGTATTGTACTTAATTTTTCTTTATTGCATTTTTTGTGAAGTTTGATATGGAAAATGCTATGAGCAAACATGGAAATAATATCATGAAAATTTGCATACCAGATAGTGGTACAACACACACTATTCTGCGAGATGAAAGATATTTCTTGGAAATAAAACCAACAAAAACAATGGTGAATACCATATCAGGTCCTGTAGACTTGATTGAAGGTTGTGGAAAAGCACATTTTTTGTTACCTAATGGTACAAAATTTCTGATAAATGATGCTTTATATTCACCACAATCGAAAAGAAATTTGTTGAGTTTTAATGACATATACTCTCATGGGTATGATACTGAGATGATAACTGATGGAAATCAGAAATATATGTGTCTTACCACATATAAATCAGGAAAGAAATATGTGGTTGAAAAATTATCAATGCTTCCTACTGGATTGCATTATACACATATAAGGCCAATCGAATCAAATATGGTGGTTAATAGTTCTTCAATATTAACAAATTGGCATGATCGATTGGGACATCCTGGTTCAATAATGATGCGAAGAATTATTGAAAATACGCATGGTCATCCATTGAAAGACCAGAAGATCTTTCAGAATAATAAGTTTCAATGTAAAGCATGTTCTCTTGGAAAACTTATTATAAGACCATCACCAGCTAAAATCCAAACAGAATCACCCATATTTCTTGAACGCATTTAGGGTGATATTTGTGGGCCAATTCATCCACCATGTGGACCATTTCGATATTTTATGGTATTGATCGATGCTTCTAGCAGATGGTCACATGTATGCTTATTGTCAACTCGGAATGTGGCATTTGCAAGATTAATGGCTCAAATAATAAAATTGCGGAATCAATTTCCAGATTATACAATCAAGAAAATAAGACTTGATAATGCTGGAGAATTTACATCCCAAACTTTCAATGATTATTGTATGTCAATGGGAATCACTGTTGAACATCCTGTAGCTCATGTTCATACGCAAAATGGATTAGCTGAATCATTGATTAAACGTCTACAACTGATTGCTAGACCAATGATTATGAAAACAAAACTCCTTATTTCTATATGGGGACATGCAATTTTACATGCTGCGGCATTAATTCGCATCAGACCAAGTGCATATCATAAATTCTCCCCATTGCAACTTGCATTTGATAAAGAACCAAATATCTCTCATCTGAGAATTTTTGGATGTATGGTGTATGTGCCTATTGCACCACCTCAACGATCAAAAATGGGTCCTCAAAGAAAAATCGGTATTTATATCGGTTATGATAGTCCATCAATCATTCGATATCTTGAGCCTCAGACAGGCGATGTGTTTACAGCACGCTTTGCTGATTGTCATTTTAATGAAGAAATCTTCCCAGTGTTAGGGGGAGAAAAGAAACACATCGAAAAAGAAATCACATGGTATGTACCATCATTGTTACATTTGGATCCACGGACCAAACAATGTGAGAAAGATGTACAGCAAATTGTGCACATGCAAAGAATTGCAAATCAAATGCCAGATGCATTTGCAGATACGAAAGGGGTAACAAAATCGTATATACATGCTGTAAATGCCCCTGCTCGAATTGAAATTCCAAAGAAACAAATTGAAGACACTCATGATGTCATAAAACGCTTGAAGCGTGGAAGACCAGTCGGTTCCAAGGATAAAAATCCTCGGAAAAGAAAAGGCATAGAGAAACACGACGATCATAAAATAGAAAATGGTGTTCCAGAAGAATCACCTGATGATGAAAATATTCTGTCAGAACCACAAACTGACGAAAATCGTGAAATCTCTATCAATTATATTAATACTGGAAAAATATGGAACCGAAAAGACATAGAAGATATTGATGAGATATTTTCTTATAATGTGGCTTGTGACATCGTAAATGAAAATGAGGATCATGAACCAAAATCTTTTGGTGAATGTAAAACTCGTCATGATTGGGTCAAATGGAAAGATGCCATCCAGGTTGAATTGGATTCGCTGAATAAACGTAATGTTTTTGGACCTATAGTCCTCACACCTGAAGGTGTAAAACCTGTTGGATACAAATGGGTTTTTATTCGAAAGCGAAATGAGAAAAATGAAATAGTCAGATATAAAGCTAGACTTGTTGCACAAGGTTTTTCTCAAAGGCCTGAAATTGATTATGAAGAAACGTATTCTCCTGTTATGGATGCAATTACATTTCGATATTTGATTAGTTTGGCAGTTTCTGAAAATTTGGAAATGTGTCTTATGGATGTTGTTACAGCTTACTTATACGGATCACTTGATAGTGATATATACATGAAAATCCCTGAAGGATTTAAGATGCCTGAAGCACAAAGTTCAAAACCCAGAGAATTTTATTCTGTAAAATTGCAAAGATCATTATATGGGTTGAAGCAATCAGGCCGAATGTGGTATAATCGGCTAAGTGATCACTTGATGAAAAAGGGATATGTAAATGATCCAATATGCCCTTGTGTTTTCATCAAGAAAACATCCGGATGTGTAATTATTGCTGTATATGTTGATGATTTAAACATCATTGGAACGAATAAAGAAATTCAAGAAGTTATGATGTACTTGAAGGAAGAATTCAAAATGAAGGATCTTGGAAAAACCAAGTATTGTCTGGGTTTGCAAATCGAACAAAAAGAATGTGGAATTTTTGTTCACCAGGCAAATTATACAGAAAAGATCCTTAAACGTTTTAATATGGATAAATCAAATCCATTAAGTACTCCAATGGTCGTAAGATCATTAAACATAGAAAAGGATCCATTCCGTCCATGTGGAGATGATGAAGTTATTCTTGGTCCAGAAGTACCATATCTAAGTGCCATTGGTGCCCTTATGTATCTTGCAAATTGCACTAGACCTGATATATCTTTTGCTGTAAATTTATTGGCAAGATTCAGTTCATATCCAACAAAGAGGCACTGGAACGGAATTAAACATATATTTCGTTATCTACGAGGAACAACAGATTTGGGACTTTTGTACTCAAAAGACACCAATCAAAGTATCATTGGTTATGCTGATGCTGGATATTTATCTGATCCACATAAGGCACGTTCTCAAACCGGATATGTATTTACTCGTGGAGGCACCGCAATTTCTTGGCGTTCACAGAAACAAACACTCGTAACAACTTCATCAAATCACGCTGAGATTATTGCGCTACATGAAGCAAGCCGTGAATGTGTTTGGCTAAAATCAATGACACAACATATCCAAACTTCTTGTGGATTATCAGTAGACAAGAAGCCTGTGACGTTGTATGAAGACAATTCTGCATGTATTGCTCAAATGAAAGAAGGATACATCAAAAGTGACAGAACAAAACATATACCCCCAAAGTTCTTTGCCTACACTCAAGAGCTTGAGAAGAATAAAGATATTGATATCTGTTATATTCAATCAAGTGAGAACTCATCAGATCTCTTCACAAAGGCACTTCCCACGACGATATTCAGAAAGCATATATACAACATTGGGATGCGCAATCTACGGAATATGTGAAGAATCACTCATGTTAATATGAGGGGGAGTTTACGTGGCTGCACTCTTTTTCCCTTATTATGGTTTTTCTCCCACTGGGTTTTTCCTAGTAAGGTTTTTAACGAGGCAGTATAAAACACGTAATGAAGACAGCCATCATATCACGATCATCATCACAAGGGGGAGTGTTGAAAAATATATTATTTTATTATTGTTGAATATTGAATGTTGAATATTGAGTTGTAAAATGTGGAAAATTAGTGTGTGATGATGTAGATGATGATGTTTTAATTTTTGGACTAATCTCAAATGTGGATCTATAAATAGGTCTTCATTTGTGATGAAAAATACAATTGAAGTTGAGAGAAAAATATTATAAAGTGTAGAGTTTGATATATTTTGAGTTTTGAAATATTTACTTTTTACCGTAAATTTTTACTTTTTCACAACAAATCAAATATAATCTCGAAGTTTTCCTTATTTTGGCGTTAATATTTTGAATATTTTATTTCATTTATATCACTTATTCTTTCTATTCTCTACTACCTTACATAGAATTGCTTTTAAATAGTGTTATATGTTATTTTTATGTTGTAAAACGTGGTATGAATTTCAAATATTAGAAGACATAACTAATTCATATTACTTCAAGAAGAGTGATTTAGTTCGATATCACACTAAATCATACCATAATCTATTTTCTTTTCTTTGTTACATCTGGTGTATGACAGACAATAGTTATAAATAGTGGTTCAATTGTACAATTACTAATAAACCAAATTAAAGGTGAATTTTTTTTATAGATATGAATATAACCACGTGATATATTTTATAGATGAAATTTTATATTTATAAAGATTTTGTTTACATTGAAGAAAACAATTATTGACTTCTCAATATCAATTCATGTCATATCACCTCCCATTCATTGAAAAATCATAATATATATAGTTGTTTGTTCTCTAACTGATTATTAATAAAAATCATACTTCAAGTAATATATATAATTTTTTGTTATCTAACTGATTGTTAATTACTGTTACCTATATTATTTCTCTTCTTCTTGTATAATCCAATAAAGAGAGTTTTGTATTATAATTTTATCTGGTGTGACATAAAATATTCAAATTTAGAACAAAACATTCAACAAGGGAATTTGTACTTAGTAAAAATGTAAAATACATCTGATTATCCATAAATTCCAAAATCATATCTCCACCCATTAATATTTAACCAATAAGTAACAATTTTGAAATGCTGACGTCCTACTCTTGAACCAAACCTTACTCTAATAGATCTAGCATTCGAATTCAATTGCATACACTGTAACGTCCCAAACTCAATTGGAGCGTTACTCAAATAGTCAAACATACATACTTAAAAAAATTGGGAAATTAAAAATTTTGCGGAAGCATCATCTTCTTTATTAAATAAGAGTATTAAAAAATGCACAAAATAATGAAATAAACATTCATAAAGACTTTGTCAAACATGGTAATCAAATAAAAATCAAAACTTGTTTTTCCTTCATCAACATAAAAGTTGGTTTGATCAACTCTCATACATAAGCCTCGCACTCATGCATCGCTCGCTGGACCGACCCTCGGCTCCTCCTCATGTCCATCAACAAAATCATCGATGAAGGCATCGATATTCTTGTTATCTGCACCATTCAAGTATAGTGAATCTAAAGACTCAGTAAGAATAATGCATAAAAAGGATTTTACTAAAATTTTAAGTGAGAAAAACATTAACATAAACTTTCATGCAAAATTTAACATGAACGCATCTTGATGTAGCCATAACATAAAATATTTGGGGTGATGAAGTATGTGTATTGTGGTAACCATCATAATGAGTCATTCATAGTTTTTCGTTGTACAACAAGCATATGACATTACACCCGTAACTTTGATTCTTTGGATAGCCGCTCCGGAGCACATCCCGAAGTGCATATCCCGTGTAACCATCCCATGAGCCATATTTGGATAGCCGCTTCGGAGCTCATCCCGAAGTGCATACCTTGTGTAATCACCAAAAAATGCATAAATCATCTTAACATATCATAACGTATCATGTCATCATCACACATCTTGTAACTTTGTAAAATCATGCTCTTAAAACTTCTCGTGATGTTAATATGCGTAAAATACTTCAAAACATTTCATGAAAAATTAATTTTCATGAGAAAATCACATAAACATGCAATACATAACTTAACTGATTCACGTAAGGCATTCCGTCCGTTCCAGACATCGAAAACTCGAAACGTTTTCATAAACATTCTTAAAAATAATTAAAATATCATAAACATGATTTTTAGGAACCAAAACATCAATTTTTGGGGTGGGAATTCGAACTGGCTGCACGGCCGCGATGTCTTGCTTCCTGCACGAGCAGGACGTCGCGCGCAGGGCGCGTCTCCGCCTCTAATTCGCCTCTTTTCGATCCTTTTTCAATCCTAAAAAGTTTTGGAACATTTTTCCATGAAAAATATAATCCAACGCAAAAGAAACTTTAAAGAAATCGAACAAAAAACACTCAACCATTCAAAGATTTGAACCAAAAATCCTCTTCAACTTTTTACCCAAAAATTTCGATTTCTCACTTCAAAATCATTTAAACCTCGATAAACTTGAACTGAAAACATCAGAAATAATTCACGTATCACAATTAAGCAACATACTCATGAATTTTCAAGAAAACATGCATACACCAACAATCAATCGCCTAGGGTTTATCTTGAAAATACATATACTCTTGAATGAGTTTCAAAACAGTAAAAACTTGCCTGAAACGATTGCTTGGATTTAACCTGGACGGAAGGATGATCTAGCCTCGAGAATCGAAGAACCCTAGCCTTGAGATTGCAACGTTTGAACGAGAGAGATTTTTGAGAGAAAAATGAAAGCGTTCTAATGAGAATTTGAACGCTTAAATTATTTGTGACTAAAATAGGCTCCCAACACGGCCAATTAGTTAGAATTAAAAGTTTTAAAAACTTTACTCTCCTAATTAATAAAATACACTGCATCAACTTAAATTTTATTTAAATAAAATATTTTTCTTAACTCACTCGAAGGCTAGTTTCGTTCTACTGTCCAGAATTAAATACCAAAACTGAAAACTTAAAAAAAATAACATCATAACACATAAAATTTCAGACATGACAATAAATCACATAATTAAACATAACAATTAAATTTTCTAAATAACATGCATTAAATCATATAATAATTTAAATTAATTTATCGTGATTAAGCTAGTGGACTTTTTGGACCTTACATACACCATCCGTGTGAAATTTCGAGATTGTTGATAAATCCCCATAAAAAAATTATGAACCCTTAATGTTTTCAAATCTTGAGCACATGTACCCTAAGAGCATGTACGAACAAGGTTATGATACTTACTATTTGAAAATCATAATCACACACAGATTATCAAGAATAAAAAAAAGTTTAATTGCATATAATACCTCTATAAAATTTCAAAATTGCTAAAAACATCCTATGAAAAAAGAATAATATTCTATTAACTCTTTGTGTTTTCAAGTCTTGTGCACATAACCTCATATTTTCAAATTTTGATTGTATATTCCCCTTGTTCGTACGTAAATTTTGAGGGGTATGTGTGCTCAAAATATGAAAACAAAGGAAGGTCATAGCCATAGGAGGTTTTTAGCAATCTCCTGATTTCACACGGATAGTGTATGTAATTAACCTAATAATGATGACTTAAAGGTTGAACCAAATTCCAGAAGAGAAAACCAATTGCAACTCAAAATATAACACTGAAAAGGTCACTCAAAACTTACAAATTAAACATTGTCAAAAAAAAAAAAAAAACTTACAAATTAAACGACAACTCATGCTCCTAAATCAATGGCGATACTTGAGCAATGAAGGAAGAAGAGCAGAGAGCTAGCTCCGGATACAGTACACTAACCTTCACAAATAAAATACACATAAATCAAATGACGTATTCAATTCAACTTATATAACAAACACGTATCACATTGACCAATTGACCGAATGAATAAAGTAGCAGATATTCTAGATATTTATGGCATGCTTGGTTCACATTGTAGAAAGTTGAGGAAATGGTGGAATGTCGTCCACCACCACTTCTTCCATGACCATGATCATGACCGTAGATGAGATCCTAGCATATGGGTAATACCCAAATTATGAATCCAACGGTTTATATTTTTACACATAGACGTAATTAATTATATATTGTTGACGTGACAAATCATGGGACATTAGATCTATCATTGAGATATTAAAATCTACCCTTTCATGATAGTAAATGCAAAGAGTTTTGACTTTTGACTGCTATAGGCTCCGAAAAGTTCAAGAAAGAAACATGCACACATTTTAAAATTAATGTGAAAAAAATTATTCTACTAGTTCGGCGAAGATTGGTTCATTAATTAAAATCTCAACAATTATGGTTTTCCTTATTTTTAGTACGTTAATAGCTATAAATTTTAGCCATATACATGTTATGATAAAACTAATCTCATGTTGTTTATAATTTTGACCAAATTAAGGTTTGAGAACTCGGTGATATTAATCAGTAATTATTGGATTCTTTTTTTTTTTTTCTCACTCTAGTTTAGTTTACATACATCTCATTCTTTAGCCTATTTACAATTTTGTTCTGACCATTGCATCTGAACTATATACAAAGTAAATAGAATTTTAATATTTATATTTTATCTGATCACAATCTTCTGCAACTTAGGTGCAAAGTTATTCATTAGTGAAGCTACCTATATCCTTCTGAATATACTTAATTATAATTAATTATCGGTTATCGGGCATGAACCATTATATTTTGTTAGGCTATTCTAATGATTGATTAATATGTTCCTGCAACAAGTCCAGATAGATGAAAGATTTATTTGAAGATAAATGGGATGCTTATATCCTCAGTAGGTTCAGTGCCGTACCTATGCTTAATTTTAGGGCTTGAGTCGAACTTCAAAATAAGTTTTTCAACTTTTTAAAAATTATTTAAGAGAGTTTTTAAAAACTAAATATACAAAATACTATAGACTTAGTTATAAGAAAAACACACAGTTAAAAAACTTTATAATGTCATTAAATAATAAACTAATATATTATAAATAATAACTTAAATAATACTTTGTTATTTTATCAACAAAAGCATCAATTATTTGACAAAATACGAAACTCAAAAAAATGAATGCATCGGTTGAAGAAATTTCTTACAGTATACCTAATCATGACCATAAATAAAAAAATAAAAAAATATCACAAACATTTCTAAAAAAATCCAAAAAATTAGAAAATAAAAATAAAAATAACATGTAATTAGTCTATGAAATCCAAGAATCAATAATGAAAGAGAGTGATGAAAGTTTTGAAACCCAAGAGTCAACTCCATTAATTATCTTGCGATGTGATTGGAACCTCAGATTCGGAGAGAAAGATGACTGATTAAAAGGACAAAGTTGTAATAATACTATTTTTTTTTGGCAAAATCATAAAATTTAAAAAAACATTTTACGACACACATACAATAACAATAATTTATCAATTTTTTGAGCTCTCTTTTGGACCTGGGCATGAGGTGGTGGACTCACTCGCCTCATGCCAGGTCCGGACCTGAGTAGGTTGTAGTTTATGAAGAAACATCCTTGTTATTCATTAGTATCTTCAACAAATGCAAATCCAGTGGTGAATCAGTGCAACCTCTAAGTTCTGAAGATATATAGTCCTAGCTATCAAATTCGTTTCTAAGTGAAATTTATAGAGTTGCATTTGGATTGAAGTATTTCAAATCCATGGATTTTAAATGCAAACATCAAATTCACTTCTTTTATGTTTGTATGATTATTCATGATAGTTAGGATGAATTTTAAGTTCATTCAATAAAATGGTGATTTGGAATCCATTTTAATCCATCTAAGTAGCGTGTAAATAATTAAATTGTGAATTTAAGATTTCTCTATGTTTCATTATTAACACTAAAATAATAATCGAAATCCATGAATTTAAAATACTTCTATCCAAACACAACCTAGATTTTCGTGACAATCATTGACGGAGGCTAACGAAGGGCCTTAAATTATGCAAAAACTCCTTCAGTTCGCAATGTTTCAGTTCTCCAAAGAATGATCCTCGCATCTGCTTTCGCTTCTTCACCTGAGCAGCTGGAAAAAGGAGTTCCTTACTGGGGTTTCACATAATTTAATTCTCGAGGAGTTTGGGATTGTTATTCTGCCCCAAGTTGATTCATGTTCTCTGTTGTGAGGGAAATTGAAACTAGACCAGACTATTGAAATTTTCTCTATAGCATGGAGCAAGGTTATATTTTGATGCCACGCATTTGAAACCATTTACTTGAAGTCTCTGTTCAAAGGATAAAGCAATTCTTGCTTTCAAAGTTCTGGACAAAATGAAATTTGCGGGTTATGACTTAGACGCTACTTTACTAAACTACGTAATTTTTGTAGGTTCTTGACAAGATCTTCATGATCAACAGGTCAGAAAGCATTTCGACTTAGAATGATCCCTGTAATCTTGTGCATTGCAAGTATGGTCTGAAATTTTTCTTTCTGTTGTTTGTGCAACAAATTTCCTAAACCCTTTGTACAAATTTATGTAACTTTGTAGTGCAACTTCACCCTCGCCCTATCAAAGAAACAAAAGGACTCGATTGATTCTAAAGATCTTTGCTCTCCTGAAATTATTCATTTGTGAAATATTATTTTTGTCAAATATGGAGCTTGATCGGATCATTAAAACTTAAAAGTATGAAGAAGGTTTAATATACAAGATGCGTGGTATGGTGCTTTTTAGGTCCTAATTATCTTGATTCGTGAACATGATACCAGGCTTTTGGGAAACTGAGCGTATCAAAGATGCTCGGTCAAAGAAGTTGGAATCCAATTTTTCAGTTTTTTTACATGTTTGGGTGCTGTATCTTAGTAATGAAACTTTTTTAATTTGTCAACTTTGATGTGAATCATTTTCAACAAACTGGTCACCACTATGGTTGCAGAATTTGTTTATGATTCATTGTCTTGGCCACAAGATTTTATCATTTATTGTTCCAATTATTTGTTTACAGTGTTGTTTCATCCAAGTTTTACAATCTACTTTTTATTGTGAATGTATTGAAATGGCCTTCTGTTCCTTAGAACGTTTTCATGAATAAGGGGTATTGTAGTAATCCGTACCCTGTTTTAAGTTAAGTAAATAATAAACATGATTAAAATATTACTAAGCACGTAATAAAGGGATTAAATGAAATTAAAATATGAATTTTGAACTTCGGAAATCAAGGTAAGTTTGGAAGGTCCGAACTGAGTTCAAAAGATCCGAACTACACAAAGTTCGGAAGCAACGAAGGCTTCGGAAGCAAGACAGATCGGAACGTCCGATCACAGGATCGGAACGTCCGATCGTGTTCAAAAGATCCGAAAGGAAGATCTGAGATTCCGATTATGTGTACCGGTGACTAATCCATGAAGTTTGACATGTGTATGCCATGTAGAGATCGGAACGTCTGATCCCGTGATCGAAGCTTCCGATCTCCGACGTCTGATGATGTGTCAGGCATGCAAAGATCGAAGCTTCCGATCTCCTCTGAGGGTTGGGCTATAAATAGGAGTCCTTGGGTGATAATTTAGATCACAAATTCCAAGTTTCTCTTCCTTGATCAGTAGTATATCGAGGGCCCGACAGTATATGTAGTGACCCACGTCGTGATCACCTACTAAATAAGAGCTTACGCATGCATTTAATTAATTAAATAGTAATCAGATATAATCAGCGGAAACCATAAAACCAGATACAATCCCAAGGAAAGGAATATGTAAATACTTAGTTATACAACCATATTGAAGGTAATGTATAAACCCAAACAACATAAATATTGAAAGTCTAGTCAGAACACAAACATATCCAACTACTGCCACTCTACAGCCTAAGCTCTTCTGGAACCACCCACCTCATCCAACCGCAAATATGCCCTATGAAATAGGATGTCCAGAAACAATAGTACGTGAACGTGAGCATTAAACGCTCAGCACAAGAGTATGAATATAAAAATATTACATGTGCATGAATGCGAGTGATATGGATACCAAGACACGAGGGTCAAGAAACAAGCTCACAAGACGGGCTCAGTATATATAGCACGCTGCGCCGTCACATTAGGAGGTGGCTCCTATACCTAGTGGATAATGATGACCTGATACTAGTACTAGTGTCCAACCATAACGGTGATTTGACACAAGACTTACGTATCCAACCATCCACTACTCGTAGGGTGAGCGTCTTACTACAGGATATCTCAAGAATACATGATCAACATGCTCATGGATGCAGCATAATATCATGACAGGTATATGCAGATAAAATCATGTTATATAATCAAATAAACCATGTAAACACATAATACATACATACTCAGTCTGGATATCTCGAACAGTACTTTCGTACCTCAGATACTAGGCAAGCTAAACCAGCTCTATGTCCAAGCCTATACTAGTCCGCACTATAATGCAAAATACTCATGCATAATAATATTATTTTAAAAGCCTTAACTAAACTATAGCATACTCCCTATTTACTATAAGGAGCCAAAGTTATACCTTCGTCCGTCGTCACCCCGCTGATGACGATTGCCTTAGAACTTGGGCACAACTCCGCTACGAATTCTGGACGCCTCGTCAAGACCTCCCCTAGCCAAAGAAGGCTGGAAAACCCCTAAATATACTAAGAATTTGAGAGAGAAAAGGTGAATTGGCAAGTCAAAATGTGATCTCAGATTGCCTATTTATAGGCATCGATCGGACGGTCCAGTCCCTACCAACGGATGGTCCGATCTGCATGACTCTGCCATGTGTCTTAATCTCGTGACATCTGTCCTGCCAACACATCGGACGGTCCGATCTCTACCACATGTCGATATAAAATTGACACATCATTGGACAGCTGGGGGTTGGGTTCGGACGGTCCGTTCTGAGAACGGATGGTCCGATCTCATCCGATTTCATTTTACAATTTTATTTAATTAAATCCATTTTAATCCCTTAATCCCTTTCTTAATCATATTCAGTCAATTAATCTTGTAAAATGAGACCGGGCTACTACAGTATAAATGAGGTACTGGACTAATAGCATCCAGTTGAGAGTAGAAACTAGGGTTTCGACATCAACGGGCTAATGACGGACGAAGGTATGGTCTGAGAATCCTCTTTAATTTATAGGAATATATGTTAGCTTAGTTAAGGCTTGTAGAGCATGATTAGTGATATGTTATATATTTGACTGTAGGCTTGGAACCTAAACTCTGATAGGATTGATTTACTACTAGAGGTACGTAAGTACTGAATGAGATATCTAGCGAGTATGCATTCTTATATGTTGCATTTATGTGACATGATTATGTGGCATGATATATGTTTTACTGCTTTTATATTCATATGTCATGTACACATACATGTTGAGCATGTTTCCTTTGAGATATCCATGATAGTAGAGTCACTTAGTTCTACACCTATTTATATTGTCTGACACCAAGAGCTATCGCGTGAGCGGAGACTGATACTACGATGATCTAGACGAGTGTGGATATACCCCACGGTTTGATTCCCTGCTGGTACTACACTCAGGGCATCTAGTCTGAGCATGACTTGTTAGATGACCAGTTACTCAGTTATCACACTTGCATGCATCATATCTGTATGTTTACTCGTATTTACGTATTGAGCGTTAGTCGCTCACGTCTTGGTTATATTATGGACATCCCATTCGACGGGGCAGGTCTGAAGTTGGACGGAGCAGGTGGATCGAGACAAGGTTAGCTGCAGGTTCAGGAGTCGCTGAGAGATTTATACTAAATTCTGTATATATTTTTGGGAATAAACGTTTGGTTTGTTTTTACCGGTTGTATTCCGCTGGTTAGCATGTAATATTAGGTTTACTTAATTTCCGTAATAAACTCTGAATCAGTTTGAATAAATTACCATTGTTTTCACATTAAGCTAATTGCATGCTTAAGACTTCTAGTTAGAATGTGATCTGTAAGGGTCACTACATTTATAGTATCAGAGCATGTAAAAAAAATTTGGGTCTTTTGGGATTAGTAATTTGAATTAGGATTTGATTGGTTGATAATTTTTACAGTATTATGGCCGATCAAGGAGATAATCCTCCTCTCTTAGGTCCTGCAGGAGCAGAATATGCTGGGGGACAACAGCATGGACATCATCATCATCACCACCATGAGGGTCGACACCACTACACGATTAATAAGTTTTTACATGTGGGGCCGAAACTTTTGGTGGGAGGAAAGAATCCTGAGGTTGCGGAGGATTGGATGGCCAGAATCGAAAGTACATTTCGAGCTTTCAATTGCATAGAGGAACAGAAGATGGAAGTGCTTGACTTTGTTATGGAAGGCCGAGCACGTAAATGGTGGGAAGTGAAGTCTAACCAGCTTCGTATCGAGAAAGGCCGGGTAACTTGGGAGGACTTTCGCCACCAGTTCCAGAAGCTTTATTTTCCCCCAGCTGTACGCCAGGCAAGATCTATGGATTTGCTTACTTTGAGACAGAGGTCGATGACTATCGACGAATATCAGCAGCAATTCATGGACTTGTTGTGTGGGGACCTCGGGTGCTAATCAAATCTTATAGGGCGATTAATAACTAAAATAGTTAATCTACAATACCGGACAATTGGCGACACAAAACCTCGTCGCAAAAAGAAACAACAATTATTTTTTTAACTAGGTGGCTCACTCGAGCGAGCCTCACTCGCGCTCGAGCGAGCACCTCTTGGGTTGACACACCCAAGGCTCACTCGAGCGAGCCCAGGCTTCGCTCGAGCGAGCTAAGTTCTGCCCGGCTTGCTAAATTGCTGCTCTATTGCTGATCTTGAAGGTTGAAATGATGGAAATGCATCTATACATGCCAAATATGTACAAGAGAAGATGATAACATCAAAAACACAAACCCAACATGTATATATAATCTTTGTCAAGCTACAAAATAATAGACATGCTATCTCACAAACATAATATGAAAGCTAACAAGTACTTGACAACAACATACAAAGTTCTTGTATCATTTCTAACATGTTTAACCAACTCAAAATACAAGTTGTTCTGCTAAAACCCAGTCCTCACATGCTAAGACTCTCTCTCTCTCGCTATCCCTGTCCCTTCTGACCAGCTCCTGCCCCACCTATTTCCATGCACACATACAAAGCAAAGCAATAGCCGGATACCTCCGATGAGAATAAAATCCCAGTATAAAAAACATAAAGCGCGAGATAATAAACGTGAATGCAATGCATATGTCAAAAGAGGTTATCAATCTGATATCAATAGGATAATGGTTCTTGGGATCCCGAGGAAATAAAATCTTCAACGAACACCAACTCACTCAATTGAGGTGAAGTCAAATACTTTATTTCCTCTGACTTTGGTGCAACTATAGCGAGTCTTCTGGCTCTGGAAGTAAGTCTACATTCCGTGCCACTCAACTACAGCCCTCCAAACGTCATATGCACTCTAGGCTTTTCAACCCTCTGTGCTTGTCAGGCTGGAGTTCAAGATGAATGCAATATAATATGTATGCATTAAATACTATAAACTATCTTGAACATATAAGCACATAAGAGCACAAAACATCAAAGTCATCTAAATCACATAGAATACAAACTCAAACAAGTATGTGATTAACAAGGGAATACTCGAAACAATAGCTATTTCGAGTGTTCTATCCCATCTGGATTAGCTATCATTTATACCTTTCAATGTCGAGTCTGACAATGCTTCAAATCTGAAAACATAACATGATGAACATATATTAAAATCTGCTCAAGTCATGGCTACTTGCTCAATGCAACAACTTCAAACCTTCTTCAAATCCTTCTCGGTTCGAATCGGAGATCTCGAGTTCGGCAACTTCGATATAAAGCTGAGAAATGACATGTAGAGTGACTAACAAGATTAGATGCAACTCAAACCATGCTTCTTTCAATCAACAATATCAAAGTCTTGATATTTTTTGAATCGACGACATAACGGCTAAAAACTGGCAACCGAATTAATATCACAATCAATATGCCAAGCTATTCTCATCATAATATTCATCATATCAACATGTATATACACGTCCAACACAAAATCAGAATTGACAGGGTTTCAACTTTGCTTCCTAAAAGTATAAGAAATCCAATCGACAGTCTTTTTCCGAACCGTCTGCGAATACATAATCGGTACAGCTCATATATGCATATATCTAAAAATCATGAATTTCCATCTTCAACATAAAAATAAAATCTGAGAAAAGTGAATGAAAATTGTACCAAAATGTAGCTCTCGGAGCGGTGATCGCAGATATATATTTATCTAGAATTTCTGACGGTCGGATCACAAATTATCGAAGCTTTTGTGGTTGAAAAATCTGAAAATGGCGTTTTGGAGGGTTGAGTCGAGTTCTCTGCCTTCTTGTCGGATGCTTCACGTTAATAACGGTTGAAACATGTGTAAGTGTAGATAAATATTAACCAAATTGCAGTTTAGTCCCTAAACTTTTGGCTATTTGCAATTCAGTCCCCGAAAAAGTGATTTAATTCAATTTCAATCCTTATTCATTTAAGAATATTAGAATTTAATTCTAAACTCTAAATATTCCCAAATTAAATATTCTCGGATTAAAATTAAATAATCCCGGGCCTTACATTTCTCCCCCACTAAGGCATGAGTTCGTCCTCGAAATCATAAGCAAGCTGTATATGAAATATGTATACACATAAGAGAATGAAATAAAGGAAAACAGAATAAAAACTCACATGAATGAAACAACTCTGAAAATCTCTGTCTCATATCTGACTCAGTCTCCCAAGTCGCTTCTTCAGTGCCATGTCGACTCCACTGAACTTTGACTAACTGAATTGTCTTGTTTCTGAGCTGTTTGTCTTTACGATCAAGAATCTGAATAGGCTGCTCAAAATAACTGAGAGTCTCGTCAAGTTCAGCTTCATCAGGCTGAAAAATATGGGAAGGATCAGGCTGATACTTTCGCAGCATAGAGACGTGAAATACATCATGAATACCAGACAAAGATGAAGGAAGAGCGAGTCGATAAGCAAGATCGCCTATCTTCTCGATAATCTCATATGGACCAATAAAACGTGGTGATAACTTTCCTCTCTTGCCAAATCTGACTGTACCTCTAAATGGAGAAATCTTCAAGAAAACTCTGTCTCCCTGATCAAAAGATAGAGGTCGTCGTCTGATATTTGCATACTTTGCTTGTCTGTCCTGAGCTGTTTTCATTCTTTTCTGTATAAGCTTTACCTTTTCAGTCATTTCTCTGATCATATCTGGCCCAACATCTGGTACATCTGAGATATCATCCCAATATAATGGTGATTTGCATTTCTTTTTGTACAATGCTTCAAATGGAGCCATGTCAATGCTGGTCTGATATCTGTTATTATAAGAAAATTCTGCAAGTGGTAATGAATCTTGCCAACTAGTACCAAAGTCTAGTACTACAACTCTCAACATATCCTCAAGTGTCTGGATAGTTCGCTCTGACTGTCCGTCTGTTTTAGGATGATAAGTTGTACTTAGATACAATTGAGTACCAAGAGCTTGTTGCAAGCTATGCCAAAAGTATGAAGTAAATCTAGGGTCTCGATCTGAAATGATAGATTTAGGCACACCATGTAATCTTACCACTTCTCTAACGTAGATTTCTGCCATCTGATCATGTCTATACGTCATTTTGTACGGAATGAAACATGTTGATTTCATCAAACGATCAATAATCACCGAAATGGCATCGCATCCTCTGGATGAACGTGGTAGTTGTGTAACGAAATCCATGGAAATGTGATCCCATTTCCATTCTGGAACTGATAAACTCTTCAATAGACCACCTGGCTTCTTTCATTCAGCTTTCACATGTTGGCAATTCAAACATCCGGATACAAATTCAGTCACATCTGACTTCATATGTTTCCACCAATACTGCATTTTCAAATCATTATATATTTTTCTGCCACCAGGATGAATACTTAATCGACTGCTGTGAGCATTTTTCAATACCTGTTGTTTCAAATCTGATACATCTGGAACAACCAATCTGTTATTCACATATAACACATCATCAACACTGACCTGATATTCAGATTGATGTCCAGATCTGACCATATCAATCGAATTCTGAATAGTCTGGTCCACTTTCTGTGCTTTTTTTATTCGTATCAACAATTCTGGCTCAGCTTTCATAGCACAAACTTGGATAGGCTGTATATCTGTGTCAAATACTAATCCAGAAATACAACAATCTTCCACCAATTGAGATACACCTATCGTAGATAAGGATAATGAACATACCTTCCTACTCAAGGCATCTGCAGCTGCATTGGATTTTTTTGGATAATATTTGATCTCGCAATCGAAATCTTTCAGTAAATCAATCCATCTACGTTGTCTCATATTCAATTCTGATTGCGAAAACAGATATTTCAAACTTTTATAATCAGAAAAGATTTCAAACTTCTCACCATAAAGATAATGTCGCCATATCTTCAATGCAAAGACAATAGCGGAAAGCTCCAAATCATGGATAGGATACCGAGTCTCGTGTGGCTTCAACTGTCTCGAAGTGTAAGCGATAACATGACCTCGCTGCATAAGCACACAACCCAGACCCTTGTGAGAAGCATCACAATATACCACAAAATCACCCGTACCTGATGGAATTGTCAAGACAGGTGCACTGGTAAGCCTCTTCTTTAACTCCAAGAAACTTGTTTCACACGCTTCAGTCCAGAAATATGGCTTATTTTTCTGAGTCAATTGCGTAATAGGCTTGGAAATGCTGGAAAAATCTTTAATAAATCGACGATAGTATCCTGCTAAGCCCATAAAACTCCATATTTCTGACACTGATGTAGGTCTCGGCCAATTCAGTACAGCCTCTACCTTGCTTGGATCTACTGAAATCCCATCACCTGAAATAATATGCCCAAGAAACACAACTTTCTGCAACCAAAACTCACATTTCGATAACTTGGCATATAATTTCTCAGTTCTCAAAGTCTGTAAAATGATTCTGAGATGTTCAGCATGATCATGCACATTCTTGGAATATATCAAGCTATCATCAATAAAAATAATGACAAAGTCATCCAAGTATTTCTGAAATACCCGATTCATCAATCCCATAAATACTGCAGGAGCATTGGTTAGTCCAAAAGGCATGACAATAAATTCATAATGTCCATATACCTTGTTCTGAAAGCAGTTTTAGGGATATCTTCATCTCGTACCCTCAGCTGATGATATCGGGATCGCAAATCAATCTTAGAATAGATAGCTGAACCCTGTAGCTGATCAAACAAATCATCGATTCTAGGCAATGGATATTTATTCTTTATGGTTACCTTGTTCAGTTGACGATAATCTATACACAATCGCATAGACCCATCTTTCTTTCGTACAAATAGTATCGGAGCGCCCCAAGGTGAAACGCTCGGCCTAATGTACCATTTGGCCAACAAATCTTCCAATTGATCCTTCAACTCCTTCAATTCAATAGGTGCCATCCTGTAAGGAGCTTTGGATATTGGTTACGTATCTGGCATTAATTCAATACTGAAATCTATTTCTCGAACTGGAGGTAAACCAGAAATTTCATCATGAAATACATCAGCAAATTCATGCACAACTGGAATATCTGTTACTGTTGGACTAGATTTCAATACATCAATTGCATAAATTAGAAATCCTTCTGCACCTCTCTGCAATAAACGGGTCATAGATAACATAGATATCAAAGGGATCTTGGCTTTGGAACCTTTATCGTAGAATTTCCATTCAGCTGCCATTTCTGGTTTAAATCTGACCACTTTCTGAAAACAATCTACAGTCGCTCTGTACTTGGTTAACATGTCTATACCGATAATGCAATCAAAATCTGATAATCCAAGTATTATACAATCTATATCAATCACATTCCCGTCATATTGCAAAGCACAATTGTGAATCATTCGAACAGATATAATAACTTCACCCAAAGGTGAAGAAATAGAAACAACAGTAGGCAATGGCTCAGACGATAAAAAATGCATCATAACAAATTTTTCAGATATGAATGTATGTGATGCACCTGTATCTATCAAAACATAGGCAGGATAACCAAAGATAAAGCAGTTACCTGCTATAACATCATTAGGTACTGCCTGAGCCTGCTCCTCCGTCAATGCAAACACTCGTGCCTGTTGTCTAGGAGGTTGAGTTACAGTCTGGCTTCCTCCTGCTCTAGTCTGTTGCTGAGGCTGAAATGAATGCACTGATTGTCTTTCTGCCTGAGGTGCTGGTCGAGAAGAACTTTCACCAATAGCTCGTTGAGGACACACCTTGGCATAGTGACCTGATTGACGACAAATATTACAATTCCCTAACACTCCTCTACATTGATCAATAGCATGTCGTCCACCACACTTACCACAAAATACTCCTAACTCACCAGTTCTCTGCCCTGTACCAAACTGTCTCTGTCCACTAGAACTGAAAGAACTACTGCCTGCCTTCTTAAACTATTTACCTTTAGGCCTGAATCTAGAATACTTTCTGCCACTGCTTCCTCCCTCAAATCTGGGAGATGGTTGCTGAAACTGTGGCGGATTCTGTGGAACTGATGCTGATACAAGCTGTGGAGATGGCTGTGGAAGAAATGGTGCTCCTCTTTGTCGCAATAAACCTGCTTCTGCTCCCTTAGCTTTATTCAAGGCATCAGCAAAGGTATTGGGTCGTCCACTGTTCACCAGAGTAAATACATCTGGATTGAGGCCATTGATAAACTGGTCTGCCATGGCTTCATCAGTCGCTGCTATATGTGGAGCAAACTTCAAAAGACTTGAAAATTTGGCCACATATTTTTCGATATTCAAGTTGCCTTGCCTCAGATTGGCAAATTCAGCACCCTTATCCTTCCTGTAGGAGACTGGAAAGAAACGTTGATAGAATTCAGTTTTAAAGACAGTCCAGCTGATAGTCGTACCTCGATGTTCTAATGCTTTCTTTGTAGTAATCCACCAAATTTTGGCAACTTCATGAAGTTGATGTATAACTAATCTGATACGACGGTCATCTGAATAATCAAGTGATTCAAACAACTGTTCAATGTCTTCTAACCAATTTTCACAATCAACTGAATTTTCTGTTCCTTTCAGTTTTGGTGGTTTGAACGATTGAAATCGTTTCAACAGTGTCTCCATCGGAGTAGCAGTAGCATCCATAGAATCAGCAGATGTACTACCCTGTGCATTCTGAGGTTCAGCAACTGGCGGTGGTACGAATGCTGGTTCGGCCTGGGGAACCACTAATGGATGTCTAGTAGCCGGTGCTTTACGAGGAGGCATATCTGATTGTCAAACAGATTAGTGCATAAACAATATCATACGCAGCAATTTATTCCATCCTTCTCTGATAAGCAATCTCATGCGTTCTCATAAGAATTCAGGTTCTAACTGAGGATAAGCTGGAATACAATTGCATATATAGCATGCAGTAGCAATGAAAGCACATAATCATGCAATCACATAATTATTGCAATATAAAGCATGCTAGCATATACTGCACATAATCAAATACCACATGTAATCTCATGCAATATCAAACAATCAGACAGACTCAATCTACCCCGCTCATCAACTTCTATCTGAATCCAGAAACTTATTCTCTGATACCACCTGTTGTGGGGACCTCGGGTTCTAATCAAATCTTATAGGACGATTAATAACTAAAATAGTTAATCTACAATACCGGACAATTGGCGACACAAAACCTCGTCGCAAAAAGAAACAACAATTTTTTTTTTAACTAGGTGGCTCGCTCGAGCGAGCCTCACTCGCGCTCGAGCGAGCACCTCTCGGGTTGACACACCCAAGGCTTGCTCGAGCGAGCCTGGGCTCGCTCGAGCGAGCTGAGTTCTGCCCGGCTTGCTAAATTGTTGCTCTATTGCTGATCTTGAAGGTTGAAATGATGGAAATGCATCTATACATGCCAAATATGTACAAGAGAAGATGATAACATCAAAAACACAAACCCAACATGTATATATAATCTTTGTCAAGCTACAAAATAATAGACATGCTATCTCACAAACATAATATGAAAGCTAAAAAGTACTTGACAACAACATACAAAGTTCTTGTATCATTTCTAACATGTTTAACCAACTCAAAATACAAATTGTTCTGCTAAAACCCGAGTCCTCACATGCTAAGACTCTCTCTCTCTCGCTATCCCTGTCGCTTCTGACCAACTCCTGCCCCACCTATTGTCATGCACACATACAAACAAATCAATAGCCGAATACCTCCAGTGAGAATAAAATCCCAGTATAAACAACATAAAGCGCGAGATAATAAACGTGAATGCATGCATATGTCAAAAGAGGCTATCAATCTGATATCAATAGGATATTGGTTCTTGGGATCCCGAGAAAATAAAATCTTCAACAAACACCAACTCACCCAATCGAGGTGAAGTCAAATACTTTATTTCCTCTAACTTTGGTACAACTATAGCGAGTCTTCTGGCTCTGGAAGTAAGTCTACATTTCGTGCCACTCAACTACAGCCCTCCAAACGTCATATGCACTCTAGGCTTTTCAACCCTCTGTACTTGTCAGGCTGGAGTTCAAGATGAATGCAACATAATCTGTATGCATTAAAGACTATAAACTATCTTGAATATATAAGCACATAAGAGCACAAAGCATCAAAGTCATCTAAATCACATAGAATACAAACTCAAACAAGTATGTGATTAACAAGGGAATACTCGAAACAATAGCTATTTCGAGTGTTCTATCCCATCTGGATTAGCTATCATTTATACCTTTCAATGTTGAGTCTGACAATGCTTCAAATCTGAAAACATAACATGATGAACATATATTAAAATCTACTCAAGTCATGGCTACTTGCTCAATGCAACAACTTCAAACCTTCTTCAAATCCTTCTCGGTTCGAATAGGAGATCTCGAGTTCGGCAACTTCGATATAAAGCTGAGAAATGACATGTAGAGTGACTAACAAGATCAGATGAAACTCAAACCATGCTTCTTTCAATCAACAATATCAAAGTCTTGACATTTTTCGAATCGACGATATAACGGCTAAAAACCGGCAACCGGATTAATATCACAATCAATATACCAAGCTATTCTCATCATAATATTCATCATATCAACATGTATATACACGTCCAACACAAAATCAGAATTGACAGGGTTTCAACTTTGCTTCCTAAAATCATAAGAAATCCAATCGACAGTCTTTTTCCGAACCGTTTGCGAATACATAATCGGTACAGCTCATATATGCATATATCTAAAAATCATGAATTTACATCTTCAACATAAAAATAAAATCTGAGAAAAGTGAATGAAACTTGTACCAAAACGTAGCTCTCGGAGCGGTGATTGCAGATATATATTTATCTCGAATTTCTGACGGCCGGATCACAAATTATCTAAGCTTTTGTGGTTGAAAAATCTGAAAATGGCATTTTGGAGGGTTGAGTCGAGTTCTCTGCATTCTTGTCTGATGCTTCACGTTAACAATGGTTGAAACATGTGTAAGTGTAGATAAATATTAACCAAATTGCAGTTTAGTCCCTGAACTTTTGGATATTTTCGATTCAGTCCCCAGAAAAGCGATTTAATTCAATTTCAATCCTTATTCATTTAAGAATATTAGAATTTAATTCTAAACTCTAAATATTCCCAAATTAAATATTTTCGGATTAAAATTAAATAATCACGGGCCTTACATGTTGCCTTTTAGTCCTCATATCAATGCCAGTGATAAATCGAAATATGATCTGTTCTTGCAAGGGTTGAACCAGGGAATCTATGCACAGGTGGTGATCTGTGACAATCCTACATCTTATGAAACTCCGGTTAACTGATGCCGACAAGTGTAGAACAGTATCCGACGGGCGAAGATACTGATGCCAGCCCAGCCCAGTGGATCGCTTGGACCCCCGCTCACAGCCATTCAAGAAGAAGAGTTCTACTTCTGTATCTACTTCTACTTCTTCTTCGGGTTCTCGTGGATTATTCCGATTTGGGAAAAAGAAGGAGAAAGGACGATGTGATCACGCGGACGACAACACCCAACTGAGGAATGCCGGAGGGCATATGGAGCTTGTTTTATCTGCGGCAAGAAGGGGCATCTGCCTCAAGATTGTCCACGATGGATAGAGGGCACTAGTTCTGGTGGAGCTAGTGGATCTCATGCTTCTATCCAGCCATATCAGCCGCTAGCACCTCCGACTACTTCTAGCCTGTGACCCCGGACTCAGGAGCAGGTATTTGCTCTCAGCCAGGATCAGGCAAGTGTTGAAAGCGACAGGATGCTAGCAGGTACTTTCTTATTATGTGGCATACCTGCTCTTGTATTGATTGATATTGGTGCATCGCATTCATTCATATCTAGCCGGTTTTTCAAGAAATACCAGTTACCCTATGTATCTCTAGATCTGGACTTAATGGTGTCTACTCCTATGGGTCGGGAAATTACAACTAAGCGTCTAGTGATGAGATGTGTACTAGAATCTGAAGGTCGTTTCTTGAAAGCTAATTTGATGATATTAGCGATGTATGACTTTGATTGCATTTTTGGAATTGATATGTTGACGTTATATCATGATACTGTTGACTGTTACCAAAGGCTGGTCCAGTTTCATTCAGATAAGGGTGACAGCTGGTATTTTTATGGTGAGGGAGCGCGACCCCCGATGCCATTTGTGTCGGCTCTGAAGGCCTGTCATGCCTTAGAGTTTGGAAGGGATATCTATCTCATATATGCTGTTGATACTACCCAGAGTAGTCATGATATTGAGAATATTCCTGGTAATGCCATTTGGTCTGACGAATGTACCTGCAGTCTTTATGGATTAATGAATCGTGTGTTTCGTGAATACTTGGACAAATTCCTGATTGTTTTTATTGATGATATCCTGGTATATTCACACGATAGAGATGAGCATGCACAGAACTTGAGAATTATTTTGCTGACGTTATGGGAAAAGCAACTGTATGCTAAATTAATCAAATGTGAGTTCTGGATGGATCGAGTCGTGTTTCTTGATCATGTTATATCCAAAGATGGAATATCGGTGGATCCGAATAAGGTTGGGGCAATGCAGAATTGGGCACGACCTACGATGGTAGCTGAGATCCGCAGTTTCCTGGGTCTAGCTGGATATTACCGTAGGTTCATTGAAAATATCGCCCAATTAGCCAGACCATTGACACAGCTTACAAGAAAGGATATTCCTTTTGCTTGGTCTTGTGAATGCGAGAAATCTTTCAAGGAGATTCGTAATCGTCTGTGTAGTAACCCGTACCCAAAATAAGGTGATTAAAGGATTGATCACAATTAATTAATTTAAATTGGGTTAAATCATGATTAGGGAATTTTCAAGGTTCGGACGATCCGAAGTAGGGGTTCGGAGGGTCCGAAGTGCTGGGGAGTACGAAAGCTACGATCGGAGCTTATTAAATATCATCCAGGTTCTGCTAATCTCACTGCTGATACTTTGATTCAACAGGTTAGACTCTCTGCTCTTCAGACTAGTTGGTGACCATAGTAGTCGGGTTACTACATGATATGAATGCTAAATGCAATTGAAGGGTATCGGAAACCTATCATCGATAGAATACTGCTCAGACAAAGGCATCATGGTATGTAGCACGCTAGGCTGTCGCTTCAGGAGGTAATCTCATACTATAAAACATTGACATAACCGGATCCAAAATTCCATGGAATCCATCCATAAAATGAGCGACCCCTCTAAAGGTAATTTCAATGTGTAGGCTCAACATTATAATGCATGCAGCATAATATCCGTGATATAATCAATGCATATAAAAGTAATTTCACATAAATCATGCAAACATTGAACATGCATACTCAACCAGGGTATCTCGGATAGTACGTCCGTATATCAGAATAAGCAACCTAGTGATATTTGCTCTCTAGTCCAATCCTATAAACATATAATCACTGTATAACTAATCATCCACTAAAAGCCTTAACTAGACTAATAGCTACTCACTAAGGCTAATCATATTCTAGCAATATACTTGCGTCCGTAGTCATCCCTTTGATGCCGATGACCTCAAAATTTAGGCACAACTTCGCTACAATCCCCGTAGCGCCTCTCTATCGACTGGCCTTTGAAATAACGCCAAAAGACCACTAAAAGCTAGCTAAAATCGAGAGAGGAAAGCTGGAAATGAGCAAGGAAGAAATGAGCTCGGCTGCCCTATTTATAGACCAAGTTCAGAACTACCGAACTCACGATCGAAACTATCGAACTCACTTCAGAGCTTCCGATCGTCCTTCCAAACAACTCCTCCAAACGCGTGTCTCTGATTGGACAACATGGCTGCCGACAGTAGTTCAGACCGAACTTCCTCAACTCCAATCACTCAATCAAAACTCATACCATGTCTGACTGTCACAAGATCGGAACTACTGATCTCAAGATCAGAGCTTCCGATCACCAACTCCAGCTTCCGACCATGTTCGGTGCTTCCGATCTCCTCTTCGAAACTTTCGAACTGTCCCACCACTTGAAACCTCGTTCAACTCCTTAAACTCAACTGAAAATCCCTTAATGTTTGATTTATAGATTTTGCATTTTTACTCATTTCACATATATAAAAATAGATTACATTTATTTATTATAATAAAATTACAAATTTTAATACGAATATTACACTTTTATCTAAATATATAATTTAGTTTGTAATGAATTCAATGGATATTTAAAATTTATTATTTATTAAGCTCGTTTAAATTCAATAAAAGATCATTTAAGCTCATAAACCATAAATATGTTTGTTAAATAAAGTTCGAGTTCGTCCTTGTATGTCACATTATTGTGGCTCATATATATAAATTCAAAGTATAGGATAATGATCTACGATATTACCCCATTGGCAGGCATATGCAAAGTGAGATCATATTAACAAGATAAATTCAAAGTATAGGATAATGATCTACGATATTACCCCATTGGCAGGCATATGCAAAGTGAGATCATATTAATAAGATAAACATGAAAAATTGTTGGTAAAACAAAGAAGATAGAAGTCATCAACATCATTAATCATTGGTTAAAAAAAACATAATTAATCATGACCAATGAATATGGACATGAATAAATAAATACAAAAACTATTGACATTTTCGTATGTATCATACTACTCAATGTTAATAAAGAAATTATGTCCTTTTTTCCAAGTATTTTTCCTCTAATTCTAGAAGCTCGAACATCAACTCACTTCCCAACTCAGTAACATAAGAGATATTATAGTGACCCGCTCTGGAATCACCTAATAACAAATACTTAAGTACGTAATTAAATTTAATAATCAGATATAATTACGAAAGCTTAAATCAAATACTAACCCGACGGTAAACAACCGATAAATAACTGAAACCATAAACAATATACAACCCAATCGAAAGTCCAAAGTACAAGAGGATCAATCCTAGCTAATCTGCTAGCATCCACTGAGACCAAAACTAAGGTCACCAATTATATACTGATCCAAAACCTGGGCATCCTGCAACTGTCTCGTCGAATGGGTGTCCCAAATAAAATACACTACGGAGCGATAACAATGCTTAGTACAAAAGTATGAGTATACACATACTATGAATGCTAATGAAAATGAACGGGTACTGGAAACCTATCACAGTAAAACATTGCTCAGTAAGAGGCGTCATGGTATGTAGCATGCTGGGCTGTCACATCAGGAGGTGAATCACATACAAGAAGAGAAATGTGGATATAGGTGACCTGACCACGTACTCCAACGGGTCCAACCATCTACTCAATAACTTGGGACTGAGTGACCTCATTACGGGTTATATCAAGGTATAAACTCAATACGATAAATGCATGCAGCATAATAATCGTGACATAATATATACACATAAGTCATGTCATATAACATACAAACATAGAACATGGATACTCAACCAGGATATCTTAGATAGTATGCATGTACCTCTAATCAAGCAACTCAAGCAACCTAGGCACTGGGGTACTCAAGTCCAAGCCTATAAGCATATAATCATCATATAACTTATTGTTTACTAAAAGTCTTAACTAGACTAATAGCTACTCACAGAAGCTAATCAAAGTCTAACATTATACATGCATCTGTCGTTATCCCTTTGATGAAGATGACCCCAAACTCTAAGCACCACTTTTCTACGATCTTGGTAGCATCTCGCTATCCACTGGCCTCTGAAACGACGCCTAGAAACCACTAGAAGCAAACAAGAACCGAGAGAGAAGAGAGGGAAATTAACAAGAAATGAGGGGCTCGGCTTCCCTATTTATAGGCAACGATCGGAACATCCGATCTCTAGTTCGGAGCTTCCAAATGCTCTTCGGAACTTTCGATCTTCCTAATCAGAGCTTCCGATGTCTAGCCATCGAACACGTGTCATGTGATTGGACAACACAGCTACCGATAGGGTTCAGATCAAAATTATTATTTTTTTCATCCAAAAGCTTACTCACGACTCACGAGCTTACTAATGGAGTATTTGCAAGTTCTAAAAATAAGTGATTATGAAATTTTTCTTAACAAATTTGTGAAGAAAAATTTCATAATCACTTATTTTTAAAAGTTGCAAACACTGTCTAACCGAATATGATAAAATTTGAGTTTGATTCGTTTATCTTAATGCGCATTAAACTAGTTTTTATGAAGCGAGCTTCAAATAGCTCACCAATGGTTTGGCTCATTTACATTCTCAACTATCATTGTTCTAGTCGACAAATTAGTATAAATTTATGATAGAAATGCTTTGTGCAGGCAGTTGTGAATAAGGCTTGTATGGGATATATGATATGTGATTACTCTGTTACTTCATGGACCATGGTGGTCATATTCCTTCGAAATGCCGAAATATCTAAATTGCACTCAAATCAAAACAATGTATCAAAATTTAGGATATCAAATGGATATAGTAGAATAACTAAGGAGTGATCCATGTATTCGCCATGTGACAATCTCTTGACAAATGCAGAAAATGTATATTTCATGTTTATAGAACTTTGCGTATTTTTTGGAGTTCGATAATTTGAAATATTGAAAATATATTTTAATGTGTAATTTAGCATTAGCGTAATGTATTTTTGCCTCCCTTCAACTCGATTATTTATTAATTCAAATAATTCTTTCCTGAAAATGTCACAACTACAAGCTCAAAGAACAAGCGAAGTAAATTCACATTCTTCAAAGTAACAAATGTCACGCCACATAGAAAGAGGATGATCTTCAACGAATTCCCAAGTTACCAAACGTGAACTAAATGGTAGAAAAAGGGGAAAAATGGTAGGTATTAATCAATTATTTGTTCAATTTTTCAAAACAGAAATTTTCAATTATTTTCTATGTTTCGAAAAATTTCAGCCCACTACATATATATTAAATTTTAGATATATTATCTATAATTTTAATAATCTTATAAATAACAATCTTATATACTTATATCATAGTAATAATCGTAGTATCTTACTATCTTTTTAATAAGTAGTAATATATCATAGAATTTATATAAATACTTATTTTAAACAAAACAACATAAAATAATCAAACAATAAAATAAATAATTATTTTCTTTAAAGCAACAATTAATAACAAGTATCGGTTTTATGGACACTTTTGCAACAGCGAATCTACTATGCAAAGCCCAGTTCTTTGTGTACAATTTGGAGATCGTGGGGATAGATATAAGCCCGAGGCCAAGAATCAAAATTTTAATCTGAGTTGCTGAAAATATTTTAATTCACATAAATGTTCCAGAATACTATCTTACTTCTTTTCCGTGGTGTAACTACCTTCCAACTATTTTTGCCAAACCAACTACTTATAAATACAACATTTATTTTTTTATTTTTATTCTGCCAATTTATTGGAAAACCTCTTCTCTGAATTTTCCTTCCACATATCAATAGATCTAACACCACATACATAACAGCATACAAATGTGGAGTAAGAAACCTTAAAAGATAAAACAGCAACAAATAAACATTTCAACAGAGAAGCTAAAATTGCCTGTTTCGCATAAATGTTGACATGCTAACAGTCTCTGCTCACGTTTTATGTACAATGTGCGCTTCAAACTGGCAGTCATACATCCCTGACTTTTAGCCTGACTTCAGAGGGAGAGTTGAGTGGCTTTTTTGGGCTTGAAGGAACAGTGTTGAACTTACGTACCAAGATTGTGAAACAAGGCACAAATAATACATAGAGGGCCCCAAAGATAAATGGTGCAGCAACTAGCCATCCCAACAGCTGCATTTCTCAACAAAATTAAATCCAAATGATAGGATAATCTAAATGATAAAGAACACAATACAAGCATAAATCTCCAAGGAATCAGCGCCCAATCACAGTTTGTCATGTTATGACTAACTGCATTTATTGTAACCTCACTTTAATCTAAACACAGCTGCTAGTTCATTCATTTACAGAATAACAGACGCCGAAGGCCATGGTATCTCAGTTTGATGGTTTACATGCATAAACTTGTCTAATCATCAATAAAAACCACACTCACACCTCAAACAATTTTAAGAGAGAACAGTTTTGACAAATTTCAATATGCCTCATTATTTGCTTGCATCTCCATCTCACATATTTTATAACTATAAGAAACTATGAATGAGCTAACTCGAGCTTTATCTTACACTAAGTAATAAATTAATATTTGAAAAATATGGAGAACTGTTTTGACCATCATTATTCACCAGCATGAACAATCGTTCGAATCAAGATGTGAACAAAATGGGATGCTCCCCAAAAATCTTGTATACAAACTCATAACTAACCTAACATGTTGAACTACCTCCTTTCACGATAGCAAAAGAGACAAAATCAAGAGATAGATTTGAAAATTAGATAGGTTGCATACTGCGTGGAAAATGCTCTGTAAAACTTCGTTTGATGCCTGTCCAGTCAAGACCTTCTTGAAAGCATCCGAGGTCAATGCAAATTGAGGACCACCAGTGATGATTTCACCAAAGCGTAAAAATGGAAACACTAGACTAAAAGTTGAAACCACACAAAAAAGGAAGCCGTGATCAGAAAAATTTATAGGAAACAAAAATTACTGAAATAGAATGCATCCAGCTGCAATCAGAGAGGTTATACCAACAGTTACATGATAAAAAAAAAAAACGCCATATTTTTCTCCTAGAAAGATGGGAAACTAACTATTCAAACCTGTATGAAACCAGGACTATATTATGACAGACAAAATATAAATAGAAAAGCAAGATGGTATTTGTAGCAAAAGTTGGAGGGAATTTTCTAACTGGGTCTGTCAAACCATATATATACCAGCATTTTCTAACATTAAAGACCAACAAATAGATAAAAGTGTTGATTCTTGCAACAAGAACGCTCAAAGGACAGTGGCCACAAGCTTAATTCAAGATTGAGAAAAGCTGAAAACGAAAAATGACCTCAATTCAATAGGAGTGGCGATAAAATTGGCCAGCATTACAGTTGGAGCATGACAAACAGATCCCAGTACAGCAATAGCGATGCCACAGAGAAACACAGTAACCCCTGGATGAAGACAATATATATCATATAATAACCTCACAAAAATTCAAAAAAAATGGATGCATACCACAGATGGGAAAGACTCCAATTGTGATTCCCAATGCCGCGGAGAAGGCCAATTGCTTGGGCTCTGTTCCCCTGCGTGATTAATATTATTATTATTATTATTATTAACAAAATAATAATCAAGATTGCAATACAGAAGAAGCAATTAAAATGTACCTGCGGAGAATTTGGAAAAGAGGCTCTACAACTTTTCTTCGGAACCAGGAACCCACCCGATTCAACATATCTATTCTATTCTATGCGATTCAAATCGATCAATTCAATTCTCTCGCTTCGCACAGCCACAGCTTTATAAATTATTTTATTATATTACTATTATAATTTATTTTTGGGGGAGAGATGTACCGTACGGTAGAGGTCGGTATGAACATCATTCATTTTCATTTTCATTTTCATTTTCATTTTCAATAAAAAGATTTTGCTATTTTGTTTTTTTTAATAACATTTAACTTATCATAATCTTGAATAGTAGCAACTAATCGTAATGCAACACTTTTTTAACTTGTAATTGTAATATAATATATCAAATGCAATATTGAAATAAGAATTTTTCTTCTATACGTTTTAATGATATATATACATATAGATATAGATAGATATTTCTATACAATAGGTCATCCTATCCTAAACAAACGAAATATCCATATGAAGTATGAAGAATAATTTTTATTTTTTGAAAAAATATGAAGAACTAGCGTGTCCACATGGATTCATTCACCTTAATTCTCAACAAATTTTTAATAATCTTACAATTTTTTTATATTTTTTGAAGAGCATCCACGTTGCTTGTCTTAATCAACACCACATCCCTTCCGTAAACTGTTGATTGAATTGATAAGGTAAACATAATTCCAAAAATTGATATGATTCAAATATATATTTTACATTAACACCGTTTACATTCATCTATCTTGTTCTATTTGTATTTGACATTCACCTCCTTTCTCATATCTAAAATTATAACGTTTAGAAAAATTGAATGTCAAAACAAAAAGTACAAATAAGATGAATGCAAATTACCCCATATATATTAAAAATTAATTTTATATATAAACGGTTGGTTACGTAAAAAATTGATACAAAAACTTTTGTTAATGTTCTCATTGATACATATTCACCGATTCCATGCAATTTCTGCTGAAATTTAATTTGTACATGAAATTTATTATATTAGATATTAATAGATTATATTTTTCGATAGATTACATCTAAAATAAAATACATAGACATGTCTAATTAATAATAAGAACTAAATGTAATTTTTTTTAATAAGGGGAAAATTAAATACTTTATTTTAATTTTATCGGAAATTAGCTAGAATTCGGTGGAAATATACCAACTAGACCATTAACAAAAATCTGTATATCAATTTGCTATTTAACTAATGGTTCATGTATCAAATTAATTTTTAATATATATATGTATCAGATTCTAGACAGTATCAAAAGTTGTCTCCTCTCCTTCCCCTGGTTTTAACAACACAAAAGACAGACAGACCGAGAAATGAATCCTTTCCCAGCAAACAATAAACCAAATCAAAAGGTCAACACTGTGAAGAAGAAATGACATTCAGCCCTCTGAATATTCCATTTGTTGATCCCTTTAATTTAGTCAAGACGATAACGAGAATCCTTGTTCAAAACATCGTGCTCGAGTATCTTGCATAACACGATGTAGCAAGGAAGGATTACTCGTGACAATAGCATCCACATGCTCAAGCAACATCTTCTTCATGGACTCCTCGTCATCCACGGTCCACCCGTAAACCTTCTTATTTCTCCTGTTTTAAATAGCAACAAGAAATAATACACAGCACTTTTATGACCAAATTATGTTCTTCCGCATTAATGATCTTACCCATGGAGAATTCTCACAACTTTTTCATCAATCAAAGGGTGGTAAACACCAACAATCTCGGCATTCCTCATCCTCAATAAATTTGTTCTGGTACCAGTCAATAGATCCATCATCACAATGTAGCCTACCTACACAACCATGATAGAAACAAACACCAATGAAAATCACACTTACATGCTGCAATGACTACAGACACATATAGTAGTCAAATCAAATCCATATAACCAAGATGTTCCAATCATCCTCCACAAGGATCACAAATCAGTAGATCTTGAACAGAATAAAACCAGCAAGCGTTAACAATAAGGTTAGGTAAAGTATTATTCACTTTTCACTTGGTATAATAAGAACATGTCACAGCAAAATTAACACATGCCACAGGATGAAATGGAAGAAAACTGTAAAATGAAAAGCTCATCTACTTGCATTCCCTAGTCTGTACATTACTAGGTTCAAGCAGAGATTGTGCAAACTCATTTGCCGCTATCAGATCATCAAGCTAACCTCCAATTATCATGTATTCATAGGCACAAGAATGGGAACAAGTTATACTGGAAATTTATTTCTTAAGTTCAAAATATCACAAGATACAACTACAAAAGATTAGACATGGAATGAAATCAAAATAGGAGAAGCGCGAGAGTTTAGCCTACTTTTACCTTAATATCCGTTGATAATCTAATTATATCCCTCACTAGGCTGTCACTTTTGGCCCATACGATGCAATTCTTACACTTAGTTCTTTCAACCTGCAGAAGTACAGGGAGAACCTTATTTTTATTCACAGCTATCACCCATATAATCACCAATATAAGATAAAAAAGGGGAAGAAAAACTGTGGAATAAATAAAGATAGAACTTTTGTTTTAAGAAAAGTAGGGTCCAAACTGAAAATCACCAATAAAGTAAATGAAAAGGTCTCAAATGTAGCATGCAAACAATATAGTTGGATAGACATAGTAAAAGTAATAAAATTCAAATCATTAACAAAATATAGGAACCCAGCAGTACTTACAAAAAGATTCATATTCTAGCTTCTTCATTGGAAGTGCTAGTTGATCATGTACCAACTTTAACGGCAGTTTTCCTCAATCTCACATAGAAACATTTCTCCAAATAATTTCTACCATTTTACTTACTTCATTTGAAAAACTATTGTAAATTGAAACCAATTCAAGTTCCTCAAAATTTTCAAATAACTTCTATTTTTCTTTTGGCAAATTTAATTATTACTATTAATCTGCAACCAAGATTGAGCCATTGAACTTTAGACCATCTTGTGAATTCCATGGTTCAAATTACCACATTGACAAAAAATTTGCAAGTGTCGGGTCAAATTTACGTTCCACAGTTAGCATTGGTAACGAAGGAGAAACAGAAAAGTACGAAATAATCACCAGTTTAGCAGTGCAATTTACTTACAACAGAAAGGATATCTTTTGCAAGTTCTTTTTCATGCAGTGGAGGCCCCACTTTAGCATCAAGGATCACCAGCCGAACAGACGCTGATATCAACTGATGCATCGATAACAGGAATGAAAGATAATTAGATTATATTGTCGCTCAACAATATTTTGAAATGTTTCCCACTTGATTCAATCTCAAGTGATCATTTGTCGTAGACAGCAATAGAAAACTGATTCTAAAGGTTCCAAAACGGCGTAACATGTAGCCTAGATTATTTGCAATACTATGATGGTATATAAACTGCTTCAATTCATAAAAAAATATTTCCTCTGGAACCTGTACCCCCACTCTGTTTAGAGTACAGATTTAGCTATATACCTTCAATGCATCTTCAAGAGTTGGAATATTTACATCATGAAACTTCAATGAATGCTGATTGTTAGAAACAAGCCCTCTGATCTACAATCATAAAGTAAAAACTAGATTAGCATTTAAATGTATATTTAATCCGGCCAAAGCCATTGATCTCACCTCCTTGATGCTCAAGAAACCAACTTTAGAGGTAATGTTCCCAGATAGTAGCTGCAGTTCCCTGCCTGCTACATGTGAGAAACAACTTTCCAGACTAGTTGAAGCAAAATTTTCTTGACAACAAGAAGTAAGAAAAATGTGAAATGACATTCCATTTTTATGTCAAATAACTATGAACTGAATTGAGTGAATGAATGAATGATCTCAAGAAACGAAGTACGGAAATTTGCCATAGTTTGTGTAATGCAACAGAAAAATAGAGGTATACCTGTCGTGAAGAGCAAACAAGAACCCATCTGAAGAACGGGACACATCCACCTCGACACAATCTACTCCAGAACTCAAAGCAATACGAAATGCGTCAATCTGGAGCAAAGAAAGCTGAATGAATGGTTGATTTTATGAGAGAAGAGGAGAGGAGAGGAGAGGACAGTAAGTACCTACCGTGTTAGGGAAGGCCCTTGTTGAGTCGCCTCCATGAGCACAAACCAAAGGAGGGTTATTGATCCAGCTGCATTTGCTTGATTGTAATTGTATCTGTTGGAGCCTCAAATAAAAGTAGAGAGGAGGAACTATGCCTATCACCGCAACACAGATTATTACAATTCTCCACACCAATTTTCTTCTCACAACCCTCTGCCTCTTAAACTCTCTTGCCATCGCCGATCCCATGCTCTGCTTCCTCCCTCCTCCTTTCTCTCTCACTTCTATTCTAATAATTATTATTATTATTTATGAAAATGGACTTTCTTTTTTCTTTTTCTTTTTTTTTTTTGAAAATTCTTTTTGAAACGCTGAAAATGGACTTTCTTAAAATAATAAGAATGATTGCCGATTGGAGAGAAAATAATTTATTTTTATAAAACTTAAATTCGATTACTATATCAATTGGGAAATTACTACAAAGAAAAGATAACGCCCCTTAAAAAAAAGGAAATACTATTAGTATAGATAAACCCGCTATTTCTATTTCCGGCTGCTGCTACTCACATTCACAGTCGCGAGATATTCATTCCAATTCTCTCTCTGAAGTCAGAACTCGAACTTGCGAGGAGGTTATTGTTATTGTATGATTGTATCAATTTTGATTTTATATATATATATCACTGCCTTTGGAGATGAATGAATGAATCAATTGTCATTTTACTTTTTTTTGTATGTTTACGGCAGCAAAATGGAGGAGTTATTTCTCTATATGAAGACTCTCCGTTCTCAAATGGACGGTATTCTTTGATTCAATTCAATTTTTCGTTTCATTGCTGTCGAATTTAAACTTATTTTTTATTTGATTAACACTGCCAATAATTGCAGATGTGGCGGATCAAGCAGCAAAGATCTCTGTTGAAGAGCATATGCACGCCACTACCATTCAAACTCTCCAAAATGATCTCGATATAGGTTTTCTACGTCACTTGTTATATATTTTTATTTTAATTCTTTTCCTTTTCGTAGCTCTTGTTTTGGTTGTTCTTTGTCTCGATTAATACTTGTAATTATAGGTTCATAGATATAGATTTTCCCTAGCTAGTAGTCCTCTACTTGTTTCCAGATGTTTTACAATGTGCTAGTTACTTTATTTTCTTATTTCTTTTTTTGATGAAATCTAGTGAAAAATGAAACAAGGCAAGTCAAAGAAGAAACTGTTCAGATGGCCAAGGCAAAGCAGCTCATCTGTTTGCAGATTTCTGAAAATCATCTGAAAGTTGCTTCTCTCGAATTTGATTCGTCCACCCTCAATCAGGTAAAGCTTTTGGTTCAACTGAAATTCAATATATTGATAGATGTTTGCATGTTATGTAACTACCAAACTCAATCACTTTCCCCCATCGAGAAACTGGTAATAAACTTATAAATGATATGTGTTTTTTATTTCATTATATTTTTGGGATATCTTATTGTATATTACAAGACCTAAACTGTCAATCTAAAAGGTGAGGTTGAACTGAAGCTGCAGCAGGCATATGAAGGCCAAACTTTGTGGGTTCACCATGCGAATCAATCTGTTTTCATTTGTTTAATTTTCAGCTAGTCCTTCTTCGCCTAGGCCACAAAGGCCTATATACAATAGTGTCTCGCAAACTATGCATGGCGGAGATATGTTTATAATCATATCCGATTAAAACATGATACCGTTGCTTCTGCGGTTGTGCCATCTTCCATGTCCTCCTGAGACTTTTTCTTAGTAGGTTTATCTTAAGTAATCTGGCGACATCCCTCGAGTAGGTACACTTGTTGTTTCTTACTTATAGAGATTCTTCATCGCTGGAGTACTCTGTTGTCTGAGTCTCATAGGTCCTAAAATTTTTCTCATCTAGGTAGTTTTTGATGTTAACGCTCTTTGAAACCCATGTAAGCCTGCAATGACTTGCATCAGACATACGACAGCCTCAGTGGTGCCTCATTCAAATCCACCTTAACCAAAAACAGTAGCGAATTTAATAGGTTGATTTTTCTAAGAACTTGTGCCTTGTGACATCTTCAACTGAAATACAAAACTGCATACTATTCATTCGAACACCTTTCGATCTCCAGAAAGAATTATAAGCTTAATACTTTCAGTTCACGCTCATGTTCTCTAAACAGCTTGCAGAAAAAGGTACTTTCAAGTAGCCATTTCTCTAAACACTTCCAACTAGATCTTGACCCTTGGTAGTCGTGAGGCAGCTTGCACAATTCTATGAGGATGCTAGTACACTGAATGCATTTGGAGGCTAATGGTATTTTTTTAAAAGCACATGAAACTTACATATGTGTTCATATAAGTCCTTTATTTTCTGTTATCCTTTTCTTTTCTGTTTTAAGTAATTGTACTGAAAACATAAAATCCTCAAGAACACATTTGAAAGAGTTATAATTTTTCTGTATGCATTTTATAAGTCTCACATATCTAGAATATTAGGGAAATTTCTTCTTTCTATGGAAAAATGGAGGTTGGGTCTTGTTTTTTCAATTCATGAATCAAACTACTTACCTACTCCTCTCGAATCCTCTTGGCATGCAGACAATAGAGCTTATGCAACAACAAAAATTAAGCCTGTCAGCGAAACTTGTGGATAGAAGGTAATTCGAAGATCATGTATCACAAATGGGACAATGGATTACTATATAACGGCACCATTGATTTCCTAACAGTGGGCATTACGTAAAGGTTTCCGAGGATATTAGTCGAGAATTGAAAGAATGGCAGGTTTGACAGCTTACTGTTTAGTATCCAGATCATGCTTGCTGTATTTGTCAGTGTTACAAGGCTGTGAATTTGACCATGCAGGAGTGGATTGATGCTCACCAATTCAGCCCAATGACCAGAGAAGGCTTAGTGGTTTCTTGAAATACCATTTCCTTTCTGTTCATAAAACATTTATAATTTATTAAAGAATAATGAAATGCACAATTCTTCAGATAGTAACAACTCAACTCTCCAGGTTACTCTAAAGATTTATGCAATATAACTTCAAAGCAATAATGCATAAATCTTTGAATGAGTGCATGAGCTCAATTGCAAGATGAAGCTATCATCAGTTGCATTTAATTTTCTTTTTTGAGGCAATCTAAATGCAAGAAAATGATTTCTCTTAATCAAACTGTATGGTAGCTCTAAATTTAACATGATAACATGTTGTATGGATTTTGAGGTGCAACCAAAAATTAAATTTCCCTTAGCATTCTCTAGGCTTGTTGGTTAATATTCAAATGGTGCTAAAGCATCAATTATCTTCTTTCTCATGCTATTTTATAGTTTTTGGTCAATCATGTATTTAATTTTCTTGTTTGATACTGTAAACATACGTTACCACCTCTCTGATGATCTAATCTATGTCAACCTAAAACCATTGCATCGCTAAATGATATTGATATGAATTGTGATTTGATAATTCATTTGATAATTTCCCAGTTTCAAGGAGGAATATTTCTTGGAAAAATATAAATTACAGAACATGGATTTGTTAGGTGCTTGTTGCATTCTCAGAGGGCAGGTATATTATTGATTTGGGTGGATGTTCATGCAGGTAAATGAAAAGGCAAATGGAGATAGAACTGAAGGTACAGTTCAACATGTTCTGTCAAGTGAAATGTACAATGGCAATTTCTTTCTTTTGCAGGATGAAAATGGCTAAGCTGTTAAACACAAAAAATTAAAAATTAAAAATTAAAAAAGTTAGTAAGAATCCATTTTAATTTTGTCAATTCCAAGTTTTGTCAGATTCCAACGTAAAGCATTTTAATGAAAAATGTGTTTCTATTTCATTAGAAGATGTAATGTTCACTTGTATATGATTGACGTGGAATAGTTTACCTTTATTTCTCAGTGTTGGGATTCATTCAGTTTTGTTCTAGTCAAATAAGATAAGATGAACTGGACCATACTTCATTAAAAACCTAATGATGAGTTTAGCTTATTTTGAACATGCCGTTGTAATTTAATTCCCACCTTGTAGCCTTTTTCCTGCGGCCAGATGTGCATTGTGGGGAATAATATGTTACTGCCTCTAAAGCGAGTAAGCGACTATTCAATAGATCATCTGTAATGCATATGAAACTTCATGTCTTGTAATTCATGACCCACTTGATGGGATAGATTACAGTTATAGAATTTGCTCAGTTATCAGCATTTAAAAGCGAAGTGTCTTTTCTGATAACATTATAACGTGACTTCACGAGAATGAATATGTTAGTTTTGGTGCAGTCAATAGGAGTTTTGATTGCTACTGATCGTTGATGTTTATAAATATGCCATATATCGCATATAAGAAATCTCAGAACAACTTTGTTTATGTTAATTATATTCACAAAAATGACTAAGACCATGCTAATTACCAGACTTTCAGAAAGATGTCAGTCAAACAGAAATTTTGGATTTAAATGCTGCTACAGCCAACTTGGATAAGCTGGAACAATTGAAAGCAAATCTTCTTGTGGAGAATGCTAAGGTATGAATGTTAGATTATTTGATTTATGTCATTATATTCCATCATCTTGAAAAAATATTTTGTTTAGATAATAAGAGATTATACCACCTTTAGAATGCCGATTAATCATATGGTTGGTAGCTTTGTTGGGGTCCTTTTGAAAAAAATTTAGTTCCAGGTATAGATGGATCGGTGAAATATTCATATGCTCTAGATTTTTTTGTCAGTTCTGTCAGTCACCCAAAGATCGTTCTCAGAAAAATGACTGTCCTTTGCTGACTTTGCGCGGGGGAAATTTTTGTGATTATTTTGGGTGATAGCTCACTGCATAATTTAACTTAATTTTGTGACTATATTGGTGTTACAGATGAGGGAGTCTGTTGATCTACTGAAGTCCAAAATGAATTGTTTTAAGGTAATTTGTGTACTCATTATTATTTTTTTTCAATTTTATCTCTTGTATTTGCTTTGTATGTATTTTGATGAACTGTTAATTAGCTGACAGCTGGTCAGTTCTTGTGCAAATCTGGCTTTTCCCAATCTTTTCCTTGCAGAAATATGCAAAGAAGCAAAGAAAAAGAAGCAAACATTATAATTAGATTCCGACTGCCCGACATAGTGGTTAATTGGTCTGGCACAACTTTAATCAGTACATGAAGTTATTTCTTCTGTTTCAGTTTGCATGGGAAAGAATGTAATGGTCATCCGTTGTTCTTTGTTTTTGATAGGATCATGGCAGTTGTGAATTTGTTAACATAATTTATTGGCTAGTTTGCAATCAAAAATTATTTCACGTATGAACATCATCTGGTCACTCAATTATTCACTGAAAAATCAAGCCAGTGAATTGCTATTTAGCAAAAGCAAATTGTTAAGCCTAGAGGAGATTAGATTTTTAAGCTTCCCACTTTCTGAATCATGTTGATATAATCCATCAAGCGTTTCTAACTAGTGAAATGGTCCAACCGTTGATTATGATGGACGGGCAATTGCAGCAAGAATTTGTGAAAATGGATGAGAAAAGCCTGGAAGAGGAGCTTCAAGCACTCTTATCTGGCAAAGCTGGAGAATACGAGTATGTGCAATCTCTGCAGTTCCACATTAGGAAATTGAAAGTAAGTTTTACCAACTCCTCCTTTAGATTAAATAATTTACAACCTAGGCAGCATTCACATCTGTCTTGAGCTCTAAAGTTTCTATCTTAAATCTCTGATGGTATGTTAATCTGCGAGTCTGTGACCTTCAACCTTGGAAAACTGACTTAATGATTGTGAATATTGTGATAAAGAAGAAAGTTTGGATAAGCTGCCGAATCAAGCAGCTAGTGATATTGTTTTACGGGCTTAGAAGAAATGGGCCAGCAATTAAATAGAGAAAGACTCGGTATACAAAATATATATTCGAGAAGAAAGAAGAAGAATAGCACAAATGGGGCGGGGAGGTTGGGTGGGGGGATAAATAGGGAGGAATATTTGGTTATTTCTTTTTGAGAGTTTAGCTATTAGCTGAACTAGCGAATTTACAATTGTACAGAGCAATGTCTCTGGGAAAACTACCTTACAATTTCGTTATAATGTATTTAATTAATATTTACCTATTTTGATCCATTTATTTGTGAGAGTTATTGTCGTCGCAACATATTTACTAACTCATCTTTTATGTTCATTATTTTAGGAAATTTCGCACAAGGTTAGGTGCTCTTGTGGAGAGGATTTCAACGTTGAGCTGGATCCATGTGCTTGAAGACTCAGATAGGATGGATGGAAGGAATGAGCACAGAAGAATTGTTTGGAATTCTTGTTGTACCAGGTAAATATGCCAGGAAGTGATTTAGAGAAGTATATGGTCGCCAAAATCAAAGGGCAAAGATGATGTGAATTCATAGTAACACTGAGTGTATTCATTTACAATATCATGAAAGTGACAGCCTCTCATGGTCATACCTAACCTGAGTTAGGTCTTCAATTTTTCGAGTACCTTCCGTGTATGTATCATCACACTATTCTTTCAGCAAATTGGCGCCTTCATTTTTTAGGCTTCACCAATGAAATCCAGATGAATTTAAGTTTTACCTTCTTGTTAGTTTGGTTTTGAAGCGGCGGGGCGGATTGGACGTCAAACTAATCTTAGCCCTTTTTTTTATATAAACTTTAAAATAAAAACTAAAATAAAATATTGAGAAACATGATAAGAAACAAAATTGAGGGACGATTGGGATGGGTAAACGAGTTGGAAACATGTACCTTCTCCAGAATTTATGCATCTCACCAGCTATTTGTAACGTTTTCTCTTCTAAGACTGAACTTTGGCATTCTAGAATGGGTCACCCATCTTTTACTAAGTTTTCCGTTGTAATGAATGAATTTCATTTTACCCCTATCATTGATGATATATCTCATTGTTCGGTGTGTCATTTGTCTAAACAAAAACGCTTGCCTTTTGTTTCCAATGGTTCTATTTCCCAATGTTGTTTCGATTTGGTACATATAGATGTTTGGGGACCATTTTCAACAATAAGTATTGAGGGCTATAATATTTTTTAACCGTTGTGGATGATCATTCTGTTATGATCTTAAGCCCATTGGGCCACCTACAATTCCCCTCCAATACCGATTGTGGACATGATATGAGATTTTCCCAGCACTGCCTTGACAAAAGGAGCACACCGTAGCTTCAGTATTCCCGATCTCAGGCTTCAATTCCTCCTAGTGCCCCCGTATCCTGTACTAGGGGGGTGCAAACGAACTGAGCCGGTTCGTGAGCTTTACGAGCTCGCTCGATAAATATTTGATTCGTATTCGAGCTTATCGAACTCGAGCCGAATTCGAACATGTTCGAAATTTTTTTTGAGCCGAGCTCGAGCCAAAATTATTATGTTCGATAGTTCGCGAATAGTTCGCGAGCCTTAATATTTAATTAATATAATATATTTATATAATAAATATATATACATTTCGAACTTTTTCGAATATTTCGAGTTTTTCGAACCATAATATCCGAGCAATAGTTCACGAATATGTTCGAGCCGAGCTCGAGCAAAATATTTAAAATTATCGAGCTCGAACTCGAATATACTCTTATCGAGCCGAATTCGAGCCTTAAAATTTTACCATTATTCGGTTCGATTCGATTCGTTTGCACCCCTATCCTGCATAGGTGCGAAGACCCAATATTGACTCCCTTCTTCGCATGGTATATGTGTTTGCTGATGCCGATGACCCAACATGCATGGGTTTTAGATGAATGCCCACTGGTTAATTGGGCCAAATCATGTAATTAATATTTTTATAGATAGACCAATTTGAGCCCAACATGATCACCAAATGACCGGAATAACCAAATCTTTTCTTCTCAGCCCCAAGTCTCGACTCCTTGGTCTTTACAATTATAACCAGGTCTTGGGCTTTTAACCTTCCCCATATTTCATCTATGGGCCCAAGAATCACATAACCCATGTACCGCTCCTTGCTATCATCTAATCAAAGCCTGCAGAAACACCGCCTTAGCTTCCCATCTGAACGACTTCCCCTTCATCGTCATGGAAACAAACCCATATGGATTAATTGCTTTGCGGCCACTGTACCTTAGAATTAATACAATTTGACGACGTTCCCATTTCATCCTCGAAGTCTTCCTTTCAACCCACGAGTTCCAATTAAAAGTTCGCCTTTCGCTGCAAATATTAGGGATTTGAGGGAGTTTGGTTCTCTGCTCCTCCGATTTCAATCTAAGTACCGCCATATATTCTCGTGACCAAATTTGCTTTGCTTTAATATTTGGTCGTCTGCCTTGCACTTCTTTGTAAGACCCTCTTCCTTTCAGTGTTTTGTTCTTGATAGAGCAACTCATGATTCATCTTCACCACTGGTTCATTGATGACACCTTGTTGGTTTGCTTCATCTCCCAAATTTTTATTCACCAATCTCTCCATCAAACCCTTGATATTATCTCGTTGGTCTACTGCAATCCTGAATTTTCCCTGACCCTTGATCCACTGTTCCATCAACACCTTCAGATCACTATGGCCTCCGAGAACTTGATCAATCATATATAGCCTACCCTGCACCTGAAACATACTCTCCTGCAACCCCCTCACCGATCGCTCCATAGCTTCAAACTTTGCATCTGTTCGTGTGTTGGCCATCGTTGTCCAGTGTCTCTCGAATCCGGCTGGTCGAACCAGTGTTGTGAACTCAATTTATATGAAAAGATAATTGAAGAATAGAATAAAAATATGATGAATTAAACCTAGAGAATAATCCCTGTACAAGAACTTTCGTTCTTCCCTAGCTTCAGCCAGTAAAACTCACAATGGAAAATAATCATTATCCTTAACTCTATGCAACCAACCCCTATTATACTACCCTTGCCCATTTCCCAAGGCACTCGTTCTAGAATTCTCTTCCTAAGGATATAATTGGTTTGGCCCAATATATTACAGCTCATGACAAAATCACCCTTTAAACCCCATGGGCTTAAGATCATAACACATTCTCTCTATATTTGGATATATCTACTCAAAACCAAATCTGATGTTCTTACTATGTTTTCAAGTTTTTGTGAGATGATTCAAACACAATTTGATAAATGAATCAAATCTGTACGGTCCGATAATGCAACCGAACTCAATTTCATAGCGTTTTTCAAATTTTGTGGAATTTTACACTACCATTCTTGTGTTGAACGACCCGAACAAAATTCGGTTGTTGAACGCAAGCACCAGCGTATTCTAAATGTGGCTAGAGCGCTTGTTTTCCGATCTAATCTTCATTTGTTCTACTGGAGTGATTGCATTCTTACAGCCATTTATTTCATCAATCGGACGCCTTCGTCGATGCTTTCTCATAAAACTCCTTTTGAGTTGTTGTTTCACAAACATCCTTCGTATGCGCATTTGAAGGTATTTGGGTGTTTGTGCTATGACTCTACTCTTTTAGCCCATCGCACAAAGTTTTCTCCTCGAGCTATTAATGTGTTTTCTTGGGTTATCCACCAAATTATAATGGTTACAAATTGTTGAATCTTGACACTAACAATATATTCATTTCTCGCAATGTTGTCTTCCATGAAAGTTTTTTTCCATTCAAAGGTTCTTCCCCTGCTTCTGACCCTTGTGATCTATTTTCTAATAGTGTGTTACTGTAGTGATCCTTACCGAGATCACCTACTAAACAGAACTTAGGCATGCAATTAACTTAATCAAACAGTAAACCAAAAATAAGCTGCGAAAACAAAAAAATATTAATACAATCCCAAGGAAAGGAATCTGTAAATACCCAAATAGTAATACAACCAAATCGAAAGCTTTATCAACCCAATACAATAAGAATAAACCCTAGGCGAAGCTCCAGCTGGCCAACCACTGCCTAACCCCTCTTGGATCCACCCGCCTCATCCAACCGCAAACCTGCCCCATGGAATAGGGTGTCCAGAAACACAGAGTACGAGACGTGAGTATAAAACGCTCAGCACGAGAGTATGAGTATACATGAATGCAAGTGTACCGTCTACTGAATAAAGGTCAAGAATCAGATGACAAAGACAGACCGGGCCCTGGTATGTAGCACGCTCTGCCGTCGCTTCAGGAGGTGGCTCACATACCGAAAACCAGTGGATACTCCAGGCCCAAATCGATGGATTTCCATCCACTAACAGGATAGGGTAAAACCTTAATAACAGACATCTCAAAAGAGATAGCTCAAGATGCAAATGTATGTGATAAGTGCATTTTGTGTGCATTATTTTGTGATAAGTTATTATCTATTTTGTGTGCATTCATATTGTTTTATGTATTTTTATGTGTTTTAGTGCATGTGTGTATATTTCACTCATCGGGTTAATTTTGTAGGAAAATGAATTGTTGAAGAGTGAATTACGGAGCAGCTTTGTTCAAAAACTCAAATTTAATTTTCGAGAGATTCAAATCAGATCTTTACCGTTCAGAATGAATTACAAGATGTTTTGAAGTTTCTGCCCAAATTTCAGCTCGATCTGACGGTTAGATCTCGAGATATGAATTTTTCAAAATCGTCGCTCGCGGCAGAAAATTTGTGTTGCGCGCGCGAGAATGGAGCTAAGTTATTGCATACTCCTAAATATTTTTAGGAAGCAAATACTATACCTGCGTCCGTCGTTAGCCTGTTGTTGTCGCTTGCCTCAAAACTAGGCCATAGCTTCGCTACGACGCCTAGATCGCTACGCACTTCCGGATTCCCAATGGGACGCCTAGAATGCCCTAGATCTAAGCTTGAATACCAAGGAATCGAGAGAATAGAGGTGAAAGGTGTGCCTGGAAATGAATCTCGACACCTCTATTTATAGACACGTAACGAAACGTCCGTTCCTCATCGTTGCGTCCATTCATCCGACGAACGTTGCTTCCGTTCTCCTTCGTTGCTTCCGATGTCCCATCAAGTGCGTAAGCAATGACGCATTCTGATGGCACGAACGTTGCGTCCGATCCCCGGACATTGCGTCCGATCCCATGATGTTGCGTCTGTTCCTCCTGACCCTTCGGACCATTTTTTATCATTCTGGGTCTATTTCCGGACTCCGCTAATCCATTAAAAGTCTCCTTAATCATGTTTAACTTAACTAACATGATTTATTGAAGTGATTAACACATAATCATCAATTTTGGGTACGGGTTACTACATTCTCCCCCACTTAAGACATTTTGTCCTCGAAATCAGATCTTAAGTACTGAATGTAAAACTACATGCAGAAACATCTTTTTTCAAATGCAAGATTTACAGAGTTTATAACCGAATACAACTCGAAAATGAAATCAAAATAACTCAGAATGTTCTGTATGCATCCTGCTCTCGAGTTCCCAAGTGGCTTCTTCAGTGCCTCGACGCTGCCACTGAACTAAAACTAGATGAATGACTTTATTCCGCAAGACCTTATCCTTACGATCCAGGATACAAATAGGTCTCTCTACATAAGTTAAATATGTATCCACCTGAACTTCAGATGGCTGCAGAATATGAGACTGATCCGCTACATACCGTCGCAACAGAGATACGTTGAACACGTCGTGAATACTGGACAGATACGGTGGCAAAGCTAGCCGATACGCTAAACCGTCAATGCTCTCCAAGATCTCAAACAGACCGATAAATCTAGGAGAAAACTTGCCCTTGAGGCCAAATCTGAGAATCCTGCGGAAAGGTGAAACTCTCAGAAACACTTTCTCCTCAACATCGAACTGCAAAGGTCTGCGCTTAGTATTAGCATAGCTGGCTTGACGATCCTGTGCAGTCTTAATCCGTTTCTTGATCTGATCAACAACATTTGTTGTCTGTTGGATTAACTCTGGTCCCTCAGTCTGTCTCTCTCCCACTTCTTCCCAAAAGAGTGGAGTGCGACAACGTCTTCCGTACAATGCCTCAAACGGTGCCATCCCAATGCTATGATGATAGCTGTTGTTGTACGTGAACTCAATCAATGGCAAATGATCTTGCCAGGCCGAACCAAAATCCATAACGCACGCTCGAAGCATATCTTCCAAAGTACAGATAGTGCACTCTGACTGACCATCTGTCTTCGGATGATAGGCAGTACTCAAACTGAGAGTAGTGCCCATCGCACGCTGAACACTCCCCCAGAATCTAGAAGTAAACCTGGGTTCTCGATCGCTGACAACGCTCACAGGTACTCCATGAAGTCGAACGATCTCCTAAATGTACAACCGAGCCATACGATCCACATTGTACTCTCGGCTATATGAAATGAAATGAGCTGACTTGGTGAGTCGGTTCACCACAACCCAGATAGCATCACAGTTCCTCGAGGATACCGGCAAATGGGTCACAAAATCCATCGTGATAAACTCCCATTTCCACTCAGGAATAGGCAGACTGTGAAGCAAACCTCCAGGTCGTCGGTGCTCTGCCTTGACCTGCTGACAGACCAAGCATTTCAAAACATACTGATACACACTGTGTTTCATTCCCTTCCACCAAAATCGAGTACGTAGATCTTTATACATCTTGTTGTTCCCTGGATGAATACTCAACTTAGTGCGATGTTCCTGAGACAAGATCTCCTCTCGCAACTTTTCATCATCCGGAATCACAAGCCTACCAGACAAACACAGAAAACCATCTGACTGATAGTGAAATCCAGACGTACTACCTTCGTTGGCTAGACGAGCCAAATGCTGGGTCTTTGGATCAGACATCTGAGCATCCCGAATCCGCGAATACAAAGTTGGCTCAGATAATACTGCAAACATCTGGATACTCTACATACCTTTCTTGTGCTTGAAGGTATACCCTGAAGAACAACAATCTCCAATCGCACTAGACATCGAACAAGTTTGAAGTGCGGATAGTCGCACCTTGCGACTCAAGGCATCAGCAGTGAGATTAGCAGCTCCCGGATGGTACTTAATCTCGCAATCATAGTACTTAAGCAAGTCCATCCAACGTCTCTGCCTCATGTTCAACTCCGCCTGATTGAAAAAATACATGAGACTCTTGTGGTCGGTGAAGATCTCAAATTTCTCGCCATACAGATAATGACGCCAGATCTTCAAAGCGAACACAATGGCTGTCAACTCCAAATCATGAACTGGATAATTGTCTTCGTGCAACTTCAACTGTCTAGAAGCGTATGCGATCACATGCCCATTCTGAGTCAGGACACAACCTAACCCCTGAAGAGAAGCATATGTGTAAACCACATACCCTCCAGATCCTGACGGTAATGCTAACACCGGTGCAGAAGTCAATCGTCGTCGAAGCTCACAAAAATTCTCACACTCTGAGGACCACTCAAAATCAACACCCTTGCGGGTAAGCTGTGTCAACGGTCGGGTTAGCTGAGAGAAGTTCAAAATAAAGCGACGATAATATCCTGCTAGACCCAAAAAACTACGGATCTCAACAACTGTCGTCGGGCGCGACCAATTAAGCACAACTTCAATCTTGCTTGGATCGACAGAAATTCCCTCCCTGGATATAATATGGCCAAGAAAAACCACTCGATCCATCCAGAACTCACACTTGCTCAGTTTGGCGTACAACTGCTCATCTCGAAGAGTCTGCAGTACCAACCGCAAGTGAGAAACATGCTCGTACGCATTACGCGAATACACCAGGATGTCGTCAATGAAGACCACGACAAACTTGTCCAAATACTAGTTCATCAAATCCATAAATATAGCCGGTGCATTTGTCAAACCAAATGGCATCACTAGAAACTCGTAATGCCCATAGCGAGTACGGAATGCAGTCTTGGCTATGTCCTGATCTCGGACTCTCATCTGATGATACCCAGATCTCAAGTCAATCTTGGAGTAAACCAAAGTACCCTGCAACTGATCAAACAAGTCATCAATACGAGGCAAATGATACTTGTTCTTTACAGTAACTCAGTTCAGCTATCGATAGTCAATGCACAACCGCATAGACTCATTCTTCTTCTTCACAAAAAGAACAGGAGCTCCCCAAGGAGATACACTAGGACGAATGTACCCCTTGTCCAAAAGATCCTGTAATTGATTTTTCAACTCTCGCATCTCTGACGGAGCCAGACGATACGGTGCTCGAGAAATAGGCAAAGTACCCGGCATCAACTCTATGCCAAACTCGACTTCTCTAGCAGGAGGAAAACCAGGAATGTCATCTGGAAATACATCTGGGAATTCATTTACAACCGGAATACTCTCTATCCCAACACTCTCAGCGGACAGATCAACTGCATAGATGAGGTAACCTTCCCCGCCAAACTCTAGAGCTCGACAGGCTCTCAAAGCTGATATCAACGGCATCGGGGGTCGCGCTCCCTCATCATAGAAAAACCAGATATTACTCCCATCCGGATGAAAGCGTACTAATCTCTGATAGCAGTCAACTGAAGCTCGATAGGTAGTCAGCATGTCTATCCCCAGAATACAATCGAAGTCATCCATCGATAGAGCTGTAGTGACCCGCATCGTGATCACCTACTAATCAGAACTTAAGCATGAAATTAATTAATAAAATAATCTTAATCAGAGTAACTGCGGAATCTTAAAATAAAATAATACCAGGTAGGCAAAACCTAGTGGTCAACCCTGCTATCCAGCCTTGGTCACCACCTAACCTCCCTGTCCCCGGGAGAACTACCTGCAACTACCCCATGGAATAGGGCATTCAGCCAACAAAAAATAACTGAACGTGAGCCTAACATGCTCAGTACGAGAGTATGAGTATACACTATTATATGCGCATGAATGCAAATGAATTGGGTACCAAGACACTTAGGTCAAGAAACTAGCTCATAGACCGGGCCCAGGGTATATACCACGATGCGTCGTCGCCTCAGGAGGTGGCTCATATACCCAGTGGATAATGGTGACCAGATACTAGTACATGTGTCCAACCATAAAGGTGACCTGACACAAAACTTACGTATCCAACCATCCACAAACTCGTAGGGTGAGCACCCTACTACAGGATACCTTTAAGGTAAAGGCTCAATATGCTCATGTATGCAACATACAGTCATGACATGTTGTATATAAAGGCATATAAAATATGCAATCATATAATCCATGCAAACACATAATACATGCATACTCAATCTGGATATCTTGAATAATACTTCCGTACCTTACTAAGGCAGATCCTAAAAGCTTCCCATCTAGGTCCAAGCCTATCATGCATCACTACAACATAAATAACCCATGCATTACCTAGCATGTCAAACATCATCTACTAGGCTCTAAAATCCTTAATTAAACTATAGTCTACTCCCTATTTACTATAGGGAAACAAAGCCATACCTTCATCTGTCGTCAGCCCGCTGATGTCGCATGCCCCAGAGCTGGGCATAGCCTAGCTACGACCCCTAGACGCCTCGCCAGAGCTCTGCCGCCTGGCTGCTAGTGCGGACACTGTCTGCTATAAAATATATTATTTCCTACTCCAACTCTTAAATAAAGAGTCCTGAAGCCCTTAAATAGAGCGATTATCGGGAGAGGAGAGGAGAGGAAAAATGCATTTCAAAATGAGAGCCTCGGACCCATTTTTATAGGCCTGGGTTCGGACGGTCCGAACTGGGTTCGGAGGCTCCGAATCGGGCATGATTTCCACGTGTAGAGTGCATTTTTGACACCTCAATCTGGCGGAAGTTCGGACGGCCTGAACTGGGTTCGGAGGCTCCGAACTGCCACTTGTCCGAGCCACTTTTGACACATGGACCCTGCTGAGTTCGGACGGCCCGAACTGGGTTCGGACGGCCCGAAGTGGTTCGGAGGGCCCGAACTAGTCCGTGTGCTCCGAAATATTTTGGTCCTTTCGAAGTCATTTTTGGACCCCCGGGACCTACCCTACCATTTTCGGACGTTCTGGATCTGATTTTCCACTTATTTTCACCAAATAAGGACTCCTTAAACATGTTTTGACACTTTTAAAATTATATATCATTTTTTAACATGTTTAAAATCACTTAATCTTGTAAAATGGAACCGGGATACTACAGAACCATGAGATTCGCTATCAGAATGTTCCCTTCGAACTCTAAAGGACAACTCATCACTAGACGCTTAGCCAAAGTAGATTGGCCCGTCGAAGTAGAAACAGAAACTATTACGTCTAGTGCAATGCATGGAAACTTATGTCTCTTAACAAAACGTGCAGAAATGAAGGAATGAGATGCACCAGTGTCAATAAGTACAAGAGCAGATATATCATATAACAGAAATGTACCTGCGATGACCTTTTTATTCTCCTCCACTGCCTGATCGTGCCTCAAGGCAAACACCTGGCCAGAAGCCCGCGGCTTCAAGTGAGAACTCCCAGCAGGCTGTCCCTGCGACCTCTGCTGAACGGTGGCCTGAGAACCCGATCTCGAACCAGAACCGCCTTCCCCAAATAGTGGACAATCCCTCCGGAGATGACCCACCTCTTCACAACAAAAACAAGCTCCAGAAGCTTTACGGCATTTGTCGGTCGGATGGTTCTTCCCGCAATGGTCGCACTTCTCCTTCTTTCCAAAACGAACAACACCAGCGGAACCAGAGGAAGAAAAAGTAGATCCAAACTTCTTGAAAGACTGAGCACGGGGACCCAAAGAACTCGCAGACCTAGACTAAGAGAATGACTTGTTACGCTGAATGCTATCCTCCGCTTGGTGACAATGTCTCACCAAACCCTCGTAGGTCATATCATCACTGACCGCCACACGATCATGAATCTCCGGGTTAAGGCCCTGAAGGAATAGATTGTACTTCATCTCAGAGCTGTCAGCAATCTCGGGGCAATAGGATAACAGATCGAAGAACTTCTGCTGATACTCCTCAATAGACATGGCTCCCTGACGCAGACTTAGTAACTCACCCACATTCATCTGATGGAGTGCATGAGTAAAATACAGCTTCTGAAAAGTTGTGCGGGACTCGGCCCAAGTGGCAACTCCTCTCGCCGCAACAAAGGATGCAGAAGTGAATCTCCACCACTTCCGGGCTCGCCCATCCAGAAGATAACCAAGTGTCTCCATCTTCTGCTTCTCAGTACAGTGAAACGTCTGAAAATTCGTCTCCATATGATCTAGTCATTTCTCCGCATCCTCCGGAGACTCGCCTCCAACCAAGGGCTTGGGACCCATCTGTAAGAATCGGCGCACACTGAAACGCTAATCATCATGGCGACGATGATGGCTTTCTCGACGATGCTCCCGATTGTCATCGCCCCAACGTCCTCCTATACTGCCATGGCTACTCTGATCACCATGATATGCCATCTATAAAATTACCTCATGGTTATCTCATGCAGAATCTAAATCCCAAGAATACCATGCATGCTCTGATACCATAAATGTAGTTACCCTTACCGAGATCACCTACTAAACAGAACTTAGGCATGCAATTAACTTCATCAAATAGTAAACCAGAAATAAGCTGCGGAAACAAAAAATATTAATACAATCCCAAGAAAAAGAATCTGTAAATACTCAAATAGTAATACAATCAAATCGAAAGTTGTATCAACCCAATACAATAAGAATAAACCCTAGGCGAAGATCCATCTGGCCAACCACTGCCTAGCCCCTCTTGGATCCACCCGCCTCATCCAACCACAAACCTGCCCCATGGAATAGGGTGTCCAAAAACACAAAGTATGAGACGTGAGAATAAAACGCTCAGCACGAGAGTATGAGTATACATGAATGCAAGTGTGCCGTCTACTGACTAGAGGTCAAGAATCAGATGACAAACACAGACCAGAAACTGGTATGTAGCACGTTGTGTCATCGCTTCAGGAGGTGGCTCATATACCGAAAACCAGTGGATACTCCGGACCCAAATCGATGGATGTCCATCCACTAACAGGATAGGGTAAAACCATAATAACAGACATCTCAAAAGAGATAGCTCAAGATGCAAATGTATGCAGCATAAAATCATGTCATATAAATCATGCAGTTACATAATACATGCATACTCAGTTAGGATATCTCGAAAAGTACTTTCGTACCTCAAATACTAGGCAAGCTCTACCGGCTCTAGGTCCACGCCTATAATCCGCACTACATTGTCAAATGATACTAATATCATTATAGTGCTCTAAAAGCCTTAACTAAGCTATTGCATACTCCTAAATATATTTAGGAAGCAAATGTTATACCTGCGTCCGTCGTTAGCCCGTTGCTGTCTCTTGCCTCAAAACTAGGCCACAGCTTCGCTACGACGACTAGATCGCTACGCCATTTCCAGATTCCCAATGGGACGCCTAGAATGCCATAGATCTAAGCTGTAAGACCAAGAAATCGAGAGAAGAGAGGTGAAAGGTATGCCTGAAAATGAATCTCGACACCTCTATTTATAGACACGGAACGGAACGTCCGTTCCTCATCGTTGCATCCGTTTGTCCAACGAACGTTGCTTTCGTTCTCCTTCGTTGCTTTAGATGTCCCATCAAGTGCGTAAGCAATGACACATTCTGATGGCACGAACGTTGCGTCCGATCCCTGGACGTTGCGTCCGTTCCTCCTGACCCTCCGAACCATTTCTGATCATTCTGGGTCTATTTCCGGACTCTGCTAATCCATTAGAAGTCTTCTTAATCATGTTTAACTTAACTAAAATGATTTATTGGAGTGATTAACACTTAATCATCAATTTCGGGTACGGGTTACTATAGTTACCAACTCAGATGAGTTTTGCTCCTACCAAATCTGATTCTTTAATTAGTGGTTCTGCTGAATGTTCCACCACAACCAGATCACAGCGAACCCACACAAAGCCTGTTCATTTGCGTGGCTATCATTGTTATACCGTGCGTTCTTCCTCTTCAAAATCATCCACTGCCCATCCACTTGATATGTTCTTAAGTTCGGATAAATTGTCTGATTTTTATAAAGCTTTCTTCCACAATGTTTCCTCTGTTTTTGAGCCTCATACTTATCCCAGACAGCTGCTATTCCTGAGTGGAAGCAGGCCATGGAGGAGGAGTTGCAAGCCTTGGAAAACAATGGGACTTGGACAGTTGTTTCTCTACCCCCTTGTAAGTTCCTCATTGGTTGTCATTGGGCTTATAAGGTGAAGTGTTTAGCCTATGGAACTTTACATCGATATAAAGCATGATTGGTTGCTAAGTGCTATACTCAACAAGAGGGTGTGGATTATCTTGAGATTTTTTCTCTGGTTGCAAAGTTGGTTACGGTTAAAGTCTTGTTAGCTTTGAGTGCGATTCACAATTGAATTTTGATTCAATTGGATGTGAACAATGCATTTTTGTGTGGTGATTTCTGTGAGGAAGTAGTCATTGCCACCAGAATATTGCAGAAAGGGAGATTTTTTACCACCCAATGATGTTTGCAAATTACATAAATATTTGTATGGCCTCAAGCAAGCCTCAAGGCAATGGTTCTCCAAGTTTTCCTCCACTTTGATAAGTCATGGTTTTGTTCAATCAGAGGCTAATAATTCTTTGTTTACACGTACTCAAGGCTCTGTGTTCCTTGCTCTTTTGGTATATGTTGTCGACATCATTGTGGCAACAAATGATGCTAAAGCAGCAACAGATTTAACAGCTTTTCTCCGCAATTCTTTTGCTTTAAAAGACTTGGGAGCTCTCAAATATTTTTTGAGAATTGAGGTTGCTCATTCTTCTCAAGACATTTCTATTTGTCAGCATCACTATGCTCTCGAGTTACTGACGGATGTAGGTTTTCTTGGTTGTAAGCCTCGCACGACTCCATTGGATGCCAATATGAAACTAAGTCAAGATGATGGTGATATTCTTTCAGACCCCTTGGTGTATCGTCGCTTGATTGGGAAAGTGTTATCTTTTACGATTACTCGCCCCGATTTGTGTTATTCTGTGAATAAGCTTAGTCAGTTTGTATCTGAGTCTCGAACGACACATTTAAAGGCTGCTTACTCTGTCCTTCAATACATTAAAGGGACATTGGGTCAAGACCTTTTCTGCAGTTATGTTTAACCTCTTGCAGTGAGTTTCTTCTCGGATTCTGATTAGTCAGCTTGCGTCGATACAAGACGCTCAACAAGTGGTTTATGTGTATTTCTCGAGGAATCCATGATTTCCTGGCGTTCCAAGAAACAACATACTATCTCTCGTTCCTCCGCTGAGGCTGAATATCGATCCATGGCCAATGCCACTTGTGAGGTGGTTTGGTTTCTGTCTCTTATCCTCGTTTGTATGACCTTGGGGTTCATCTTCGTAAGCCACCAGTTTTATATTCCGATAGTGAAGCTGATATCCACATTGCCTCTAACTCTATGTATCATGAACGTACGAAGCATATTGAACTTGATTGCCATCTTGTAAGAGAAAAACTTCATGCTGGTATCATCAAAATTCTGCATGTCTCCTCCAATGCTCAGCTTGCAGATTTATTCACTAAGTCACTGCTGCCTGTTCATTTAAGTTCTCTCTTAGCCAAGATGGGAGTGCACAACATTCACTCCTCATCTTGAGGGAGAGTTGTAACGCCCAGAAATTCGCCACGTAAATCCGCATGCATAACTAGGAGATTTAATAATTTTAAAATAACGTGAAAATGTGTTAAATTGCTTTTATGGGATATTATGTGAATTATGTGATTTAGTTGCATGTTTTAAATATTATTGCGGCATTTAAACCCCTAGGTTTTAATTTATGAGTTTAATTGAGAAAGTTATTTTATGATCGTGTAAGTGGGACCGTGGACGAACGAGATATTAGTTTTCACCCAAAATATTTTATGAGATTTTTAGGAGCCTCAAAATATTATTTTATGGTAAGATTTTAAGAAAATTATGGTATTTATATGTATGTATATTTATATGTTCGTTTTTACCCAAAATAAGTCATTTTAATGACTTTTATTAACCTTTAAAAATCTTTTTATTTTATATTTCGGAATTTAAGGTTAAATATCAGATTTATGATTGTGTTTAAGAGTTTTAAGCTATTTAATTAGTTTAATAATTAGCTATTATCCTAAACTTGTTTTTATTAAAGAATTAACCTAAACCCTACCCCTTAACCTACGTAAAAACCTTCTAGCCGCCTCCCTCATCCTTTTTCCCCATCTCTCACGTTCTCTAGCAGAGAACTTATCCACCATAGCCGAGCTTTCAAGGTTTTTATTTTAGTTTGGAGATTTGTTCGTCTCGAAGGGCCGTGCGCGTGACATAAACATTATTTCTTGCTAATAATTATCAAGGCACGTTCGAATCCCTTTTTGCTCACCATTTAAATCATAGTACACTGATTTATGCATAAAAGATTTGATGTTGCATGTGTATTTAATTTCAGAATGAAAATTTTCATGAAAATGAGTAGTTATTCACGTTTTTATGACATGATGGCTTGTTTTTGCAAGTTTCTGATCCAAGGGCTGCTCGAGAGGCTAACCAATGGTTCAAGGGTCGAGATAAGGTCCTTAGGGTCTGTTTTGGATGGGTGGTTCAGGCTGGAAATGGCTGGAACCGAGGCATATCTCCTGATACGCAACAGATTGCGCAGGTTGAGCGAGGTTGGGAGATTGGATCGTTCGCGGTCCACAGGGCATTTTTTAGGGTGATTCTAGTTGGGTTAGAACCCCAAGACCTTGAGAAAGCTTTTCCATGTAGTTCCCCGACCTGTGGTGACCGGAGCTGGGCGGCCGATCGGCCGAAATGCGGTGGTCGCGTTCTGCACGCGAGCAGAAACTAGAGTGTGATTGTTTTGGTTTGTTCTCCTTCTACAGAGATCCGTTTGAGGTCAAATTTATTGGGTTAGAACCCCCTGGATGTTGGCTAAGTATGAGCGGTGGTTTCATGGTCAAAAGTGGCCTGAGAAGGCAACACGATCAGATTTTCTGAAGCCGCTCAGGGCTGCTTAGAGTTGGGTTTAGGGAGAGGTAAGCTAGGGTTGTGTCTTGTGTTCTGGCGGGTCGGGCTTGACTTTTTGGGTCCGGGTCTGGTCTAAAATATAATGGGTCAAGTTATTTTGGTCAGGGTTTGGGTTATATTAGTTGGGCTCGGGTATTTTTATTTTAAATTAAATAAGAGTTTAAGTAGTTAATTAATGGGTTGAGCTTGACTAATTAATTAATTGAATTAATTTTATGGGCTTAAAAAATTATTGAAGTGAGCCCACTAATTTGTCATGGGCCGTGTGATCAATGAGAATTATTGGGCCAAGTTGTGTCGAGTTTAGAAATTTTGTCGGTCTAATTTATAAGTTAATGGTTAGTTAAGAATTTTATTAATTTAATTTTAAGTTAATTAGTTAATGGGCTTAAATTACGTTTATAAGTGAGCCCATTAGTTTCTTATGGGCCTGGGGGCCATGAAGCTTAATGGGCCAGGTCAGGTTGGGCTTTAGGGTTTTTGAGCCAGTTAAAGTCTAGTGGTCAGCAGGTCGAACAAGTTCTTGGAAAAATAAATGAACCGTAAATATATATTTAATTCATGCATGTATTTTATTAGTTATATAAGTATGATTTTTAAGAAATAAATTATGTATATATTTACGGGCAAATTTTCATGGAATAAAGAAATAAATGAGAATTTTAAGTTCATGCATCATTAAGAATTTTCATGATAAGTTTAAGAGCATGTTATGAAAAATATTTTTATGGAAGTTGAAGTGAAGGTGGAAAGTGATGTGGTTGGAGGCCGGGATACCTGGGCCCAGTGACCTTCCTAATGATGTATAAATATGATGAGCTTATGGATCCAGCTGAGAGGGTTGGTGAAATGGCAGCATAGAGGTGAAAACCCCACCGCCGCGTACATTGGTTTTTAGATTGATCAATCGCTTAATATGAGGTCAGCGGCATGGAAACGACCTGTTGAGAACTAAAAAAACATGATAAGTCATTTTTATGAGAATTATGAAGTATGATGATTTATGTTATTGCATGATGATTAAGCTGTATAATTAGTTATTTCATGTTTATATGCATATAATTTTAAGATCATGCACGTATAATTATTATTCACGTATTTTATATGATGTGTGCTTGTGTGTGGTTTCATTTTGTTATGTAAGAATAGAACGTGTTGAGCCTCTAGGCTCACTAGATTTAAATGGCGCAGGGATTATGTGTTCCCGACTAGCGGCGAGGGCGTATGAGTATCCAGACGGCTAGAACCCGTGACCATTGCTCTAGGATGATTTTTATGTTGAGATTTAGAACATTTGTTTCCACACATGTTTATTATGTCAGATTTTTGTGTATGCATGGATTTTAGATTTAAGTATTTATTTTCTAAAGTTGCATGGATTTTTGTGAAAGAATTATTATTTAGAAATTTTAATATGGAATAATTATAAATGATTATTTAGTAATTAATTTTAAGTATTTAGTTGAATGTGTATATTCTTATTGTATTTATTGTGCATGTATATTAAATTTAATAAAGTTATTTTAAAGTATAATATATATATATGTATGGTCATATATATATATATATATATATATATATATATATATATATATATATTTATATTCATTATTTTATAGTTGAAAAAAAAAATCAATAGGAGTTTTAGGACGTTTCAGGAGTATTAAAATATATACATATTTCTTTCCTACGTGTTAGGTGTTGACGTGTACTAAAGGATAAATATATAAGAGTTGTTCTCTTATCAAATCAATTAGTAATTGTAAAAATATTCATTATACAAATATATGAGATGAATGTTTTTCTCTCGTCTGCCCATCTTATCTATTCGTAAAATAATATATTTTCAAATATACAGTCAGCCAGGTATGTCATTTGTTTGTATCATAACCTGAATTTCTAAACAATGGGATAGGCTATCTACCATCCGACGATATAATTTTGATTACTTTTGTACAAACCAACCAAAAAACACTACAAACTATATACATTTTCACAAGTAAATAAAGAAATTTTCATTATTTTTAGGCGATGTTATCCGTTGATAAGTCTTTACAGCAAACAAACAAAAATAGTAAATTACCACCTCCTCGCCTGATACAACAATGCAGATTTCACTAGAGAATTGAAGGAAGAAAATATACCAATGGTCCCATTGTTTAATGTTACCGACTAAAGTAGTAGATGCCAACTAAAACACTTTTGCGCTTAAGTCAAAATTTTCTGGAAAAAAAAAAAAAAAAAAAAAAAAACTGACCAATATTTTGTATAAGAAAAACTCAAAAGCGATCTCAAACACCACTGAGGGTATCATCATGGCCAACGCTCTGTTTTATGCTATTTTATAAAATTTCAATGACTTTATGTATTACTAGCTTCAAACTATTGCTTGGTGAAGTTTAATATGTGAAAGGCGACTTCAATATTTATGATATATTTATTATTGAGGCTGAATCGTTATTGATGCTTGCCTGAGTCTACTTCACGGTTTGAATTTCGAGTTAGACATTTTTGTTAGTTTAAAATTAGATCACTTCCCATGAGTTCTGAAATAATATTTAAATTTTTGGTAAATTAAATTCAACCTGCAATTTGAACTCATTTCAAGTATAATATTAATTACTAATTGAACTGTCCACACACTTCTTGGTCACATCTACACCACGAGAAATACCAGCATGCATGAGAAGCTATCTCCATGTTACCTGCCACTCTTTGGAGTACAAAATGAACCCTTCACATGGACACTTTCTAACAAAAACCAAGCAGTACAAGTAAATAAAGGAGAAAATTGGATTCCCTATCAATTCTATGACTCGATATTAAATATTACTGGCAATCTTGCATAGTGATGTTAATATCAACGGAATTGGAGTCTTGAAATCCCAAAAAAAAAAAAAAGAAAACAAAATGCAGTTATAACATATGAAGTAAATTTAAGTGACACAAAGAAGAACGCCATTCCTGATGCCGCTTGACTAAATTTTGATGCTAAAGTAATCTGGATCAAAATGGTGTAATCTCACGTATCCATCTTCACCTCCACTTGAGAAACTATAGACAGAATCAGACCAAGAGCCACAAAAATATTGAGTTAAACGTAGCACAGATATTTTGGGAGTGCCAAACAAATGTAAAATCAGTAATTAGCAGTGGATCCCAAAGCAAAGATTCAGCAGAAACACAGAAAAACATAACAAACCTAGAAATTTGTTTGGCACTGAACATGTGCCAAGACCTTGAACTTCTTACCAAGGTCAGATTTTTCTTTATTTTTCTCCATCGCTAATTGATTTTAGGAATAGTTCAGTTTGGGTTGGCCTCGTCAATTGGTATAGGGGGTTCTACCAGTTGAACAAACTAATAATTTTATGGAGTTACTAGACACAACTCAGAAGTCATTGTTAGTTGCGACCAATGACAATAAAGGAAAAAAGGATAAGGAGGGAATAAGAAGATGGGGAAAAGCACATAAAAATGAAAATATCTAGAGCATGCAAAGTCGTAGATCATAATGTGGAAGATCCTTCAAACAAAATTATCACAGGTTTCATACATACAACAGTAACTATTTTAATTATCACAGGTTTAATATATAAAAGTATAAAACAGTAATTATTTTACTATTTATATGTGACTGGGAACTGTGGATTTTTTCGAGTGGAATAAACGGGTTTCCTGTAGAACATATTAACATGCAGCGGGAGCTCAAACAAGAATATTAGCAAGGAAATAAGATTCCAATCTCACCTTTTCCCATCTGGATTAAAAGCCAATGCATTTATTGGTCCAAAATGACCTTTTACACCCCCGATTTCCTCTTGAAGGATCTAGACACAATGCAAGTGAAGAACAAAAAATTTTATTAGAGACCTGTACATCCTCATTCTCCATCTGCATTACATGTTTAGATTCAAACATCAAAAGAAGGATATTACCTTGTGATAGAACTTGGCCTCAAATTTTCCAGCACGATGATCAGTGGTGGTGACAGCAGATGCATCCTGACCACCTCCAAGGACAACCTAAGAAACCCATGAAACAGACGAAATCAAAAGAAAGTGAATGACCAGTTAACGCATGTTGGTAGCCATATCTCAGAGCTGCAAGTTTCATCTGCATCTGCGAGTAATGAACTAAGAACACGTACAATCTAAGTCAAATAACAGCCAAAATTGACGGCACTAGATGGTCCATTCTACGGTACTTACATGGTCCAGAAGTGGAGACATCGTAACTGCGTTGACTGGTCGCTCAGTCAAATAGGTCTTGATGAGCGTCAGAGTCCTTGTATCCCAAAGCTAATAAATGAGTAGCAATCAGTTATCAACATTGAAAATAATATACATGTGTGTGTGCATGCAAGGAGTGCAGCATTAGATAAAAAGATGGAAGGAGGAGACAAAAAGACTAGCATACCTTTGCTGATTTGTCTAGAGAACCGGTCAGGAAATGTGAACTATCAGCTGATTTTGAAAGAGATGTAATAGCTCTTTTGTGGCCATCCTCCTTGTCAGACTCCTCAAGTAATTTCCCCGTCTGCATTTTGAAAAGGGAAAAAAGCAATTGGCAGCATATTATTCAAAGAAATACCTCTGAAAGTAAACAACACGCAAACAAAACTTTGAAGAGAAATTGATCTCTTGGCATTACTTTTCTGCAGTATATTTTGATTTATCATCACAAACCATAGATTTCATATAAATCAAACACCTTCAGGAGAAAACAACCTCGGAATCCCAAATTCGTATTATTGAATCTTCGCCAGCACTAACGACAGTCTTGTTCAGAGGCCCCCAAACTGCTCTGTTAATTCTTCCTGTGGGTCCCTTGAGAATGAGAATGGATTCGCCGGTTTCTGCATTTCCACAGAAGTATAAGTTTTCCAATTAAGTTGGATCGGAAAGCACTAAAGATGTGAGCCTTTATAAAATAAAAAAAAAAAAGAAAAGAACAAGCATGATAAACTCACGATCATCGGGGTCTCTTGCAATTCGTTTGATGTGAATAGCAGATGGCAATCCCATGAAAGGATCGGTCGTTATAACTGCAAGCTTATCACCAACTGCATAATCAACTGATCTAGCAGGTGAATCAAAATTGAATGTGAAAAACGGAGTTCCTGTCTGGACATCCCATAGCTTTGCGGTCTGATCCGCACTTCCAGTGATAAGTCTGGTTGAATCCCCTACAGACAATAGAAATAATATTTCATCTAGTCTCACACAAATGATATAGTATGCTATCCAGCTGAAGAAGAAATACCACACCTCTCTACCTCGATCTCATGTTCCACTTATTTCAAGATGTATGTAGCACATATACTCAAGTGCTTGTGGGGTGACTAAGAGAGAAGACTTGGAGAGCAAATAAGCCCAGTTGAATACATAACTCTCCATCACACCAAAAAAATACTAGCTTAAAAGTTATCATAATGGTACTTCAATAAATAGCAATACATTAAACTTTTGCAGAAAATGTCGTGAACTTCAAACTGCATTTGAGTGCATCTATGCCTTTTGATGTGTTTGGGTAGGGGTTGTAGGGGGGTGGATTTGGGGTGGGGACAGACAAGAAGTCAAGATACAATTGCTCATAATCGAGATCATAGAATGTTCAACTTGAAAATCCTAGAAAAGAGTCAACTTTAAACTAATCACTCTTACCCTCTCTCTCACCCTTGCTTACTCGTTTACAAGAAAATCGAAAAAGGCATACAAGATACAACACAATCTAAAAAGCTATAGAAGTAGAGAGAGATGAATAACTAACTGGATACATCACAGGACCAAACAGCCCCATTATGGCCACGGTAAGTGCCAAGCCGCTCTCCATTATCGGCAAACCACACAGTGGGATTGTGGTCTTTGGCGCATGAGAAGAGCAAATCCCCCTCCCTGTTGTACTTCAGAAATGTTAGAGGCCTCTCGTGTCCTTTCATCAGTATGGGCCTCATTTTTAGTCTTTCAAATTTCAATATCGCTGCAAAAATTTGGAACAAAAGCCAAACAAGAATATGTTCAAGTCAATACTCTGAATAAATAATATCCTAATCAGAATTATGAAAACAAAATATTTAGCCTTTCAAATATGATTTATTCGTAACTTGAAATTGTTTTTAGACACGAAATTACAACATTTAAAATATAGCAACAAACATATAAGATTCAAAAGTATCAAAGTTGAAGCAATATAAATTCAAACCAAGGAAACAATTAAAAAAAAACCCCGAAAACAAGGGTAGAAAATTATTAGGGTTCTCGATTATACCTCGGGAATGGCCTAAATTGAGCCGGAAAAAGCTCGATCCTTCAATTCCTAGGTTACTCTTGGCTCCACAATCCCAAATGAAAGCAATCGTGGAGATTTGGAAGACGCAATCGTGGAGATTTGGAAGACGCAGGGTTTTACCACAGGAAGAAGGTTTTGGGCTCGTAATCGTCAGGCCCATTTACAACCTTATAACTTCACTATTTTGTTTTAATTTAATTATTTAATTAAAAAACTTCGATTAAAATTTTTTAGGAAATAAAATTATTACTACTTCTATAATATGTTGGTCAAATTAATTTACTACAAAACTGTGCCATATTTTCCATATTGCATTTTTATTATTGAGAACACAATAATTATATTATTGTTAATTTGCTCCTTTTTTTTCTATCATTTAGCATAATACATTTTTCACATGCAGTACTTGGAAATAGAATATGTATTTTTACGTATATCACATTAAATTTTTACGTTTATATGAAAATTATTAGTAATATCCACATGTTTATTTCAACTACCATTACTTTTACAAAACCCAAATATAAATATAAATTAAGTACACCTTTTTGATTTTGTGTAGATACAAACATGTCCGGTGCAATTACATCGACTTGACTGAAAAAATGTAATAATGTGACTTCTCGTTTATTTCAACTTACCTTAAAGATATTAACCTGATAGGAGATCTAACAATCCATGAGTTGTTATGTCAGCATTATGATATTAATTATGCATATATATTGAGATGTACGGGGTTAATTGCATCAACACTCCCTGTGAATAATAAAAAAAGCAAAAAAAAAACACCCTATGTAAAATTAATAGCATGTTAGACCCTATGTTTTAAAAAAAATTAGCATAAAAACCTCTATCAGAGGGTATAAATGTATCCGAGTTTGTATAACATAGGGGTAAAATGTGCTACGTTTTAAAAACCTGAAGGATGTTTTAGCCTATTAATATTTCTTAGGAGGTTTTATGTCTTTTAGACTTTTTTACATGAGAGATTAATGAAAATAGCCCTGAGATGTACACCCTCAAATGAATGATTTGGATACTACCCAAATATTCTCATTGACAGACTTCTAACCATTCAACCACAGGAATTCAAAATTTAACTGTTAGTTACAATTTCCAAAGCTAATAAACTCGCCAACAAGTACGAAAGGTAAATGATAGAAAAAAAGGGTAAATTCGCATTCAATACCTAAACCCGAACACATATATATGTTTAGTCCCCTGTCAGAAAAGAGTAACACTCTTGTGAAACTGTCTCACGGATCTTTATCCGTGAGATGGGTCAACCCAAAACAAAAATTCAACCCGGTCCAAGTGTAAATTTGGCCCATATTTTAATCCCCTCTCTTACCCAATTTGTCGCCTAACTCATGCCCTAAATCCATCGTGTTTTCTGAAATCAACAGGAAACCATGCCTCTGACTCGATCAAATCCCTTTCACCTGCTTCAGTCCAAGAAGTGAGATTCAACAATGGCATAGGATCATGATCCTAATGGAATCTTGATCCAAGGCGACACCGAGCAACAAACAATTGACGAATCGACTCCTTGCGATGTTCTTAATCGATTGATCTCAACGATCTTTTTCCCCGATCCGAATTCAGAATGTGCTTTTGCTCTGCTGAAGAGGATCAAAGATGTTAATATTCCTCTGCTTCGTGATGCGTCAAGAACACAATCGTGTTCTTCTCTGGACTCGCCACGGTGGAAACTTCCGCTCGCTTCTCGTAGTTTCAATGAGTGGATTTTATCTGCTTCTACTCTCTGGATTTGATTTATTTGCGTAATTTTGACTATTTTTCTTCCATTCTCATGACACCAATAGTGTGTATTTGATCATTTTGAGGTATTTTTACTGATAACCACGAATTACATTGTCTTATATATGAATTTAGTCATACGAATTATGCGAAATATCGATTATGTTTTTCTTTTACTTTGATAGATTATGATAGGTTGGCTGAACATTGAAGAACAAAGAAATTATACCCCTTTGACATGAGGAGGTTCATCCGTTGTCTTGTAAATCCCAGCACTGCTGATAAATAAGAATTGTAGTGCGCCACAATTCTTTGCCCAATTTGTTACAGGCCTATGAATAGATAATGATATTAGAAGATATGATATGAATTTAGGAGGTGCTCAAAGATTCATATTGTTCCAAGATTTACTCCATGATTTACATTCGAGAGTTGAAGGGTTTGAAATTCGTGGCAATCAAGTTGGAGTACTTGAAGATCAATTTGGAGGATGTTATAATGCTATTGAAGGCCAAAAAGATCAAGAAAACGAGGATTTTCACGACAGGACAGCGCTCCAGCGCTTCAAATCCGGCGCTCCAGCGCCAAACCTTCGTATTTTGAAGCGCCCCAGCGCTAGTCCATCAGAGCTCCAGCTCTGTACGGAGCACTCCAGCGCTGAAGTCCTAGCGCTTCAGCGCTACCGCACTTACACACAGAACGACGTGTAGTGTGTGTTTTTGGATTTATGAGTATTTATGATATTATTTTCTATATTTTGAGTCTTTTAATTATACTAGGAAACTTTCTAGATGATATCTTTGATATCTTTAGGCTATATTTTGTGTTATCTTTTATTTTTGATTGTAAACTATAAATACTTTTGTTTTATTTCATTAATAATAATTCAGATTCAGTTTATACAAAAATTATTGAAAATTCTCTCAAGAATTTTATTCAAAGCTTTGCTTTGTTCTTTAAATCAAACATTCTCAGTTAATTACTTGGAAACGTTTTTCGATTGTTTCTCACTGAAGATTGTCAGATACAAGTTTATCTGAAGGTTTTTTTTGGTTTCAATTGTTGTGGTTTCTGTTGTTAATCGTACCGTCGATTAAAGGTGGAAATCCAAAACCCTATTAATTTTACTTGTTTCAAAGATTGGGCAAAACTTTGAGTCTTTTGTTTATTGGTTAGAGGGTGCGATTCAAATTGTAATCATGTTTGCTAATCTTACACAACAAGATTCATATCATTTGGTATCAAAGCCAAGGTTTTGAATCAAGTAAGTACCTATCTTCATCTATCTCTGTTCTTCGTGTTCTTCGTTCTTCATCTAAGTCTCTCATCTCAAAATTCTGTGTCATTCTTTCAAACTTGTTATCCAAGTCTCGTGTCTTGTGCTACAAGTTATAAATTCAAAAAAAAAAGTGAAAAATCGAAAAAAAAAAAGTTCAAAAAAAAAAAAAGATTTGAAATCGGTCAAAAAAAAAAATTAGAGACCGAAAAATCTTAAAAAAAAGGGAGAAGCAAAATAACTTGTGGCAAAGTCTTTTGTCTTGTGAGTATTTGGGTAAAAAAAAAATTATTTCAATCTTCATAAGTCTCTTGACTTGTTTTTGTGCAATCTACGTGAGTCGATTGGTAAGTGTTTATAAGTCTTGAACTTTAGAGTTTGATATTTAAAATCACAAAGCATAAGCTATTCTTTATTTGAGTGAAAAAAAAAGAGTGTTTGAGCGATTTTTTTGGAGTGACTTGTGAGATTTTGGGTGAGGAATATTGTAATTACTAACCTTCTTATTGCAGGTACGATGTCCTATAGAAATTATTTTGTTGGAGGAGATGATGAGTACATGGAGAGTAAAAGGAGATTTTATGGGTGTGGTAGTAATGGAAGTAATAAAAGTAAAATTCCATCGTTCCATGGAGATGAGGATCCGGAATTGTATTTGAAGTGGGAGAAAAGGGTAGAGAGTGTATTAGATGATCGTGATATTTCTGAATCTAGGAAGGTAAAACTTTTCATAAAAGTGTTTACCGACTATGCTTGCACTTGGTGGGATAGGTTAGATGAGAATCGGGAGAGGCGTGGAATGAGTCCTATATCTACGTGGGATGAGTTGAAAAGAGTGTTGAGGAAACGCTTTGCTCCTAATCACTATGAGAGGAGAAGTGTTGTTTCCAAACGTGAGCATCAAGGTACATCTAAACTTACAAATTCTAGTACCTTTGATATTGCATGCTTATGGTGTCATAGAAAAGATAAGCATGATATGAGCCAATGTTTTAATGAGGCTATAATGAAATTGGAGGATTCTCGTGTAGAGATTGAATCTAATGGTGTCGTAGAGGTTGAATCAAAAGTTGAAGTTGAGTCGATAATTGAGGATGAAACTTCATTGATTGATGATGTGAGTGTCGAAATTTGTGCGGTGGAAGGAGAGTGGATTGATGAAAAACCTTCTATTGTACATGGTGTGGTTGATAGTGTTGGCAAATGTGAAGTAGTAGGTGAGTTTGTAGTTGTTGAAGAGTCATCTAATATTTTTGTGGTAGATGAGAGTCCTATGGATGTTCATAGTGGGACTAGTAATTTGTTGTTGGATGAGTCTTGTAATCTTGCTATTCTATTGAATCCAAAAGAATTTCTTGAGGATCAATTAGAATTCGAAAATTTGAGTGATATGGCTAAAAAAATGAGTGATGAAAAAAGTAAGATAGCCATTGAAAAGGAAAAAGAAAAAAAAGAGGCTGAAAAAATGAGTATTCAAAAAAGTGAGATGGCCTTTGAGAGAAAAAAAGAGAGGAAAGAAAAGAGAAGAAAAAGACCAATAAACAAAGAAAATATTATGGTCCAAAATAGTGAGGTTGAAATTTTTGTGCAATTGAATGAAATTCCTAAAGTACTTATGTACAAAGAAGTTTTATCTCATTGTGATGATATAGCCGGTTCAATCCCGAGCAACGTTTGTTCTTCTTTGCAGGATTTTGGAGATGTATTGATGAGCAAGCAAAGAAGATACAACATGTTGGATCCATGTGAAATAGGTCACACACGAAGTGAGGTTAGAGATTTGAAAGTTGTTCCATTCGAGAGGTATGAATTAAATGTTGAATACCAATCAAATTTCTACTTTCAAAGGTATGATCTCAATTCTCAATTGTTGAGATTTAATGACTTTGTTGAGAGATTTATGAATTTTCTATCTATGAAATATGGATTGAATTCAAATCTTAATCTTAAGTTATTGGAATCTAGGTATTTGAATAATTTGGATCAGATGATAGTGTTGAAATCATTTGTTGATCTTAATGTGTTGGAATCTTGGTGTGATATGAGATTAAGCAAGTTGATGTATGTTGTTGTGAATTATTTGAATTGTTTTGATGTGAGTCAATTGTGCATGAATAGTATAGGTTGGAAGTCCTATTTGTTTGATTGGTTAGTGTTGACTTTTGGGCTAGCTAATGTGCGTAATATTTTCATGGGATTGATGAGTTTTGTTTTGCATGCCTCTAGGGATATATTTGTTGTTGTGTGCTTTCATTATATCTAAGTATATAGCAAAATTTTTAAAGTGCATGTTGAACATTATAGAGTTATGTTAATCATGTTGGATATGAAGTTGTTGGGTCATGAGCATGTTAGAAAGTTGAATGTCTTTCGTGCAAAGGAACTTATTGATTTTGGTGTAAGTTCTCAAGGATTAAGAGTTGTTAGTGAAGAGTTGATTAAGTACCAACGAGGTAAGGAAAATGTGTTAGTTACTACACTATCACAAAGGTATGAGTTCTTATTTCTTTTGGTTACAAGGTGCTTATGGTTTGAAAATGTTAATGAATTGCAAGAATGGGTTAATAATTTTGAGGATGTGTTTGAAAAATACTTGTGCAATGTTAATGAAAAATTTTATGTGAGCACGTATTTGTTTAAAGAAAATAAGTTTTTCTTTATATGCTCGTCATTGCATGATTTATTTGATGAAAGGACATGTGTGTTCAAAATGAAGTGTAATTTTGAGAGGTCCAAAAGAATGAGTATAATGGATGAATATTTGTTGTGGTTACACATGAAGAGATATGTTGAGTGGAGTTGTAAGTGGGATAATGCATGTGAGTTGTTTCTTATTCCTAGAAAACAATGGTTGTATTTAACTATGAATTTTGTGTTAGGGTTAACTAGGTCTAAGAAGGGGAGGAACTTGAGTTTTGTAATGCTTAACAGAATTGTGATCATGTTTATGCATGCTAGTGATTATAAGGTGTTTAGTTTGAGTATGAGAAAGTTTTTGTGTCTTGACATAGTTTTGAGTGTGCAAGGTATATTATTGCTTATGAGAAATATTTTTAAAGTTTCTAAGTTTTGCTTGGTTTTTGTAGACAAGGGGCAAGATTTGAGGACAAATCTTTTTGAAGAAGGGGAGTCTGATATGAATTTAGGAGGTGCTCAAAGATTCATATTGTTCCAAGATTTGCTCCATGATTTACATTCGAGAGTTGAAGGGTTTGAAATTCATGGCAATCAAGTTGGAGTACTTGAAGATCAATTTGGAGGATGTTATAATGCTATTGAAGGCCAAAAAGATCAAGAAAACGAGGGTTTTCATGACAGGACAATGCTCCAGCGCTTCAAATCCGGCACTCCAGCGCCAAACCTTCGTATTTTGAAGCGCCCCAGCGCTAGTTCATCGGAGCTCCAGCTCTGTACGGAGCGCTCCAGCGCTGAAGTCCTAGCACTCCAGCGCTACCTCACTTACACACAATACGGCATGTAGTGTGTGTTTTCGGATTTATGAGTATTTATGATATTATTTTCTATATTTTGAGTCTTTTAATTATACTAGGAAACTTTCTAGATGATATATTTGATATCTTTAGGTTTATATTTTGCGTTATCTTTTATTTTTGATTGTAAACTATAAATACTTTTGTTTTATTTCATTAATAATAATTCAGATTCAGTTTATACAAAATTTATTGAAAATTCTCTCAATAATTTTATTCAAAGCTTTGCTTTGTTCTTCAAATCAAACTTTCTCAGATAATTACTTGGAAACGTTTGTCGATTGTTTCTCACTGAAGATTGTCAGATACAAGTTTATCTGAAGATTTTCTTTGGTTTCAATTGTTGTGGTTTCTGTTGTTAATCGTACCGTCGATTAAAGGTGGAAATCCAAAACCCTATCAATTTTACTTGTTTCAAAGATTGGGCAAAACTTTGAGTCTTTTGTTTATTGGTTAGAGGGTGCGATTCAAATTGTAATCGTGTTTACTAATCTTACACAACAAGATTCATATCAAGATATGTGCACTTTGCATGGACAAATATTTTGGTCTCAAGTTTTCTTGATTGCTTGCTTGAAGAAACCATCATAATAAGACACGAACCTAACATCTTCCAAATCCTTGCCATTGTTATTCCAGGGAGCTGGAGGACCTGATGAAGAGGAATGCTGCTCAAACAATGGGAGAGCTCCAACCACGTTCTGTTTGAACGACGACATCAAGAGAAACTCTATGAGCGCTTCATAATACTAAGATCCCTCGTGCCATTCATCACGAAAATGGATAAAGTTTCGATCCTTGGAGACACTATAGAGTATGTGAAACAGTTGCGCAAGAAAATCCAAGAGCTTGAGATGCATACACGGGGCATGGAGGCAGAAAGGAATAATAGTAAGTGAAAACTTATGCTTGCGGATGGAAGTAGTTGCAATGGCAACAATGGAGGGGTGATGCTGAGGGCAAGGGAGTCCAGCAAGCTGTGAGAGGCAGCGAATGTGAAGATTTTGGTGCAAGTAGAGGTGTTAGAAGTAATTAGATCAAACCAGATAAATAGCTAGCAAATATTTACGATGCGTTTTTGTATTTTGTTGAGCTTTTGTGCTTATGTATTGGTAATATTCATACTTCTAACGATTGTTAATTTGACATTAAAAATATTATTTTTTTGGCAAACGATACTAAGTATTACTTTTTAAGTCAAGAGTATTAGTTTTTATTCTTAAAGTATTATGTTTTTCTTTCAAAAGTATTACTTCTAACGTATTTTTTTGGCAAACTATTCTAGTTGTGTTTTTCTTTTTTGTATAGATTTTGTATAGATCAAGGTCTTATGTTTTTGCATCCCGATACTTGTTAAATTTCGATTCGATTTAGGGTTAATTTCCTGAAATTATGAAGGTCGATACTGCATGCTTGTAATATATTCTTATTTGACATAAAAAAATATTATTTTTTAGTAAACGGTACTAAATAGCAGTTTTTATGTCAAACTTATTATGTTTTATGCTAAAAGTATTAATTTTTATGTAAAAAATATTAATTTGTAATATATACTTATTTGACATTTACGTTTTTGATAAATGACATAAAATATTATTTTTTGGTCAGAAATATTAGTTTTTATGCTAAAAGTATTAGTGTTTATGTCAAAATTATTACTTCTAACGTATTTTTATTTGACAAAATATTATTTTTTTTTCTCAAAAGTATTAATATTAAAAGTATTATTTTTTCAGTCTGAAGTATTAATTTTAACATATGTTTAATTGACATCAAATTATACTGTCAAGTTATACACATTAAGAAGTAATATTTTTAACATAAAAATAATACTTTTGACCAAAGAAATACTACGTTTAACAAAAATATTAATACATTGTCAAATTTGCATACATTCGAACTAATATTTTTTACATAAAAAATATACTTTTCTTATAAAAACAAATAATTTTTACAGCAAAAGTAATACTTTATATGTCAAATTAGCACGTTAGAAAGTAATACTTTTCATATAAAATTAATACTTTTGATCAAAACAATAATACTTTTTTTTAAAAAAAAGTAATACTTTTTATGTTAAATTATTACACGTACAGGACGTCATGGATCATATAAGACTTGATTAATCTATACGTATACATATATATTCAAAACATGATATGTATATATATACGCACACACAAACATTGATAATTTTTTGCCGACGTTGATTTAATATAAGTTTTTTTAGTTGAGGAGGGAGATTGTAACAGAAGATAACGTCTATTTTAATAAATGAAGGTATATATTTTTTTTAAAAAAAATGAGAATACCTTGAGGACTTAATGATATTCTAATAATTTGCGACTTACTGTGTAAACACTAACTTCGTAGATTTCATCTCATACACATAATGATTGTTAGAACCTAATTGGGGGGGGGGGGGGGGGGGGAATTAGGTTCTATTGGCAACTTTAGCAATTTAAAGCGATTATAAAAGTATGCAAACGGAAGACTTAAAGCAATCAAAAATAAATTCGGTAAATAAATGCGTAAAAGAAATAAAGCGATAAATGAGATATGATATGTTTATGAAAGTTCGACGATAAATCGTCTACGTCTTCCCTTCTTGGTTAAGATTGATTAACCAAGGATCCACTAGCACTTCAACTCTTGGCCTTGATGGCTCCAAGGATAGCCGTACAACTTAACACGATCACCGCGCCGATACAACTCTAACACTTGGCCTTAAGGGCTCCAAGGATAGCCTCAACACAACACTTGGCTTCACACTCAAGTGCTTACAACGATAGCACAACAAACTTGGCTTCACACTCAAGTGTTTACAACAATAGCACAACCAACTCACAAATTATTTTTACAAACACTCTTAAATATATCACACAAACACTTTGATAGTGAGAAATTGCTTGCAAAAGAGAGAAGAGATGAGTTGGGATGTCTCCAAATGAACTTGGATGGCCTCTATTTATAGTTGGCAAAGATTTGAATCTGATTTGAGTGCTTGGAGCGTGTGTTAAGAAGTCAAGGAGAGACAAAAAGTGTTTGGCGCCGCTGCCATCTTTTTCCCAGCACTGAGCGGATTTTGTGGAAAAATCATATCTTTCAATATACCCGTTGGATTGATCTGAAATTTGATCTGAAGCTTTAAAACATCTAGATCTTCATTCGGAACGGTGGAGATTTGATTTGATCAAGTAAAACCTTTCCAGTAATTTTCGGAATTTGCTTCATCATGTTTTCAAACCTGTTCTGTGCAACAAATTTGAAAAAATTTATATCTCTTAATCCATCCGTTGGATTGACCTAAAATTTGGACATAAGCTTTATAACATCATAATACTGAATCTGATCGGTAGAGATTTGATTTGGATTTCTTAAACATTCCCAGTTATTTTCTGAAATCGAATCTTTATGGTTTCATTCCTTGCAGAAGTGGGTACTGTGCAGCATATATGGAAAAAATTCATATCTCTCATTCTAGCCGTTGGATTGCTCTCAAATGTGGACAGTACTTGTAACACTTCGTTATCTAGATTATGACTGGTGGAGATCCGATTTGGAGTCATAAAAATTTCCAGTAATTTTCGAAAGTTGTTGCTCCATACTTTGGCTTCTTCTTGTCTTTTTCTTCATATCTCTTAACAATGTTCCATCCATTCAATGAGCAATACAAGACTTTATAAATAATGTATAGCTTCAAAATAACTTCCAATAATTTATTTTTCAATAAATCTAATCAGCAAAATCTCACTTTAAATGGTTAGTAACAATTAACCGAGTTTTGTAATCATCAAAACATAATATTATGAGACTTGTTAATGCATTAAAAACATTAATCTCATAACACGAGATTTGTATGCGTTTAAGGCGTAACAATCTCCCCCTTTTTGATGATCACAAAACTTGGTTAAATAGGAGAAATAAATGTACAATATTAAATAAATAATTTAAATTTGCACAATATAATTGCATGAATAAAACTCCCCCTAAATTAAACAATTAGTGAAGAAGAGTTTGTTTATCAAATAACCGATTTTATTCTTCATGCATTTAACCATACTAACTCTCCCCTTTAGTTAAAGTATTTAACCAAACTAATTCTCCCCCTTTTTGTGATAATCAAAAAGACTGGAAAAGTATGCAAAAACATGAGAATTGAAATATGATTTCTAAAATGCAACACATAAATTTCACATAAATAACAAAATATGAGCGTATAATATTGAATAAATACAATTAATTTGTATTATCCAAAATTAAGTTGCTCGAATTTTATATTAAGCTCCCCCTTAATATGTCATTATCTTTAGAATATGTCAACAAGTGATTACAACTCAATAATGCCAAGTTCACCACGCAAACGAATAAAAGTATTTTCATCTAGTGGTTTTGTAAAAATATCGGCAATTTGATTTGTCGTGTCAACATATTGAAGTTCAACTTCATTTCGTTCGATGTGGTCACGAATAAAATGATGACGAATGTCAATATGTTTGGTGCGCGAATGTTGAATCGGATTCTTTGTTAGACATATGGCGCTAGTGTTGTCACAGAAAATAGGGATTTTTGAAAAAAAGACGCCATAGTTGAGCAATTGATGCATCATCCAAAGAATTTGCGCACAACAACTACCAGCAGCCATATATTCGGCTTCGGTCATTGACAACGCAACACAATTTTATTTCTTTGAAAACCAAGAAACTAAACAGTTTCCTAAAAAGAAACAAGTTCCACTAGTGCTTTTACGGTTCACCTTATATCCACCAAAGTCGGCATCACAATATGCTTTTAAATCAAAGAAAGAATTTTTCGAATACCACAAGCCGAGATTTGGAGTATTTGAAAGATATTTGAAAATGCGTTTTAAGGCGAACAAATGTGATTCCTTTGGACATGATTGAAATCGTGCACACAGGCAAACACTAAACATAATGTCCGGTCTACTAGCAGTAGCATATAATAAGGAGTCAATCATACTACGAAAGGAAGATTGATCTACAATTTTACCATTTTCATCCTTGTCGAGTCTGATTGCTGTGCTCATCGGTGTAGATGATGATTTTGTATTCTCCATTCCAAACTTCTTTAGAATCTCCTTGATGTATTTGCTTTGGTTCACAAAGAACTCATCCTTGCACTGTTTGATTTGTAATCCGAGGAAATAGTTAAGTTCCCCCATCATAATCATCTCGAAGTGTTCCTGCATCAACTTAGAGAATTCTTGACAAAGAGTTTCATTAGTAGAACCAAAACTTATGTCGTCAACATAAATTTGCACAATTAATAAATCATCTTTGTCATGTTTGGTAAACAAAGTAATATCAATCTTTCCTCTTGAAAAATCATTTGAAATAAGAAAAGTTGATAGTTTTTCATACCAAGCTCGAGGAGCTTGTTTCAAACCATACAAAGCTTTGTTTAGTCTATACACATGATCAGGTAATAATGCATCAACAAAGCCATCAGGTTGTTCAATGTACACCTCCTCTTTCAATTCACCATTAAGAAAAGCACTTTTGACATCCATTTGAAATAACTTAAAATTTCTAGAGCAACCAAAAGCAAGTAGCATGCGAATAGATTCTAGTCTAGCAACAGGCGCATAAGTTTCATCATAATCTATGCCTTCTTCTTGACTATATCCTTTCGCTACAAGCCTAGCTTTATTTCTAGTGATAGTACCATGCTCGTCAAGTTTATTCCTAAACACCCATTTAGTTCCTATGATAGATCTATCGTGCGGCCTAGGAACAAGATTCCAAACATTATTGCGTTTAAACTCATTCAACTCATCTTGCATAGAAATAATCCAAGAATCATCTAATAAAGCATCATCAATACACTTAGGTTCAACATGCAAAACAAAAGCAAGATGATTGCAAATATTATTAAGAGAAGAACGAGTGGCTACTCCCTTCGAAGGACTTTCGATGATAAGATCCATTGGGTGATCTTTGTGAAGCGTTCAATCCTTCGGAAGTGGTGTTTCCTCAACGGAAACATATATATCATTTAGGCTTTAGGAAGCCAACTCTTCTTCGAGTAATTCTACATCATCAATGTTAGTGCGAACAATAGTAGACATAGATTCATCAAAAATAACATGCATAGATTCTTCAACAAGTAAAGTGCGTTTATTAAAAACTCTAAAGGTCTTACTTGAGGTAGAATATCCGAGAAAGATACCTTTGTCGGATTTGGCATCAAATTTGCCAAGGTTGTCCTTACCATTGTTATGTATGTAGCATTTGGAACCGAAAGCTCGAAAGTAAGAAATGTTAGGCTTTCTCCCTCTCCATAATTCATATGGAGTTTTCTTGAGAATTGACCTTATTGATACGCGATTGATAATGTAACAGGCAGTGTTCATTGCTTCAGCCCAAAAATATTTTGGTAGAGAATGCTCACATATCATGGTCCTCGCAATCTCCACAAGTGTCCTATTTTTCCTCTCAATGACCCCGTTTTGTTGAGGAGTCCTAGGACAAGAAAAATTATGACCGATGCCTTTCTCTTCACAAAAGTTTGAAAAACTCTCATTTTGAAATTCAGTTCCGTGGTCACTACGGATCTGCTTTATTGAAAGATTTTTCTCATTCTCAACACATTTCACAAAAGTTTTAAAATAATCAAAGGCATCATTTTTTTGGGCTAAAAACAATGTCCACGTGAATCGTGAGAAATCATCCACAATGACAAATGCATAGAGCTTTCCTCCTAGGCTAGCGTTCCTCGAGGGACCACATAGATCTAGGTGAATAAGTTCAAGGGGCATAGAAGTTGATATAAAATTTTTGCTTTTAAAAGATTCTCTTGTATGTTTGTCAAGTTGACATGCATCACAAATAGAATCTAATTTTAAATTGAGTTTTGGCATACCAACAACTAAATCAAGTTTAAAAAGTTTTTCTATGGTACTAGGACCAACATGACCTAGTCGTCTATGCCAAAGAATGTTGTCATCAATATTCAAAGATACAAGGCTTTTAATATTTGATAAAGATAAATTATTTAAAGAAACCTTGTATACATTTTCACTTCTATAACCTTTGAAATTTATGGATTTGTCAGTCATGAGTGATATGGTGCAGTGTTGGGGAGTGAATTTGACTTCATAACCTCTATCGCACAATTGACTTATGCTTAGTAGATTATGTTTAAGCACATTCACTAGGAGTACATCATCAATCAAGCAAGATTCAGATATACCTATTGAGCCGATTCCTTCGACAACTCCTTTGCTGTTGTCTCCAAAGGTGACAGTTCCCTTCTCCTTTGGTTTGATGGATTGTAGAAGCTCCTTGTTTCCCGTCATATGTCTAAAACATCCACTGTCTAGATACCATATGCTAGGGAGAACATTTTTCCTATTTCCCTACAAAAAATTTATTTTGGTACCCTTTAGTTCTTTTGGGTCCACAGTGTTAGAAAAGAGAGATACAAAATAGACTTCTTAGAGTTCAGTCTCTCATAGCAACATCATCGCCACTTTCTAAGAGTGCTCCCAATAGTAGGTAGGGCTATGCCTCTTTAAAAACCTATTTTCTTGGACAGAGCAGCGTTCATCAGGAAGACCAGTCGCATCAAGGCAATTTAAACCGGTCTATGATGAACTCCCTTAGATCATGATCTCATAATGCCAACTGATGAGTTGTTAAGTACTCTTAGGCCTCCATTTCATATAGCTCTTTTGATTATATTGAAATCTTAAAGTTCTACATTTATGTCTAACATGTCCTATTTTACAACAATAAGAGCATGTAGGGGGTAATCTCATTTTTGCCTTTGCAATTAGGCTAATAAAGTCAATTGATTTCTTACCATACCCTATTCCACCCTTATCAAAACTACATTTCTGCATGCTAAGTAAGTTACTCAATTTATTACTACTAATATTGAACTTATCAAATGATTTTTCTAAGTGAGCTATGTCATCCTTTAATCCTAGGTTTTCATGCTTCTTAGAATCTAATTCATTTTTAAGAAGTTTATTTTCTTTTCTAAGGGTTTTAGCCATATCAAACATAAGTTTATATTCTTGAAGTATTTCATCATAAGATGGTACCTCATTATTGTCGTCGGAGGTGATGTCATCATCTTTGGCCATGAGACAAAGGTTGGCTTTATCATCGTCGTCATCGCTATCGCTCCAAGTGGCTATGAGTGCTTTCTTCTTGACTTTGTCATATTTCTTTTTGAGAGGGCATTCATTTGCATAATGTCCTTGTTGTTGACAATTGTAGCAAGTAACTTCCTTATCCGTCTTCTTTTTGAAGTTGTTTCCTCGCATGAATTTTTTGAATTTTCTTGCGAAGAGAGCCATATCATCATCATCTTCTTCGACTTGGGTGGATAAGGCAATCCCCTTTGCCTTGGTTTTCTCATCCTCCTTCTTTGACTCTTTTCTTGTAGCCACTTCCAACTCATGGGTTTTTAGTGTCCCATGTAGTTGATCAAGATCATAGGATGCGTTGTCGCCTTTGTTGGACTCAATGATGGTCGTCCTCTTGGCATCCCACTCCTTGGGTAGGGCGCGTAGAGCTCTTCTCCAAACTTGCTTGGATGGATACTTTTCTCCAAGTTGGGCTAACTCATTGATGATTTGAGTAAGCATTCGGAACATTGTGTCGACGTCCTCATTGGTTTCCATCTCAAATGTTTCGTATTTGAGTTGAAGTAGATCGATCTTCGTCTCTTTGTGTAGTGACCCTTACCCGGATCACCTATTAAACAGAACTTAGGCATGCAATTAACTTAATAAAACAGATATCAGAATAAAACTGCGGAAACCAATAACATTATACAATTCCAAGTAAAGGAATCTGTAATTATCCAAAATATACAACCAAATCGAATAGCTGTATAAACCCAAAACAACAGTAATAAAGCCTAGACGAAGCTCCAGCTGGCCAACCACTGACTAGCCCCTCCTGGATCCACCCTCCTCGTCCAATCGCAAACCTGCCCCATGGAATAGGGTGTCCAGAAAATACAGAGTACGAGACGTGAGCATAAAACGCTCAGTGCGAGAGTATGAGTATACATGCATGCAAAGTGAACTCCCTATAGACTCGAGGTCAAGGATCAGATAACAGAGACAGACCGGGCCCTGGTATGTAGCACGCTGTGCCGTCGCTTCAGGAGGTGGCTCCCATACCGAGATAACTGTGGATACGCCGGACCCAAATCGATGGAAGTCCATCCACTAACAGGATAGGGTACAACCCTACTAACAGACATCTCGAAGGAGATACAGCAAGATGCAAATGAATGCAGCATAATATCATGGCATATAAATCATGCAGTCACATAATACATGCATACTCAGTCAGGATATCTCGAACAGTACTTTCGTACCTCAATACAGTGCAAGCTCTACCAACTCTAGGTCCACGCCTATAGTCTGCTCTACACTGCCAAATGATACCACTATCATTAAAGTGCTCTAAAAGCCTTAACTAAGCTATTGCATACTCCTAAATATTTATAGGGAGCAAAAGCTATACCTTCGTCCGTCGTTAGCCCTTTGATGTCGATGCCTCCAGAACTTGGGCACAACTCCGCTACGACTATCGAACGCCTCTCCGACCTCCGGACCAAGCCTAAGAAGACTAGAACAGCTCGAATATGACTAGAAATAGGGAGGAAATCCGGAATTGGCAAGGAGAAATGAAGTCTCGGCCTTCTATTTATAGACAACGATCGGAGCTTCCGATCCTTGATCGGAACGTCCGAACCTCGATCGGAACGTCCGATCCTGCCATCGGAGCTTCCGAAGATCCTGATCTGCCACGTGTCAAAATATCACTTGATGACTCCGGATAGGGGTGATCGGAACGTCCGATCCTGATCGGAGCTTCCGATCCAGCCACACGTCATGGATGATGTAATATCATCGGTGCCTCCGATCCTCATCGGAGCTTCCGATCCCGATCGGAGCTTCCGATCGTCCGATCGGAGCTTCCGATCGTCCCTTCGGAGCTTCCGATCCGTCCGATGCCTAATTGAATTAATTAGCATTAATCCTTTAATTACTCAATTAGGGTACGGGCTACTACACCTTGACTTGATTAGTCCCTTCATGGCATATCTCCAACTTGTCCCATATTTCTTTAGCGGATGAGCACATCGAGATCCGGTTGTACTCGTTCATATCTAAGGAACAATGAAGAATATTCATGGCTTTAGCATTTTGAGATATAAGTTTCATATCCTCCTTGGAAAAGTCGTCCATTCCCTTAGGAATTTTGACACCCTCAACCTCTTTAGTAGGTATGTAGGGACCTTTCACAGTAACCTTCCAAAGGTCATAGTCTATGGATTGGATATATAGGGGCATTCGGTTTTTCCAATACCCGTAGTTTATGCCATTGAAAAGAGGAGGACGATTTGTTGATTGCCCTTGAGCATAATCGCTCGCTAGATTTGCCATAGAGCCTTTTTGAAAATATTTTGTAAAAAGGTGGCTCTGATACCACTTGTTAGAACCTAATGGGGGGGGGGGGGGAATTTAGGTTCTATTGGCAACTTTAGCAATTTAAAGCGATTATGAAAGTATGCAAGCGGAAGACTTAAAGCAATCAAAAATAAATGCGGTAAATAAATGCGTAAAAGAAATAAAGCGATAAATGAGATAGGATATGTTTATGGAAGTTCGACGATAAATCGTCTACGTCTTCCCTTCTTGGTTAAGATTGATTAACCAAGGATCCACTAGCACTTCAACTCTTGGCCTTGATGGCTCCAAGGATAGCCGTACAACTCAACACGATCACCGCGCCGATACAACTCAAACACTTGGCCTTAAGGGATCCAAGGATAGCCTCAACACAACACTTGGCTTCACACTCAAGTGCTTACAACGATAGCACAACACACTTGGCTTCACACTCAAGTGTTTACAACAATAGCACAACCAACTCACAAACTATTTTTACAAACACTCTCAAATATATCACACAAACACTTTGATACTGAGAAATTGCTTGCAAAGGAGAGAAGAGATGAGTTGGGATGTCTCCAAATGAACTTGGATGGCCTCCATTTATAGTTGGCAAAGATTTGAATCTGATTTGAGTGTTTGGAGCGTGTGTTAAGAAGTCAAGGAGAGACAAAAAGTGTTTGGCGCCGCTGCCATCTTTTTCCTATCACTGAGCGGATTTTGTGGAAAAATCATATCTTTTAATCTAACCGTTGGATTGATCTGAAATTTGAACTGAAGCTTTAAAACATACGGATATTCATTCTGAACGGTGAAGATTTGATTTTATTGAGTAACACATTTCCAGTAATTTTCGGAAGTCGCTTCATCATGTTTTCGAACCTGTTCTGTGCAACAAATTTGAAAAATTCATATCTCTTAATCCATCTGTTGGATTGACCTGAAATTTGGACAAAAGCTTTATAACATCATAATACTGAATCTTATTGGTAGAGATTTGATTTGGATTTCTCAAACATTCCCAGTTGTTTTCTAAAATCTAATCTTCATGGTTTCGTTCCTTGCAGAAGTGGGTACTGTGCAGCATATATGGAAAAAATTCATATCTCTCATTCTAGCCGTTGGATTGCTCTCAAATTTGGACAGTACTTGTAACACTTTATTATCTAGATTATGACTGGTGGAGATCCGATTTGGAGTCATAAAAAATTTCCAGTAATTTTCGGAAGTTGCTGCTCCATACTTTGGCTTCTTCTTGTCTTTTTCTTCATATCTCTTAACAATGTTCCATCCATTCAATGAGAAATACAAGACTTTATAAATACATGTATAGCTTCAAAATAACTTCCAATAATTTATTTTTCAATAAATCTAATCTGCAAAATTTCACTTTAAATGGTTAGTAACAATTAACCGAGTTTTGTAATCATCAAAACATAATATTATGAGACTTGTTAATGCATTAAAAACATTAATCTCATAACACGAGATTTGTATGCGTTTAAGGCGTAACAATCTCCCCCTTTTTGATGATCACAAAACTTGGTTAAATAGGAGAAATAAATGTACAATATTAAATAAATAATTTAAATTTGCACAATATAATTGCATGAATAAAACTCCCCCTAAATTAAACAATTAGTGAAGAAGAGTTTGTTTATCAAATAACCGATTTTATTCTTCATGCATTTAACCATACTAACTCTCCCCTTTAGTTAAAGTATTTAACCAAACTAATTCTTTCCCTTTTTGTGATAATCAAAAAGACTGGAAAAATATGCAAAAACATGAGAATTGAAATATGATTTCTAAAATGCAACACATAAATTTCACATAAATAACAAAATATGAGCGTATAATATTGAATAAATATAATTAATTTGTATTATCTAAAATTAAGTTGCTCGAATTTTATATTAAGCTCCCCCTTAATATGTCATTATCTTTAGAATATGTCAACAAGTGATTACAACTCAATAATGCCAAGTTCACCACGCAAACGAATAAAAGTATTTCATCTAGTGGTTTTGTAAAAATATCGGCAATTTGATTTGTCGTGTCAACATATTGAAGTTCAACTTCATTTCGTTCGATGTGGTCACGAATAAAATGATGACGAATGTCAATATGTTTGGTGCGCGAATGTTGAATCGGATTCTTTGTTAGACATATGGCGCTAGTGTTGTCACAGAAAATAGGGATTTTTGAAAAAAAGACGCCATAGTTGAGCAATTGATGCATCATCCAAAGAATTTGCGCACAACAACTACCAGCAGCCATATATTCGGCTTCGGTCATTGACAACGCAACACAATTTTATTTCTTTGAAAACCAAGAAACTAAACAGTTTCCTAAAAAGAAACAAGTTCCACTAGTGCTTTTACGGTTCACCTTATATCCACCAAAGTCGGCATCACAATATGCTTTTAAATCAAAGAAAGAATTTTTCGAATACCACAAGCCGAGATTTGGAGTATTTGAAAGATATTTGAAAATGCGTTTTAAGGCGAACAAATGTGATTCCTTTGGACATGATTGAAATCGTGCACACAGGCAAACACTAAACATAATGTCCGGTCTACTAGCAGTAGCATATAATAAGGAGTCAATCATACTACGAAAGGAAGATTGATCTACAATTTTACCATTTTCATCCTTGTCGAGTCTGATTGCTGTGCTCATCGGTGTAGATGATGATTTTGTATTCTCCATTCCAAACTTCTTTAGAATCTCCTTGATGTATTTGCTTTGGTTCACAAAGAACTCATCCTTGCACTGTTTGATTTGTAATCCGAGGAAATAGTTAAGTTCCCCCATCATAATCATCTCGAAGTGTTCCTGCATCAACTTAGAGAATTCTTGACAAAGAGTTTCATTAGTAGAACCAAAACTTATGTCGTCAACATAAATTTGCACAATTAATAAATCATCTTTGTCATGTTTGGTAAACAAAGTAATATCAATCTTTCCTCTTGAAAAATCATTTGAAATAAGAAAAGTTGATAGTTTTTCATACCAAGCTCGAGGAGCTTGTTTCAAACCATACAAAGCTTTGTTTAGTCTATACACATGATCAGGTAATAATGCATCAACAAAGCCATCAGGTTGTTCAATGTACACCTCCTCTTTCAATTCACCATTAAGAAAAGCACTTTTGACATCCATTTGAAATAACTTAAAATTTCTAGAGCAACCAAAAGCAAGTAGCATGCGAATAGATTCTAGTCTAGCAACAGGCGCATAAGTTTCATCATAATCTATGCCTTCTTCTTGACTATATCCTTTCGCTACAAGCCTAGCTTTATTTCTAGTGATAGTACCATGCTCGTCAAGTTTATTCCTAAACACCCATTTAGTTCCTATGATAGATCTATCGTGCGGCCTAGGAACAAGATTCCAAACATTATTGCGTTTAAACTCATTCAACTCATCTTGCATAGAAATAATCCAAGAATCATCTAATAAAGCATCATCAATACACTTAGGTTCAACATGCAAAACAAAAGCAAGATGATTGCAAATATTATTAAGAGAAGAACGAGTGGCTACTCCCTTCGAAGGACTTTCGATGATAAGATCCATTGGGTGATCTTTGTGAAGCGTTCAATCCTTCGGAAGTGGTGTTTCCTCAACGGAAACAATATATCATTTAGGCTTTAGGAAGCCAACTCTTCTTCGAGTAATTCTACATCATCAATGTTAGTGCGAACAATAGTAGACATAGATTCATCAAAAATAACATGCATAGATTCTTCAACAAGTAAAGTGCGTTTATTAAAAACTCTAAAGGTCTTACTTGAGGTAGAATATCCGAGAAAGATACCTTTGTCGGATTTGGCATCAAATTTGCCAAGGTTGTCCTTACCATTGTTATGTATGTAGCATTTGGAACCGAAAGCTCGAAAGTAAGAAATGTTAGGCTTTCTCCCTCTCCATAATTCATATGGAGTTTTCTTGAGAATTGACCTTATTGATACGCGATTGATAATGTAACAGGCAGTGTTCATTGCTTCAGCCCAAAAATATTTTGGTAGAGAATGCTCACATATCATGGTCCTCGCAATCTCCACAAGTGTCCTATTTTTCCTCTCAATGACCCCGTTTTGTTGAGGAGTCCTAGGACAAGAAAAATTATGACCGATGCCTTTCTCTTCACAAAAGTTTGAAAAACTCTCATTTTGAAATTCAGTTCCGTGGTCACTACGGATCTGCTTTATTGAAAGATTTTTCTCATTCTCAACACATTTCACAAAAGTTTTAAAATAATCAAAGGCATCATTTTTGTGGGCTAAAAACAATGTCCACGTGAATCGTGAGAAATCATCCACAATGACAAATGCATAAAGCTTTCCTCCTAGGCTAGCGTTCCTCGAGGGACCACATAGATCTAGGTGAATAAGTTCAAGGGGCATAGAAGTTGATATAAAATTTTTGCTTTTAAAAGATTCTCTTGTATGTTTGTCAAGTTGACATGCATCACAAATAGAATCTAATTTTAAATTGAGTTTTGGCATACCAACAACTAAATCAAGTTTAAAAAGTTTTTCTATGGTACTAGGACCAACATGACCTAGTCGTCTATGCCAAAGAATGTTGTCATCAATATTCAAAGATACAAGGCTTTTAATATTTGATAAAGATAAATTATTTAAAGAAACCTTGTATACATTTTCACTTCTATAACCTTTGAAATTTATGGATTTGTCAGTCATGAGTGATATGGTGCAGTGTTGGGGAGTGAATTTGACTTCATAACCTCTATCGCACAATTGACTTATGCTTAGTAGATTATGTTTAAGCACATTCACTAGGAGTACATCATCAATCAAGCAAGATTCAGATATACCTATTGAGCCGATTCCTTCGACAACTCCTTTGTTGTTGTCTCCAAAGGTGACAGTTCCCTTCTCCTTTGGTTTGATGGATTGTAGAAGCTCCTTGTTTCCCGTCATATGTCTAGAACATCCACTGTCTAGATACCATATGCTAGGGAGAACATTTTTCCTATTTCCCTACAAAAAATTTATTTTGGTACCCTTTAGTTCTTTTGGTTCCACAGTGTTAGAAAGGAGAGATACAAAAATAGACTTCTTAGAGTTCAGTCTCTCGTAGCAACATCATCGCCACTTTCTAAGAGTTCTCCCAGTAGTAGGTAGGGCTATGCCTCTTTAAAAACCTATTTTCTTGGACAGAGCAGCGTTCATCAGGAAGACCAGTCGCATCAAGGCAATTTAAACCGGTCTATGATGAACTCCCTTAGATCATGATCTCATAATGCCAACTGATGAGTTGTTAAGTACTCTTAGGCCTCCATTTCATATAGCTCTTTTGATTATATTGAAATCTTAAAGTTCTACATTTATGTCTAACATGTTCTATTTTACAACAATAAGAGCATGTAGGGGGTAATCTCATTTTTGCCTTTGCAATTAGGCTATTAAAGTCAATTGATTTCTTGCCATACCCTATTCCATCCTTATCAAAACTACATTTTTGCATGCTAAGTAAGTTACTCAATTTATTACTACTAATATTGAACTTATCAAATGATTTTTCTAAGTGAGCTATGTCATCCTTTAATCTTAGGTTTTCATGCTTCTTAGAATCTAATTCATTTTTAAGAAGTTTATTTTCTTTTCTAAGGGTTTTAGCCATATCAAACATAAGTTTATATTCTTGAAGTATTTCATCATAAGATGGTACCTCATCATTGTCGTTGGAGGTGATGTCATCATCTTTGGCCATGAGACAAAGGTTGGCTTCCTCATCGTCGTCATCGCTATCGCTCCAAGTGGCTATGAGTGCTTTCTTCTTGCCTTTGTCATATTTCTTCTTGAGAGGACACTCATTTGCATAATGCCCTTGTTGTTGACAATTGTAGCAAGTAACTTCCGTATCCGTCTTCTTTTTGAAGTTGTTTCCTCGCATGAATTTTTTGAATTTTCTTGCGAAGAGAGCCATATCATCATCTTCTTCTTCGACTTGGGTGGATAAGGCAATCCCCTTTGCCTTGGTTTTCTCATCCTCCTTCTTTGACTCTTTTCTTGTAGCCACTTCCAACTCATGGGTTTTTAGTGTCCCATGTAGTTGATCAAGATCGTAGGATGCGTTGTCGCCTTTGTTGGACTCAATGATGGCCGTCCTCTTGGCATCCCACTCCTTGGGTAGGGCGCGTAGATCTCTTCTCCAAACTTGCTTGGATGGATACTTTTCTCCAAGTTGGACTAACTCATTGATTATTTGAGTAAGCCTTCGGAACATTGTGTCGACGCCCTCATTGGTTTCCATCTCAAATGTTTCGTATTTGAGTTAAAGTAGATCGATCTTCGTCTCTTTGACTTGATTAGTCCCTTCATGGCATATCTCCAACTTGTCCCATATTTCTTTAGCGGATGAGCACATCGAGATCCGGTTGTACTCGTTCATATCTAAGGAACAATGAAGAATATTCATGGCTTTAGCATTTTGAGATATAAGTTTCATATCCTCCTTGGAAAAGTCGTCCATTCCCTTAGGAATTTTGACACCCTCAACCTCTTTAGTAGGTATGTAGGGACCTTTCACAGTAACCTTCCAAAGGTCATAGTCTACGGATTGGATATATAGGGACATTCGGTTTTTCCAATACCCGTAGTTTATGCCATTGAAAAGAGGAGGACGATTTGTTGATTGCCCTTGAGCATAATCGCTCGCTAGATTTGCCATAGAGCCTTTTTGAAAATATTTTGAAAAAAGGTGGCTCTGATACCACTTGTTAGAACCTAATGGGGAGGGGGGATTTAGGTTCTATTGGCAACTTTAGCAATTTAAAGCGATTATGAAAGTATGCAAGCGGAAGACTTAAAGCAATCAAAAATAAATTCGGTAAATAAATGCGTAAAAGAAATAAAGCGATAAATGAGATAGGATATGTTTATGGAAGTTCGACGATAAATCGTCTACGTCTTCCCTTCTTGGTTAAGATTGATTAACCAAGGATCCACTAGCACTTCAACTCTTGGCCTTGATGGCTCCAAGGATAGCCGTACAACTCAAAACGATCACCGCGCCGATACAACTCGAACACTTGGCCTTAAGGGCTCCAAGGATAGCCTCAACACAACACTTGGCTTCACACTCAAGTGCTTACAACGATAGCACAACACACTTGGCTTCACACTCAAGTGTTTACAACAATAGCACAACCAACTCACAAACTATTTTTACAAACACTCTCAAATATATCACACAAACACTTTGATAGTGAGAAATTGCTTGCAAAGGAGAGAAAAGATGAGTTGGGATGTCTCCAAATGAACTTGGATGGCCTCTATTTATAGTTGGCAAAGATTTGAATCTGATTTGAGTCCTTGGAGCGTGTGTTAAGAAGTCAAGGAGAGACAAAAAGTGTTCGGCGCCGCTGCCATCTTTTTCCCAGCACTGAACAGATTTTGTGGAAAAATAATATCTTCCAATCTAACCGTTGGATTGATCTGAAATTTGAACTGAAGCTTCAAAACATCTAGATCTTTTTTCTGAACGGTGAAGATTTGATTTGAATGAGTAAAAAATTTCCAGTAAATTTCGGAAGTCGCTTCATCATGTTTTTGAACCTGTTCTGTGCAACAAATTTGAAAAATTCATATCTCTTAATCCATCCGTTGGATTGACCTGAAATATGGACAGAAGCTTTATAACATCATAATACTGAATCGGATTGGTAGAGATTTGATTTGGATTTCTCAAACATTCCCAGTTATTTTCTGAATTCGAATCTTCATGGTTTCGTTCCTTGCAGAAGTGGGTACTGTGCAGCATATATGGAAAAAATTCATATATCTCATTCTAGCCGTTGGATTGCTCTCAAATTTGGACAGTACTTGTAACACTTCTTTATCTAGATTATGACTGGTGGAGATCCGATTTGGAGTCATAAAAAATTTCCAGTAATTTTCGGAAATTGTTGCTCCATACTTTGGCTTCTTCTTGTCTTTTTCTTCATATCGCTTAACAATGTTCCATCCATTCAATGAGCAATACAAGACTTTATAAATACATGTATAGCTTCAAAATAACTTCCAATAATTTATTTTTCAATAAATCTAATCTGCAAAATCTCACTTTAAATGGTTAGTAACAATTAACCGAGTTTTGTAATCATCAAAACATAATATTATGAGACTTGTTAATGCATTAAAAACATTAATCTCATAACACGAGATTTGTATGCGTTTAAGGCGTAACAATGATGTACAAGTAAATGAATGGTGTTCTTTTACATGCATAAGATAAGACAAAATTTAAACATATGTTACTGTTACATATGACCCAAGGCAATGATCACTCCGACATGAAAACGAACAAGAAACGACTCGAATGCATTACAAAAATTAAAAACACAATCTGTTCTTTATCCACGTTCTGTCACTTGTAAGTTGCTTTGTTACTAGTAGGCTGTAGCTCCTAGCTAGCAATCTGACTCATTCGGAACAAAACCTGGATACGGAGGAAAATAAGCAAAAACTTGATTCATTGACAGACACAAGTTTCCACCATCGTCAGTTCCCTTTTCAAATTTCAAAAAGCTAACAGAGCACTCAAAAGCAGATTTCAGCAAGCTAAAGACGAGCGAGAAGATTCGACGCTTCAATGCTCCTCGGACTGGAACAGGAGCGAAAAATGCTAGGTGGGATTTGAAGATTTTGAGCTTTTCTAGAGAAAATGATGCATTTTTCATGGAGCTAGAGTCGAAGTGAAACGACCCTGACTCAAATTTTAAATAATAACTAAATAAAATACGGGTTTTTGAAATTTTTAAAATTTTTATTAAAATTTTGGCATGACCTCTCTGTTTATATTACAACCAGCTTGTCTCAGACAGCAACTAAAATAAAAATAAAAGAAATAGATACTGACGACACCAGAAACTAGGCCGAGACAAGAACGAGGCCCAAGAGAGAAGTTCGACATATCAAATATCCACAAGATTAGGAATCCAATATTTACATGCTCATAAACAAAGCTATCAAAAAATTACATATACATTTGACAACTGAGCAAAATATATGATCCATAACATAGAAATTCTAATAACTATGCAGAAGGCGAGCATAGGTCGGAGGGATGTGTTGTGTCCATATCGCAGTCCACTAGATAGTCTTGCCCCTCGATCTCAAGGAAAAGTACCTCACCTGAAAGTAGGAAGAAGTGGGGTGAGTCTAAAAGACCCAGCAAGAATATGGGGGGGATAACGAGTACTACGTAAATACAAGCACACGCAAATTAAAAATAACAGATACTAAAAATACCTTTGTTTTGTGCCCTTACTTTAAACAAGTGAATAAACTTCAAATTTAAAGAGAGAACATGAAATGAAACATATGCATGGCTAAGTCATGTATAATCAATGAAAGTGCATAAACTGAATCTGAATCTGTAACTGTGAACTTAGATCCTTGATTGTGACCCTGTGGTTTCGATCATGATCATGGCTGCAGTGCACTATGCCGCAAGGAAGTCAGGATGTCTCCTAAACTCATCTTGCCATGTGATTGGTAATGGAGGCCAAGATTTCTCTTAACCCCACACATACACGTCTATATTTGGTAAGGTAGGCCAAGATGTCTCTCAACCCCACACATACACATCCTTTGGTAAGGTAGGTCAGAACGTCTTCCAACCCCATACATACACGTCATTTCTATAGTCACAAATCATCTCACTTCGTTCATAAAAATATTTTCTTTCATACTTTCTTTCTTGCCTTGATATATTAACTTAGCATGCATATGTAAATATGACGTACATGTAAATGTTAATAAATAATCATGCATATGACTCACACATGGATGATCGGGATGGTGATTTAGGAGCCAAACCAAAGGATGGAGATTTAACCCATAATTTGCACTTAAGACAACTTTGAGCAGTTTGCCCGTAAAATTTGTAACTTGCTCGATTCTTATCCAAAAGGGATTTCGCTTGAAACCACGACTCCATGACACTTAGAACTAAGTAGAAAAATCATCCTCGGAATTTATTTCTTAAGCAATCATTTTACAACAAAGCGAATCCCGGGCAGCAGCCTTTTAGCTTAAAATTAATTATTCACCTTATAAAGTAAAAATCTAAAACTCGACCCAAACTTAACCGAATTGACTTCCGCTTGAACCGACATATTTCCAACATCTAGGAAAAGTTCCAGACCCTAGCTCTTATCAAAATTCTTATTTTAACCTCGCCTTAGATATACATTTCCGGACAGCCCCCAATAGTCTTAAAATTCTGCACGCTTCACTTTCAAACCCAACCAAAACTTAGCTATGAATCTTCCCATATTCCAAGTCACTAGTCTAGGTTCAAGACCAACAATCAACCACGTTTTCAGCCCCTACCACTCACCTTGAATCACCTTAAATCCAACTTGAAGGCATCTCCTCAAACACTACCCTAACCGAGCCCCTACCCCTTAGACACTTCGAATTTTTTCCAACCCAACTCACGTTCTAACTTCACACATCCTAACGCTATCATGTGAACTACATATCAACCATGGTAGCTCTAAATCACCATCCGAATCAACACCACAAAACATCGTAAATAATCGAACCAACAAGCAAAGGGAAAATTTTGGAAATTGTTCGACCATCATGCTATGCAACAAATGAAACTTTCGAACTCAAGGCATGAAGGAAAGCTGGAAAAATGCTCAAATCATATGCTATGTAACCTCTGAAAATTTGAACATCATGACTCGCAATAACCTGGAAATTTTCGAACTACACCATGTAAATAAATCTGGAGATGCTAAGCCGATGCTAAGCACATTTCTGCATTTTTGAAAATCACAGGCATGGAAAAGAAATGGAGTTTTCGATGGTAATGTAGCTTTCTTGACGCCCCTTTTTAAATGCCCAGCAACTTTTCATACTTCGCAAACAAGGATTAAGCATCGTGATGTAAGGAAGTCAAAAGAGAAATCTGCTCATTCACGTTTCAAAAACAGGGCACAATCATACATAGGAAATTTCGAATACTCAAATAAAAGCAACACACAACACATGATAATCACGTAACGAAGCAAGGAATCCATATCCTTGCCTTAGCTACCAAAATCGAAGGGAACAAGCACTTGAAACTGCCGATCGAAGCTGGGATAATGATGCTCGAATGGGCTGAAATCGAGCTGGAAATGAGCTCAATAGCCTCGACCAGCTAGCCTAGGAACAATTTGATGGAAAAGAAATGAAAGTTGAAGAGTTTGATGAAGAAGAAATGGAGATTGCCTATGGTTTCTTGAAGAGCAGGGCAATCGGCTCTTGTGTGTGTTTGAGTGTGAGTGTGAGTGTGAGTGTGCGTGAGTTTTGAGTGAGGATGAGGGTGTAATTTGGGGCTAGGGTTAGATTTAATTCCAAGTGCAAAAGTGCCACTCAAAATTAATTAAAAGTGCTACTCTCAAAATAGAAACTTAAGGCCATGAATTAAATTGCACTAAAATAAAACACAAGCTAAAAATTCAAAAATTAAAATACAACACTTTAAATATTCTGATGTCAAGACAACGAGTAAAATATTTGAATAATAAGAAGAGCGATTAAAATAATTTAAACATACTAAACTAACGTTTAAAAGCAATTTAAATAAATACACAAGCGGAAATAAAAACCTTTAAAATAATTTGGGTAATTAAAAAGGATTTAAATAAATAAGCTAGACATTTAAAATAATTTAAAATAATTAACCTCTAAACTAAGACTATTTAAAAATAAATAAATTGGACACTCGAAAATATTTAAACAAATAAACTACACAGTTAAAATCATTTTAAAAAATAAACTAAAAAATTAATCAAAATCATTTAAATATGCAAGCTTAAACCTTAAAAATAACTAAAACAAACAAATTGAACAATAAAATCATTTGAATAAATAATAAAATATTTTAATAGCACATAATCTAGATAAAGAATTTAAATCAATTAAATTTTTTTAAAAAAATCCTAATATTTATTAAATTAATGCATGCGATTTAGTAGATTGGATTTTAGGCGTCACAATTCCTTCCCCCTTAAATGGAATTTCGTTCTCGAAATTCAGGACTTACTAACTAGGTTCGAATACCTTAGACCAGATCAACACTAAGTTTTCCAGCTTAGCACCTACCTGAGTTGGTCCAAGTCGGTTTTCGCTGCGCACTCTGATGCTTACTGATATCTATATCATCAAAGATCTGACTAACTCTTATTGCAATATAAAACATACAATTCTTACATCTTCCCAAGTGGTCTTATCCTCAAGAAAATTCTATGACTCCTCAAATTTACTTCAATCTAAATTTACAAACTCAGAAACGTCATCTTACTGCCACTGATAAGTTCTCCATCCTACAAATTCTTAGATCTTTAAGTTATTGCACAACTTACATTTTGCTAACCTTATATCCTACGTCGGAATCCCAAGCAATAAATATCCGTAAAACCAATAAATAATTTATGTCGACCTTACTCATAACTTAAAAGCTTCTTAACAACGAAACTATGCTTAATATTTATTTACCAATTAAACTTAACTCATAAAATATACAACTTAAGCACTTAAGAAATTCACAAGTTCACAACTTATTTAGAAACTAACACTAAACTTTCCTAAATAGTATAGCTAAGGGACTATACAATTCTACTTCGACAGTCACATAAGGGCCGACAAAACAAGTTAATTTCCTTATATTCCCAAATCGTTAATATTATGGAACAATGATATCTTCAAGAACAAGTTAATATCCAATTTGAAATTCTAAAGGTCTACGCCACTTATTAGCAATGCTATGCTTAATGCTCTTAGACTATGCTCAAACCTCTTATTAGTTACTATAACTCGCAACGCTTCTAAGGATAATTAAAATTTTCCAACAGATTTATCCACTTTTCTATCCCAGATACAACGACTAAGAAATCCATATTTACACTTCAAGTCAAAATATACCACGAGCTATTATCCACTTATTGGATTAGATGGTCTCTAAGTACCCAAACAATTTTTGCATATCGCATGAAGACATATCTCAAATCCCTAGTTCCTCTTGACAGCAAGTCTGAAAAATCCATAAATTCCCAAATTATTATATGTACATCCTTGACTTCATGTTTCAAGAACTTAATATACAATTAGACACCTCGAAGAGGTTGTAACCTGATCGTAAAGGCTTTCTAATTGATCCTCCAGTACCTTAGCATTTCATCGATAAATAAATCTACAGCTTATCCGAAAAAACTTCCTAAATATTCTATTCGTCATTCTGTTCCCATAGTTGGTGCATTAATCTTATCGGTTGACGTTCACAAAATCTTAGAATGCTAATATAAAGTACCCAAAAGTCTCTAGGGACAACTCTATTTCCTATCTCGCAATTGTTCACCCAATCAGCTTACCAAAAATAATCTGTTTACTCTTAACGATCCTATTTAAAATTGAAACAACCCAATCAAATAATTTACTACCTAGCAATCTAATCACTAGAACTTGATACAATTGATAGTCGCTACTCCTATGATCAGAACAATAACTTAGGATTTTATCTAGTATAAATGCTCAATTCTAATAGTCTAAACGCTCACTAAGAGGCTACGAGCCAACTCTCTACACAAGAATTTTAAATAATAATTGAAATTATGATCCACCCAAATCCTCATCATGATGGATCATGAAAGGAAACATACATACAAGTAATGCTGCTTAATGTGAAATGAAATGATGCAAGCATTACAAACAAAACGAGCTGAAAATGAAAATCTAGATAAGTGAAAACAACCAACTCATAATTAAATTCTAGGGACGAGTGAATAATAATGGAGGCTCCAGGAATAATGAATATGAGCCAACAAGATACAAATCTCGTGATCATTCATCCATGAGTAATGAAATCATGCTCAAACAATCAAAGCATGATTGAGAGCAATCGATGTGACTTCAGTCGAGAGAAGTCCACACAAGTCAATCATCAGGGGAAACAACGGTCTCAAGACATATTCAAATGTCAACCATAAAATAAGTAGATCACCGAAAATAGGGACAAAATTAATCTCACTCACATCAACATGTGACTCTAGAACCGAAGAAAAATTTCAAGAAGTATGAGATAGGAATAAAGTCTTATTAAAAGTTCAACCTATGTCAAAGTAGCAGAATACAACGTTGACTGATGGCATACGAATCCATAAATGAACAAAGGATGTGCAAAAAAATTTCGGATGCTCAAAATTTTATGTTGCAATAGATATGTATTAAACATATATTAAATTATTAGAATTTTTATTCATGTTTTATAATTTTTAAATGAATTTTTCTTATATTAAAATCAAATGAAATGTATTAATATATCTTAAAGTATTTGAAATTTATATCCATGTTATGTAATTTTTTTTAAATGGTGTTTCCATATATTATTTTTGGGAAGTAAATTAAGGATATTAGTGTAATTTTTTTCAATTGGAAACATAATTAGTTAAAAATGATTATTTATCACATCATTTATTTGTGATTAATTATCAAGATTTAAAGTTTAAATTAGTTAAATATGAATGAGATTTATGAGTTAATACGAGCCCTAAAAAACAAGTAAAAATGTGATTGCATAGGATTATTAATATAATCCTATATTTATCATATCAAGTAAACGCAGTCTTGTAGTTCTTATCCAACCCATAATTATGTTATTTCTAACTAGATCTGGCAACATTGTTATTTCTAAATTTTGTTGTTTTTTTAAATTATGTATTAAAATGTTTTAAGAAAATATTGTGTTCAAAAAGTGACGTAAAGCTAATTAATAAAGGGAGATGCTACATGTACATTGAGTTTTACAGGTTTGGTTACACATGATATTTAAAATTACATGATTATCTCTCCAATTGATTTGGAAAAAATCTTTCAAAAATATCATGTATAACCCAATGTGTAGAGCCGTCAATTTGGGTTAGACCCGTCGGGTCGGCCCGGCCTGTAAGGCCCGAGATTATTTAATTTTAATTCGAGTATATTTAATTTGAGAATTTTGGAGTTTGAAGTTAAACTCTAATATTCTTAAATTATTTAGGATTGAAATTGAATTAAAAGATTTCTTAAGGACTGAATTGCAAATAGTGAAGTTTTGAGGGGCCAAAATGCAATTTCTTTGATTAGTGGAGGACACATGTCTTGTGCTAATCTTTGTACGTGTATATGATTTCAAGTGCATCAGAATATTGTAATTCTTCAGCCAAGAAACCGATACTCCATTTTCTTCCTTGAATCTTCATCTTCAAACTTTGATTTTGCAAGAACCGTCTATCCGAATAAAATTCTGAGCACAGTTTTGGAATCCTCGCAACAAGAGGTGATGTAAGTATTATCTTGATTCTGTATATTTCGAAAATATGTTGTTGGGGGAACTTGGAATTCGATTATGGTTATGCGTTCTTGAGCTAGTATGCGTGATTGTATCAAAGTCGGACCGAAGAACGGACGTCATTTGAAATTGATATGAATTTCCAGATTTTATTCGAAAATTATGCTATCTGATTTGGCTGGGTTTTGATGATATTTGGTTGGTATGATATGTATATGAGACTTATATGGTTGTTAGAATTATTGGTTTTGTTACCGTTACGCCGCCGGTTCGCAAAATTGATAGATTTTGTATCCTTGTGATTGAGCTGTGGTATAACTGAGTTTTTGCTGATATTATGGCCTTGAATACCATTCATTTCAGATTAATCAAAGGATAACAGCTTCGAGAGATTCGGTTTTGAACCAGGAGATATTGATCAAGTTGGTGAACTTTAGACTTTGATACTTGAGTTTAGCTTGAGCAGAATTGTGATCTGCAATTATGTATTTTGCAGCTTGTGGATCTAGCTCGTTCTTTATCAAGACTAAGGTATGACACAATGATGATCAAGTTGGGGATGTTCGTCGAGACGAGTTTATCTTCTCGATTCCCTTAAATCACACATTACTTGACATACATGTTTAGATTGTTAGTTATGCTTTCTGAGCTAAAATAGGATGATTGTGGTTATGTCATCTTGTTATATATGTGAGCCTAACATTTATTCAAGTCTTGTCGATATCGTTGATGAGTTATAAACTTCGATATCAAATATCAATGACAAGTATTTATCATTGATAGATCGATTTCGGTTATAGCATCAGTGACGAGCTTGAGACTGATGATGAGTGGTGCGTTTTAGCATCTAAACCGAGTCGTTCATTAGGTCTTGAATCTTTATTGTGTAGCTAACTGCCTTGTGGTATTTAGGTTGTCTTCTATAATGAAATGCATGAAACTTGCTATATGTGTTCCAATATATGTTTCTGTGGTTTTATACTAAGTTTTATACTTATCGGGTTATCCGGCTGTTGTTTTGTTTTGTGTGTGCATTGCAACAGATGATGCAGGGCCGAGTCGTAGAAGGTCTTGAGTGATTGAAAGTTTAGAGAAGTGATGTTCCGGGCTAAGAGTGTATAAGTGCTGTCAAGAACTTGAGTTTATGTTTATAGCATGTGTTGGTTGTGTTTTGTACCAATCTAGTGGATGTAACTTTGAAGTTAGCTTGAATACTTGTAGTCTCTTGTAAGCTTGGCTTTTGAATAAAGTTGTCATGTATCTTGTACATGTTCTAGTATGTGTAGCCTTGTTATATTGAATTACATGTTGTTAGATAGATGGCAAGGAATTAGCCAAGAACAGCACCAGAAAAATCGGCAGATTTCTGCACTGAAGTGGCCGCTCGATCGGTGCAATTTGACCGATCGAGCAGTGCATATGAAATGCCAAACCCGAGAGTTTGAGATTTCTTGGCCGCTCGATCGGTTAAGTTTAACCGATCGAGCGAAGGTTTAAAAATTTTTTTTAATTTTTTTTGTATTGCTTGTGCTTAGTTCTAATGCAACGTGTTGAGTCTTTGGATTAAAGTAAATGAGCCCGGGGTCGTCACACGGCTCGTCACACAATTTAAGTGGGTTGGGTTGACATTTTTTCAACCTAACAAAAGGTGGGCCTAGATTGGCCAACCTACCAAGACCCGCGACCCGCGCGGGTTGGCCTGCCGCGGGCCTGGAGGATTAATAATTTATTTTTATTTTTATTATGATATATATATATATATATATATATATATTTTTTAATAAAAGTTATGAATTTTTTTTTGTATTAATTACTTTATATAAAATTTACACACATGAAATCAATAATTTAATTTTTTATTAATATATTTCTATTAATATTTATTTATGAAATGATATTTATAATTAATTATAATTTTATTTATTTATTTTTATTTGTCGTGAGCCAATCTGAGGGCCGGCCCGCCTAACCCGAAACCCACCTTGGGTTGGGTTGGGTTGAGGATTTTCGGCCCACCATCAACCTGCCAAAAGGTGGGTTTTTGGTGGGCCGACCCGCCCCGCCATGGGTTGGCCCATTTGACAGCTCTATCAACGTGTAACACTCCATATACATTTAGTATTAACGTAAATTCCAATGCCACTAAAAGATACGTTATGTACACGGTACATGCATTTGAATTATTTCAATTTTTTTAAATTAAATGCAATCCCGTATCCATGTCATTATAAGTTTCAAATTACATGTCTAGACATATATACAACGATATATTATATTATTATTGTTGTTATACTTAATTTTTTTGCACATTTATTTTTAAATAAGGCTGGATACATAAAAAATAAGCTTCTTAATTATAAAATAATTAATTCAAACCAAGAATCAATTAATTCAACTTTGCATGTGCATGTTTGTTTATAAATTCATAACGAAGGCCAAGATCCTTGTTACCATACTATAACTTGCTAAGTAATAGGATCATTGTGTCAACAAAAAGTAATAGGATAATTAAAATTATATATATGGAGTAATTAACACAATTCCTTAGAGACGTATCTCATATTTAAGTATATATGAAAAAAATATTAATTTTATATAAAAATTTATTTTTTTTTGTAAATATGGACAAGATTAAACCTTCTTACAAGAGATCTACTCAGCAATTAATAAGCTTGTAATTTTTGTTTCACTTCTACATCATCTAATTAACGTTTATTTCAATCAATGAGATTATATTGACTAGACGTCGTGGCACACGCGATACGTGTGTAAACCATGAAAATGAAGAAAATTAGATATTTAAAAGTATCTATATTTATAATTATGTATGTATGTGATAACATATAATTAAGTGAATTAGAGATGTATCGCTACTTAAAAATGAATGTAGTAAGAGGTTGAAACTTATAACTACACAAAACAGAAGTAAAAATATATTCAGAAAAATATATTGTAAAAAAATATAGTGGAGTTCGGAGGATGGAAGTTGTTGGAAGGCGTGATAAGTGGAAAGGAAGTTTAGAGAGAGTGTGTATATGTAAGGTGTAAAGCAGTGTCTATCATGTTTTTTTTGGGCCAATCACTTTGGGCTCGGTATTTGATTGGGCCTCTGTCAAAGCTAATGGATTAGCTGGATGACAGTTGAAGGAAATCCCAAAGTCTCAAACTCTTGGAAATCAGTTGGTGATCAAGACAAATCAACCGAGAAAGAGATTGAGGCTTACACAGCAAGACAAGCCATTGAGCTTAAAATACAAGGTAGCACGACAGGAAGAATAGGATGAATCTCCAAAGAAACAAGACGGGAAGAAGGTTGATTATTGAATTACTCAGTAAAACTCAAGGATTAAATCTTGAGCTATAATTCTTCTATTCTGGATTAGTTTGTAATTTGGATGATCATTGGTATTTATTAATAAAGAGTGGTGGCTGGTTTTCCGTGGATGTAGACCAAGTTACAAAGGTCGAACTACGTAATTGCATTGTGTTCCTTAGTTACTTTGTGTTGCATCATTTCTTGATCAAGTGCTGGAAATTTATTTGCTTTTGAGTTCATATTGAAAAGACGAAGAAAGTTGTTTTGTTTTCGTTTTTTCTTAACAACTGGCGCCATCCGTGGGAAACGAAAAGAAGTAAACAAAACAGATGGGAACCATGAAATTTGACATTGAAAAGTTTACTGGCAACAATGATTTTGGGCTGTGGAGAATCAAGATGCATGCCATCTTGATTCAACAAGGACTTGAAGCTCTGGAAGGTGAAGAAACTTTTACAGGGGATGACAAGGACAAAGTTCAGATCAGGTTGAAGGCTCAGAGTGCAATCATTCTTTGTTTGGGATATAAGCCTCTCAGAGAAATCTCAAAGGAAACATCAGCTGCTGGTATCTAGTCCAAGTTGGAGAATCTGTACATGACAAAATCTTTGGCAAATATATTGTATATGAAACAAAGGCTGTACTCATTCAAGATTTCTGATGATAAAGGGACTTCAGATCAAATTGATGAATTCATCAAGATCCTGGATGATCTTGAGAACATTGAGATCAAGTTGGAAGATGAAGACAAGGCTTTGATATTGTTGAATTCTTTACCTCCATCCTTTGAAAACTTTCGTGATGCATTACTTTATGGTAGAGATCAAACAATAACTTTGGATGAAGTCCAGTCTGCTATAAAGGCCACAAAGAAAGATCCAATCTAATTCTCAGCCACAAGGTGAAAGCCTTATGACAATAGGTAGAATAGAAAACAGATTTCAAAGGGGGAACAGAAACAGATCTAAGTCTAAAAGCAAGTCAAGACCACCCTTGAAGCTGAGGTGTTTCATCTGTCACAAGGAGGGGCACTTCAAGAGAGATTGTCCTGAAAGAAAGAAGTACATACCAGAGAGGAGTAAAGAAAATGCAGAAGCCTCAGTAGTGTCAGATGGATATGACTCGGCAGAAGCATTGTACATAACAAATCTAAATTCAATAAATGAATGAATAATTGACTCAGGGTGTTCATTCCATATGTCTCCAAACAGATCTTTGTTTGAACACCTTCAAAAAGCTGATCAAGGACTGGTTATCTTGGGGAATGAAAAGTCATGCAAAGTAAAAGGGATAGGCTCAATAAGACTAAGAATGTATGATGGCACAGACAGAGTGCTACATAAAGTGAGATATGTTCATGAGCTAAAAAGGAACTTAATCTCTTTAGGAACTTTGGACACTAATGGATACACTTTTAAATCTGAGAATGGAAACATGAGAGTGTCTAAAGGGTCTCTTGTAGTGATGAAGGTTGTAAAGAGAAACTCTCTATACATTCTCCTTGGAAATACCATTTTGGGAGAAAACTCAGTGGTACTAAACTCAGCAGAAACTACCAAGCTTTGGCACTTAAGGCTTGGACATGTCAGTGAAAAGGGTTTGATCGAGTTATCTAAACAAAATCTACTCCTTGGAGATAACATTCAGAATCTGAAAACCTGTGAGTATTGCATACTGGAGAAATCTAAAAGGGTACACTTCAAAGGTGGAAATCACAACACCTCAAGACCGTTTGAATATGTTCACTCAGATTTGTGGGGGCCTTTGAAAACCACAACTCATGGAGGTGGCAGATATTTTATGACCATATTGGATGATTATTCCAGAAGGCTTGGGTCTTTGTTCTTAAGAGCAAAGATGAAGCTTATGAGAAGTTCAAGGAATGGTTAACTCTGATGGAAAATAAACTGGACAGAAAATTAAAGTACTTAAGGACTGATAATGGCCTTGAGTACTTCTCTGATAAGTTCAATAAACTATGCAAGCTCAAAGGCATTACAAGGCATAGAACTAGTCCAGGAACTCCACAACAAAATGGAGTGGCTGAGCGTATGAATAGGACATTATTGGAAAGAGTCAGATGCATGTTGTTAAATGCAAATATGCCAAAGACGTTTTGGGGAGAAGCGGTTAACACAGCACGCTATCTGATCAATAGATGTCCTAACAGTGCTCTGAAGTTTAAAACTCCAATGGAAATGTGGAGTGGTGCTCCTGCAGATTACTCAGATCTCAAGGTGTTTGGATGTCTAGCTTATGCTCATCACAAGCAAGACAAACTGGAACCTAGGGCCTTGAGATGTATATTTGTTGGTTACCCTGAAGGGGTTAAAGGATATAAATTCTGGAATTTATACCAAAGGGGCCAAGGTGTTTTAATAGCAGAGATGTGGTATTTGATGAAGAAAAGATGGGATTCAAGTTGTCTATAGAAACACCTAATACACCTACACCAGGGGAATCAGATCTTAAAGTTCAAGTGGAGCATGACACTCGTGCTAAGTTACAGAAGGAGGATAATGTGATAAATTCAGAAGAAGACTCACATGACAGTGTAGAAAATTTTTTTCAAGAAAGGGGAGAAGACACTTATATATTGGCCAGAGACAGAGTAAGAAGAGAAATACATCCTCCTAAGAAATTTGGCCAAGCTGATATAGTGTCTTATGCTCTTAATATGGCAGAACAAGTGGAGTTCTGTGAGCCCCTATCATATCAAGAAGTTGTGTCATCAAAGCAAAGTGCCAACTGGAAACAGGCCATGAAAGATGAAATCAGTGCCTTAGATAAGAACAAAACTTGGGAATTGGTGAACAGACCTAAGGATCATTGGGTGATAAAATGTAAATGGATCTACAAGTTGAAGGAGGAAAATCAAGACCATAAAACAATGAGATACAAAGCCAGACTTGTGGCTAAGGGTTTTACACAAGTAGAAGGGATCGACTATCATGAGATATACTCACCAGTGGTCAAACACACTTCAATAATATTGATGTTAGCATTGGTGGCTCATTTGGATATAGAACTAGAGCAGCTTGATGTCACCACTGCCTTTCTTCATGGTGAGTTAGATGAAACCATATACATGGAACAACCTGAAGGCTTTGTTGAACCTAAGATCAGCAACAAAGTGTGCTTACTCAGAAAGTCACTTTATGGACTAAAACAAAGCCCAAGGCAGTGGTATAAATGCTTTGATGACTTCATGATGACTATACATTTTGAGAGAAATGCTTATGACAATTGTGTGTACTTCAAAAGAGATGGTGAATCAGTCAAAGTCTTTCTTTTACTATATGTGGATGATATGCTCATTGGCAGTATAAGCAAAGATGATTTGAATGACCTAAAAGGGAAGCTGAGATCAGAATTTGAGATGAAAGAATTGGGGAAAGCCAAGAAAATTCTGGGAATGCATATAATCAGGGACAGGAAGGCTAAGACTCTATTCCTAAATCAAAGTTCTTATATCAGCAAAGTTCTACAGAGGTTTAATATGCAAAAGTCCAAAGCAACAGGTACACCTTTGGGACAACACATTAAACTATCTGCAAATCAGTCTCCAAACACTCCAGAAGAAAGAAAAGAAATGGAAAATACATCGTATGCAAGTGTAGTAGGGAGCATAATGTATGGCATGGTATGCTCTCGACCTGATCTTGCATATGCCCTGAGTGTTGTTACAAGGTTTATGGCAGATCCAGGACAAACTCATTGGGAAGCCTTAAAATGAATTCTGAGATACTTAAGAGGGTGTTCAAGCCTTGGACTATTGTTTGAAAGACAAAAATTAGATAAGCAACCAATTGTAGGATATGTAGACTCTGATTTCGGTGGGAATTTAGACACCAGAAAGTAAATCACAGGGATGGTCTTCACAGTGTTTGGTACAGCAGTTAGCTGGAAAGCTACACTTCAGTCGGTGGTGGCTCTTTCCACTACTGAGGCAGAATATATAGCTCTTACTGAAGGGATTAAAGAGGCTATATGGATCAAAGGAATCATGAAAGAGTTTTGCATTTCACAAAATCAGGTGGAGGTGCATTGTGACAATCAAAGTGCAATTCACCCCACAAAGCATCAAACGTTTCATGAGAGATGTAAACACATTGATGTGAAACTTCATTTTATAAGGGACATCATAGCTAAAGAAGATATAGCCATGACAAAGATCTCTACCCATGATAATCCAACTGATATGATGACAAAACCAGTACCACTGGGAAAGTTCAAACACTACCTTAACATGATCAAGGCAGTGGAGAAGGAGTAAGCTTACTTAGTGAGGAATTGGAAGCCAGCCAACACTAATAGACAAGGTGGAGATTGTAAAGCAGTGTCTATCATGTTTTTTTTGGGCCAATCACCTTGGGCTCGGTATTTGATTGGGCCTCTGTCAAAGTTATTGGATTAGCTGGATGACAGTTGAAGGAAATCCCAAAGTCTCAAACTCTTGGAAATCAGTTGGTGATCAAGAAAAATCAACCGAGAAAGAGATTGAGGATTACACGGCAAGACAAGCCATTGAGCTTAAAATACAAGGTAGCACGACAGGAAGAATAAGATGAATCTCTAAAGAAACAAGACAGGAAGAAGGTTGATTATTGAATTACTCAGTAGAACTCAAGGATTAAATCTTGAGCTATAATTCTTCTATTCTAGATTAGTTTGTAATTTGGATGATCATTGGTATTTATTAATAAAGAGTGGTGGCTGGTTTCCCGTGGATGTAGACCAAGTTACAAAGGTCGAACCACGTAATTGCATTGTGTTCCTTAGTTACTTTGTGTTGCATGATTGCTTGATCAATTGCTGGAAATTTATTTGCTTCTGAGTTCATATTGAAAAGACGAAGAAAGTTGTTTTGTTTCCATTTTTTCTTAACATAAGGGTATAAAAGAAATAAATAGGTGAAAATTCACCATGACACCATAAACAATTTTTATAGAGCGTTTAGACTTAATAATATAGTAAAAGATAAATACGGTTGTTATATTAACATATTTATGTAGGACGTGTCATAGTATTTTATATCAATAATATATTTGATAAGATTGATGTGTATAGATATTGAATTATAGGCTTTCGCTTTGACTGTGAATTATATAAATGAATAACGATGTTATTGTTTAAAAATGGCATACTAGGCAGTTCAATCAGTATTTAAAAAAAAACATTATAAATTGTGATAAATTATCATTCCACATTCATAAAATAATCCATCCAACCAAATAATTTATTAAAAAAATATACATTAACTCTCTTATAATAGGACATGTTCGAATAGGTAGAGTAGATGAGCATTTGACTAATGATCATGTAGTAGCACAGTTTCATTTTACAAGATTAATTTGGTTGAACATGTCTAGAATTAATAAAACATGATTAAGAGATTTCAATTATATCAAACAGACCAAGAAATCGGATCCAAAATGTCCAAAAATGGTTAATGGGCTTATTTGGGCTCGGATGGTTCGAAAAGTGCAAACTCAATGCATAGCAGAGTTCGGAGGGTCCGAAGGGTTTGGAAGGGACGAAGGAGTTCGGAGGCTACGGACAAGTTTTGAACGTCCGAACGTGATCGGAGCTTCCGATCGTAGTTAGGCCATGCGCCTTTTGACGTGTCATTGACGTTTGAACTCGTAGCTGCATGCATGAGATCGATACTTTCGAAGTAGGGATCGAAGCTTCTGATCGTGACAGTTCGGAACGTGGCATGCATGCGATGATCGAAACATCCGATCGGGATTTGGAGCTTCCGATCTCCGTCTATAAATATGAGGTCCGAACTTAAGATTTTTGAACCAATTTCACTTCCTCTCTCTCGTGTTCTGAGTGGTCTTGAGGGTTTCTAGCCTTCTTCGGCAAAGGGCGGGCCTTGTTGAGGCGTCTTCGGGGTCGTAGCGGAGTTGTGTCCAAGTTTTGGGGTTATCGACATCAACGGGCTGACGAAGAATGCATATATAGTCCGAGATCCTATTAGAGATTAGGGAGTATTTAGTAGATTAGTTAAGAATTTTAGAGCATGTTTTAACCAGTTCTTGTTTTCTTTATTCTGTCAATGACTTCAACCAAATTATTCGAATTACTATGCTTTAGTTTGGCAAATTCTGCTATTATATCTTCTTTATCAAATACAAAGAGAAATTTCCGACAACAATTCTGTTTACATACCTGCCAAACAATTTCAGTACCTCTGTTCTCCAAAAATCTCTTCTTCACAATTCACCAAATTCTTGCTAAGTCATGGAGTTGATATACAATCAGACTGGTTCTATGTTCATCTGAGTATTCTCAACTCGAAAAATTGATCTAGCTCTTCAAATCAACCTCTTGTACCATAGCACATTCTGTGTCTTTCTAAATTGGTGATTCATAGCTCTGGAGTTGTTCAACTAACATCTTCCTCAGTGCAATCATCATATCTTTCGGTTCAAAACTTACCACAACATTGTTCTGTTCTGTCCGAGGTTCTCATTCTGTCTGCAAAATCTGTCTTACTCTATAACAGAATTAATATATAATGCAGAGATTATAAAATACAATTCAATATAATATATATATATATATAGAGTTTCTTTCAAGTGTCCACCTACCATGCCCACCATCATGCCCACCAATGATGTGGCACTATTCTATTAGACCTACAGTTTATCACATCTTTATCACATCCAATAGAATAGTTCCACATCATTGGTGGGCATAGTGGTAGGCATAGTAGATGGATACTTGAAAGAAACTATATATATATATATATATAATCTCATGCTTCTTAATATAACACATGCTTGCAAATTCTCATGCTTTCCAAATAATACATGTTTATAACGAATTCAATTACTCAGGGATAATTCCTAAATATTTTCCTATAGTTTCGTTATCGAGCCAATTATATCACTTTTATTTTTCGTATCCTAAAATATCACTTATTAATTAAAAAGTGTCTCGAACATATCCTTGAAACTAAATAATACCTATTCTGCCCTTTATTTTCCAATTTATTAAAAATAAGCTTTAGCCCATCATGCTTTCGTAAGTAAATTAAAGCAAACTACCTCTTTGACCACACTGTTGCTGGGTTATGTCCATCGGGTTTTACAGGTTGCTCCTTACAACCGAACCACGCGATCGCAACCGATGGTTCCTGACACAAACTCCTTCAGCAGCAGCTAGCACAGCCTTATTTCATTTTCTACCTTAAGACGTATAGTAAAAGCTTAATTTTTTAAATGAAAATAACATGATAGGAAAGAGTTTCGCAAATTTATTCAGACAACATATTATTACATAAATCAACCTCCTTTGAAGAGGAGGAGATAACTAGTTTAGCTACTCATAGTAGTCTTGTTCTTGAAATACATAAAATTAAAACTTAATACAAACTTAGAAAGAGAAATATTACAATGTTTTATTTGTAAGAAAACTGAAGGGAATGATCGATGTCTTCAGCTTCCTCAAATGCCTGTATTTATAGCTGAAGTTCCACTCGTTTCACCGAGAAACTTCAGGGAATCTTACAACTGTATTTAATTCTTTATGCCATTATTGATGACATCTTTTGCTAGTAGGAGAGTCACATGCCCGATGGCTTATTTTACTAGTGGAGGAGTCACATGCTTGACTTTTTTTTTTGGATTTATTCTCCTCGCATGCCTTCTTTATTGTTGTCGGGCATCTTTTACTTTTGCAGTGGGCCCCTGGGAAAACGCGGTTTTGGTAATCCCTGTCCACCTTTGCTTGTCTCGGAAAAATATTTTCGATCCGTTCGGGGTCTGAAGGTTTTTCCGAATTCTGGCTTCTTCTGGTTTGGACATTTTGGGCAGATATTTTATGACCATCTTTAGATATGAGCCATGTTACAAAATTTTCAGCGAGTTTCTTTACTCCCCGGCAGCTTGTTGTTCCACAAAAAGTTCCTCTTCTTTTCGAAGAGTTCTTCCGCAAAAGCCGTAGTTTTTCCTATCATTGTGTTTAAAAAGGAATGATCCGTTCACAGAATTATGATAAAATTTGAACGGAAACTTGACATTGTCCATCTCGGTGAGACAAACCCAAATACCCCATGCTCTTCTGGTTGAGATTTCATTTTCTCCAAAAGTGGACACCAATGGTATTTTTTCAGATATAGGATCCTTGATAAATCTTTGATTATTCATGTCAGGTCTCCTTAGCATGATGAAATGAAAGGGCTCATGTACTCCTTTCCCTATTGGTTCTGGAGCTGCACTAAAGAAGTATAACTCGAGCACATCTCCTCTGGACAAATGATCATTATTTGCACATGTTTATTGGACTGCTTCCTGAATCCATTTTGGTAGCTGTGATATTTCTTGGAAGCCTGGTGAAGTTGTATAAACTGAGGCTAAAGCCCCAAATTCATACCATAGCTTTACATCTTTAGGATTGGCATTGTTTTTTAGCCAAACCCTTGGATATATTCCTGCAACATCAACCCTGCAAGTGGTCGGGTTGATTTCACTTCTTGTACTTAATTTCTCCCATCTTTGTTGATAAACTTGAAAGGGAGAAATGACAGCTAGATTAGTATCAATCTTAAATTTTCCCTTGTCAGTGTTGGGCCTAAAATTGATCTCTTCCTCTTTTACCCCAGAGGCGGAGGGTTGACTTGATGAGTTATCCTCATCAATTGTTGCTTTATCTTGATCATCAAAAGATGATGATAGATTAGCTCTTGTTTCTTGAATATTAGAATCCGCAACATATTTTTTTTTACAACCGGTGACTGTATTTCTTGTTCTTGTAAAACGAATGGTTTTAACATTTCTTGTTTCTGAGAAACCAGTGGTTTTTCTATGGCTCGCATAATTGGCCCTTGAATAGCAACCCATAGTTGAGTTTGAGCTTGCATACATCCTGTGATTCGATTGGATACTTTGATCCGATCAGCTTGTTGTAACCCGCCGGCCATCTCGGTTTGAAGCAACTCAAGGTGTTCACTGAGATGCCTCTGTATTTTCCTGATGGAATCCACATCACTACCTTTCATCTCTTGTTAAGAAATCTGCAAGAATATTTTCATGAGATTTAATAATAACAATATCAAAAATATAATTTTGATATAATGCTTTCCATCTTAATAATCTAGCTTTCTCAGGTTTAGATTCAATCTTATTTCTTAGGAAAACTTTTACCTGAGTGTTATCAACCTTCAAAGTGAATTTTTTAGCAAGTAAATATAATGACCATTTTTCGAAAGCCCTTTTAACTGCATAAAATTCCTTCTCGTTAATATGCCATCTAATAGCCTCAGATTCTGAAAAAATACCGCTACAGTATCTGCATGGTATTTCTCCATCCGAAGTGATCTTAGTAAGGACTGCTGCCCACCATTCGTCACTGGCATCCGTAAATAACACCAGATCATCTTCATCCATGTGTATAACCATTTTTGGGAGATTCTTACATATCTCCTTTAATTGGTTTACCCCTTTAGTATGGTCATCGGTCCATATAAACCTTACATATTTTTTTAACAAAGGACTGAACACCTTTCTATATATTGTCAGGTTGTTTATGAACATCTCTGCAAAATTAACTAATCCTAGAAAACTTTGGAGTTGTTTTACATCTTTGAGTTTATCTGAAAAATTCTTTACCTTTTCCACAATATGGGGTTGTAGAATTATTCCAGTTTCATCAATCTCAATTCCAAGGAATTCAATTTTTCTTGTTGCTATGACTGCTTTCTTTTCAGATAAAATCAGTCCTTCTTGTTTACAAATTTTAGAGAAAATCTCTAAATGTTTAACATGTTCATCTATGTTTTTTGATGCTATAAGAATATCATTAATATAAACAAACATGAAGTTGAAATAATCTTTAAAAAGATTATCCATCTTTCTTTGAAATATTTGGGGTGCATTAGACAATCTCATAGACATAATTTCCCAGATATAATGTCCTTGTGGTGTAGAGAAGGCTGTGAATTTCTTACTGCCTTCTTCTATCCGAATATGGTAAAATTCAGACTTACAATCAAATTTTGAGAATATTCTAGCATTTTGTACACATCTAATTAGATGTTCTCTACTGGGTATGAAGTACCCATCAAACTCCAGGATCTTATTAATACCTTGGTAGTTAATAACTAACCTAAGTTTCCCTCTTTTTATTTCATCATGATTTCTGACCAGAAAACCTGGGCTGCTATATGGTAAAACTCATTCTTTGATTAAACCAAAGTCCAAATGTTCCTTGATAATCATCCTCATATCTCTTTGATCTGTTATGTTCATTGGGATAGGCTTATATCTAACGAATTCATACTCTTTGTCTCCCTTTAGAGTAAGACTGGCTTTGAGTTGATTTCTATCCCACCATGCCAAAGGATGCTCGTTATAACTTTCTTTGAGCCTCTTTTTGACATCTTCATGGGATACCTTATTTTCTAACTCTATATCTCTGTGATTCAGAGTTACCTTGAGAATCTCCATATTCTCTGTTTGGAGTTCTTGTTCTGTTGTTATTTTCAACATGGTTTCTCCAAACCTTCTTGAATCTTTCATTTTTGGGTAAAAAAAGCTGTCTTTTATAACCACGTTGGCTGCGAAACATTATCGGCATTTGTCGATAAAAAACAATCTTGAGTCTTGGGACGATAATGTTATGATCACAAATTGTAGTGAACATAAGTTGTCTTAACTCATTATCTTGGATATACTTCTTAAACATTTGTAAGAAGTTATTTCCCAACAGGATATCGGATCATGTATCATGGAAATATATTGGTGGTGTCTTTACCTTATACCAGGGTGTCTGACCTGCGCCTCCTATAAGGATCTCTGCTTGTTTTATTCCTTTGCAAAAAATTAAAATTCTTCGAGATAAATCTCGTCCAGCAATTTTTGGCAAGTCTTCTTCACATCCTTCAGGGAAGACTCCTTTCTTTGTTGTACAAATTCCTGCTCCTGAATCAATATAAGCTGCAAAGTATTCAGCCTTATATTGTTCGTACAACATCCCAATTGGAATGTATATGGAGAAAGGGCTTGTTGTCATGTTACTTGAAGGGATTACTGAATGGTCCTGCCATTTTCAGTAAACTGCTTTGTAATTCTGTAATCCGTTTAAGACTATTTTGCCTTAGTGTTTCTAAGGCCTCAGTAGGTAGAGTATGGTTACTCTTTTCTACTTCTTCAATGCGTCTTAGTAAATCATGTTCATGATTTACTAACTTCAATAGGTGCTTCTTTTTCTGTTTTTGAACATAGTTTTTGAATCTAATTAAGGGGTTATCCTTTATCCATTTCTCTTGGTTTTCCATCTCGTAGAATTCTTATTGAATTCTCCAAGTTTTTTCTTTTGCCATAAACTCTATTCCTCTTTCAAGGCGTTTCCATGATTTATGATCTTCCAGGAATTCTAAGCAAAAAATTAGTTGATCTATTTCTTTTCCCGGGATTCCTGAAATTTGAACTTCCAATTCACCGCATTTATGTTGGAAAACGCGGCTCTCTGATCAATCACGATTGATACCCGGTGCAGCGGAAGTTTAAAATTTTTTATCATGGAACAATTCCATGGTTTGGGTATCAACCGTTTAACGATTAAATTATTGTGTGTGTAAAATTCAAATAACAATTAATTAAATTTTACCTTCAATCTCGCAACGAGATTACTGGACACCAACAGATTTTATCTGCTCTTGTTGTCTCTCCCTGGAACCGATGAACTCCTTCAATCAGGTCCACGAACAGAGGTTTAATCCCTCTGATAGATTGCACTAGAAAATCTATCAGAAGTTTTCTGCGAAGAGATTACACGAATCTGATTCGTTATTCCTGACCGCGATTCAAAATCACAGACCGGAATTTTCTCGGGCAGAGGGGGAGGGGTCGGCCGAAATTTTCTTTTAGAGAGACTAGGGTTTTCGATTTTTGCTCTCAAAAATTATGACCTGTTGTGTGTAATTTCTGTACTGAAATAACTTATTTATAATGCAGGCCACTAACACCTTAGGGCCCATTAATCATAAGCTGGGGCCTGACAAGCAAAGCCCGCTGGTTCAGAAATTAATATAAAATTCATCGTGACTCCGATTGATGAACTGATTTCACCAATGTGCACAGAAACCATTTCTGCACATTTTAAAGTCAAAATAAATTTTCCTGAATCCGAATTCAGTGGTTTCCAAAAATGTCCATCCCTATGTCATTTTAGGAAATCCTACTCCCTTACTCTTATTTAAGAAGTCCAACTCCTTAGTTCATTAAATTTAACTCTTTAAATTTAACTATCTCAACGGGGATTAAAACTCCATTACACTGTGTGACCCTCAATGGTTCAGGGATACAGCTAGCCGTGGGCTCACAACTCCTTGTGACTCGGAACAACACTTTCCGACTTGCCCAACGAATCATGGTAAAGCGCCTAGCAACATCGCCCCATGATTCCCTAGGTATCACTGATAGTGCCTACAAGAACCAGTAGATTTTGGTTAGCGTACAGTACGGTCCCTTCATCCAAATATCCCGATCGAATCAACAACCATTGGTATATCGAGAGTCGCTCAAGATTCGATAACTATGCAATACATCTTGAAGATCAAATTAGTGACATCGCATGTGCTACTAAGAAACCATTTCTTAAATCACATCAAGTACTCTGGCCAGAGATTTGTCACACTAATATCTCCTCAGATCGCATAGGATATCCACACTCGCAAGTATGTGGTGAATCCTTGACAACAATGCATTGACTCCTATATGTGTCGTAACTGTACCCAATCTCGACACCTGATGACCCCCATAGAGTCGGTAAACGAGTCAAAGCACAGCACTAGCATATAGAGTCTCCATGATGTTTCAAGTCGTAAGGACTAATGGTGTACAACCAAAACCGCGGACTTTATCCACTCGATAAGTGATAACCACTTGGAAAGTCCGGATAGGGTAGTTCGATTATTCATCCTATGAATATCCATTTGCATGCTTCGAACATCTCCATGTTCCCTACCAATGAAACGTGGTACTCCGCATCGCAAATGCTAGTCTCAAACTCGAGCGATCCTTATCCTTATTATCGGACGGCTCAATCGACTAGGAACGGTTTTAGAATATACAGTGACTATAAGATGTATTTCATGATAGACATCTCCATGTTCTACCACATCTTACATACACTATAGTATATTCAAGGTCTTTATCAAAACAACAATAGTATATCACAATATAACAATATGAAGTAATATAAAGTCATTGCCATAAAAGTGTAAATAATATTAAACAAAAGATTGTTTATACAAAGAGTCATCAAAGCCCATAGCCACACAGTTGGCTCACTGGGCACCCACTCTTACAATCTCCCACTTGCCCTATAGCCAACTAGTCATACTACGTAGACCCATTGCTTCGCGATGTTTGTCAAACAATGGTCCTGGCAAGGGCTTAGTAAGCGGATCAGCGATATTGTCTGCAGAGGCCACTCGTTCGACAATGATGTCTCCTCTTTCCACAATCTCCCGGATTATGTGGTATTTCCTCAGTACGTGTTTGGATCTTTGATGAGACCTTGGTTCCTTTGCTTGAGCAACGGCACCCGTGTTGTCACAGTACACCGGGACTGGACCAACAAATTCAGGAATGACGCCCAACTCTTGGACGAACTTCCTCATCCAAACGGCCTCTTTAAGCAGCTGATGCTGCAATGTATTCAGCCTCAGTGGTGGAATCCGCTGTGGTGTCCTGCTTGGAACTCTTCCAAGAGACAGCACCGCCATTGAGCATGAACACAAATCCAGAGGTTGACTTCGAGTCATCCACATCACTTTGGAAGCTAGAGTCGGTATAGCCTTCCAATTTGAGTTCTCGTCCTCCATAAACCATGAACATATTCTTAGTCCTTCGCAAGTACTTAAGAATGTCCTTCACGGCTTTCCAATGCATTTGACCAGGATTAGACTGATATCTGCTCGTGACACTCAGAGCAAATGCTACATCCGGTCTGGTAGATATCATCCCATACATGATACTACCTATAGCTGACGCATATGGTACATGTGTCATATTCTCTATCTCTTCATCAGTCTTGGGACACATAGACTTGGATAGAGAAACTCCATGACACATGGGTAGATGTCCTCTTTTGGACCCATCCATTGAAAACCGTTTCAATATGGTATCGATGTAGGTTGATTGAGTGAGTCCTATCATTCTCTTAGACCTATCTCTATAGATCTGTATCCCAAGAATGTAGGATGCCTCTCCCAAATCCTTCATCGAAAATCTACCTGATAACCATATCTTTGTTGACTGCAACATCCCTACATCATTCCCAATGAGTAGGATGTCGTCAACATAAAGTACTAAGAATGTCACCGCATCCTTAACTACTTTCTTGTACACGCAAGGTTCCTCCGGGTTCTTGATGAAACCAAAATCTTTTATTGTTTCATCAAATTTCTGGTTCCAACTTCTTGATGCTTGTTTTAGACCATAAATTGATCTCTGAAGCTTGCATACCTTATGCTCGCTTCCCATGGATGTGAACCCCTCTGGCTGCTTCATATAGATTTCTTCTTTAATGTCTCCATTAAGAAAAGCAGTCTTCACATCCATTTGCCATATCTCATAGTCATACCATGCAGCTATGGCAATTAGGATTCTTATGGACTTGAACATTGCAACTGGTGAAAAGGTTTCGTCATAGTCAACTCCTTGCCTTTGAGTATAACCTTTAGCCACCAATCGCGCCTTGTAGGTCAATACCTTACCATCAGGCCCAAGCTTTCTTTTGTAGATCCATTTACACCCTATCGAAACAATTCCATCGGGAGGATCTACTAAAGACCAAACTTGGTTTGTATGCATCGAATCCAATTCTGACTGCATAGCTTCAAGCCATAAATTCGAATCCGCATCAGAAATTGCTTCCTTGAAGTTTCTTGGATCACATCCAATGTCGGGTTCATCTTGATCCCCTTCAAGAAGAAGACCATATCGAACAGGAGGTCTAGAAGTCCTCTCGGATCTTCTAGGTTCAGGCGTGTCCAGTAATGGTTCCTGAGGCGTAGGATCGTTATTTTGTATTTCGGGTTCTTCTCGAACTTCTTCGAGTTCCATCATCTCGCCTTTATTATCCAATAAGAACTCCTTCTCCAAGAAGGTGGCATTCCTAGAAACAAACACCTTTGTTTCAGCAGGATAATAGAAATAATATCCGATTGAATTCTTCGGATATCCTACAAAATAACATAAGCTGGATCGACTATCCAACTTATCTCCCACTGTCCGCTTCACGTAAGCAGGACATCCCCAAATCCTCAAGTACGAATACTTAGGAGCTTTGCCATTCCATAACTCGTATGGTGTTTTGTCCACTGCTTTAGTGTGGACGTTGTTCAACAACAATACCGCCGTTTCAAGCGCATAGCCCCAAAACGAAGGTGGAAGCTCAGTGAAGCTCATCATAGATCGAACCATGTCCAACAAAGTTCGATTACGACGCTCCGATACACCATTAAGCTGTGGTGTCATAGGAGGAGTCCACTGAGAGAGAATCCCATTCTCTTTCAGATAGTCCAAAAACTCGGTACTCAAGTATTCTCCACCTCGATCCGATCGAAGTGCCTTAATACTTTTACCTAGCTTGTTTTCTACTTCAGCCTTGAATTCTTTGAACTTTTCAAATGCTTCAGACTTATATTTCATTAAATATAAATACCCATACCTTGAATAATCATCAGTAAAGGTAATGAAGTAGGTGTGGCCATGTTGAGTCCCTACTCTAAATGGACCACAAACATCTGTATGGATCAAATCCAACAGATTCTGACTACGCTCAGGTTTCCCCTTAAAAGGAGATTTAGTCATTTTTCCTTTTAGGCAGGATTCACAAGTAGGTAGAGAGTTAATATCAGACATATCAAACATGCCCTCTCCCACTAGCTTGTTCATCCTCCTTGAGGAAATATGACCTAGCCTAGCGTGCCAAAGGTTTGCCGGGTTTTGACTATCGATTTTCCTTTTGTTTGTTGTCGCCGGTTTATCAATATAATTTATTGGAACGTCTTTTAGTTTTAAGTTGTATAGATCGTTTTCAATTTGTCCATTTCCAATCAAACATTCATTCTTGTAAATATTGCAAATCCCATTCACAAAATTGCAAGAATAACCATCTCTATCAAGCATAGAAATAGAAATAATGTTTTTAATTAAATCTGGAACAAATAAAACATCTCTTAACAATAATTTAAAACCGTTCTGCAAAGTCAAACAAACATCTCCAATGGCCGTAGCTTCAACTCTGGAACCATTCCCGAGCCTCAGCTGGGTCTCACCCATTCTAAGCCTGCGACTTCTTGTTATCATTTGCAACTCATTGCAAATATGAGATCTACATCTGGTATCCAATACCCAAGAAGTAGTATTAAGAAAAACATTTATTTCAATGTAAAACATACCCTTTGCAGTTCGCAACTGCTTGGGGTATTCCTTGCAGTTACGTTTCCAATTACCGGGTTTCTTGCAGTGATGGCAAACTTGTTTAGACTTGTCCAATTTTGCATGTAACATTTGGCCTTGAGATCATGGTCCAACCATTTCTCTAATTCGGCCAACCTTTCGGCAGTTACATCAGCCGGGGCTGTTTTCGGAGAAGCCTTTTCTAACACTTAGAAAATCTTTTCCCGAACTTAGGACAATCTTAACTTATGGAATCATTCTGTATTGTTTGCGTCAATAAGTTTGTTTTGTTGGAGAACAGAAACATGTGGATTACTGAGATAAAACAGACAATTATCGATGATTGTTTAAATAATTTACTAAGACATAAAATTGGCGAATTTTATTTTATGAATCTCACTCCCACTATTTTAACGATTTCACCACCCTCTAGTGAAAACGGGAAACTTTTTCCTTAGTGAGAACATGGAGTCCAATTGACAAACTTATGGTCCCGAATAATATCAGCCAACCATAATTCTCAAAAGGTAGAGCCCAATTGCTTCCAAAGCAACCCCCATGTGTTTACCTCATGTCCAATAAGGGCCCAATAATATGACGCCGTTTAAAGTGACATGTCAAGATGACCCATCAATATTAAGTTGTGATGGACGGTCGCCATGTGGATCCCCCAATAATATGAGCCGATCCCATGGGAGTTCCACCCAACTTACAACATTTGTCGATCCAATGTACAGCTTTCCGACGGACGGGCCCCCCCAATAATATGAGCCGGACCATATCCGCGGGTAGCATCACATACATTGACCGTTGATGGAAGGTGGGAACATTTAAACAAATTTAAATTTCCTTTATTTATCTTGATATAAATTTTAAATCATATTTAAAATGAGGGATTTTTAATTATAAAAATATTTGTCTCATCATATTCATTTTATTGCATGCTTGCCGGATTCACGCAATTTATGTCTAAACATGCATACAATCATAATATCAAATATTATATAGGATGATCGATTCCATTTCTAATTGACCCGTGGTTGCCAATCACGGGTCTTAGTCCAATCCTAGGTAATATGCAGTATGCAAATGCAATCCTATTACATATGCTTCCAATTTACATTTCTTCAGTCTTCATTGTCTGCTGGGCCCACCATCTTCAAATCTTGATCTCCCACTAAATCTAATGTATTTACAATAAATAACAATGACAAGTAGGGGATACATTTTTAGGGGTGGGAACGGGCTATAAACCAAGCCCACTTTTATTACATATGACATTCATATCGGGCCATAAACCAGGCCCATTAATAAAACCAACAATAATAAAGACAAAATGTAAATTCCTAACATACACCTACAAAATTGGTCATGGCAATCGATCATCCTTATCCAATAACATTTAATTCAAAATTAATTTATTGGATAACATGCTGTGGCAATTCAAATTTAAACAAGATAAAATCATATTTTATATATAAAATCTCATTTCACATATAAAATCATATTTTATCTCTATATCAAATAAAATCATATTTTATTTATAAAATCCAATTTTACAAATAAAATCATATTTTACTTAATATATCATAAGATCATATCTTATCATCAATTGTACCAAAATAATTGATTTCAAAATTCAATTTACGGATAAAATATTAAAATTTTCCAAAAATTCAAATTTATCCAAAATCAATTTTAAAATTTACGGACTCGAACAATTCGATCCGAAATCTCGTGAACCAATCAAAAATATTTTTGACCGGACCAAAAATAAAATTTTAAATATTAAAATTATTTTTTAAATAAAAATATAATTTTTCCCGCGGGCCGCCCGGGACACTCCCGGGCCGGCCCGCACCCGGGGCGCGGGCCGGGGGCAGCCCGGCTGCCCCCTTAGGGCAGCGCCTGGCGCCGCCCCTGGGCGGCGCCGTGCGCTGCCCTGGGCGGCGCCGAGCGCCGCCCCTGGGCAGCGCCGAGCGCTGCCCTGCGCAGCGCTGGGCAGCGCCGTGCGCCGCCCTGGGCGGCGACGGTCGCCGCCTTGGGCGGCGCCGTGCGCCCCCTTTGGGCGGCGCCGTGCGCCGCCCGGGGCAGCAACAATTGCTGCCCCACCGGGCAGCGATCCAATCGCTGCCCGGGTTTTGCCCCGAAAAATTTTTTTTTTTTTATTTAAAAATATTTATTTTGTTTCAAAAAACCGAGACTCAAAAATTTTGTACAATTGATTAATTTAATCGTTTGATCTGAGCAACCTGGCTCTGATACCACTGTTGGAAAACGCGGCTCTCTGATCAATCACGATTGATACCCGGTGCAGCGGAAGTTTAAAAATTTTTATCATGGAACAATTCCATGGTTTGGGTATCAACCGTTTAACGATTAAATTATTGTGTGTGTAAAATTCAAATAACAATTAATTAAATTTTACCTTCAATCTCGCAACGAGATTACTGGACACCAACAGATTTTATCTGCTCTTGTTGTCTCTCCCTGGAACCGATGAACTCCTTCAATCAGGTCCACGAACAGAGGTTTAATCCCTCTGATAGATTGCACTAGAAAATCTATCAGAAGTTTTCTGCGAAGAGATTACACGAATCTGATTCGTTATTCCTGACCGCGATTCAAAATCACAGACCGGAATTTTCTCGGGCAGAGGGGGAGGGGTCGGCCGAAATTTTCTTTTAGAGAGACTAGGGTTTTCGATTTTTGCTCTCAAAAATTATGACCTGTTGTGTGTAATTTCTGTACTGAAATAACTTATTTATAATGCAGGCCACTAACACCTTAGGGCCCATTAATCATAAGCTGGGGCCTGACAAGCAAAGCCCGCTGGTTCAGAAATTAATATAAAATTCATCATGACTCCGATTGATGAACTGATTTCACCAATGTGCACAGAAACCATTTCTGCACATTTTAAAGTCAAAATAAATTTTCCTGAATCCGAATTCAGTGGTTTCCAAAAATGTCCATCCCTATGTCATTTTAGGAAATCCTACTCCCTTACTCTTATTTAAGAAGTCCAACTCCTTAGTTCATTAAATTTAACTCTTTAAATTTAACTATCTCAACGGGGATTAAAACTCCATTACACTGTGTGACCCTCAATGGTTCAGGGATACAGCTAGCCGTGGGCTCACAACTCCTTGTGACTCGGAACAACACTTTCCGACTTGCCCAACGAATCATGGTAAAGCGCCTAGCAACATCGCCCCATGATTCCCTAGGTATCACTGATAGTGCCTACAAGAACCAGTAGATTTTGGTTAGCGTACAGTACGGTCCCTTCATCCAAATATCCCGATCGAATCAACAACCATTGGTATATCGAGAGTCGCTCAAGATTCGATAACTATGCAATACATCTTGAAGATCAAATTAGTGACATCGCATGTGCTACTAAGAAACCATTTCTTAAATCACATCAAGTACTCTGGCCAGAGATTTGTCACACTAATATCTCCTCAGATCGCATAGGATATCCACACTCGCAAGTATGTGGTGAATCCTTGACAACAATGCATTGACTCCTATATGTGTCGTAACTGTACCCAATCTCGACACCTGATGACCCCCATAGAGTCGGTAAACGAGTCAAAGCACAGCACTAGCATATAGAGTCTCCATGATGTTTCAAGTCGTAAGGACTAATGGTGTACAACCAAAACCGCGGACTTTATCCACTCGATAAGTGATAACCACTTGGAAAGTCCGGATAGGGTAGTTCGATTATTCATCCTATGAATATCCATTTGCATGCTTCGAACATCTCCATGTTCCCTACCAATGAAACGTGGTACTCCGCATCGCAAATGCTAGTCTCAAACTCGAGCGATCCTTATCCTTATTATCGGACGGCTCAATCGACTAGGAACGGTTTTAGAATATACAGTGACTATAAGATGTATTTCATGATAGACATCTCCATGTTCTACCACATCTTACATACACTATAGTATATTCAAGGTCTTTATCAAAACAACAATAGTATATCACAATATAACAATATGAAGTAATATAAAGTCATTGCCATAAAAGTGTAAATAATATTAAACAAAAGATTGTTTATACAAAGAGTCATCAAAGCCCATAGCCACACAGTTGGCTCACTGGGCACCCACTCTTACAATTTATTAATCCTTAGTAAGTTCCTTTTACCTACTGTTCTAAATAGTAAATCGAATTACAAGGAAATTGGTTCCTATGACTTGTAATTTCGAATACTATTTTGACTTCTTTTCATCCTTCTAGAGATCTAAGTTTTCCTATTATAGAAAACTCTTTTTTTTCTGGTGAATTTTCTTGAATAGGAGATTTTTTCCACCTTCGACTTGTCATTCGGTCACCTGGGAAAGATAACCTTCGGGGTTCTATTTTAAGATCTCTGTATAGAACCTGTTTATCTTGTATTTGAATGTATGTTTCCTGAATTAAAGGAAACTCGATTCTTTCCGGGTATATTGCTTGAACAACTTTCCCAAAGATCTCTGAAATTTCAATAAACTCATTTCTAATGAATAATTCAGAATGGTGAGTATTAGAAAGAATATATGAAATTTGATATGTAATATAATATGACATATTACCTTCCTTCATTAATCTTTTTTCCTTGAAATTTTGATGCAACGTCAAGGCTCGACTAAAGTTTCTGTCAGCTAAATTGTAGGCTATTCTCGGATAAATAACTCCTATAGTTTTTCTTGCACATAGATTTCCTGAGATAGTACCCAGAACAACATCTTGGATATTTCCCATTTTTTTATCACATACTACGATATCTATGGGTGAATCTATTTCTTCTTTAAAAGTTGCCTTGATCATTATTTGGATTGCTCCAATATGAATCCAAGGCATTGTTCTTGCTACCTCACTTTTCAACTTTTGCAATTCCTCTCTTTATTGAGATCTAAAGTATCTGCTGTTATTCTCATAGCTGACGTGTCCAGAACATCAAGGTTTAACATAACCCCATAAGGATGTATCAGATCTAAAACAATTTTTCCATAGGGAGTTTGATGTAGCGGTATCTTACTCCTTGACATATCAGGGAAACTTTTTATTAAAAGAGGGACGTAATTGAGAACGAAAAAAGTGTTAGTATATTTTTGGGCAAGTTAGGAAATTTTAGGGATGTATTTATTAATTATCCCCAATTACTCATATGAATTCAATTAATCATGTATGCACATCAGCATATAAGCATGTAATTCGCATATCAGTAGAGCATGTATTTCTCAATCAATAAATCATGTTCGCATACAATTCATCAAATCAAGTAAAGCATTAATCATGCAATACTTTAAATGCATGCGACTCAATCTACCCCGCTCAACTTCTATCTTAATTCAAGAACTTTCCGCTCTGATACCACCTATTGTGGGGATCTCGGTTGCTAATCTCAATTTTTAAAACACAATCAGTTTTAATCGGATAATTAAATATAATTATCTAACAATATTCAATCTGAATAATTAATCAAATATGAATTAAAAATAATCAATCCGATCTAATCAACAAAAGAATAATCCATAATTTTTTTATGCAAGGCCGCATACGCGGGCGCGCATGCCCGATGACTTGGCTCACCAAGATCGCACGGCCGTGGTGCCCTGCGTGTTTGTTTCTTACAAATCTCTGCTCTTGTTGTCTAAGTATTTTTCACCTGTTAACAACAATCTAAACATTTCACATCAACTATATAATGATCTAAGTACAAGATTCAAGATATAACATAAAGTGTAGAGCATAAGAATCTCATACATGTTTCTAAGGTGCAATACAATAAACTCAAATCTAAGTTTTCAAATCTCAAACTAATCTAACACCTTCTCACATGCATTTGACATCAATCTAGTCTTTAATCCCAAAGCCCCACATCTATGTCTTCATCTCGAGCTATCCAAGTTCGTTTTGACTCGCTCTTGCCCAACCTAATGCAATACACACATACAAACAAAGCACCAGCCGGATAATTCCGATGAGAAATATATCTCAGTATGAACGACTTATATATAAAACTTATAGGCATAGCAAGTTCATGATATTCATTCCATAGATCATTTCTAAATCAAATGCATATATACATACAAGCATATTTCCTTCTTGCATTAACAACTATCAATGTTCTTCTATAGAAATAGCATGAATACAAAGCATGCTATCTATCAAAGGATTTCTCATTCCTCAAGTGATCTCAATAGCCAAACATATAATCTCAAGTCATATCATATCTTACTTTATCAACACATTCTAACATCTTGATAATCAATTCTGGAAACAAGTATTCTCATATTATTTCAACACATTTGTTAGAACCTAATGGGGGGGATTTAGGTTTTTTTTGGAAACTTTAGCAATTTAAAGAGATTATGCAAATACGCAAGCGGAAGACTTAAAGCAATCAATAATAAATGCAGTAAATAAATGTGTAATATAAATAAAGCAGTAAAAGTGATAAGAGATGTTTATGAAGGTTCGACGATAAATCGTCTACGTCTCCCCTTCTTGGTTAAGATCGATTAACCAAGGATCCACTAGCACTTCAAACGTCTTGGCCTTGATGGCTCCAAGGATAGCCGTACAACTCAACACGATCATCGCGCCGATACAACTCGAACACTTGGTCTTAAGGGCTCCAAGGATAGCCACAACACTCACAAAATACACTTGGATTCACACACAAGTGTTTACAATAATCGAGCAACCAACTCACAAATGTTTTAATACAAACAACCCTCGATTTTGAATAAATCGCACAACTATCACTTGAATACTTTGAAGGAGAGGATATTGCTTGAAATGAGAGATGAGAGCGAATTGGTGAGTTGAAATGGCTTCAAATGGCAAGTATTTATAGTTGCCAATCCGAACTGGTTCGGAGCCTCCGAACGGGTCTTCGGGTTGTCCGAATGTTGTCTGATTTAAGTTCAAATTTCTACGGCTGGTGAACTGTTCGGGGGATCCGAACTCATCTTCGGGTCATCCGAACGGCTGCATTAAATTCCTTTCGGCAAATTTTCTTCCGACAAAATCTTCAGTGGCCGTAAAGTAGTTCGGGTACTCCAAACTAGTCTTCGGGTCGTCCGAAGTGTATATTTCGTGCCTTCCGAGAGTGCCTCCGAATCATTTTAAATTCCAAGAAATTCTTCGGGCCATCCGAACTATCTTTGGACCGTCCGAAGTAGTTTTCATTGCCTCCGAGTTTGCCCTCCAATCTTTATTTAATTCTGGAAAAATCTTCGGGTCGCCCGAACCCTTCTTCGAGTCATCCGAACCTGGGCAGATTCGAACCCTTGAAATTTTTATCTCCAATTTTTTATTATCGGTTCTTGCTTCCAATATTGTTCATACTCAAAAGTATTATAATCTGAAATTTTCTCACTTTAAACTATTAGTAACGATTAACCGAGTTTTGTAATCATCAAAACATATTAATTTGAGATTTTTTAATGCATTAAAAACATTAATCTCATTACACGAGATTTGTATGCATTTAAGGTGTAACAATCTCCCCCTTTTTGATGATCACAAAACTTGGTTAAATAGGAGAAATAAAATATAAGCAATAGAGAAATAATAATATATTTAAACAATTTAATCAAATATTGTTTAAGCATTAATTATAAAAAATCCCCCTCAATTTAATAATTAATTATTTAACCAAATTAATTCTCCCTCTTTTTGCGATAATCTAAAAGCAATTAATAAAAGACGAGAAAATTAAAATACACAATAGTTTCATTTAAACTAATCTTGAATTTTACATAGAAAGCATAAACAAAATACAACTTAAAATGCAAAATAAAATCTAAGAGTCATCATCGTGCTGCGGCGGAGGATAGCGGGAGAAAAAGTCATCAAAGTGAGTCTCCAACGAGGCAACTCTCATAGTTATCGCATCCATAGAAGCAGTAGAAGATGCAAAGTGGCTGGCTAGATTCCCTTCAATGCGTTGAAGAGTCTCGAAAAGACGATCAGACTGATGAGCAGGGGTAGCAGGAATCTCGAGAATCTCAAATGGAAGCTCGCTAAGATTGGCTGGAAAATACTAAAAGCCAGAAGAAGAAGGTCCTTCTTCTACAGGCGGCCCATTGGGAAAGCCCTTAGCCTGAGAGGAGGGAGAAAGACTCGAATATGGAAGAGAGAAGTGTTTGTCCGGAAGATATTTCTTAAAAGCATGAGTTGGGTCATCAACCCAACGAGATAGGACAGGATTCCAAGATATTTCCATCTTGGTAATCGTAGAATGGTTGAAAGTATGGAAATAAAAGATGGAAAAAGGAGTTAAGCCAACAAAATAAATGTCAAAATGAGTCAAAATGCGGTTGATGATACGAGCAAAAGGCAAAAAAACTTTCCTCGTGGCTTTAGCCGCATTATGCATAGCCTGCATAATGAATCGAGGAAGGTTAAAAGGACGGGAGAAAACAATATGGTAGAGAACAAAGAGGTCAAGATATTTGCAGGTGGAGGAGTCTCCACTGCGCGGAATGATGGAAGTGGTGATCAATTTTTGAATGATTTGGTAGTCGGAACGAAGTTGCTTCAAAAGCAGACGATCGTCGGCAGCAGTAGCTGGACGACCAAGAATGGAAGAAAGAACCTCATCTAGATCAAAAGTGGGATCATCAGTGGGCCATCCATGACCAAAATAGTTGCTGGGTCCCTCCATAGGAAGAGCAAACCACTCAGCAAAGTTAGATACAGAAAAGCAAATATGCCGACCCTGGACAATCGTGGCGATATGGAGCTCCTCGCCAAGTTCGAGTTCCAGGTTGGCATAAAACTCGTAAAGTAACTCTGGGAAAATAGCATCTAGAATGGAAGGCTAAAAAAAGGATTCCCAATGCTGGGCAGCAATGAGAGGCAACAACAGCAGATGAGATGCCGCAAGATAAGCGACATCAAAAATACGACCGGGTAGAATCGGTCGAGTGGGGTAATCGTCCGGGATAGGACGTGAAATAGCAGGTAGGTTGGGATCATGAATAGGGATAGGGCGACTAGAGCTGGCTTGATCATGACAGCGTTTGACAGGTATTTTGTAGGCTAGATTTCGGACTAAGGAGAAGAAAAGAAGTGATTTTGGTGTGAAGAATTCGGATGGCCCGAGGGGGTATTTATAGCAGAGGGTTCGGACGGCCCAAACCTGATTACCGAGGTGATAAGTTTTATCTTATCTGATAGGCTGTAATTGGGTTCGGACGGCCCGAAGTGCGTTTGGGGCCTCCGAACAGTTCAATTTCAGTTCGTGTCCTCCGAAATTTGTGAGACGGTCAAAATTTGAAGTTTTACTGCTCAGAGTTCGGACGGCCCGAAGATAAATTCGGAGGGTCCAAACTTGCCATTTCGAAGGAAATTTTGAAAGTTTTGAACTGAAAAGGCGCATGGCAGTTCGGGTGGTCCGAACCGGCCAAAGTCTGGAAATTCAAAAGATAACTCTTTAAATAATATTTTGCAATTAAGTATTAAATCAAATAATTCACATAAAATGTGAGCTTTTTAATTTTGAATAAATACAATTGATTTATATTATCCAAAATTAAATTGCTCGAATTTAATATTAAGCTCCCCCTTATGTGACATTAAATTTATTTTATGTCTACAAGCGATTACAACTCAATCATGCCAAGTTCACCACGCAAACGAATAAAAGTATTTTCATCTAGTGGTTTTGTAAAAATGTCGGCAATTTGATTTGTCGTGTCAACATATGAAGTTCAACTTCATTTCGTTCGATTTGGTCACGAATAAAATGATGACAAATGTCAATATGTTTTGTGCGCGAATGTAGAATCAGATTCTTTGTAAGACATATGGCGCTAGTGTTATCACAAAAATAGAGATTTTTGAAAAAGAGACGTCATAGTCGAGCAATTGATGCTTTATCCAAAGAATTTGCGCACAACAACTACCGGCAGCCATATATTCGGCTTCGGCCGTTGACAACGCAACACAATTTTGTTTCTTTGAAAACCAAGAAACTAAACAATTTCCTAGAAAGAAACAAGTTCCACTAGTGCTTTTCCTGTCCACCTTATATCCACCAAAGTCGGCATCGCAATAAGCTTTTAAATCAAAGAAAGAATTTTTCGAATACCACAAGCCAAGATTTGGAGTATTTGAAAGATATTTGAAAATGCGTTTTAAGGCGAACAAATATGATTCCTTTGGACATGATTGAAATCGTGCACACAAGCAAACGCTAAACATAATGTCAAGTCTACTAGCAGTAGCATAAAGTAAGGAGCCAATCATACTACGAAAGGAAGATTGATCTACAGGTTTACCATTTTCATCCTTGTCGAGTCTGATTGTTGTGCTCATTGGTGTAGATGATGATTTTGTGTTCTCCATCCCAAACTTCTTCAGAATCTCCTTGATGTATTTGTTGTGGTTCACAAAGAACCCATCTTTGCTCTGTTTGATTTTCAATCCGAGGAAATAGTTAAGTTCCCCCATCATGCTAATCTCAAAGTGTTCCTGCATAAGCTTGGAGAAATCTTGACAGATAGTTTCGTTAGTAGAACCAAAAATTATGTCATCAACATAAATTTGCACAATCAATAAATCATCTTTGACATTTTTGATAAATAAAGTAATGTCAATATTTCCTCTCGAAAAACCATTTGAGAGAAGGAAAGTTGATAGTTTTTCATACCAAGCTCGAGGAGTTTGTTTTAAATCATACAAAGCTTTGTTAAGTCTAAACACATGATCAGGCAAAGAAGGATCAACAAAGCCATCAGGTTATTCAATATAAACTTCCTCTTTTAGTTCACCATTTAGGAATGCACTCTTAACATCCATTTGAAATAACTTGAAATTTCTAGAGCAAGCAAAAGCAAGTAGCATGCGAATAGATTCAAGTCGGGCAACATGAGCATATGTCTCATCATAATCAATGCCTTCTTTTTGACTATATCTTTTCGCTACAAGTCTAGCTTTATTTCTAGTGATAGTACCATGCTCATCAAGTTTATTCATAAAGACCCATTTAGTACCAATAATAGATCTATCATGCGGCCTAGGAACAAGACACCAAACATCATTGCGCTTGAATTCATTTAATTCATCTTGCATAGCAATAATCCATGCATCATCTAATAAAGCATCATCAATGCACTTAGGTTCAACATGAGAAACAAAAGCAAGATGATTGCAAATATTATTAAGTGAAGATCGAGTGGTTACTCCCTTCGAAGGACTTCCAATGATAAGATCCATATGATGATCTTTGTGAAGCATCCAATCCTTCGAAAGTGGTGTTTCCTCAATAAAAATATCTATATCATTTAAGCTTGATGAAGCCATCTCTTCTTCGAGTAATTCTACATCATCATTGTTAGTGTGAGAAACTATAGACATATATTCATCAAATACAACATGCATAGATTTTTCAATAAGTAAAGTACGCTTATTAAATACTCTAAAAGCCTTACTAGAGGTATAATATCCGAGAAAGATGCCTTTGTCAAACTTGGTCTCAAACTTACCGAGATTATCCTTAACATTATTATGAATGTAGCATTTTGATCCAAAAGCCCGAAAGTATGAAATGTTAGGTTTTCTCCCTCTCCATAATTCATATGGAGTTTTCTTGAGAATTGACTTTATTGATACACGATTGATAATGTAACAGGCAGTGTTCATTGCTTCAGTCCAAAAATATTTTGGTAGAGAATGCTCACATATCATGGTCCTCGCAATCTCCACAAGTGTCTTATTTTTCCTCTCAACGACCCCGTTTTGTTGAGGAGTCCTAGAACTAGAAAAATTGTGACCGATGACTTTATCTTCACAAAAATTTGTAAAACTCTCATTTTGAAATTCAGTTCCGTGGTCACTACGGATCTGTTTTATTAAAAGATTTTTCTCATTCTCAACACGTTTGACAAAAGTTTTAAAATAATCAAAGACATCATTTTTGTGGGCTAAAAACAATGTCCACGTGAAACATGATAAATCATCCACAACGACAAATGCATAAAGCTTCTCTCCTAGGCTAACGTTCCTCGAGGGACCACATAGATTTAGTTGAAGAAGTTCAAGGGGCATAGAAGTTGATACAAAATTTTTGCTTTTAAAAGATTCTCTTGTATGTTTGCCAAGTTGGCACGCATCACAAACAGAATCTAATTTTAAATTAAATTTTGGCATACCAACGACTAAATCAAGTTTCAAAAGTTTTTCAATGGTACTAGGGCCAACATGAGCTAGTCGTCTATGCCAAAGAATGTTATCATCAACATTCAAGGATACAAGGCTTTTAATATTTGATAAAGATAAATTATTTAAAAAACCTTGTATACATTTTCACTTCTATATCCTTTGAAATTTATGGATTTGTCAGATGTGAGTGATATAGTGCAGTGTTGGAGAGTGAACTTGACTTCATAACCTCTATCGCACAATTGATTTATGCTTAGTAGGTTATGCTTAAGTCCTTTCACTAAGAGTACATCATCAATCAAGCAGGATTTAGAAATACCTATTGAGCTGATTCCTTCGATAACTCCTTTGTTGTTGTCTCTAAAGGTGACAGTTCCTTTCTCCTTTGGTTTGACCGATTGAAGTAGCTCTTTGTTCCCCGTTATATGTCTAGAACATCCACTGTATAGATACCATATGCTAGAGAGAACAGTTTTTCTATTTTCCTGCAAGAATTGATTTTGGTACCCTTTAGTTCTTTTGGGTCCACAATGTTAGAAAAAAGAGATATAAAATGGACTTCTAAGAGTTCAGTCTCTCATAGCAACATCATCACCACTTTCCAAGAGTGCTCTCAGTAGTAGGTAGGGCTATGACCTCTTTAAAAATCTATTTCCTTGGATAGAGCAACGTTCATCAGGAAGACCAGTCGCAAGTCAAGGCAGTTTAAACCGGTCTATGATGAACTTCCTTAGATCATGATCTCATAATGCCGACTGATGAGTTGTTAAGTACTCTTAGGCCTCGATTTCATATAGCTCTTTTGAATATTGATATTTCAAAGATCTACATTTATGTCTAGCATGACCTATTTTACAACATTAAGAGCATGTAGGGGTGATCTCATTTTTGCTTTAGCAATGAGACTAGTAAAGTCTATAGATTTCTTACCATACCCTATTTCACCCTTATCAAAACTACATTTCTGCATGCTTAGTAAATTATTCAATTTACTACTACTAACATTGAATTTATCAAATTATTTTTCTAAGTGAGCTATGTCATCCTTTAATCTTAGGTTTTCATGCTCCTTATTTTCTAATTCATTTTTGATGTTTCTATTTTCCTTTCTAAGTGACTTAGTCATATAAAAATTTGTTTATATGCATGTAGTAATTCATCATAGGAAGGTACCTCGTCATCGTCGTCAGAGACGATGTCATCACTCCTAGCCATGAGGCAGATGTTATCTTCCTCCTCGTCGTCATCGCTATCGCTCCAAGTGGCTATTAGGGTTTTCTTCTTACCTTTGTCAACCTTATTCTTGAGGGGGCACTCATTTGCATAGTGGCCTTGTTGTTGACAGTTGTAGCATGTTATTTCCTTGTCCGTCTTCTTCTTGAAGTTGTTTCCTCGCATAAATCTTTTGAACTTTCTTGCGAAGAGTGTCATATCATCATCATCTTCTTCTTCGACTTGGGTGGATAAGGCAATCCCCTTTGCCTTGGTCTTTTCATCCTCCATTTTTTATTCTTTCCTTGTAGACACTTCTAACTCATGGTTTTAAGGGTCCCATGAAGTTGATCAAGATCATACGACGCGGTGTCGCCTTTGTTGGATTCAAAGATGGTCGTTCTCTTGACATCTCACTCCTTGGGTAGGGCGCATAGAGCTCTCCTCCACACTTGCTTGGTTGGATATTGTTCTCCAAGTTGGGCTAGTTCATTGATGATTTGAGAGAGCCTTCGGAACATTGTGTCTATATCTTCCTTGGATTCCATCTCAAATGTCTCGTACTTGAGTTGTAGAAGATCTATCTTTGTCTCTTTGACTTGGTTGGTTTCCTCGTGGCATATCTCTAATTTGTCCCAAATCTCTTTTGCGGAGGAGCACATAAATATCCGGTTGTACTCGTTCATATCTAGGGAACAATGCAAAATATTCATAGCTTTAGCATTTTGAGATATCAATCTCATATCCTCCTTTGAAAAATCGTTCATTCCCTTAGGAATTTTGACTCCCTCAACCTCTTTCGTAGGTATGTAGGGACCTTTCACAGTTACTTTCCAAAGGTCATAGTCTACGGATTGGATATATAGGGACATTCGATTTTTTCAATATCCTTAGTTTATGCCGTTGAAAAGAGGAGGACAATTGGTTGATTACCCTTGAGCATAATTGATAAGTGTATTTTATACACTTAATTTATATATGATTTTAATTATTAATTTTTTGTTTCGAGCAGATTTATGTGGGTATTTTGTTGTTTTTGTGATTGTAAGAAATTATTGATTTTATGTGAAAATGAGAGGAAAAAGGAGAAAAGAAGAATAAAAGAAAGGAAAAAGAAAAGAAGAGAAAATTGAAGAGAAGAAAGGAACGTTCAGAGAAAAGAAAAGGAACAATGTTGGGTTTCTTATTGGGCCTTAAAAGTTTAGTGCTAAAACAAGCGCTGATGAGAAAGGGAAGAAGAGCTAACGCGCAATGCTATTAAAGACTGGAGAATTGGAAATTACGAGATTGAGGCGCGCCCGCGCCTTCACTTGAGCGCCCGCCCCGTTGCTGAATTGGAAAGTTTTATTAAATCAGGCAATTAATTCTTGGGCTTGATTTTGTGGGCTTTTTCTGAGCAATATAAAAGGATTTTTGTCAGACAACTAAAGGAGAGCCGCCACACACATCCACTACAGATCAGAGAATTAATCGTGAACTTTTGTGATTTTTCTGGAGCTTAATCTGAAGAACAAAGACGGAGTTCGATAGACCAGACACGGCATCGACGACGGATTTGATTTCTTACTTTTATTTTATTCTGAATATGTTTGGATTTTTGAACATGTTTTGTTTTATTCAGAATTTTATTATGAACTAAATTTTTAGAGTCTAGAGGTCGGATGGAACCTGGTGTAGACGCTTTCATGAATGTTTGATTTTATTGAATTGAATTTCTTCTAAATTAATTGTTTTTTCTAGAATTGATTGTCTTTTCAATTATCTGATCAATAATTGATTTGTTATATTTATTTGAAATCATTGCTCGGGAGAGGGAATTTTGAATAGGACATTAGAAAATACACTGTTAATTATTTATACAGCTCGGGAGAGTGTATAATTTTAACAGAGCTTTTAAAAAAAACATTGTTTTGTGATAGATCACTGCGATAAATTCTTAATAGGAATATTGGAATTGAATTATAGTTGATAAACATTATTTGTTGCTCGGGAGAGGGAAATAATAAACTTAAGTGTTCTTGGCTACTAATTGACTGGAATTCATGAAACTAAATTAATTAGGATTGATTGTTGTTGAAACCAGGTGAAATCTATACCTCTAGACCATTTTTCTCTGATTGATTTTTAATCTGAAAGTTATGTGCGTGCTTTTAAATCTCTTAATTATTTTATTTTTATTGCAAAATTCTCAAAGTTTGATTTTTTAGATAAAGTTTGGACTATTCTAATTACAAGTACTAAATATTTTTATTTTACTCTCTGAGGGATCGATATCTGATTTAATCACTATATTAAAACTTGACACTCGTACGCTTGCGAGGAAATTTCATAACAAGTTTTTGGCGCCGTTGTCGGGGAGTAAATTTTGATTATTTTTTAGTCTTGTTACCAATTAGTCTAGATTTTAATTTAGAGTTTTTTATTTTATTTTTTAAGTTACTAATTAATTTCTTCTTATCTTTTAATTGCAGTTTATGCGACGTTCTCAAAGTGCTAATTCTCTACTGTTTGATCCGGAGATCGAGCGCACTGCACGTGCTTTAAGACGAGCTAGAAGAGAAGAAATTGAAAGAATGGCTGAACAAGAAGCAAATCAAGCTCCCCTAGTGCCAATTAGAGATCACTTCAGACCGACGATCCAGGCTCACTATTCTGGAATCGCTCGAGGAACTATCAATGCAAACAATTTTGAGCTGAAGCCTGCATTGATCAACATGGTTCAATCGAACCAATTTAATGGGAGTGCCACAGATGATCCTCATCTGCATCTCAGGACCTTCTTAGAAATTACTGATACGGTAAAATTTAACGGTGTTCCTGAAGATATTATTCGCTTACGTTTGTTTCCGTTTTCTCTCAGGGATCAAGCCAGAAGTTGGTTGCAATCACTGCCGCTTGGAAGCATCACTACTTGGGAGGGGATGGCAGAAAAGTTTCTTGCAAAATATTTTCCACCTGCCAAGTCCACCCAGTTGAAGATAGAGATCAACACGTTCTGGCAGATAGACACTGAACAGCTCTACGAGGCATGGGAAAGGTACAAATAATTACTTAGATGTTGAACTAACCACAATTTTGCAGATTGGGAACAGATTGAGTGGTTTTACAACGGACTAAATGCGCCTACAAGGATGAATGTCGATTTTGCTTCTGGAGGAACTATTTTTGCAAAGGACCCCGCTCAAGCCTATGATATGCTTGAACAGATGACGATAAACAGTTTTCAATGGCCATCTGAGCGTGTGGGAGTCAAGAAGCCAGCTGGAGTGTATGCAGTGGATCCTCTCACGTCCATCACTGCTCAATTATCTGCACTGACTACACAGGTAGCTTCTTTGAATAAAATTAATGTTGCAGATTCAACTAGAGTTGAAGGATCACCGGCCATAGAGCAAGTCAATTATATAAATCCAAATGGCTACCGAGGATATGGAGGCTATAGAGGTAACCCTGTCCCAAATACTTATCATCCTAGCTTGCGTAATCATGAAAATTTTTCGTATGCTAACAATAAAAATGTGCTGAATCCTTCGGGATTCAATACAAACAAGGATGAGGGTAAGCAGTCAATGGAGGATGTGGTTAGTACTTTTGTGCAGGAATCAGGTAAGAGGATGGCGAGAACTGAGTCTCGACTTGACAGTTTGGAGACGCACATGGCCAACATGGGCGCAGTGTTGCAATCCATGGAGACTAGTATTGGGCAGTTGGCGAACGCACTGAAGGACAACAATCGCGGCCAGTTCCCTAGCAATACTGAGGTGAATCCCAAGGAGCAGTGCAATGCCATCGAAGTGCGGAGTGCCAAAGACATTGGAGTCCAAATTCCTACTGTTGCGGATAAGAAACTTGAGGAAAAAGTTGAGGAGAAAGAGAAGGAGCTTGAATCTGAGCCAAAACCGATGTACAAGCCTTCACTTCCATACCCACAAAGGTTCAAGAAGAAAGCATTGGACGAGCAATTTTCCAAGTTCTTGGAGATTTTTAAGAAGATTCACATCAACATTCCCTTTGCTGAAGCTTTGGAGCAAATGCCGAATTATGCAAAGTTCATCAAGGAGGTGATGTCCAAGAAGAGGAGGCTGCTAGAGAACGAGGTAGTGAATTTAACGGAAGAGTGCAGTGCGGTGCTCCAAAAGAAGATGCCACAAAAGCTTAAGGATCCAGAGAGTTTTACTATTCCTTGCACTATTGGCTCTTCTTATTTTAATAATGCACTTTGCGATTTAGGAGCTAGCATTAATCTCATGCCTTTGTCTGTTTTCAGGAGCTTAGGACTTGGTGAGGTGAAGCCCACCATGATCGCGTTGCAGTTGGCTGATCATCTATCACATATCCGCTTGGAATCATTGAAGATGTTTTGGTAAAAGTAGATAAATTTATTTTTTCAGCGGATTTTGTTGTGTTAGATATGGAGGAGGATGCAAACATGCCCCTGATATTGGGGAGACCTTTCTTGGCCACTGCCGATGCCAAGATAGAGGTGAAGAGAGGTGCATTGTCGATGGGTGTGGACGGTGAGAGTGTAATTTTTAATATATTCATGAAGTCATCTAACACCCCTATTGAAAAATTTTGCTTGATAGAGCCAGTGATGAAGTTGGAGGGTCGTTCAAAAGCCGACATTGCGGTTGATTCATCGAACGAGAGAGCGCCAAAACCACCAAAGAAGGCCACAAAAAAAGCAAAATTTAAAAGGCGGTTCGTGGAATTTATTTGGCGAGTGAAAGAGAATGGGAAGAATTAATCTCGTGAAAGTCGGGCTGACGACTTTAAACCAAGCGCTACTTGGGAGGTAACTCAAGCATTTTTTTTTATTTTATTTTATTTGCTTTTATTTTCAGTTTATTTAATTTTTGTTATTTAATTGTTTTAAGTATTTTTATTTTAAATTTTCGAGCTTATTTATTTATTTATTTATTTTTCTTAATTTTCAAAAATTTTCAGGCTCCAGAAATCTCAAGTCGAGGAGAGGGCGCGCCCGCCCCATTAATCGAGCGCCCGCACCATACCCTAAAGAAATTTGCGAGCAATAGGCGCGCCCGCGCCACTTCATTCGAGCGCCCGCGCCTACCCTTCGTTTCACTGATTCAAGAACAGCGCAAAAACTAGCGCAACGTGCACACAATCCGCGCTTCCCTTAGCGCTATCGCACCCTAAACCAAGCGCCAAAGACCATCATCAGCGCAGCCTGTTGCGCTATCGCTCATCCCCTACAGCAGTTCACCCAAGTGCTATCGCGCTCCATGCCACTTCTCCATCAGCGCTGCACCAAGAGCAAAGGCGCTCCCCAACAGCGCAGCCTTACCAAGCGCTATCGCGCTTCCCACCACCTGCATCATGTGCTTTAGCTCTCACCCTTGCGCCAACCAGCTCCCCAAAATGGTGCATCTGTGCGCTATCGCACCATTGCAGTAGCCCTCGCATGACAGCAATACTCCACCTAGCAGCACAAAACACTCCTTGCACGAGCTTACAAACATGCAAAATACTTGCACCTTTGAGCATACAAATGACAATACAAGTCGAGAGAACATGCTTCTCGATTGTTTTGGGTTTCGCTTTTGTGGTTAACTTAACCGTGTGCATGTTCTATTTTCAGATTAAAATGGATGTGGTCATTGCTTATCAACTTCTCTCCAATGGTTGCGGTTGCAGTTGCAAGTTATTTTACTGGACATTTTAATCACATCGGGTACTATGATCGGTGTCGAAGGTATGAGTCCCTTGTTCTTTTTATTGTTTTTAATCATTAGGGACAATGATTACATTAAGTTTGAGAGGGTGAATCAATGTTTTATTTAGTTGTTTGGTTGAAAGTTGAGTTTTGAATTTCATAGATAAAATTTTTGTTGAGTTTAGTTGTTGTTGTTGAGTTTAGTTGAATTTTAAAGAAGTCGAGAAAGAATTGGATGCATGGCTGCTGATGAAAAAAGTTTTTTGTGCTATAACTGAAATCCATGATTGTCTGCCTATCTGACAAATATTTTTTGAAAAAAATGGAACCAATTGGATGAACAATTTCCTATATACTCTGTGATTAATACTTGAATCTGATTTTTGAGACATACAGACATAGATATGATTGAGGCATTGTTTGAAATTTTGGGCCTAATTTTCATTGAATTTATCCTTAGTTGCCGATTTGAGCCTACACGTATATTAGTACATTGAGGTACGAGAAAATCTGAAATTTTTGTGAAAATCATCGTTTACTGCTGATGATTATTTTTTCTGCACTGATTGATATTTGTATGAATTAATTGTGGATTGAGACTTGTCTAGAACTAGTTCGAACACTCTTCGAGGTGAAATACGACAAAACTGAGATTATGAATGATTTAGGCAATTTTTCTGAATTCGTTTGAGCTTTTCAAGCTACCTATTTTATATGTATCCCTAGTACCTTGTTTGAGCCTAATTAAAAATCGAATGGCATGCGTGTAAACGTGTGATGAAACCCTCATTCGTCATTATTTCAAGGTCCTACATTGACTACCTAATTAGCCTAAACACTATTTCCTACCTTTAAGGGAGTAATTTGAGTGCTAAAATGTTGTATGCTAGCTCCTAGCTTTATTTGTGAAAAATGGAATGGTGTGGTGGATGAATTGAAAAGATGAAAAGAGGTAGTAGAAGAAAAAAATGTGGTTAGAAAAGTTGTAAAAGAGAGTTGAAAGAAGTTGTGAGCAAAATTGAAAAATCAATGAAGAGAAAAAGTGTGAAATTGTGAATGAAAAAGGAGTCGTGATTAGAGTTTGATAAAATTATAAATTACTCCTTATTTTGAATTCTTATCCTTCGTTTGTAGCCATGAGCTAGGCCTTACATTATGAGTCAATTAAGTCCTGTTGACCAAGTCTCAGTTGCCCAATATACTAGTGGAGAAGAGTTGCAAGAATTTAGCCTATGGACTGTTGATTGATACTTTTAATGATTATGAATTTTGATCGAAACACGCACATACTATTATTCTTTGCATTTACCTATTTGTGAGTATTTTTTTATTTATATCCTATATTTGATCCTATGTTATCCTTGAAAAGTCCTCATGATCTATGAATGTTTGAATTAAACTTGGATAATGGTGTTTTGAACGTGAGTTGCGGAGATTGTGAGTTTATGCGGTTATTATTTTGTGATTGGCTAAAACTTTCAAGTGTTAGTAGGTGTGACATGATTGGATTTGATATTTTTGAAATCATTGATAAGGCCATTGTTCCATATTATTTCTTGGCTATTTTTGTTGGTTGTTGGGTAGTAGTAGTTTTTGAAGTAATTTGGTTTTGAATAGTTTTGCTCGAGACTAGCAAAAGTCTAAGTTTGGGGGTATTTGATAAGTGTATTTTATACACTTAATTTATATATGATTTTAATTATTAATTGTTTGTTTCGAGCAAATTTATGTGGGTGTTTTGTTGTTTTTGTGAGTGTAGGAAATTATTGATTTTATGTGGAAATGAGAGGAAAAAGGAGAAAAGAAGAATAAAAGAAAGGAAAAAGAAAAGAAGAGAAAATTGAAGAGAAAAAAGGAACGTTTAGAGAAAAGAAAAGGAACAGTGTTGGGTTTCTTATTGGGCCTTAAAAGTTTAGCGCTAAAACAAGCGCTGATGAGGAAGGGAAGAAGAGCTAACGCGCAATGCTATTAAAGACTGGAGAATTGGAAATTACGAGATTGAGGCGCGCCCGCGCCTTCACTTGAGCGCCCGCCCCGTTGCTGAATTGGAAAGTTTTATTAAATCGGGCAATTAATTCTTGGGCTTGATTTTGTGGGCTTTTGCTGAGCAATATAAAAGGATTTTTGTCAGACAACTGAAGGAGAGCCGCCACACACATCCACTACAGATCAGAGAATTAATCGTGAACTTTTGTGATTTTTCTGGAGCTTAATATGAAGAACAAAGACGGAGTTCGATAGACCGGACACGGCATCGACGACGGATTTGATTTCTTACTTTTATTTTATTCTGAATATGTTTGGATTTTTGAACATGTTTTGTTTTATTCAGAATTTTATTATGAACTAAATTTTTAGAGTCTAGAGGTCGGATGGAACCTGGTGTAGACGCTTTCATGAATGTTTGATTTTATTGAATTGAATTTCTTCTAAATTAATTATTTTTTCTAGAATTGATTGTCTTTTCAATTATCTGATCAATAATTGATTTGTTATATTTATTTGAAATCATTGCTCGGGAGAGAGAATTTTGAATAGGACATTAGAAAATACACTGTTAATTATTTATACAGCTCGGTAGAGTGTATGATTTTAACAAAGCTTTTAAAAAGAATATTGTTTTGTGATAGATCACTGCGATAAATTCTTAATAGGAATATTGAAATTGAATTGTAGTTGATAAATATTATTTGTTGCTCGGGAGAGGGAAATAATAAACTTAAGTGTTCTTGGCTATTAATTGACTAGAATTCATGAAACTAAATTAATTAGGATTGATTATTGTTGAAACCAGGTGAAATCTATACCTCTAGACCATTTTTCTCTGATTGATTTTTAATCTGAAAGTTGTGTGCGTGCTTTTAAATCTCTTAATTATTTTATTTTTATTGCAAAATTCTCAAAGTTTGATTTTCTAGATAAAGTTTGGAATATTCTAATTACAAGTACTAAATATTTTCATTTTACTCTCTGATGGATCGATATCTGATTTAATCACTATATTAAAACTTGACACTCGTACGCTTGCGAGGAAATTTCACAACAATAATCGCTAGCTATATTTGCCATAGAGCCTTTTTGAAAATATTTTGTAAAAAGGTGGCTCTGATACCACTTGTTAGAACCTAATGGGGGGAACTTTAGCAATTTAAAGCGATTATGCAAATACGCAAGTGGAAGACTTAAAGTAATCAATAATAAATGCAGTAAATAAATGCGTAATGTAAATAAAGAAGTAAAAGAGATAAGAGATGTTTATGGAAGTTCGACGATAAATCGTCTACGTCTCCCCTTCTTGGTTAAGATCGATTAACCAAGGATCCACTAGCACTTCGAACGTCTTGACCTTGATGGCTCCAAGGATAGCCGTACAACTCAACACGATTACCGCGCCGATAAAACTCGAACACTTGGCCTTAAGGGCTCCAAGGATAGCCACAACACTCGCAAAATACACTTGGCTTCACACACAAGTTTTTACAATAATCGAACAACCAACTCACAAATGTTTTAATACAAACAACCCTCGATTTTGAATAAATCGCACAACTATCACTTGAATACTTTGAAGGAGATGATATTGCTTGAAATGAGAGATGAGAGTGAATTGGTGAGTTGAAATGACTTCAAATGACATGTATTTATAGTTGCCAATCCGAACTAGTTCGGAGCCTCCGAATGGGTCTTCGGGTCGTCCGAACGGCTGCATTAAATTTCTTCCGGCAAATTTTCTTCCGACAAAATCTTCAGTGGTCGTAAAGTAGTTCGGGTCCTCCGAACTAGTCTTCGGGTCGTTCGAAATGTGTATTTCGTGCCTTCCGAGAGTTCCTCCGAATCATTTTAAATTCCAAGAAATTCTTCGGGCCGTCCGAATTGTCTTTGGACCGTCCGAAGTAGTCTTGTTGCCTCCGAGTTTGTCCTCCGATCTTTATTTAATTCTGGAAAAATCTTCGGGCCGCCCGAACCCTTCTTCGAGTCATCCGAACCTGGGCAAATTCGAACCCTTGAAATTTTTATCTCCAATTTTTGATTATCGATTCTTGCTTCCAATATTGTTCATACTCAAAAGTATTATAATCTGCAAATTTCTCACTTTAAACTGTTAGTAACGATTAACCGAGTTTTGTAATCATCAAAAATATTAATTTGAGATTTGTTAATGCATTAAAAATATTAATCTCATTACACGAGATTTGTATGCGTTTAAGGCGTAACAACATTCAAATCTTGAATGGAATATCATAGCATACTAGCATTCACAAAGCATAATCTATTGAAATGTATATAAACATATCCCAATCTGGAATTTCAAATCATAATATGCTATCATTTTCATAGACATCATCAAACCCCATAGAAATCTCTAGGCTATCTCATAAAAGCAATATAGGTATAAAGGAAAGGATTCGAAAATATCTTATAATCAAATCTGAAATCATCTCTTTGGGATCCCGGAAAAAAGAGCACAACAAGTCTCCCACCTATTCTCTCGATTGGGGTGGTGATGAGCTCTTATTTCCTGGACTATGGATACTATACTAGAAACTCTGGCAGTAGGAACCAATCTGTTTCCTAGTCACTCATATATAAGTCTAAACGTCCAATATCTTTCTTTCTCAATCTTTTTTCAAAGTTCGAAGGATTGTGGCTCAAGATGAATGCAAACACAATCTATAAGCATTCTACCACAATCAAATAGATGTATATCAATCTAAATCATATAAAGCATGTTTAATCAAACACATTCATTTATCAAACCACATAGATCAACTAAATCAAGTAGATCAAGTAATTCATATAGAATTAAATAAGCGCAAGTAATCATGCATGTATATGATTGAAGAAACTCGAAAACCACCACGTTCTCGAGTTATTCTACTTATTGAAACTAATGTCGAATCAACCTCTATTTCTTGATTCAATCTCTGAACTCTTGCAATTCTCATCAACCATAATTTGTCAAAATTTTGCTCATTCAAACCTTGCTAGTTCAAGCTCTTAGTTTCTCCAACTCTTGGTTCAACTTCTTGCCGACTTGAACTCGTCGACTCGGAATCGATATCATCAATTCAAATCTGAAATGAAGTTATACAATTCAATATCATAAACTCACTATCTCAATTCAATCTCATCAAGTCTTAAACAATCTCACAACTTGATCAAATGACCGGAATTCAACCCGGCGGCGTAACGATTAGAAATCGAAAAATCTAAAGGCATAATCATCATCTAAACATTGATCTAAATCCAATATCAACATCAATATATCACCAAAATTCGAAAATGGCAGCCCAACAATTTCAGAATTCTCAAAAATCATGCAAAAATCATAAACACGTTCAAACGACTATCTTTTCTCGATCTGTCTTAAATATGCTATCGTCGTATATTCTAGAACACATTTATACAATCAAATCTTAATTCTAACAACATATTAAAATTAAAAGTTGAAAAAAAAACTTCTTAAAACTTATGTCAACGTGTAGCACTCGAAGCCTTGATCACAAATATACGATCAATCTGAAATTCTACCTGGCGGATTGAGTTTAATCAGAATTTGAAAGATCATAAATGAAATTGAAATATGATTTCTTCTCTCTTTCGTCTCTTCTGCTACTGAATGGGAAATAAAATATGCATAATTTAGCTTATAACATGTGTAATTCCTCTCGCATACCAAAATTGCAGATTATTCCTCGAACTTCTCACATTTTGGTCCTTAGTCAATCTTTTGCTTCTAATCAAATCTTTTTTAATTTCTGAAACTTTGAATTTAAATCTTAAATCCCATAAATGGTCAATTTAAATATTCTAATCTTTTAATTTAAGAATTCTGGAATTAAAATCTTAATATCCGTAAATTCTCAAATTAAATATTTTTGACTCGAAAATTAAATCTCTAATTCCATAAAATTTTCAATTAATATTTTTTCAAATTCGGAATTTAAATCTCAAATTCTGTAATTAATAACTTAATATTTTCGGGCCTTAGAGTATGCAAGTTATATGTATAAAAATTTTTGGTATACCGATTTTCAGTATACAAAATGTTTGATATGGTATCGGTACAAAAAACTTTATAATGTAAATTTTAGTATGATATATGGTATATATTTTTCAGTATGGTACTGTATGCCACCTCTATCCATATATATAAAATTGCATACATATTTACCAATATATTAACATATGTACATATGTATGCATGTTACATACATACATATATATATATAGAGAGTTCTTTTATGGTGCCCAACACTATATGCCCACTTCATGCCCACCATGTACAATAGATAAGTTGACCGGTACAATAGATGAGTTGACTTGTACATGGTGGGCATGAAGTGGGCATATAGTGTTGGGCACCATATGTGTGTGTGTATATATATATATATATATATATATATATATATATAAAGTTTTGATATGATGTCCACCAATGAGGTTACACTCAATTATATATGTACATCACATCCAATAGTTGAGTGCCACCTCAATGGTGGACACATGGATGAGGACGGTGAATGAACAACATATCAAAATTGTCTATATGTGTGTGTGTGTGTGTGTGCGCGCGCATCTATATCTATGCATCATGTGCGCTTTTAATTCAATTTCAACTAGAATAAAAAAGTAATTAAATTTATTTAAGACTTTAATTATTTTGTATGATGAGCTTGTACTCTTACAATTTCATGAATAATGGGCTTATTATAGTGCTCTCATCATAATTCCGATCGATGATCCAACATCACCAATGTGACGACCTTAACTTGCTTGTCATCATTATGCACATTTTGATTTTTGAAATCACTAAAGGAAAACTGTTAATTTTGGAATACTTCCACTGTAATTAGGCAGATGCACTATAATTTCTATAAACTCTTATAAACTCATTTATAAGCTTATCGTTTAATCATATCAAATTTATTTCTTATACATTATTTGAATTTATTATCTCAACGGAAACATGTAAATTAGTCTTGTGTGACCCTCAAATGTTCACGAATACAGCTAGCCGTAGGTTCATAACTTTTTGTGATTCAATACATTGTCTTTTATGCGAGCTTACCCTAAATCGTTCCATTCTATGAATCAACACATTGATCATAAGAATGTCAGAATTCATTTTTGATTTGACCCATTGAATCATGATAAAAGAGTCTAGTAGCATCGCCCTATGATTCCATACGTATCACTGATAGTGTCTGCAAGAACCAATCGATTATGGTTATCATACAGTACTGTCTCTTCATCTCTAATATTCCGATCGAATCTGCAACCATTGGTTCATCAGTTGCATGTGAAGTTCGATAACAATGTGATGCATCTTTGAGAATACATAGTGGCATCACATGTGTAACTAGAGAACCACTTTGCCCTAATGCACATCTCATACCCTATTCCCGACTACAATGCACTGACTTCTACATGTATCGCAATTGTACTCAATCTCGCCACCTGATGACCCTCATGGAATCGGTAAATGAGTTAAAGCACAGTCCTAGCATGTAGATCCTCAGTATTGTCTCAGGTCGTAAGGGGAATTGGTGTACAACAATAACCACAGTCTTATCAACTCGATGAATGATAACCACTTGGGAAGTTCGAGGGAGGATAGTTTAGTGAACTAATCGTATGGGCACTAATTTGTATGTTTAAACATCCCTATGTCCATACCAATGAAACGTGGTACAAAACATCATAGATTCTAGTCTCGAGCGATCCTTATCATCGTTTGGACGACCCAATCGACTAGGAACTTGATTTAGAATATACAATAATTTAAAATATGTGTTTAATGATTATCATTACATGTACAACCTTATATTTATTTACTATAATATATTCAAAGACTTTATACAGCTTGCATGAATATGCAAATAAACGAAATGCCAAACTTTAATATATTAAAATAAAAATTGTTTATTACACTTGAATCAATAAAATTCAAAGTCAACAGTTGATTTGTTGGATATTTACTCTAACAACACTATTATTGGAACCTTCAAAACAAGCGCTTGCAATTACGGTTGTACACAAATCAAGCTGAGTTTTCGAAGTCTAAATAATCGAGTCGTTCTATGAGTTTTTTGAGTCCGTTTGAAAAATATGGCTTTGTTTTCAAAATTTTATGTTCAAATATCTCACACTATGATTCAAAATTAAAAAAATAAAATTTTCTAACTGAAATATAACTATTTCAAGTTTTAAATATTTTCCATATCAAGTGAATTTACACCCCGACATCAATATTTTTTTTTTATCTTTTAATTTAATTTGAAAATTAAATTAGTATGGTAATGAAGATGTGATCAAATTAAGTCAATACTTAAATGGTAAGTAAAACATGAAATAATTACAACACAAACAAGACAAGACATTGAAGAAAGAGCTATAGAGAGCGCAGGCAGGGGGATCTGACCTGAGAGACTCCTCCGATCATCTCCAATTATCCCCAAATCAAATCAAACAAACCCTAATTCATCGTCATGTCCTTGAACATGAAAACTCTGACGCAGGCCTTGGCCAAGGCATCTGCCGTCATCGAGAAGACCGTCCAAACAACCGTTCAAGAAGTCACCGGTCTTCCTAGACCCATGCAGGACTACCTCCTCCTGGATCAGATCGGATCCGCCGGCCCCGCCCTCGCCTGGAAATTGTACTCCGCCAAGTCCCGTGACGGCCATGCGCCATCGGTCTACCCCACCGTCTGCGTCTGGGTTTTGGATAAGAAAGCTCTCTCCGATGCTCGCCAGCGGGCTGGCCTTTCCAAGGCCGCCGAAGATGCCTTTTTGGATATCATACGGGCCGATGCGGCCCGGCTCGTCCGCTTGAGGCATCCTGGTGTGGTGCACGTTGTCCAGGCTTTGGATGAGAGTAAAAACGCCATGGCTATGGTAACCGAGCCTCTGTTTGCTTCCACTGCCAATGCATTGGGGGATGTGGAGAATATTGCCACGGTGCCGAAGGACCTCAAGGGAATGGTAATTCCACTCAATTTTTCACTTGCCGGTTTTGTTCCCACTTCTATTTGCATGAATGTGGATTTCACTTTGAACTATTGTAGCTCCTAGAAATAAATATGATGATATTGCTCATCAATTTTGGCTTCTTTCAGCTAATTCTGTGAATTAATACTACTAGAAAAATGTAATAGGACCGGAAAAGAGAAAATTTCAATGAATAATGAGCAAATTGTGAATCATGATGGTCTTGGAATCTTAAAACCTCTAGCCAGGTCTCAACCACAGCCAGGATTTTCTATTGGAAGCTTCTTTAGAATGGGGGGAGCTTAGAGATCTGTAATTGCAGAAAGAAAATTATGATCATCCATTGGAATTCCCTGTCCCCGTATCTTTTTACGTTTATAAATTGTCAAATAGATCACTCTATGCTTGAACGTAAATTGTCAAATAGATCACTCTATGATTCAAGCATCGCATGCCAAATGCCCTGCATATTTTAGAGATACTGTGGAGGAGACTTTGAAAAATGTGTCACAGGGCTCTTCACCTTGGCGCTTTTAATTTGACTTTTATTTTATCTGTTTTAAGGGCTTGTTTAAATCAATTAAGTATAATTCTAGTAGTTTTCTGATATCAACAACTAATACTTGTTGACATTTAGGAGAAAGCAACATTCTGGTTTTTCCTATTCATATTTTGGTCCCAAAGCTTTCAAAGGATATGCTGTTATTTGTTTTTATTTTGTCATGCAGGAAATGGGATTGCTGGAAGTGAAACATGGTCTGCTCCAGATCGCGGAGACGTTGGACTTCCTTCATAATAATGCACGCCTTATCCACAGGGCTTTGGCACCCGAGGTATGATTTTTGGTCTCCAGATGAATTTTTTTTTTTTCACATTTTCATGCAATTTCTTTCTTGCCATTTTTTTCCTCTTTGGTTTAATAGAAAAATCCATTTGTCATTCTCTGTATTGACCTTGTGAATATTTGGAAAGAAAAACAAAGTGAGTGAATGATTTATGAGGGAGCACCTTAACAGGGTTGGAGTTGAGTGTTTTGTGTGGGAAGAAAAGGTATGTTGCACCAATTTAATGTCCTATCGGCTCTTGTCGGTAAGTCATCACTCAGCACGTAACGATGTGAATTAATATTTGTGTCTAACTATGTATTGCCTTGGGTATTATTTTCAATTTAAGTGTTAAACAGTGTATAGATAATGGGTGACTGATTTCTTCACTTTGTTTTTTTTTCATTACAGAGTGTCCTCATAACATCTAATGGAGCTTGGAAACTTGGGGGTTTTGGTTTCGCAATTTCAACTGATCAGTCATCCAACGATTCTGCAAACAGTCAGGCATTCCATTATGCTGTGAGTATTAGTCTTTGACTCTTTGTGACTTGGGGGATATCTGATATCCATGCATTTTTCTCTTTGCTCTTTGAGAAAGCAAATTCTGTGCATATGTGCGAGGACACGGGCACATGTATAAATGCATCTTGTGTTGATTCTTATGAACAAGTAAAATTAAGAACTAAATGTTATGAGTCCATGAGACAGAGAGGAAATATCATTAAAATATGATTCTGAGTTTTTCAAACTAGTTAGCATGTTGGAGGCTATCTGATCTTGAAATTTGGAAAAATTTATCAAGCAAGATTAGTGTCTAGTTTTGTTTACCATTTACGTGCGAGGAAGTTATATTTTATCTGCAAAACTTGCGCCAGACTTTGTGGGCATTTGATAATGTTCTATTTTGTCGATCACAATGTTTTCTTAGTCATTGCTGTTGAAGATTTCAGAAATATTTAGGAGATATTGTAGATACTATATTATATACTTTCCTTTTGTGTAAATTATCTAGAATAGGAAATTATCTTGAGATCAATTAATGATCTATTTACCTTTATTATGATGATGTAACTTGTATAAAAGGCTGTACATTTTCAGTAGAAAAGTAAGCAAGATATACGAAATTCTTCTTGTTTCATGGTATCAAAGCCACCGATCTTGGGTGTGCATCTCTGCGAGTTTTACAGCCTATCATAATATGGCTTCAGAATCCTCCACCGTGGTAAACCAGGTGGTTCCGCCAACCCCAATATCCTCAAATCCTTCATTTGACAGCCATTCGCTGCAAATTACCCAACACAAGCTCAATGGGTTAAATTTTCAAGAGGGTTCCAATCCGTCATTCTTGTAATCAAGGGAAGAGGGAAGATCGGATATTTGACAGGTACAAAAAAGGCTCCATCAGAAACTGATCTAAGCTTCAGTTCATGGGAAGCCGAAAACTCCATTGTTATGGCTTGGCTCATAAACTCTATGGAGCCAAGCATTGGCCGCACATACTTGTACTACCAGATAGCTAAGGAAATCTGGGAAGCTGTACAAGAAATCTATTCGGACTTAGAAAATACTTCACAATGTTTTGAGATTCGCTCGAAACTTCGAAACACGAGGCAAGGAAGTCTGAACGTGACAGAGTACTTCAACTCTCTCATGGACTTATGGCAAGAAATCGATTTGTTCTATGACATGGGTTGGTCCTGCACAACTGATGCAACAAAATACAAGACGATGCTTGAAAAGGAGCGCACCTTTGATTTCTTACAAGGTCTTAATCATGATTTGGATGAAGTTCGTGGACGGTTGCTGGGGACAAAACCATTTTCGTCTCTTCGGGAATCATTTGCTGAAGTTCGAAGGGAGGAAAGTAGACGACGTGTTATGTTGCATTCCCCACGAAAGAGACTTCTTCCTTAGATGCCCAGGGTTCTGCTCTGATTGCGCACAAACAAGACGGAAATCGCTTCAATCGAGATCGTCACACAGTGCCGTATAAACCAGAAGTAGCCCGTGGATATCAATCTGATGGTCGAGTGGTGTGTGATTTTTGCAAAAAGCCATATCATACTCGTGATACTTGCTGGGAAATTCATGGAAAGCCCATTGATTGGAAGCCCAAGAAGCAACAAAAACTGCCCAAATCAGCCCATCTTGTTGAGTCCACCTCTAGCGTTACTGGACCAGAATTCTCCAGTGAGGATTGGGACATGTTGCGTCAACTGTTGCAACAAACTAGAGCATCCACGGGATCTGCAAATCAAACCTCAAAAACTCCTACTGCTGCTATGGCCAAAGCAGGTATAATTCATCAGAATTTCCTTTCAAAATCCCAACACACAGATTGCTGGATTGTGGACACAGGAGCCTCAGACCATATGACAGGAACAAAGGCCATTTTTGACACATATAACAGTTGCCACAACAAAATTGATGTTTGGGTTGCTGATGGAAAAGTATCACCTGCTGTAGGGAAGGGCTCGGTTTGTCTATCAAATATGACACTAAAATCAGTGTTATTTGTGCCAAATTTATCTCACAATCTCCTGTCAGTAAGCAAACTAACCGATGATATGAATTGTGTTGTAACCTTTTTTCCTTCTCATTGTGAATTTCAGGACAATTCTTTGGGGAAGATGATTGGAGTTTCTGAGAAGAAAGATGGTTTGTATTATCTGTTGGAAACAAAGAATTCTAGCCAGTCTAAGTCATCCAATATGTCTATGTCAGTTGTTTCTAACTCTAATGTAATGTTATGACATCAACGTTTGGGGCACCCTAGCTTTCAGTATATGAAAATTTTGTATCCTCATCTTTTTATCAATAAGGATCAACATTCCTTTCAATGTGAACAATGTGTACTTGCAAAGCAACCTCGCACCAATTATCCTACGCATGTATATCAGCCTTCAAAGCCATTTCACCTAGTCCATAGTGATATATGGGGACCTGCTCGAACTTCGAACCTCACTAAAACTCAATGGTTTGTAACCTTTATTGATGATCACACAAGGGTGTGTTGGGTATACCTAATGAAGGACAAATCTGAAACTTTCTACTGGTTCAAACAATTTCATAAATTTGTCTTGAATGTATTTCAGTCCAATATTCATGTTTTTCGCACAGATAATGGAAAGGAATACCTATCAAGTGAATTCAACCAGTACTTGGGAGAAAATGGGATACACCATCAAACCTCTTGTGTCAATACACCAAAACAAAATGGGGTGGCAGAGAGAATAAATCGTCATTTTTTAGAAGTTGCTAGGTCCCTTATGTTCACTAGCTCCATTCCTAATTTCTATTGGGGGAAGGCGATTCTCACATCTACCTATCTGATAAACCGTTTACCCTCGAAAACACTCAAATTCAAAACCTCTTTGAGTGCCCTAGCTGCCAGTTTTCCTAACCTTAATCTTTTCAGTTCTTTATCCCCAAAAATCTTTGGTTGTACTGTTTTTGTCCATAACAAACAGCCAAACCGAAGTAAACTTGATCCCAAGGCATTCAAGTGTGTTTTTGTAGGATATTCCCCAACCCAGAAAGGATACTCACCTTCACGAAAAAGGTTTTTTGTCTCTTTGGATGTAACTTTCTTTGAAAATACTTTTTTCTACTCTCGCTCTCCTCTCCAGGGGGAAAATAACGACGAGAATAGTATTTGGGATCCTACTGTATCGTTACCCATATCAGAAGATGTGTCTCCTCTTCTAAATTCAGCTCCTATACTTGTTTCAAGCCCTATCCAGATTCATGAAAAAGGGAGAGAAGTACAAGAGGAGGTAATTTCCAAGAAACCTCTTCAGACCTACTCTCGCAGACCAAAGCCTTCTCAGCACAACCAATCATCGATCCCAGAATTGGAACCTGTTGTTTGCAAAGATTTGGAACTTCCAATTGCACAAAGGAAAGGGGTAAGATCTTGTACTATGCATCCTATTGCAAATTTTCTAACTTGTAAAAGGTTGTCTCCTATTTTTAAGGCCTTTACAGCAAAAATCGACAGTGTGAAAATTCCCAAAAATATTGATGATGCTTTGAAAGATAAAAAATGGGAAAGTGCTGTACTGGAAGAAATGACAGATTTGCATGAGAATGAAACATGGGATATAGTGGATCTACCCAAGGATAAGAAAGTGGTTGGAAGTAAATGGGTCTTTACAGTGAAGTATAGAGCTGATGGAGAAGTTGAAAGATACAAAGCTCGGTTGGTGGCCCAAGGGTTTACTCAAACATATGGAATAGACTATGAAGAAACATTCGCTCCAGTGGCAAAATTCAATTCAATACGCGTGTTGTTGTCTCTTGCTGCAAACTTGGATTGGGAATTGCACCAGCTAGACATCAAAAATGCGTTCCTGAATGGTCACCTTGATGAGGAGGTGTACATGAAGATTCCACCTGGTTTCCAGTCAGAACATGAGCAAGGTAAAGTTTGTAAGCTGCGAAAATCATTGTATGGGTTGAAACAATCCCCACGAGCGTGGTTCACTCGATTTAGCTCCACTCTCATGCGACTGGGATATAGTCAAGGAAAGGCAGATCATACTCTTTTCATCAAAGCAGGAGAAAGTGGAAAGAAGGCCATCCTTATTGTGTATGTGGATGACATCCTAATTACAGGTGATGACAGTGGTGAGAGCTCAAAGGAAAATTGAGGAAAGAATTTGAAATAAAAGATTTAGGATCTTTAAAGTATTTTCTTGGCATGGAGGTAGCTCGAAGTAAAGATGGTATCTTCATTTCTCAAAGGAAATACACTCTTGATTTGTTGCAAGAAACTGGAAAATTGGGTTGCAAACCGGCAGGAACCCCCTTGGAAAAAAATTGGAAGAGCAACATTAAGGAGAATGAACCTTATGCAGACATTGGTAGATACCAACGCTTGGTTGGCAGATTAATATACTTATCTCTCACAGGGCCTGATATTGCATATGCCGTTAGTGTGGTAAGTCAGTACATGCATTCTCCGACTCAAAGCCATTTACAAGCAGTGAATCATATTTTAAGATATCTCAAAGGAACTCCTGGCCGAGGACTTATGCTCTCAAAAAATAATAATAACCGCAGCATTGAGGCATATGTTGATGCCGATTGGGCTGGAAGTAGTGATGATTGTAAGTCAACTTCTGGTTTTTGCTCGAAGTTGTGGGGAAATTTGGTTACATGGAGAAGCAAGAAACAAACCGTAGTAGCAAGGAGTAGTGCCGAGGCTAAATATCGAGCTATTGCACAGGGATGTGTGAAGTTATTTGGCTACAACGATTAATGCAAGACTTGAGAATTACTATCAGCTCACCTATCAAGTTGTACAGTGACAGTAAATCCGCTATCAGCATTGTGCACAACCCAGTCCAGTATGACCAAATGAAACATGTAAGGATAGACCAAAGTTTTATTAAAGATGAAATGGAAGAAGGGGACATTAAATTATCCTATATCTCCTCTTATGATCAAGAAGCGGATATCCTAACCAAGAGTCTCACAAAGCCGAGTCATGAAAATCTTCGTAGCAAGCTTGGAATGAGAGATATCTATTCCTAAGCTTGAGGGGGAATGTTGAAGATTTCAGAAATATTTAGGAGATATTGTAGATACTATATTATATACTTTCCTTTTGTGTAAATTATCTAGAATAGGAAATTATCTTGAGATCAATTAGTGATCTATTTACCTTTATTATG